>NC_133158.1:116392500-117642500 GCF_040802235.1 Manis javanica
AACATGGTCCAGATGAAGCTCTATGTTAGACCACAAAATAATGTTAATCAATTTTAAAAGCCTGAAATCATACAAACTATCTTCTCTCATCACAGTAAGTGTAATGAGGCTGGAAATCAACAGAAGGACATGACAAAAATTACACATATATGGAAAGTATGCATTTTTAGACAACTAATGGGCCAAAAAGGAGAAACACAAAGGGAAATGAGAAAACACTTAGAGAGAAATGAAAACAAAAATGAGAAAACACAACATACCCAAACATGGAATGCACCAAAGGTAGTAGAATTCAGAGGGAAATTCATAGCTATAAATGCATGCCTCAAAAAGAAAGATCTCAAATCAATAATCTAGCATTATATTTTGCAGGACTAGAAAAAAAAAAAAGACTACACTGAAAACTATTAAAAGGAAATAATAAAGATTAGAGTGAAGGCAAGTGAAACAGAGACTAGAAAGCGAATAGTCAACAAAAACAAAATTGTTTCTTTAAAAAGAAAAAAAATTGACAAGCCTTTAGCTAGATTGCAAAGAAAAAACAGAAGCAGCACATAACAAAATTGAGAAGATTGTTTACATTACTATCAAGCTTACAGAAATGAGAGTATTAAAAAATACCAGGAATTACACCAAAAAATTGTACAACTTAGATAAAAAGAACAAATTTTTAAAACTACCTAAAATTATTCAAGAAGAAACATAACTCAAGAAGAAAAAAAATAGATCAAATCAGTAATAAACGTCCAACAAAGAAAAGCTCAGAAACATAGTTTTACTGTTGAATTTTACCAAATATTCAAAAATTAAAATTAATCTTTCCCAACTCTTCTAAAAAACAGAAAAGGAGATAACAATTTCTAAGTCATTCTGTGGTGCCAGAATTATTCTGATACCAAAGCTAGATAAAGGTATTACAGAAAATAAAGTTACAGATATTCCTTGTGAATACAGATGTAAAAATCATCAACCAAATACTAGCAAGAAACAGCATAAAAGAATTATTCACAAATGATTAAGTGGAACCCCAGGAATTAAAGGGTAGTTCAACTTAAAAACAATAAATGGAACCAAAAAAGATAACAGTGTGAGAAATGAGGCAGAAACGTCCTCCCAAATGACATATAACATGAAAATACAGAAAATACAACTAATCTTGAAAGAGCAACCCAAAGATACCAAAACAGACTGCTAACATCTGGGGAAAAGAGAAGACATCACAGGAAAAGGTAAAGTAGAAAAGCCATGCTACAGTGGGACCCAAGCCCTACCCCCACCCAAGCTCATAGGCGGGAGTCAGAGAAATGAACCAGTGGGGGAGCAGAAGCCCAAGACTGCTAAACACCTGCCCCTGGAGATCTGCTCTGGATGCACAAACGCACATTACATGGTCCTCTCGAGATTAGAGGGGTTGGAAAACAAAGACAGGCAGAATATTCAGAGAAACAGGGATTCCAGCCACTTGTGGAGAACAGGTAATCACAACTGGTCTTCTGAGACAAAAGAAAGGTAGGCACTTTGAAAGATTTCCCAACAGCAAGAGAGGTGGTAAAGGGGCAAAGATTACAGAGAACTTGCTGCTCAGGACAAAAGGCAGGTGGACAAAATTGTCCTGGCACACTCAGCCCAGCAGGATGGGAACTTTCAGGAACTTCAGGCGCTCCATCCCACTGGCTGGCGATGCATGCTAAGGCCCCCCACTGCTATATGCAGCCTGTTGCTCCTTCCTCCCAGCAGGCAATGGTCTGCACACTTGCTAACCCCGCCACTGCACCAGGCCAGCCAGAGGGTAACCCCACACATGGCAGCAACAGGGGCTTAATGCAGAGGCTGCACCATGTGCTCTCAGCCTACTGGACCTGGCAGTGGAGGCAGGCACTGCAGCAGGGAAGCAGGAAAGAGATGTTTCCTCCTGGCAGGTGCAAGTGCTGCTCACCTGAGACCTCCACCATTGCTCCTGGTGCTCAGCAGCTCTAGAGAGTAGAGCTTTTGATTACCAGAGGGCACTGCCTACACAGTTATTACTCCATAGAAATCACTAGAAAAATGAAACAGCAAAAAAATTTTGCACAAAAAATCAGTAAATGCCAGAAAGAGGCTTAGGTGAAACTGAAACCACCAATCTTCTTTATAAAGATTTCAAAATAAAAATCATAAACATGCTCACAGAGCCATAGAAAAATATTCAAGATTTCAGGGAAAACTTCAAGAAAGAGAAACTTTGAAAAATACAGTATCTGAAATGAAACATACAATGGAGGGATTTAAAAGTAGATTACATGAGGTAGAGAAGATGGTAAATGAAATAGAAATTAGAGAACAGGAAAACCAAGAAGCTGAGGCACAGAGAGAAAAAAGGATCTCTAGGAATGAAAGAACATTGAGAGAATTGTGTGACCAATCCAAATGGAATAACATTCTCATTATAGTTACCAGAAGAAGACGATAGAAAATATCCTTAAGGAAATAATTGCCTAAAACTCCCCTATCAGGGGAAGGAAATAGTCTCTCAGGCCATGGAAGTGGACAGATCACCCAATACAAGGCACCCAAGGAAGACAACACCAAGACATTAATAATCAAAATGGCAAAGATTAAGGACAAGGAGAGAGTATTAAAAGCAGCCAGAAAGAGATAGAAATATCATATATAAAGGAAAGTCCATCAGCGGTGTATTGCAATACAGGCTTACCTCAAGAAACCTTACAGGTCAAAAGGGAGTCGCATGATACATTCAATGCAATGAAACAGAAGGGCCTAGAACTAAGAATACTTTACCCAGCAAGATTATCATTTAAATTTGAAGAAGGAATTAAACAATTCCAAGATAAGCAAAAGTTGAGGGAATTTACCTCCCACAAACCATCTATACAGTGCATTTTAAAGGGACTGCTCTAGATGGAAGTGTACCTATAACCAAATTAGCTGTCACCAGAGAAAATGAAACCACAGAAAAGGAACTAGACCAACTAAATACTGGCCAAATGCAAAATTAAATCAGCTACCCATAAAGTCAGTCAAGAGATACAAAAAGAGTACAGAATATGACACATATCATATAAAGAGTGGAAGAGGAAGAAAAAGAAAGGAGAGAAAAAAGAATCATCAGCATAGTAAGTGAGTAATAGCATAATAAGTGAGTAAACTAGATAGTAAAGAAGCTGCCTTGAACCTTTGGTAAACATGAATCCAAACCTTGCAATGGCAGTAAGTACGTATCTATTGATAATTATCCTACATGTAAATGGACTGAATGCACCAATCAAAAGACACAGAGTTAACAGAAGGGATTAAAAAATAAGAACCATCTATATGCTGCCTACAGGAAACTCACTTCAAACCCAAAGACATATATGGACTAAAAGTGAAGGGATGGAAAAAGATATTTCATGCAAATAATAGGGGAAAGAAGCAGGAACAGCAGTACTTGTATCAGACAAAATATATTTCAAAACAAAGAAAGTAACAAAAGACAAAAAAGGACATTATATAATGATGAAAAAATCAGTGCAACAAGAGGATATAACCATTATAAATATCTATGCACCCAATATAGGAGCACCTAAATATGGGAAATAAATACTAATAGAATTAAAGGGGAAGTAAAAAGCAATGCATTTATTTTAGACCACAACACACCACTCACTCCAAAAGACAGACCAACCAGACAGAAAATAAGTAAGGAGACAGAGGCACTGAAGAACACATTAGAACCGAGGGACGTAACAGACATCTACAGAAGCCTCCACCCAAAAGCAGGAGGATACATATTCTTCTCAACCATGCGTGGACCGTTTTCTAGAATAGATCACATACTGGGAGACAAAAAGAGCATCAGTTAGTTCAAAAGACTGAAATTGTGCCAATCAGTTTCCCAGACCACAAAGGTATGAAACTACAAACACATTATGCAAAGAAAACAAAAAAGCCCACAAACACATCTGAGGCTCAACAACATGCTCCTAAATAATCAGTGGATTAAAGACCAAATAAAACAATGATCAAGCAATATATGGAAATAAATTAAAACAACAATTCAACAACCCAAAATCTGTGGGATGCAGTGAAGACAGTCCTAAGGGGAAAGTGTATTGCAATACAGGCTTACTTCAAGAAAGAAGAACAATCCCAAATGAACAGTCTAAACTCACAATTAATGAAACTTGAAAAAGAAGGATAAATGAAGCCCAAAGTCAGTAGAAGGAAGGACATAATAAAGATCAGAGGAGAAATATATAAAGGTGAGAAGAAAAATACAACAGAATCATTGAAACCAGCTGCTGATTCTTTGAGAAAATAAACTAAATAGGTAAACCCCTAGTCATACTTAAGAAAAAAAGAATCTACACACATAAACAGATTCAGAAATGAGAAAAATAACTATGAACACCACAGAAATGCAAAGAATCATGAAAGAATACTATGAAAAATTTTATGTTAACAAACTACATAACCTACAAGAAATGGACAACTTCCTAGAAAAATACAAACCTCCAAGACTGACCCAGGAAGAAATAGAAAATATGAACAGACCAATTACCAGCAATGAAATTGAATTGGTAATCAAAAAAATACCTCAGAACAAAATCCCTGGTCCAGATGGCTTAACTGTTGAATTTTATCAATTTGGTGAAGACCTAATACCAATCCTCCTTAAAGTTTTCCAAAAAGTAGAAGAGGAGGGAATACTTCCAAACTCACTCCATGAGGCCAACATCACTCCAATAGCAAAACCAGGCAGACACTACAGAAAAAGAAAATTACAGACCAACATCCTTAATGAACATAGACATAAAAATCCTCAACAAAATACTAGCAAATCGAATTCAAAAACACATCAAAAAGATCATTCATCATGACCAGGCAGGATTTATTCCACAGATGCAAGGATGGTACAATATTTAAAAGTTCTTCAAAATCATACACCACAACAAAAAGGACAAAACTCACATGATTATCTCCATAGATGCTGAAAAAGCATTTGACAAAATTCAACATCCATTCATGATAAAACTCAACAAAATGGGTATAGAGGGCAAGTACCTCAACATAATAAAGGTCATATACAACAACCTTCAGCCAACATCATACTTAGCAGTGAAAAGCTGAAAGGTTTTCCTCTAATATCGGGACTAAGACAAGGATGCCCACTCTCACCACTTTTATTCAACATTAGTACTGCAGGTCCTAGCCACAGCAATCAGAAAACACAAAGAAATAAAAGGCATCCAGATTGGTGAGATAGAAATTAAACTGTCACTGCTTGCATGGTATTGAACATAAAAAATCCTAAAGAAACCACCAGAAACTATTAGAACTGATAACTGAATTCAGAAAATTTGCAGGATACAAAATTAGTACACAGAAATCTGTTGCATTCCTATATGCTAATGATGAACTAGCAGAAAGAGGCACCAGGAAAACAACTCCATTTACAATTGCATCAAAAAGAAAAAAATACCTAGAAATAAACCTAACCATGGAAGTGAAAGACCTATACCCTGAAAACTACAAGACACTCATGAGAGAAATTAAAGAAGACACCAATAAATGGAAATACATCCCATGCTCATGGATAGGAAGAATTAATATTGTCAAAATGGCCATCCTGCTTAAAGCAGTCTACAGATTCAATGCAATTCCTATCAAAATACCAATGGCATTCTTGAATGAACTGTAACAAACAGTTCTAAAATTCTTATGGAATCACAAAAGACCCCGAATAGCCAAAGCAATCCTGAGAAGGAAGAATAAAGTTGAGGGGATTGTGCTCCCTAACTGCAAGCTCTACTACAAAGTCACAGTAATCAAGACAATTTGGTACTGGCACAAGAACAGACCCACAGATCAACAGAAAAAAACAGAGAGCCTAGATATAAACCCACACATATATGGCCAATTAATATACAATGAAGGAGCCATGGAAGTATAATGGGGAAATGAAAACCTCTTTGTACAAATGAGAATGAAACCGGATTATTGTCTAACTCCATACACAAAAGTAAACTTGAATTGGATCAAAGACCTGAATTAAATCATGAGACCATAAAATTCATGGAATAAAACATAGGCAAAAATCTCCCAAATATAAACATGAGCAACTTTTTCCTGAACACATCTCCTTGGGCAAAGAAAACAAAAGCAAAAATGAACAATTGGGATTATATCAAACTAAAAAGCTTCTGTACAGCAATGGACACCATCAGCAGAACAAAAAGTCATCCTACAGTATGGAAGAATATATTTATAAACAACTTATCTGACAAAGGGTTAACCTCCAAAATATATAAAGAGCTCACATGCCTCTACACCCAAAACATAAATAATCTGATTAAAACATGTGTGGAGAATCTGAACACTTCTCCAAAGAAATTCAGATAGCCAACAGGCACATGAAAAATGCTCCATGTTGCTAATGATCAGGGAAATGCAAATTAAAACCACAGTGAGATATCACCTTACACCAGTTAGGATGACTAACATCAAAAAGACTAAGAATAACAAATGCTGGCAAGGATGCAGAGAAAGGGGAAGCCTCCTACACTACTGGTGGGAATGTAAACTAGCTAAACCATTGTGGAAAGCAATATAGAGGTTCCTCCAAAAACTAAAAATAAAAATACCATTTGACCCAGTTACCCCACTCCTAGGAATTTACCTGAAGAAAACAAGATCACAGATTCAAAAAGACATATGCACCCCTATGTCTATTGCAGCACTATTTACAATAGCCAAGATATGGAATCAACCTAAGTGTCCATCAGTAGATGAATGGATAAAGAAAATGTGGTACATACACACAATGGAATATTATTCAGCCATAAGAAGTAAACAAACCCTACCATTTGCAACCATGTATAGGGCTGGAGAGTATTATGCTCATTGAAATAAGGCAGGCAGAGAAGGACAAGTACCAAATGATTTCACTCATTTTTTGGAGTATAACAACAAAGCAAAACTGAAAGAACGAAACATCGACAGACTCACAGACTCCACAAAGGGACTAGCTGTTTCCAAATGGAAGGGGCTGGGGGTTGGTTAGGGAGGGAGGGAGGGAGAAGGGGATTTAGGGGCATTATAATTAGCACACACAATATAGGCAGGTCATAGGGAAGGCAGTATAGTACAGAGAAGACAAGTAATGACTCTATAGCGTCTTACTATGCTGATGGACAGTAAGTTGCAGTGGGGTGGGGATAACTTGATAATATGCGTGAATGTTGAAACCACAATGTTGCTCATGTGAAACCTTCATGAGATTGTATATCAATGATACCTTAATTAGGAAAAAAAGAATAAAGTTAATCAATACAATATACCCCATTAACACAAGGAAGGAAACACACATAATCATCTCAATTGACACAGAATATGTTAATGGAAAAAACCCAACATACTTTCATGATAAAAACACTCAAAAACCTAGGAATATAAGGGAATTCTCATGACATGATAAAAGGCATTTATAAAAACCCACAGCTAACATTATACTCAGTGGTAAAAGACTGAAAGCTTCCCCCTAAGACAGGAACAAGACAAAGATGGCCTTTCTCACTGCTGTTATTCAACACTGCAATGGAAGTTCTAGACAGAGCAATTAGACATGAGAAAGAGATAAAAGGCTTTCATATTGGAAAAGAAGAGGTAAAGCTATCTCTGTTTTCCTGTAACATGATTTTATATATTGGAAATCCCAAAGAATACACAAGACACTAGAGTTAAAAAATGAAGTCAGCAAGTTACAGGTTACAAGATTAACACATAAAAATAAAATGTATTTCTATATACTAGCAAAAATCTGAAAAGAAATTTAAGGAAGTAATTCCATTTACAAATAGCCTCTACATTACAATGTAATAAAATACTAAGGAATAAATATAACGGAAGAGGTGAAACACATATATTGAAAACTAAAAAAAAATCCTGAAAATAAATTAGAGAAAACAAAGGAGAGATAGTCCATGCTTATGGATTTGCTAATTTTTTTTAAAGATGGTAATACTATCATAAAATACCTATAGATTCAGTGCAGTCCCTATCAAAATTACAAGTCTTTTTGCAGAAATGGAAAAGTCAACCTTCAAATTCACTTGGAAATGTAAGACTTGAAATAGCCAAAACAATTCTGAAAAAGAATGTTGGAAGATTCACTTAGTGATTTTAAAACTCACTATAAAGCTACAGTAATCAAAACTGTGTGGTATTGGCATGAGAACCAACTACAATGGAATCAAAGTCCAGAAATAAACCCATACATCTATGGCCAATTGATTTTCAACTTGTATACTAAGTCAATTTATGAGGAAAGAATACCATCTTCAACAAAAAGTGCTGGGATGACTGGATTTCTTCATGCAAAAGTCTAAAGTTGTATCCCTACATAATACATATGAGGATAGCTACAGAAAAAAAGTGTTGGTGAGGACATGGTGAAATTGCAATCCTTGTATACTGATGATGACAATGAAGTAAAGTTGTTGTGGAAAACTGTTTAATGGCTCTTCTAAAGGTAAACAGAAATCCCATGACTGAGCAATTCCAGCCCTAAGTATACTGACATAAGAATTGACAAGCGGGACTCAAACAAATAATTGTACGACAATGTTCACGTAAGTATTATTCACAATGGCCAAAAGGTAGAAACAACCCAAGTGTCTCTTAACAAATGCCTGGATAAATAAAATGATGTATATATACTATAATGGAAAAGAAATACTGGCTGAGAACTCCCCAAATTTGGCAAAAGACAAATACCTAGAGTTAAGCCTAGCAAACCCCAAACATGATAAACCCAAAGAAACTCATGTCAGTACATATTACAGTCAAACATCTGAAAACTCAAGATAGTGAACAAGTCTTAAAAGTAGCAAGAGACAAATGATACCATACCTATGGGGGAAAACCAATTCAAGTGTCAGTGGGGTTCTTACTGAAGGTTATTAAGGTCATAAAAAAGCTAAGACAATTTTGAAAAAAACAATAAAGTGCAAGGAATTGTGTCTAACACAATTTGAAGACTATTTAGCTACAGTAATCAAGACTGTGTAGTATGGGCAGAGGAACAGACACAGATCAGTGGAACAGAATAGAGAACCACGAAATAGGCCCACACAAATATGCTCAACTGATTTTTGACAAAGCTGTAAAAGCAATTCAATGAAGGAAAGATGGCCTTTACAAAAAAAAAAAAAATGGGGCTAAAGCATTACACATCCGGGCAAAAATATAAAACTTGACCCAAACCACACACATTAGATAAAAATTAACTTCTCAACAAAATATTAGCAAACCAAATTCAAAACTACATCAAAAAAGATCATCCAGCAAGATCAAGTAGAATTAATTCAAGAGATGCAAGGATGGTATAATATTAATAAATCAATATCATACACATTAACAAAAAGGATAAAAAACACATGATCATCTCAAGAAATGCTGGAAAAGCATTTGACAAAATTCAACATCCATTCATTATAAAAACTCTCAACAAAATGGGTATACAGGGTACATACTTTAACATAATAAAGGCCAATATATGACAAATACACAGCTAACATAATACTTAGTGGTGAAAAGCTGAAACCTTTTCCTCTAAGATCAGGAATAAGACAAGAATGCCCACTCTCACCTCTTTTATTCAATATAGAACTGGAGAGCCTACCCATGGCAATCAGACAACACAGAGATAAAAGGCATCCTTTTTGGTAAGGAAGAAGTTAAACAGTCAGTTCAGAGACAACATGATATTATACATAGAAAACCCTAAAGACTCTACCAAAACACTTTCAGAACTAATAATTGGATTCAGCAAAGTTGTGGGATACAAAATTAATACACAGAAATATGTTGTGTTCTTATATACTAACAATGAACTAGCACAAAGAGAAATCTGGATAACAATTCTATTTACAATTTCATCCAAAAGAATAAAATACCTAGGAATAAACCTAACCAAGGAGATGAAAGACCTATACTCTAAAAATTATAAGACACTCATGAGAAAAACTGAAGATACAAATAAATGGAAATCTATCCCCTGCTCATGAATAGGAAGAATTAATACTATCAAAATGGCCATCCTGCTGAAAGCAATCTACAGATTCAATGCAATCCCTATCAAAATATCAACAGCATTTTTCAGTCAAGTAGGAGAAATAGTTCTAATGTTCACATGGAACCACAAATGACCCAAATAGCCAAAGCAATCCTGAGAAAGAACAAAGCTGGATTATACTCCCTGACTTCAAGCTATACTACAAAGCAACAGTAATCAAAATAGTATGGAACTGGCACAAGAAAAGACCCACAAATCAATGGAACAGAACAGAGTGCCCAGATATAAATCCACACATATAAGGCCAATTAATATATGATAAAGGAGCCATGAATATACAATGGGGAAAAGAAAACCTCCTCAATAATTGGTGTTGGTAAAACTGGACAGCAAGAAAATGAAACTGGATTACTGTCTAACTCCATACAAAAAAGTAAACTTGAACTGGATTTAGGACCTGAATGTAAGACATGAAACCATAAAACTCTTAGAAGAAAACATAGGCAACAATCTCTTGAACATAAGCATGAGCAACTTTTTTCTGGACACATCTCCCCAGGCAAGGGAAACAAAATAAAAACCGAACAAGTGGGAGTACATCAAACTAAAAAGCTTCTGCACAACAAAGGACATAATCAGCAGAACAAAATGGCAACCTACGTACAGGAGAATATATTCATAAATGACATATCTGGTAAGGGGTTAACATCCAAAATATATAAAGAACTTATATGCCTCAATATCAAAAAAACAAGTACCCAATTAAAAAGTGGGTGGAGAACCTGAACAGATATCTGTCCAAAGAAGAAATACGGATGGCCAATAGGCACATGAAAAGATGTTCTTCATCATTAATCATCAGAAATGCAAATCTAAACCACAATAAGATATCACCTCACACCAGTTAGAATGGCCACTATCCAAAAGACAAGAAATAACAACTGTTGGTAAGGGTGTGGAGAAATAGTAACCCTCCTACACAGTTGGTGAGACTACAAATTGGTACAACTGCTGTGGAAAGCAGTATGGAGTTTCCTCAGAAAAACTAAAAATAGAAATACCATTCAACCCAGTAATCCTACTTCTAGGAATTACCCAAAGAAAACAAAATTCCTGATTCAAAAAGATATATGCATCCCTGTTTATTGCTGCATTATTTACAACAGACAAGATATGGAAGCAACCTAAGTGTTCCATCAGTAGATGAATGCATGAAGATGTGGTACATATATACAATGGATTACTCAGTCATATATAAAAAAAAAGAAATCCTGCCATTTGCAATATAGATGGATCTAGAAGGTATTATGCTCAGTGAATTAAGCCAGGCAAAGACAAATATCATATGATTTCACTTAATTTGTGGAGTATAAAAACAAAGCAAAACAGAAGGAACAACACAGCAGTAGACATAAAGACACTGAGAAGTGACTAGTGCTTACCATTACCATAGAGGGGTTGGAATCAGTGGATGGGGAGGGTGAGGGTGATGAAGTGGCACAAAAATTCTCAATCAAAATATAAGTTGGTCATGAGAATAGTGGTACAGAATGGAGAATATGGTCAATTGTCCTGTAACATCTTTCTGTGTTGACAGATAGCAACTGCACTAGAGGGGTGAGGATTTAATAATATGGCTAAGTGTTGAACTACTGTGTTGTATACTTGAAACTAATGTAAGACTGTATATCAACAATACTTCAATAAAAATTAATTCTTTAAAAGTTAACTCAAAATGGGTCAAGGACTTAAACGTAAAACTTAAAAACTACAAAACTTTTAGAAAAAAAATATACAGAATAAAATCTTCAGGATGTAGGGCTTGGCAAAGGATTCTTAAGACTTGAGACCAAAAGCATGATCCATAAGAGAAAAAGTTGATACACACGACTTGGTATTCAGCTATCCAGGACAGCAAAGTCCATTGTCATTTATACATACACCTTTAAAGTTTATGTCAGATATATATGCAGACCCACACACCACACAGTATGACAGCCCTAAGGTTGGCTTGTATGAGAGGCCCTGAGAGCTTGGCTTGTGATGGCAAATCAGGTTAAGCAATGATGCCAAATGACTAAGTGTGACAGGTATAATGAAGGGCACATCATGATTAACATAACCAAAACCAAAACCAATCAGGGTCGGCAATTGGTAATAAAAGTATGGCAATAAAAGTAATAACAGTATTACTGTTATTGGTAATACAAGTAATAAAAAATGTAGGAGGCTGCTCTGTTTCTGGAGTATGTTAAAGGAACCTAGCAGCCATTGACAGAAGGCATCCTGCGATGTTAGACATGAAATGCTTAGAGATCACCAACTTGGATGTTAAAAAGCAAGGTATACCATTGGGAGGTACAAAAACGTACAAGAACATCCAAACACTATTTAATAAAAGAGGTTCACATTTGAAGCTCCTGGATAAAAACAGAGATGAGACTGTGGTTATAGGAACACATATAAATTAAGGGCAATCTGCTGGGTGTGGAACGAGAAGTAGTAGCAGAATAGTGCCAGCAAGAGCACAAGATCAACAATGGGTACAAACTTTCAGTTATGAGTAAGTTCTGGAGACCTAATGTACAGCATGGTGACTATAGTTAATAATTATGTATTACATACTTGAATTTCCAATAAATTAGCTAAATTGTTCTCACCACAGACGAAGGTAACTATAGGAGGTGATGGCTGTTTGATTGCAGTAATCCCTTTACAATGTATACACATCTTAAAATGTTACATTGTACACCATAAATACAATTTTTGTCAAAAATATTTTTAAAAAAAACCAACACTGGTAAGGAATGAGACCTTCCAGCTGATGCCTAGGATATCTTTGTGACTTTCCAGGACCCCAGTAATGTAGGAGGCTGCTCTGTTCTGGAGTATGTTAAAGGAACCTAACAGCCATTGACAGGAGGCATCCTGCGATGTTAGACATGAAGTGCTTAGAGATCACCAACTCACTGCAACGTGCTTACTGTAAAGTAAGAGAACTGAGGATGAGGCTAACTGGTGTCTCAGGTCCTAAGTCAAGTTCACAGCAAAGCCCTGGCTAGCACCTACATCTTATTCCTGTTGACTTCAAACACACGTTGCAGCCTTTAATTTGTGTTTAAGTACATAACCTAGATATAATGGGGAGGAGGAAAACAGTGGTCTTTCTGCCTCTTTGAATTGGGGGGTGAAGCTCTTCAAACCCCTTCCCTATGACTTGTAGTAAACCAAACCTTCATAAATACTTCAAATTTCCAAGGTATGGGAGGTGGATGTTCTCCTGGCCGCCTTTGTTTTTTAAGGAGACTTTCCAATGTGCTACCTCTCCACACCACGTGTTCTCAGTCACATTCCACAAAATTCACCCAATCATATTGGGCACCTCTCCAACAGATTAAATGGAGCTACCTGAATTACCTGTTTAACTGGCTTCTAGATGTGCCAACTTTTTCCACTGGCAACTTGCACCCAGTACTTCTTTAGAAAATGAAGGCTGAAACCAGCACACCCACTTTCTTCAGCTAAATAATACCACCTGCACATCACTGGTGACCCTGAGGCCTCTATCACTGTATCTGTTATAGATACAGAACACAGCATTTAGATTCACTACTGTATTTGCCAGAAAAGAAACTGAGCCCTCTATTATGTTTAGTACACATGGTGTGGGGGTTCACGGGAAAACAGTATAGCACAGAAAAGGCAGATAGTGAATCTGTGGCATCTTACTACACTGATAGACACTGACTGCACTGGGGTGTGGGTGGGGACTTGGTAATATGGGTGGATGTAGTAACCACATTGTTTTTTCATGTGAAACCTTCATAAGAGTGTATATCAATCATACCTTAAAAAAAAGAACTGAACCCTAGAGAACCTGCCCTGGGAAATGAAATAATCAATTAATAGTTAAAGTCAATTTAATAGTCAATGAAAATAGTATCTTATTTTTAAGATACCTGCTAAATCTCTGCAGAATCAGTTTCCACATCATGGTTATTCTACAAAACCAAATAAAGAAACCAGCCTCATAAAGTAAAATGTTAAATAGATGGTAGTTATTATTAATATGCTTTTTCAAAATCCATAGAGTGCCAAGTACACTGCAGACTGAGCTGTACTCCTGGAGTCTTCAATCATTCAGATGATTGTATAAAGATCCACTTAACTGTTTTTCTCCCAAATACATCAACCAAGCCACCAAACACCACACACAAAACAAAGCTACTTCTCCAACCAATTTTAGTCTTGGTAGCATTTGTTGGGAATCTCAATGTAGGCATCAGTGTCATGTTACAGAAGGTGGATGGAACTGGAATAAAAGAAAGTCTACTGTTATTTCACAAAGATAAACTCCAGTTACTTTGTAAAGAAGGAAAAACAAATAATACTCCCAGAAGTTCCCAAGTCCTTGAATGCAGTAAAGGAAATGAAACAGAGACTACTTGCCTTAACAAATGAAGACTTTATTAAGAGAGAAGGACAAGACTGACGTTTGCCTCAATCCATCCAGGAAAACAAGCACAAAGACATATACAATACTTTGACTTAAAAATTATTCATAATATTAATGTTAAACCTGATGTTTAAAAAGAATCAAATGGTACATAAGGTATAAAAAACAAACCATAAAACACAAGTTTGCATAGGTGAATTAATGCAGATGTATAACTGGCATTTAGGGGAGGCGTGAGCACTGGAGAGCCCTGACTGACGTTACCACCTCCACCCCTGCAAGACATAGAAAAGTCCCCAGCACCGTTTCTCGTTTGCCTCAGTGAGGTCATGAGCAGGAACAACTTGTGCTGTTTGAAGGTGAACTGAAATAGACTGCTTCCATCAGCCTAGTCCAGATGGGGTGCATCCATACCCACCAGTACCCAACACCAGTCACCTTTAAGGCATCCACAGTGTCCCTCACAGTTTCATTTAATCTCTAGATAGGCATGTGGTTTGAGGTGGCCTGTTTTCTGTCCTCAGAAAGGCACCTGTATTCCATTAAGGTTCTGCTCAATTCCATGAAGTCGCTATTTCAAAGCTGCCTTTCCCTCTGGGGCTTGGCTACAAATTGATGAGCACTTTTGGATGACATCTCACTTATTTTTTAAACGTATCCACATTCCAGATGTCAAAGGGCTTCTTGCCTGGGCACTGTGCAGTCTCTCTCCCAAGAGAGCACATTTCCAAATGGTAAGATACACAGCAATACCACCTCCAATTTCCTGAGCAACTCTTGTATTTTGTAATTCAGCACCTTTTCAGAATACAGCATTGTGCTGGAATAGATTCTTTTTCAGAAAGTTCTTATATCATTTTTTATGCTATCTTCTCACTATATCTCATCGGTATTTACAGCATTTCATGAAATGAATATTGGGTTGCCTTTAAGAGGCAGGTGAAAAATATAGCTTTTCTGAGAAAGGGCATTTGGCTTTCAGTTTATAGCAAATGAAGTTACAGCCTCCAGGGATGTCAGAGGCTAATTCAATCAGGAAAAAAAAAATTCTGACATCAAAATCCTTCTCACTAAATTTACCAGCTAGAAACTATTTTAGTAATTAAAGTCTGAAATTTAGTGCAACAAAAACATCCTAATACATTATGTGTAATAGTATATTCTCAAAACTGCCTTTGCTATTCTTAATCCTTGCTTTTTAGTGAAGAAAATGTCACTCAAACCCTGTCTTTCAGTTCTCCTATTCTTTATATGTGAACTCCAGCAATGAATAATTGAGCAGTCAGTTACACAATTAATTATTTCCTTGTCTGAAATGCTGAAACCAGCACAGTGCTGGCTCCCTATGTAATGAAGAGCTACTCGAAAAGAGAAAAACATTTTCTAGTTTGCTGAGAATACAAAAAAGGCTATTAAGTCCATTAGGAACATGTTTCTAGGCAGTGTTCACAAATATAAAACATATATATATATATGGTTTTAGGACCATATATATCCATAAAATCAACATGATGACCTGAGATGACTGTGTTAGTTTGTGGCATCAAATACAACCTAAAAAAAAAAAAACACTCTGGTGTCTTCCTTACCACAGCAAAAGTTTTCCCGGTTACTTTTCTCTTAAAAGTAATAAAATAGAAATAGATACTTCACAACAACAAATCTCCATTTCAAGTAAATGTCTTTTGTTTGGTTTTTCTCCTTGTTTGTTTGTTAATGGTATGTACTTCAAGAAACAAGTGTTTGGTAGAGTTCTTACAAAACAATAATGAGCAACTTCACTGCTTATAGAACCTTTGGAAATATCTTCTACACAGTCACTGTAGAAAAGGAAGACAGTCAACTCTCAATTGTCCAGGAAACGATCACATGCAAAATCTGGCCAGGATATTCGCACTCTCCTTCACCAGCCTTTTTGGTCATGCCACTGCTCATTCATAGACTGAGAGACACTTAATGAAATGATACGTCTCTCAGTGTACAATGGGTCCTACAGTTCAGCGGGAAAAGGCCCAAAGCTTCTGGTGGCAAGGATATTTGTGGATCATCTGTGCATTTTATATCTCAATGGAGAGCTGACAGCCATTCACATAAAGGAAGTATGGCACTCTGACCATGGTAGGAATAAACTCATTTAAGGCAATACCACTGCTCACAGACATTGCTGGCATGAAGTACGCATCTCATCGGAAAAGTGACTTGGTGAGAAGTGAGATTTTTCCAGTTTACCCTTCCTCCTTGACTTCTCTAGAGATAAAGTTCACCATTTCTAACAGTAATTAAATGGTAGGAGCAAGAACAGCCTCAAATCTTCACTTTAATAACCTCACGTTATTATCTGGGATAAACGGCATTCTCCTGCCAGGAATCTGGATGACACTCTGCCCGCTCAGCATGATCAGGACAGTCTCCCGTTTGCTTCTCCCCGCCCGTATGACCTACTGTGGGCCACGGAGGGAAAAGGGCTCCATCAACAGTCAGATAAACAGTTTCAGCTTTAGGGCTCACAGGCACCGCCAGATCTGAGGGGAAAATGGGACCCTTTTATCTAGTCACTTCTCTGACTGTGAGCAAAAGTGATGGACTAAAAAGCTGCTTTTTCTTTTTGGCTGAAAGGGCAGGTTTTGATTTTTCTTTTCTTGACTGTTCCTAAAAGCTGACATTAAGGGAGCATAGCACACACCGTGCGGCGAGCTCTATCTGAACAGCGCTCCCTTCCCACATGAATGTTCCTACTCAAGTACTATTTTCCCAAAAGGGGAAAAAGCTCTTAAGTGCAAGCTCTGTTCTTTACTCAGGTCTTCAGAAAGCTGAGTACACAGGGATCTCACTCTTTTACTAAGCTGAAGATCCTATGGTCAGACACCACAGTTATCTTTCAAGAAAAGTATCACTGAATAAACAATGTTGGTATTCCCCAAAGTGATTTTTATACAAAGGCCACACTCATTGAAAAATCAAGGCCCTAAAATGTTAACCACTTATGTGGTAAACAGAATGCACCATATTATAGCAGGCATTTTAAAACAACAATTTGGCACAAGACAAAAATCTCAAGAATACTTGACAGGCACTAAAGAAAAATAATAATCAGTTAAAAGTTAATTAGTTTTATACTGAACAGTCCTGACACTGATGGTAAAGTATGGGCAGTCAGCAATATATCTACTCAGCTGCCAGAGTTGAGAAGGAAAGGAGAAAATTAGTTTAGTTCATAATTTTCTATAGTGAATTTGGTGGAACATGAGGCCCAAGTCCACACACTTTGGAATCTATGTGGATCTAGAGCTAAGTGGGCATGCCATTCTGAAAAGATTTTCTTCCTGGGAGCATCTATCCCTATCTTCTTTTATAATTTAGATGCTTCTCTATGATCAAAACCCATGCGGTTCTTTTTTTTTTAGTTCATCAGTCTGTTGTTGGTTGTCGTAATTAGTAATTCAATGAAATTTTTTGAGAAATAGTAATCAAAAGTCTGCAAAGTCACTTTCCAAAAATCTAATGTTCTTTTAAAACATGTGCGGTAACTGTCCAGTCTGCCAATTATGTCTAACAATGGTTTGACACTAGAGTCAAATTTTTTCAACTCAAAACATTTGATCTGACCCTTACCTAACTTTGCCTCTAGGCAATGACTTACAAAAGGTCACAGTGAGGGCAGGAGGTGTACATGTCCAGTAACCCTATGATAAGATTCCGTAAGATATTGTGCTCTTTCAAGCAATACTGGCCTCCAGAGAACAGGGGTATAGAAATGGAAAGATTTTCCAAGGCCAGAAATATTAGTTTATATCACAACATTAAAGCATTATACACTGTGGGCCTAAAAACAAAACTGTGTGTGCTCCAGCAGTAGGAACAGAAAGAAAATAAATGCTTCCATATTTACATAAATGTAACAAAGAGACAAGCAGAGAACACAGTGAAGAATGTTTGGCAGTTCCTTAAAATACAGTTGATGGGTCCTTCTATAGTCTTAAAGATAATAATTACATTATTTGAATGAAAATAAGAGGACTTAACTAGTTAAGTTTGATTTCTTTCTTCTTACAGGGTAAGAATTTCTCTGATATTCTTTAAAAAGTGTTTGCTTTACAAAAAATAAAATAAAAATATTTTTAGATTTTGATCTTTTAAAACCCCCAAAAAAAAAAAACAAAAGTTGGGTGTCACAAGGTAGCTATCACCTTTGGTCACTCCCTAAAACACCTGAAATACTGACATCCTGGTTAAGTGTTAAGTGGCCTGAATGTTTCTGAATGAAATACCTCCCGTTAGCACTATACAGTAATAAATATGATTGGTAAGGTACAGGAAAGGCAAGAGAAATGCAGTTTTAAAAGTAAAATTGCTCATTGTATGAGATAGAAAAATAAACATTTATAAAATAAAAATATGGCAAATGATGTTGCCCATCTGCCTAACTATCAAATAAAAATACACTGTGTTTTCTAATTTAAAGCTACCATAAAAAACTTTTTAAACATACAGCAAAATCACAGGGCAGACGAAGAAAAATATAGCATTACTATTAAGTCAACAAGACCAACAGTTAGCACATTGAAACCACCTCTGGAATTTGACTTTAAGGCCGGGACCACCATTTTGCCTGCACTTGCCTATTTAGATGATTTTGTTCATTCATTTCATCATGGCCAAAGTCCTGTTATTTTCCCTTTTCCCAATTCTCCAAATGACTCTGTTTCTTAGGGGTTTTTTTTTTTCTAGATTAGTATTTCCCCCAAAACTTAACTCTCATATATACCTTTTACCCAAATCCCTACAACACATAAACTTTATGAAACTAAAGATATTTCTCAAAATTAAAGATCCAAATCCACTCTGAGAAACTACTCTAAATAGCTTCCTGAATATTGTCTGGCTTTAAAAAATATCTGGAAAAATAAAGCAAACAGAAGGCAATTCCCAGTGGGAAAAGAAGAGATTGACTACATTTTTCTAGTCACCTATATATTTCTTTCCTGAACAAACACCATACTAGAATGCCAAAAATATTAGATCTATACAATGAAAAATAATAGGAAGTCATATTGAAGGGGTATTTACATACATATTGCATGACTACTGTTCATGTGAACTCACCAGTATGGGGAGAAAAGCACTTCCGTGAGTTCAGAAGATAGACAAAGACTTCAGATTTCTTGAAGAGGGGTTTAAAGGCCTTGTACAAAGGAATCCAATGCCATGTATCATGGATGAACATGCAGAACCAGATACTTAAAGAACTACATCAACTTCAAGTTGAGTTAATCTCATTATTGACAGATGCACAAAATATTTTTGAGAGGTTGCCAACAAATATTGCTAAGTTTTTTTAACTAAGAGGAAAACTTCAATCTATGGCCAGAGAGAATAATCTCATCATCACTTACATAAACATCTTCCCAATTCCATTTCCCTTGACTCTATCAATCGATGTGGTCAGAGTAACATACTTAAACTATTTCAGGTATTTTTTAAATTACTCTATGATTGTAACTTTTTCTCCTTTTCTTGAAAAGTATAAAAAGCAAAAGGCTCTTTCTTTCAATATAGCATACACTAATGCATGAAAAAAAAGCTATTTCTTACAGTTTTTATTTTGCATTGCAACCAAACATTATGTTTTACTTTGATCATTACCTCCACAAAAATTCTAATTGCTAAATAAAGCCTAATCTCTAGATATCAATATTCCATACTTAACAAAAATGGCATTTTACAGAGCTCTTAGACACTACATCCCAGGAAGCATATAGAGCAAAGAGGTGGCCAATATTAAGACGCTAGATTTTCCTGTGCTGCCCATGTGATCAGGAATAACGAAAACATTTCAAATGCATTAAAGTTATTTATGGTCAGAAAAACATTTGAGGATAAATCCCAGGAATATGAGCATGGGAGGAAAAAAATAAGCCTGGAATGCATTCTGTATCATCAAGTAATATTTGCTACAGTGAGTCCATTTTCAAGGCAGATTCCTAGGTTTTTACTGCTTATGATGGAAACCTGGGGAGAGGAGGAAAAAAAGAAGAAACACCATTAAGGAAAAATCTTTGAAACACTCAGTTTTTCTCCCTGCTCAGACAAAATAATTTAACTTTATTTCTTTGCATCTCAAGTGGCTCATGTTTTCTTTGTTTACAAATGTCCTCATTGTAAAATATTAATATACATAGTCATTTGTTGTTTTAATATTGTGTACCAAAAGCATGTCAAGGACAGGAAACCACCCCCTAAAAAGTAATGCACCCATATAATTTGAGGAAACAAAAATCATGAGCTACTTCCAGTTAAACAACTGATGTTAAAAAGCCCATCAATGGATGGAAATACTTAACATAAATGTTAAGCAGTGTATGTGTTGTTTTGATCATATTCAACTAATCTCATCTTTTAAATAAAGTCTTTTGTCTTAACCTCAACACTTGATGAGTATCAAAATGGAGGTGGAAAAGGAGAGCTTTTTAAAAAATACAACTAACTGCCTAGCAACTCCTTCGCCCAGAAATTCTGATTTAATTAGTCTCGAGTAGCACCTATACATTGGTATTTTGTAATGACTGCAGAAAAGAAAATTTAAAGAAGTCTGAGAAAGCTATCATTAGACTTGGAAAAGGATAATAAAATGTCACCTAAGACATCTTCAAAAACTGTTACAAATAATAAACAGCAGTTAATAACCTAGGAGGCCTGGGGGAAGATGCCAGAATGGGAGGACCCTGATCTCACCTCCTCCCATGGATACACTGAAGCAACAACTACATGTACTGCAACTCTGAAAGAGACCTGAAGACTCTTCATACCTAAAGACATAAAGAGAAGGGAGAAGGGCAGGAGGGGCAGAGATGTGGCTGGACTTCAGCTCCCCAATGCCAGGTGCAGCAACCCATAAGCAGGAGGGATAGCCCAGGCATGGAGTTATGGGACCCAGTTTCACACTGGGCAAACCCAGCTCTGGGGACCTGCAAAGGGAAGACAAGCCCTCATAACATCTGTTTTTGAAAAATCAGTGAGGCTTAGCTCTGGGAGAGCCAGAGGGCAACATGAAACCAAGCCTCTGCTCTTAGAGGGCTGGTGATCTGTATCAATCAATCTGAGACCCAGCACAGAAGCAGCAGTTTGAAAGTGCCTAGGTTATATAAATGAAGGACATTATGGACTAATTTAAGGACAGGTGGAGGGACAGTGATCGGCAGGAGGTTTCTCCAGGAATAGAAGTGCTGGCAGACACCTTTTCCTTGCCCTTCTTCAGCCTAGCTGCCAGGATGTCGACAAGAGCCAGTTCTGACACTCTGTAACTACCAGGCTAGCACTGCTTGCCATACCTGGTAGGCAAACCCTGCTGAGACCAGTGTCCCTTCAGAGCAATTCCTGCCTCTGGAAGAGGGAAACTAGCCCTTCCCACCAGCAAGCCCACAGTGGATACATCCAGGCCTCTCAGGCAGCCACACTGGGACAAGTCCTGCCCACAAGTGCACCCACCATATAATGGTCAACAACTGCCTACAACTAAGCTGAGAACCAGCCCTATCCACCAGCATGCCCATGGCAGTTGCAGCCCAGCCACAACAGAAGGGTTCATGCAGGGTACCCACACAGGATACCTCTGGCACACCTGATTCTGGAGACCAGGGGTGTTGTGCTACTGGGCCCCACTGGACAACTTCTGAAAGCCCCTATTTTCATAGCTGACCTACCTAATACATTGAAACAAATACAGTCAGACAAAATAAAGAGCAAAGGAATATGTTTCAAATGAAAGAACAATAACATGTAGAAAAAGAGCTAAACAAAATGTAGAAAAGCAATCTAGCTCATAATGAGTTCAAAGTAACGGTCACAAAGGTACTCACTGGACTGGAGTAAACAGTGGATAAATTCATTGAGATCTCCAACAAAGAGATACAAGATATAAAAATGAACCAATAAAAGCTGAGAAATACAATTACTGAGATGAAAAATACACTAGAGGGAACCAACAGCAGAGACAGGATGCAAAAGAATGGGTCAGCCATCTGGAAGACAGGGTAGTGGAAAGCAACTAAGCTGAACGGCAATAACAAAAACAGAAAAAAATTTAAAAATGGGCTGATGTAAGAAATCTGTGACAATGCAAATACAGTAACATTTTCATTCTGGGAGGGGTTCCCAGAAGGAGGGGCAAGAGAGAAAGGGGCAAAAAACTTTATTGAAGAAATGATGGCTGAAACCTTCCCTATCCTGGGGAAGGAAACAGAATCCAGGCCCAGGAAGCACAGAGAGCAGAGAACACGTTGACCCTAAGGAGGTCCACCCTAAGATGCATAATTAAAATAGCAAAAATTATAGATAAACAGAGTCTTAAAAGAAGCAAGAGAAAAGCACACAAGGAAAACCCCATATGGCTTTTAGTTGGTTTGTCAACAGAAACTTTCCAGGCCAGAGTGGTATGATATATTCAAAGTGCTGAAAGGAAAAAAACTACCATCAAGAAAACTCTGCCCAGAAAGGTTATTATTCAGAATTGAAGGAGAAAGAGTTTTCCAGATAAGCCAAATTAAAGGAGTTCATCACCACTAAACCAACTTATATTTATATAAGAAATATTAAAAGTACTTCCTTAAGTGGAAAAGAAAAGGCCATAACTAGGAAAAAAAAGTTATGAAAGGAAAAACTTCACGGGTAAAAGCAAACATATAGTAAAGGTACTGGATCAATCACTTACAAAGCTAGTATGAGAGTCAAAAGACAAAAGCAGTAAAATCAATTATATACACAAAAATTAGTCAAGGTATATACAAAATAAAGAGATACAAAATATGATGTCATATACATATAAAATGGATGTGGGAATAAAAATGTAGTACTTTGCTGTGTCCAAATTCAAGCGACCATCAACTTATCATAGATTGCTGGATACAGAAGATGATATATATGAACCTCATAGTAACCACAAACCAAAAACCTATAATAAATACACAAAAAATAAAAAGAAAGGAATCCAAGCATAACACTAATGAAAGTGATCAAATCATAAGGAAAAGAGTGCAAAATAAGAATAGAGAAGAACTACAAAATGACCAGAAAACAATTATCAAAATAGCAATAAGTACGTACTTACCAAAATTATTTTAAATGTATATGTATGTACTAAATGTTCCAATCAAAAGACATAGGGTAACTGAATGAATAAAAATATAAGATCCATCTATATACTGATTATAAGAGACTCACTACAGACCTAAAGACACACACAGACTAAAACTGAAGGGATGGAAAAAGATATTCCATGCAAACAGAATTAAAAAAATAAACAAACAGGAGTAGCAGTACTTATTATACAAAACAGAGTTTAAAACAAAGACTATAACAAGAGACAAAGAAGGGAATTATAGAATGGCTATGGGCTCAATTCAGCAAGAAGATATAACAATTTTAATTATCTATGCATTCAACATAGGAGCACCTAAATATATAAAGCACGTATTAAAAGACATAAAGGTAGAGACAAACAGTAACATAGTAGTAGACGGGAGTCTTTAACACCCCATTTACATCAATGGATAGATCATCCAGAGAGAAAATCAGTAAGGAAACAGTGGCTTTGAAAGACACATTAGATCAGATGGACTTTAACAGATAAATACAGAACATTTCATCCAAAAGAAGCAGAATATACATTCTTTGCATTCTCTAGAAAGACCACGTTAGGCCACAAAATTAAGTCTCAATAAGTTTAAGAAGACAAATCACATCAAGGATTCTTTTTCAACCACAACGGTATGAAGCTAGAAATCAATTACAAGAAAAAAATGAAAAAAAAAAAAAACAAAACAAAAAACCCCACAAATGTGTGAAGACTAAGCAACATGCTAGTAAACAAATGGATCAAAGAGGAAAAAAAAATACCAGGAGATAACTATGGCAAAGGAGGCAAGAATATACAACTGAAGCCAGCCACTTCAAGGAATGGTGGGAAAACTGGACAGCTACATGCAAAAGAATGAAAGTGGACCACTTTCTTACACCAAACATACAAATAAGCCCAAAATAGATTAAAGACCTAAATGGTAGACCTGAAGGCATAAACTCCAAAAAACAAAAAACACAGACAGAAAACTTGGACATTAGCCTTAGCAATTTTTTTTGAATATGTCTCCCCAGGCAAGGAAAACAAAAGCAAAAGTGAACAATTTTGGGGACTATATCAAACTGAAAAGCTTTTTTTGTACAATGAAGGAAACAATCACCAAAACGAAAAGGCAAACTACTGAATGGGGAAAGATATTTGTAAATGATATATCTGATATGGGATTAATATCCAAAATTTATAGAGAAGTCACATAACTCAATACCCTAAGTAACAAAAATAAAATAAATGAAATTTAAATAATCCTATTAAATAATAGGAGGACCTGAACAGATATTTTTCCAGAGAAGACATACAGTTGGCCAACAGGCACACGAAAAGATGCTCCATATCACTAATCATGAGGGAAATGCAAATTAAAACCATAATGAGATATTACCTCACACCAGTCAGGATGGCTACTATCCAAAAGACAAGAAATAACAAGTGTTGGCAAGGATGTGGACAAAAGGGAACCCTTGTTCACTGTAGGTGGGATTGCAATTGGTTCAGACACTATGGAAAACAGTATGGAGTTTCCTCAAAAAATCAAAAATACAAATATCATACAATCTACTATTTCTACTTCTGGTTATCTACTCAAAGCAAATGAAAAAATAATTTGAAAAGATCTAAGTACCCTTATGTTTATTACAGCATTATTTACAATAGCCAAGATAGAGCAGCAACCTAAGTATCCACAGATGGATAAATGAATAAAGATGTGGTATATATACACGATGGAATACTAACTCAGCCACTAAAAAAATTGAAATCTTGCCATTTGCGACAATATGGATGGTCCCTGAAGCTATTATACTAAGTGAAATAAGTCAGAGAAAAGTAGATATCATGATTTTACCTACATGCAGAATCTAAACTACAAAAAAAATGAATAAACAAACAGGAAGACTTATAAATACAGAGAACTAACAGTTGATTGCCAGAGGGGAAAGCGGTGGTAGGACAGGAGAAACAGGTGAGGAAAATAAGACATACAAACTTCCAGTTATGAAATAAATAAGAATTGGGGATGAAAAAAAACAGTACAGGGAATATAGTTAATAATATTATAACAACTTTGTATGCTGACAGATGATTACACTTATTGTGAACATTTCATAATGTACACAATTATCAAATCACTATTTTGTAAATCTGCATCTGATATATGTCAACTATAAGTAAAAAAGGAGACAATAGTTAAAGAAACATGAATAAAATTGCCTAAAAAGATAAAAAAAGACTTAACAATATTTGTAAAGTCTACTGCACTCTGCTTTCATAAATTTTACTTACATGATCCTCACAATGCTGACACTATTAAAATCACCTCCATTTTTAGATGAGGAAATTAAGAAATTACCTTTTCACTGTCTCATTTTACAACTATCATAAAAATACATATAAGTAAACATATATGCTTGGAAGAGAAACTACATCCAACTATTCCTTTCATTTTAAAGATCTGGCCAACTTAAACCTCATTTTCTTTTCCCCATTTTTCTTATGACTAATATTTTTGAGTGATGTGTGTACTTTATATCTAATTAACAGAGTAATGGGTAGATGCAAATAAAAGCCAGGATAAAAAAAGCCCAGTATATCTAAATGGGGAATATAGTTACCCTTTAAGAATCTGATAAAAGCCATGAACTCTCTTTTCTGGAGGAAAATGCAAACAGACAGACAACTTTGCATTCAATTAAGGTACCTTGTTTTCTGGGATTTTTAAAAATCATTTTTTGTTGTTTTCTAATAAATGAAGAATACTATAATCTGCTAACGGAAGGGTCACTTATTTTTCCACTCTAGTGATCTATATAAGACAGCATGATTTTCCACCATAGCATGAGGATTATAAAAAAGGATCCTAAATTTGACCATATGCATTTTTCTTACCTTTATGAGAGGACTCGATTTTGAAATGACGTGTGGAATTATGCTGGTTTGTAAAATGAGTGTGATCCACATCCTCAGCATCTGCCATGGCAGGTGGTGGTGGCCTAAAGGAAAGTCAGAATTTGAAGAGATATTCTCAGTGGTGGTAACTAGGATTCCACCTTTCATTGGATCACATGGTAAAAACAATTTTAGTAGAAATGCAAAGCCACAATGTATTAGAATTCTCATTTTCATTCCTGGCCAGTTGACTGAGTTTGGATAAATTGTTTTTATCCTACTGTTCCTTTGTTTTGATGTACAAAATTCAATAAAAAGTATATTATGAACACCTACTATGTGTGAGGCATTGTGATAAGGGATAGAGAAAGGTTAATGAGAAGTGACCACTGCCACAAATGAGAAATTTACCTTGCTTTGGTAGGTGTTATGAAGAAAAGAGGAAGAAAGTAAAAGATAGAAGGGAAGTAATAGAGTTAAGGAGGGAAAAAAAGAAAGGGAGAGAGGGAAGCAGGTTAAAGAGGAGGAGACCAGGGAGGGAGGAAGGAGACATTGGTCAACATATAAAATTTAGAGCAGAGTTCCTTAATCCACTAGGTGGCGACACAGAGCTCAAAAAGGAAAGGGCTGTCATACATTCGCAATTTTTCACGTCAACAGAAGACAAAATGTAAAAAAGAAATTGGTATGTTTTTAATATTCCAAACTTTTTATTATTTTAATGATATTACATAGATTTTTGCAAACATTTGTTGTTGATGAGAATGAAGAACAAAATCCCTCACTGTTTTTTTCTTGAAGGTGTTTTCAAACTTTCCATTAAAGCACAGAACCAGATGAGGGAAAGAAAATTTGTCAAATATATAATCATGAAGTAGGATGATTTTTGTAATTATATGTACAATCTAGAAGGTATAAGTATTCTGAAGTATGGGAAGTTATGGTTAGTATGATACAATGCACTCTCTCATATAATAAAAGGCAAGTGTTTCCAAATTTCTCACTGCGTCCACAAGAACATCTCTTCCTGGGTATTTAGTGACTGGGAATGGGCAGCAGAGGATATAAACTTGTATATATATTAAGGACTGTGCTGTGGGTTCTACATAGATAATTCCAGTGAACTTTCAGGACAAGTCTGCATAGTAGCTACCATACCACTTTGGAGTTCGGTTAGGTTAGATGAAGTAAGTGACCTGTCAAAGTTCCCACAGTTAAGTGGCAGAGCCTGGGCTCAAACTCACCTGCACTTCAAAACCAGTGCTCTAAACTACACTATGTTCCACTACATAGGTGTGTACTTTTATCAGCAGCAGCATCTGTATTCAAGACTATATATATGTATCTTACAATTTCAAATGGTATTTCACATATATTTTCATATTTTAATGCAGTTTTATATACATATAATTAATATGAGCATAATAAACTATGGGGCATTTTTCTTGCTTTTCTCTTTGAACCATCCATTTATAAATATTAGAAATTAAATACAGTGTTTTCTTACATTGACATTTATAACATTTACCTTAAAAAAGTAAGACTTGGAAAGAACAGTTTAGACAAAATAATATGACTCTAGAATGAAGAAACTCAACCTCAAGAAACAGGTGGCTAGAGAAGTCAGAGCACAAATACATGGAGGGCACAAACAACATGCTTTTAAATAATCAATGGATCATGAACAAGTCAGAGGAAATCAAAATACATGGAGCCAAATGAAAACAAGAGCACAATTCAAAATATATGGGATGCAGCAACAGAACTACAGAGAGAGAAGCACCCAGCAATACAGTGTAACTCAGGAAACAAGAACAATCCCAAATAAAGGATCTAAAATCACAACTAAAGCAACTAGAAAAAGAAGAATAAACAAAGCTCAAAATTAGTAGAGAGGAATAAGATCAGAGCATAAATAAACAAAATACAGAGTAAGAAAACAATAGAAAAAAATCAAAGAAACCAAGAGCTGGTTGAGAAGAACAAAACTGACAAACCCCTAGCCAGACTTGCAAGAAAAAAAGAGAGAGGACACAAGTTGACAAAATCAGAAACAAAAAGGGAGAAGTTACAACTGACATAGAAACTCAAAGAATTGTTAGAAAATTCTATAAAAATCATATGCCAATGAAGTGGACAACCTAGAAGAAATGGATAAATTCCTAGAAAAGTACAGCCTTCCAACACTGACCCAGGAAGAAGCAGAAAATCTAAACAGACCAATTACCGATAACGAACTTGAACTGGTAATTAAAATACTCCCAACAAACAAAGAGTCTAGGCCCAGATGTCTTCACAAATGAATTCTACTGAACATATAAATATGAGATACCTATCCTTCTTAAGGTATTGCAAATTAAGAGGAGAAAATAACATCCAAATTCATTCTATGAGGCCAGCAACACTCTTAATACCAAACCAGACAAAGACACAACAAAAAAAGAAAATTACAGACCAATATCCTTGATTAACAAAGATGTAAAATCCTCAACAAAATATTAGCAAACCAAATTCAAAAATACATCCAAGGATCATCCATCATGACCAAGTGGGATTTATTCCAGGGATGCATAGACAGTAAAAAATTCATAAATCAATCAATGTGATATGCCACAGTAACCAAAGTATAAACATCATATGATCATCTTAATAGATGCCAAAAAAGCAACTGACAAAATTCAGCATCCATTCATGGTAAAAACTCTCAACAAAGTGGGTACAGAAGGAACATTCCTCAACATAATAAAGGCAATACACAACAAACCCACAGCTACATAGTACTGAATGGTGAAAAGCTGAAAGCTTTTCCTCTAGATCAGCAACAAGACAAGGATGCCTACTCTCACCACTTTTAATCAACATAGGAGGTCCTAGCCATGGCAATCAGACAAGACAGAGAGATAAAAGGCATCTAAATTGGTAAGGAAGAAGTAAAATTTTCTGTATTTGCAGATGACATGATATTATATACAGAAATCCCTAAAAACTTCAATAAAAAACTATTAGAATGGATTCAATAAAGTCACAGGGTACAAAATCAATATACAGAAATCTGTTGTATTCCTATATACTATTAACAAACTAGCAGAAAGAGAAATCAAGAAACCAATTTCATTTACAGCTGCATCAAAAAGAATAAAATACCTAGGAATAAACCTAACCAGGGAGGTGATAGACTTGTACTCTGAAAAGTGTAAGACACTGATGAAAAAAACAGAAGACAACACAAATAGAAATCTATCTCATGCTCATGGATAGAAAGAATGAAAATTGTCAAAATGGTCATTCTGCCCAAAGCAATTTACAAATTCAATGTAATCTCTATCAATTTACCAATGGCATTTTTCAATGAACTAGTGCATAATCCTAAAATTTATGTGAAACTACAAAAGACCCCAAATAGCCAAAGTACTCTTGAGAAAGAACAAAGCTGGAGGTATCATGCTTCCTGACTTCAAGCTATACTACAGAGATACGGTAATCAAAATAGTAGTGGCACAAGAATAGACCCATAGATCAATGGAACAGAAGAGAGAGCTCAGAAATAAACCCCTGCATACATGGTCAGTTAATATATGACAAAGGGGGCAAGAATACACACACTGGGGAAAAGACAAGTCTCTTCAATAAACGGTGTTGGGAAAACTGGAGAGCTACATGCAAGAGAATGAAACTGGATTACTATCTAAAACCAAACATAAAAGTAAAGTCTAAATAGATAAAAAGCCTAAATGTAATACATGAAACCATAAAACTTTTAGAAGTAAACAAGCAAAACTCTCTTGGACATAAGCATGTGTAATTTCTTTCTGGCTACCTGTCTCAAGGTGAGGGATACAAAAGCAAAAACAAGTGGGACTACATCAAACTAAAAAACATCTGGACAGCAAAGGACACCATCAACAAAATGAAAAGACAACCTATAGTACAGGACAATATATTTGTAAATGATATATCTGATAAGGGACTAATACCCAAAATATATAAAGAACTCACAATGACTCAACACCAAAAAAACAAATCACCCAATTAAAAAATGGGCAGAGGACATGAGTAGAGATTTTTCCAAAGAAGACATACTGACAGCCAACAGGCACATGAAAAGATAGTCCACATCATTAATCATCAGGACAAGGCAAATCAAAACTACAATGAGATATTACCTCATACCAGTCAGAATGGCCAACATCCAAAAGACAAGAAATAACAAGTGTTAGTGAGGATGTGGAGAAAAGGAAAACCTCCTACACTGTTGGTGGGAATATAAATTGGTGCAGCCACTGTAGAAAGCAGTATGGAGGTTCCTCAAAAAACTAAAAATAGAAATACCATACAACCCGAAAACAAAATCTCTGCCAGGAAAAGACATATGCACTCCTATGTTCATTACTGCACTATTTCCAATAATCAAGAAATGGAAGCAACCTAAGTGTCCATCAATAGATGAATGGATAAAGATGTAGTACATATACACAATGGAATATTATTCAGCCATAAAAAGAAAACCTGCCATTTGCAACAAAATGGATAGACCTACAAGATATTATGCTAAGTGAAACTACCCAGGTGGAGAAAGACAAATAGCATATGATTTCACTTGTATGTGGAACCTAAAAGACAAACAAAACAAAATCAACAAAACATCAATAGACTCACAGACACAGAGAGGTGACTGGTGGTTATCATGGGGTAGGGTTTAGGTGGGTGGATGAAATAGGTGAAAGCAATAAAGAGGCACAGAGAATATAGTCAGTAATTCTGTGACATCTTTCTCTGTTGACAGATAGTTACTACTCTAGGTGGAGTGAGCATTTAGAATGATTAAAAAAACAGGGGAAAAAAAAAGACCCAAGAAAGCAGGATTGGCAATCAGGGTGGCAGTCTATTCTTTACTCTTTACTAACCTCATTAGACAATCAAAAACCAGAAAAACAAAAACCAAGGGATTCTCTCAAAAAAAGCACTCCATGATCACTGCCTCATCATCAACTCATTATCAAGGAAAAGGATACTAAAGTGTGAAACAAAGCCCAAATCACCAACAGATCTCCAGGATCTCCACTTAAGAATAAACCAATGAATCTAGAATGCCCTCATTTTTTTTGGTACACTGTTCTATTCAGTTTTTAGTTACACAGAGAATAAGTCTTACTGCTTCCAAGGGTCCTATCATGTAATTTTGCTGTGGAGACAGTTGTTTCAGTTAAGGGTATTCATATCCAAGGCTGGAAAAAAATCTTCTTAACCAATAGTTTGCTTTATAGTTTTAGATGTATTAGGATTACCTCTATCCTACTGTTCTCATGAAACAATTTATATCTTTAACTTAGTAATATAGACAAAATACCTTCAGAATTCACTCAAGTCACTTCTTTATGAAGCCTTCCTAGACACTCAGATTAGGCTGTCTCCTTATGCTCTTACAATACCCTGTACATTTCATCCATAGTATTTACTATCATAATAGTTATTTGTATAATTATTTGTTCATATTATAAATTTCTTGAGAGCAGGATGTTGCTTCCTATAGTTTTGGGCAATTACTAGGGTGTTCAATAAATATCTGAAGAATGAATAAGTGTAACAAATATATTTCACATGCACAAGAATGCAGTAGGACCTAAATGAGATTGATAAAATCCTTAAGTTTTCCCAAGAAAAAAGATGCAAATAAAATGCCAAGTAGTATTACCAATGCAAAATCCTGTAGTTAAAATAATTTGGAACTTGGGTTGAAACTTTTTCCAATTATAAAGAGCTGGAATTAGTTCAGATTGCCAAGTGGCTCTCCATTTCCTTACAGAGAGTAGAAAATCTTGTAATGGACAAAGAAACTGGTTTTGACCATGAATGCTACAAGCTCTACATTAAGAATTTGTTTCCCCTCTACTACTATTACCACACTAAACATCTTGACTCGGGAAGCTCTGTGTTTTCCAATCCTTGAAACTACCTCTTTCTGTATAAATAACTAAACTTTTCCAACATGGTTAAATGTAACAAAGGAAACCATAGACTCAAACCAGCAAGTATACATTATTATATTAGTTGTACAAGATATTTAAAATAGGCTTTAATTTTTAACTATGAAAATAAAGGTTTCATCAAATTTTGTTTTCACTTGTTTATTACATATATATAATTTCCATAAATGGTAGACAAATGTTCCTTTCAAGTTGAAGACTTTAGTTCTATTAGTCATGGATCACTTTTCACTCATTTATAATAGTCATTTTTTGGGGGGGGGAGGGCAGTAAATCCTGGTTTCTGAAAACCTGTGACTTTTTTTTTTTTATTAAGGTATTGATATACAATCTTACAAAGTTTTCACATGAGCAACACTGGGGTTAACTACATTCACACATATTATCAAGTCCCCCCCCACATACTCCAATGCAGTCACTGTCCATCAGCATAGTAAGATGCTATAGAGTCATGACTTACCTTCCCTGTGCTCTACTGCCTTCCCCATGATCCCACTACATTGTGCGTGCTGATCATAATTCCCCTTATACCCCTTCTCCCTCCCTCCCCACCTACTCTCCCTGCCCTCTTTCCCTTTGGTAACCGCTAGTCGCTAGTCCCTTCTGGGAGTCTATGAGTCTGCTGTTTTGCTTTGTTGTTATACCCCACAAATGAGTGAAATCATTTGGTACCTGTCTTTCTCGGCCTGGCTTATTTCACTGAGCATAATACCCTCTAGCTCCATCCATGTTCTTGCAAATGGTAGGATTTGTTTTCTTCTTATGGCTGAATTATAGTCCATTGTGTATATATAACACATCTTCTTCATCCATTCATCTACTGATGGACATTTAGGTTGCTTCCATTTCTTGGCTATTGTAAATAGTGCTGCAATAGACATAGGGGTGAATATGTCTTTTTGAATCTGTGACCTTGTTTTCTTTGGGTAAATTCCTAGGAGTAAAATTACTGGGTGAAATGGTATTTCTATTTTTAATTTTTTGAGGAACCTCCATATTGCAATCTACAATGGTTGAACTAATTTACATTCCCACCAGCAGTGTAGGAAGGAGAGTTCCCCTTTCTCCACATCCTCACCAACATTTGTTGTTCCTTGTTGGAACATTTGGATGTTGGCCATCCTGATGTGAGGTGACATCCTATTTGTGGTTTTAATTTGCATTTCTCTGATGATTAGTGATGTGGAGCATCTTTTCATGTGCCTGTTGGCTATTTGAATTTCTTCTTTGGAAAAGTGTTCAGATCCTCTGCCCACTTTTTAATCAGGTTTTTTGCTGTTTGGGTGTTGAGGCATGTGAGCTCTTTATATATTTTGGATTTTAACCCCTTGTTTGAAATGTCATTTATGAATATATTCTCCCATACTGTAGGATGCCTTTTTGTTCTGCTGATGTTTTTCTTTGCTATACAGAAGTTTTTTACTTGGATGTAATCCCAGTTGCTCATTTTTGCTTTTGTTTCCCTTGCCTGAGAAGATGTGTTCAGAAAAAAGTTGCTCATGTTTATATTCAAGAGATTTTTGCCTGTGTTTTCTTCTAAGAGTTTTATGGTTTCATGATTTACATTCAAGTCTTAAATCCATTTCCAATTTACTTTTGTGTATGGAGTTAGACAATAATCCAGTTTCATTCTCTTACATGTAGCTGTCCAGTTTTGCCAACACCAGTTGTCAAAGAGGCTGTCATTTCCCCATGTATATCCATGGTTCCTTTATCGTTTATTAATTTGCCATATATGTGTGGGTCTGTTCTTGTGCCAGTACCAAACTGTCTTGATTACTGTGGCTTTGTAGTAGAGCTTGAAGTTGGGAGCATAATCCCCTCAGTTTTGTTCTTCCTTCTCAGGATTGTTTTGGCTTAATAATAGCCATTTTTAATATAAAATCATTTGATTATTCTTTCTTTCAATATCAGGTATTTTTAAGAGTATGTTCTACATTCCAGAAACTTGTTTTCAACTTTAATACATCTTTTTAAATAGCCATTCTTGGTTGTTCTATCATATCATATCTGATGCTGAAGGTATTAGTGTTCTAAAGAGCTCAAGGACTTTGAAGACTGAAAAATAATCCTAAAGATTATTTTAATTCACTTGACTTAAAAAAGCATAATAAACCACACCTATTCACCTACTGAGAACAAATTAGTTACTTCTTGTTTTACCTGGATATTCCAAGGAAAAAGTAAAACTAATAAGCTACCTATATGGTTCTAAAGTTCGTTTTAAAATATGTTTGGCATGAGCATAACTAACAGAAACAAGAAAAAACAATTTTATAAAATTAGACAGATTACACTACTGTTGCCCTAACGGCTTTACAAACTTGATATAATTTTCTGAAAAGTATTTATCTTGGGAGAGCCTATTAATTTTAAAAGAGAATACGGCTTTTATGTCTAGCAGCTTAAGTGTGTATTTTTCAGTGTGACAAAACTTACGTTTTAGAATTAATAAATATACTACTAATAATTAGGACCAAAACTGAAGGTTTTAATAACTTAGCATTTTCACAATATTAGATTTAGTTTTACTTTTTTCTTTTTCTAATTACTTTTTTCCTTTTCTAATACTATTTTCTTCCAAAAAGCAACAGAAAGCAATAAATGATTAAAAAAATAGTTGCCTCCCCAGAGACTTAAATGTTGACAACTTGAGGTAGAAAAACAGTAATTGTCCCATTAACTATTACCCAAGACTGCTTAAAAGAAATCAGAAAGTACATATACCAAAGCCACAGCTATTTGATCTAGTGGGATACAGAATAGTCCACAGTGACTCAAATAAGTATTTGCTTAGGACATTAGGACTCATAAAGAAATGAAGTTAGGCATGAGGAAATGTCATGCATACACCAATATGTCCATGAAGCTTTAAACTGGTAAAGATTTAAAACCTGAGATTTTTACTTAGGAACAGGGTTATCTCATCCCTTTTTAGCTCAAGGTATCAACTAAGTGAATCCAGAAATAACAACTTGTTCTACAAAAAGCCCATCCTTATACAGCTCAGCTTCTGTAAAATTCTCATCTTCCCAGTTTGGGTTGTTTAGCCCAATTTTGGACTAGAAGCCAAGTTTGACAATAACCCCGAGAGACTTGGATACCACCTCACAATTGCAGATTTCTTCATCCCCTCTCCAAAGAACAAATACTCTTCTCTGGCAGCCAACACTCCCTTCCCCATCCCAAAGTCAAGCTCCTCCCTCCTTTTCAGGTGTCACCTTACCGTGCTGGCCTGTCATTCTTAAAACGGTGAGGTTCATCACTCTCTTTTGACTTTGAGTATGCCGATTTAATTGTTTTTGGCTGTAGACATAAAAAAACACATACAAATGAAAAAACAAACCTCAAAAGAAAAAACACTTATAGAAAAGAGCAAACAAAAAGGTTAGACTTAGAAAATACCTAAGACCAAGCATGCTAAATTCTACTTTAGTAATTTCAGGTTACTTACATTCAGTTGAACAACATAAAATACAGCCACTCAGAGAGAAAAACAAAATCATAGTCACAAATGTGTACTGGAAGCTGTCAATGCAGCCAGATGGGTAAGTGGGCAAAACACACAAACATGCGCCCCCACAGAAGTGTGCTTTGCCATCCATTGTTAACATAATAGCTGCACAGTAGCTGATAAGAAGTAGTAGACCCCCCAAGTCTATGGCATCTAGGTTTATGCCCTTAAACTTAATGCTGAACATCTGACTCAGGGATGATTTTCAGGCCAGGAAACCAAGACATATTCAGGCCAACTTTTCCAGTAGAGGAACTGTACCAGCACCAATTATAGGATCTAGAAATTATAGAAACCTTGATATTTACTAGAAATGTAGCCCTCTCCTCTTACTTTCCTGATTTGTAATCTTTAAGAATATCTACTACTTCATAGCTGAATTAACAAAGAGTCTAAGTAACTTCTGATAAATTATTTGTAGCTTAATTTATATAAGCAGATTCATCTGGGAACAGTTCTATTAAAAAAATACATCTTTTAGGAGAAATTATGAATTACTAATAGGGTAAAAGAGGGAGATAAATATAAATAATTAACACGGGAATAATACTTTTATTTGTTTTTAGACTGACTACTGGGTAATTAATTGAGCAACAGGAAATAGTAGAGCAATACTATTATCATGGTTCCTATGTCTTCTTTTTCCTTCAGTTGCCAATACTGAAACTGTAAGACCCAAGGGAGGAATTTGTTCTCGAGAGAACAGTGCTAAACATCAACTCTATCATGGATATACACCCTCGTTGCATCCCTGCAGGCCTAGCAGAACCCCCGTCTAAAAAACCTTTACTGGAGGAGTTCTCTCCCTCCTCCTCTGCTCTTCTTCTATTATGCTTTCTTCAACCAGCTGGACCTTGTATTGTTAGCTATAGCTTGTCATCCTCTTTATGTTTTACATTACTATGAGGAAAACACATCTTTGTCTCTCCCTGGAAATCCTGAGTGGTGCACTGAACAAAGCAACTAATGAGTAAAACCTCTTAAACTGGACTTGCAACCACCTACAACGATACATTACTTTACAGCAGGATGTATTGTAGTCATCGGTTATTTTGTCTATTTCTGATTAATGAGGGGAGGGGGAAGATAACAGTCCAAGTTCAGTTCATGCTAGACAGTTCCTGTACTCTGATGTACACAATGACTACTTGGTGATATCTGCCACTGTGCCATGGATGAAGTTATATCAGAGGAAAGAGAAGTAGTGCCCAGTCAGGGACGAAGGACAATATCAGCACGAAGGAAAAGTAGCCAGAGGAAGAAAAAGGCCACTGTGGAAACTTGAAAGCATGTGAAAATGCTACATTCTCCTGTAAGGTTAAGAATAGTAAAACTAAAATTGCTCATGACCAGAAGCACTTGCATCTCAGGTAGTCTTAAAATGAATGGAATGAGTTTTTCAATCTTAACAGTAGTTTTTTACAGTCACTTTAAAAAAGTCAGTATGATTTTTCATGGTGAAACAACTTTTACAAGTCAGATTCCCATATATGAGAGAGATAATTTGTACATCCTAAACATTATTTGCAGAGCTTACCCTAAAAGCAGAGTCCACTTTCTGTTTCTAATTTAAAAATAGAAATAAAAAAACAGACCGCACCTTCCAATCAGGGTCATGCTTTCTTTTGTCCAAAGATGATTTCTCCCGCTCCTTGGCTTTCTTGTAAGCCTTCTTTTCTTCAGCCATTAGAAGTCTAGCAATTTCCTAAACAAAATCCAGGCACTGTCACTGACTGCAGTTGTTAGTAAACCATTTCTGGACTATTTCCAAAGAATACTGGCTAAACAAATTCACCACCTAAAATGAGCTCACCTCGTCCTGGGCTACTTGAGCTGCTCTCATGTCCACCTGGGTAGCCTATGGTATAGAAAATACAAAAGAACAATTTAATAGAAATCTACATTGTTCCTTCTTTAAAAATCTTCCAGAAAACAAACTGGTATTTGAAAATAGTTTTGATTTACATCCCTGAATTGGATAATCAGTTGGTTATACTTGCACCAGCCAGAGCAGGGTCTATTTTTATCAAATTCTACAGCAGATTCTTTGAGAATTACCAGAACTCAACTACGAAAAGACTGTGGGAAAGTGAGGGTTCCTATGGCCAGGATTCTCACCTGGCCCTGGTCGGCTTGCTCACTGCACACATGTGGGCAATATGTTATTAATGACTCTACATGAAGAGCTCCGCCCAGTGCTCTCTACTGCATGGCTGCAGGCGAGCAGAGAGGCCCAGAGGCAGAGATCGGCCTGCTGCATGCAGACTCGCTCTCAGTGGATGGGGTTCTAGTGACTGACTTTCCACTGTGGGAATAAAGTTGGACATAAACCCTTTCACCCCAAGAACGTTCCATTGTTATTCCTCAGTCTCATTGAATCCATGGTGAACATGTCTGGGGCCGAAACCCACTGGCAAGACCGGGATATGGCATTCTGCTGCCAATGCTTACTCAGTAAGTAAAACTGGACACTCTATCCCTACTTCGATTTTTCTATCCATAAAGAAGATTCCAGTTTCTCAACTTCTCCAGGACTACAATGCCTATTACATAATCTCAAGAATGATCCAATTTAAGATAAACTACTGATTCCTCTGAACTCTTGCATTAAAATTTGCTCACCAAAATTTCTTCTTCTTGCAGTTTTCTAGCAATTTCAGCATCATACCATTCCTGATCCCTGTGGGCCGCTTGTGATGGAGTAGAAACAGCTTCTTTCTTCATCCTTGGCTTCATTCCTAAAAAAAGCCAGTATAAGGCAACCAACTTTGTTTTCTGAAAAGTTTCAAATGTGAGGATTTAACAATATGAGTACCTGTTGAACCACTCTGTTGTACATCTGAAAACAATGTAAGATTGTATATCAACAATACCTCAATAAAAAAATAAATTTAAAAAAATGTTGCAGACTTTAAGCTATGTAAGTTTTTCTTTAGTATCCAACACTGACAGATGTTGCCACTCCAAAATTCAGTGTAGGGTACACATAAAATCATTTTTTCCCTTAGGCATCGAAGTGGTGGTGCCAATAATCCACACATTTAAACAAAGTTTAACCTGCCACACCCAAACCTGCCTCGTAAAAACTCCCCTCTCACACAGTTTCTTCAACAGTAGAAAATCATGCAAAGATCTAAGTGAGGCCTGGGAAAAATAGTAAGTGGAAAAAGAAGGTTAAATCACTGAAAAAGAATTTAGAAAAAAGAGTCAAAGTTTTAGAGACTCATTGGTCAAGACGGGAGAAATGAAAGGCTTGCTTCTATGTAACTCAGCTTTGCATACCTTACTTCAGAGGCAATAAGAAACAGCATCACCTGGGAGTTTTGTGACAATACCTGTTAGCCAACTAGTGGCCCCACCATGGCTCACTTGCTTTAGATCTTTCCTATAGCTTTGATTGGTTAAATGTTGTTGCTAAACTTTAGGGATGCTATAATATAAAATAACATGAAACGGTGCACAATGACCTCAGAGCACTATTCCTCTGAGGGAAAAGGAACATAGGGGACTGGTGGGGAACTTGGGCTCTTTACTCTGAAATTTTATAAGCAGCATATATTCCTAAGTGGTAAATGCTAAAGGTTATTTCAAAAGTGTGGGTATTTCCCTCTTTTTATACTTTATAATTTATTATTATCCAACAATGTGAATCTATTATATTTAGAAATAATAAAAATTTTTATTGTGGTGAACAAGACCATCTGAAGTGACTTTCAGTAAATGGATTACTGAAGGGAGAAAGAAAATTTACTCCTAATTGCCTATTTCTTTGTATCAGTGGTTCTCAGCCATGGCTGGTATTAGACTCATTCAGTGTTCTTTAAATAAACAGAAATCTTTGACCCAAACCCCAGGGATTCCAATTTAAGGAACCTGGGTGAGATCTGACCTTTGGTAGTTTTAAATCTTCACAGCTGATTCTTATTAGCAATTAGCATTAGAAGTACTAGATTAGTGTATTATGTCCATCAAAATTACTATACATTAAAACAAATTTTAACATAATGCCTCACCACAGTGGATTCACTTTAAACAAAGTGATTGCTTTAAACAGAGAAAAGGAAAGGAAAGGAAAGAAAATACAACTACATTCTAGGTGAATGAAGAGAATTTAAGTTTTCTGATAAAGCCTCTCTTATAGACCCTTAAACCTAGCATAGTGGTAAATCCAAAGGCCACAGACTCATCTGTATGTCCACTGATGAATAAGGAAAATGTGGATATACACACACCACAATGGAATATTATTCAGCCATAAAAAGAAGGAAATCTTGCCATTGGCAACAACATGGATAGACCTTGAGGGCATTATGCTAAGTGAAGTAAGTCAGACAGAGAAAGACAAAATACCTTATGATCCCAATTCTATGTAGAATCTTAAAAAAAGCAAACAAACAAAAAGACAAACTCATAGATAGAACAAATTAGTGGTTGCCAGAGGCATTTTGGGGGAGAGGGAAAATGTGTGAAGTCAAACTATACAAACTTCCAGTTATAAAATAAATGTCTTTGAGATATAATGTATAGCATGAAGACTTTAGTTAATAACACCATACTGCATATTTGAAAGTTTCTAAGAGAGTAGATCTTAAAAGTTTTCATCATTAAGAAAAAAAGAAATTTTACCCTATATATTGTAACAGATGTTAACCAGATTTACCATGTCACTTTGCAATACATACAAATACAGAATTATTATGCTGCATACCTGAAACTAATATGTTATATGTCAACTATACTTCAATAAAAATAAATAGTTACAATTTGAGGTAATATCTAAGTCCCAAATAGTTAGTAGGAAAATAGTTTAACTCTTGATATATCACTCTGGAACTTACATGTCTCCTAAGAAGGGTAACTCCATAGCCTGGAATGCTAGATTTCTGGACTGACAGGTACTGCCCACTCTATGTACTGTCCTCTGTACCAGAGGTGGAAAGAACTTCTGTAAGTGTGCAAGAAGGAACTCCACATAGTCACTGCAAGACCATCCTTACAGAAAAGATACTTCAAAAAACTTGTAAACATACTTAATGAAGGAAATTAATAATAGCTGCCCTTATCTTGGAAGCCCAAATATAATGTGGAAACCAGCTTTCAAAAGATCAGGTGTGCCATATTTTTAACAGCTTCACATTCATTTCTTAATCTAATTCTTCCTTGGTGTCCTTTTTTGTTCATGTTCTCCAGTTTATGGAGAACCTCCCTCAATAAACACAAATGAAGATTATCTAAAAACAAATTCTGATAGAATATAAAATTGTTAAAAGAATTGATATTGAAGACAAACTTATTTCAAGCTTGAGATAAGGTAAAATGATGACTGATAAATTATTTGATATCATGCAAGATTATTTTGTAATAAGCCAGTCTGACACTTAGGGAAAAAGCCAGAGTAAAAAGAGAAGTATTATTGCCCTGAAAGGTTGGAAGTTAGCCTGAAGAAAATCATTAGGTTATTATTTAACAGCTCAATAGAAAAGTTAATCTCAAAGATGGTATGGTTTTACTGCCCTTTAGAAAGTAAACCAATCTTACATTTAACTTAGCAATTTCATTTTGCACTCCTTTTTCAACCAACTATAAAATCCTGTCCTGCAAAGGATCTAAGCACGAATTCTTTGTCATCCTGCTAGTTTCTTTATTATTAAGTAAAACTTCAGCCTACAGTAACATGAAGAATTATGCTTTTACAACAAGAATAGATAAACCAGTACCCAGTAATTGTATCTTAATGTAATCCTCTAACTATTCAAGGAGTTCACAAAATCAAATGCCTTTAGGAGCCAGGAGGTAAAATTTGTAAAGTAAGTGGAATATAAAATGATACACACTAGCAGCTATATTATAGCCACTTCAGTATCTGCCCAGCCACATTATTTTTTTCAACTCTTGTGCTGGAAAAAAAAAGAAAGAAAAAAAAATTTTGCCTACAAGTCCACTGTGACTCAGTGTTTATATTTTCCTAATAGTTTCACCCTCCCTAAGCTTGTTTCAGATACTCTCAAGTGTCACTAAAAGCCATAAAGGTAAATCAGCCTTCAGGGCACACTTGTAAGGGCAGATTCACAGAATCCTGGAAGTAGAAGCCAGTGTAATCACTGCTGCTCACCCAACACCTTTAACACTCCAACATATCCTTCTAAATATGGATATAGTATAACTTTCTCATGAAGCCTGCTCCAGATAGATTATATCACTTCCTTTTACTCTCCCACAGCTCTTTGTTTAAAGTATGTCTCATTTGCAAATATTTGTTTACATATGCTTTGTTTTGCCTTGACTTATTAACCCTCTGAGCTCAGATTCAAGAATAAATCCCCAAACAAAGCATGAGGCAAAAATATTTTTAGCATATACTCAGTATGGTATACTGAAATGAATTTTCATTTTCTTTACAGTCAAGTCCTTTAATAACATAAATAACTAACATGATAGGATGAAATAACATAATAGGAAGAAGCAATTGGATCAACCTGAATGTGCAACTTAGAAACCAGTTTCCAGACCAGAAGTAGAGACTGGCTGGGCAACACAATAAGGAAGAAAATAGGAACAGATGTATCCTGGGCACTCCTTTTTCAAAAACCTTGCATCTCTGTAAAACTTCAATAAGAATAAAACAGCACTTAACAGGGAGATGAGTATGGTTTAACAAAAATACCAGCGTAGTGCTATGATTTCTGGTACAGTCACCTGAAAAGCATAACCACGGCAGTTTCCAAATAAGAACAGAGAGAACCACTACTGTGTCAATGACGGGCTTCAGAGTTCAGCCTCAGAGATGCCAGAAGCTTAAGTCTATATTTGCCTCCTTCCTACACAAATACCACACTGGCGCTTTAAAAAACCCAATTGCAGAGTTGGAGTTGAAGGTTAGAGCATAAAAGTAACTTAAGGGAATGCTTTTCAAACTTTAAGTATGTAAGAATTACCTCTAGGTCTAAAACAAACCCAAACCGCCAGGTTGTACTCCAGAGATGCTAATATATTGGAGACCCAGAAATCTGCATTTTTAGGAAATAGCCCAAATGGTTCTGACAAAAATAGACTGAGGTTCACAATTTGAAGAATGTTGTTTAAGAGACTGCCTACCAATCTCTCTCCCCTTAAAGATGGGAAAAGATGAGGTCAAGAAAATCTATTACTTCCAGCCCTGCTGTTGTTCTAGTATGGCAAATTGAATGAAAGCAGTGTCAGCAGATCTTCTGGGTTCACTGAATTAACATCAGAAACTCAAGAGTTTTGATCTGGTATCAGAATCTCTATTGTACAGTCTTGGAAAATAAAGAATTGTATCTGGGATGGCACATCGACTGCAAGCTGGGGCTGGAGGAACCTTGTAAAAAATCAGAGTATTCTCACAGAAGTCAGAAAGGGAAAAGTGCAAATATTTGTATCTTCTTACAGACTTGAGATTAATGAACATCTTTTGTAATACCTGGCTCCAGGTTTTATTCCAAAGTCAAGGACAGAAATAGACAGAAAGAACAGGTTGCTTAAGATGCTTATTAAATACATTTGTTTGAATATAGTTCTATACATATAACACCCATACTTGCAACGAGACTGTCCTTATTACCTGTGCTATGGAGTTGGAGCCGTTTCTCACTCTCTGAGAAGGGCGGAGTCCTGAGCCTGTGTTTCCTTTCTCTGTGCTCACCTTGCCCATGGTCCCTCCCACACAGAGCTTCCTTGCAGTGAAGCCCTGCTTTCTGAGAGGACTTGGGTGAAAGTCGGTCTTGGTGTCTGGACTGTTTTTCCAAATTCCGAGTGCGATGGCTACTGTTAGCCTCCCAGTCATCAAATTCAGTGCTCAGAAACACCTCACCACTGATCTTGGGAAGTGGAGGTCTCCGGAGCTTCTCATGATCAGACTGTTTCCTTTCATGCTGTTCAGTGTTAATTTTGCTATTGTCCCTCACTTTGCCCAAACTAGAGGATGACAGAGACTTCTCTGATGACCAGTGCTCTTCCAGTTCTTCCAAGTTCTCCACTGGATGTTTGGTTTTCTCCTTCCTCTGCTTCACAGTGCTTCCATCACTTTGGAGTCTATAAGACCTTGAGACTCCAGAACCCAATTCCCTTGCCCTCCTTGACTGTGGCAGGTCTGAGTGGAGGTGGAGGGATGTGAAAAATAGAAAGGCAGGTTAACTTAATCAGAGTATGAACTCACTACACAGGACAGGGCCCAAATTTAACATATTTTAAAATGGAGACTATTTATTCAACTTTACAAACATAAAAGAGGGGATGGGTATTTATTGGAGTGATCCATGAATACATGAAGGACTCTGGGTACATAGCCAAAAAGGTAAAAGACTAAAATAAAATTAAGTGAAATAAATTTGAAAGAGCTTAATCATGATTAGGGAGAGTTAACACAGTACTTTGATCTTTAACAATAAGAAAGATTACAGTAATTAACCATTAAATTCTACTCATAAAACCAACTTGAACCACTATGGCAGGGAATGTAGGGGTTGAAGGAGTCTTATAAAACAGAAAAGAACTAAGCTTTGTGATAACTAAACGTTCTAGTCAGAGGCTTTCAAATATTTTTATTGGAAATAACAATAAATCTGCATCAGAATGTTGCTACTTTCTACTTAGCTCAAAAAAATGACCACAGACTAGCATTCCTCTATCCTCTCCCCTACATTCCCAGCCATATTATAGTTCAGTGTGGAAGAATACAGAGTAGAGGAGAATTTTAAGTGAGTCAGTGACCCTGTTCTCTTTAGATAACTCTGCTTCCAATCTTATTTGGAAGGCAGAGGAAAAAGTTAAAAAGGGATACCATAATAGAATACATAAAAAGGAGTCACTTCCTAAATTCATTTTTTAAAACTTCATGGAATTATATGTGATTAAATATACAAGTCCCTAAGTTTAACAAACTTCAAAAACAGCACATAGCTGGTTTCATTTGTCAGGTTTCATTTAAGCATAAGCACCCTGTGAAAACAAAGAAGTAAATTAATGTGCACTTTGCAATTTACTTTAATGTTTTCTAAGAATTTTAGTACATTTTGGAAATAATAAAAAGAAATCCAAATTGCATGGAAAATTGCTAAGATAGCTAAGATATGTCCCCTGATGGAATCAGCTACTTGCTGAATTGCATTCAAACAGCTACCTCTAATTTGATGGGATGTAGGAGAAATAAAGAGTTATGCATTTTCTTAGTTTTTAGTTTTTTCTGTTGTTTGTATTGGTTTGGATTTCTTTTTTTAATTTATTATTGCGAACATAATAAAGGAATAAAAGGAGGAGAGGTATGTCCTAAACGAAATACCGATGCCATAGCTTCTCAAAACATCAAATTGTTTCCTCTTGAGCTTCCCAAAGAAAATTGCTTCAAAGACGACATCTACATTATTGGAGTAATCCAAAATTTAAATCTTTTTTCCAAAAGTCTGTAAAAGTATTTATCTTCATAATTCATGGTTAAATTTATTTTTTACATAAAAGTAAAAGTGAAAACAGAACAATGACTCTTTGTGATAAAAAAAAATTTATCCACTCTTTTAACCAAACTATTAAGTGTTTCTTGACAACTAAGAAAGAATCAATTTACTGCTGTGAATTAATATAATATTGGCAGCTCCTAAAAAGATGACCACATCCAGGGAACAATGCTTTAGTGTTAATGCCAATGTTCCCACAGAGAGCTGCATGAGTGAAGTCTGCCTTTAGGCCCCAAAGAAACAAGAATGATTTTGTCTTTGACATGAGTTTGAGTACACAGCTGTTTTACTGTTGCTGTTTTTAATTCTTTCTATAATTACATTAATAATTTTATTTTAGGTAAATGAATCTGAAGAATTAGACCAGAGCTATCACTACATTTTCACAGAACTGACAGGAAAAAATAATTTGTCTAGTTCACTTATTGTGATATCTTTAACCTGAGAAAGAAATAAAAAGAAAAAAAGACAGGTGGAGGAATCTATTTGAATCCTTTAAAATCTTGTCCAGTTAAAACTGAGACACATATGTTTCCTGGGACCAAGTTATTTGGCAAATATAATTAACTTCTTTATAGCCAATACATATACATATGTATATCACAAATATATGTAAATAAATACACACATATTTTATTTGTATGCCTCCCTGTTTGTCTTTCAAAACTAGATGGTTTTTGTTTGAATATACAAACTACTGTTATACACACATAACATTGATTTATATATTAATAGTAGTACTTCAGAGTTTGTCTTCACCAAAATTACATTATTTGATTTACTCAACATCCGTATGAAGGATGTATTTATCATCTCCATTTTATTATAAGAAAAGTCTTACTATGATTATAGTAGATAATTTCCTAAACATTACTAGCTGTTTTATGGAAAGGATGGAACTTGAACCTAGATCTTACAACTCCAAAGACCATGACTTTAATAAAATAAACCCTATTATGCCTGTAACACAAGTAAGCAGCTTTGAAAGAAAAACATGGATTCACAAATGAAAAAGATATACTACTTTGGCCGAAATAAATCTGACAGATGTTTGGATAGTTTCAAATTTGTAGAAAAATCCATAAATGATCATTTTAAAGACATTAATTTATTAAAAGCTGAAAAGACCGCTTCTGTAATGGTATATTGCGATTATTACTAAGTAAGGTAAAGATCATTCTACACATAAAGACAGAGAAGTACATTTAAAGAATATTCCCTAATGTGTTGGGAAAGGACCACTGCAAAAAACCATCAGGATTTCTTTGTAAATATGAGCTGAATTGTAATGTGATTTCTGTGGAACTCTACTTGGTCTTCTCAAGGGCATACAAGTGAGGATCACATGTTCAGCAATATATAATCTCTCAACAACACAACTGAAATTCCAAGTTACATGCATGTGCTAAGGAGGTCACTTCTTCTATTCCCAATTCTCCCCCAACTCCAAAAAGGTGGCATCTATGCCACTCTCTAAAAGTTCACAGAAGCAATTAAAATACATACAAATTTTTTTAACTTTCAGGTACTCAGAAATATCACTGGATTTCCTGCCCTAGAAATGTGAATCAGGAAGACAGCACTCTCGTCCAAACAACCAGATTTGAGTCTCAATTTCAGTTAGTATTAAGTTTTAATAGAGGAAGGCTACAATGAATACTTAAGTGTACTTAATTACTTGCCATCCTAAGGTTTTTACAGATGTCAAAGTTTTAAAGTTATTCTTATTTGCAGTGAGAAAAATTAAAAATAAAAATAAACAAAGAACACCAGACCACAGTCCGAAGATTTTAATTAAAGCCGAAGAGTACCTCTTTATCTTTCTTCTGGCCATGTAGCAAAATACGGTAATAATTTTTCTTTTTAAATAATATACTACATGATTTCATTAGAAAGAACAACATAAAGAAAATGGCTATCAAAAAAGAGCTGAGCATTTTATTTTATATATGGAGGAAAAACACATCAAGCAATAAGAAGAGTGTCAACCTGCTTACTAATTATGCCACAGAGCTGAGCTCTGCTGGTGACAATAATTTCAGAGCAATATGACTCGGCAAGATAGTGCTCAAACTGTAATAATCTTATCTTGTACATATTCATTTCTTCCTTTCTACTTAGTAAAGACAAAGACCTACTTATCTTTTATAATGAAATCGTAGAGAAATATCAACAGTTAGTTAGCAAGGGCCTTTGGAATCACTGAACTTAAAACTTTTACTCTCTAGAAGTTGCCTTTAGGTTTTATTTACTTGTTATTCTAAGTATCGTCTCCAAGCTGAATTACAATAAATACTGACACTATAAATTATAGGACATGTCTTTCTTTTGGCAGATCTTTGAAAAGGGCTGAACAGTACTTGCAAATACTCATTTCCCAACACTTCTAAGAACCACCACCACCACGATTACCACCACCACATCCTCACCAGCACCACAATGCATAAGCGGGGATGAGAGGAGAGAAGCTTTGAAGGGACTTCTCTCCCTCAGACATATTTCTGGATGGTAATCAAATAGCAAAGCAAGCATCAAGAGCCAAAGATAAACAAATAGTCTTAAAATTCAATTCTGTAATCAGCAAGTTTAACCATTGGCCTATGTTTAAAAGATAAGCACAGAGAAAAAAGCTTTGTTCCAGGAACTTATGCATGGTGCACCTTCTTTATTATTCATGCCACTTTGCTGCTTCAAACAGTACCTCCCAGACTTACCTAAGAAAGACCACACCTAGGGATTCATCTGCCCTTTCCCACTCCCCAGTTTATGTGATTAGAATATAATACAGCACTCCAAGTAGCTAAAGCCCAAAAGAATGCATGCCAAACATTGCAAACCATATCCAAACTTTAACAGCCATAAAAATGGCTCTGGTCATCCAACTAAGGAACAGACGAATTCATTAGATTCATATAGAATTCCACCACAAATCTAAGAGGGCCCTGATATCCCTTCATGGACAAGTTTTAAGGGGTGTCTTGCAGTTGAGTCTAAGGATAGATTAAGTCATGATGTAGGCACTGTTACCTCCATCTTCATAATAGTAACTATCTCCATAAGCACTGGCCCCAGAGGACTCTGGAAAGTGTTTCTTCCGCTTTTTCTCTTCCTGTAACTCCTTTTCTTGCAAAAGGCGTGCTATGTCCTGCAAATATGAAGAGAATGGAAATGAGTATTTCCACAGAATGAACAAACTCCACATGACGACTCTCCTCCATATGGTAGGTCAATGCTTAGACATTCCACTACCAAGCTTCTGAGGGCTGTCTACTCCTCCCCAGACTTCTGGCATTAAGCTTCTGGTAGTCAAACGCCACAGACGATTGCTCGACAGAGGTGGCACATCATACAGATGAGCAAGAAAGCCTTTTTTTGTTTATTGAAATTTATATCTCACTCAACCTGAAGATATTCAAACCTAGTACTCCTAAAGCTACTTATGCAACAGAATCTTAAAAATACATATTTGTGGGCCCTTTTCCCAAGACGACGATTCAGTAAGTCTGGATGGGAAGAGTGAAGTAATGTGTAAAACTTCATAAACTGTAACTTAATTTAAAACATTTCAAAAGAATTATTCAGCTGATTCTGATTCAGCTTTGCATTAGAGTACCACTGTCTTGACTGAAAAAACGAAGTCTTCCTCCTGTCGCCCCTCTGCTTCGGTCTCCAGGCAAGTTTTTAAGCAGTTTCAGAGCGATGAATAACATTCTACCCTGTCCCCAAAAAGATTGCCATCCCCTATGAAAACAAAGGTATATACAAGTAACTACAACACAACTAAATCATAAATCCCTCAAAACAAGGGTAAAAAAGTCTATGGGAATACACAAGAGGGGATAGTATTTCTGCTTAAATGAAGTAATACAAGTCTTCACATTTGTGTTAGGTTTTGAACAAGAGCCAATTCCAAAAGGTAAAGTAAGGAGAGAGAACATCAGCAAAGTTAGGAACACTTTAGGTAGGCATCAATCTAGGGAAAACCAAGAGGCCAATTCAAACACTGGATGTGGGGTGCTGCAGAGAAAGGTGAAGCTAGGAAAACAGTCTGAGGCTACATCACAGACACTCCTTATAGACAACCTTAAGAAGTCTTAAGTCTATGATATAAGGGATGAAGGGTTACTAAGTTTGAGCTAGAGAGTAACAGTGTTCTGTATCTGAAGATTATTTCTATGAAAGCCCCATAAAATAGCAGCAATCTTGTTCATGTACACTGAAAAGGTCCTGTCACTAGATTTTTAAAGATCATACAAATATGGCAATAATATTCACTGGTGTAAATAGTAACAACAGTCATAGGTGGTTTTAGGTGCTTTCTTTATAAGGAATACAAGAAGCACTTTGATATCAATAATGGTAAATTTTGAAGCAAGAATTAATTACTATTTCCTCTTCTGCAATTTTCTGAAAAGTCAAAATGAAGAATATTCTAAGATTGGGAAGCAAACTTAAAACAAAATCAATGAATCAATTTCTTCCCACCAGTGTAGAAACAATACTGAGGACAGACGGATTAGCAAAGATTATCTGTATACTCAGCTTTTAATGTTCGTCAAAATAGCCTTACAAATCTATGTTACATTTATGTTAAATAAATAGCTAAATTCAAGCTTAAATATACTATTAATGCCTTCAACTGATTTTTATGCTAGAAGCTTCTCATAAAACTGTGTGAAATACATATATATATATATCTATGTGTGTTCGTGCGTGTGTGTATATATGTATGCATGTATTTGATAAATAATCTATGTAAAACCCTTGCTATATAATATCACACACTTGAGCAGGCACTCACAAAATGTGTCACAGAATGAGAGTTAACAGAATCCTACTTAAACAAGCATAAACTGCATGCAAAGAAATCTGAATTTCTAATACAGAAAAAAATCCCCTAAATCTGGAAATTAGGATGATTTTCTTCTCCCTTCTAGTTCAAGCCAGAGATGCTTCAGAAATACTGGGAGATAAATATTAAGTACTAAAATATATTTATTTAGGCTTCCATTCTTTATCTGTACAATCAAGAGTTTACACTAATCAATCTTAAAGTCAAATGTCTTGACTACCTAATGCAGCATTTTAATAAATCTGTGTGACAAGGTGCCAGAGCCTGTGCCAGGTTTGAAATCTTATATTTGAAATCTTATAAAGTAATACGTCAATTAGTTAGAGAGAGAGAAGTGGGACAGATAACTTGTTCTCCCAAAACTAGTATTTGCTACACAATTTCTCAAATCCCTGTTTTACTGAAAAATAGGGAGAAAATGCAAAACTTTCCTGAGTTGCCTTGTTAACTAAGCACCCAATACTTCATTTTCCTTCATAGGCAACATTTCCCTTGTTATAACTGAGTAAATGCATAAAGGAAAATGACCAGATCCAACTGCCAGCATAAATTATTAAATTACACTCCTGGGACCTTATAATTGCTTTCCTGCTATTGAATTTAGTCCTAATGAATACACAGTAATAAGCTGTTTTCTCAGTGTGAAGAACCAGGAGAGAAACAAGGATGATGTCCTATCTTTACAATCCATTAACTGGTCGAGAGATTTTAATCAAGTAGAAAAAATAATAATCATAACGTGTCATGTACCTTGGCACCCAAGACTTTTGCTCTTTTAAGCTCTCAGCTCTTTTTGGAGTAAGCATCTATTGGAAGAGAAGAAAGGCAAGCTAGGCTTGAGGAGGGAAAAGATAAAGGATTCAATGGAAAACGGCTGCCATATTATAACCCGTTTAGCCCAAGTCAGTTCTCCTCTGTGCTTTCCAACATTGCTATGCAATGACTCCAGTTAGTTGATATAAAAATTTCCCTCAAGCAAGCCAAAGAGGCAATTATTAGTCACAATGCTTGGATGCAGCTTAGTCACCCTTGACATAAACAATCTTGGTCTTTAGCTTCCTTCCTGTTAAAAAATTAAGCTTGAATAGCATTTTCCAAGCTGTGTTCCTGAGAATACTGGTCTCAAAAGTTTCTCCAAAACTCACAAAGCATTCAATGGAAGGCATGATTATTTACAACTCTTTAAAATGCATATTAGGGTATTTTAAAACTTTGATAAAAGAAACCTGTTATCTTCCTATAACCCAGAATTTCCAAATTTACAACAGAAGGCTTTTTTTTTCCTACATAAAGAATATAAATCTTATGGAATTAGTATGCTACAAAACACAACTTGGCAAAACATATCTAAAAGAACGCATAAGCCCATCTGAAGTCATTTTCAATTATTTCATAATTAATCATATTAACCAGGTATGCTTACTTTGGGCTAATATATAATAACAGTTGTACAGAAGATTTTCCAGTATATACATTTATTTCAATGAGAATTTACCATTATATCTCATCTCTCCCTTTTTTGTTATACAAACTCACCCAACCCTGGAAAATTGAAAACTGTGAGAAAAAGAAAGGACACAATTAAGGATCTCTAGAACGCTACAGGAAAGTCATTTTAATGAAAACAGATTTACTGATAAGCTTCAATGGGCTACACATTTAGCCTCAGATGTGCAGACAAACAAATCATCTGGTCAATATCCTGAAAGTTCTTATCTAGTAAGTGGTAGAAGCAACATGAGCGGCATAATGTAGGACATGCAAATATGAGTGATCTGAGAGGCTTTAGCACAAGAGGCAGTGGAGCCCAGAGGAGCCTGGCACATCTTCCTCAAGTAGATGACAAATTACTGAACCATGGTGTTGGATTCCTTGGGGGTACTTTTATGGTGTATATAATTTTATATTAAGGTTATTTCTCCCTCAAAGTTTTTACCTTTATCCTTCAATGATAGTGAGTTTCAAAATGAGGAAATCCGTGGTATAAAAAAAATCAAGGAGATCTGAAAATGTGATTGTCAAATGACTGTCAGAAAGAAAAAAAAAAAAAGGAAAGCCGTACCATTTCATTAGATGGCTAAATTTCTTTATTAACTAGAAATTAATATTTTAACATCTAACTCAGCAGGGACTCGAGCAGATATAACCCCAAAGGGTTATAAAACCAGAAAACAAGATAATATCAGTTCTATGGATAAAAAAACACAATGTAACAAAGATAAGAAATAAGCATTTTCTCAACCAGAAGCTGCTTCTCACTCTCTTTTCTGGCCATATATGTATAAACTTATTTTTAAAAACATGGGAAAAGAATTAGTAGCTAAAATATATTGCCATATGAACTACTGTCTAAATATTAGCAAATTATATATTCTTTTAGAATGTGCAATTCTAACTGCTTTAAGAATGTTATGAAAAAGTACCATGGTTCAAACTAGATTAATTTTTAATGTAAATTGGTTACTAAATTTATCCCTGAACAGTTCATACTATAAATTATTTCAAATTTTAACACTAGTGCCACAGACTTTTCATAATATGGTCATGCTAATGTTTACTTAAGCACTTAAAAACTTCCTAAAATAGTTACACATACACATATATTTGAGCCCAGGTCCAAACACTATGTGTATCCATGGATATTCACACACACACACTCACACTTAAGAGTTTTATTAAAGAATAACTAAATTAAATCAACTAAATATACATTTCTCGGTCTTACCAACAGCACTGAAAAATACTTACATTGTGACTAAGGAGTAAAACCCCAGTGGGATTTGTCTGCTTTTAATAATTACAAACTCATACAGTTCAATATTCCCAAAGGCTACAAGCCCCCCTCAACAGGGCACCTAAAGAGAAATGCAACTACTATATTCAAGACACTGTGGTAAAAGAGAGAAAAAAAGGAAGGAAGGGAGAGAGAGAGAAAGGGAGAAAGAAAAAGAAGAGGGGGGAAAGAAATGAGAAGACACAATGTTGGTAAGAATACAGAAGGTTTTCTTTTCTTTTTTCTAAATCTGTCTCTGCATGGAAGCGCTACTTTCCTTCTATCTGTGCTATGTACACATACTATAACAAAGCTAGAAATGCTAAGTCACTCATACTAAGTTGTGACTCTACCTCTCATGTACAATGTTGTTTAGAAAAAAATCTCTGTCCCAAAAGGAAAGGGGCCTTGGATTCTACATCTGGTTGGGGAGGATTAAAAATTACTTGAGAGTTGACCCAAAAAATCTCTAAAAAAGAACTAAGTGAAAATTCACTGAGGAATTTTCCACTCTATTGGTTAATAAAACTTAGTAGCTAAGCAGACTCTACAGGGAAGTAAAAGAGCATAGAGGGAAAAAAAAAAAAAAAGAATTTGGTCAGTTTATGCATAACAGGCAATGTTTTTTCAAGAGTTGGCCAGAAAAATTAGCACTATTGTCCAAGTCCCAGATTTCTCTATGAGGCACCCTGCACTAAGATAAACAAGCATTATGATAAATCCTTCAACAACAAACTATACTCATGCAAATTTTGTTCATTTAATAGTAACAACATACCAGTCAGCTGAGAGTCACATTTTTCTCCGATAAAAAAATATCTTGGCATTGTAGCCAAATCTAATTTAAGGCATTAGCTAAAGAGTCAAAAAGTCTGAATGGTATTTTTAAAGGCTAGTCTCACTAAACAAAAAACTGGGAGATTTTTCATTTAATCTCTCCCCAGTACTGGGAAAAAGGGAGTATTTCAGTATTTCAGTAGCAGTGGATGCCCAGGTAGTGGGAATTCTGTAAAGGCAAGTAAACTCCTGAAGATCCCTCAGATCATACCATACTGGAATGTACTTAAGCCCATTCATTTTCCACCTTTTAGTCAGCATGTATCCTTATTTAAGAGAAATCAGAGTTGTTTTATTATAAAGAGCAAAATGCAGGGAAAACACCTGGCAAGAAAGCAAAACAAAAGAGCAATTATTAACTTAATATGTACCAGAGGCCTTATATATGTGATCTCATTTAAAGCTCACAAGAGCTCTTGAGGGTATGCACAATTAATCATGACTTTTCCATTTTGGAACCTGAGGTTCTGCATGGTTAAGTGAGATGCTGAAAGCCACAGCTAGACGTTCAAGAGCTGAGATTCAAACCCAGGCAAATCTAACTCCACTGTTTACATGTTTTATGTTGTGTCACAGTGTAAGTCAGAAGTGGTCAGGTCAGGGGACCTGAACTGTATAACTATTTCTCTGTAATCATATTATAGCTTGGGACCAATCAATTACTTCTTTAAGCATTAATTTCTCCCTCTGAAAATGGAGCCAATCACTATACTGCACACAGTGATTTCTGTACACAGCACAGTGAATACTTTACATAGGAATACCGTAATTGGTTGCTATTTAGATTCTACATGCCTAAAATAAAGTGTTTTGGTTTCTCCTTCTATCCAATTTTTATGTGAATGGGGAAAAAAAATCACAGGACATGAGTAGCATTTATAAGAAGTCAACTTCATTACTCTGTTATTTTTAAAACAGAAGCTTTCCTGTCCACAAAATATAATCACTTCTTTCAGTTCCCAGTTTTATCCTCAAAGCAGTCTTGACTATAGAAAAGCAACACATCCTGTAGTAAAAAAGAGCTCCTATGATGAAAACAGGAAGGATAAAAAGTAATCCCTAATTCTCACTTGCAGTTCTGATTATCACATAATCGTGGTTTGTTTCTTGAAGAAACAGCTATATACACACACACCAGATGACACACTCACCTGGCATGGAACAATGAGTCTTGCTGACTCAGTAGGAGGATGACTTAATAGGAGTAGCAGTTTACTGATGAACCTCATCATACGTATTTAATAGGGTGATCATATTGTGCTGGTTTGCCCAGACAATCCCATTTTATGTAATTAATAGTGTCCCCCCTTTAATATTGACAAGTGTTTCTGAGTATATGGTCAATCATATGGTTATCCTACTATTAAAAATGATCAATCATTTTCTTCCTTAATATAATTAAAGACCGTCACCAAGAACAGCACAACAGATGTGAAGCAAGGCAGACACAGGATCAATGCAAATTGAAAAGGCATTGTTTGTAACAGATGCTGAAAAGAAAGACAAAAGCAAGTTACGGGTTAACTGCAAACTGAAGTGTTTTTACAAACCAAATACTATTGCTAATTTTAGTGATTTTCATCTTTAAAAACAATGTAATTTAAAAATACATACAGAATCAAACAGATTAGAGTTCTTTCGGGCTGCATAACATAGGAGAGTTAAATCATTAACAAAATAGAGTGAGAGCAATGAATACTCCCTGACTCTTACTCAGGTGACACTCAAGGCCTGTTCTTTCTAAAGTTATGGAATAACCCACAGACAGACACCCTATATTGGGTTGAATTGCATCCCCTAAAAAATTTCATTTCTACTAAGCACCTCAGAAAGTGCCCTTATGTGGAAACAGGGTCTTTACAGATGTAATTAGTTAAAAGGCAATCTTACTGGATTAGGATGAGTTCTCAATCCAATGACTGGTGTCCTTGTAAGACAAGAAGAGAACATAAAGATGCAGGGAGGAAGGCCATGTGACAATGGATAAAGAGACTGAAGCAATGCAATTTTAAGCCAAGGACTGCCAATGATTATCAGGAGTCACCAGAAGCCAGAAAGAGGCAAAGAAGGATCTTTCCCAATAGGGAGCATAGCCTTGCCAAACCCCTGATTTAGAGTTCTTAAACTCCAGGACTGTGAGAGAATAAATTGTTGTTTAAAGCCTTCAAGTTTGTGGTAATTTGTTAAAGCAGCCCAAGGAATCTAATCCATACCTTATGTCAAACTATTCATATCATCTTTTAACATTTCCCCACTTAGATCAAGGGGCAATAAAACAGCGGTCCACGGAGAGAAATACTTGGACTATATAACCCAAAAGAGAAAAGTTCTGCTGCCCATTCAGCAACCTTACACAGAGCCCATGGATACAGAAGTAACTGCTCCAGAGCTGAGCAGCCCTTCCTCCAAGCAGTGGAGGTGATTAACTAAGCTGTACCTCATCCTTCTTCTCCTGAATGCGTCGTCTCTCTGCCTCAATAGCCAGCTTCTCCTGAATTTCCTGAGCAATTTCACAGTCTTGTTGTTCACTAAAAAACAAAGGTGAAAACAATATGAATAAGGAACGATTTTTCCTAAAACAGTTTACTGAATACTCACTATGAGCCAGTATACATTTTTATCACACTTAATCCTCACAATAATGATGCAAGGAGTATTGTCATATTTTACGCATGAAAAATATGAGATCCAGAGTAGGGAAATAATTTCCCTAAGATCACAGATAAGTAGCAGAACCAAAATCTGATCCCCAGACACTACAATGGAGAGCTCCATGCTTTTTCTACACTACCATATCACCTTACCCTACTGGGGTCTTTTTTCCCAAGATTCTGCAAAGGAGATGTACATTATGCGATTAATATCCACAAATATCCAATATACATTATAGAGTACACAGAAAAAAACCATCAATAACACTATGGTCTTCTAGAGGTGATGGTATGACTTTAAAATGATTTTTATAAATTTTTTAAATTTGGTATCTTTTTTTTTGTTTCAATAATGTTTTTAAAAAGAGGGAAAATGTATATATTCCCCAACTTCAGTTCCCAATAGGAACCTCTCTGGTTGATATAGTTTTCTTAATACTCTCACCACTAAGTAAACCAAATGTTATAATACTGTTACTACCATAGCTTTGTTTTGTTATGGCATTCAACAAAGATTTAAAAAATACCTGCTATGGTCCAAAAACTGCTTAACACTGAGGACACAGAAATGAGTAAATCTTTATCCTGCGCTCAGCAGCTCACAATATATTTTGGTGGGAGAAACAGACCCTTTATAATAGCACCTCTAAAATAGCAGTTCCAGCAGAAAATAGGGTTTGGGATGGCCACAACTATACAAGCCTTCTAGCTTCAGGTTTCAAGAAAAGCCAATGGGCAGCTTAAAACTCCAGAATGAGGTAGCTCTGGGGAGCGAACCTTCACAAAAAATGACTGAAAGAGGAACATAAACACGCTTACAGTTTACTATCTAAACAGGAACATAAACATGCTTACAGTTTACTATCCTAAGAAAGAGGAACATAAACATGCTTACAGTTTACTATCTAAAAAAATGCTGGAATAAAATTACAATAAACTTACATGCTGTTTGTTAAACAAATATATCCTCTCATTCTTCCTACTGACAAATGAACTTAAAACACTCAGTGAATCTCACTCTTGAATGCATATTCCATGTTTAATGGCAGTCATATAACTGAAAATTGTTGAGGGAGTGGGAGCAATATCCTAATTTCTCTGGAGGAATCAAAGCCCATATATTCTATTCTAACAAAATTGAGACTCAGGATAAAAATTATTCTCATTTGTAGAAGGGAATTGGCACTTTCAATATGTTTGGAAATACATAGACATAGATGAAAATAGATGTCTATACACACATATGGGTGTGTATGTATGTGTGTATATATAAACAAAACAAGGGAGTTAGAGAAAACAAAACAGAGAGCACAGGCCAGAGACAGCAAGACTTTTTGATTCAAGAGAAAATCTCCAGACAGGATGTCTGTCTGCACACCTGATTTCTGGTCCTACCACTGATAACCAGTAAATCATGCCCTCTCATGTCATCTTATCAGCTTTAAAAGTTTTTAGACTTAATGACTTTGTGTACAGGTCTAGTATTTTAGGATTCTTAAACTATTCAAACCAAATAATTCAAAATAAACAAAAATCTACTCTAAACAATTTTTATTTATATGTCCTTTTTATTCATTATCTTCTAATAGTTAAGAATAATACACAAATTCATGGTCTTAATTTTCAAAGACTTCTCTATCTGGATCTCCAAACTAATGTAAGATCTATACAGAAGTAAGCAACTACTAACTACATACAAGGTGAAAAAAGATGGGAAGGAAGCAGAAGCACAGCAACAGAGGCAAATTTAAAAGAAATGCTAAAGGCACTAGTGCCATAGATGTATAGCTTAGTAGAGAAAATAAAGTCAAGTTTAAGCTGAGTTTAATTATTCCAAACCCTATTTCCAAGAAGCACCAGTTCTAGTTCACTCAGTTAATTATACAGAATCCTGGGAAAGCAAAATCGAATGGGAAGGGATAATCAATAATTGGTATGCCTGACTTCAGACGGGGCCCCAGGATACACACAGACTGAGCGAAAGATTCCAGTTCATTAGAATCTTTAGTATTTCATCCTTCCCTTAATGTTCAGCTATCAAAATTGCCAGGGTGTGAAAATTGAAAAACTTCCTTTCAAACTTACTTATGCTAGCCAGGAATACCTCCAAAACCTTGAAGTCCCGGGCAGAAATTAATACCTGGTTCTTCTCTAATTTAGGACCTATAATCCACATTCTCCTAATCATGATGTGTATTTTACAGTGGTCTGTTTCCATAACCTCTTCATAACTTCATTAGACTCACTATCATCACCCTAATTCAGGATCTTTAACTGCTGCACCAGCCTTAGAATTGACCTTCATCACAGAGAATTACGAATAAGGTAAAACGCAATAATCTAGAACTCTAGAGTATTCTAGCTTTGGCTCTCATCTTAACACTGCTGGTGAAATCTGTCTCTTCTCTGTTAACACTACCCTAAATTCTGGCCTCATCATCTCCCTCCTCTACCATAATCATTCCTTGTCCTAAACTTAAGCCTTGTCATCTCTTAATCTGACCACTGTTCAAAAGCTGCTGTCAATCTTTCCCCCTCCAATATTTTACCTATCCAGCCCCCAGAACAGGGGAGTCCCTAAAGGAAAATCCCAAACTCATTGGTTCTCTATTGTTCATCCTATAAAACCTACAAAGTCTACATTCCTAAAAAACATAACCTTTATGACCTCTTGGCCCAGCTTCTGACTACTTTTCCGGCCTCCTCTCCTACCTGTGCCCCTAGCTGTACTCTCACTCCAGCAATACTGAACATCTTGCAGCTACCATGAAATTCCAGGTCCTTTCACTTCTTACCTTAATAAGTGCTATTCCCTCTGGCTAGAATGGTTTTCCCTGGTCATCACTATAAACTCCTAATTAGCCATCAGGGTTCAGATTAAATATATCATCTGTATTGGGATAGTTTTCCCAGTCTCCTCTCTTGTCATATGCATGAGATTTACTATTTAATTCTCTGCATCTTGTGCATGTATTTCTAGATACAGAATGCTCAGAGTTTCTTTCAGAGGCCCTTAATGGCAATGGGCTATTTTTTATTATTTTACATCAGTGGTTTCCAGTGCCTTTCATGGTGTCAGGTATAGCAAGTCGATAAGAGTATTTATTACAAATTAAGAAAGCTGAACAAAATGGTGAGTAAAGTCATCTCTACAAATAGTAAAATAGACAAAACTTCTTCAAAGGTAGCAAAAATCACAGTCTTTCCTGGATATTTGAACATGACAACTAAAGTAAACTGAGAGGTACTTTCATGCCTTCCTTTGCCCCTTCCTCCTCAAAACAAAACATTGCAGTTAAATCCACCATTAGAAATTTAGGTATAAGAGCCCCTCTCAAAGAAGAAATGTGCCCTGTGAGCTTTTAAAACACTGACAAAGAGTAAAAAGTCACTATGCTGGAAGAGACCATAGACATGATCTTTCTATTTATCTGATTATTAAAGGAGAAGACTGAGAAAGAACTTTTGTCAAATGCTGAACTTATGAAGAAAACTGACTGTGCAGTTCAGTTTTCCAGAAAGATTCTGTCTCTACCTGAAAAGCAAGGAGTTCAAGGAAAATAAGGAACAGAACACCATTAGGAAATAGTAAAATAATTCAATATGACTCAAAGTTCTTCGATAACCAGTTTTTCATTAGATCCCTCAAACAACCTATAAAGCAGAGGGGACAGAGAGTATTTTCCCTATGTTAGAGGTGAGGAAAATAGACTCAGAGAGGTGAACCAAATGGCTCAAAGTCATACAGTTGAAAGTGCTGAGTTCACAGCAGCATCCACATGTCCCAAAACCTAGTGAAGTGTTCCAATAACAAAGAAAACTTATCAAATCAAAGAAAACTACGGGACAGCTAAAATAGGATTTGTAGTCTAATAGTGCAAGAAATCAGAGAGACGGACAAACAACCTTTTTCTCTGCCCTGGCACGATTCCCTCCCACTTCCCAAATCCTCACAGGTCTTTGTAGTGCCTCTGGAGCTGAGCCTGGGCTTTCAGATCTTCCTCTTGAAGCTGCTTAGCCACCTGGAGATCATGCTGGACCAAACGGTTCCGCTGAATGTTCGATGCCAAATGATGCTCAACTGGACAGAAAGATTGAGGGGAGGAATTAAAAAGCCTTGGCTTGTTAATAATAAACCTCAGGATGAACTTAAGAAAAGCTTTTCCATTAAAAAGAGCTTTACATTCATTAATCCTATTTTATGTTCTCAGCAATGTTGTGTAATAGGCAGCACAGGAATTAATTGTGCTTATCTTTCCATAAAGTAAAAAGAGGATTAGAAAGGTTAAGTAATTTGCCTTTGGTCACATGGCCAAACAGTGGCAGTGCTAGGACTTTTACACAAATATTTTAAAGCCAGAGCCAGTTCCCTTTCTGCTCCACAAGCTGCCACTCTATTCTGAACTACATTTTTCAAAACTTTTATACTGATATATGTATTAATGATTCACAAATTATATATTCACAAATACATGTTTTTATATAACACATATAGCTTAGATTTCCTTTCCATACATACATAAATATTTGGACATCACCTGGGAAAAGATGTTCAGGCCCCTCTATTAGGAAAAGGAACGGATCTCTATGCCAGCATTTTACACGCCCCGGATACAAGGATAATGAGTGTCTCCCTCCTACAATTCTAAAGCAACAGAGATGGTTCAAGGGGTCCCTCTTTTCCTTCAGTATATCCAACAGGTTTTTAATCCCAGGCAGCTGTCTTACTTCAAAATGCCCAACTTTATTCTTTACCCAGTGTCCTGTCATTTGCCTAGACAAACCCTGAGGATGGATGGGTAGCATAGTTCAGTGACTGCCTCACCCGAAGAAACCTGCCTCGAGCTACCAGTAAAGAAGAAAACCGATGGGAGTGTGAGAGAGGGCCATTACTCACTCTCTTGTTCCTGCAGGCTGTGAGCCAGGGTGTGGTCCTCTAGGACAGCAAAATCTCGGCACACTGCATAAGGGAGAAAGAGCAAACAGGAAGACTCATTGGTAGTATTTTAACATAAAAAGAAAAGGACTTTGTTTACTTCAACAATCGATTCTAATATTTTAGGGTGATCAACTTTATAACTGGCAATGCACAAAATAGCAACCAGTGATTATAAAGTCTTCATTCACAAAGACTCACATAGTACCTGCTCAGTGCCAAGCACAGGAAGTCACAAAATAAAGGTTAGCTCTGGTCCCTGGCCTAAGGATATTAATCACAGAATCAGAATACAGAAGTCCAGAAATTCCAATCCATGGCTACAAATGTAGGGCAAGTACTGCTTCAATAATAAAAGATAAGAATGTTTACATATTGCAGCTGAGAGAAAGCTGAGTTCTCACATGGTCGGAGGAGTTAAAGGAAATCTAGCTCATGCCTCACCCATCTGGGATTCAGAGGATCCTCCCCCAGAGACTTATGTCCTTAAGGGAAAGCACAAAGCACACCTTTGTTAGTCCCAAGGGCAGGAGATCTGTACACATTTTTTAATGGGTCCACGCCCACAGGTATGAGTTAGAACTGGCTTTTTGGGTCTCTCTAAATGTAGAGCTGCCTAAAAAGAATCTGCAAAACAAAAGAAAATGAGATCCTGGGAGTATACAGGAATCTGCCACTAACTTTGCGTCCACCTGAAGATTCAGGCAAGGGCATTTACTGGCCTGTCTTCTTGGAAGCAATGGGAAGAGACAGTCTTCAAGGTTCATTCTATCCCAAAAAGCAATGCTAAACCTCTGCTTCTTAAAACAAACTTAAACACAAAACAATTCTTATATAAAGGATTCTTATCATGAAAAGTGCTGTTATTTGTTTTAAGGATATATAGTTTAGGTGATATGTTCTTACTCTATTCCAAACATGTAACTCCCATAAAAAGGAAGACTCCCCAAACCTTCAGACTATTGCAATGTGTTCAGACTCATGAAACTGTCCCCGAGGGCTTACCAAGGGTTATAAATTTGTTTCTGCAGCTTTGGATTTGCCTGTGGGGAGACTTAACTAAAAGAAAATGAAAGAACACTCCTTTGCCATTCTTAGCACTATGCATGTTCACATGTACATTCCCATGGCCCTGTCCCTCAGAAATAATGCTACAAAAAAGTAGGCAGATCTTGGAGATGTCAAGACTACTTTGAAATGGTTTAATGGTAAATTTACTTTGCCTAAGAGTCATATTAAACTGTGTATGACCTGCTTGCCTCTTGCTAAATGGAACTGCAAAATTAGTATATAATTCTAGTATTTAAGTCCTGTTCTTTTGTCAGATATATTCTCAGAAAATTCTGACAACTTGGTCCTAGTGAGACAGGGACCTTGGGTGTAGTCAGAATAGGGTGAGGGCCTCCAGAAAAAGCAAAGCAGGATATTTAGTCAAAGCAATGTAACAATCGATGTAAAGTCCCTATTGAAACTGTTAAGCATTATGCAAAGTCAAGGTCACACTAATTCTCTAAGGTAAAGATACCAGACTAGGCATATAGACATTTTCAGTGAGATCAGTTAAAAATTAAAAGGCCAGGAGTAACTTGGCCTGGAATGTTTGAGTGCTCCACAAATAAAAAAGGGTATCTCAGCATAACCTGTGACTTCACTGTAAAGAGCTAGCAAACAGACAACAACCCAGCCCACCCTGGGGGCAGGGCAGGTGGTACAAGTCCATACCCTAAGCCCTTTATCAGTTCCCAAAAATCCTCAACTGCCTATAAATCCCCTAGACAATGCACCATCCCTGGCTCTCTTGTCCCCTCTGTCCTCTCACTGTATCTCTCATTAAAATCCTCTCCCTAGCTCTCCTACCTTGGGTGTTGGCTAAGTTCATTCTTCGACTCCGCAAACAAGAACCCAGGCATCACTAGTTACTCTGTATTTCACAGAATGAAAAGTACTTTCAAGATGAGCTAGTTAACCCTTTCGTTTAATAAGTGAGGAAAACAAGGACAAGAAAGAAGAAAGGGCTTATTAAGGCTACACATTGTGACAAGGCTAGCAGTCAGTTTCTGAGCCAGCAAGAACTCCTTCCTCTCCGGACACCAGGACAGGCCTCCTGGACTACAGGCAAACCATCATCAGAACAACTAAAAGGAGATATTCTTTATTGACCATAATGCTTTCTCTAAAACACCTAGCTAATATCAATCCAATTAGTATCAATCAAATTAATATCAATTAGTTTAAGAGATATGTATGGATATAGTTCATAAAAAGCAAATATTCAGAATGAATTAGCCAAAGTGAATGTAATCAAATATTGTGCATAAGAATGCCTTCTTAATACTGCATTATTTGAAGCATTTCTATTATACCACAAAGGCTTATGTTTGCATACTAAAGACAGTATTACTTTTAGATTAATTATGGTTAAATTATTTTTAGATTAATCTAAGTGTTTTTCAAATCATAGGTGACAACCTATTATTAGATCATAAAATCAATGTACTAAATCGGAACAAGCATTTAAAAATGAATAGGCTAGAAAACAGTATTACACAAATAGTACAGTAAACTATGGTTTGGAGAACTTCAGTTTTATAGACACAAACACAGGTATATCATATATATGAGGAAGCAATGTAAAACATTCTGTAGAAAAGTTTAAAAACCACTTTTATTTGTTATTTGGATAGAAAGTTATGACAAAACAATATATGTTTTTAAATATCATGCTGACTAAAGTAGAAAATTATAAAATAATTGCAGTTTTCCATGTGGATCACCATATGAAGAACCGCAATTTTATTTTTTTGCTTTAGTCAACACTAAAACATTAAAAACATAATGTTTATAGATACATACACCTGCAGAAAAATACATATTTTTAATATATGTCATTGACACAAACTGAATTTAGAATAGTGGTCACCTATAGAAAGAGAAGCAAAGAGGCAGGAATGCCTTCCACCTACCTATATGCTGTTCTGTTTACAAATAAAATAGACAAGACTGAAGCAAATGAGGCAAAATATTAACATCTATTAAAGTTGGGTGGTAGGTTCCTTGGTTTGTATATTCCCTATGTTTTTTGTAATGTTATATATATATTTTTAATTCTATATATAAATTTTTTTTAATCTACATATTTTATTCCATCCACAGTATATATTGCTAAACCATAATAAGCATGAAAATGTTTGATATACATTACAGGTACAAGGAACTTAAAAACTACTGATTACGTTAAAATAACTCTTCTCAGTCATTTTTAAAAATATTTAAATAGCAAGACTGAACTATTTTCAATTATTCTGATTTTGCCCTAAATCTTACAGCGTAAGATGACATAGTACACACAACATATGGGTAGAACCTGAGGTATGAGAGAACCCAGATGTTTAATGACTACAAGGAGTACAAACACACACACACAGAGTTGTATTATCAATTCTCTGATTTAGCACTTCATAGTTCACCAACAACTTCCAAATGTATCTCATTTAAACCAAAATATTGTTTGCTCAATCCACAATTTCTTCAGTATCCATTTCTTTCAAGATTTACCCCTTTCAAGATCTACCTCTGTATTGTCTGCATTGCTGCTCTAATACAAGCTGGAAAACAGTCACACATCCAGTCACTTCTGTAAGTCAGTAATGGGGTTGGGATTTACAAAAAACCTCACAGCCAGGCCAAGTTCAGAGCCTGAATCTCTGCTCCTTCTCTAATTCATTCTACTTTGTAGTAAACAGTATAAATAGTACTAAGCATAAACAATATAAACTCATCTCACTACCTTTCTCTCCAGGCATATTAAAGATGAACCACTGGACCCTGGGCTTTTATCCTCCCACTTCACAAATTTTTGCCCTTCCATGTTCACTTTCACTCATCCCAATTTCAGGCTGATCTTGCCATTAAGCCAACCTCATCATTCTCCTTCACTCCCAGCAGACCTCAGTGGTCATGTAGCCCCTTCCCTCTGGCCCAAACACCTCCCCAAAGTTAGGTCAGGATGATTAAGCCTCTTTTAAAGACTGATAACCATGCAATTCCATGTCGTTACTTAGAAGAGCATAAACAGGTAGAAACACACTTTATCCTTCAACTTGAGCACACAGCTGCCTCTCCATCCAGATGCAAACTCTTCAGGGCAGGGACCTGTGGGACTCATCTCTGCATACAGTAAGCATGTAAGTATAGCATAAAGTGAGACTTCAGGAGATGCTCATTCATAGAAAATTGAAGACTGGTCAATAAAGCCAAAGAACAGTAAGAGTTCTACAAACAAAGAAAAAAATAATGTTATGAATAGAATTACGCTCTGCTGTTATGACTGAAACCTCCCCCATTAACATTAAAAGAAATAAGGCCTCAATGATTTTTTAAAATCCAGACATATATACAGGTATATAGAGAAGCTGTTACATTAAGCCAAGCAAGTCTCAGAAATGGGAAATGGGATATATATATATATATGAATGCTATTTATTAGTAGCAGATGGAATACATATATATATTATGTCTGTAACATACACATTCTTCCTTGAAGAAAAAGATGATTCTCATTCATCTATGCATCCTTCTAAATAAAGCAATGGCATTATTTATATTAAGCTAAGTGAGATAATATACTCTAATGTTATATAAAGACCTATAGAAAATTATTTGAAAGGATAAACAATGGAGCAGAGATGCTTGTTATAAACTGTCAGTAGGTGCAAGGAGTGGAGGCAACTTGGGCAGAACTATCAGGAAGCTTTAAAGGAGTTAACATACAAAATGAACCTCAAAGGAAGGTGAAAACTGCTAAGGGCACAAGTAGAAAACATTCTTGGCAAAGGGACCAATTAATTCTTATGAACTAGAAGAGGAGAGAAGAAGCCATTCCTCCAGTCAATTATTTTACCCACATCCCAACATTTTACCTTTTCATGCCTCCACCCACATTAAAATGCCTGGATTAATAAAACATTCACTAGAAACTATTTTTTTCAAAAAGGCATCTGTATTGCCTTTTATGTTCTGGCATAATTTGGTGAATTATTCTGGGTTTGTGTAAAGGTTATCAGTAGCAGATGGAATACATATCCACCGCTCTGAGAGCAGGGCTTGTGTTCGGTTTCTTTTCTTCTGTACACATGAAAAACCCTCCATGAATTAGGAAGATGTTCCAGACACACATTTTGTCTGGAAAAACTTGGTAATGACAGACAGCTGTAACTGACACTGATATAGAACTTTGTAAATTACAATGAATTTTCATATTTATTCCTCCTAGACACCTGAGGATAAAGGTTTTATCAATATCCTCATTTTACTCATGAGGAAACTTAGGCTCAGAGAAATAAAGGGGCTTGACAAAGATAACCCAACAATAAACAAGTGAACTGGAAAACAAACTGAGCTCTTCTGGCCCCAAATACTCCTGCTGAAAGAACTCTTGGAAGTACTACATTTATATTTCATTATGTCAGAAAGAGTCATATTATTAAATACTAGTTAAATAAGACAAATATACAATAGGTTTTTTTAAACGGAGGATGAAATAAAATTTAGGTAAGGGTGGTATGTGTGTTCAGAAGGTGAATTTCAGGACTCAAAATAGAGCAATAAAAAAGGGACACAGTTTATACTCTGTCTTTCCGTCTTCCAAAAATAATCCTCTAGCAATCATAGTTGGCCTGTTTTTTACTTCTGAAAAACCAGTACAATAAAAAGTTCCTTTCATCTGCACAGTGTTTCATAGATGACCTAAAAGAAGAACCCTAGGTAGTGACCATAATGGAAAATTCCAAGAAAAATCTCCCTTTGAGATCTAACCACCTCACCCAATAGCCTCCATTATCCATCCAATATCAGTGAGTTTCCCGCCCTTTGTGGGAATATTAATGAATATTAGACTACCATGTCTGAGATGTTAATGACAATTTGAACTAAGAATTAATGACATATATAAATCCCAACACGTCTGTTTGCTACCCTAAAAGAAGTGTCTCCCTAATTTATTAAAGAAGAGTAGATGAGAAATGGAATGCAGAAAAACTGAAGAAATCTCTTTCTAATGCCAGAATCTTTGACATTCTCAGTCTAGCAAGTTATATATATAGGGACTAAGATGACATCAACATCACCACCACAAAAACCAACACCAAAAGCAAACCTCACCCCCATCACCACCACCATCATTGGTAAAGCAGCAGCCAGGGGGATCTTAATGATGCTCAGCTATGGACTGCAGACACTCTCCTAACCATCTGCCCCAATTAATGAGTCCCAAAATCGCAAACTGCTTTAAATCACTTTGACAACTAAACTTTCTCACTTTCAGGCAAAAGGCTGAAAACAATGAGAATAATATCTAAGTAACGTATGAGCAATTAATTTACTACAAAATAAAGAGTAACTGAAATCTTTGATCTGTCCTTTAGTATCCTAAAATTTCCATTTTGTTAAAGTTAACAAAGTCCAAGTATAGTATGGCAGAGGGAGGAGAATGCACCTAATTTTGGCTCATGCAAAAGAAGTAAAACAACACAGACATTCCACCTTCATTTATTGTGTTTCTAGTCGAAATAGCCAATGGCAAGGCTACTTTTCTGATCAAATTTCCAAAGCCCCTGTTCTTTCCAATATACTGTGATTATTCCATGTCCAGGAGCTAGAAAATCCTTCTGAGCAGAGATCTATAATTAAACGAGACCCACCTGTAGCTATTATCCTTAGTAAAATTATCCCCCCTTACTGAAGTACCCACAAAGTACACACAGATCTTGGCAATTCCTTTATGAAAAACAAAGATTTCCATTCCATACATTGTACAAATTACTGAAGTATCAAGTATCATGACCAAAATTTCAACTGCTTGGAGATTTTTATGGTCATTGATTTTGGTTCATGTTTTTAGTTGTTCGGTTGTGGGTGTGGAACAAAGACAATGGGAGGATCTTACGAGTCTAAAGGAAGCTTCGGCACCACTCCACAGATAGCAGAGGTAACAACCCCATTCTACCTGCATAAGGAACCCCTGCACTATCTAAAATATTCATAATCAACCTTCAAAGACCTCATTCAAATGTCATCTCCCTTATTAAACCAATCCTCTAGGACATAAAACCAAAACTATCACGACTGAGTTCTCATACACCCAGATTTACTGATGCTTTTTTTCCCAGTGATCTCATAGCATCTAGTAAATACAGTACTGCAGCACCAATCATGTTATGACGACTTTTAGTCATCTGTTTCTCCAGCATACATGCAAGATCCTGAAAGGCAAGACAAATCTTATGGATCATTTTTCTCTCCAACAGTTATCCCAGTGCCTGAGATAATGACTTTCAAATAAATATGGAAAGGAGAGCTCCTGAGAAAAATGATGACTAGTATAAATGATATATCAAGAAATACTGCATTTTTTCTGGATATAATCTATCCACATACTTCAGCTCACCTAAAACAAGGCTAAGGAGCTGCACATCTACCCACCTTGCTTTAAATGACAGTGAAGTGTTTCTGATTCTCTCACTCCAAATTCCAAATATATTCCAAAGAAAATGTTAATTACCTGAGAGAATCCTGGAATACCTAGAATGGTGGTACACTCAGGCAGGTGGCCAATTGTTAGTCCCTTTAGCCCACAATTAAACACACCACTCTATGAAGAAACAATGTCTCTGAGAGTTGGAGCAACATACCAAGGATCACAGTTAAATAAGTAGCATTTCTAAAATTAGACCCCAGGACTATGAAAAATCTGTGTATACATAAGGACATGTTTGTTAAGCTAAACAACCTGACAGGGTGCACAGGATGTATGTGGCATTTTGAAGAAGAGAATGCGATGTGTGCAGAGGTGGTGGCAGGAACTTTTAGAATCTGGAGCTAGTTCTCCTGAGTCATTTGTTTGAGAAAACTGTCCCATGTCCTCAGAAGTCTTCTATAGTTGCAGGTTGCTGAACAGCCCTGAAAATTAAAAAATGCTAGGAAAACAAGGTGAATGAAAAACAAGTCAAGGTTGACAGAAAAGGAAGTAAGGAAGGGAGGAAGGTGGGGGGCGGAATCTTGAAAAATCTTTCCAACAGGTAAACATTTTGGGGGTTAATTTTTCTGCCACAAACATTACAGAAACATTAAAAGCTACCCTTCTCATAAAAAGCTCTACAAGGACCAGAACAGTAACTCAGAAATCTTCTGCAAAGTTCTACCAAATATCTGATCTGCTAAAGTCACCACCTTGGTTAGAAAACCAAATTGTGTTAGAGTATCAAGAATCTTTAATACCAAGGAAATATTTCCAAGAATATTAAAGGCTCTTGACAGGTTTGGTTCCCAAGTTTCCTCAAATATTTCTAAATTTCAGTCAGTATTCATAAAAAGATGCTGAGTGATACATCACTTTCTTAAAATTATAAAACTGATTATCAGAAAGGGTTTTAGTAGTTGTCAAGTCAAGCCTTACCCTGTCCAAATAATCACCTGGACTCCTCTTAAACATTTCAGTCACAGGAAGCCCACTTCCTTTCAACACAACCCATTTTCAGACAACAATAAGTAAAATGATCTTTCTTCAGAAGGCCAAAGCCCGCCAATCTATAGAGATTTTCCACTGATCCTACTTCCAGCCTCAGAGCACTCATATTCCCTAGAGTTTATATGCGTGCTTCGTAAAAATAATTCGCACTATGGAGTCTGTTGTTTTACACACTCTATGGATGACCACCTTTGTGACAGACACATTATATGGAACTTTGTACAGATAAAGTCCTAAAGGGACTCTCTGCCATACAGGCAGGGCCCAGAGCTGATCTTATAAGCTCTTTTACAGTGTACTGACTATACTGTGACATACCTGACTTTTCAACTTAAATTTTATTTAGAAAATACTAGAAAGGATACTAACATCAAAATCCTAACATTGATTATGTACTATAGAATTACAATGGAGTTTATTTTAATTTTTAAACATTACTATATTTTCTAATTTGTCTACCATGGAGTCTTATTATATATATAATCCTTTCACAGTATTTTATAACAGTTCCTAATAATTACAATCCTTTTCATATTGTAATATTTTATAATTTTACAATACATGTCTTTAATTTAATTTAATCATCTAAACAGTGAAACAACAAATATTAGGAAAAAATGATTGCAATAGCAATGTTTTATTGATTCAATTATACTGTTTCCTTAAGGTTACGGAAAGTTTTTATTTTGTTTTGTTTTTAAGGAAAAGGTATGCTAACAAAAACAAAGTCCACTTGAGACCCCAAATTTGTATCTGATCTTTCTGAAAACCAAAACAAGCAGGGAAATACGAAAAACTGCTTGGTTCTCATTACCGTAAAAGAGAGAAGTAACCCTAGTACTTCACTGGAGAGAAATGTTTCATGTAGCAAACATGATTTAGTTATAATGCTGGAACTAAATAGGAAGCACTAAATTAGAGAACAGACATCTTCAATAGTTTTAGCATAATAGTTCTAAAAACATGCTTACACACACACACACACACACACACACACACACACACACACACCTTCACCAAAGCACAATAGATGTTTTAAAAAGCAAAACAACTGATTTAATCCCAACATTTCATTCTGACGCAACTTATCAAAATAGGTTCCCAAGTTTGTTTGTTTTTTCCCAAATTCAAATATAAATGAAAAGCTCAGTAACCCAAACCACTTGTTTGGCAAGTCGACACATTATAGCTAACCACTGACACAGTAGATTGAAGGCAAGTGGGTTTTGAAAATGCTGAGATAATGTAAGCCTTCAAATCTGAAGTACTACTTGTGATTTAATATCACAGACCATCTACATTATTATCAGAGACCACAGAGTAACTGGGTAACTTATTGGAAAAGAAAAAAGGGCTGAGTCAGAAATTTCCATTTGACAGGGTAAAAGGTGAGGGTGAGAGAAATAGTTAAAAAAAAAAAAAAAGAAGGGTGGGCGGAGACAGCAGGGTGGAAACACAGCACTTTTTACTCATCCTGGTAGAGCTGTCAAATAGAGATAAGACATTCCATACAGAAATATCTCACTTCAACTTGTTATAAATGATTAAAAAAAATACACACAAACAACCTCACAAGCTTCCTGTGCTGCAGGCATCCACATTTATAGACTGGTGCTTTGAAGCCAAACCTTTTTGTGTTGTCAGTAACAAAATAAAAAAGCTACTCAAGAAACTCAGACCTTGTCAATTCTCAGAAAATGCAGATACAGACATTAATGCCAAGCACTCAAACTGAGCTTCCTTTCTCTCAAGAAACATTTCATAATTTCAAAATGAGCTCCACTCAGAAGTCACTTAGGGTGAGTCCCCAGCAAACTGATGCTCGGGTTCCTTCTGTCTCTGCATCCCACCAAGTGCTCACTAAGGCTTTCTTCAAAGCCCCAAGTGATGTGCATCTACAGGAAAAAGATATTAGAACAGATTTCCTTAAACTAAATCTGTATGTTCCACTGATCCATTATTATCAACACATCATTATTCTATTCACTAGGGTCACAAACATTTGTTTTCACACTGTATGTAGTAGCCACTAGTCACAGGAAGCTACTGCTTTAAAATTAACTAAAATTAAGTATTAAAAATTCCACTCCTCAGTCTCACTAGCTACATTTCCAGTGCTAAATAGCCACATAGGGCTGGTACTTACCATTTTGGACAGTACGGAACATAGAACATTTCCACTATAACAAAAGTTCTTCTGGACAGCACTACTCTAAACGATAATTATAGTGTGACAGACAGGTAGGGCTAATTTAGACAACTGGATCATTTAGAACCATTTTAACCATTGTTGTGTGTGTGTGACGTTGTGTGCATACACACACCACACACACATGCTTGTATTTTAACCAACAGACATAACTCACTTTGCCAGTATGCACAACCAAGGGTCTTGAATATATTGCTGGTCTTGTGTTAGTGACCGATTTACCTTTAAAGTGCTTCTATTTCATGATTCTTATGCTTCTTTTTCCTCATCCCTAAAGTGATGGTAGTTTTTGTTAACCTCAGCAGGGTGAAAAGATCAAGAGCTTTTCTGTATTTATCAAGCAACCACTGTACAGATATAGGCACAGAAACAAGGTGAACAAATACCCACTTGGAAAGGAAGTGATCTGGTATTCAATATAGTTAAAGGAATTGAACTCTGGGTAATACAACTACTATTGATAAACCCACCAGATCTCTAATACTTCATCAATCAAACAGTTACTAAAGAACTCTGGATCTTGATTAGCAAATGTGTACATTTGTGTAATTCAATTGATCTTGAAAATTAAACTGACCACAAGTAGAGAAACATTCTCCTACATTTACTGTCTTTGATGCCTTCTTTAAAGAAAAATTAATTTTACAGGGGTTTTCCACTTCAGGACAATTCATGAATATATGAATTAATACAGCTTTTTAATAAGTAATTAAGCTTAACATCATAAAAATGATTTAAAAGCACTCTTGTTCTTAACATAATTCAGTTTATTTTTAAATGGATTTATAAAATTTCAAAATTAAACACAAGAAGATGACTATCAAAATTACACTTAGAAAAAGATGAAACTATAGAATGTTTTCTGTAAGCACACCCACCACACAGAGCACTGGTAACATGATATATTCAGTGAATACTTTTGCACAAGGATGCAGAACGGTGTAACCAAGAATCCTGATTTCAATCCTCGCTCTAATACTCCATAAATGAATAATCTTGATGCTCACCTGTAATATGAGAGTAATAACAACCACTGTAAGTACTTGAGCACTGCAAGAAAGTCATATTAATTTTAAGAAGTGCTCACAAATGATTCTGATGGAGATACACAGGCCTTCTATGTAAAAAACAACAGACCACTGATAATCACAAGGGATCCTCAAAAGAGTAAATACCATTAGATAAGCAGAAGGAGAATTTTTTTCAAAGCAATTTTCCACTAAGAATATCCAGAGTATAAGAATTCATTGCTTTTATTTTGATTCCATGTATCCCTAAAGAAACTCCAACCTGTTGTTCCACTATTTGAAAACGTTTCCTGGCACTTACGGCCTCAAATGGTTTGGCAGCTCTCGAATAGTTTGGTTTCTCTGTTTGCCTTAACCTAGAAAGAAAAGCCACCCATCTCCTTAAACCTCTGTAGGATAAACCCAGTCATGCCCATTAAAACCCAAAAGATCGCATCCAAACCAACTTAAGTACAAGTTTACATCAAGGGAAGAAAAACCATTTTTGTTTATTGGCTTCATATGACAAGAGAATTTCCTTAAGTACTGGCTACTGCAAGTTCTGTTTATCTTTGAGTCAGATATTTCCACTTTCAACTTCTCTTCAGCAAGTAGATATTTTAGTTAGCACTTTCTTTCCTTCTAGGATTAGTAAATTCATTTCAATTTCAAATACTGAGACTATTACTCAAAATTCCCTAAAAAGTTTACTTTAAATTGTGGTCATGGGATACGTAGGCATGGTAAAAATATTTTCTTACTAAATCTTGCTCCTGTAAATTGCAACACTCACAGTTCCACTATGGAAGCCATTTCTCAGAACTCTAGACACATTTCCAGTAATTCTGTATTATGTAAATATAAACATCTGAACATCTGAACATAAAACAAGTGGGTAAATCTTGAGATATGCTACCATAGGCTCAAGAATTTATATCATAGGCTCAATAATTTGTCATGTTTACTGAATAGAAATTTGTTTTTCTAAAAGTTATCTTGAAGATCATGGGTATTCCTAGAATCAACTCAGTTTTTACAATAATCTAGGGGAATGCCTCCCCAGAAGATCAGATTTATTTTCCTAATTATAAGACAAGTAGGCTTACATTAAAATTACATATCCTCTCCTAGAAATACAGTCTATACAGAAGAAGAAAGTGACCCAACAGTAAAACTGGAAGCAGTTAGCCTGTGTTTCAAAGTACACCCAAAAAGGTTTATGCAGATAGCAGGTAGTTGTGTGTAGATTTTATGTGATTCTGTCACACACTTTGGCTCTCTATGTAGTTCAGCAGAAGGGAGAATTTATTTATTTATTTATTTTTGAGAAAGAAATTTGTATTTATCTTAGTGGCACTTCAGTTAGATGTGAATTTTTGATAGTTCTCTATTCTCAAAGAATGCTGGAAACACAGCTAGTGCTGTGGGAAAAGAGAAGAAAAAACTGAAGTTTAGTGGGAAATTCCGGTAAGGAGGAAGCTGAGATTTCTTCAATAATATAAAAGTGAACAGAGTACATAATGTGTCAATGTGGTTCTATTTTGGATTTCGCCTAGTGTTTAAAAAGTATTTCAGAGAAGAAAAAGCCACTCTGGAGTGTACAGGATTCCAATATTTCTTACGTACAGGCTAAAACACCTTGGACAAGTTACTTAATTTCTTTGAGCCTCAGATTTCTCATCTGTAGAATGAAGATAAATGCTATGAGGGGTAAATTAGACAAGTGAAGGGCCAACGAAAACTTCTATCATTCAGTAAAAAGAAGTTCAATAAATAAAACCTATTATTACTGGTATTAACAGAGCTAATGAATTCTTATAAATATTTTCTATATTAAGTATTTCTTCTAATCAGGCCTCACTAAGTCACTAATTAATAGATCTAGTCACTTTTCTATATGGAATTTATAACAATATGCAGTCACTACTTCCTCTTATCAATGTCTGGAAATGCTTCCTGCCAAGAAATTACAATATAATTGATAGTTTACTCTATTTTCTACAGTTCTTTCTCACCTCATATGACCAACTGAGGGAGAACATGTTTCCCATACATATTGTGGGCCTTAGCTGCAGGGAAATTAGTATGTCTAGAATGTTATTAACTCTACCACTCCTAACTTTTTTCAGTTGGATTAGATTAAGATTAGAAAGCAAAGTAGAATTCTATGAGAAAGTCATGCAATTGTAACTTACTAAAATAGAAGAATCATCAAAGTATCCCATCAGGAATGATAGGAAAGTAGAGGGTTGAACAGAAATATAGCCAGTTAAAATCTACACAACATTTTAACATGCAGGTTAAAAATAGTTCATTCCTAAAACTAGATGGATTTTCCTAATTCCATTCTCTGAGTTACCCTAGTAAAAGCTTTTTGCCAAATCCACATGATATTTTGGTATCTTCACTGTAAGAAACGTGAGTATTTCTTGTCCAATTTAGGGAAATACAATGGCTTTATATAGCATATATAAGGAACAAACTGGTTGGAAGTACAGAGCCCTGTTCTTAATTCCAGATACCTGTCAGAATTTAGTTCTGGCTCTGTCGGCAGCTCACCAAGTGACCTCTGACAAGTCGCCTCCAAATCAGAACCTCAATGTCCTCACTGCAAGAAAACCGTCTAAATTTAATCTTTAAGAATTCATCCAACTTTGCTGAAGGGCTGTATTAAACGTAGGTGATTTCATGTGAGGGATATACACTTGTCTCTTGGATAAGAGCACACCACCTAAAATGTGATAAAACACAGCCTCCATGAAAGACTACCCTTACCCACTTCCACACAGGCAACCGTTGGGCTTTGTCCTGAGGCAAATACTGCTTTCCTCACTGTTGCTTTCAGTTTTATATTACTATTATACAAAATGGCAAACAATTGTGTTTACCTATCATATAGTAGCTTCAACCACCAATAAGTCTTAAAATAATCTTTCATTCAATCTGGTGCCTTATAAAAAAGATAGAATTTTCCTGTTTCATCCAACAGTTCTCACATAGCCTTCAGCATTAGGGTAAAATGAGACCTTGCTTCAGTCACTTACTGTCCAATGAATACAAATGTGGACTGTACCCTCTACTAAAAGGTTTACCTGGGACCAGATGATCATAATACAGTCTGGGAAAATACACTTTTCCATATTCAGAAGGCTTCTTGAAGACTAGAAAATGTTTTAAGTTCACCTAGAATGTGTTCTAAAGTGCCTTGGATTTACCTGTGCACTGCTTACGAAACTGACTTCAGTATATCCTACAGTATGTTTGGTTATCATGTAATTCCCCTGCACAGGAAGTGAAAGTAAATCAGGGAAGCTTGTATCTGTGAACAGGAAGACAAGCTGTCTAAATACCTTTCTGCTCTAGAGGATGCACTTGCCTCACTTGTTTTTTAAGGAGTCACTTATTTTGATGATAAACTGACAAATTAAAAAATTGATACACCTAGAAATATAAATTCGTTTTTTGTAGCACTGCATGTTTTTGAAGCAGTGTTAACTTCTAATAACCAATATGAAGCTGAAAGAGACTAGCGCACCCTAATTTAGAAAACCATTCCAAAATAAGTACTAATTAAACACATCCATCCCCACATCAACAACTCTTCAGCTGACTCTTTTGCTCATGCTTTCCCACCCTCTTTTGTTTATAAACCATTCCAAATTTGCAATCTGTATATTAATCTCTTTAGTTTCAACCCAAAACTTTGAGATTATACAGTTACCTCCCCTTATACTCAATAGCTGAAAAAAAAATGTTATGTCTGATCTGTTCAGTTAAAACTTTTTAAGAACCTTACCCTTTTATCTAAAAATAAATCTAAGGAAAAAATAGTAAATATAAAAAAATTCTGAATGGAACCCAACACCATCTAAGAAACTAAACTAGCTGGATCCTCTAGTATCAGTGACAAAATGATACCATAACACATTCCTGGAAAATATGTGCACATTAACAGGGTCTTACATAACTAAAATCAATCCACAAATAGGTAAGATCATTGCCTCCAAAGGGGACTACTGTGTGTTTAGGTCTGAGTAAACATCAACATCAACCAACCTCCTAGGGAAATTGGAGAAATGGAAAAAAACCCATACAGCAGAAAGTAAGTGAGCTGCTCCTAGCCCTCTACTCCTACCCCAGTGAATTCATGCAAATGATCATAGTTCTTACTGTAGTGTCATTAGCTCAGTTACCTCAGGTCAGTTTGCCTGCTAAACACAAGCTGTCCGATAGGCCAACAAGTGTTCTGGAGTATGTCCTAAGTGTAAGGATCCCCAAAAAAGACTTAGATCAGTCAGTTACCAGTCTCAACTTGAGAGAGAGCTAGTAGGGTAGATCAATACAGAGAATGAGTCAATGTCGCTTAAGGCAGTAAGTACCTCAAGGGGAGGGTGAAGAGCTACAAAGGAAAGAAGCAGAGTAGATAAACAGAGAATGAGAATTTAAACTTGTCCTCCCTATGCTTATCTGAGCTAGCCTAGACATAGGCTACATTTGGATAGTATAGAAGGAAATTCCAGGCAGAGGGTTATGACTCACAGGAAAAAATGGTCTGAAAGAAGGAACAGTAGCATTGCAAGGCAACATGTATAGTAACAGCATCCAGATTGAAGGTATACTACTGTATTTTACAAAATGTTTTCATGTCCATTTCTTAGTTAAATCTCATTGCAAGTCCATGTATTACACATAGTATTATTTCCAAAAAAACAGATAAGGAAACTAAAGCAGAGATATCAAGTGTTTTCTGAGTTCTTACACCTAACAAGTGGTAAAGAGAAGATGTGAAGTGAGATCTTGCAAGTCTAGGTTCAAGGTACTTCCCTTTACAAAGAAGTTAGTCTGTTAAATTATACAAGTTTGATTTTGATTTGGATTATTTATTTAATGTATCAGTAAACTAGACCAAATACTGCAAAATAATTCTAGAAGGAGCTATCAATTACTGAAAAGATGCATACCAGAAAAGTAAAGAATAAAAAGGTAGCCTCCTACTCTATTTAAAATTTTTAAAATGATGGTTATATTACATACTGCTAAGTAAGCAGGGATCTGAAATGTGTGCATTTCTTACCTCAATTGCATGAATCTTTTCAACCTGTTACCCACATTTTGGGGGAATATATTGGGAGAACCCATGAACAGGGAACAGAAAGAAAACTAAATAAAAATAGAATTTTGATAAACCCAAAGATGAACAGCTAAATGAAACCCTAAGGATTTCTACTACATTCTACAGAGTATATTTCATGTTTCACTTACTAATCAATTAATTATGAAATAAACAAATTAAGAACCTCAAGACAGCCTACAGGAGACAGGGACCCTTCTGGTTTTATATACCACTGAAAACTTTACATTATATATCCAGAAAGGGTTGTGTAACTCAGTCATCACATTCAACTGCCTACGGTATTTCCACAATGTCTCCTTCAGTTGAGTGATCACTAATACATATACATCCATTCTGGTGAAATTATTAGAATCACCCTTTTTATTCACAAAGCATCTGGGCCCATAGATTTCTTGGTAACCCTGTCTGTCTCAGTAGTAATCCTAGCTTAAGAGCCATTGAAACTAAATTCCTGAAATTCGGAGATGTTAAAAGCACAGTGAACTGGAGTCTATCAACAGCTCCCTAACCATTTTCTAAACCTCCAGTGTGTCCCCTCCAACATACACACAGAGCCAAAATGATCTTTCAGAAATTAGCTCTGTGAACTATAAAAAGAAAATTTATTTATGGTATACTAAAGCCCAGTTTGAAATAGTGAGTTCTGACCATGGAAACAGGAAAACAATGGCAGATACATCAAGTTAAAATCCAGCAATCACTGACAGGATAAGGAACCTTTTGTAGACATGGCCAGAAAATGATCTGTAAATAGACACTGAGAATGAACAATTATTTCTGAAATAGCTCTGGGCCCAGATATTAGGCCAAACTCAAGCTGTGCAAATGGGAGGACAAAGACCTTAATCGAGTCCCTTCTTTCTCTGTGTCTACTTCAGGTCTCCCATTCAGACAGTAAGAACTTTTTGACAGTATTTGCTAACTCAGACATTCTATATTTTCTGGACGTTCCCAAGATGACCGAAAAAGCTAGTATTTTTAAGTATTCGGTGGGAAGGTGCTACTTAAAAAATAGTGAATGTTAATACTTAAACTAAATCATGGACCACATAGTCAATAAAACAAAAATTCTGTTGTTGATGGGGAGGCAGTGAAGGCAGAAAGATCCCCTTTATAAGTCATTCACACTTTGATTATATGCTGTAGTTTAAAGTCCTGAAGTAAAGTTAATGGAAAGTGACTCAGCCTTTATGACTCATTAGAAAAATAAAAGCCCAAAAAGTCCAGTGGAGACTCCCTTGGTATTTGAGGAGCTGTGTCAGGACCAGAAATGCTCATCACACCCTAAGCCTTCAGAGTTTAGTAGTACATCAGCCTAGACACTTCTGATAGAAGTTTCTAAGAAGACAAAGTGACACTTCCTTCATGCAAATGTCAGTAACACATTTTGAAGAGATCCAGTACAAAGGAATAAGCTAAAAATCATAAGCAAACTTTTCTAAGAAGCTGAATGTTTACTCATACACTTCATTCATGAAAGCCCAAAGACATATAGTAGGGGTTGGCATATGGCATACCCTTACTTTACACTAAGATTTCTACCTACATAATCAATTTTGAAGTCACTGGAAATTTACATGGAGTGTAAATTTTTTCTTAAAAAAATCAAGAAATAAAAGTCTGTATTTTTAGAAGTCACTACAAAAATAAAACATGCTATGAGTTCAATCAACACATACATATATAATATATATAATCCCACAACACTGATATTAAAGTCATAATTGATATTCATAGTGATAATTGAAATATCAAAAACCATTTAATAAGGAAGTTTTTGTTTTAAGTTTCAACAAAAATGGTCCAAAAGAACCATTTCTGATGAAACTTATTTTTTCTATTAAGTATACAATAGTAAAAATTTTAAGCTTAGGTGGTCATATGGTCACAGTTGCTCATTTCAACTACTGTAACATGAAAGCGGCCACAGACAATATATAAACAACTGAACATTATGTTCCAATAAAACTTTACTTACAGAAACTGAAATTTGAATATCATATCATTTTCATGTGTCACAAAACATTTTTTATTTTATTTCCAATCATTAAAAAATAAAAAAATTTTTTTAGTACCAGCTCACCTGCTATAGGTAGGCTGGATTGGCTCACAGGCCACAGTTTGCAGACCCCCTCTTTTAAAGGAACAAATCTCAATTATTGGACAGGGGGAAATGCTACTAATTCTCAACTCACTGATTGAGAAATGAGTTGTCACTGCAAAAACTTAAGAACTTAAAGTAGGACAGGATCCTTGCATTAGGGTGGCCACATTATTCGGTCAGCATATTCCAAGTATCTGTTCTTTAAGTCCAAATGTATACTGTGAGCATAAAACTACAGATTTCTGGAACGGTCTCCAAGAGATCCAGCTGGTATCAAGTAGGGCCCGAAATATGTTGATAGCAAAGTTTCCCACATCATTCTAATTTTGCACCAAGGTTTGAAGACTATTGATATCTGCAAACTGTATCTGACAGAAAACTTGAATCCAGAATATGTAAATGAACTCTCAAAACTCAACTTAAAATGTCTGTTTTTTTTGTTTTAAAGGGCAAATGCTTAGAACACAGTTCAACTAGCTATAGAAGAATGGCAAATGAGCAACCTAAGTGTCTATCAGTAGATGAATGGATAAAGAAGAGGTGGTACATATACACAATGGAATATTATTCAGCCATAAGAAGAAAACAAATCCTACCATTTGTACCATGGATGGAGCTAGAGGGTATTATGCTCATGAAATAAGCCAGGCAGAGAAAGACAAGTATCAAATGATTTCACTCATTTGTGGAGTATAAGAACAAAGAAAAAAACTGAAGGAGCAAAACAGCAGCAGAATCACAGAACCCAAGAATGGACTAACAGTTTACCAAAGGGAAAGGGACTAGGGAGGATGGATGGGAAGGCAGGTATAACGGGGGGTAAAAAAAAGAAAGGGGGAATTATGATTAGCATGTATAATGTGGGGGAGGGCATGCGGAGGGCTGTACAACACAGAGGAGACAAATAGTGATTCCACAGCATCCTACTACGCTGATGGACAGTGACTGTAATGGGGTATATGGGGGGGACTTGGTGATGGGGGGAGTCTAGTAAACATAATGTTCCTCATTTAATTGTAGATTAATGATACCAAAAAAAAAGAATGGCAAATGAGCACTAGAAAAGAGGTTCAACACCATTAGCCATTAGAAAAACGCAGAGTAAAGCCACATGAAATAACATCACACACCTATTAAAAGAGCAAAAATTTTAAAAAAATCGGCAAGGATGCAGAGCAACTGGAGTTCATACATACATTGCTGGTGGGAATGCAAAACAGAGCAGCCCCTTTAAGAAACAGTTTGGCAGCTTCTTATAAAGCTAAACATATACTCACCATATGACCCAGTAATCTACCCTAGCTACTTATCCAAGAGAAATGAAAGCTTTCATTCAACTAAAAAAAAAATCTGTATGCAAATGTTTACAGTTACTTTATTTAGAACCACCAAAAGTGAAAACAACGCAATGTTCTTCAACCAGTGAATGGGTAAGTGAAACTGTGGTATAGTCATACACTAGAACTCTGCAATAAAAAAGGAACAGAATTGTTGATACATACAACATAATATCAAATGTAGTATGCTAGCTAAAAGTAGCCAAACTCAAAAAAGCTCCTTGGTGATCCAAATTATGACTTTTTTGCAGAGGCAACACTATAAAGGGCAGAAAACAAATCAGTAGCTACTGGGGGTGGGAAAAAAAGGTGAAGTTTGAGGTTTATGTAACTGTTCTATATCTTGATTGTTGTGATGGTTACAAGATCTATACATTTGTTAAAACTCAGAATTATATACTGAGAAGGATTAATTTTTTCTGTATGGAAATCATCATAAATTTGATTAAAACGAGAAGAAAAATTACTGATACATAAATAAAAATGATTGTACACTTGATCTGGTTTATTAGAAAGTTTTCATTGTTTTTATGTCAGTATATAGTTAACAATTATCATATGCATACATACATATCTTAATGTGTGTATTTTTTTAATGAACTTATTGTAAAAATAAACAGCTCTTGTTTTGTTTGTCATGCCCTCTTTTGCATTGGTTTCTAAATTCCAACATCTAGGAATAAATGGTCTACATAATCTCCAAGGTTCTTCTGAATAGAAAAAGCAATTATCTTTTTCTAGGTCCATCCAAGATCTAGGGTATTCTAATTTTACAGTTTTGAAGCACCAAACACCTCTAAACATGTCATCAGTTAAAAACATTAATCCAATGGACCTTCCAGTGGCTTTATCTGAAATTGCAAACATAGCTGTGATAAGGTATATTTTTTCCCCTATAGAGCAGAGTAGTTCATTTTAAAATGTGCTCCCATACTTAGAAAACAGGGATTCAAGAAGATTTTATGGTATCTATAACTGCTTTCTTTATGAGCAGTAGAGTATCATATTGTTTTCTGTCACTCAGGCAAAATTCATTTATCTCAATAAAAACTTCTCTATGCCTGACGAGAACTGTAGGAACACCATGGCCTATGGCTTTCTTTATTTCCCTAATATGTTTAATTTTAAAGTATCCAAGCCTTTAAACATTAGACCCTTCGGTCTGAGTATACCAGAAAAGAAATACATTTTTTAGATAGGAGAAAACACTGAGGCAAGAGTGTGACCTCCTGTAGCTCACTTACTATTTAATTCATTTCCTGAATCAAAAATAACACCTAAGAAATGTTTATAATTAAAAAATAAAATAGAAGCTATGTTAACTCATTAACATTCACATCAACCATTATCCCTTAAATAACTTCAGAAAATCTCTGAAATTATTTTGTCATTCATTATTTTCATTCTACTGTGTTCAAGATGTGACAGAATTAATGAAACACATTCGGCATACACTTTACGTATCTACAGAAAATACAGAAAAATTTAAAAGGAGGAGGGGGAGAAAAAAAAGGAGAGAGAAGGGAGAAGGTGGTGAGAAGGAAGAAAGAGGGAAAGAGGGAGAAGGTAGGAAAGGAAAGAGAAGGAAAAACTGAATTTTAAATATTCATAGATTTAAACCTTTTAAATTCTATGCCCCAGTGTGCCCGTTCCTAGCTACTTATCCTCAGTGATTTGGTCACTCCCCATTGTGGCCCTCAGATTTTAATTTGGAAAATGAGAGATTGGCTTTGATCAGTGGTTCTTATGCCTTCCACTTTGAGATGTTTTTTTAAAATACCAGTTTACTTTATAGTTTCTCACGTGGAATAAGCTGTCCTTTAATAAACTGTTAGATTTTTAAAAATTAATGATTTCAGAAATGCTTATTAAAATATTTATTTTATCAATAACATTTTTTAAGTATTAATTCTTTTAAGAAAGAATCTTTTTTTTTTCAAATAAACACTGGGAAAAAAAGGAGTAAAAGTTTTTATAAGTTTCATTTTGGCATTATGATATATGATACCCATGTTTAAAAGGCATTATCTCTACCTGTTAAGAGCTGATACTTTGAGAAGGAATATGAAATAACTGTGCCAGAGACATGATCTCTGAGCCAACAGGGAGCCTTTAATAACACATTCATTCATCCACTCATTCATTCATTCACACATGCAAGTATTTGCTGGATATTTACTGGCTATGTGAAAAACCTTAAGCCAGGTAAGGGTAAAGAAAGATACCCAAGACACAAACCTCCCAACTGAGGGGGAACATTGAGCCATTAAAACAACGAAAATCTGCTGTAGAATTTTGAAGACAAGAGAAAGTGAGTATGCCCTGGAGCCAGATAAGATACATCTCCCTGACACTGGCGGCATGTTAACCAGCTTTGTGTGCATGTGATACGCTTTAGATTTTGGGGACCACTTGGTTAACTTACTGCACCAGACATAATTTTGTATCTCTCCCCTTAATGCTCTGAATTTATACCATTAATTTAATTTACCCCATTATGCCACTGGGGTGTTCTGGACCTAAAATGAATCAGTGCTTTCCAGGCATATTTCTGAAAATGTGTTAAGTTTTATCTTTCAGAAAAGAAAAAGGGTATACTCAGCATAGCTAGCTACCTTTACTTCAAGAAATAAGTGACTACTAGGTGAACCTCTTTCAGATGCTAAATGTGCATACACACACACACAGTTACCCAACTTTGGAAATGGTGGAAATTCCCATCTGAAGAACAGTAAGAATACATTATACACTTCCTCGTTGCTAAAAGGAAAGAAAAAAGGTTAGAGATAACATGATGGGAGAATTAGTATGTAAGTGCTGAATCGCTATAAGCGGGAAAACTCTAATGCCTAAAATATTACAAAGGCAATAACATATTTTAAAAGGTCTAGAAATGGAATGGATGGACAGGCTAATACTGTTGACCAAAACTTTAAGATAATGTGAAAACTCTGTTAAATGAGGGAAAGGACAAGAAAACAGTGGTAAGTGATGGCTTCAAATTAAGTAGTGATATGGGAATCACTGTCCCTTCCAATTGAAGGGAGCACAATGGAAAGTGGAGAATCTAAATTGTTGTTTCAGAAAGAAAATTCAGCAAAGGAGCTAAAACTGACCAAAAAATAATCTAAGTTTATATTATACAGATTATTACAGAAAAATAAATTCCCAGGTCTGATCTAAACCAGGAAACTTTCAGAATATTATTGGAACGTGACATACCTTTATCTAACATTCACAAGTTGCATGACGCATCTGCGTTACACATTAACTGATAAAGAAAACTGGCTAGGAATTAGAAGTTTCAGAAGAAATAAAGCATTATTCCTAAACAATGACAACACTAGTTCCATTACAAAAAAATATGCAGATATTCCAAATATGCTTTTAAACAAGAAATAATGTGTTGACATTTACCTTTTTCACTTACAAATGAACTAAAATAAGTATCTTTATCTCCTAGTTTAAGAGATTTCTGAAAGTAAAAATACTGTAATAATTTTTTTTTAAGTTATGTCCAAATGATGAGTATCTTTGACCACTTTAAAACTAAGTAAGTGAGCATTGGCTTTAACTTAGAAAGGAAAATTTTCAGATATTATCCCTCCCTGATGTCATCTGCTACCCATGATCTCTGCTGAGATGGTCTCAACAAAAATCCCAGAGCTCCCAACCACTGCATTTTCAATCTCTATTGGAATCTACCCCATGATCCCAAATTGTAATTGCATATAAACCTACCAAAGGTTTATTAGACTGTAAAAAGATGTAGAGGAGACTAATTTTTTTTAAATGGGACTTAAAAATCTGTGCCATATTTCTTAATATTAAGAAATAACATTAATATTAAGATTGCTACTAAACTTCCTTTTCAAACTGAGTTGGCGTTTCAGTATTAAGAACAGTCTCAATGTGTCTATTTTATCCAATCATGGGAACCAGTTTTTTTCTCTTTAAATTAGGGTTCAAGACACTGTTAGGGAGTAACTGGGACATAATTAAGAGTTATATTAGATAAAGTTATGCTTTATCGGACTTGAATGCTTCCCAGATCAAAAACTACACCACCATTAGGATGTTCCTAGGATAATACATTTCCTTTGACTTTTTTGTAACAAGAAAAGTCAAATACTTACAAAGACAATGCTCTCAACAATTTCTAACCACAGCCAAAACAGATCATATTTAATTGTAAATAAAAGAACCACACTAAATTTCCTTACCAATTTACTGTATTATGTTAACTGGATTGTCAAAACCATACTACACAAAATGAAAGCCAATTCAAATGTGCTAAACTGAGAAATCTTGCATTTTTAGACAGAATTTGTTGACTCCCTTGAGGAAGAACATACCAGAATAAATCATTCATGTCTTGGTTAGAAACTAGGAGACCTAAAAGTAATATAAAAACATATACAGAAAATGAGTTACAACTTTGTTCCACATCATTGACATACATAGGGAACTGGGTAAAATCATAGCACTGTATGTTTAATGTTGAGACTGTATGAATTCCAGTTCTCATTCTACTCATTACCCACCCCCACAAGGACCACTTTTCTTTGAGACATCCATCCAACACACACACACACACACACACACTCACTCACTCACTCACTCACTCACTCACTCACTCATTGCCAAAGGCTAAGGCCAACAAGACAATCTCAAAATCAAGGACTTTGAAAGCGTTGATTTGTCTTCCCTATCCCTCAGGCCCAGGATCTTGACATTGCTGTGAAAACTACATTTACATGTGAATGCCATAATCCTCACCAAAGTCAGGCTGGGAACCAAAAGGTTGGAAAAAATACCACTACTACAGTCTCAGGCTTAAATGCCAATACCCCTCAAGAACAATAGGGCAAGCTCAAGCCCTTTAAACATTCCACATAAAACCAGTAACCCTGTCTCCTAATATTTGGAACTCTTGGGATTTGGCGGGGGTAGGGATCAGCCTGAACACTCACAACACCATCTGAGTCAAATCGAGTTGGAACTGAAACAAAGCCAAGATGCCTGTTTTCATTTGCACGTTCCCAAGACACCGCAGACCACAATGCTCAGCTGAAACATGACATCTACACAAAGCCCGGAGGGCTCTCTGGGGCTTCTATGCTTCCTGAGACCAAAGAATGGCCAAAGGTAACTAAAGACTAAGATGATCCAGCAACCAAGATCTCAAGTGAAAAAAGTGCTAGGTCTTGGGCAGCGGACGAAACCATGGAAGGGAAGCCACCGGGCTACTAGCCGGTAACCAAGCCGGACCGTACTAATCAGCCTTTATTTTTCAGGGTATCAGTACAGCGTACCACGAAAAAGTCAGGTCACTAGTTAGTCCCCTGCCCCCCTCCTTGCTGCTTTTTGTTAAAGTATGCTTATAGCAGCTTCCCGTCCGTTTGCCCGCCCGTGCTGGGCAGTGCCAAGACTAAACTTTTAAACCTTGAGGAAGGTGGAGAAGTCAGCCAGCCAGAGGCTGGGCTAGGAAAAGTGGAGAGAAGGAGGGAAAGAGTCAAGTTTCAAAACAAAGGCTCCACACGGAACTGGACGTCAACCCCTCCCCACTTCCTAGCCTTAAAGCCAGCTAGGCTGGGCCTTGATTTTTCAAGACCCTAATAAACCGGATTACCCAGCTCTTGAGCGCTCACCAGGGTTTTGTTATGCACTAGAACATTTTGCACAACCACTTGCTGAGGGTGGTGCCATCCTCTCTCCCCCATCTTACAATGTAAAAAAATGAGGCTTGGAATCTAAGTGCCTCTCCGAAGGAACCAGAGAAGAGCCTAAATTCCATTCTCCGCACGGCCAGGACAGGCCAGCACAAGGCGGGCTCCGAGCAAGAACCCGGCCGCCGAAATGACGGCTACCCTGCCTGGAGAGAACCCCGGCCGGGAGAGGGGAGGCGCCCGCGCGCCTCACGCCCCGGGCCCTACCTTCCTTGACTCCCGGCAGCTTGGACTGGTCGATGCTGACTTCAGCCATGTTGGGCCGGGGTCCCGGCCGCCGCCCGCACCGAGCGCGGCCCCGCGCGCGCAGCAGCAGCGCCCGAGGCGGCGCAAAGTCCGGCCGGCGGCGCGCACCGCCCCGGGCAGGGAGTGAGTGGCCGGGGGAGGGCTGGCGGCAGGGGCGACGGGAAACCGGCTCCGGCACGCCAGGCTGGCGGCCCAGCTGCCCGGCCACTGCCACCTGCTCCCGCGCCCCTCGGCCCAGATCGATACCAAATATCCGAGGCCGGAAATGGGCCCGGGCCGTCCAGTACGGAGGGAGAGAGGAGACAGAAAGGCGGGCGGGCAGGCGGGCCTGGTGGGGAGGCGGGGGGCGGGGAGCGGCAGGTCTGCAGCCGCAATTGCCAGCGGCTGGCAAGCTCGGATCCGCTCCCGCGGCCGCCTCCTGCTGTCTCTTTGGTGCCGCGTGACGCGCCCGAGGCTGGGGCCCCGCTCTGCCCCCGCCCCCAGGCCCGGCCTCCTCGCAGCCGAGGGTCGCCGCTCTCCAGAGGCTTTGTGTCCCGAAGTCCTTAACAAAAGGGCTGCACGGGTCACCCAGAACATAATCGTTTCTGTCGCCGGTGTATTGAGCGTTCTGCGCTCTGGTTCTCAGGCGGAGATTTCCACAGGATGCCTCCTGTTGCCTGGCTGTCTCACGCACTCTTTGCCTCCCGAGATTAGAGGAAACATAACATATGGGCATGAAAAACCTCTAACACAACGTACGGAACTAGAGAACAGCTGACAAAAATCTGGGCCAGTTTAGACAAGAGAGTATTCACAACCAGCTGGGAGAACTGACTCATCCATTCATCAAAAACGCATGAATGTTTCTCTACCAAGTTGTGATGTTAGGTATTAGGGATAAAACGTGTGTCAGACCTATCTCTTTTATGGCATGTCATGCATTGGACTGTTAGTGTGACATTTTTTATCTCCCCAAAATAGACAACATCTCCTGTCTGCATTTCCTGGCAACAGAATTCTCCCTTCTTCTGAGAAACACTCCTCAGCTCTCCCTGACATGTGCAGTCATGGAACCTGGCCACCACCATTCTTCCTCCCTTCTCCGCCCACACGTGTTCATCCAAAGACGGTGTGTGGCCAAGACAAGTCCCGCAGAATACTTCCTTGGGACTCCTACAAAAGGAGGGACAGATACTTTATATTTCTTGTGGTCAGTTGCCCTCCCTAGTAAACAATGAAGGCAAACTGAAGACAGAAGCAATGATAAGAAAAGAAGTGAGGAGGGCATGTTCCGATGTTACCAGGAGGTTTCTGGAACAGCTGGGCTTCCTGCAGCTCCCTGGTTCTGGGATCTACTCCTAGCATTTCTCAATTTAAGCTAATAATTTTACTGTCTTAAGCTTGTAAATGTAACTTTTCTGTCACTCACAACTCATAGTCCCAGTATGAGAGGCCACATAGAGGAGATACTATTTGAACTTGACACTGAAAATAATAGAAGACTTTAGGCTTCAAAAACTTAGGAGACGTTTCTGGGACAGAGATTGGCAACCTATGGCCCACAAACCAAATCCAGCTGATTTGAATGGATCTGAATAACTGTTTTTTATATATTTATATACATTTTAAGTGGTTGTATAAATACAATGTAAAATTTTCCATGTTGCCTCTTAGGTCTCAAAGTCCAAAATATTGGACCCTTTTCAGAAAAAGTTTTCCAACCCCTAGGAAGAACACCCAGGAAGTTAAATATGTGGATACAAAGGAGGTGATATCAGAAAGGTAGTTTTGGGGGGGATTTTTAAGTTCCCTGCCTTCTATAGTTAATTTTTTAAATTTCCTGTGGTCATAGACAATATTTATAATTGCAGTACTTGCTGTTTTTTTCTCCAAATCCATTGTCTCCACTTCTCTGCCACACTTTGCCCTGGGAGGCCAATGTTAATGAATATATATATCCCCAGGGCCTCATACACTTGTGCTTTCTATTGAGTTCAACCAAAGTGAAGTAATAGCAGAAAATCAAAAGATGGGAGGACAGAAATACCTGGGCAAGAATTACACTCTCCTCCCCCTTATGCTAGACCAAAAATTTGGCCATGTTGTATCCCTCTGACTAGGATGCCTGTTTAGAGGCCTGTTTTCTTGGCTCCAAGTCCCATGGGTCTCTAATAATACCATTTCCTTCCACTGCCACTTTAGATGTGGGATGATAATGACTTCCTTCTGTTGCTAGTTCCCTTAACCCATACTCACACCTCTGTAAATAATCTCTTCATTATATTCTTTTCAGTTAAACTATTTTGAGTGTAGCTTGTTTCCTGCCTTAACTCTGACTGATATGGTAACATATGCCAAAGGGTTACTGCTTTGTTTTCCTTAAAAAATATTCACATTTCTGCCCTATAGAAAAATGAAAAATATATATACAAAGCCATACCTGTTGTTTAGGGAATTAGCTGCCTTCAACCGAAAAAGTAATGAAAAGTGGCCAGGGGTCACATCCAGTTGATGGAGCAGATGATCTGGATTCTCCAAATAGTCTGGCTTTTCTTCTCTAATTCCACCCTTACTCTGTATCTGCTCCAACCTGAGCAAATACTTAGAGCTCAGGGTTATAAGACCAGCACCTTCCAACATGTGACAGAGAACAACATAAGTAATACTTAAATATCTTTTGAGTATTTATTTAATAGGAAATGAATGTATGGCAAATTCCTGTAACAAGTTTATATCTTTTAGCATCTTAAAATGCCAGTTTTGAGGTAAAAAGAATCAAAGGATAGGCTTCCCAGAGGGAGTACAAATCCGTAATTTTCAGCAGGTCTCAAACAAGTAATTCAGGGCTAAATCACAACTTAAATGCCACAGGGAGAAATAGGATTTATTTATAAGCCAGTATGGAACTGGTAACTGATTTGGTTCTTTTAGATGGAGAGTTATATAATTTTTACTTTGAGAAGGTTAATTGGTAATAATAAAGATGTGGATTGGACTGGGGCGAGTTTGGTCATAAGAACTCCAGTAAGAAGATTAAAAACTTTGAGAAACATAGATAGTAAGCTCCATGAGGGTAGGGATTTTGAACATGTTGAATTCACTGCTATACCTAACATCTAGGATAGTACTTGGCAAGTAATAGGCACTCAATAATCATTTGAATAAAAAATAATGAACATAGTTAACCAAGTCTATTACCAGTAAGAATCACAAATTAAAGGCTAACAGAAAGTGATATGGTCAAGTAACAAATGATACTGGACCTTTACAAGACCAGAAAGGGGACCCACAGAGTGACACATGGCCCTGGAAAGACCTTTCCCTCTTCTTGACACCAAATGCTTCCTACCTCACCACCATACTCTAAGAAAGCACTTCCCAAAAAGCAGCTGTAATTAGAATTGGTTTTCCAACTTCACCAAGGAGACAGTGTTAGTTTAGTAGGGCCACCATAACAAGATACTATGGCCTGAGTGACTTAAACAGCAGAAATTCATTTTCTCACACTTCTGGAGATTGGAAATCCAAGATCAAAGTGTTGACACATTGGGTTGCTTCTGAGCCCTCTCCTTGGCTTACAGAGGGCCACATTCTCACTGAAACCCAGGTGTCACCTAGGGAATTGGTTTTCCAGCAGCCCTCAAAATTAGTGACTGTATCTTCTCACACATCCTATACAGCACTGTACCTGGAGGTGCGTGGTTGTATTATTTTTTTTCTTATTGTCTCTCCTAGAACATATTTATCTCCTCTTCTTAAATATGTCTAGCTTCTTTGATGCTCATACCCGACTCTTACAACTCACTATATTTCCTTATGGCAATTATCTGCACACCTCTGGGTAACTTCTTGTTCCTTAAAGATGATAGTTTCTTTCTGCTGTGCCCATTATCACATAACTTGGTGATTTCAATGTCTATAAAGGCAGTCCTTCTCATAATCTGATCTCTCTTTCCTTGACTAGGATCCTTCCAGTGATTTTTATGCCCCTCCCCATCTCAGCCAAATGTTCCCCAGGTCACTCGCTAGAATCTGTCATTACTAAAAACTGTGATCCTTCATTAGTCTCAAACCCCATTCTTCACCTACCATTTCTATCTCTCCAACTCAGTCCTACTAATATCTCAACCTGAGCAATCCTTCAACACCACCAGAGCCCATAATTTATTTGCTCTACCACCTTGTTTTGATTCTCACCTGACGCTATGCTCCTACTTTCTTCTTCACGAGTTTCAAGTCTATGACCTATTTTTATAATCACTCACTACAAGATACTTTCAGTTTCTTTGCATCTGTCTTGCTCTGACCTACTTGCATGGCAGTTTCCCAACCAAGGTTAATCTACTATAAATTCTGCATATCACCTAGATCAATTCATTTCCTATTCCTTTGGACTCCAATTGCATACCTTCTTATCTCATAACTACAAGGTCCCTTGCAGATCCTTACTCTTAGTTTCTTGGGCTACTGAGAAAATAAAAGCATTGAAAAGAAGACTCCCAATCTCAACTTTTCCAAATCTATCAACCTGCCTGCCTATTTCTCCTAAGACTAACACCTCCACAGTGCACTGAATCCTTGGATGATAAGCAAAACACATAATAATAAGAATGGCAGATGTACAAACATAGCACCAGAGCAGGCTGTGATTCTTCCTCCTGTTCCAGGTGTTACTATCTTGTTTCTGGATGGTGGGAGGTCTAGGGTGTCCTAAGGGGAAGGAGGCATAATCTAGGTGAAGTTGGGGGCATTCAGAGGGCTCAGGACAGCATTAAATTACAAACCAGTGTGAAAGTATTACTATTTTAATGTTCATTATGTCTGTGGTTGTACATATCTGCTGAATAACAGTCCTGATCAGATCTCATCCTCTCACTTTCTCAAGGATATTACTCCCAAAATAATCTCTCCACTGCATTGTGTCATTTTCATCTCTGATAAATACTTTACAATAACATTCAAACATGCTATAATTCCTCCGCCTTAACAAAAACTTCCTTTGGTCTAAAATTCCCCATCAGCTATTAATATATTTTTTGCTCCTGTTTGTAGGAAACCTCCTTGAAATATTCATCTATTTTATGATCTCCACTTCCTACTTTCTCTATCTTTTCTGAACCCATTCTGATTATAGGCCAATGCTCTAAAATGAAATGTTTATAAGCATTAATAATGACATCCATGTTGCCAAATCCAGGGTCAGTTCTCAGCCCTCCTCTTATTGGCTGATTGTTACCACTTAATAGATATGATCCTACCCTCCTTCTTCATATATATATTGGCTTATCTCATTTATCTTTCCAAGGGCCTTTTTACTTAAATGGTCCATTTTTCTCGAAAGCCCTCTTTCCCCCACCCCACTCTATGGCAAATAAACCCATGATGTGTGCTTCCAATTTTGTTCAGGCATCTGCTCAAATGCCACCTTTTCAGAGAGACCTTCTCTGACTTTATCTAAAATAGTAGTTGAATCCCTGTCGTCCCACACCTTGCCCAGTTGTTTTTTTCTCTCCAAGTCAATTATCTTGCAGGCATTATATGTTTAAATGTTTATTATGTCTATCCAAACTACCAAGAGGATTGAAACTTTGTCTAAGTGGATTACTACTGTGTCATGTACTTCATACTGTAACTACTACTACTTTATTCTTTTATAATAGAATAGTGTTAGCACATAATATTTGCTCATAAAATATGTATTGTATAAATTGTTGGATAAAACATGTAGTAAAGAATTATTAAAGGAGATCATGACTATACCGATCAAACAATATTTTTGAAATATAATTTTTTAAGAAAAATTTGTTTCTCAGTAATCAGTTTTTAGAAAAAGAAATCTAGACCAACTTTCCTACATGCTATTGTTTCCCTGTGTTACCTGTAACTAGAAAATCAGGGCTATAAATTCAAATGAAGCAAAAGAATAAGAATAAAACTGTAGTTCAATAGATAGTAGACAATTTAACAGATTTAGAAAAACAACTGGGCTTAAAATGACAGAGGACCTTGTTTTACCAAGAGGAAACTTCAGCTAATACCACCTTACCCTCAAGCCTGTTTTTTGTTTAAGGGCCATTTATTTATCATATAGAAATGCATTTCTAGTTGAAAAAGAAGGAAAAGAAAGAATAATAATAAATTATGGACACCATCGTCATTTGGGAGATTTTTCCACGGCTGGGATGAGTGCAGGCAAGAAACAATGATAAAGAAAGTGAGTTTATGGAGCTAAGGCAAGGGAATCTCATCCACATCCATCAGCAGGGACTAGGGTAAGAGTCCACAGTTTTCTCATCCAGAGATATTAAGTGTACTGGAACCGGTACTGATTTGTGCAAGGACCATAACATAAGGAGGACCAAGAACTAACACGGTGCTAAAGCAATATTCAGTAGCGGGAGTTATGGAAAAAGGTTCCTAACCCCTGGGCTGCAATAGCTTGTATGTTGGAATTATTATAAGAAGTTCCACAAACTCATATACACATCAAGAATTATCTTGAATTATCAAGAATTATTAAGAATTGTTTAAAGCTAATGAGCTGTAGTGTATTTTGCAGTAATAGATAACCAAAAGAGCATGCTTCAACTATATTTTCAACTACATGCATAAAATATAAATCATAAAGTGCATTTCTATTTTTTAAGTGGACACAAGTACAGTTGTGATTAATATAAATTCATTCACAAGTATTACTAAAGTCAGTGTTGACATTTTTGTGATTATGTATTTTTCAACAAAAGTTTCCTTAAAAAAATTAGGTATTGAGGGAGGTTTTAAAGACGTTCAACCTGGGATAGATTGGAATCTGTTCTTATAGGATGAACCCTGCTATCAGTTTTCTGCAGAAGACCCATAAGTTAGGAAACAACTTTTCTACATGCTATTTTTTCCGCATGATACCTGTAACTAGAAAGTCAGGGCTATAAATTCAAATGAAAAAAAGGAATGAGAATAAAACTGCAGATCAAGCTGTCAGCAACATGATACCCTTCACAAATCCTTAGGTAAACGCATGTAGGGAATCTTTCTTCTATAAGACATTTGTGAAATTTCCTCAATATTTTGCTTGGCTCTATGTGGAGAATGCTTTACATATCAATTATCATTGCTGCCTAAGTAGAGAAGTCAGGAATAGGCATGTGTGAAAATGTGTGCCATAGATATTTGCACAAAATGATCACATAATTTCCTAACACACACATGCCCTCCTGCAATATTACATTGTAACCCTCCATCAAAATGTGGACTCTAATTATTCTCCCACTGAATCTGGACTGGACCTGTGACTATGCCGATCAATAAAATGTAGCTGAAGTAACATTCTGAGACTTAGGAGCCATTACAAAGGTTAGGCAACTTTTGCTTTCATTCTCTGAAAGAAGTCAGTTGCCTTATAAGAAACTGATTATCCAAAATATCTCTGACGTGAGAAACTCAACCAGCCATATGGAGAGGCTATGTGAAAGAGAACAAAGACCCCCAGCCAACATCCCTGCCAGAGCTCCAGACTGACAACTAACAACAACAGGACTGCCAAGCATTTTCTTCAAGACCCAACTGAAACAGGTATAGCCTGTCTTCCCAGCTAAAGCCATGTGGGACATTGATAAGCTGTCCTCATTGTCCTTACTCAATTTGTAGAATACTGAACAAAAAAATGAAGGTTACTGTTTAAAGCTAATAAGCTGTAGAGTAGTGTATTATGCAGTAATAGATAACCAAAAGAGTATACTTTAACTGTATCTCTAAAGTTTCAATTCACTGTGAAAAGGCCAGGTATTTGAGATTAATATGTAGAATTGTTGACCTTGCATCTGTGTTTGGCACATTAGTGCCAATTTTATTTTCCATTTTTTTCTTTACACAAGAAATATTACATATTTCATAATTCAAAATTTAAAAACATATTTATACTTGCACTTCTGGCTAGGTTGGAGTACATAATTCCAAACATGTCCTGCCTCCATAAATAGCTATATAGCTGGAGAAAACATATGTGGCAACTGTTTTGAAGTACTGAGCAACAGGCAGTATGATCTTTGAGAGAAGATAAATACATAAAATGAATCTCCCAGTCTCTTGCCAACTCTGTAACTTGGTACAATATTCCAGCTTCTAGAAAGAAAGTAGAGCCTAAGCAAAGTTCTCTCTGAGAAGGCACAGAATAGAGCACAAGCTGCTGACATAATTGAAAGTTCTGGGGCAGGGCACTGAAGAAAGGGAGCTGCTTTTAAGAGTTGCCCAGTCCTTGGTCAAAGCCTGCACTAATTGTATGCAAGGTGAATTTCTGTGAGGCCTCATAGAAAGCAGCATCCACAGAAGAGAGAATCTGAGTTCAGTAGATGGCGGGAAACATTGGATTAAAGAACCACTTAGAGTGGACAGATCTCATTAACACATCCAGCACTCAGATAAGATACTCAAGAAGCCAGAAGTTACATAGATAACCTGCTTATAAAGTCTATACTTCAGCTTACTTAACAAAACCTAAACTAAATCTTAACAGAAGAAAGGAGTGTCCAGCAAATACTTGTTTGCCAGAACAAAACTCAACAATTGATTTTAAAAAAAGGCAATCTAATCCAGCTGCCTTACAATATATCTTTCACAATATCCAGAAAAAATTTGTCCACCAAAAACTACTAGACATGCAAAGAGTAGAAATATGTGGTCACTAATCAAGAAATTAAACAAATTAGAAGGCACAGACACCAAGATGACTCAGACATTGGAATTAGCAAGCAAAGACATAAAGAGACTATTATCAGTTATTAAAAGTATTTTCAAGGACTTAAAGCAAAATATGGTTATAAGGAATGAACAGCTGAGGAATCACAATAAAGAACAGAGACTATACCAAAATCGGTGAACAGATATAGAATTTTGGCAGATAAAAACTGGAAACAGGAGAGGAGGAACAAAGATGGCAGCATGAGTAGGGCAGAGGAAATCTCCTTCCAAAACCATACATATTTTTGAAAATAAAACAAATACAACTATTCCTAAAAGAGAGACCAGAAGATACAGTACAATAGCCAGGCTACATCTACTCTTGCGAGAACCCAGCATCTCACGAAGGAGGTAAGATACAAGCCACGGCCCGGCGGGACCCAAGTGTTCCCCCCCACCCCAGCTCCCCGGTGGGAGGAAAGGACTCAGAGCAGGGAGGGAGAGGGAGCCCAGGACTGCTAAATACCCAGCCCTAGTAATCCACACCGGGAGCACAGACACACAGTGCATGGTGTGCTGGATATTAGGGAAATGGAAAAGTAAAATCTGCGAGCAGGTCCCCACAGCTGGCTCCCCTGGGACATAAGAAAAGCGAGTGCTTTTTGAAAGTCTTAAAGGCACAAGGGATTCACAGCTGGATGGAATCATCCCAGCACACTCAGCCCAGCAGGCAGGGAATCCTGAGGAACTTCAGGCACCCCAGCCCCCAGGGAGGCAGTGCAGGCCTGAAGCCCCTCACAGTGATAAGCAGCCTGCCATTTGCTTCCTCCAGCCAGAGCTGCCTCACCACAGTGGCTGAGCAGTGGGAGAGGGGCTGAGACCACAGCAACCACTCAGAGGCCACCACTGGTGTGCAGCTGCCCACTGCAGGCAGAGGAAGCCAGGGCAAGGCACAAAGGGGCACCATTCTCACAGGAGAGCACACCTGGCGCATGTGCCACTCCCCACAGAGCTCTGGGCTACCCTGATGGTGGCCCCGCCAGTGGCAGCTCACAGGATTAACCCAGAGACTGCTCCCAGTGTGCAGGTAACCAACACAGGCAGCAGAGAAGGGCAAGGCGACCAGCAAGTAGGAAGGGACTTTGGTCTCCCAGCTGACACATGTGCCACCTGTCTATGACTACCTCTATTGCTATGAAAAGACAGAAGAATTTGGTCCAATCCAGAATTACACAGACAGCCCCAGAGAGAGGGCCTGGGGAGATAGATATAGCCAATCTTCCTGAAAAAAATTTCAAAATAAAGGTTATAACCATGCTGATGGACCTGAAGAGAAACATGCAAGAGCTAAGGGATGCAATCAGGAGGAAGAATACAGAAATAAAACAATCTCTAGAAGGACTTAAGAGCAGACTGGATGAGGTGCAAGAGACCATTAATAGAATAGAAATGAGAGAAAAGGAATAGAGAAGATGAGGCAGAGAGAAATAAAAGGATCTCCACTAATGAAAGAATATTAAGAGAACTGTGTGACCAAACCAAACAGAACAATATCCACATTATAGGGGTACCAGAAGAAGAAGAGATAGTAAAAGGGATAGAAAGTGTCTTTGAAGAAATAATTGCTGAAAACTTCCCCAAACTGGGGGAGGAAATATTCTCTCAGACCATGGAAGTCCACAGATCTCCCAACACAAGGGACCCAAGGAGGACAACATCAAGACATATAGTAATTAAAATGGCAAAGATCAAAGAAAAAGACAGAGTATTAAAGGGAGTCAGAGGGAGAAAGAGAAAAAGGGTTACCTACAAAGGAAAACCCATCAGGCTATTACCAGACTTCTCAACAGAAATCTTACAGGCCAGAAGAGAAAGGCATGATATATTTAAGGCAATGAAACAGAAGGGCCTTGAACCAAGAATACTGTATCCAGCATGATTACATTTAAATATGAAGGAGGGATTAAACAATGCCCAGACAAGCAAAAGTTGAAGGAATTTGTCTCCCACAAACCACCTCTACAGGAAATTTAAAGGTACTGCGCTAGATGGAAGCACTGAAAAGGCTAAATAGATGTCACCAGAGAAAATAAAATCATACCAAAGAAAGCAGACCAACCAAATACTAACTAAAGGCAAAAAATAAAATCAACTATTAATAAAAGCAGTCAAAGGAAACACAAAAGAGCACAGAATAAAACACCTAACATATAAACAATGGAGGAGGAGGAATAAGAAGGGAAAGAAATAAAGAATCATCATATTGTGTTTATAATAGCTTAATAAGTGAGATAAGTTAGATGGTTAGATAGTAAAGAAGTGAACCTTGAACCTTTGGTAACCATGAATCTAAAGCCTGCAATGGCAATAATTACATATCTTTCAATAATCATCCTAAATGTAAATGGACTGAATACACCAATCAAAAGACACAGAGTAATAGAATGGATAAAAAAGCAGGACCCATCTATATGCTGCTTACAAGAAACTCACCTCAAACCCAAAGACATGAACAGACTAAAAGTCAAGGGATGGAAAAAGATATTTCATGCAAACAACAAGTATAAAAAAGCAGGTGTTGCAGTACTAGTATCAGACAAAATAGACTTCAAAACAAAGAAAGTCACAAGAGATAAAGAAGGACATTATATAATGATAAAGGGGTCAATTCAACAAGAGGATATAACCATTATAAATATATATGAATCCAATACAGGAGCAACAACATATGTGAAACAAATACTAACAGAATTAAAGGAGGAAATAGAACACAATGCATTTACTTTAGGAGACTTCAACATGCCACTCACACCAAAGGACAGATTCACCAAACAGAAAATAAGGACACAGAGGCACTGAACAACACACTAGAACAGATGGACCTAACAGACATCTACAGAACTCTATACCCAAAAGCAGCAGGATACACATTCTTCTCAAGTGCACATGGAACATTTTCCAGAATAGACTACATACTAGGCCACAAAAAGAGCCTCAGTAAATTCAAAAAGATTGAAATTTTACCAACCAACTTCTCAGAAAACAAAGATATAAAACTAGAATAAATTGTAGAAAGGAAACAAAAAGGCTCACAAATACATGGAGGCTTAACAACATGCTCCTAAATAATCAATGGATCAATGACCAAATTAAAATGGAGATCAAGCAGTATATGGAGACAAATGACAACAACAGCACAAAGCCCCAACTTCTGTGGGATGCAGCGAAGGCAGTTCTAAGAGGAAAGTATATAGCAATCCAGGCTTATTTAAAGAAGGAAGAACAATCCCAAATGAGTAATTGAAAGTCACAATTATTGAAACTGGAAAAAGAAGAACAAATGAGACCCAAAATCAAAAGAATGAGGGACATAATAAAGATCAGAGAAGAAATAAATAAAATTGAGAAGAATAAAACAACAGAAAAAAATCAATGAAAACAAGAGCTGGTTCTTTGAGAAAATAAACAAAATAGATAAACCCCCAGCCAGACTTATTAAGAGAAAAAGAGAATCTACACACATCAACAGAATCAGAAATGAGAAAGGAAAAATCATGACAGACCTCACAGAAATACAAAGAATTATTAGAGAATACTATGAAAATCTATATGCTAAGAAGCTGGAAAACCTAGAAAAAATGGACAACTTCCTAGAAAAATACAACCTTCCAAGACTGACCAAGGAAGAAACAGAAAATCTGAACAGACCAATTACCAGCAACAAAATTGAATTGGTAATGAAAAAACTACCGAAGAACAAAACTCCTGGGCCAGATGGATTCACAGTTGAATTTTATCAGACATATAGAAAAGACATAATACCCATTCTCCTTAAAGTTTTCCAAAAAATAGAAGAGGAGGGAATACTTCCAAACTCATTCTATGGAGCCAGCATCACTCTAATACCAAAATGAGGCAAAGACCCCACCAAAAAAGAAAATTACAGACCAATATCCCTGATGAATATAGATGCATAAATACTCAATAAAATATTAGCAAACTAAATTCAAACATACATGAAGAGGATCATACACCATTACCAAGTGGGATTCATCTCAGAGATGCAAGGATGATACAACATTCAAAAATCCATAAACATCATCCACCACATCAACAAAAAGAAGGACAAAAACCATATGATCATCTCCATAGATGCTGAAAAAGCATTCGATAAAATTCAACATCCATTCATGATAAAACTTTTTCAACAAAATGGGTATAAAGGGCAAGTATCACAACATAATAAAGGCCATATATGACAAACCCACAGCCAACATCATACTTAACAGCGAGAAGCTGAAAAATTTTCCTCTAAAATCGGGAACAAGACAGGGATGCCCACTCTCTCCACTGTTATTTAATATAGTACTGGAGGTCCTAGCCACAGCAATTAGACAAAGCAAAGAAATACAAGGAATCAAGATTGGTAAAGAAGAAGTCAAATTGTTGCTATTTGCAGATGACATGGTATTGTACATAAAAAACCCTAAAGACTCACTCCAAAACTACTAGAACTAATATCTGAATACAGCAACGTTGCAGGATACAAAATTAATACACAGAAATCTATTGTTTTCCCATACACTAAAGATGAACTAGCAGAAAGAGAAACCAGGAAAACAATTCCATTCACAATTGCATCAAAAAGAATAAAATACCTAGGAATAAACCTAAACAAGGAAGTGAAAGACCAATACCATGAAAACTACAAGACACTCTTAAAAGAAATTAAAGAGGACACTAACAAATGGAAACTCATCCCATGCTCTTGGCTAGGAAGAATTAATATTGTCAAAATAGCCATCCTGCCTAAAGCAATCTACAGATTCAATGCAATCCCTATCAAATTACCAACAGCATTCTTCAACAAACTGGAACAAATAGTTTTCAAATTCATATGGAACCACAAAACACCCTGAATAGCCAAAGCAATCCTGAGAAGGAAGAATAAAGTGGGGGGGGATCTCGCTTCCCAACTTCAAGCTCTACTACAAAGCCACAATAATTAAGATAATTTGGTACAGGCACAAAAACAGAGCCACAGACCAGTGGAACAGAATAGAGAATTCAGATATTAACCCAAACATATATGGTCAATTAATATACAATAAAGTAGCCATGGACATACAATGGGGAAATGACAGCCTCTTCAACAGCTGGTGCTGGAAAACTGGACAGCTATATGTAAGAGAATGAAACTGGATCATTGTCTAACCCCATACACAAAAGTAAACTTGAAATGGATCAAAGACCTAAATGTAAGTCATAAAACCATAAAACTCTTAGAAAAAAACACAGGCAAAAATCTCTTGGACATAAACATGAGCGACTTCTTCATGAACACATCTCTTTGAGCAAGGGAAACAAAAGCAAAAATAAACAAGTGGGACTATATCAAGATGAAAAGCTTCTGTACAGCAAAGGACACGATCAATAGAACAAAAAGGTATCCTACAGTATGGGAAAATATATTCATAAATGACAGATCCGATAAAGGGTTGACATTCAAAATATATAAAGAGCTCACACACCTCAACAAACAAAAAGCAAATAATCCAGTTAAAAAATGGGCAGAGGAGCTGAAAAGACATTTCTCTAAAGAAGAAATTCAGATGGCCAACAGACACATGAAAAGATGCTCCACATCGCTTGTCATCAGAGAAATGCAAAAATTAAAACCACAATGAGATATCACCTCACACCAGTAAGGATGGCTACCATCCAAAAGACAAACAACAACAAATGTTGGCAGGTTGTGGAGAAAGGGGAACCCTCCTACACTGCTGGTGTAACTAATTTACATTCAGTTCAACCATTGTGGAAAGCTCAAAATAGACATACCATTTGACCCAGGAATTCCACTTCTAGGAATTTACCCTAAGAATGCAGCAGCCCAGTTCAAAAAAGACATATGCAACCTTATGTTTATCACAGCACTATTTACAATAGCCAAGAAATGGAAGCAACCTAAGTGTCCATCAGTAGACGAATGGATAAAGAAGATGTGGTACATATACACAATGGAATATTATTCAGCCATAAGAAGGAAACAAATCCTACCATTTGCAGCAACGTGGATGGAGCTAGAGGGTATTATGCTCATGAAATAAGCCAGGCACAGTAAGACAAGTACCAAATGATTTCACTCATATGTGGAGTAGAAGACCAAAGAAAAAACTGAAGGAACAAAACAGCAGCAGAATCACAGAACCCAAGAATGGACTAACAGTTACCAAAGGGAAAGGGACTGGGGAGCACGGGTGGGAAGGGAGGCATAAGGGGGGAAAGAAAGAAAGGGGGCATTTTGATTGGTGTGTATAATGTGGGGGAGGGCACAGGGAGCACTGTACAACACAGAGAAGACAAGTAGTGATTCTATAGCATCTTACTACATTGATGGACAGTGACTGTAATGGTCACTTGGGGGTGACTTGGTGATGGGGGGAGCTAGTAAACATAATGTTCCTCATGTAATTGTAGATTAATGATACCAAAGAAAAACACAACTGCAAATAAATGGAAATTATAGAAACAAAAACTATAATATATGAAGTGAAATAAAATACTGGATGGACTTAATAATAGAATGGCAATGTTAGATCACTAAAAATTACTTAATCTGAAAATACAGAAAACAGTTTTTTTTTAAAAAGGAACCTCAGCTATCTGTGGGATAATATCATCTTATTTATAATATATGTACATAAAGACCCAGTAGAGGAGAGAGAGAGATAGATTGAGGCAGAAAAAAATTCTTGAGAGAATAGTGATTGAGAGTTTTCCCGATTTTATTTCAAAACATCAACCTGTGGGTCCAATAAGCTCAGGAAACTGCAAAAGGAGAAGTGCAAGAGAAAAGCACCTAGACAATGCTAATAAAAAGGCTGACAACCTCAGATGAAGAGAAAATCTTCAAAGTAGCCAAAGAAAAATAGTACATTATACACAAGGGAACAATTATATAAATGGTAACTGACTTCTAATTAGAAGCAATATAGACCAGAAAATAATAAAATCATGACTTTAAAGTGTCATGTCAACAATAACACAATATCTGTCAAATCAGTATTCAATATGTAACAAAATTATCCTTCAAAAATAAAGATATTTTCTGAAAAATGAAAGCTCAGAAAACCATCACGTCTATACTACAAGAAATATAAAAGGAAGTTCAAGAGGTTGGAGATAAGGATAGCTAATGGAATTTCAAGAAATTATAGGAAAGAAAGATTTAAATAGGATAAGTTTTCAAAAGTCTAGCTTCTTTCATCTATTCATTTTCCTTCTCTAAAAGACAATTTACTGTTTAACACAAAAAACAGAAACAAAAACAAAATCTTTGTAAGCCAATATTTATAAAGAATGTAGAGGTAAAACTCATGACAACAAAAACAAAGTAATGGGTGGTAAATGACATTAGATTCCTATGATGTTGAAGTGTGGGAGACTCAGATACATTAGAAGGAGAGAATATGAATCAGTTTATTTCATGTGTTCAGCATAACACTGAATACAAGACCCAATAGAGATAGTCTCTGAAAAAAAACAATATAGGCCAAAATTGCTTAAAAGATGCAAAAGTTGGGGGAGGCGGAGCCAGGAGGGCGGCGTGAGTAGAGCAGTGGAAATCTCCTCCCAAAAACACATAGAGCTATGAAAATATAACAAAGAAAAATCTTCCTAAAATAGAGACCACAGGACACAGGACAACATCCGGACCACATCCACACCTGGAAGAACCCAGCGCCTTGCGAAGGGGGTAAGATACAAGCCCCAGCCCGGCGGGACCCCAGCGCCCCTCCCCCTGGCTCCCGGCAGGTGGAAAAAACCGGAGCGGTTTTTTTTTTTTGGCAAGTGCTTTTTGGAAGCCTTAAAGGGACAGGGCCCCCGTTGCTAGGGAGGCAGGGTGGCGGGACCGGTGAGCGGGTGCCTGGAACCGGCGCCTGAGGACAAAGAATATCCCGCATTTTTCCCTGCGGGACCGGTGGGTGGGTGCCTGAGACCGGTGCCTGAGGACGGAGAAAATCGCGCGTTTACCCCTTTTTTTTTTCCCTTTTTGGCAAGTGCTTTTTGGAAGCCTTAAAGTGACAGGGACCCCGGTGCTAGGAAGGCAGGGCAGCGGGACTGGTGAGCGGGTGCCTGGGACCAGCACCTGAGGACAAAGATATCCCGCGCTTTTCCCTGCGGGACCGGTGGGCAAGTGCCTGAGACCGGTGCCTGAGGACGGAGGAAATCGGGCGTTTTCCCCTTTTTTTTCCCTTTTGGCAAGTGCTTTTTGGAAGTCTTAAAGGGACAGGGACCCTGGTGCTAGGGAGGCAGAGCAGCAGGACCGGTGAGCGGGTGCCTGGGACCGGCGCCTGAGGACAAAGAATATCCCGCATTTTTCCCTGTGGGACCGGTGGGCGGGTGCCTGACACCGGAACCTGAGGATGGAGGAAATCGCGCGTTTTTCCCCTTTTTTTTTTCTCTTTTTGGCGAGTGCTTTTTGGAAGCCTTAAAGGGACAGGGACCCCGGTGATAGGGAGGCAGGGCAGCGGGACTGGTGAGCAGGTGCCTGGGACCAGTGCCTGAGGACAAAGAATATCCCGCGTTTTTCCCTGCGGGACCGATGGGCGGATGCCTGAGACCGGCACTTGAGGACGGAGGAAATTGCGTGTTTTTCCCCCTCTTTTTTTTTTTTTTCTCTTTTTGGCGAGTGCTTTTTGGAAGCCTTAAAGGGACTGGTACCCTGGTGCTAGGGAGGCAGAGCAGCAGGACCGGTGAGCAGGTGCCTGGGACCGGCGCCTGAGGACAAAGAATATCGCGCGTTTTTCCCTGTGGAACTGGTGGGCGGGTGCTTTTTGGAAGCATTGAAGGGACAGGGATGCTGGTGCTAGGGAGACAGGGCAGCAGGACCAGTGAGCGGGTGCCTGGGACCGGCGCCTGAGGACAAAAAAAAAATTGCGTGTTTTTTCCTTTTTTTTTTTTTTTTCTGTTCCCTCTCTCATTGTTGCTGTTGTTGTTTTGGTTTGCAGAGTGCTTTTTGGAAGTCTTAAAGGGGCAGGACAGGTCACTTAGACCAGAGGCAGGGAATCTGGGGATCTCTGGGCACTCTAACCCCCTGGGCAGCAGGGAGCACAGAGGCCCCTTATGGAGATCACAGATGTCAGGAAAGAGATCACAGAAGTTAAACAATCCCTGGAAGGATTTATAAGCAGAATGGATAATATGCAAGAGGCCATTGAAGGAATAGAAGCCAGAGAACAGGAACGTATAGAGGCTGACACAGAGAGAGATAAAAGGACCTCCAGGAATGAAACAACACTAAGAGAACTATGTGACCAAGCCAAAAGGAATAATATTCATATTATAGGGATACCAGAAGAAGAAGAAAGAGGAAAACGGATACAAAGTCTCTTTGAAGAAATAATTGCTGAAAACTTCCCCAAACTGGGGGAGGAAATAATCGAACAGACCATGGAATTACACAGAAAACCCAACAGAAAGGATCCAAGGAGGACAACACCAAGACACATAGTAATTAAAATGGCAAGGATCAAGGACAAGGAAAGAGTTTTAAAGGTAGCTAGAGAGAAAAAGGTCACCTATAAAGGAAAACCCATGAGGCTAACATCAGACTTCTCGACAGAAACCCTACAGGCCAGAAGAGAATGGCATGATATACTTAATGCAATGAAACAGAAGGGCCTTGAACCAAGGATACTGTATCCAGCACGACTATCATTTAAATATGATGGTGGGATCAAACAATTCCCAGACAAGCAAAAGCTGAGGGAATTTGCTTCCCACAAACCACCTCTACAGGGCATCCTACAGGGACTGCTCTAGATGGGAGCACCCCTAAAAAGAGCACAGAACAAAACACACAACATATGAAGAATGGAGGAGGAGGAATAAGAAGGGAGAGAAGAAAAGAATCTCCAGACAGTGTATATAACAGCTCACTAAGCGAGCTAAGTTAGGCAGTAAGATACTAAAGAAGCTAACCTTGAACCTTTGGTAACCACGAATCTAAAGCCTGCAATGGCAATAAGTACATATCTTTCAATAGTCACCCTAAATGTAAATGGACTTAATGCACCAATCAAAAGACACAGAGTAATAGAATGGATAAAAAAGCAAGACCCATCTATATGCTGCTTACAAGAAACTCACCTTAAACCCAAAGATAAGCATAGACTAAAAGTAAAGGGATGGAAAAACATATTTCAGGCAAACAACAGTGAGAAGAAAGCAGGGGTTGCAGTACTAATATCAGACAAAATAGACTTCAAAACAAAGAAAGTAACAAGAGATAAAGAAGGCCACTACATAATGATAAAGGGCTCAGTCCAACAAGAGGATATAACCATTCTAAATATATATGCACCCAATACAGGAGCACCAGCATATGTGAAGCAAATACTAACAGAACTAAAGAGGGAAATAGACTGCAATGCATTCATTGTAGGAGACTTCAACACACCACTCACCCCAAAGGATAGATCCACCGGGCAGAAAATAAGTAAAGACACACAGGCACTGAACAACACACTAGAACAGATGGACCTAATAGACATCTATAGAACTTTACATCCAAAAGCAACAGGATATACATTCTTCTCAAGTGCACATGGAACATTCTCCAGAATAGACCACATACTAGCTCACAAAAAGAGCCTCAGTAAATTCCACAATATTGAAATTCTACCAACCAATTTTTCAGACCACAAAGGTATGAAAGTAGAAATAAATTCTACAAAGAAAACAAAAAGGCTCACAAACACATGGAGGCTTAACAACATGTTACTAAATAATCAATGGATCAATGAACAAATCAAAATAGAGATCAAGGAATATATAGAAACAAATGACAACAACAACACTAAGCCCCAACTTCTGTGGGATGCAGCAAAAGCAGTCTTAAGAGGAAAGTATATAGCAATCCAGGCACACTTGAAGAAGGAAGAACAATCCCAAATGAATAGTCTAACATCACAATTATTAAAACTGGAAAAAGAAGAACAAATGAGGCCTAAAGTCAGCAGAAGGAGGGACATAATAAAGATCAGAGAAGAAATAAACAAAATTGAGAAGAATAAAACAATAGCAAAAATCAACGAAACCAAGAGCTGGTTCTTTGAGAAAATAAACAAAATAGATAAGCCTCTAGCCCAACTTATTAAGAGAAAAAGAGAGTCAACACAAATCAACATAATCAGAAATGAGAATGGAAAAATCACGACAGACTCCACAGAAATACAAAGAATTATTAAAGACTACTATGAAAACCTATATGCCAACAAGCTGGAAAACCTAGAAGAAATGGACAACTTCCTAGAAAAATACAACCTCCCAAGACTGACCAAGGAAGAAACACAAAAGTTAAACAAACCAATTACAAGCAAAGAAATTGAAACAGTAATCAAAAAACTACCCAAGAACAAAACCCCGGGGCCGGACGGATTTACCTCGGAATTGTATCAGACACACAGAGAAGACATAATACCCATTCTCCTTAAAGTGTTCCACAAAATAGAAGAAGAGGGAATACTCCCAAACTCATTCTATGAAGCCAACATCACCCTAATACCAAAACCAGGAAAAGACCCCACCAAAAAAGAAAATTACAGACCAATATCCCTGATGAATGTAGATGCAAAAATACTCAATAAAATATTAGCAAACAGAATTCAACAGTATATCAAAAGGATCATACACCATGACCAAGTGGGGTTCATCCCAGGGATGCAAGGATGGTACAATATTCGAAAATCCATCAACATCATCCACCACATCAACAAAAAGAAAGACAAAAACCACATGATCATCTCCATAGATGCTGAAAAAGCATTTGACAAAATTCAACATCCATTCATGATAAAAACTCTCAGCAAAATGGGAATAGAGGGCAAGTACCTCAACATAATAAAGGCCATATATGATAAACCCACAGCCAGCATTATACTGAACAGCGAGAAGCTGAAAGCATTTCCACTGAGATCGGGAACCAGACAGGGATGCCCACTCTCCCCACTGTTATTTAACATAGTACTGGAGGTCCTAGCCACGGCAATCAGACAAAACAAAGAAATATAAGGAATCCAGATTGGTAAAGAAGAAGTTAAACTGTCACTATTTGCAGATGATATGATACTGTACATAAAAAACCCTAAAGACTCCACTCCAAAACTACTAGAACTGATATTGGAATACAGCAAAGTTGCAGGATACAAAATCAACACACAGAAATCTGTAGCTTTCCTATACACTAACAACAAATCAATAGAAAGAGAAATCAGGAAAACAATTCCATTCACCATTGCATCAAAAAGAATAAAATACCTAGGAATAAACCTAACCAAGGAAGTGAAAGACTTATACTCTGAAAACTACAAGTCACTCTTAAGAGAAATTAAAGGGGACACTAATAAATGGAAACTCATCCCATGCTCATGGCTAGGAAGAATTAATATCGTCAAAATGGCCATCCTGCCCAAAGCAATATACAGATTTGATGCAATCCCTCTCAAATTACCAGCAACATTCTTCAATGAATTGGAACAAATAATTCAAAAATTCATATGGAAACACCAAAGACCCCGAATAGCCAAAGCAATCCTGAAAAAGAAGAATAAAGTAGGGGGGATCTCACTCCCCAACTTCAAGCTCTACTACAAAGCCATAGTAATCAAGACAATTTGGTACTGGCACAAGAACAGAGCCACAGACCAGTGGAACAGATTAGAGACCCCAGAAATTAACCCAAACATATATGGTCAATTAATATTTGATAAAGGAGCCATGGACATACAATGGCAAAATGACAGTCTCTTCAACAGATGGTGCTGGCAAAACTGGACAGCTACATGTAGGAGAATGAAACTGGACCATTGTCTAACCCCATATACAAAGGTAAACTCAAAATGGATCAAAGACCTGAATGTAAGGCATGAAACCATTAAACTCTTGGAAAAAAACATAGGCAAAAACCTCTTAGACATAAACATGAGTGATCTCTTCTTGAACATATCTCCCCGGGCAAGGAAAACAACAGCAAAAATGAGCAAGTGGGACTACATTAAGTTGAAAAGCTTCTGTACAGCGAAAGACACCATCAATAGAACAAAAAGGAACCCTACAGTATGGGAGAATATATTTGAAAATGACAGATCCGATAAAGGCTTGACGTCCAGAATATATAAAGAGCTCACACGCCTCAACAAACAAAAAACAAATAACCCAATTAAAAAATGGGCAGAGGAACTGAACAGACAGTTCTCCAAAAAAGAAATACAGATGGCCAAGAGACACATGAAAAGATGCTCCACATCGCTAATTATCAGAGAAATGCAGATTAAAACTACAATGAGGTATCACCTCACACCAGTAAGGATAGCTGCCATCCAAAAGACAAACAACAACAAATGTTGGCGAGGCTGTGGAGAAAGGGGAACCCTCCTACACTGCTGGTGGGAATGTAAATTAGTTCAACCATTGTGGAAATCAGTTTGGAGGTTCATCAAAATGCTCAAAACAGACCTACCTTTTGACCCAGGAATCCCACTCCTAGGAATTTACCCTAAGAACGCAGCAATCAAGTTTGAGAAAGACAGATGCACCCCTATGTTTATCGCAGCACTATTTACAATAGCCAAGAATTGGAAGCAACCTAAATGTCCATCAGTAGATGAATGGATAAAGAAGATGTGGTACATATACACAATGGAATACTACTCAGCCATAAGAAGTGGAAAAATCCAACCATTTGCAGCAACATGGATGGAGCTGGAGAGTATTATGCTCAGTGAAATAAGCCAAGCGGAGAAAGAGAAATACCAAATGATGTCACTCATCTGAGGAGTATAGGAACAAAGGAAAAACTGAAGGAGCAAAACAGCAGTGAAGTTACAGAACCCAAAAATGGACTAACAGGTACCAAAGGGAAAGGAACTGGGGAGGATGGGTGGGCAGGGAGGGATAAGGGGGGGGAAGAAAAAGGGGGTTATTAAGATTAGCATGCATGGGGGGGAGGGAGCAAGGGGAGGGTGGGCTGCACAACACAGAGAGGACAAGTAGTGACTCTACAACATCTTGCTAAGCTGATGGACAGTAACCGTAATGTGGTTGTTAGGGGGGACCTGATATAGGGGAGAGCATAGTAAACATAGTATTCTTCATGTAAGTGTAGATTAAAAATTTAAAAAAAAAAAAAAAAGAAAGAAAGAAAGAAAGAAGGAAAAGGGGGATTACTCCTTAACAGGATAAAACTATTGGTAAATCAAAGATCAACGCATGCTTTAAATATCCTTAATGTTGATCACTTAAAGGGTGTCAGATGATCAGCTATGGAGGTACTCTTTTCTGATAATATTCCTTTCTCTTAATTAAAAAAAAAAAAAAAAAAAGCAGTTACTGTGTGCTGACCTCCAATGAGTTCTGCACAGTGGTATAGAGGGCATGTCAAAGTGTGGGCAAAGGGTCTGTTTGTTTCTATGCAGGAGATCAAGGCCTAGCTTGGATACCCAGAAAATGAACTAAGATACGATATGAGGAGGAGCTTCCGGCATCAGCACTCTCTGGAGGACTTGTGCCGGGGGATGATCATCAAAAAGCCTCCACAGGGATTCGGACGATGCTGCGGTTGTGGCTGCATCCAGCCCACCATCTCCTGGACTTGCCATAAGAATGAGGAGGGAGATGTCTAGGCTGGCATGTGCATATAGTGAGACAACGAATTTGACCGGATCTGTACTGTTGGAACTCAACCAGGAGTTGGGAGGGGTGCAAGTTGTAGCACTCCAAAATCTCATGACTATAGACTATCTATGTTAAAAGAACATATGGGATGTGAACAGATCCCAGAAATGGGCTGCTTTAATTTGTCTGATGGTTCAAGTACAGTTGGACAATATCCATCATATCATAGATAAATTTTCACAAATGCCTAGGGTCCCTAAATGGTTTTCTTGGCTTCACTGGAGATGGATGGTAATTATAGATTTGCTTTGTTTATGTCACCGTATTCCTATTATGTTAATATATGTGTGCAAATTAGTTAGTAGTTTAAAACCTATACATACTTAAGGTACTATACAAGAAGATATGTCAAAGAAATAATCAATCCTCCCAAGTTTCCTTCGTATGCTACATCTATAGCTTTTCTTCTTCGTTCCTAATTACAACCCTTAAATAGAATTCGTGCCTCATATCGAATTTACCGAGTATCATAATTCCTCCAGGTGGTAAAGATACCTTGAGTCAAGTGCTGGGCATAGAAGCCACAGGGCATAAATCTGCAAAGAAGTAAAAAGCTAACCTTTGCAAACAATATGGCTTCTCTCTCACTTACCAACTTTACATTTCCCTGTATGGCCCCGGAAGATGACTGGTTAGCCAGAGACGGGTAAGATTCCTCAAGGGAGGAACAACCTAAGACAGGCACAGTCGCAGGGGGGCCATCAGGTGAGATTTTGGGGATCAACAGAGGTGAGGCTCAGAACCTCACCCCCCCTGCTTTGAGAGAAATCTTCTGCATCCGTGGATGTCTTGATGCCCTTGTCTAGCCTGGATTAATACTTAGTCCATAGGCACACACCTGATCATCTGATCATCTACATTTGCCTTCTTACAGCACTAAACTATGTTTTCTACCTTTATCTTGCATCTACCTACCACTTCAGCATTTTATTAAAAATAAAAATAATAATAATAGTAGGAGAAATGGGGGATCAACATATAGATCAAGTACAAAAATCAAACGAATATTCATATTTGACCTGATTGTTTATAGATCATATTGCATGATCAAAACCGAAAGTTTCTGTGATGACTGCCCTTGTACTGTTCACCATGTAAGAATTTATTCACTATGTAAGAATTTGTTCACCATGTAAGAACTTGTTCGTTATGCTTCAGAAGATTGGAGACTGACGAGAATTAGGCTTGAGATGGATTAATGATTGTACATTGAGCGTTGACCCCCCTATACTGAATTTTATTGTTGTTAACAACCATTTGATCAATAAATATGAGAGATGCCCTCTCAAAAAAAAAAAACAAAAACAATTATGACAAAATACAACACCAATTCATAATTTTAAAAAATAAATAAACTCTTAGCAGGCCAGGAATAGGAGGAACCTTCTTCAATATCATGAAAGATACCTATGAAAACACACATATTTGTGAAATATTGCATTGTTTCCTTCTAAGAGTGGGAACAATGATAAGATATAAACTCTCCCTACTTTTATTCACCATTTTATTGTCTGATTTCTACACTGCAAAAAGAAGGAATGAAAATAAAGTACATTCAGTATGGAAAGGAAATAAACTTTATCTAAATATGATATGATTGCCTGAATAGAAAATCCTAAAATATCTGCAGATCAACTACTAGAAATAATAAATAAAGCAAATGCACAGAGTACAAGGCCAATACACAAAAATCAGTTGCATTTTTTTACACTAGCAACAATTAGAGAGTATATATTTTAAAAATGTTTTAGTATAGCATCAAAATACATAAAATTCTTAGGAATAAATTCAAAAGGTATATGTTAGACTTCTAGTCTGAAACTACCACCTACTGCTTTAAAATTGAAAATGGTCTAAAGTAGAGAATTAATCTGTGTTATGGGTTGGAAGAATAAATATTTTTAAGAGAGCAGGTCTCTCCAAATTGATCTATAGGTGCAATGCAATGCTAAAATTCCAACATGCTTTTTTTTTGTAGAAATTGACAAGCTGATTCTAAATCTAATATGGAAATGCAAGTGATTAGAATGGTCAAAACAGTTTTGAAAAAGAATAAAGAACAAAGTTGGTGGACTTATACTACCTGTTTTAAGTTTTACTATAAAACTAGAGTAATCAAGATAGTGTAGTATTGGTATACAGAAATAATTCAGTGGACTAGAATAGAGACTCAGGAAAGAAAGATATATTTTACATTTAACTGATTTTTCCATTAAGATGTCAAGGTAATTCAATGGGAAAAGAATAGTCTTTTCACAATTGAAGGAAATGATACTCATACATTACTATTGTAGAAAATGTTTCAACCATTTTAGAAAACTGACAGTTACTAATGTTAAACATACACTTATCTTATGATGCTTCTCTTCTTGTTAATGTGGCCTGAAAGCAAACATCACTTTTGCCTCATTTTCTACTTCCTGCCTCATTTTCTTTTCCTCTTTACTCATGCTTCCCTCATATCTTCTAATAAAGTGTTAGCATACAGTACGTTTTGCCACAGGTCTTGTTTCCTAATGGCCCTGGGCAAAGATCACTGATAGAAAGAGTGGCCCTCAAAATCCAGTCTTCAAGATGAGATTCTGGGGTTAGGTTATTCATATTCTGGAGCCAAAGCTACTCACTCCATTGCTACTGTTAAGTGGAGTGGCAAAACTTCCTGGCCTGCAACAGATTCACAATTATTAAAGCTTTCACCTTTGGTTAAGTGGAATGAAGTGTAGATAGAAGGAAGGGCATCGAGAGGGCAAGTGGCTATGACACTTGAGTGGAATGGAGGCATTTGTAATTCTCAAGTTGCAAGAGCAGACTTAAGGACTTGCAAGGACTAAGTGCGGACTTGAATGGGTCTCCAAGGCAAAGGAATGGAATGGGTCCCTGAGGGCTGGGATGAGGATATTTTGTTGTGTGAATCTCCTAATTCCCTGGTCTCTCATGGCCAGCAGAATCTTCTGCTTGCCAGAGGAAAACAGCATAATCTATAATAACTTTACTTCAACAGATGTTGTAATATGGCTATTGGTGTCCTCAGTATTCATGCCTACCAGTCCTCATTACCTCCAGGGCTGATACTGAGAATCAGGTTATAGTTCCACCTAAGTAGGGAAGAACAAGACTGAAAATCTGCTGGTATGGTTTCATGAAGGCTGGCAACAGTGATGTCTTACAGTAAATGTAGTGGAGAGGCCAAAACATATATTCTGTATTACTGAGGAACTTTTCAGAAAGCTCAGGGAAGTGGAAATGTTGGAATGGATTTATTAGGCAACACCTGAAAACTATTCCCTAAAGTCCAAAAGACACTACCTTTACTAAGGCGATAATGAGTGGGTGGGTAAGGAAGACACTGGCATCTTTGAGAAGCTCAGTGATAGTTGTTTCATCAGTGGGAGATGCGACCGTGAAACTAAGTTATCTAATAAATATGAAGAAAATGGGATTCTGGAATGGCATGTGCCAAATGCAGAGCTAATATACACAAATTCTGGAGTGGAAGTTGGGAAAGATTGACCATCAGAGAGCTATGGATAAAGAAGAGAAAGAGAAGAGAACAAAGAGGGAATGAGGAAGAGAGAGAGGTATGTATGAATGACATTGGAAAATCACAGACATATCTAAGTCTGTCCCAGAGCTAGGTCCTACTGATTTAGAGGGAGACTGGATCTCTGCAAGTATATATGTAAATTTTCTCCAACCTTCTCCAGAGGGACTTGCAGCCATTTAATAAGATAACCTGTCTTAGGTGATTTTTAAAAGACAGATATGAGATCTGAACTGATAGTGGAAATTAAATGTCATGTTAGACCCCTGATGAGATAGGGATCTGCAGAGAACAGGTGTTAAGTACAGTTTTAATCCAAGTCTGTCTCTCAGTGGGCCCACTATGTCTATAGACTAACTCTATGGTTATTTCCACAGTCAACAAATGTATAATCAGGCAGACACATACTTAGTAGTTGACAGAACTCTTACATTGGTTCTCTGACCTTTGGAATAAGAGCTAATTGGATGTGCCAACCGGAAGCTTCTGCAGCTGCACTCCCCACTCCAAAGATACTAAATAAGAAACAATATCACATTTCAAAGGCATTGAGGAGATTTGAGCCACCATCAAAGACTTCAGAGATATAGAAATTTAGGCACCAGCACTTTCCTCAACAATTCATCTCTCTGACCTCTGTAAAAACCAGCTGGATCGTGGTGAATGATGTGTGACTACTGTAACTTTAATAAGGCTATAACTCCAATCATTGCTGTTCTGTCAGATCTCCAGAATAGTCAAGGGTCTGAGATTTTACTCTTCTTACAAGGTAATAAGTTAGCCTGCCACAGTTTCATGGATATTGGCCGAAAATGTGAAATTCCTGGGTTAGAACAAAAGACATTTATTACTCACAGAAATAGGAAATAGAGCATCAATATTTGCACCAGTTCGCCAAACACCAGTTCACACAAGGAGATACAAAGAGGACCAGGTAGTTTCTCCACATTCAGTGAGGTGTGTTATAGGACAGAAACCTCAAATTTGGAATCCTGAGTATTTTATAATGGACAGTAAGCCTGTTTGACCTTTGCCTTGATGAGAGATTGTTTTTCTTATACTGGACTGTAAATAAACCTGCCATTGGCTCTGATAGGTGATGCTCTCTCTGTCTTCCAAAATGTCTGCTGTATAAACATCCTTTGAAAGGTAGTGTAGAACAAAGGAAGTCAGTACCAGGATATGCACAAGATATGCAGAAATGTGGGGTGCCCAATGAGAACTGACTCCCAATAGCAGATGTATTATCTTTATTGAAGCACATTAACCTAGTCTTTTGATATTTGGTTTGCTATTGTGATCCCTTTAGCATGGAGGATCAAACACAGTTTGTTTTTACATGGCTATATTAACTTTTGTACTCTCTTTTATAATGTAATCCTCAGGACCACATCTCAGTTGTCAGGTATCTTGAACAGGATGCTCATTCTCACATTCTGCAGACTGTCTTGGTAGTCCCATAAATACCATCATTATGATCAACCTAGTAAGAGGTGACAAATAGCCTCAATACTCCAGTAAGACACATATGTGCTAGAAAGTGGAAATAAACCCTACAAAGACTCAGAGGTAATGTTTTTAGGGTCTAATGATGTGAAGCAAGCTGAGTCATTCCCTTTAAAGCAATGATTATCAACCCAGGAAGATTTATTTTCCCCCAAGAGATATTTTTGTTATTCAAAAGTTGGGATGAGGGGGTGGCACCAGGTGGGGAGTAGCCAGGGGTAGAGACCAGAGAAGCAAGAACATCCTACAAAGCCCCCTCACAATAAAGAATTATCCAACCCTAAGTTTCAGTAACACAAGATTGAGAAACCCTCCTTTAAAGTGATAAATACGATGCTGCCCCTTGCAATTCCTACATGAGAAAAAGAGATACAGTGCATGTGGACCCCTTTGAATTTTGGAGGTAACATTTATGACTAGTAATACTATCATGTACCTTTAATTGAGTGGCAAAGGCTGCACGTTTTCAGTTTGGCTCTGTACAACAGGGGGTTCTACAGTAGGTCCGTGCTGCAGTGCAAACGGCCCTGCCACCTGGAACATACTCATTTTGGCTCAGCTCTACCTTTATCTCTGGCCTTCATACTTGCTTTGGTTCCAGTCATAGAGGTTTTAGCAATAGCTCTTGCAATTCCCGTAGTGATAGAGGCCCAACTATTTTTGTTTGTGCCACCAACACAAACAAAAGAGACCCTACATAAGGTATTGACTAACAAGGGAGGCTCCTGCAATGGCTTATTGAAGGAATGAGGTTGAAGAAGCTTGAGCTTTCCTACTGGATGCCTTGGGGGAAGGGAGAGGAATAACACAGCCTGAAAGTGCAGGGGAGTTCCACTCATTGGGGTAGACCAAAGTGACGAACTGGAGGCAGCAGAGAATCCCTTGTCCTTCTAGTCTACCATGGACTGTTCTGAGGTGCAGGGATTTATTCTGCAGATCTCAGCAATTGAACACATTTTCATGTGAGACTGTAGCCAGCACAGAAACACACCACCCTGTATTTGAGTTCCCTCTTTCTATGCGTGACTTTTCTCTTCCATTTTGTGTGCACCTTTGTCCCGACCTGCAGGACTATCAATGGGGTCGACGACCTGGAGGAGAGAATGAAGGGGCAAGAGACACAAAGAACGGGCAGCAAGACAGGGTGTCTGATCAAGCCTGACACAGTTTATTGTTTGCAGGCTCAATCTATACAGGTAGCAAGGAAGGGGTGGGTCAGAAGGTGATTGGGCCTTAGGTGGCGCCGGCGGGAGGGGAGGATCCGGAAGAGAAGCAGGGAGTTCGCCATCTTGTGGGTGGGGGCCCTTGGGAGGGAGGTTTCAAGGGTGGGGCTTTCCCCTGGGGCAGAGGGTGTTTCTTGATTAACAAGATGTTGGCAATATTAATAGGCTAGTGGAAAGAACAGAAAAGCACAGGTTGCTAGATAACTTAACCACTAGTTCCGGCTTAGGAGTTTGCTAAATGTGTTTCTTGGTAATAGGGGAAAACTTGTTTCTAACGCGTGGATGGATTCATTATTTCCGATTTTACAGGAGAGACTTTACTCAAAGGTTGCTGTTGTCTTAAGGCTTTCATAACCAAGCCTGCCTAAAGACCCACAGGTTTGCTCCCAACATCTCCCCCATTTTTCTTATATTGGAACAGCCAGCCTAGCTCTGGCTGGGTCAAGGCCTGTGCCTGTCTTAGGTTGTACAGCTGAAGGAAATCCTTATCCATCATGGGGCCATAGTCCTCTAACGACTATACCCTGTCTTAGGTTGGTATTCCCAATACAACCATATCTTACCCATCATTGGCTACCAGTCTTGACTTAAATTGTTGTAAGAATTCTGTAAAGCTGAGTACTCCAAGGGGGTGGGGTACAGGGGTCTGATCCTCAGTGGGTACCTGGCGTATGGGTACCTGGCGTGCGAAGAGAACTCCTTTAGTCCTATAGACTGTGCTGAAGAGAAGGGAGTTGCTTGATTATGCACGAAATGTCCTTATTTTCTGAGGAGAGGAAGACACTGGACACAAACCTCTATGCAATCCGACATGTCCCTTAAGGCAGGTTTTTCGCTGTCATTACCCTTGGTACTCAGCCAGCTTACTCAAGGACTCTTAGGAGAGTCATACTGACATTCATATCTGCTGGGGGAGGGAGCTTCCTCATCATCGCTATTGCGAGCAAGTTTGTGATAGTGGACTTGAAGAGGCTTGCCAACAAGGGTGTCTATTTGCTTCTTTAGAAGGCTCGTCAAATGTTTAAGAGCCCAAGCACCAAAAGACAAGGGCAATATTAATCCTATGAGGGGGCCTAAGAGGGGGCCTAAGAGGGGGTAAAACAGTAGTAAGCCATGGAGAGGTGGAGAACCAATTTTTATACCAACTTTCACTCTGCTCTCTTTCTATTCTCCTTTTTTCTAACCCTTCTCTAACTCTTCTCATACTATCTCTAACTACTCCTGTTTTGTCAGCATAGAAACAACACTCCTCTTTCAGAGCGGCACAAAGCCCGCCCTGCTGCAGAAAGAGCAGATCTAGCCCTCTGCGATTTTGGAGAACTACTTCAGCGAGGGATGAGATTGAATCTGTCAGGTCAGAGATTCCTTTCTGCAGTTCTTGGATATCTTGATCTACAGTGGCACTGAGCTCGTGATAGTGGGAGTTAGAAAGAAGCAGAGAAGATATGCCTGTGCCTGCACCTACAGTCCCTAGGCCGAGCAGAACAGTGATAGTAACAGCAGTAATGGGTTCTCGGCAGGAGCATTTAGGGAGGGAAGGGTCTGAAGATTGTTCCCATATATGGAAGAACTCATCAGGCTGGTAGTAAATGAGCCTGGGTATAACTTTTACGAGAACACAAAATCCATGTTCTTGTAATACGGGATTGTAGGCACAGGGGGTGAGTCCATCTAAACAGGCCCACCAAGTGTCATTGGGGGGAACTATAAATTGCGGTCCCCTTTCAATGGGGAAGATTTCCTGACAGAGGTGGGTGTACTCATGAAGGATCGTTTGAAGAGTGTTAGTTATACAAGTCCCATTACCGACTACTTGTAAGGTTAGGCCTTCCCAACTAGCGCGTTCCTAACGGCAGTTTTAGGTATCATTGGAGGTGGAGAAGTTGCCAGGGATGGCGGCACCTTCATAAAAAGGGGGGGGAAGTGTGGTAACATAACCAACATTTGGCGGTAAGCTCAGGAGTGGTGGAATTAAGACTAAGGAAGGTTTGATTTATGAGAGTGAGGACAAGGTCTTTAGAGCTCACTAGGGTGGGCACTGGCGGTGTAGGGGAGGGTTTAAGACTGCTACTTGGGAAGCTATGGTCAGGCAAGAGGGTGGAAGGCTTAGGCTGGGGAGGGTGCTTCCCACCTAGGACTGTATTTGGGCCTATGGTGGTGGAAGGGGTGGCAGCGAACTCTTTAAGGAGTTTAATAGTAAAGGTGATGCCTTCATCATAATGTTCTTTATAAAAGTGAAGACCCCAAGTATATCCTTGTGTCCAGCTTGAGGCTTTTTTCCCTGTTTCGGTGAATGTGACTGAAAGAGGGTTGCACCAACCTCTAGTAGCACTGTATGTGTGCTTGCATTCTGGGAGGGCCTCAGGGTACTGCGGATTCTTGAATGGACGCCTGTTCGCAAATGGACTGTGGGAGTAATTGGCTCTGGCTATAATCCCAGAAAGAGGATGGCTTCCAATAGGTATCTCCCGTGGTCTCACACCCCCATGAAGCATAATAAAAATCTGTTTTGCCTCCGCATTTATGGAGGAGTTCACAGGGCCGGTGTTGCCCAGGGCAAACATAAAAGGAATATGATCTAAGAACTGACCGGTGCCCAGAATCTGAACAACCTGGCATGGCTACATGATCTTTCTGGAAGATATTGGGCATGGAACTCTGGCCTAGAAGGTGTTCTATTCCCCAGGGGGCCCCTGCTCCCAGGGCTAACTTACAAAGATCAGGTTGTAAAACACTTGGCCACCAGACATCTGGCGAGGTTTGAGAGTGGGACCAAACAACATCTCCTCTTTCAGAAAGCACTATCCAGGTGTAGTTCCAGGGAAAGTGTCGGGATCTCGTGGGTTGTGGCACTGGCTGATGGCTCAGAGCTGTGGTCATGATCAGGAGGATGAGGACTTTTGGCGACTGCATCTGCATCTGCAATGGAAAGAGAATTTGTCTCAGGCGGAGATGGAAGCTCCAGTCTGGACTGTGGTAAGTTAGCGGTTTTAACTAGCCTTTCAGGGAGCCATCAAGGCTCGGAGTTTTGCTGGTCATAAATGCAGATGGACCCTTGGCCCCAGATAATAACGGGGTCGGGACCTTTCCATGTGAAGGTCAGTGGATCTTTCCATTTTACTAATGCTTGAAGTTCATTGGTTTTTGGGTGCCATAACCGATCAGCAGCTGAGCGTCTGTGGGAGTCGAGCATCAAGAAGTTAATGACAAACAAGGCATGGCTAAGTTGATTGTGGGGGCTGATGGTTGTATAGACGAGGGGGTTGTTCTTAAGGCGGGAGAGCATTTTTAAGAGTTTGTTTTTAAGAGTTTGATGAGCTCGCTCTACAATTCCTTGTCCTTGGGGATTATGTGGGATGCCTGTGATATGTTTTATCTGGAAGTCAGAACAGAAGTGCTGAAATTTAGCTCCTGTGTAACCTGGCCCATTGTCAGTTTTTATGATCTTTGGCTTGCCCAGCACTGTAAAACAGCGCAAGGTGTGGGTAATGACATCTTTAGAAGCCTCTCTGGTAAGGGGCGACACGAAGATAAAACCACTAAAGGTATCTATAGTAACATGGAGGTATTTCATCTTTTTAAAGGGGGTGAAATGAGTGACATCCATTTGCCAAATTTCATTCGGGATTAGTCCCTGAGGGTTCACTCCTAAATGAGGGACAGGAAGATGTGGAGCACAGTCATTACATCTTTTGACAATTTCTTGGGTTTGCTCTCTGGTAATTTTGAACATGAGCCGCAGAGTATTTGCTGAAAGGTAGTGGAGGTAGTGAGCATGCTGAGCTTGAGTTAGGGGTGCACTGCTGAAAGCGGGAGCTATTAAGGGAAGAGTATGGGTGGCCTGGTCAGCAAGGGCATTGCCTGCTGAAAGAGGGCCAGGGAGTCCTGTGTGAGCCTGCAAATGGCCAATAAAAAAGGGGTTGGAGCGTCGGACTATGAGATATTGAATTTGTCTAAACAGATCAGCGGTGTTGGAGGAAGGTTTAATAAAGGGAGTGGTTTCTAGGAGAGGTACTGAGTGGGCTATGTAGGAACTATCTGTATAGAGATTGAAAGGGGTATCAGAGAGCGATTGGAACACTTGGAGGACTGCGTAAAGTTCAACAAGTTGGGTGGATGAAAAGGGAGTGGGCAGGGAGACGGGGGTTTTATCTTGAATAACATATGCTGCCCGCCCTGTTGCTGAGCCGTCTGTGAAGATGAGGAGGGCTTCTCGCAAAGGAGAGGGGGAGGTAACTTTGGGAAAAACTAGGGGATGTAATCTACTAAACTGGATTAAAGGGTCAGTGGGATAATGATTATCTATGGTCCCAGCAAAGGAGGCACAAGCGATACCCCACTCATTGTTGGTTTGTAGCAACCAATCTATCTGCTCTGTAGTATATGGAGCTACAAGGATATCGGGATCTTTACCAAAATACTGTCTGCTTAGTTTTCTTCCTTTTATGATAATAGAGGCAGCTAGGGAAAAGTAAGGTGTTAGGACTTTTACAGGTTTGTTGGAGAGGTAGACCCAAAGGAGAGGCTTGCCTCATTGTTCAAGGGTCTTGGTAGACTGCCAAAAAAACTCCTACTGAAGCATGGGTGGTGGCACAAATGATAAGATATAAAGGAGAGGAGTAGTCAATCTGAAAGGAGGTTTGTAGAGAGATAGCTTGATTTATCTGTTCTATAGCAGCAACTGCTAGGGGCGTTAGGGTGCGGGGGGAGAGGGGATGTGAGTCACCTGCTAGTAAATTGTTTAAGTGAGTTAAACTTTCAGGGGGAAGTTTTAGGTATGGCCTTAAAAACTGTAAGTTGCCTAACAATTTTTGAAACTCATGCAGCGTCTTAAGGGAAGAAGTGTGGAGCTCTATTTTGGGTGTGAAAATTCGGTGAGCTCGGAGGCTATAGCCTAGGTAAGTATAGGGTTCAGAAAACTGAATTTTATTGGGAGCAATTTTCAAGTGGGAGGCTTCAAGGGTTTCTAGGAGGTGTTGGGAACAGGCAATGCCTTGAGCTTCATCGGGGGAAGCAATAAGTATGTCATCCATGTAATGAAGGAAGTAAATATGAGGCCATTGTCTCCTAACGGGGTCTAGAATTTGGGCTATGAATTTTTGGGCTAAGGTAGGGCTATTCGCCATACCTTGGGGAAGAACATGCCATTGATACCTAGGCGTTGGTTTGTTAAAGTTGATTTGGGGAAGGCTAAAGGCAAAATGGATACAATCATCTGGGTGGAGAGGAATAGTAAAGAAGCAGGTCTATAGCAATCTTATAATAGTTTATGGGTATAGCAGCAGGGGACGGGAGGCCGGGCTGTAAGGCACCCATAGGGACCATAACTTTATTAATGGCTCGAAGGTCTTGTAGGAGCCTCCATTTTCCTGATTTTTTTGTCATGACAAAAATGGGGGTATTCCAAGGAGAATTGGAAGGTTCAATATGGCCTGCTACCAGCTGCTCCTGTACAAGCTGTGTGGCTGCATGTAGTTTTTCTGCATTCAGAGGCCACTGATCAACCCAGACAGGCTCGGTTGTTTTCCATGTTATTTTATTGGCATACTGCTGGGGTACAGGTATGATTGTGGCCTCTAGGAGAAAGGGAATCCTAGTCCCTTTCTCTGAGTATTTGATACGATGGTCACAGGAGTTCTAATACCTTGTGCATTCTTTCCTAGCCCTTGGCTAGGCAAGTAGCCTTGTGTCAGCATTTGCTTGGTCACTAACTTGTTTGGGCTACACATAATAATAGTCATTTGAGAGAGAATGTCTCGTCCCCACAAATTGACTGGAAGCCTAGGAATTACAAAAGGAATAACTGTCCCTGAATTCCCTTCTTGATCTGATCAATGAAGGGATGGGGAACTAACTTGAGGGTTTTGTGACTGTCTGATTCCCTGTAGGTGGGTGGTGGAGTTTGTAAGGGGCCAGGAAGGGGGCCACTGCTCTTTGGCAATAACAGTGGCATCTGCTCCTGAGTCTAGGAGGCCTTGAAAGGCTTTCCCATTTAAGGACAGAGTTAGCATGGGGTGGGCACATGTAATTTGTTGAGTCCAATAGACATCTGTGGTGCCTATGTCACTCGTTTCACGGTGCTCTTTAAGGCACTTATTGGAGGAAGGGATAAGGGGTAGGAGAAGAAGTTGGGCAAGGGTATATTCTGCTGGAATATATAGAGGGCCCTTAAGAGTGGAGGATCTGAATTTCTCCTTTGAAATCTGGATCAATTACTCCAGGGTGTATTTGAAGCCCTTTTAGGGAGGCTGAAGCGCGTCCCAGAATTAAGCCAAAAGTGTTAGGGGGGAGGGGCCCTCGGATGCCCGTCTGTAGAAGCTTTGTACCTTCTTCTGGAGTCAATATTGTACTGGTGGTGAAACAGAGGTCCAGTTCTGGGCTGTTTTTTGTGGCTCTCCAGAGGTCTGAAATTGATTTTGGGTTACTGTCGAGGGGATGAACCCAATTGCCCTGGGGTTCATCTTCTGCAGGGGGGCCGGCGGCTGCCCCCTGAAGGGGTTTCCCTGGTTCCTAAAAGGGAGGGGCAGACCTTGTATATTGGTTTTTGACCGGCATTCTTTGGCCCAGTGGTATCCTTTTTGACATCTGGGACAAGGGGTGGAGGGGGGGGAATGGATTAGTTGGTTTAGGGGTGTTGCCAGAATCGCTAGGAAGGGGCAGATTAAGGCCAGAATTGAGAGGCCAAGGGTTTCGAGGCTGTGGGCAATCCTTGGCAAAATGACCAGGCTGCTTGCAATTAAAGCAAGTTTTTTGTGTTGAGCCAAAGCCTGCCCTTTGCAAGGCAACTCCAATAGCCAGTCCAATGGCATGACTAGTTCCAGTGCCTGCGCAGAGGCGCATGAAGTCAGACACTGACTCTTTGCAATGATGCTGAAGCAGGTCTTGACAGACTGGATTAGCATTCTCAAAAGCCAGCTGTTTAATAAAGGGGTTGTCAGGCTCTTGGATTCCAAACATGCACTCAGCTGCCTCCGTAAGGCGGCTGACAAAAGAGCTATAGGGCTCGTCTGCTTCTTGCCGTATCTTAGTAAGAGCAGCAGTAGCGTCTCCTTTAGGGGGTAACTTTTTCCAAGCTCTGAGGCCAGCTTGTCTGACTTGAGCCAGGAGGCCTGTGGGAAAGCGTGCTTGGACTGCTACAGTGTTATAAGGAGCTTCACCTAAAATTCTTTTTGCTGTCCAGTCTTGGGAACTGGGTCGAGTAAGATTTTTACTTTCAATTTCTTTAGCGAATTCGGCAAGCTCGGCTTTCCAAAGAAGAAAGTCTCCCCCGCTTAAGGCTGTGCGAGCAGGCTGATGGAATTCATTTGCGGTAAGCCAATCATTAGTGATAGATTCTAGCAGAGCTAGAGTAAACGGGGCGGTAGGCCCATAATTGGAAACAGCTGACTTGAGCTTTTCTAGAGCTCGGATATCTAGGGGTGAAAAGGATGTTACTGGAGGCTTGTCATTAGGACACGGGCCTCTTTCAGCTCGGTCTTCAGGGCCATTGTCTAAATAGTCATCTTTATTGTCACGCCGTGAGTCTCTCTGGGTTCTATCAACAAGAGTAGTACTCACAGGACCTTCTTCTTTCCTATCAGGATCAGTGCCCTCTTCTTCAGGGTTATCGGGGTCAAATAATCTAGGGGAGGGGCTCCGGGGAATAGAAACCCCACTCCGTAGGGAGACAGGAAAAGTCAGGACAGGGTTGGGCGATTTTTTTGTTTTGTGAAAAAGTGATTTCGGGGGGGGGAATACTTTTAGAGGAAGAATTTGGGGTGTGGGTTAAATGGGTTAGTTTGGAGAGCTCTTGATCTAGGTCGCGGATGGCTTGTAGGAGTTGGATTTGTTCTTTTCTATTTTTGACCATCTGCCTGAGAACTGAGAGGTCATTTGCAGCATGTAAACGCTCATGGGAGAGAGAGGAGAAGGCGGGAAACACTTGGTCAAGAACAGGAGAGTGATAAGGTGGCGGGGGGATGAAGGGGGGTAAGGTTACTGCTTGTGGGTGAAGCGCAGAGGCAAGGGCGATGGCAGGGGCTTTAGGTGGCCAGTCAGGATTATTATAACGCGCTGCCTCTTCCTCCAAAGTGGCTTCATCAGTGGGATTAAGGGGCTCATCAGGATTTAAGTCGATGAGACTAGGGTAAATATTTGGGGGAGGAATAACAGGGAGAGGACGGGAGTCAGCGGAATTATCAGGGGAGGAAAGCTTTTCTGTCAGTGACGGGGAAAGAGACTCAACCATTGGTAAGTGTGGGAGTCTGTCTGATATTTGGGAGGGGTTTGCAGTGGAATCTGAAGGATGTGTTTTGAGAGAAGGGGAGGCAGGCTGAGAAGCCTCGGAAGGGGGACGAGAGCGAGATCTCAAGGTTTTTTTCTCCCTCAATGACAACTTTCTGTAAATCGGGCCACTCACAATGAACGTGCAGGACATCATTAATGAGATTCCAATAACTAAATGCTGACACAGGTACTTTTTCTGGACTAAAAACTCTGTAATAGTCTTGAAGGCAATCGCCCACTCATTGCCATTTCCTTTCACTGATGGTTCCTTCTTGAGGTAACCAAGGACGGACATCTTCAATAAAGACTAAAAAAGCGTTTCAAATCTTTTTTCTTAACCATTGTTCCTTGTGTCCTGAGGGACTCTTTGAGTCCAGCTATAAATAAATCTTCCTGCGAGGATGCTTGCCCCATGCTTACCTTCCTAAATGCATCGCCAGTTGAGTATACACGAGTCTACTCATGTAGACTCACCCTCCTGGGGGCAACGTTCTCGCCTCTCCAGTCTGTTGGGCCCCATGTTGGGTGCCAGTTGTCCGGACCTGCAGGACTATCAGCAGGGGTTGACGACCTGGAGGAGAAAATGAAGGGGCAAGAGACACAAAGAACGGGCAGCAAGACAGGATGTCTGATCAAGCTGACACAGTTTATTGTTTGCAGGCTCAATTTATACAGGTAGCAAGGAAGGGGGGGTCAGAAGGTGATTGGGCCTTAGGTGGCACCGGCGGCAAGGTGTAGGGGGGGTGATCGGGCCTTGGCTGGCGCCGGCAGGAGCGGAGGACCAGGAAGAGAAGCAGGGAGTTCGCCATCTTGTGGGTGGGGGCCCTTGGGAGGGAGGTTTCAAGGGTGGGGCTTTCCCCTGGGGCAGAGGGTGTTTCTTGATTAACAAGATGTTGGCAATATTAATAGGCCAGTGGAAAGAACAGAAAAGCACAGGTTGCTAGGTAACTTAACCACTAGTTCCGGCTTAGGAGTTTGCTAAATGTGTTTCTTGGTAATAGGGGAAAACTTGTTTCTAATGCATGGATGGATTCATTATTTCCGATTTTACAGGAGAGACTTTACTCAAAGGTTGCTGTAGTCTTAAGACTTTCATAACCGAGCCTGCCTAAAGGCCCACAGGTTTGCTCCCAACACACCTTTGTACTGTAGGGAAGGCAAATTTATACCTCTAACCTTCTTAGGGTTTTCAACTAGGACTGAGAATGACATTGACATAAGCAGATTAACAGGAGAAAAGTATAAAAATGTATTTAAGTTTTACATGATGGAAAGCCCTCCCAAGTAAATGAAGACCCAAAGAATTAGTTAGACTTGAATGCTTATATATATTGATTGGACAGAGTAATGAATTGTGAAAATGTGACAAAGCAGAGGGGCTTGAGCTAGGGTAATTAACTGGATAGAGAATTGGGTAGACAAATGTTAGTTTAACAATGTTTAATTTTTAGTTATACAAATGTTACTTTCTTCCTGGCCTACTGGAGGACAGCTCCCATGTGGAGGTTTTATCTCTGCTTTAAGGAAGTAAAAGGGAAGCTTGGAATATTCTTCTCGTACCTGCTATTTTTCAAGTATCTTTAGCTCAAAAGAATCCTATGTCAAAGCAGCATATTTTGAGGTGGCATATTCTGCCATCCTTCAATGCCCTCCCATAAAGCATTAGCATGTAATTTTGCCTCAGGTCTTTTTTTCTAAAGAATTCAGGCAAAAACACAGTGTATTAGAAATATGGAGGGCATATGGAAATGTGGTCAGCAGAGAGACTGTAGAGATAGGTTGATGCTAGATCATGGAGAGCCTTCAATGTCAAGCTAAGGATTCAAAATAAGCTCTGGTTCCAAGAACCTATGATTCTGTATTCACACAGAGGGGTAGAAACAGAATCATGCATCACTAAAGTGACTCAGTGTCTGTCCAGGCACTCGTTAGCTAATTAAACTGGGGAGCAAAGATTGCTGATTCTTTCTCTTCACGTAATTCCTATGAATCTCTTTCATTTAATTACATGAGTGGCACTCTCATTCCTGTCGGTAGCCCATCTCTCACGTGCTGGGGAGGAAAGGCCTGCCAGAGGTGAGCCAAAGCTTCTTCAGGGAATTAGTTAATGAGAAATCTGCAGTAACGACATGCATGAAAATTTCCCCTCTATACCAGAGGAGACTATTTTAGTGCTTATGCAGTTTTAGAGCCCCAAAGCAGGTCTTCTGTACTATTATTAATATCTCTATGGTGGTTTAGGCAATTTCTGAAACAAACATGGAATTTGATTGCTATTGTATGTTTCTGATTAAAATTGTTTGGGGTAAGACTAGGATATATATAAACTAATAAAATACATGACAAATAGATTATTTGTAAATTGTAAAATGTGCTAAGGTTCAATCATCATTATGCCTAATTTATAGATGATGAAATTAGTGAGCAGGTTGAATATATCTCTAAGTTAACTTGTGTTCTATATGTTTTTAAAGCAATGTAGTCTTTATCTTAGGGGGAAGTGAAGGAAAAGATAAGTGGTATAAATATATCTTATGTTTGGTGAGTTTCTGTGCCAGGGAATTCTGAGGTTAAAAATGAGATGTGAGTATTCTATCCACATTGTAGTAGAGGTGTCTTAATTTGCTTTTTGCAGAAGCACACCTTGAGATGAAGATTCAAGTGCAAGTAGTTTATTTGGGGAGGAAGGTCAGAGGTGATAGGTGGGGAGAGAAGTGAGCCACAGAAAGAAAAAAACACAAAAACCAATACACTATGTTATCAAGGAAGTTACCACTATTGACAACTGGGCAAATTGGAGCACAACTAGGGAATCTGGGATGACAGTACAGTGCACACTTCAGAGTTATTCCAATCAAGGTCAAGAAAACCAGCATATTCATTTTCCAAATCTATGTTTTTCAATGGATGAGTGCTGTTGCATGGAGCTCTACTAGATTTCCTTTTAAAGCCACCAGCCTAGTTTTTCTTTGGCAATACATTCTTAACCAGTGAAGCAACTGATACTAAGTTGGACCTAACCAAGTGTGCCCTATTCTATTCCATATCTGCCTACAAGGAAAACTATAACCTCAAATGACTTGGATGTGGGTCAAGATCTGTGTTTAATACTTCACAGACAACTGCTCTTTGCACAATCAGCCTGAAATACTAGGAAGAACATTGGGTGAGAAAGAACACAAAGAAATAAGGATTGTCAGTTGTAATGACATTGATGAGCAGAGCATCACAGATGATGGTCACATGGTCGGGGATAAATAGGTACTTGTGAATTAACTGTGAGATTTTTTTTTTAAAGAGAATGTGTTCCTAGATACTATTTCCAAATTTTGTCTTAAATTCTCCCTTCCCTAAAAGAAGGTCTATTAAAGGCATATAAGGAGTGCCTGATGGAGATATCTCATACTAAAGCTATGTATGGTGCTGGATCTCAGCAGCCAACAAAATTGATTGTTTCTACATCTTTCTTCTTCCAGGAACTCTTCTCTCAGCCAACACCTCTTAGTAAAGCTACCAGTAGTGGCGATAAATCTGAGTTTATCCTGTTATAGTATGTAGTGGACTTAAGAACAGCAGAGTTGAAAAAGTCATACCTAGGCAGGAGTTACAAAAAACACAAATCAGAATAAAACCCTCATAAATATTGACTCCACCTAATGGTTTGTGTCAGAGGAAAAAGATCTCACTATGATAATAGCATCTTCCCCCTAAAGCACTGGTCTTTGGACTGACATTCTATGACTGTATTAACATCTTCAGGAATTGGGTTAGTAAAACTGAATTTATCAATATCGAACTTCATCCACTACTTGATGTATTGATAACATAGAAAATTTCTCACAGGGAAATCTTGAAAAATATGGTGTTAAGAAATTAAAGGGAATTTTTGGAAGGCAAGGTAGCAGTGAATCAACAAAGACTGAGCAAAGTGATGCATAGACAAGGATATTTGAATTACTTTATTATTTTCCATTCAGATCTTCAGGCTAGCAGCTAAAATTCTCTGACTGATTGGACTAAGGCTTATGTAAATTCTTAAATCTGTTTTTGGCTGCCCCAGAAAACATGGTGGAATACATCTAAATAAGAGGAGATGGTTCACACAGGAGAGTAAGGTGATGTATTGTGGATAATGAGAAGTTTCTCCAAAAATAAAAAGAAAGGAAATAATAAACTAGAATGCACACCAAAAAAAAAAAAAAAGCCTTACTGAGGGAAAAGTAACTATTCTAAGTTTAAAAACAGTGGGTTTTTCATAATTCAATGCATTTTGCATTAGACAACTGTGGATCTTTACTGTGCTAGCTACTGTTAGGTGTAAAAATGTACAACAAAAGTTTATAATTATTTTTCTTTCTAAAAAACATGATGATTATACTTACTACAGCTAGAGAACAATAAGCATTAGAAACTGTTCAGCAGAATACTGCCACAGAATGTTCAAGAGGAAAGGATCTCAGATATAATTAACTAGAACATCTTACATGGAAATACCAACGTTAGATCATGTCAGGGTTATTTTTTTTCTAAACTAGGTAACCAAAGAACATTTAGCCTGTTTGGATAAGGATGTAAATATTTCTTAAGTGCATTATGATTATGAATGTTTTCTTAAAATTAATTTTCTGAGTCAATAGAAATTATTTAAATTAGGATAATCAGTGGTGGAATAATTTGGAATAATTATTCACTTTTACCAACATCTGTAATCACAAACTATGTGCCAGGTGTCATGCTAAATATTTTACATCTATTTTCTCATTTAATTCCCATAATAGGCTGGATGGCATACGTTACAATAAAAAATAAGGAATTACTATCCTTGTCTTCAAGAAGTCACATTAGAGGAAGGGCCAGACACTGAATTAACTGGAAAATATAATCTTGGGTGTCTTATTTCTTAAAAATGAGTTTCCTAGGTAGACAAATTAAGGATTAGGATTTCCTAGACAATGGGAACTGTGTGGAAAAAAAAATGGTCTCTTAAAAGTATTCCCCTATCTCTAGTGCACAGTGAGCCTAGTTCTAAACTAGCTCTCAGAGTAAGAGAAAGGAAAAAGCTGAAATCAGGGTCAAAGAAGAGCATACAAGACTCTAGAGGTTAATTCCTAACAACAAAGAATCAGGAAAATGTCTAAACATATATGTATTACTCCATGAATCAGATACTTCTAAGGGATAAAAGCTTTAGATTAATCTGCAGTCCAAATCCAAAAGTCACACACAACAAGACACAGAAGTTATAGGGAAGCTCCTTATTTAAAAAAATTCTCATAGAAAAATGATTTATGCTCCAAAGCTCCTGTGGAGGGATCCTTGATTCATACCTTAAGTGAATCTGCAGGATGCCTGCCAGTTTGCTCTTTTGACATCTCTTGGCTTCCACACTGTTCTTCCTCACAGATGTTGACATTCTTTCTCAGGCATACTAAGCATCATTGCCTGGCCTTCTGTACCCACATATTATTTGCTTAATTTGTCTATTAAGTCAAAATCATGTTTGGGTCCCCTTCACCTCCTTGGTCTATGCCAGCTCTTTCTTCCACTTAGGAGAGAGAAAAAAAAACAATGTCAGCCTTTCTTGCCCTCTTTTTCTCTGGGCATTGAGACTGAATTTGAAAAGCTTAACCCTGCCTAATTTTAGAGGCACTCACCCTTCCATTTTCCTTGGGATATCTCTATTCTGTAGAATAGTCAGGAGCCTTCTTCCCTCTAGCGGGTGAAGTTTTAATTAGTCAAACTCATGGGAGGCACCTTAGCACAAATGGAACTACAAATGGACATTTAGTCCACTCACTTACTTATTTGCTTTATCAGCAGATATTTTTGTAAGGGACTGTTATGGACCAGGACCTCTTCCGGTTGCTAGAAATACAGTTATGAACAAGGCAAGCATAAACCTTGACATGTTGAAAGTTATAGTGCAACAGAGACAAAAACATACCTAAGTAATTGATTTAGAGTTGAGATATGATCTATCCAGGAAATGTACAGTGCAGTGAGAGGCTGTAACAGGAGAACCCACCTAGTTTTGAAAAACAAGAAGCGATTTTGCTGAGGAAATGACAATTTTAATTTAGTCTTAAAAAGGAATGCGTATGTATGTGTGTAGGTAGGGAGAGGGGAGTGTGCATCCTAAAGAAGGAAAGTCCTGTGGCTGAAAGTAGCTTGATATTTTTGAAGAACTGAAAGAAGGGTATTTTGGCTGAACTGTGGTAAGGGAAAATGGGTCTGGACAAGATTGAGGATATAGGTAGAGGCAGATAATTCAGGACCTTATAAACCATGTTGTGATTTTTGAATCTTTATCCTAAGTATAACAGAAAAGAGTTGAGGGGTTTTAAGTAGGAGCATTACAGACTGGTATTTACATTTCTAAAAGATTACTCTAAAAGCGTTGTGGAAAATAGATTGAAGGGAAGAAGCAGGAGGTATGAAGAGACTTTTAATAGGGGTTTCAGTCATACAGGTTTAAGATGATAGCTTCTTAGACTACAGAGGTGGCAAGAAAGATAGAAGTAGAAAAATCTGAAAAAATACTTAAGAAGTTTAATTCATAGGACTTTGCAATTGGCTGGAAAAGAAGGGGAGTAAGAGAGAAAGGGTTTCTTGAATGAGTAACTGCGTAAATGGCTATGCTACTTTCTCAGGTTGTAAACATTGGAAGAGAAGTGAAGCATTAGAGTGAAAATGAATGATTCACTTTTGGATACAGTGAGAAGCTTGTAAGAAACTCAGGGATGGTACTCAGAAGAGAGGTGAGGAGCGTGTTATAAATTTTGGACTCACTGGCACATAGGTAATGATTAAACTCATGTATTTCCTAGAAGAGATTGAAGTGTGATAAGACAATCTAGAATCAAACTCTGAGAAAGTTCATCTTTTAAAGGTCAGAGGAGGAAGAAAGGCAAAGAAACTGAAACATAATGACTAGGAGAAAACCAGGGAGTTTTTCAGTGAGAAGTTTGTGGTCATGAACGGATAGCCAGAAAAAGGAGGACCCAAGAGCTTTTCTTGGATTTAGCAGCAATGAAATTATTGGAAAAGGCTGTTTCAGTGGGATGAGGAAGGGAAAGGTGAAGGCAAGACTGAAATTGGCTTGAGTAAACGTATGGGAAGAGCTGGAGGCAAGAAATTATTTCTGGCATTGATGGGATGGAGAAGCTAGTGACAGTAGGTGGGAGACTTTGAGAATAGTCTAATAAAATTGGTTGTTTATTTAAGATGAGAGTGAAAAAGGTGTTTAAATGATGGTGGCATAATGAAGTCCTGACTTCTTGAAAGAAGGATAAGGCCTCTTTACAGTTACTGTCTTCAAGGAAAGGAAGAAGGTGAGTTTAGAGACATTTGTCATAACCCAGGGCCCCAGATGGCCAAGCAATCTACCTTTTAAACCAAAGCCCACATCTTTCACTTGATAGTTTCTTCCCCTGGTCTCAATTCTAAGAGCCTTGTTACTTGCTGCTTACAATATCTTTAGACTTACAGAATCGTTTTTCATGTATAGATACTGCTAATTTAATTGTGTATCTTCTACTAAAATGCAGATTTTGAATCGTTTTTCCTCTCTTACGATTCCCATAGACTGTATTTCATACAGTAGTTTTACCTCAGTTATAATGCTGAATGATGTTTTGTTTTGCATCATTTGGTACAACTGAAGAACCATATATTGATCTTCAACTTTTAAGTCCCCAGAATCTAAGCCCTTATTCACTTCTCAGACACCTTCCATGCTCTCAACTTATATCAAAAACTCCACTTGAAAACAGACTAAACTTCCACATTACAATGTAACTGTGCCTGGAAATTCCTGCTGCCATGTCCATCCACTGGAGAAAAGCTGCTTCTGGATGTTAATTCTTGCTGGTGTTCAATATTTAGTATATATGTTATTACTGCTATTACTCTCCCTTGGATTCTGCCAGAGAGTTTTCTATAATTCATGGCTCTTTTAAATATAGAAGTGATAAAATATCTCAGTGTCTTATTTCTACATCTCAAGTACATATAATCAAATTTTCATAGGTTGGGGACATTTCTGCTAACCTTATAGAAATAAAAAGACATATAAAGGAATTCCATGAACAGCTGTATGCTAAAAATGAGATAACTTAGATTAAATGAACAAATTCCTATAAAGACACTAAGTACCAAAACTCAATCAACTAGGATAGACCTATAAGAAATAAAAAGATTGAATGAACATTTCAAAAAAACTTCCCACTAAGAAAATTTCAGAATCAGATGATTTCACTGTTTAATTCTACCAAATATTTAAAGACAAATATACACCAAGTTTCCAGAAACACTTCAAAAGCAAAATTAAAGAGGAAAGACTGTTTACCAATTCATTCCATGATGTTGGTATTATCTTGATACCAAAACTGGACAAAGACAACTACAGAAAAATATCCCCTATAAGATAAATATATAAAAAAAACTCAATAAAATACTAGCAAACTGCATATAGCAACATATACAAAGCATCATATGTGACCAAATGGGATTTATCCCAGGAATTGAAAGTTTATTTAACATATAAAAACCAATCAATGTAATACTTCACATTAATAGAATAAAGGACAAAACTATGTGACCATCTTAATAGATGAGGAAAAGCACTTGACAAAATCCAACACTCATAAAACTAGGGAATTTCCTCAACCTGGTAAAGGGCATCTACAAAGAAAAAATCCAGAACTAGTGTCATACTTAAAGGTGGAAAGTTGAACGTTTTCCCCTTAAGATCAGGAGCAAGACCAATATCTTGATCTTAGCACCAATAGCACTACTCTTAGCATTTCTATTCAACACTGTCCTGGAGGTTACAGCCAGAACAACTGACAGAAAACAGAAGCACTTAGCTTGGAAAAGAAAGAGTAAAACTATATTTATGAATGATCTGATCTTCTGTATAGAAAATCATAAGGAATCTGGAACCAAACTACAAAAACATGTCAGAGTTAATAAATGAAACTAGCAAGTTTGCATTAATCAAGATTAACCTACAAAAATCAATTGTATTTTCATAGCCTAGTAATGAATAGTACAAAAATTAAGAAAACAGTTACATTTGTTATAGTGTCAAGAAGATCATATATTTAGGAGTAAATTGAATAGAATTAGTGGAAGACACATTCACTGAAAACTACAAAACAGCTTTGAAAGAAATTAAACACCTAAAGAGTTAGGAAGACATACTGTGTTCATGAATTGGAAGGCTTAATATTTTTAAGATGGTGATATTTCCTAAACTGATCTATAAGTTCAATGCAATTCTTATTAAAATCTCAGTTGCCCTATTTTAGAGAGGTTGACAAACTAATCCTAAAACTTTTGAGTGAATGCAAGAGATCTAGGAAAAGAAGAACAAAGTTGGAAATGTCACACTTCCTGATTTCAAGGCTACATTAATCAAGACAGTGTGGTACTGGCATAAGGACACAGAAAAATCGATCAATAGAATAGAATTGAAAATCCTGAAATAAATTCAAACAACTGTAGTCAGCTGATTCAAACAAGATGATGAGACCATTCAATGAAGAAAAAAATAATATTTTTAACAAATGGTGCTGGGACAACTAGATAACCACATGTAAAAGAATAAAGTCAGACCCCTACCTTATACTATATAAAACAGTTCAAAATGAGTCAAAGGCCTCCATTTTAGAGCTGTAACTATAAAACTCTAAAAGAAAACATGCCATAAGGAATCATGATTTTGGATTAGGCAATGGTTTCTTAGATACTTTATTAAAAGCACACAAAAGAAAATAATAGATAAATTGGACTTTATCCAAATAAAAACTTATGTACTTCAAAGGATACTACCAAGAAAGTGAGAAGATAATCCACAGAATGTGAAAATAGATCTACAAATTATGTATCTGATAAGGGACTGGTATCCAGAATATAAAGAATTCTTACAACTAAGTAATCAAAAAAGGCAACCTAATTAAAGTAATTGTCAAAGTATTTGAATAAACATTTCTACTCTCTTTTGACAAAAGCCGTTCTGAACTCTTTTAGATGAAAGACTGAGTAGTGCTGACTCATTGTCATTGATGCCATGGTGGCTCTGTGTCAGAATGCCACCATCTCTGCTTTTGACTTCTTCCATCCACCTGCTGTTTTCATTCACTTATTTGACTGTCTGTTAGGGATTCTACCAATAATAGGGTCAGAGAGAGGCCAGAATGAGATTGTTCAGTTTTTCTACTTACTGGAAAAAAGCCCAAGTGTTTAATACAGTCACAAAGTAATGATTCAATGTGTTTGAGTCACCTGATGAACCCTGATTATCTATGCCTTTCCTGCCACTCATTATGAGCAACAGTTGAGATGTAAGTGAATCGTAGAGCTATCTGCAAATTATAACTTGATGAGGTTTTTACTGACAGAATAGAAACGTTATTTATATGCTATAATTGAAATACAGACTAAGTAATCAAAAGGATTGCTTTGGAAAATGCCAAGTTAAAATGTAAGTTTCCATTAGATTAGGGGTCTCTGTCATTGGAACAATCATTTTCCATCTCTGCTTCCCCAATGTAGGCAAGAGACAACTTAGGTTAAGAGTGTGGCTCTGCAGTTAGGTAGATCTCTGATAAGACTGGGTATTGATGACACATTTCTAAACAAAATGATGTATGTGGCTTTTGTTCCACAGACATTTGTAACTTTTGGCTCCACAACTTTCTTCCTTTGATGTAAAAGGTAAGACATTGCAACAATTTAATAATTATTGAGAGACTGCTGTAGGAATTAAATAGGATACTGTACATGAAGTGCTTAAAACAGTTACTGGTGTAGGATGATTATTGCTATGTATTAACACTGTGTATACTAATGGCTCCAGAAAAAAATATTCTAACTCCATTTACTGTTCAATACAATCAATAGTGAAAATTTGTTTTTATTTGAATAATTAATTTTGCTACACACTCATGAGTAGAATTTACTTAAATAATTTGGATATTAAGGAGAGAGGGATGAAAGATTTCATGAAAGGTCTTTGCAGGTTTTACAAAGTGGATAGAATAGTCATGGATATGGAACTTATATTTCATCACCTTGCCAACATAAACTAAAATAATAGAGAAGAAAAAGTTCAGGAGATTGCATCAGATCTCCTGAAACAAATGTCGGTGGAACAAAAGTCATGACATCATTTTGTTTAGAAGTGTATCATCAGTAACCAATCTTCTCAGAGAAGGCAGTTAAATTACTTTAGGCAAACCCCATGAGAGCTGGGGTTTCTGGTGCTGTTGCTTAACAACAAATCTTTAAAAATTTTCTGAACAATCCTATTTATGTTTTAGAACTTTACTTGTAAATTAAGGAACCATGAGCTGAAGATGTCTTTAATACTGGCTCATACTTTCCCATTTCATTTGGTCAGTTTATACTCCAATCTTTCTTTTGGATCATTAGATTTATTATCAGTATATACTATATCTTATTTTTACTTTTTTCTTTAATATTTAATTTGTAATTACACTAATTTTCAACATGTATTTGCTTTGTCTATCAAGTGATACTGATTTCCCATTTTCCATATGAAACAATTTTTTAAAAAGAGTTTAAAAAGCTAATCTAAATAACTTACTAAATAAATAATGAGGGCACATATTGGAGTGGCAGAAGGTATTGAAACATTACAGTATGATAAACATTTAGGATCATGTTTCAAGGATATTATGTATTCTTAAATTTTTAGGTTTTTAGAGGAAACAGACACTTAAAAGAGTTGTAAGTATTCTTTCCACTCATTTAGCTTTATAATTAGATAAAAAATTTGAGCATTATCCCATTTTGCTTTTAAATTACAAGAAATTCCAGATATTGTTTATTCACACATCAAATATTTTTCACTTATGTTTCCTTCAAATCACTCTGATACTTGCAAATAGGTAGAGAAATGACTATGAAAAAAATTTTCAAAGTATTTACAATTTAATAGTGGAGGCGGATTCACAGACACTTAACTGTAATGAAAGGAAGATAGATTTTGAGCTATGATGGGTATTTATAAGCAAAGTGCTGTGGCATTCCAAAGGAGGCAAAGAAAAAAAGAAGGTTATGGCTGAGAGCAAAAACAAAAAACAAGAGAGAGAGAAAGAGATTAGAAAAGACTGAACAGAGCTGGTGGCATTTGATCAAGACTGGAGGAATGAGTAGGTAAAACGGTCATGGAATAAAGGAGTCCAAGTATACGGAAATAGGTCAGCAAAACTGGAGTGCAGGAAGTGCTGGATATGTTCAGGAATTAAAAGTCTAATACAACTAGTGCAGGAGGACATGTAGGTGAAAATGAACCTGTGAAGGAAAAACAAGGCTGACTATAAAATGAAGTGGTTTAGACTTTATTCAGGGTATAAAGCAATGGGTTGCTGGAAAGTTTGGTCATTGCACCTCTAACGTCATGTGCTGCCCTTTATGTTCATGGAACAGTCAGTTTTAGAGCTAATGCATCTAAATTCCTTGGGAGAAGTAAACTCCAAGGTCGGTGGTTTTAATTGCATCTTTGGAACCATAAAATCGGAATTGTAGATACACTGAAAGACTTTGATTTAAAAGCAAGTATTAAAGAGAGTAATTGATGGGACATTTGCCAATTTTGGATTAATAAGATTTAGCCTTAATCTTTAAAAGTGCTGGTTGCAGCAAAATGAAACCATCCTTCTTCAACACAGTGAGACATTAATGATCCCATTATGATTTATTTCAAATCTGAGCTCTTCCCAGCTGAAATCTATTTGGCTGGTTAAAAATGAAGCGATGGTTGCAAATAGCATCCTCATCAGGAAGACCTCCTGTCTTTAAACTGACTGTCAAATGAATGACATTGTTTCCATTTCATTGTTAGGGAAAAAAAATTTAACCAACAGGTTCTACATCCCTAGTTTTGCTTATGCTTGTGCCTGTGTCTGGGTGGGTGGACATTCATAGGAATGCTTGCTTTTAAAAAATGGGCAGGTATGAGAAAAATCGATTGGGCTTTTCCTGTCATTGAGTAGCAAACCTGTCACTTCTTCAGTTAGTGAATCATGCTGACAGGATGTATTTGATTTTATGTCTGTTTTTTTAAATGTGTTCAGATCATTTGTAGTTGGAGCACACTCGCCATCCTTTAAAAGTGATCTCTGCAGCCCTATTCGTCTTGAACTGGACAGTCAGTTTCTCTGCTAGCACAGAAGACTTTTAACATGAACAAAATCCTCTCAACCACTCTGCTTTGGACTTCTAACTTTATTATCTGTAATGATCTTTCTAGAGCTAGTGCATGGACGGACATCATATCTTAGCCAAGGTATGTACATTTGAATCTAAAATTCTGCAAGTGGTTATCTTCCTGTTGGCATTGCTTTCATTTTTCTGCCTTACCTTAATAGTGTTCTAAGACATTAATATTATTTAGTTATCAAATAGCCCTTTGGTATTTGTTGTTTTAATTTAATGTAATCTGTGATGCTGTTCTTCTAAGTAAATTAATTTTAATCAACATTGTACTAACTTAATTTTTATTGTACTTAATTTTTTCTAATAATGGACACCTCTTTCTTATTTCTATTCCATGACCAAAAAAGGTGAATGTGTAAATAGTAATATAGTCAAACACACAATGTGTGTTTATTTCAGAAGTACCTTTTGGGGAAAGAAAAATGAGATTTTCATTCAATAAGATTATTAGTAAATTACTTATGGAAGGAGAGGGGCTCAGAGAAGAATACATCAAGATAGAAACTTGTGTTTGCAGAGATTTGGGGATATTCATGCTGTGGAAAGCTAGGAGAATGATGCTAACATCCATATTATGCATTGACAGTATTAGATTTCTAACATATTTTGGGTACATACGTTAAATGAAATTATTTAATCAATGACATGTTCAAATACATATCTTGATAAGGTTGGAGAAAATAAGTTTCTGTTTTTTTGTAATATTGTAACTTGTTTTGATATTTAAATTTTTTAGTACATACTGTGGAAATAATCTGGAAGTAGTAATCTGAAACTGAGTGGATCTAGATGTAATGCTGATTTATTGGACAAACAACCTCATTGAAATTTTCATGTATTTCTTTATATTTTAAAAATAGCCCTCTCTAATTTCCTTTCTGGCTTGAAATTCTGAAGATATCTATCATTTAACTGACCTCCTTGTCAGGAAGAGGAAGAGATCTTTTTCTTTTGTTTTAAACAGGGGAACCAAGACAGAACGTAATAAATTTTGTTTACATGACACTGAGTTGCAAAAAAGGATCAAGTTTCTCCTTTGTGGATCTAATTCAATTTTACTAGACCATGTTGCCTCACATGTGGTTTTAAAAGTCAATGAAAATTAGAGCAGCTCTTTTGGCATTGAAATAAAATTGCATAAACCTTTGTTATTTATTTGTAGAGATTTTTCCTATTGAAAAACAAATTGTCTCAGACCAAAATACAGGCCTGGGAATCAGATTCTGGATTTTTATCTACGGTACTCACATTTCTCTTTGGCCAGCTTTGGTAGGCCAGCTTTGGTAGGCCACCATTGCTCTTCCTATGAAATTGGGAGATTTCCAATGTGCTTAATGCAGGGTAAATATGTGAGAAAAAATACAACCATTTATTGAGGACTTTTCAAAAGTCGGGTGTTAGTGCTGACTGTAACTTCTGATTTCATATTCATACTAAATACAGAACAAATCCAACTCTAAAACATTTTTCTACATTACAACTAAATAACACCTCTGGTCTTAGAATACCTCACATTGATATGCATATCTCCCTGGCAGCATACTGGAAAGTTTCCCTCTGGGATCCCCTTGGATCTCATTTTCATTATATGTAAATGGGAAAGATTAAATTATTGGTAAAGATTATTTTCTAATCTAAATTGTCCATGATCAAAGTGAGCATATTACCATGTACACATTTTTCAAAGCAACCAAATGTTTATTTTAGTCTTCTAAAGTATTTTTTTTTTCAAATAAGCATTTGTCTGCTGACAGCAAAGATGGAGTCACCATCCTTTTCTCTCTGTGTTAGACAATAGGTAAGATAAATGGCACAATATGCCAGATTTCAGTTAGTTGGGGCCATAAAAAAACATGCATCAGTGGGTAAGCCTGAGACTGTGCAAAATGTCTACTACAAAAGGTAGAAAAATGAGTATCATGACCAAGAAGACTAGAGAAATAATATTCTTTTGGCCTATTATCACCTTGGGGGTTTCCAGGTTTCTTTCTGGCACAATTTCTTGTCTATACCCAGTAAAAAGTTTCACACTTAAATGACAAGCAAGGACACAAAGTTAAGATTCAGTATCTCAAGTAGTCATGTATCAGTATTTTCTGTGTATTTGCAAAAGCAGTCACTCTCTCATGTCTGAGTACCTTTGCCATTCTTTGTGCTTAGGGTACACCTTCACTCATGTACCTTTTTATTCAAACATTTCCTTTATCAAGATTGACTTTTAGTTCAAAGACAGAAACATTAGAAATATAGGTGATTTATTTTCTTTTAAAGCTTTATCTATTTTAAACAAAAATAAAAACAAAAAGACTTAATTTCTATCAATTTTCTTACTATCTTACTTAACTTTGGAAATTAAAAAAAATGTTTTTTAAGATTTCTTGAAAATACATTTTCTTCAGATTTCCATAGAGACAGTTGTCTTAAAATGTGGTGACAAGAATTTCTGAGGACAGTTATGAAGGTATAATTATTGGAAACAAAAACTGGTAAAGAAAAGCAATATATTAATTTTCTTTCTTGAAAAATGTTCTACTTAAATATGCAAAGAAATATGCAAATATAGCTTCAGATCTGTACTTTCCTAGTTACCATCCTCCTGGTCTTACAAATTCTTTAAATGGAAGGAAATGAATCTCTCTTATCACAGTACTCTTTCTGAAACAGGTAGTTATTATCATCTGGCTATAAAATATACCTTTTGTCAATTAAAACATTTTAAAGATTATAATTTAACATTTTAATGAACACTGCATTAAGAAATTACATTATTGCATAGTCATGTCTATCTCTTCCCAACTAAACTATCTCTAAGGGTCTTTATAGTTGATACTAAACAGAAGTCCCATTGATGATCACTATTTTAATTGGTCAAAAGAAAAAATACCCCAGAATTTCACAGATAATTTCTATGTCTGTGAAGTAGAAAGAAATTGAAGGACTGAGCCACAGTTAAGTATGTTGAGTCAATATAGAAAGCTTTGGTGCAGTTGCTGCCCCCCAGTCATTCGTTTTCCTCCTCTGCTAGGCTTTGTTCCTTTACTTGGCTATTTGGTTGTTTGAATTCATTAGCTGACATTTTGTAGACATAGGGAAAGTTACATGATTTAAAGGAAGACTCTAGTCCAATTATGAGCCATTTTCCCTAGCTGAGAGTATAATAGGATTACTTCTAAACTTCAAGCTCACTAACCTAGCTTCTGCCCACACTGTCAGTTAGTATAAGGAGATTGGGAGATTTGTAGAAATCTGTTTGGTTCTGTAGAAATTAAATGCTGAAAGTTTGATTTTTCAGGCCACTTCACAAAAAGATAATTTTGGTTGTGATATATGAATTATGTTGTTTGTTTATAGATTATTTGTTAATAGATATCTTGTTCAATCTTCATGTTTTATTGCTTGAATGAAGTCTATTGTCCTGATTTCTATTCCAGAATGAAAATAGGAAAATGAGTGACATTTCTGTGTTTAGCATGTTGGAAGAGAGGTAAACTGACAAAGATAGAAAGATGTCAGTAGGGTATAACCTTCCAGGAATATTCTTTGTCTGTCTCTTTCTCTCTATCACAATCTCTTTTTGAGTGTTCATATATATTCAGTGATTTTTAAAAGAGCCCATCTTGTCATGTTGCACACCTCTCTCCGCCCCCTTTTTATTGGTGATCATACAAACTGAGAGCTACCTGTAAAACCTATTTAATTAGAAACACTTTTGGTGACATGGATGGAAAGTGGAGGTTTCATTACATTGAGGTGATTATTTCAGGAAATGAATTGTTCCCGGATAAAGAAGATACCAGTCCAGAGGAATTCTTAATGGCTCTACTGAATAAAAATTTTGATTTCCAAAGACCTTCCAAGATTGGTGAGTTAAAAACAAAGTCAAGCTTTATTTATTCTATCTTTGATATGCTTTTCCTAAATATTAATTTATATTGAGTAAAATAATAACTACTTTTTTTATGCTGCATTGAAGGCTTAGGTGTTTTCCTTACTTTATATTCCCTGCTAAAAGCAATGGCATTATTAGAAAGTATTAAAATCCTATGTTGTTCAATTAGAGGGTCCTAATGTGATTGAACACCTAGTTACAAAATAGCTACCTTTATTCATATTTTCCTTTTGCCTATGCAACTTCCCATTGCTATGGATAATAGTTTCTTTTGCAACATGCCTCAAGAGCATTACTAATTGCTTCAAATCTGTTCACAGGTTTCCACTAGAAATTTCACAAACTAACTGCAGTTTTGTGGAAGTTAAGTTAGACCTTTCGCAATCAATTCTTTCAATTTGGGAAATGGTTGGTTGGAGTAGAGACCATTAGGAAATTTAAGCTACACCATTAAGTTTTCTTTGAAAAAAAAACTATGCATCAGACTGCTCTCAGACAAACACTGTCAAATTTAGTCTAAAGTAAAAGAAAGTGGATAATATGACAATATGGCGCCCTCTCAAACAACATCTACTCTAAAAGAGTTGTCTATTCATGGTACAAGGTACTGGTTAAAATAAAACCTTAGAAACTACTTTAACAATACAAGGTTTAAAATTAGAAGATGTTCTAATTGAAGAAAATGAACAAAATAATAGAAAAGAAAAATTCATAGTCAAATTGTAAAACCCAAGGGAGTTACTGTTGTCAGGCAATTTGATACGGGAGATCTCTCTGCTTGGTAGGTGAGACCTCGATGTGGGAGAGGGTTCTTGACTCTGATTGAGAAAGAGTTCATGTACAGTTTGAACGAGTGTAGGTAAGGAAGGAATTCATTAAATAGGATAGTAGCGGATGGCAGAAGCCATGCAGGCAGCAGAGAGCAAGGAACAGAGGGAGAAAAAGAAATTTCACTGAACTCTTGCTTGAAGTAGGGCTGATCCCTTGCCAACTTAAGCCTGGGTTACCTGGTGTCCAGTGTCCACTTGAATCTGTACAGCATGGGAGCTAAGCCCCTATCCAGAATTTGGGGGAGTTGCAGAACAATGGATAGAGTGAGATTATGTTCTGAGAACTTCCCGAAGCAAAGAAAGGAGATTTTTTGGGCAAGTTGCTAAAGAACACATGATCATACAGCTGCAGTCCTGTCCAGGTCACTTGGGCAACAGGAACCTGCAAGCCCAAATCAGAGATCTCAGTAGCCCTTCCCTACTTGTCTGAAGTAGAACAGAGAGAGAAGACTTATGTTTAAGACCAAACAATTGAATGAAATAGCAAAGCCACAAACACATTTGCACTGGAGGTGAAGGTAAGTAACTTCTTGTCTTTATCATGAAAAACAGTTCAGAGACAAGGTGCAATAGGCTTAAGCAATAAGAAAGTTTATTTGGTAAGACAGTACACACTCAGATGGGAGTGCAGGTGACCTCAGAGAGGAGGCATGCTTAAAGGTTCAGGATTTGGGTTTTTAAGGATTCCAAAGATGGGATAAAGGGCAAAGGGAGTGTAGGCTGATATGTGGTCTCATGATGTCTATTTCCAATGAAAGACATTACGTCACCATCCATAGTCAGTCCTCTAGAGATTCTGTAAGATAAATTTAACACAGGGAACTTATTGGTCCTGTTCTTCAAAATAATCACTCCCCTCAAGCAGTGGAAATATATCATTTAGGACTGCTCACACTGCCTTAAGATAGGGTCCATTTTTGGCTGATTACCATAATATGTTAGGAACTTATCTCCTAACTCCTTGGTTTTTGAAATGGAATTTTAGCCTTAAGATGAGTTCCTCCTGTTCCTACTATACTATTTATATCTCATCATTTTTCCTAAGAGTCAGGAAAATTAATCATGATGCTTGTCCCATGTCTCTGCTCTATCTTATTACTATTAATATTTTGTGAAATTTCTTTCTTGATTGAATTATATATATATAAATTTTGTGTCCTTTTTTTCACTTAATATTGTTTCATGAGAACTTCTCCATGCCAGTGAAATAGTTTGATCCTAAAAAATAGTCTTTGTTAGAACTATGGTCTATTTTAGAAAACTGTACTTCCTGTTAGAAATTAGGTATTTTCTGATTACATACTGATTAGATTTCAATATTACAGGCATTCAAAAAATACAGGGGGCTTTATATCATGGACAGGTGGGTGGCCTCAAATCATATGAAAAGATTTTTGCCTTCCATGTAAGATACTAAATGTGTGTTGTAAAGTGAATTAAGTATTACTTGCGATGTACATTTTTCATAGGACAAATGTGTCTTACACAAACTGGAAGAACTTAACCAGGTGAGAGTGAGATACTTAAACTTCGATTTTAATAATAAGTATAGGGAATTTCTTTTGACAGAGTAGTTTTTAAAATTATTAGTACTATATTGTAAAACTTTTATTCCTGCTAGAGAAACAATTAAGTAATTCACTAGGAAAAAAATAGTCAAAAGAAAGAGAAAGAAAGAAAAGAAGAGAAAAGAAATAAAAAGAAAAGAAAGAAAGAATGGGAAATAAAAAGAAAACAAAACTATAGTTGAAGTGATTATGGGATAAAATGTCTAGCTATCTGGATTCTAGTCTCAGCTTGCCAATTACCTAACTAATTCTCTAGACCTAAATCTCTTCATCTGTAAAATGGGAGGCTATAATTAGTTTGGTAGTTTTCAAAATTCATTGATTTTAAAAGTGGAAATACTTTTTCACAAACAAAAATTGTATATGGTCCCAGTAAATAAAACACTTAAAAATGGAGCTATTCTGCTTGAAGCAGCTGGTTTGGGCAGTCGGGGGAGGATCAGAAGTATTGCCTTTTGACCTGCATTTGGCCTCCTGACAGTAACCTTATACCCCCACTCTTTGATATGCTATGAAGAAAATTTGAAAATCATTGTATTAGGTGATTTTCTAAATTCTTTCAAATACAACTGCATGCAAACCCATTATTAAACAAACTGTGGCTGTTGGGGAGAGAGAATGATGTCCCATCATTCTGAGCAGCTAGGACAGGGATGCATGCAGTAGCCCAGGCTAAACTCTGGTAGAGTTAAGTCTTCAGGGCTTAGGTAATCAGAGAGCTTACTAAAAATTAACATGTGTTGAATTTTGGGTGGAAACCTTTGGACCTCAAAAAACTTTTCCCATCCTGCTAAAAAAGGAAAAATATTTCAGAAAATCTGAACATTCACCTAAGTCTTTAGAGTTCCTTGAAAAGGACTGCTCATTATAGGTGATATAAAATCAAGTCCAGCTACACAGGCTGTTTGCAGGCTCCCCATAATTAACACTTAGAGTTGACTTCCTTCACATAAATCTGTTTCCTTTCAATCTGCTCAGTCATGTAACTTTCCCAGCCAGTCTCTAAATGCAAGTTTCCTTTTATTTTCTATTTAATTCTTTTTTCCCCTTACTACTTTTCTTTCCTTTGTTCTCCTTTTCTACCATCTTTCCTTCTCTTTTGCCTTTTTTGCTCTAGCCTTTCTTTTCTTCAGTAGACAACAATATGTTTGGTATTAAAACTGAATAATTTTCATATTTGTTTCTTAAAAGCTGGAAAAGCTCAAAGGGCAGCTCATGGAGGCAAAGGCTGCTGATATGTCCTATGCTAGAGATGTTGTATCCTCTTCCCAACCGAATAAATGAGGTAAATTTTTGTTTCAAAGTTTTAAAACTGACTTCTTAAAAGGAATATTTTTGCAATTATTTCTGAGAGGGAAGAGATTAAGTTGACATATCTTAATCCTATGGTGTAATCAAGATCAAGGCTCACATTTGTTAGAAAGATTCCAATGAAAGCATCCTCTTATGAATGAACCTGAGTCCATGTTTACCACATGGGTTGCAAAGTTATCCATTCCAGGTGTAAGTAAAATAGGCCTTTATTGTTTAAAACTGTGACCTACCCCTGCTAGTTGGAGCTGGGAGCTACTAACACTGGAGCTGGGAGGATTACAAATCAAAATAATCAAGTTTTAGTCTATTCCAAATTTTAGAGCATTTCATTGAAGTAAGGGGAGACCTCAATGCTGTAACACTTGGTCCAAGATTCGATTGATAACATTAAGTTTTAGAAAGCTTTGTCTTTTGGATCCCTCTTTTTATTTTTTTATAGCATTTCCTGAGAAATTCTTATTTCTTGATGAATTAGTATATGTATTTGAAAAAACTGTATGTATATTTCTTCATTCATGTAGTGATATGAGTTTTCCCAAGGCATATTTTGTTTATTTTTACTTGCCCCTCTTACCCCAGATTTGTCTTTAACTGCTGTTTTTAAAAAAGCCAATTTTTATAATGCTACTAAAAAAGTAGAGGATGAACTGGTATTATTTAAATCCTTAGCATATACCATTCATATTTTAATATTTCAAAATGTTATGGTTAAGTGCATAGACTATAGAGCTAGACTGCCTGGGTTTAAATCTCAACATTGACATTTTGTGACTATGTGACCTTGGGCAATTATCTAACTTCCTGTGCCACATTTCCTTTGCCCCCAAATGCAAATAATAATTATCTTTATGAGGTTGTTGGGAGGATTTGGTGAGTTAAAATATGATAGGCATTCAGAATAATACCTGACATGTAATAAGTAGTATGTAAGCCTAACTTTTTAAAATCACTTTAATCATTACTACTGTAATTATTATTTTATTCCCATCATTATAAACACCATAAAATAGCTATCAGTAGGCCTATTTTACAGATGAGAAAATTACATATCAGAGGGGTTAAATTATATGTCCAAATAACCCAGTGCCAAGTGACTCAGCTAGTGAGCCTGAAAGAGAGAGGTAGGAGATGAATTTGAAGGTGGAAGAGGGGGAAACTTTAGGCTTTTTAAGGATTTTGGCTTTTACTGGGTATCATATGGGAAACATTGGGAAGTTTTGTGCAAATGAGTAAAATGAAATGTTTTAACAGAATCATTCTTGATGCTTTGAGGAGAATATACTGCATAAGAAGGGCAAAGGTGGAAGCAGAGACCTTTAATGAAGCTAATGTAATGGTTTAGATCATAAATGGTGGTAACTTGCATTACGATGGCAGTAGTGAATGGTTAAGAAGGGTTTGATTCTGGGTAGATCTTGAACAAAAAGTCAACGAAGTTTGCTGTAGGATTATACATAGGTTGTTAAAAAAAAAAAAAGGAAGGTGTCAGTAATGACTCTGAGGTTTTTATTCTGAGTAACTAGGAAAAAGGGCAATTTCTACTTACTGAGCCAGAGGTAGCTGGAGGAGGAGGAAGTTTTGTGGTAGAGAAGGTTTGGAATAGAAATTTATTAGACCTTCCCATAGTCAGTACAGCATAGGCAATGATGTTTTACCAATTATAATCCAAATCTCAGAGGTCTAATGTAATAAAGTCCAAAGCAGGTAGTACAATCCTCTTCTATTTTGTAGCTCTATCATCTAAAATATTTCTGTGTCTTTACTGAGTCTTAGATTGCCAAGACATAGGAGAGGGATGGAGGATTCATCCCAGCTCTCAGCTGCCTCTGGAACTCAGTTCAGTGATACACATTACTTCTACTAAAGTCCGTTGGATAGAATTAGTCACTTGGGCTGCCACCAAAATATTGCCAGTCAGGCTAATAATATTAGGAAGTACATATAACACTTGGGGAGCACTGCCTACCACAGTCAGTTCTTTGATCATTTCTTAACCACATAACTATATTCAACCTACTCCCATTAGAGACAATCTCAAACCCCTTTCAGTCACTGCATCCAGAACAAAGAACAGGCTCTCCAGGAGATACTTACTAGTTTTCATCAGACACAGTGTGGCTCCTTCCTCTTCATTCATTCAGACCTATTAGCTGAAAGGACAAATCCAATCACTGGCAGAAGAACAGGAACAGGATGACCACAATCAGTAATCCTATTCATAGAGGAAAAAAAAAAGGAGAGACATATAACGTCAATAATGTTGGCCACCAGCAATTTGGAAATCCTACAGGGAAAATAGTATAAAGGTCTCCTACCTTGGGGATGGAGAAAGATTTCTTGATGAGGGCCTGCTAGTGTCTAGGAGGAGTCCTTTTTTCATTGTCTTGTTTCTCCTGGCTTCTCCCTTTCTGAGGTTTTTGCTTTTTAATGTTCGTCCCAGGACCCATCTTATGTGCTACATGTGAAATATTCCCTCCTTGAGGATCGCACAGTTTTCTTAGGTTGTGTCTTACTCTTGTAAAGTTGGAGGCTCAAGGTTTATTTTGTCCTAAGTGTCAAAGACCTTTTTTATTCTAGGGTTTATGGTTTCTTTGGCAATGATTTTTTTCCCACCAAATTTAGAAGGTTTCTCAACTATTTACTACAAATAACTTATTTAAAAAACAATTTTAATTACTTTGCATTCTTATCCCCAACTTAGTAGCAGTCGCCTTAAAGGTATTTGGAACATACCTTAAAGACTACATACTTAACTTGATTTTTGTCCTGAGTACTTTATTCAAAATAATATATACTGAGCCTCTGTCACTTAGACTCATTTTAAATGATTTTATAGTCTTTGAGATGTAGAAACAGCTCTTGCAACATTTCAAGAGCTTGTATTTGTGAATTCTCCTCATTCCCTTCTGTTTGCAAAGATACCGTTTCCTTCCTAAGCTCATCAATTTCTGCAGTACTTTGCTAAATGCATCCAAAAGTAATCTAAAACTACTGCCAATCATATTTCCCATTATTTTCTTCTAGAAGTTTGAGAGAAACACAGTCAGAATCTGAACTGTTGCAATGTCAATTTTACCAATACTTTGCTATTTCATAAAATGGCTCTTCATTTCTCCAACCTATGGTATCAGTTTCCTTGTCTGCAATTCACCAGTTGCTGGGACTGTGCCACCGTTCAGGTTCTTAGAGCGGTGCTCTACTTCAGTGTTCAAATTGTATTTTGGCAAAAATTAGGCAAAATTAGCAAAATAACCTTACAATTTCAGTGACATAACTTGCTTTGAGATTTATTTTGTGTTTACATGAAGCCATTATGTGTCTTGCTCATTTTCCTTCACTTTGTGCCTACACCATGTATCCTGCTAGCAGGACAGAAATGGAGCTATCACACTCACCTGCCAAAATTAGGCACATGATCTCAATCTAACTTAATGGGGTTGGGAAGCACCTGAGAAACACAGTGATGCATGAGGAATAGCTGAAGAATCTTATCTCAACCAGGACTTTTGGGGCTTGTTATGCCATGTATAACAAAATCTTTCCAGTAGTGATTTGAGTAAGCCATTGAGTATATAAATTTGGAGTTCAGGGAAGCAGCTCAGTTTGGAGATATAAATTGGATATTTATCAGTACATCAGTATTGCTTGGTATTGTGATAAGCCCATCCAAGTAATGCCTCTAAATGTGAAACAAACGACATCCAAGACTGAGGCTCAGGTTTCTCCCAGGTTAGAGATTGGGCAGAGATATTATCAGCACAGCAGACTGAGCAGGAGCAGCTACCAAGGAAGGAGTAACCAAGAAGGGGATGCCACATAACAAAAATAAAAATTCCAGGAAGAAGTTCAACTTTATCTAAAGCTGATAGGTCCGCTAAGATGATAACTGAGACTTTCCCTTTGAACAGCAATGGCAGAGTTGAAATGGTTTTGACAAGAATTATTTGGTGGACTTCTGGTTAAAAAGAACATGATGAAACAATATTTTTACCATTTGTCAGGAACCACTGACAATAGACAACTCTTCTGAGGAATTTTGTTCTAAGGTGTAGAAAATGTTGGAATTATAGCTGGAGTAATTTGAGGGACTCAAGGAAGCTTTTCGTTTGTTTGTTTTTAAGCAAGGAGATATTAAAACATATCTGTATGTAGCAGGAACAAAATAAATATTTGTGGTGATAAACATATGAATTAGATACTGATGTTAGGTCCGTAAAACAATCCACATTATATTTGAACTGTGGTTCTACTGGCATAAATAGAAACTGTCTACTATGAATAACAATGAGATCCAACTTAATGCAATAGTAACTTACACTTACCACGAAAATATGTAATTTGCCTTAATAATTAATATATAGTTGATATATATCTGCTAAATTCTCCCACTTATTAAAAAATATAGCTGCTCAATTTGACTAAAAATTACATCCTTTCACTCAAAAAATCCTTAACAGATTAGGTATAAAAGGAACATACCTTAACATAAGAAAGAACATCATATGTAACAAACTCATAGCTAACGTTATACTCAATGGAGAAAAATTGAAAGGGTTTCCTCTGAGATCAAAAACAAGATAAGGTTGCTCACTCACCACTCCTATTCAATGTAATACTGGGAATCCTACCAGAGAAATTAAGCAAGACAAAGAAGTAAAGGCCTCCAAATCAGAAAAAAGGAAGTAAAATTATTGCTATTTGCTGATAATATTATCTTATATTAAAAAAAAAATCCCAAAGAGTCAATAAGAAAAGCCTTTGGAATTAGTGATTTCGGTAAAGTGGTAGATTACAAAATCAACTTATAGAAGTCAGTGGCATTCCTTTGCACTAATGATGAAACATAGGAAAATGAAATAAAGAAAATTATCCTGATGACAATAGTATCAAAAATCATAAAATACTTAGGAATGAACTTAACTGAAGAAGAAAGAGTTGAACAATTAAAACTAAAATATTTGGCTGAAAGAATCGAAGACACAAACAAATGGAAAGATATCCTGTGTTCATAGATCAGAATAATAAATATTAAAATGGCCATGCTACCCAAAGCCATTAACAGATGCAATGCAATTCCCATCAAAATACCAAAGTCATTCTTCATAGAAATATAATAAACAATCTAAAATTTGTGTGGAACCACAAAAGACACTGAATAGCAAAAGCAATCCTGAAGAAAAAAGAACAAAATTGAAGGTGTCACACTTCCTGATTTCATGCTGCACTACAGAACAGTGTGGTACTGGCACAAAAACAGACACATAGGCTAATGGAACAGAATAGAAGAGCAGAATTCAGTCCCCACATATACGGTCGACTAACACTCTACAAGGGAGCCAAGAACACCCAATGGGGAAGGATAGTCCCTTTAACAATTAGTACAGGGAAAACTGGAGAAACATGCACAGAAAAATGATTGGAACTTTTTCTCACACCACTCATAAAAATCAACTCAAAATAGATCAAAGACTTAAACATAAGACCTATAGCATAAAACACCTAGAAGAAAATGTAGGGAAGAAGTTCATTGATATTGGTCATGATTTTTTGGGCATGATGCTAAAAGCACACACAAAAAAGCAAAAATAAAAACATGGGACCACCTCAAACTCAAAAGCTTACTTACAGCAAAGAAACAATTAACAAAATGAATGGCAGCTTGTAGAATTGGGAGAAAATATTGCAAACCATATATTGGGTAAGGGGTTATGGTCCAAAATTTGGATCACACAACTTAATACCAAAAATCAAATAATCTGACTGAAAAATGGACAACACACAATAGATATTTTTCTGAAGAAGATATCAAAATGGTCAACAGGCACATGAAAAGATGCTCAACATCACTAAGCATTAGGGAGATACAAATAAAAGTCTGTCAGAGACTAAACTCAAGTGTGCTAAAAACAGCAAACAAAACGAAACAAAAACATACTAGCTTTTCCTTGGGTCATTTTTTTTCCCCCACAGCTATACATCAAACTGCTCTTGCTTACATCTGCACAAGCTTATTTAACCAACGTACAAGCTGGGAATTCAACTTCAATTTTGTCTGTCACTTGTGCTATCCCAGAAACATTGTTGAACTATAATTAAAGAATATTAGTGACTAGAGTAGTTGGCCAGATGAGCCTACACACATTCCCTTAATTCACAATATGGGGGAAATGTATTTTATCTACATAATATTGTATGGTGTTTAAAGACAAAACTATCTCATAAAACAGAATGAACAATACTGCTTTAACTAAACAAAATAAAAAAAATACATAACACAGACCAAGTTGAATAATATACCTGTAATGCTATACATATACTTACAGGAGTCACAGAAACGTACATAAATATTAGTTGCTCTGTAAGACCTAAATGTTACACACATTTACACTAGTTGTGAACACAATATTATCATAAAGAAAGACAAAAACTCCTGTTTCATCATCTCATGTTTATTAACTTTGAAGCAGTTGAACAACGCAAGCTTTTGAACCTTTGCGGGTAATAACATTCAAAAACCTTTGATCCTTCTTCCTTTTCAAAAAATCCATTTAGTTACCTTTCAATAATTTGCTTTGAGAAATATAATTCTCTAAAGCTATCTGAAGATTAAAGGTAGAATTTGCTAGAGTCTTTTTGTAAATTGAGTAAATTTAAAAAAATGATGTACCAGGAATTAATATATCCCCTCATGAAAAATGTATTTGACACCTGCAGAACTCAGAATCCATATTCACAGTTTGCTCTACAAGCTTCACAGAGAAACAAAGAGAAAAAAAAGGTAACATTATTTCTTTCAAACTAAATGTGAAAACTCCCTTTAAGTTAATGACTTCTCCATGAAATATAGCTAGATTTAATAATATACAGTGAACTGGACAAATGAGATGACTTGTCATACTCTTAACAGAAATTATGTCTTGATTTCCTGCTGTGTTAAAAGAATGCCCTATTTCAAACTAGTATACTTCAGTATGCCCTATTTCAAACTATATTTTATACTGCGTATAAAGTAGTGGTAAAAATTAAAAGATGAAATAAAATAATTACAAGTGGAGACAATGTTTTTCTTTTTTTCTTCATGTATATATAATATGAGACAAATGCATTCCACATTAGAATAGAGTATTAATTAATATATTTTGGCCTCCCACTTTAAGTAATTTGAATGCCATAAGCATAACTTTGATTAAAAAAAATAAAGATGATAGGAAATCAGTTGTATAATCCAACTTTAAATCTTCATGATGAAAAATTTTAGGTTAACGTAGGTTTTAATGCCTTTGCCAAAGCATGAAGTAGCAGTATCCAGTTGGATTAAAATATTCCAAATATCCAAATGGGAGGAAAAGGAAATTAAGAGCTTCCAAAGGATAGGACAAATTTTCATAACTCACCAGAAGACTGGGGAAAGGTGGGCAAGAGACATTTTAACTTTCTAAATGGTTCTTTCAAATAGTGAGTTCTTTCAAATTCTTCCAAAAACTGCAGGATATTTGCCTATGTACCATTACTAACTTTCTAATTTAATTTATGAAAAACAGAATTGGCTAGCTTTCTAAAAACTCATTTCCCTTTGCTATTGTCCCTCTTTCACAATTAAAAGAATCATTTACTGTCTTTTTCCTATACTTGAGTAAAGAGTTTCAACAGTTGGAAAATGTTATGCCAAACTATGTTTACATACAAAACCACTCTCTATTCTAAGTACATATATTCATTTCTATATTTCTTTGAGTTTATTCTTTGGATTGTACATTAGTTAATTTTCAGTTAAAATTAACAATTACGCATTTCTCTCCTCTTCTTCTAATATGAATATACCTTCGCATGTCATCTTCCTCTTCATGCTAATATAAGCCTGCGGTCTATGGGCCAAACTTTTTCTCTCTCACATACCAGGTCTGTTTGACAGTGATTACTAGGATTTAAAGAAGTGGTTTCCAGAGGCTTTATAAACTGGTGATTTATTCTAAATCTCTGGTACAGGAATCAGTTATCTTTGTGTTTTGGACACATACCCAATGCACAATGCGCTATGTGCCTAAGTTATGGTAACCTCACAGTTACTGCTGAGAACGAGCTTTCTAGAGACCATACGGTATGTTTGATAGGTGAATTAAAAATCATTTGAATCACTTTAAAAAATCATCCTCAGACACATTATGTTCTCCAGTGCATTATTAATCTGTACATGAAACAGATTAAACAGTCTCTTAGGTGCAACATTAACATTGAAAAGATTGCTTATTGTGCTATGCTAAAATGTGCTAAAATTGTGTGTGCTTAACTGGCCCCAGGCTGCGCTGGTGGTTTACTACTTGGCGATTCTTTAACTTTCTGTATAATTTCATCTGGTACTTCTGTGTGTAGTTGTTCTCTTAATTAGCCACTCTTGCTCTTAATGAACTATTAGTTATAATTTAGAGAAATGGAAAGTTGTTAGGGCACACAGGATATCCAAGCTTGACAACTGAGTGATATCCTTTACTTCCTAATTCTAAATCAATATGCTTTGACCTGCAGGTAATTTCTTCAGTTCTTAGAGGAATTAGAATTTATGGGCTTAATTACTGCTGCTTTTTCCTTGCTTAGTGATCTTTTTTTCTCTTAAGTTTGAAACTGGGGCTGTGTTTCATATGGTTGAACTGGACTGAAATTTGAATATGATGAGAAGCCTAATTTCACAATCATTATTCAAGAGGCTCACAGTCAAAGGATAAGAGAGAAGCAAAAGTATTCAAGAGAAAATATACAGCACTGCCTCTCCTTGTTCCCTCATTTCAGATGGTAACGAGATTTTACAGAAACAAATCAGTCTTCAGTTGTTATTTTTTAACTGCTTAAATGTAAATGGCAAATGCACATAGAAAGTATTTCACTGTAGTGTGTTTTTTGACTATTTCTTAGCAAAGTAAGGTTGGGAGCCAAGGAACCATTCCTGAATAACTAAAATATATATATTTAAAAAATATCTATGCATTGAAATGATCTACATAATTTAAATGGAGCTGTAACAATACGGTGATGTGATAGACTGAAGTTCAAGCTTTGGAAAGGATTCGCAGAAAGTCAGTTCCTGAAAAGTTTAATCATTAAGGAGTGTGGAGAACTTCAATGAAGCATCTTCCGTGTTTCTGTGACATTTAACCCAAGGAAGTCACGTCTGCAAAAATGAAAGTTGAAATTGTTAAAGCTAATCAGAACTCTGTAGATAAAGGGAGATCCATCAGGTCCAGTAGAGAAGAGCTAAAACTCTAATTACATGACATTTTATTACAGTTGTTTATGTGGCATATTTTTATTGCAAAGACAATAAGGAAAAATGATAATTTAAGATCAGAACATTAAAAAGAACATTTTCAATATATAATTTAGGTGCTTGTGCTCAAGCCACACTTCCTTTCTTTGGGTGCCCACTGTATTCTATTTCTTCTGAGTTTTCAATCTTGGTTCAAAGATTGTTGCCATGACAAACACAAAAAAGATGAAGAAAATCTGCCCACCACTTTCTGTTTGTTCTTATGATAACATGCTGATAATTGTTGTACATTTTGCTGTGTTTAAAAGGTCCAACCATATACTGTCATTTAAAAATGATATTTCTGCTATTTGAGAGTTACATTACTTTGAATGATGGTGTGTCAATCTTGTTGTGAAATAAAAATTGCCAGTATAATACAGCAACATGTGCCTCGCATTATTAAAAGTATTAATGCCTGTGGCAGCAAGGGGTGGCACAATTAATGGTCATATTTCTCCCAAATTTCACCAAGTCATCATCCTGAATTTCATGGCAGAGACCTAGAACTTGCTAAGTCCATCTAGAGAAGCTGTGAAACTTTAGATACAATACCTCTCTGAAGCTGAGTTGCTTAGAATAGAGGTCTATTAAAAATGCAGAACTCTGGTCCAATATATTAGTAATTTGAGGAGGACATTGTCTAAATGCCAGATTATCTTCCTTTCTAAAACACATATCAGGGAAGAGATTAGCATTTGTTCTGGAAACTAGGTAACACACAGCAGCTGTAATCTAGACTTGAACTCAAACCAAGTAAAACTTCCACAATTCGTACCAGTTTCGCTTTTAGTGTGAAGACCGCACAGTAAAAACCAGAAGGTGAAAACCCACAAAATAAGACTGCTTCAAAAGAGGATGCATCAGTTCTCACAGAAGTGAAACAAATAATTTCATTAAGTCTGAGATACAGTTTCTGTTTGTTTGAGAAATGTCCAAGAGTTAAGTTAGCATCCAGCAATGACAATTTCATACCCTGAAGACCTTTTGTCTTCTGAGGAGACTGTTGACCCAGAAATCCAGAGATCTGAGTCTTGGATCTTGCTCTGGCTGAGAGTTTGTACAATTTTGGGCAAATCAATTTCATCTCACAGCCCAGTGTCCTCTTTGTTAAAAAAAAAAAAAAAGAGAAAGAATTGGATTAAATGGACTATGTTTTTGAATCTCTAATGACTTAACTGCATGATTGTGTGGAAATTATTTAATGACTCTTGTTATCTATTCAATGATATACATACTACACCCCCTGTTTAATCCAAAGGAATATTGTGACAATAAGAAATAATATACCAAAAAGTAATTTTGAAAAGTTGAATGGAAATTTAAAAAATATTTTTATGGATTTTATTATTCATAAACTGAAACTTCACAGGAGGAAGTAAAAAAAATCTGAGAAATATTGGTGATAGTTGCAGGAAATAATGAACAGAAACACAATGGCTTAGCAGGTGTGCTCACTATGACTTAACTACGGGAAAGAGAAAACATGGTCTTAAGTTCTTCTCTAAACTTATACTTTGTGATATTACTACTGAGATTCCAATCATAAGGAGAGTGATTGTCATGGTACTCAACAAAGTCTGTTAGGTGAAGGATATAATCCACTAACAGTGATTTAGGAAGCAGTATATTAATTCCACTCCCTTTTCATATTTTATTGGCTTTCTGGAATTCTTATGGTCTAAAACTCTGTATGAAATTTTATATGAAAAATGAGTTCCCCATATGATTTTTTGATCATAAGTTATTTTAGCTTAATTCAGAAATACTAAAATAGTTCATAATCAAGGGTGGCAAAAGTGCATGTGGAAATCAACTGAACTTCACTATTTAAGTTTCAGTGTCATAATGTTCTCAGTACATCAAGAAAGTGGAAAATTATGACCCTAATTTCAAGGAATTATTTGGCTTTTAATAGCAGTTAGTTCCTACTCAAGTATGTGCTGATTTTAACAATGCTGAAGAGTGACCATGCTTAGTATACCAGTAGATAGAAAGAAAGTTCAGTCTGTATTTTGAAGATGGTACTGCTTAAAAGGCACTGTCATGGCAGTTTTCAGTTAGTCCTCCCATATTTATGGACATTCAGTAACTTCATGACTTCATTGATCGACAACTCCATGGAGATAAACAATTTCTTTTAACTAAGTCATTTTGAGAATGAGAAAGTAAAGGTACAATATTGACTTCTTATTGTGGCTTAGAGCATTTGATGAAGAAAAAAATGCATGGTTTGTATTGAGAGAGGGTCAGGGCAAGTGTCAAGTTTCTGGAGTCTCTGTAGCACCTGTGTGACGATCAGCTTGAGAGAAACAAACCGGAGTTTTCTCTTCCATAGCCTGAAAATGTCAGAGCAGTTCCAGGTTGTCTTATTTGTTTGGGAAGATGTTATACCCTCTGTAAATCCTACTGAGAGAAAATGCATTGTCTAGATTTTATATTCAACAAGCATCTAGTCCTCAACACATAATATGTATGACTAAATAAACTGTTTAAAATGTAAACTCAGGATGGATACTTTTGGATTTGAATTCTTACAACACTTACTGGCTATGTGATATTGTGAATTAATCAATATATCTAAGCCTTCTGCTTATTTTTACAATAATAATAATTATTGAGTACTTAACACATGTCAGGCAGTATTCTAAATGCTTAATGTATATCAATTCATTTAGTCTTCAGGGCAATATACTGTGGTAGAAATTATTATTATCCTCATTTTATGGAGGAGGTTTTCATAATTTAAGCAATTCCCACAGCCAACAGATAGGTGACTTAAGATTTGGTCCACAGAGCCTGACCTCTCTGGCTTGCATTTTTACCACTTACACTGCACTAGTTCTCAGGACTAGAGATAGTGATAATACCTACTTTATGGAACAGAATGATTAAATGAAGCAATGAGAGTATGGTGAGCATTAAGAATAGGGCCCAGCACAGAAAAAGTTTTCAAAACTATGAGATGCTACCCGTTGCATGCATTATGTGTCCAATACATTCGAGGACTACTACTCATCTTCACAATACCACTATGCTGATATAGAGAAGTAAGGTCTCTTGATGGAAACAAGCTAATGAATGAGTGACAGAACTGGGGCTTGGATTAGGTGTTCTAATTCCATGGCTAATGTTCTTTCTGCTATACCATTCTGTCTCCTATGTTACATGTTATCTTAAATCTGGTAATATAGTTAGTTATTGGCAACAAAATGGTATGTGTCACTGGAATGTGTCTTCTTTGTAACAGAGGGATTGTTACATTTTTATGTATGTTTATGAAGGTGATTTATTGTTTGTTAGAATTTTAACCCTTGCTTGGATGTTAATATTCAATAATTATATAGGTGTCCTTGAAAAATACCTAAATTATTTTTTTTAGGGTGAAGTAGCTCTAGGACATTGTTTTTTGCTTCTTTAATGTCATTTAAATTATTTAGCATCAATATACTAATTGGAAACAGAACTGTTTGAAAAATGAATTTATAAGCTAGGAATTCAAAAGGGGACTTTGTAAATCAAGATGGATCAATTACCTCACTGTGAAAGGTTAATCAAAAGACTGCATGTATTGTTCCTTATTCAAATATACTCACTATGGAGTCAATTAGCCTCTGGAATTTGAGAGCCGGTTCCCACCAATCCGATCCACAGGGATACCAAATCGCCGTTTTGGATGATCTACTACTTTCCTGAAACAAACCCAGGAGAACATTTTTAAGCTAAGTCCAAGTAATCAGTCATTACTTTTTCTTTTTTATTTCATGCAGGTCTGGGGGATTTCTATGGGATTTGTAATAAACATGATAGTCACCATTTAACAGCACCCTCTGTGTGTTGGAACTTCTCTCTTATCCTTTCAAAATCTGTCAAAGGAGGTTCTACTACCTCTGTTTTGTATGTTAAGAACTGACTCTTAGAGAAGTTACTTATCCAAAGTCCCCTTCTTTCTCCAGATATCGAAGTATTCCTTTGCTAACTGGAGAAGAGTGCTCTAGGTCAGCAGTTTTCTGGCCTCTGCCTGAGATTGGTTCTTCTGGGGAAGGTGGTGGGAGAGGAAAGGGTGCTGGTGTCAAGTCAATGTGGGTATGGGTGCCTCTCTGCCTTCCCTCTGATTTTACCTGGAGAAGCTTTGAATGTGATGTACAGTGTTTGTTATGTATTCTCTGCATCAAATACTGTTTGGAAAAAAAGCTCCATTGTTGAAAATAGAGTTTGAAAAATCTCACAGGAGCCCTTCCAGCTTGTATGTTTTACAAATTCTCTCTTCGAAAAAAACACCGTAATTTGATTTGTTATTGCCATCACTTAGTGCTATCAGACCAAAATCCTAACAGGAGAGGCCCCAGAACTTTGAGCCCCTAACTTTCATTGGCCTTGGAGCTAAGAAAAGTTATGAGTCTTTTTAGTGAGGAGAGAGACAACCTAATCAATTTTCAACAGTTTAAAGCATCAAAAAAGATTTGTTTCAGAACATTTTCAATAGTTTCTTTAGCTACTTTTCTAAATACCTGATTATATTGTTAATATATATGATTTAAATACAAAAAATGAATGGAAGCCTCAATATTTATGATTTTTTTCTATTATCATTTACTACTATTACCACTTATTATCATGTACCTAATATGTGTAAGATTCTTTTTGTGGCTGTCTTGAGAGGGATAAGTCAGAAACAGTTTTGCTTTCAAAAGCCTATAATAAGTCCTCTTGGATTGATAATGATTAATGCAAATAACAAAGGGAAAAAAAATCTTTCATTTTATTCATGCCAAGAGTTTGTACCTTAACTACCAGGTCTTATCAATGTACCTCATGTCACTATTAGGTAAATAATTTATTTAAAAGCTCCAAGAAGTATGGAGAACAATAGAAACATGAGGGATTTTTAGTATTGTACTAATTCTATAAACATTACTTAATTTTAATTAAGACAATTAATTTGAAGGTAATTACTATTTACTAAATGCTTTCTATCTGCCAGGCACTGTGCTTAGTACTGTGTATGTAAGTATGATAAAAATTGGCATTGAACCTGAGATGGAGCTTACCCTCAAAAACACTGTGGAATAGGACCATATGATATTTTTTACCTAATTCAGCCTTCTTTTCCACTGATTCACATCCATCTTCCTTTCTAGGTTGGCCCTTAGTTTTCTAGTGAATGGAATGTCATTTTATGTGTGATCTTATAAGATTGTCTCTTAGAACAGTCTGAAAATTTGGTTAAAAAAATTATTGCTTATTCTTCTCTGCCTCTATTCAGATAACACCTGCTCTGTCTATCTTCTGGAGCTATTTATTTATTTAACACACAGATTTCTGAAACATATATCCTACTAAGTGATGTCTATTATTTGTATTTGTAAATTTCTTGATATTAAATTGAGTGCATAATATTCAATTTGATAATTAAACAGGAGACTTGTTATCTGTAATAGCATAAAATTAATAGTCAAGAGTCATAGAAAACTATGCCTATCAGTTATGCTTTAGGTTTTCTGATATAATTGCACATAAGACTAGTCTAGTCCCCTGAAAGGTGGAAGATGTTTGGAGAAGAGTGGTCAGAGAGCTGCAATCTGGGAAGGAGTTAACCTACCATTACAGGCCTTGAAGTTGAAGGAAAGGGTCAAAAATCAATCTAGGAATGCTGTTGTTTCTAGAAGGTCTCAAAAGAAAAATGGGGGCTTCAGTCCTACAACCAAAAGGAACTGAATTATGCTGACAACCTAAATGAGCAGGAAATGATTCTTCTTTAGAGCTTCCAAGAAAGAGCACAGCTTGCTGCCCTCTTATCTTCTTTTGTATCCAGTTAGCAGACCAAGTAAACAGAGCACAGAGCAGCTCTCAGGAGGGATTTTAGAAACCCACCATTGGCTAGCAACCAATCATATGGCTGTACCTAATTGAAATTAGTCTGAGAAAATTGTCTAGAGTGATATATGGTGACTGGTGAGGATATATTGGACTTCTGACCTACAGAATTATAACATAATAAATTTGTGTTGTTTTAAGTCCAGAAGTTTGTGGTGATTTATTACCAGAGCAATGAAAAATAAATATATTTGTCATTATGATTTAGGACTTATGTCTAAGAGTAATGTTAATAGATTAAAAAAATTAAACTGATGTGATTTTAGTTTCCTGAACTCTTAAATTCCTTTACTGACTACCCCCATTATAACTGGAGGGGAGGGGTGAGGTGGAAGCCACCTCTAGGTGGTCAAGAGTGCTCAGGAGTCCCAGACAAACTGGAAAATGAAGTGAGAACTCAGCCCTTTCCAAGTATTTAAAGGACTGGTGAGAAGGGAAAGGAAATGGGGGATGGGAAAAGGAGTGGTGATGCAAAGGGGTATTGACCTCCTAACATCCCTGTGGAAGGGATGGTGTCAGGAAAAGTAATCCTTTACCTTTTAAGAGAGAAGTATGATGGTCTCATGCATCACTACAAGTTGAACAGAACATTTATTGGTTCATACTACCAGTGCATTTTCTTTTTCAAAAACTAAATCAAAATAGCATTTTTCTGTCTTTGCTGCAGTTGATCTTTTCCTGATCAAGCAAATAAGAGGCATCTGTAGTATGGTGGAAAGCAAAACAAACTTTTTCCTTCCTTTTTCTCTTGTTCCTCTTTTCCCCCAGATTTGATTCAAAAAGCATTAGGAACCAGGAGGAAGATGCAATTCTATTACTGATTGATAGTGGGAGTATTGGTAAGTCTGTGTCATTCTGAGTTTCTCTTTCCTTTTTGATAAAAGTCAGATAACACCTGCTCTGTCTATCTTCTGGAGCTGTTTATTTATTTAACACACTTGTTTGTTAAATAAAATTTGGTTGTTTGCAGCACAACCATATGTATTTGTTATCTGCACTGGATATACAGTGGTGAATAAGACATACATTAGCTCTTAGAGCTTACATTTTACTTGAAAAAAAGCTAATGAGGTAATACACCTGAAAACATTTTACACATTTTAATTAATTCTACTATCCTATCAGTCTATTTCAGTATGTGCAGTTTACTCTTTTTACAAATAAAACCTTTATGAAAGAGAGCAATATCTAAAAAGTTAAGTGAAGAACTGGCCCAGTAAAGGATTGATTCTTACTCTCTGTATATCATAGCTCCTGCTTAGAACAGAGTTTGAAAACCACTGGTCAAGCGGATAGGAACCTAGATCATGAATGCTTTTGTTCTAATAGATCCATAATTACTATGATCCATTTCATCAAATTTGGGATTGGTTACAAATGCTCACAGGTATCTTGAAATCAAGTAAGAGAAATAAATAAAATATATTTGAAAAAATCCATTCAGTATTTAAAATTTTTAGCTCTAATGCAAAAATGAAAATAATTATTCTCATAAAGCACATAATCCAAAAGATTACCCTAACTTGGTAAATTTAACTTCTATATAGTCTCTATCCATTCAGAACTGAAATGGCAAACTGGCATTTACCTTAACATTTTTGTTAATATGAAACATATATAATGGTACTATGCTCTATAACACACAATACTGACAGGAATATACACTGTTAAAACATAAAGAGAAATATTCTTAGAACTCAAAAGGAAAATTGTATTTTCTGACTATCTAGTCCCTCTTGTGACAAAATAATGGTATGACATGGCTTATATATCCATTCAACCCAATCCACCTTTCCCACTCTGAAAGATTTGGAAAGTAATTTAAGCATACAAAATATCTGCCCAATTAATATAAAGGAGAATATAGTAACAGCTTACAGTAATGGCTTACTGAACTTTTAAATAGTTCAGTAATTTAATTGGTACAACATGGAATTAAATTACTATATAATAAAGCTTAGATGTATGGACCCCAGTAATTCTACCATAATGCAGTCTCCCTTCACACCGAACAGGCTGACCACTTTAACCAAAAAATGAATTGTGACACTGTGTGACTTCCAAGGCTAGGGAATGACAAACATTGCAGCTTCTGCCTTGTTTCATTGGATCTCTCACATTAGGGGAAGTCATCTGCCGTTTCCTAAGGACACACTGTAAGAGCTCTCTAGAGAGGTTTACATGGCAATGAACTAAGTCTTCCTGCAAATAGACACTGAGGAACTGAGATTTCCCGCCATCAGCATGTGAGTGGGTCCTTTTGGAAATGGACACTCCAGTCTTGGTACAGCCTTCGGATGACTACAGCCCTTGCCAATTTCCTCGCTGTAACCTCGGGAGAGACATTGAGCAAGCGCCCAAGCCTACTTGTTCTGGATTTCTGACATGCAGAAACTATGTGGAAACATACATGTTTATTATTGTCTTAAGCTGCTAAATTTTAGGCAACTTGTTTGCATAACAGTAGATCTCTAATATGGTGAGTTTCAAAGTGCTCTGGGATTCCACAAGAGAAGAGATCACAACCAATATGGGGGGTCCAGGAAGAACTTAAGGAACATATAGAAAAAATAAAAAACAAATGGTGACCCCTGAATCCTGTGATTTTGGTCATGACACCCGACAATTAAAGTATAGAATTAAGAAATGACTATAGCAGGAGAGATATAACTGTATGTACTTGGAAGGACTGATGTGTGAGGAAAGACTAAAGTGAAGGACACAGCAAGCTCCCGTAAAGAACAAAAAGGGAAAAAAATCATCGAAGTCAGGCTTTGAATAGATAGTCTTTTAAATTCAAATTCCAGAATGTTATGATGAAGGACCATATTAAATCTAAGTGATGATGTGGTTTTTAGGCCAGTACATAAGGCCCTTTTTTCCCTGAGTCCACATTCAGAAACAACAATGAAATAAGATGTGAATGATCAATAAGGAGTGAGCTTTGAGCATGTTCTGAAGCTAAAGAGCACCAATCCAGGGCATGATAGTATCAGTCAAGTCTGATTTTTCTTTACCTCCCTACACTGCCGTCCCAATACTGGAGGAGACAGCAGGCAGTCCACTGTGGTAGGGGAAGGAATGAGGATAAACTGAACAAAATCTCTTTCCTACTGCAGCTTTCCAGCTTGAATGAGGCCTACACTACGGAAAGGAGAAATTTCAAGGGCCCATGAATATAATACTATTCATGGTTTAGGCTAAGGCACAAAAACGGTTATTCTAATTACCGAATTGTTGTGCTAATAAAAATGACCAAAGGGGTTTTTATTACTCTCAATATAACCAGTATTACCGTAGCACCTGCTTTTGTTTTTATTCAAGGTATAGGAAACAATAACTCCTAATGGGTTTGAATGCATGTAGGTGGGAGATAAAATTGTTTTTCTAAGTATGTCCAGTGGAATCCTTCTCTTTTGTTTAAGCGGTTATAATAACAATGCACTGGAGCAAACAATGGCCTAAATCTGTACCATGTGTATAATTGTGCTGGGTGCCTTCCCTCTGCTTTCTGGCTCCAGTCTCCACCTTTTCTCACCCTATTCTCAGTCCCCAAGGCTAACCTGTCTGGATCATGTAACCCCTGTGCTCCCTGGCTTCCGTTTGGGGCAGGCCACAGGCAGGCTTGGCAGGAGAGACTGGAAGGAGAGAGGAAGTGAGATCAGGATGTGTTTCCCCTGGCTCCCTCTTTCCAAGGTCACTTCACCTTGACTGAACTCAGCACTTCTCTCAAGGCATCTGACTCTTTAGGACTCTTGTTTGGAAACCTCTCTCTTCATTATCTCTTCAGACCAGGGCCCCAGGTCATTGCTTCATCTATTATCATTTGCCAACGCACAGTCTTTTATAAGTAGTCTTGCTGTGAATAAACCCTTCTCACCTTCTCCTATTTCAAATGAGCTGCCTGTTCGCTGCAGGAACTCTTAACTGACACAATAACATAACTTGCTTTGCTGACCTCCAAAATATTAATAGGAGAACTAAAGCCATAACAGTTATGAAAATGTTTACAGTAAGTTTAAATATAGAGCATAATTATTATTGTTTTTGTTTTGGATGGCGTTTTCAGTAATGTGTGAAGAAGTGAAGGAAAAGGTCCTTCAGAAAAATTCCAGGCCAATCACTAAAATCTTCCAATATTAAGGGTTCATTCAGTTAGTAGATACTATTTTGCCAGGGATATAATCATAGCTGCTTTCTTTTGTTTACATTAATGGGATAACCATTTATTAATAAACAAGTAGACTGAAGGAAGAAAATATTTTGGTCTTCAAAGCATAATTGAGTTAACTTTGCCCTGAGAATTAATTTGCACAGCCATCTGAAAATGAAGCTAGTGTCAAATTAGGCAAAAAAAAAAATTAAACATTATACAAAGTAGGAAATTATAGGTGGTTCTTTGCTTCTTCTTAATATGATCTGACATAGATTTTGCTTTGTTTAATTTTTATGATTATTTTCTTTTTAATTTTCCCCCAGCTATTCATTCATCCTTCCATTTCTATCTCTTCAAAAAACAGTAAAAGTTTTTTCTCTTCTCATTATTTTACAGTAACTGAAAATAAAATAAGGCATTTCATATGAGTTTTTAAATATGGGGTCATGTACCTATAATTTAGAGATCCATAAACATGATGGGAAATGTTACATCTGCAGTTTCGTTACCCTCTAATTGAAATACAGTATTTGCTTCAGTTATGAATGTAGGGGACAAATCACAATAGTATTAGTAGTGCCTTTTGTCATAAACAGAAATCACAGATACATTCAGATAACATTTTAGTCATTGCAGATACTTTGAAATTGTTTTTATTTTCAGTACTATCTGAAATTATTATTTTTTAGATCTCATAGATCCTATTTTATGTATCAATAAAGAAGTATAAATGTTTTTATACTACTGATTGATTTTTATTTTGATATTTTATTTTGATAATTCTGTTTCTATATATTGGTAAACTTTGAAATTCTATGAAATTTATCCACATAAAAATATTTCCTGAGAAAGGGACCATAGGTTTCACCAAAATGCCGAAATGGCCCATTACACATAAAAGCTTATGAATCACTGTATTAAGTGATGGATGAAATTTTTAGGGCTACAGTATGGAAAATGCATCTCAGACCGATCACATGCTTTTGGTGAGTATGAAAAGATAAGATATGCATGCCTGAGAAGGAGAAAAACTGATGGCATGTGAAAACCACAGGTGTTTGTAAGCAACAAAGAAAGTATGTGTGTACATTCACATATATTAAGGTAACAAGTAATTCCTGGACTTGTTATTCAAAACAAAATAAAGAAGGAGTAAAACCATCTGGATTAAAGGACAAAACTATTGTCTCATATAATGTGATCAAAGAACAGCAAAAACCTTATATACAGCTCTCCTAAGCAAAATTACTGTACTATTTATGGACCTTCTTTTTATGAGAGTTACAAAACTCTAAGCTGTACATGTTTGCTACTAAATATGTGAAAATATTCATTTTAGTCCTGTAACTTTATCATACATATTTAAAGGATGCTGAAATATCTTTGTAACAGATGATAGAAAATTTTAATCTTTTATCTTGTTTGGGTTACCATTACATTTTGAAAGAAATCTGAAATTATATTTCTATTAAATCTCAAGAATGTGTATAGAAAGAAGAATTTTAAGTAATAGCTATTACTTGTCTCTTGTTTTTTATCTCTCTAATATACAAACCAAATTTAATATTTGTTTAACACCAAGAAAGGTAATTCCTGGATAAAAAAATGAATCCTAAAGCAAACTCTCACCAGAAGTGCCCTTGGAATTTAATTTGATGGAGTAAAACAGCAACTCTCAAAAATGAAAACCTAAAGACAAAAATAAATTACATGTACATAAGAAATGGTTAATGTATATAGATCATTCTAAATAAATTCTAAATAAAATAATACTAACACTGGAGGTCACCTTTGTTGTTACGCCATGGAGTACCAAAAGAATGGCGTCTTTGTATTCTAATTGCATCCTCAATTTTTCAAGCTCCTGGGTAAACTTCTGTGCAAATACCTTAGCTCTCCTTAATACTTTAAACTTTCTGGCAGTAGTTGGAGATGAAGGGAAACGTAGAGAACAAGAGAAAAGAAAATGATCATTTTTGACTTCTGAAGATCATCAATTAGTCAGCTAAAATCCTTTCTTACTTTATACACCATTGGTTGGGACCTTCACAATCTGGCTCTAGAGATACTGACTAACCTAGGTTTTGCACTGCATAGTCAGTCCTAAAGGTAACAAAATGAATGTTTTTTGAATACAGTATCCCTGTGTAACTGAGGTAGTGCAGGGAATGGGGCAAGCATCGTGATTAACTTTTCCTGCCTATGATGAAAAATGCTGAGATAAAAATAGTATAGTAAGAACAGGAGGGACCCCATCTTAAGCCTAAGATTCCGTTTTAAAAAGTAGAGAGTTGAGAAGTAAAATTCCTAACATATTCTCTGGTAATCAGACAATAACCCAACAGCCTATATCTTAAGGCAGGGCAGGCAGTCTTAACTGATATATTTGCACTCTTTGAAGGTAACCACTATCTTAAAAGAAGAACAGGAAAAATAAATCCCTTGTTTTGTGGTTTATTTAGAAAAATTAGCTGAAGGACTGATAATAAAGGAGAAGAGACATGGTGTCTCTCACCAGAGATAAGCATCTCGAGACCACAAGCCAAGCCTATGCCCAACAACCTCCCCTCTGCCCTTTGCCCCATTCTTGAAAGCCTTAGAAGACAGAACCCCCGACCTTTCAGTGCTCCTCCTGAGGACTCCCGCACTTTCCTTTAAGTGCGTACTTTCAAATACAGCCTTTTCACTGCTGAAATTATTGCGTTTTATTTCTTTGCTATTTCATTTTATTTCCAAGTCTTCACTCTGTCTCTGCTTTACTCCTGATAAGTAGGAAGGGGCTGCTAAGAGCTCAGATTTTGGGCCTGCATATTTCCATCATCTGGGTGACCCGGATGAAACTGCAGCTGTGCGATCTGCTCTTAGTAGCCTGCCTGAAAATCTCCTTTCTTTGGGAAGTTCTCAGAACATGATCTCACTCCATCCTGTGCTCTGTGACTTCCTCAAATCCTGGGGTAGTAGGGGTTAGTCTCTGTGCTGTGCAGATCCAAGTGGACACAGGATGGCAGGTGACCCTGGTTTCAAAAGTTGGTAAGGGAATCTGCCCTAGGCTGAGAACTTTCCCACTTTCCCTCAACAGTTACCTGTTCTCTGCTGCCTGCACGGCAGCTGCCATTCTCTGCTGCTCTTGCTTTAATGAATTCCTTCCTTACCTACACTTGTCTGACCTGCTCGAGAATTCTTTCTCACCCAGAGTCAAGAACCTCCCCTGTCTAGGTTGAGGTTTCTTCTAGTGCTTCCTTTACCTAGTGTAGAGGGAGAGAGCCCCCCAGACGCAGCTGCCCGGCAACATCACCTCAACTCCTTCCCAATTTCATTTCTTATCATGTTTCCTAGTATCTGATACTGAGCGCAAACCATGCTATTCCCGTTCCCAAGAATATGCCCTGAACATTCAAGACTGTAAACCATCTCTTACTTGATTTCCTCTCAACAGAATGTTTGTTGTTAATCCACTTAAACTTTCAAAAGCAGTACTAGTTATTTGGGTTAAATTTGTTATTACTGTTGAATATGGGTAGTCATCTTTTTTCACCATCTTGAAAATTATCAGAAAAGGACCCATAATCTCTTCAAATAGTGATTTGACCTCCCCACTAAACTCTCATTAGATTGACATGTGTGTTACAATTCTTTGTTCTGTTCTCAATCTCTTTGTAATATATATTCTGAGTTATTTCCTTAGCCTTATCATATGATGAATTTATTTATTCTTCTATCAGGTCTAATCTGCTGATTATTTTATTGCTAGTTTCTTTTTTTTTTTTAACTGATCATGGATCATTTCAGACACATGCCAAAATAGAATAGTATAATGAGCTCTCATGTATCAATCATTCAAATTGAGCAATCACTGATTTATGGCAAGTCTTTCATCCATTTCATTCTTACTCCTGTATTATGTTGAAGCATGTCCAATATAAATACTTCCAGCTAAATATTTAAATGAGAATTCCTGTTACTTTTAATGTAATCATAGAGCCATTTTCATATTTGAAAGTACACAATAATTACTTAATATCATCAAGTAGCCACTGTTCATATTCAGTGTTTACTTAAAATTATCATGTAGCCACTGTTCATATTCAAAATTGTTTCTTTTCTATGTTAATTTTTAAGCAAATCATTGCTTGAATCAGGGTCCCAAAATATTGTAACTGATTAATAAGTGTCTTATTAGATAAGTGTCTTATTTAATCTTTAGGAGCCCCTTCATCCTCTATCTCTTTTTCCCCCCTCCAAATCCTTGTAATTTATTAATTGAAGAAACTGGATTATTCATCCTGCAGTTTCCTACAGTGTGAATTTTTTTTTTTTGCATTCCTGAAGTGTCTCTGAAGTCATTTATCTGTCTTCTATATTTCCTGAAAACTGTAGGTGGATCTAAGGCAAGACTTTTCTTTTTTTTAAATTCTATTTTATAAGTGGTGTTGAGTTCTTTCATTAGTTAGCATATACTAACTTGCTGCTTTTCTTCTTGTGGTGCTAGTAGTAACTGATCTTTGTTTAGATCCATCATTTCATTAGGGTTTACAAAATAGAGATTTTAATTCTATCATTCCTTCTTTTATAAGCTGGAATAATTCTATAAAGAGGAATTTTTACTTCATTTACTTGTACTTATCTCCCTACCTACCTATTATTTATCATTTTTTTTTCATTGCTTTAGCTGTAAAAAATCTATAAAGAGAAAATTCCCCCTTATCTATTCTTAGTTACTTAGTGGTACAGTTCACATTAGAAAAGTAGGTTTAATAATATCTTTATTTACAAGTTTTCAAAACAATGAACTGAATTCTCCCAAGATGAATAATAATCTTTAAGACATACTTTTGAATTCAGAGATTTAAACACATTTAATGCATTATAGTTAATGTTTTTAATTAATGCTCAGATTATCATACTTTGGCCAGTGGGAACCTCTTCTAATTGGCTCCTGAGTCCTTTAAACCTGACTTTAATTACAGCAAACTTCCTAACTATCAGGTATGAAAAGATATTTAAGCTCAATTTGTACATTTTCTGTCCTCTTCTTCCGGAGGAGCCCTTGCTCCTTAAGTGAGAAGTAGTATTGTGAGATGGCAATCTGGGCACTAAGGTTGCTCATTGCCGCTAGGTCAGTAACTGTTTTGTAGAACTTTCAAGGTACAGACAGAATCATGAGCTCATGCTGATAGTAATTCACAAACATTAGTTCATACTAATATGAATGTTTCACGGACATTCCTGGGATCTTAATGAGGAGGAGTTTTTATTTTATTCAACATGTTCACCATACAACTTTATCTTATTTCTATTCTGTGCTGTGAATCCCAGTTTAATTGGCACCAGGAATTGCAGAACTAGAGTTTCATGAATATTTACTTGCTTTTCCCACAATATACAATCGACAATCTCAGAATAGCAATACCAATAGTATTAATAGCAGTATAATTTCTGAAAATAATTTTTAAGATTTTTCTTTCTTTTTGGACTGCCTTTTCTCACATGTTTCACTAGGTCTGTACAAATTGCTTTATTTCATTACTTGGAATAAATTTTGTTAGTGCAATAATGCCATCAACTGGAATATATGTTTAATTTGTTTCAGTTATTTTTTAATATTTAGGTATAACAACTTAATATTTATTTTTGTCATATCATTATGTAAAACTATTTAAATAGTTTCAAAGTCAAAATAGTATTATTATTTATATGTCTAGCTTTATTTTTGATCCCTTTATCCCCTTTTCTATTTTTCCCCATAGATTACCATTTAAAAATATTTTATATTTGTCCTTTTACTTTTTAAATCTGTGTTTTTATTTGTATTGCCATGTAACATATTATACTCACTCTTATCCATCTTGTTGTTACTAATTAACAAAGTCATAAAACTCACCCTACAGCAGTATATAGAGATATCCCTATCCCTCTTTTTTATAGCTGTTTAGTAATAATTCATTTGCCAATGTCATAGTTTATTCAACGAATCCCTTTTTTGATTAACATTTGTGCATTTTGTTTTGGCAAACAGTCCTAAAATGAATAGCCTTGGGCATACATCTTTTTTTTAAACATGTTTTTGATAGTGAGATTCCTAGAAGCAAGAATGTTGGGCTAAAGGGTAGGTGTCTATGTACTATTGCTGGTATGGTGAGCACCTCCCTGGGAGCTCCACTGGGCATTCCAATCAGCAACATGTGGGGGTGCCTTTTCCTCATAGCCTCACTAATTAGTTTGTCTTTTTAAATGGATTTTGCCAATTTAGTGAAAATTACTGTCAGTCAAGTGTTACTCTGCTTTTTTTTTTTCTTATGAGAATTGTTGGCATCTTTTCACATGATAAGTGATTTACATTTCTTTTTTTCTATGAACTCTTTTTTTCTACCCCATATTCCTATAGCCTTGTTCTTTTTCTTCCCTAAGTTTTTCCATATTAAATATATTAACCTTTTGTCTTTGATATAAGTCACAAACATTTGTTCAATTTTTTTTTCTTTGCTTTATGGTATCTTTTCTTGTGGCAACTTGTAAAAAAATATGTAATTAATCAAATATCTATTTTACCCTTAATTTTTCTGGATTGTGCATTGGAATTTGGAAAATTTTATTTACTCCCTCACTGAACAGAAATTCACCAATGTTTCCTTCTAGTACACATATGGGCTACACTGATATTCACATATGAGATGAATTTAAAGTTTCCTTTTATGAATGCAATGCTTGTGATTTGGGGGATCAGTATTATATTTGTTTCAGAAAATGAATGGAAAGTTTACTTTATCTATTATTATCTGAAAAGGTAAAGTAACATTGGGATTATCTGATACCTTTTAGATTTTGTAAAATTCTGTGAAATATCAAGATCTGGTGCTTTCTCTTGGCAAGCTCTTTTAAAATTAAAAAATAAAAGGAAAGAAATCTCCATGGCAATTGGACTTCGGGTATCAATGTTAGTAAATTATATTTTTCTAAAATTTTATTCATTTTTTTCTAGGTCTTCAATTTACTTACATAGAGTTCAGCGAAATAGTTTTCTATTCATTTTTTTAAGTTCCTCTGTTTTGATGGTTGTTTTCATCTTGTCATTTCTAATTTTGTGTATTTGCTTTATACTTTTTTCTTAGAACAACTAGTCCCTTGTCCTGTTGATTTAAGAAAAAGTTTGCATTTATTTTTAATATCCTATATTTTGCTTTACAAATTTGATTTCAGCTTTCTTCATTGTTAATTTCTACCTTTTGCTTTTTTGTTCTGCTTTCTTGGCTTGATTTGCTGTTATTTCTAGATTTTTGTTCTGTAGTTTTGCTTTATTCTTATTACTGTTATAATGCTGATTTTCACCTGATATTTGCTTTATCTGACCATTACATTTTCATTATTATTATTTTCAATAAAGTGTGTAATTTTTTGTGTTTCTTTTTGATCTAATAACTGTTTAATAACATGGTATTATACTTTCTAGGTAAAAGTGCCTTCCTCTTTTCTGGTTTTGTTTATGTATTTTTTTAGAATTTCTCGAGGGTCTTTCACCTCAGATATGGTATATTTTGTGAATATTCCATATGTACTGGAGAAGTTATATTTTATATTACTAAAGCTCAGAGCTTTATGGATTAAATTTTATATGTCTTCTATTAACTTTAAAAATATAATTTGCTTTGGATTTTTTTTAAAAAAAGGGTTAAAGTCTCCTATTATTAACATATTTCTATTTCCTAGCATTCTCTGCAGTTTTTCATTGATATATATTATACTTTTTTGGTTTTTATGTTTTTCCTACTATAATTTGTCTATTCTTCTATTGTCAACCTTTCCAAATATCTGTATTTTTAGTTGTGTCTCTTAAATACAGAAGTGTTAGAATTTCCTTTATCCACCATTCTGAAAATACTTGTATTTTAATAGGTAAGTTATATCATTTACATTTATTGATATGATCAAATGTTTCTGCAATCTATCATATTTTAAATATCATGTTTATATAACCAGTCTTTAATATAAAGCTTTTCACTGTGTCCTACTTTTTGTGGTCTCTTTTTTTATAGGAGAGTTTTAATATTTATTCTTATGGTCATTTTTGTACTGATATTTTCATATGAAAACTTTGGTCCTCTCTTTTAAATTTTTATCTTGTGTTCCTTAGTAAAATATTCATTAAATTTAATTTGTAATCTTTTATTTTCCTTCTCCATGTCCCCGAGCAACCATTTGTAGTAATGACATTTTATTCCAAGTTAATAGCCATGAAGCAATCAAAAACTCATTCTAAATGTTATATTCTCACTACTGTCCCTGAATTGCTTGACACTTTGAGGTATTTTACTGTCAGACTCTGTAACTATCACACATGGCCCTCTTGTCCCTGCAGCCAGCTTTTCACTTTAATATTAAAGTTATGCTCACACCAATTGTTATGATCATATCTCTCTAGTCATTTTGGTTGCCTGAAGAAACTCATTGACTAGCTTCTTTAGGAATTGCTCCTGGGAACAGTATACCCTAATTTTTGCATGTTTGCAGTAGTTTATTTTGGAAAATCTGTCCGAATGGCCATTAAATGCTTTCCAATTTACCTTTATTTCTTATAAGCTGAGCTATGTTAGGTAGATAAATTAAACCTCCTAATATAGTTTCCCTTTATGACACTTCCTAAGGAAATTATGATGAAACTTCAATATAGAATATATATACTTGTAATATTGATGCAATATATATTTGGTACATATGCTATATATTTATGTTATAAATTCATATATAAACATTTACATATAACACATATTAATTTTCAAATTATTTAGTAGACTATGTTGCAAGATCCAAGAATTAAGTAAATAACAATTATTAAAAGGCACAGTATTTTGTCCTTGGAAAGTCCACTTATCCCTTGGATTTCCATGGTTTTCTTTGTAACATATGTTCTTTAAATATATCAATTCTTGCTTTATATTTTAATCCATTATAAGTATTTCTAAATTTCCTAATATTATGTGATTTATTTGAGGGGCAGATACTATATTTCCCTCCTCTTTTTCACCAGAGCCCAACATTGTGCCTAGGATATAAGTGAAACTCATTTATATTTCTTTAATTAAAGTAGGGTCTGAATTTCAAACTATACGTGTGCAGTTATTTTTCAATTACAGTAAGATAAACTACAGTTCCCAAGTAATAATTTTATTTCCTAGTGTAGCTTTGAGAATCTTTGAAAACAGAAGCCCAGCAAACTGCATCCTGTGTGCTGAGAACCACTGAGCGCAGCAGTCATGGAGCCATGAACGAGCATGACAGTCCTAGAACTCCAAGTGTACAGGTAAGACTGGACTGAAGGATGTGGAGACGAGTGCACAAAGAAACGAGACGCCAGGTTATTAAATTCTCTGTAGGATTTGCTAAGGAGTTTGCATTTATCTTGTAAGCAACATTTCTCCCCAAACATTTGGTGTTAAATGATCCACTTGCTAGCACAGTAGATGATACATTGTCACTAAAGCAGTGGTGACGGGGATAGAGGTGGAGATGAGGAAAGACTAGAGAAAGAAAAACATGACAAAGAATTGAGGCCAGAATTAGGAAAACCTTAATGGAAGAGGATATTCTGGATAGATTTAAGATACAAAACAAATAGGATTTAAAGAATTTTGTGACAAATCGAATATTTAAGGTGAGCAGAGGGAATTCTGGTGAGCAAAAGGAGTCTTAGTAAATTCCTCAGATTCCTGACTTTGGTAATTGATGGTTCTTGTACCACTGCTAATGTAAATCATACAGAACCAGGAACAGATACTGAAGGGGTAGAAAATGAATTAAGTTTAGGATGACTGCTCCAAACTACTGACAGTTACTCAATAATTAAAGGGAGATTTAATTACTGTAATTCTAATATAATAATTGGTAGTTTAGAAAGCACTCATTTGATTTTTATTGAGGTTAAGTAATCATCCCCGTTTTACAGATAAATAACCTGAGGATCAAGATAAGATTCTTGTATAAGTCACTTGACTAGACATGATCAGAAATTTGACTTAAACACATGCTATGACTGTAAGTCCCCAGAGGTCTTCACTAACCTCTTGGTATAGGTAGAGTGGACTCATTCAGCTATTTCAGAAAGCTTTGTATCAAGGGTAAAAATAAAATGGTATTCTGGTTATCTTTATTAAACAGAAAACTCAAATGACCATAACATTTATCCCAAAGCATACACATCTCCCCTTACCTCCCAAATACTTAATGTCTTATAATTTTATATCTGCAATAGATTCTTCTTCAGGAGATATTATCACGAAACTATTAGCACCTCCTATAGCAGTCATTTTGCTCCCTAAACAGTTACTTCCAAAGCTGTAAAGTTAAACTCACAAGCTAGCTAAAACACTGTCAACTCTGCTTACCTACAAGATTTTCATTGTATTTTTGAAGTGGAATTCTGTCTGTTTTGGAACCCAGAATGGAAGAATTAGAAAATGAAAACATTCCTTCTCCAAGAGTTCACTTACCTCTGTTTACCTTTATGTTCTACAGAGCCAGCTGAGAGTCTGTCCAGAGGAGACCCAAAGCCAGAGAAGCTCCTTTTTTTCTTTGTTTCAATCACATCATTCTCTAGAGACACAAATTCATCAAGAAGCAAGAATTTTGCTGCCAGATCAGTGGCTGATTTTTCTTCCCTAGCTGTGGGTGGTGACTGCACATCTGTGACACTCAAGTCAAAGACCTGTTGGGCAGGAAATGTTGTTGCATTCACTAAGAAAAAGAAACCTCGAATGTGTACAATAATCTGCATTTTCCTTTTGCTACCTTTAGCTGACATGCCTGTCATGACACTTGATTTCTTGTGGAGTCATGCTCCAGAGAGAAAGACTTTCAGGGACCATAACACATAGAGAAGAGGTATATCCAAAAGAAGTTAAAGGAAAACAACAACAACAACAACAACAACAACAACAACAACAACAACACACACACACACACAAAAAAAGGGGGAACTTTTATTTAAAGTTCTGACTCTAAAATTTAGTATATAACTAATCATTTTTTCCGATTGTTTCTAAGGAACAACTACATCATCCTTTCTGATTACTCCCATAGCACTTTATCTATCAGTCTTCCATCACTGCACTCATTACAGTTTCCTTTTTATTAGACTGGTTATAATACATTTGGATTGCTTATTAGATAGTGAGTAATCTGAGGATAACGATTGAGTCTCATCAGTCTTTTATTTGCTCTATTCACTGCTTTGCCCAGTATTTTGCTTATAGTTAGTACTCAGTACATTTCTGATGAATATTTATTGAGTGAATTATAAAGAAAAATAAAACTCATGCTATCTTTTTTCCATCACTCATACATACCTTATTGATTTAAGTCACTGAGCTCCCACTAGGCACCAGGTTCTACATTAGATGCCAGGTGCATAAAAATTAACACAATCCAGTCTCTGACTTCAGGTTGCTTACTAATTCCATTCCTGTGATTTATTAACAAATATTCATGTGTCTCCAATGAGTTAGTGCTAGTACAGTGACTTTACTGTCCCATTTCTTGTTTATTTATTTGTCTACTACACATATTGAAACTTTGTACTCCATCCAAGTCTTAAAAGTAAGGGTGTTTAGTTGCTGAAGTCTATCTTTTCTTTTTCTAAGCCCAATGACAGCATTCAACAAAAAGTGCTCCTATTGACAATTCAAATCATTGTGTAATACAGGGGATATTACTTCTTTTCCAGAAGTCTGCGAGTATTCTCTGATGGGAAAAGACTTCCGCTTGAGGGATCTCATCTTTTTCTTTATGTTCTGTCTTTCTTCTTGGATTGTTTCTTCCATTCTCTTTCTATTCTCTTTTTCCTCAATAAAATGAGTGGCATTTTCCAAGCCTTTCCATCATTGGCTCCAGCAACTCTCTTTTGAAATACTTATAGTCTGTCACATACAGACTCAAAACTATGGAGCTTCCTCTTTCCTAGACCAGTCAAGTCTGCAGTAAGTCTGGTCAGTTCTTGCAAGACCTCTCTTACTCCTGCTCTGACTCCCTTCACTAGTGATTTGTATCAGGTCCTCTTTACCATATAGTATACATTCTTAATTACCTTGTAATAACTTGTTTCTCTAGCTCCCTTTTTTCTATTCTTTACAGAATAGTGCCATAAAGTTAATTGTCTCCAAACACCACTTTCCTCATATAAAGAAAACAAAAAATCCCTCATAACTCTTTGTAAATTATCCTGTGAAGTCCTCAATATGATGCCAAATTCCTCTTAAATATCAACTTCTATTACTTTCCTATGTAAGCTTGACAATATAGAAACTGGAGAAGGATGCTATAATAATGAGAAAGAAATTAAAGAACAGGTGACAAAACTTCAAAGGGCCAAGAAAGATTATTAGCTCTCAGAACATCCTTCCAACTAACATATAAAATAGAGTTTTGTTTCTTTTTAAAGATATTCTTAACTCTCAGATTAAAAAAACTCATATAAAACTTGTCCTTTGGTGAAGTGCCTTTCAGATTATTGTTTTACATTATTTAAAAAGTACAAACAACAATTTTTAATAAGATCAAAGAAGCCAAATAATTTTTTCTCTGTGCAGAAATGTCCTTACACTTCTTTTCCTTTGTATTTTAGTCATGGCAGCAAGAAAAAATTTGTACAATAATAGAAAGTTTTATCAAAACTACTCAAATTCTGATATGTAAACAATTTCAAGTTTTACACCAAAGTACTTCATCTTGATGTAATTGATTGAATTATAAATATGGCTGAAATGACAATGAATTTTCATTTATGCTTTTTTGTTCAAGGAATACAAACCTTTATTATTATTTCCAGTTTTTCTGACAGTTAGATAACTGGCTTTATCTGAATTCATAGTGAGAACAATAGAAAAAAAGCCTATTTCCTTGATTTATCTTATCAAGTCACCTCCCTATCTATCAGCAGCACTTACTTCTGATGCTAGTAGAAATGGCTTATGTTCATTAAATATATATGGTCCCCATGAACAGACACTTCTCCAAATAAGAAATTCAGATGGCCAACAGGCACATGAAAAGATGCTCCACATCGCTTATCATCAGGGAAATGCAAATTAAAACAGCAATGAGATATCATCTCACACCAGTTAGGATGGCTAGCATCCAAAAGACTAGCAACAACAAATGTTGGTGAGGATGCAGAGAAAGGGGAACCCTCCTACACTGCTGGTGGGAATGTAAATTAGTTCAACCATTGTGGAAAGCAATATGGAGGTCCCTCAAAAAACTAAAAATAGGAATACCATTTGACTCAGTTATTCCACTCTTAGGAATATACCCAAAGTGAACAAGATCACAGATTCAAAAAGACATATGTACCCCTGTGTTTATTGCAGCACTATTTACAATAGCCAAGATATGGAAGCACTTAAGTGTCCATCAGTAGATGAGTGGATAAAGAAGATGTGGTACATATAAACAATGGAATATTATTCAGCCATAAGAAGAAAACAAATCCTACCATTTGCAACAACATGGATGAAGCTAGAGGGTATTATGGTCAGTGAAAAAAGCCAGGAGGAGAAAGACAAGTACCAAATAATTTCCCTCATCTGTGGAATATAAGAACAAAGCAAAAACTGAAGGAACAAAACAGCAGCAGACTCACAGACTCTAAGGAGGGACTAACAGTTACCAAAGGGAAAGGGGGTAGGGAAGGTGGGTGGGAAGTGAGCGACAAGGGGATTAAGGTGTATTATGATCAGCACACATAATGTAGGGGGATCACGGTGAAGGCAGTAAAGCACAGAGAAGACAAGTAGTGGCTCTATAGCATCTTACTATGCTGATGGACAGTGACTTCAAAGGGGTATGTGGGGGGACTTGATAATATGGGTGAATGTTGTAAAAACCTTCATAAGATTGTATATAAATGATACCTTAATAAAAAAAATACGGTCCCTTAACCTAGTTTCCATTACCTCTGTTGCTACATCCGCTGAGAGGACTTTTCCTGAACTCCATAGCATCAATGTCACAGTCAGGATAAAATGTGCACTTGCCAATCTCCAGTCGAGCATCTGAAGGTCACATACATCAGGATTAACATTATTAGTTTTGTGTATAAAGGTAGAAAGCAAAAGTTCCTATAAAGCTTGTTAAACATAGGGTATAGACCAAATTATTCAGCTTCTATGTGCTGGAGTACATCTCTGCAAAACTTAAGTAATAATTAATAGAAGCTGTCAATTTCCTGGAATGAATTCTCTAAAGGCTTCATTTCCATGGAAACCTAAATTGGGGTTGAACAGCTATAATCATAATTTAATTAGAACTAACCCAAGTCTGAGAAATCTAGTCTGTATAATTTTATTATTTGGCTGCCTAATTCAGGGATTACAACCTCATGTACCTACAGGGAAATCCATGAGATTGGCCAAGTATGAGAGCATGCAGCCTGATGAGGTTTGTGGTGAACCACAGAGAATGTGCTGTACTTAGAAGCACTTAAATTAAAAATTTCAATAACACCACATATTGAATAGGAGAATATTTTTATGTCCTGTGTTTTGTAGTATCTCAAGCAAAATTCAAAGGTAGACATCTTATAGCAGAAATGTCAGATTTCATTATTATCAAAACTGAAAACTTCTATATGGTAAGATAAAGCAAATAAAGTTTAGAAAATTACAAATGCAATCTATTTTCAAGATATATAAAAAAAGAAAGATTAGAATTTTGAATATTCAAATTATTATAAACTTAAAAAAAATACACATGCAAGTAAAAATGGGCCGAAGTTATGAATGGATATTTCATAGGAAAGGAATAGCTTAATGGAAGACAAACATCCAAAAACATACATAACCTATTTAAGGCCAAAAAAAAAAAAAAAGAGAGAGAGAGAAATGATATACTAGTTCATATACAATGTTAGAATGGTATTTGGAAACAGAAAAACTTAAGCAATGCTGGTGAAGTTGGAAATGGATCAGTCACTTGGAGAAAAACGGACAATAACTGAATGGTTGAAAAAGGTCATTTTCTAAACAGAACGTATTTATTTTACTTCCTGTATATAGCCCAGAGAAACTCTTACAAATGTGTAAGGAGATCCGTATGTGAAAAACTGAAATCAACCTACCTACCATACTCAAGAAGAAACTGATTTATCATTTGGGGTATTTCATATTATGTACTCAAAGCGAATGACTTAACCATGTAATATATGTGTGCCTACTGTTAAAACAATTGACTTAAATGTTATGTTTATATGCATAGATTTCAAGGAAACACTTTAGGGGGCAAATGGGAAGTTATAGAAAATGCATATGGCATGCTACTAGTTACCTAAATTGGAAATAACACAAAGCAATTCCATATATTTAGAAATCTATACATATAATTAAAGTATAAATCAGTGGAACTTGATTCATGACTATGATTGCCTCTACAGAGGGAGGGAAGTAAATAAGAGTATGGAAGGAATCATAAGAGACTAACTTTTTATCTATAATTTTTTAAAAAGAAAATATGTCTAAATATTACATTTATAAATTCTGTGTAGTAAGCACAATGATGTGTCATTTATAAATTCATGGTTTTTTAAGCTTAAAAAATCTCTATAGCCAATTAAAGCTGATCTATGGCCTATCACAGGTTTGCTCGCTGCCAGCCTGACCGCTGGTAAAGGAGGAGGTGTTGCCTGGCATAGGGAAGATCACAGGCTGTGGGCTACAACAGAATGAACTTGAACCACTTAGTGTGTGGTATTGGGATAGTCCCCTAGTCCATCCTTTATGAATGAGAAGTCTCTGCAAATCTATTTCCTTAAAAAAATCATTTGGAAAGCCCCAGGGAGCAAAAAGGAAGGGATTCTAGGCTGGATTTGAAGAACTGGTTTAAATCTACTTTTTGCTTGAGTGTGACCTTGGATGTGTGTCATTTAACCTAGTTGGGCTTTATTTTCCATATTTGTGAAGTGAGGAGTAATTCTCACATCAAAAGAGCTTTAAGAGTCTTGGATTGATTCATGTATAACTTCTTAATCCAATATAGAATGTATAACATACGTGAAATAACATTTATACAGTATCACTAAATATTTCTTTAATAACTACATTTGCTTTGGTGTGACCTAAGAAGATTTTTCTGAAACTTCTTTAAAATACTGTTGCTGTGAAAACAGTGTAGATTTTTGTAATAAATGTTATTTGCTGTAATACAGACAGATAAGTACTTTACATAGAGTGGCATCTGCATTAATCATGTCTATTATGACTTAGAATGGAGAAAAACTATTTTAGCTTTGTCAATAACATTCATTTATCAAATATAATTTTAATTTTCATGTGATGCAGTCTAGACTAATTTCTTCATTACATTACCAATTAGTCTATTTTGGAATCTTGTCACATCATGTTAGTGATTAGTGACTTCTCTATATTCCACCCTTTCTGAAAGGGAACAGCAAATTATATGTTCTCTTTCTGACAAACTGGTATCTGAGTATCTGAGTTGAGTTTTTTGGTAAGTATCATAAAATAACAAATTACGAGTATGTCTCTAAATTGAGACAGTGGAAAAATAAGAAAGAGTGTAATAGTTATTTGGTAAAAATAACAACTTAAAAAAATGCATTAGCCATTTTTGAGAAAATCAGCAACTGAATCATATTTTTTCCTTCTGATTTTACTAATGTCTCTTTGACATTCCTCAATGTAAAGGAAGATACATTAAAAATGTAACTAGTTTAAAAATGATCTTGTATTTCTGGCGTATCTTTTTTAAGTAGCTCTTTCATTCAATCAAAGATACACTACAATTATGATGTTTTCTTTCCGCATTTTTTATCATCTTTCAAGCAGGTTACAAAGTGTGAAGTTGCCCATTTTTTAAAGCTTTCTATGTGGATTTCCTTTATCTATTTTTATGTACATTTACTAGCCAGGTTTCTCTTCATCTCTGCAGTCTTATAAATGGCACAGGATGGGTGTTTATAATATTGATGATTATGTCTAAGGCATATATTTTTGTACTTGGGTGTATATAGGAAAAAAATTGTAATGTATCATCTTACAGATAACCACATCCTGACTATTTGGATAGGGAGATGTAAAAATAAATCCTGAGTTTAAATACACACATTTAATGGTTTAAAGTCATGCTTGTAGCCAGTTAACCAAAGGCTAAGTTCCTAAATATGGCATTTGGTACACTAATGAAAACAAACACCCTGGCACCTGCCACACAAAAGACATTTGATTAACTAGTTGAAACTTGATTGCTACAAAATTAGAAACAGAGGAAATTATAGGGAGGGAAGGAAAAGACTGGTTCAGCTTCATTTCCCTATTTGTTGATAGTGGATAAATATAGCCTATGATTTAAAAATCTACTGGGCCCCACGTATGCTCCAGATCATAGAAAACACTCAAGGATGTTCATTGTGTGAATACACCAAAATGTAGGTGTTTGCAATTTTTTTCAGTATATTAATAGTTTTTATTGAGTAATTTCTGAATAATGTTCCTCTGAATTGTGAGGAGCTTCAAAAGAGACAGTAGGCATGGGATCTGCCTTAAGAAGATTAGGTGGGTATTTCATCACTAGCCAATTGATCTATCATTTGTGTACATTTTTACTTTTTAAATAATACCACGGAATAAACAAACATCTTATATCATGTAACATCTTCACCTTTGTCTCAAAGACTTTTCACATATAAGAATTTGTTACATCTCAAAGGGACCTCCAAACTGGCTGGAGTGGTGGTGGAGGGAGCAGGGTGTGGAGGTATGAAGTTTTGTCATTCAATTTTGGGAAACAACATATGTTCTATATTCCCTTAGAACACTGAGAGTGCATATTGACCTATTAAAGGCTCTGAAAGTAGAGTAATAAAGAAACTACATTTACACGAGAATTAAATGAGAAATCTGTCCAAACAGAAAGATGTTTGCATTATGGATAATTAGCCCTGGAATGGGTCACTGTAAAAATTTTGCTATTGTAAAATTTTTTCTCAAGTGGGCTGGGGCAGAAAAAGAAAACTTTGATGATCACTGATCTAAAAAAGAAAGAACAATTTTAATGACAGGAGGTTTTAGAGTAAAAGAGGACTAAGCTGAAAAGGAGAAACAATCAGAGCCCATCTCTGTTCTAATGTACTTTTTAATAAAACTGTAAAGCTATATGCTTCCGAGGGCTGGTGTTGAAGAAAAACAAACTACTCAGGTGATCAAGGAAATTTCTCTTCCACCGTTAACTTTTTCATTAATATCTGATATAGGTATAGTCACCAAACTATTAGAAAGTCATAAAAAGCACTGAGTTTGGCAATAAATCTTGATAACTTCTGTGAATCTCTTATTTACCCTAATTTCTTGATTGGGAATATTCAAGAAATAGACTCTCGCCCACTCCTATTTTTCAGCAAAAATGAAAAATAAAGGATTTAACTAAAGTAAATGATAAATGACTTAAAAACTAACTAAGCTTTTATATTTTTATACTTTCTTTCCACTTTGGCAGAGCACGAGTAAGTGAGACATAATAGGAGATGTAAAGCGTCCCTAGTTCAGACTCTGTGATACGACCAGGTGTGCTCATCCACAACGCGGCTCACAGTCTTCTTTCTCTGACACCAGTGGTGTTCTCTAGGCAAGTGGTGAGTCAGTGTGGTCCGTGATTAAATCCACAAAACAGTAAGTTCTTCTTTGGCATACCCTGTACCCTGCCCTATAAATTATAGCCACTCAGGTCTTTTTGATAGTAGAGAAAAATTTTAGGAATAGTAGATAACAGAGTGACTATAGTTTTTATTTTCAAAGAGGGCCTAAAAGGGACAATGCTTAATACAACGCCTGTGTGGCTAGCTGTAAAAAAACACCTAGTCTGCCAGCTGTGAGATAATGGCCCTGCCTTAGCTTGGATGTATGACTTTCCTCTCTAGACCAGCAAAATGAGGTTGGTCTAACTGACCTCTAATGTGCCTCCAGCTTTTTAAAAGTCTGTTGGTGAATCTCATTCTTTTTGGGTGGAATCACAGCCCTTGTAGATAATGATAGCTGGCACAGATTTAGCTAGGAAAACCTTTCTGCTGCCCTCAAATCAGCTGGAGTCTGTGCATAAACTTGCATCCAGGTTTTGACATCAATATGCTCATCTTCAGTTAGTGGATAAGTGTCCCTGCTGGGCTGTTCATTGGTATAGTGGTCCTGAGCTAGATGTTTAAGCTGACAGACTTTTCCAATAAAGCTCACTTTATGAATTCACAGAATTTTAATTAATTTTAGTTAATTTAAAATTATTTACTCAATTTACAAATAGCACAAACCATTATGGATTTGGCTTAAGGTTGCCAAAGAAGAGCAACAGAAATACTTAATTTTACACTTAATATTACTAAAGTATGTCAAAATACACATTTATTTATGAAAAAACATTGCATCATTTTAATTCTTATTTTATCATTGGTAAAAATGTTGATGAGAACTCTAAATTGTGCATGAAAACAATTTGTAAACTCTAAGCTAATGTGAAAAATGATTATAACTGAGTTGAAGACAGGCCTTTGAAGCCAAGTCCTTCCAAGGTACATGAAGCTTCCACTCAAAAACCACTTAGGGAATCTGGGGCCATTCAGAGAGACATTCTGCAAAACTTAGGGTAAACAAGCAATGGGAAACATTACAGTTTGACATTACACTGGTGACATATATATTTCAATGAGTGAGAGTATTTGAATAGAGTGTTGAAGAAGGTTGTGACTGGTTTTCTTTGATGAGCAAAGCAACGAATTGTCTGTGACACCTGCTGCTGCAAACAGATGTAGACCAGGTGACTCAGGCCCCCTCCTTATGGGAGTTTCGGGGCCACAGCCTTTAGTGGATTTGGCCTCACAAAGAAGAGAACTGAACATGGTGGCGGTACTTAGATCTTTAGAAGTGGAGAATTAGTTTTGGATCCTTGTAAACATAAATAAGAGATTTAAAATCACTGAGGATTTGCACCTGAGTAACTAAATTACAACTTGTAGCTTTGTCACTAACATACATACATATATATATGACCTATATCATTATCACAAATACATCTGAGAACTACTTACAGTGCTTAGACATTTATTTAAACTTGTTCTTGTGAAATTTGTTATTTTTGGTAAATTTTGTGATGGCATTTTGCTTTATGTTTTGAAGAAGAAGGTACAAAGAGAGACAGAAGTGTAACATTTCCCATTTTTTAAAATTAAAATATCAGGAATGTGCTCTTTCCCATTTCTCATTGCTTTTCAATCAGTAGTAGTAAATTTTCCAAAATCACAAAGCCAGTTAGAAGAAGAGCCAGAAAAACAACTTAGATTTTCATACTCTTAGTTTCATGCTCCTTCAAGTTAACCTATTTGTAGAAGTATAAAACATTTTTCCATCTCCAAAACAAATTGCTTAAAAAGTAAAATGTTTATGGATGAGGTGTTCTTAAGCTGGCTGACACCTGCATTTGTAAAGGACTTTTCTTGAATGCTAGAAATCAGAAAGAATGAGAATTTACTAGTATACGTGTTAACTGATTTTATTCTATTTGGCACCATTTTCATTCTTTTTCAGATACTATTGCCTTCCAAAAACCTCAAAATTTTCTTGTTAAATATCAGGTTGCATGTTCAATAAAGTATTTAGTTGTTACTGTAAACTCTTTGAGAGTAAAAACTATGTCATATTCACCATTGTATCTCAGCACCCAACATAATGCTTGGCATAGAGTCATGTTATGTATTGAATGAGTGAATGAAGCAGCCTTATGTGGTTGGTTAACAGGAATGCAGGACATATATCCACATCACAGTTCATTGATGTGGAAGCAAAGGTGTAGAATAGAGAAGAGATTTGCTCAGGTTTTATGCCTGTAGTACTAAGTGATGAAGTTCATGCCAGAATCTCAGTAAAACCATGAATGTTTCATTCTAATGAAATGGATGTTTCTCATTCTGATGAAAGGTATACACATCAATATTCTCTAATAATTAACCCAGTAGAGTTTAAAATTTTCCCTTATCAGATATCAATTTGTGCTTAGTCCCTTAAGTTACTCTAAGTTTTCTTAATACTATATCACCTGGAAATAGATAAGAACTCTAGTGTATAATTGTAGACAATTCTGTAAAGTGGGTCTGTTGTTTAATTCTAATACTTAAAAATGGGAAAACCAAGCATCTTTAAAATTATGGATGGGGCAAAGTTGCACATAAATGTGGTAGAGTTGCACATAAATATGCTTCTTGGCCACTTGAAACACAAGCAATTTTATCTGGCATGAAATGATTTTCAAAGGGTGAAGTTGGATAAATACAGTTAAATATGGCATATATAAGCCTTAAGAAAGTGTGGACTCTCACCACCTCCTTTACACTTTACCCTACTTTCTCCTCATATATAATATTTAATAAAAATATTAACTTAAATTTAATTTACAATAAACTAGTGAATGTAATCAATGAAAAAAGACTCTATAAAATGTACATGAAGGGCCAAAATATGAATTTTACAATACTCAACAGGATGCATTTATTAGATATATACTGTATATCAGGCACCAGGTAAGTAGAAAATGAGTCTAACCCTCTCCTTTCCTCCAGTTACTCACAGCCTGGTGGAGGTGGAAACCCTTTAACCACTTGGCGCTGCCCATGGATTACCTCCTGCAAAAGCAGACTCTTCTGGGAACGCTTCCATTTCCATTTCCATTTCAAGTACAATTGCGTAAATAACGTTTTTTAAAAAACATTTCATAGTACTTTATTATTTTGAAATTAATTTATCTCTTTTCATCCTCACACTGGTCATGTAAGATCTATATGGAAAACATAATTCCATTTTTTAGTAGGCCAACTGAGACGAGATGAGTTAGTTTAGAACCCTGGTCTCTCTCTAACTCCTGCTACTGTATGTATACTTTCTAACACAATGAAGTGATTTAGTAGAAAGAGGTTGGACTCTAAGTTTATACAGACATGGATATGACTCCTGACTGGGCATGTTACTTAGCCTCTCTGATTTAATATCTTCATCAAGGAAAATGGAGCAAAGACTCACTCTATAGGTTTGTTATAAAGGATTAGAAATAACAGGTAAAGTGACTAGCACGAGTTGGTTACACAATAACTTACAATTATTATCCCAATAGTGCCTTTTGAAATATGGTGAGCTCTCTAAATATGTCTTATTCTGTCCTAATGCTTTTTTATTTTTATGAAAAAATTTATTTTTAAAATCCTTGTTCATTTTAAGGAAGAAAATTAGTCCTTACAGTTATGGCAGAATGAAGACCCAGGGATGCTGAGTGGAAGGTGTTGGATCCAGACCCGGGATGAGAAGTTTGGTTTCCTGACTCCGAAGCTTGCGTTCCTCCAACGGCAACACTGAATCTAGACACAATCTGTTGGTGGGTAGGGGCCACAGCAGACAGACTTTTCACAAGGAGGTTACATCAGATGATGCCTAAAGATGAGCCCCAAGATTCCGAGATATTGAATCCTCATTCGATAATATAGGAAATACTGACCGATATGGAGGCTTCCCTACGCCATTCTTATGGTCAGTATCTCTGGCACTCCTCGTTCTTTTGTCTCTTTCAATAGGAACAGATTGCTGTTGAGCCCTACTCTGTGCTTCAGGTTTGCCTAAAGTTGCACAACTACATAGTGACAGAGTTGGGGCAATATTTTGAGACTGCTTGCTTTGAGTTCTCTTCCTCTGAGACAAGCTCAATTAATCTGATTTTATTAACCAAGTGTTCAAATCATTGAATGTATTTGAACAAGAAGTTAAAATTACAGCCCTGAGGTCCCCCAACATAGTCTACTATTTATATCTCCTTCTCTGTTGCCCGTGATTCATTACATAAGAATCAGTTCAAATTCTTGAGAAATAAGGGGGAGAAAGCAAGTGTTAATCTTAAACAAAGTATTGAATGAAGCAACAGTGCAATTCACTTCTAAAGAGGATACTTAAATTTGTATGTCCAGAAGGCTTTCCTTAGAAAAGTTCTGTAAGATAGTTGCAGAGTGCTATCAAAGTAAAGAGAAGACACAAAATGTGCCTGATGTTTTTGGGGAGAACATTAAATATAATCCTACCAGTTCTATAGCTTGTATGGGCATTAAAATCACCATAAATCATTATTAAAATTATTTAATTTCTAGAAAGATACCTCAGAAACAAATAATCATACTCCTAAACCTATAGAATCTGTAACTATAATTCAAATGAACAATATTTTGCATTGCTAGACTGAATTTATTGGGTGTACACTATTTCCACGGATTAGAAGCTGAAACAAAATTTTCAATTTGTTCTTTAACAGAACACAAATGTTTCAGACTAACTCTCAACTCAATAACTTAATAGCAAGAGCACTTGAAATACTAAAGAATAGACATCTAAGTCTACTCTAAATTGTTATTAATATTATGCCTGCATATTTGAGTCTTATAAGAAGAAAAATAGGATGCTTCAACTTTTAAGAATACAGATTATAGAATTAAATTTTGCTTAATTTAGGGATGTTTCTTAAGCTCCAATTTTGACAGAAATAAAGAGAAAAATTTCTTTTCTACCTAGGTTTTTAAAAGTGGACCACTTTTGTACATTAAAAATTTTCCTAATATCAGACATCTTTGATGAAAAAAATTAATAAATTAATAAAATTAACATACACATAGAATCATTATCTTGAGTTTTCTTTCTTTTTTTTAAATGGACAATAAAATAAAAAATAATATAAATATGAAATGTTTGAGCAAACATTTAGCTCCATCTTAATTTCATATAACAAAAATACCTTCTTAGTTTCTCTACTCATTTTATAGAGGGAAATAGTTCTAAAAACATATGCAATTTTCATAAAGTCAAGATATAAGCAAAACATTTAAAAAGCATATGAAAATAAAAAATAGTTAAAAAGAACACAAAATCTTTATCTTCAACTTACCTTGTGAAAAATCAGGAGATTCTAATTTTAGAGTTCTGTCTGTGCAGTTTCTCCCAAACTCAGTCCTGATGGTAAGTTTTCTCTCTGAGTTTTTATAGTCTCAGTTATACACCCCTTACTCCAATCCCTGCGTTTGCTTTCTCTTACATCATTTATAGATTTTCCACGGAACATTTTCCCAAGCCTCTCTTCAATCTTCCTCTCTCTCTCTTATTCTCTTTTCTCTCTCTCTCTCTCTCTCTCTCTCTCTCTCTCTCTCTCTCTCTCTCTCTGTGTGTGTCTGTCTCTCCATCTCCTCCTCTCTCCCTTTTCCTCTCTTAATTTTTCTTTCTACATTTATTCTGTCTAGTGCTGTGACCATAGTATATAAGTAACAATGAGAGCTCAGGCTCTGGAAAATTTAAATATACATTTAGTATTGTGTTCAGCCTTAGATCCATCACCTCTTCCTGAAGTTCCAGTCCAGCTCTGGTAATTACAAATCCTATTTGAGAAATAAAGTGCACTAATATTTGTTAAAAATACTATGTCAAAGTAAGGGTATTTCAAAATAAGACTTAAGCAGATTAGAATCAGGAATCCAAAGTGATTTATTGGGTATATATTTTGAACCCTCAAATTAAATGATTATGTATGGAAATAGTGTATAGCTTCAGACTCAACCAGGTGCACAGCCCTATGTCAGTGAAGCTGACAGTCACTTCATAATTAACATTGCTATAGTGGGAACGCCCTCACTGACAGACCTATAAATACTGAACTGTGACATTGGACTATAAATGCACACTTTGCAATTCATTCTTATCTTGCTCTTGCTCTCCAGTATTTTAATTTTCTTTCAACCAAACTATTCCTGCCTCTGTCTGAAAATTTCCTTCATTGTTATTTCCTGCTAATCACATTTGTAAACTTACAAAAAATTGTAAAAAAAATGCATTATTAAACCCTAAAGGTAATATTTTATGTTGTTAGGTCATTATTAGCTCTTTTCATTCACCAGTAGATCCCCATTTGACAGATAAAACACTGAGGCTATATAAACCAAGTGACTTAATGAGGTCACAGAGCTAGGAAGTAGCTGGGCCAGAATTCAAATACAGATCTTCATAATTCCATATCCAGTTCTTTCCCTACTACTTCATTCTGTCTGTTTGAAAAACTAGAAAAGAGAATCCAGGTAAGATTATGTTTTACACAAATAAATTTATCCATTTTGGTTTTGCTTAAAAAGCCATTTAAAAATACTACTCACTAGTGTAGGAACAATTACATGATTAATTTGGATCTAGATGGGGAACTGACCAGAGCATACTGAATTGGTAGGACAGTAAAATGCTTCATTTTTATGAAGGGTTTCCAGGGATAACATATGTCTCAACAAGCTTGAAACTTGAGTAGCTGGCAGTGATAGTTCACAAGTCGAGATAAAAATACAGCCTAATTGTGGACCCTTGTTTAGACATTACTGCCATAAAATGATTATGTTAGCTTCAATCCACATGATGGAAAACTTGCAATATATATTTAACGGATGCATCATAATGCTACCAGAAGCCAATATTCTTGACGTACCTTCTACCCTTATTTGAAACGCCTCCCTCAGCATGCTGACAAGTGATATCTGTGGCTGATTTATTCCAGATCTGTCCCTGCTTAGACAGTCCAAAGATTCCACCCTATTTGTGGATTTTGTTGACCTAATTCAAAAGTTTGACTTAACTGTTCTGCAGCAGTAGAAATAGCAACAGTTCATTCCAGGAACATAGCCATGGTACATTTAAGATAATTATACAGACTTCAGCACATTATATATTCCTCTGTAAATTACTTATGTTATAGAGAAATTCTATTACCTTAAAAAGAATAGAAATGGGAGGTTATGAAGAAATAGAGAATAAACATCCAGCGATAGGTGGGAGAAACAAAGATGAGAAAAGGAGAAAATATTAATGAAAAAATTTCAGCTAGTATATTATTATTTAATTCCCATAACAATCTTGCCAAGGAGGTATTATTATTATTCATATATAACAGAGATATTATTATTATTCATACTATAACAGATGAGAAAACTGAAGCTCAAATATATGAAATGGGAAGCTCAAATGTTCACAGCTTAAAAGTGATGAGACCAGTAGTTGAATATTGCTCTATTTATTGGTCAGGTTTCTGGCAGGAAAGAGTTGGCACTTTCGAACTGAGTAATTGGAGAAGAATTTAATGTGGGCAGGGTATAGAGGAACCAGAAAGAACAGTGCAGTACACTGAACCAATAATAGCCAAGTATCCCTGCTTTTGACGGCTTAAAGTTGACCTCAGGGACCCAGAGGCAGAGATATATGAGTGGGCAACTTTGCTTGGCAGAAGTGTGACTTTTCATCAAGGCACACAGCCAGTCAAGAGCAATCTGACTGCAACTGCTACCATAGCCTGCATTACTATCTCATCCACATTTCCTAACATTTTTTTCAGGGTCAGATTTATTTAGGCATAATTTATATACACAAAATTTACCCTTTGAAAGTGTTCAGTTAGATAAGTTATGAAAAATGTAGATAGTATGCAGTCTTTATTACAATCAAGATACAGACCATATCTATGCACCCACCCCTACCAAATTTCCCTCATATTCATTTACAGCCAAACCCCTACCCCTTGCCAACCCCCAGGTCCTGGTAACCACCAATTTGATTTCTGTTACTTATAATTTTTATCTTTTCCTGAAGCCTGTAGGAAATTACACAACATGTAGTCTTTGCTGTATGGTGTATTCACGTAAAATATTGCTTCTGAGATTAATCCACATTGCAAAATGTGTCAGCACTTTGTTTCTTTTTAACGAGAGTGGTCTATCGGCCGGAGGATGTGCCACAATTTGAATTTACCAGTTGGTGAAAATTTGTGTTGTTTCCAATTTTTGGTGATAATGAATAAAGCTTCCATAAACATGAATAGAGAGGTCTTTGAGTAGATGAATGTTTTTATTTCATCTGAGCAAATACACAGATATGGGATTCCTAAATCATGTGGTAAGGATATATTTAACTTAATTAGAAATAGCCTAACTAATTTCCAAAGTGGTTCTACCATTTTGCATTTCCACCAGAAATGTATGTGAATTCCAGTTGATCAACATCCTTGCTAGCATTTGACATTCATGCCATTTTTTAAAAATTTAGCCATTCTAATTTATTAGAATAGATATTGATATTCCAGGGTGTTAATTTGTATTTCCTAAAATTTAATAATGATTAATAAGATTAATGAAGTTACTTAAAAAGATTAATAATGTTGAGAATCTTTTTTTGTACTTATTTTCCATTTGTATATCTTTGGTGAAATGTTTGTTTAAATCTTTTGCTGAACATTCAGTTTTGAGTTCTTTATATATTCTAGATACAAGATTTTTATGAGATTTGTGTTCTGTATTTTTTTTTCCCATTCTTTGGTTTGTCTTTTCATTCCCATAACAGTTTCTTTCACAGAACAAGCATTTTTATTTTGATGGAGTCATTAGCCACTTTTTTTTTTAATGGATCATGTTTTCTGTGCCTAAGAAATCATTTCCTCACTAATGGTCGAAAAATATTTTTCCTATGTTCCCTAATGCAAGGTTTTCAAAATTCTTTTGGCTATTCTAGGTCCCTTACATTTCCATTCATAAAAATTTAATGATTGGTTTATCAATATATACAAAAAGCTTGCTGGGATTTTGTTAGGATTTCTTTGAATTTATTGATCGATTTGGGAAAGCTTGGCATCTTGGCAGTAATAAATCTGATCTGTGAACACAGTATAATTCCCTCTTATTTAGATCATGGATTCCTCTTAATATTGTCTTTTTAAAAAAAGCATACAAATCTTGCACATTTTTGGTTAAATTCATCCCTAATTATTTTGTTTATTGAGACATAATTGATATATAACATTATGTAACCTTCAGATGTTCAGTGTAATGATTCAGTATTTGTATATACTGTGAAATGATCACCACAGTAAGTCTAGTTATCACTCATCACCATGCAGTTACAAGGTTCCTTTTTTTCATTTGTGGTGAGGTCTTTTAAGATTTTGAAACATTCAAATATGTACTACAATATTATCAGCTATAGTCACCATGCCATATACTATATCCCCATGACTTATTTTATCACTAGAAATTGGTATCTCATCTTTCTTTACCCATTTTGCCCATTCCCCAAACCCCCAAACCCCAGGGAATCACCATTCTGTTGTTTGTATCTGTGAATTTTGTTTTGTTTGGCCTGTTGGCTATTTGCATGTTTCTTTTGGAAAGATGTCTATGCAAATCTTCCACCTATTTTTTAATTTAAATTTTTTTTGGCTATTGAGTTGTATGAGTTCTTAATTTTTTTGATATTAATCCCTTATCAAATATATAATTTACAAATGCTTTTTCCCATTCAGTAGGTTCCCCTTTCATTCTGTTGATAGTTTCCATTGCTGTGCAGAAGCTTTTCAGTTTGATGCAACACAACTTGTTTATTTTTGGTTTTATTGCCTTTGCTTTTGGAATCAGACACAGAATATCATCACCAAGACCAATGTCCATGAACTTATCTCCTATGTTTTCTCCTAGGAGTTTTATGGCTTTAGGTCTTACATTGAAGTCTTTAATTCATTTTGAGTTAATCTTTTCTGTGGTGTAAAACAGCAGTCTAGTTTCATTCTTCTGCATATGGCTCTTCAGTTTTCCCAACACTGTTTATTAAAGAGACCATCCTTTCCCCATTGTACATTTTTCACACCTTTGTTGTAAAACAATTGACCATAAATGTGTGGGTTTATTTCTGGGCTTTCTATTCTTATTCCTTTTCAATGTATCTGTTTTTATGCTAATACTATACTGTTTTGATCACATAGCTTTGTAATACCTTTTCAAATCAGGGAGCATGATGCCTCCAGCTTTGCTCTTCTTTCTCAAGATTGCTTTGGCTATTTGGGGTCTCTTATGGTTCCATGAAGATTTTAGGATTGTTTGTTCTATTTATATGAAAAATGCCACTGGGATTTTGATAAAGATTGAATTGAATCTGTAGATTGCTTTAGGTAATGTGGATGCTTCAAATATATTAATTCTTTTAATCCAAGAGCATGGAATATCATTTCATTTACTTTTGTCATCTCCTATTTCCTTTATCAATGATTTATAATTTTCAGTGTACAGGTATTTTACCTTTGGTTAAATTTATTTCTGGGTGTTTTATTCTTTTAGATACAGTTGTAAATGGGATTGTTTTCTTAATTTCTCTTTCTGATAGTTCATTGTTAGTGTACAGAACAAATTTCTGTATGTTGATTTTATACCCTGCAACTTTACTGAATTCATTTATTAGTTCTATCAGTTATTTCGGTGGTCTCTTTAGGGTTTTCTGAAGGGTCCCCACCAGTAAGATGGCAAACTTCTGGCTTCTCTTCGGGGTCCTCAGTTCCCGCCGGCACCACCTGAAGCCAAATCACCTCTCGCCCCCTCCCAATCCCAGCACCTATCCAACAGCCACCAGCCCCGTAGAAGTGACACCTCAATCAATTCATGCCCCCTCCTATATAACCCAGCACCTTTCCCTAATAAAGCGGAACTCTCCGGTGAATTGCTGCTATGTGTCGCTCCTTTCCTTTCATTGGTGCCGAAACCCGGGAGACGGGACACCCCAACTGGGCCCCGTCTTCCCCGCGACACCAGCAGCAGCTTCCCCTCGTCCTCTTTTTCCGGCTCTGGCTCATAACACTCACCACTCCTCTCTGGCCTTTAGGTAAGTTTTCACCCCGGAGTGGGCCACTCTTCCCCGAGCTATCGCAGTGCCATTGACCGTGATCGTCTGGCAAGGCACTGACGCTTGGGGATGAGGAGGGAACGCTCCCCGCCTCAGGCCTTCATGGCTGTGGCGGACCCTCAGGCCCCTCCTCCAAAAGCCATAAATCCCCGCCTCAAGCCTTTACGGCTGTGGCGGACTCTCAGGCCCCTCCTCCAACAGTCATAAACGCATTCACCATCCCTTCCATCAGTGCTGAAAGTTTTTAAGCAAAATTTCCCCGGGGTGGGCCACTCTTCCCTGAGCTATCGCAGTGCCATTGACCGTGATCGTCTGGCAAGGCACTGACGCTTGGGGATGAGGAGGGAACTCTCCCCGCCTCAGGCCTTCACGGCTGCGGTGGACCCTCAGGCCCCTCCCCAAACAGCCATAAATCCCTGCCTCAAGCCTTTACGGCTGCGGCGGATGCTCAGGCCCCTCCTCCGACAGTCATAAATCCCCGCCTCAGGCCTTCACGGCTGCGGCCGACTCTCAGGCACCCCCCTCCAACAGCCATAAACGAGGTGACTCCTTTGTGGATGAGAACGCTCCCTTTTCCCCCCCTCCTCCTTCTGCTTCGTCCGCCGAAAACGCCTAGCGCTAGGTACCTCGTGACTCCGGCACTCTGCCTTCTTAGGGAAGTCTGGGTGACGACCCACACTTCCCAAGAAATTCCGACTCGTATACGAGTTTCCGCAGACCACCAAGGATCATCGGGGATGCCCTTTGTCTCCTTGCAGTCTGCTTCCAGTCCGAGGATCTCCGTTCGTCTTCCCCTGTTTGTCTCCTTCTCTGTCCTTTAGCCATGGGAGCCTCCTCATCCCTCCCTGAAAGTTCACCTCTTGAATGCCTGCTTAAGCATCTGGCTACCCTCTCCCTGATGCCTGATATAAAACCAAAACTTCTCCGTAAATATTGCTCCCAAGATTGGCCGACATACCCCCTAGACAATAACAACCAATGGTCTGCAGGGGGAACTCTTGATCCTAAGATCATTCGCGATCTTTTTAACTACTGCCAGCGTCTGAAAAAATGGAAGGAGATTCCCTATATCGAAGCTTTCTGCCTCCTCCTCTCCCCGACCCCTCCCAAGTTCTCCTAGCCTGCAAGCCGCCGCCCCTGCAGAAGCCTCCCGTTCACTCCCTTCCCCTTCTTCTCCTACAACAGCCCTTCTCCCTTCCTCTCCAACCATCTCCTCCCCCATCTCACCTCCTCCACCTTCATTCCTTGCAGATTAAGCCTGAGCCTTTCAGCCCCCCTTTAACTAGGTCCCAGGGGCCTCCTTCGTCTTTGCCCTCATCACCTGTTTCTCCCCTGTTAGGGACCGCCTTTGTCTTCTCACATGTTTGTAGAGAGAATGGGAAAGCACCTCCCCCCATGTCTGAACGCAGCATGGGAAAGCACAGCTAGAGAACAACCGGTGCAGTCCTTAGAAGTTATCTGTCCACAAAAACATATCTTGCCAAGACTCCTCACTCTGAAAATAGGGAGACCTTGAAGATGTGTAGAAACACTGCCCCTGCTTCTAGCTATGCCCTTCCCCCACTTGCCGATGTGGCAGGAATAGAAAACAACGCATTCCATAAGCAATCAACTGGAGCCCTGCTGTAGCTCAGTAGAGCATGGGACTCTTAACCTCAGAGTCATGAGTTCAAGCCCAACTAAAGCAGCAGAGGCAAGCAGCTGGGCTGCTAGCTGGCAACATGTGGGTCCGATTCTATCTTTCTTTATTTTCTTTGCCCCCCTTCTGCACTTCAGGACCTGCTCGACTAGGCACGGCTAGACCGTGTCACTCCCCCACAGACTGAGCCAGAACCCTTCAGTCCCCCTCAGACTCAGTCCCGAGAGCTTCCCAAAATTATCGCCCCCCTCCGGGAGGTAGCAAGATCCAAAGGCATCGTGCGCGTTCACGTCCTTTTCTCCTTAAGAGATTTAGCCCAACTAGAGAAATGCCTAAGTTCCTTTTCCACTGATCCCACAACATACATCAGGGAGTTTCAATGGACCCTCCAGTCTTACAGCCTCACACATCATGACATTTTCATGCTCCTGGCCAATACTCTCCTCCCTGAAGAGCGTAGACGAGTTTGGGACTTTGCCCAAACGCACGCTACCGAAACCCACAAGACTGACCCCACCTATCCCCCTGGCCCCACTGCTGTCCCTGAACAAGACCCACACTGAGATTATAACACCGCCATGAGTCTCTGCTCTCGAAATATTTTTGCCTCCTGCTTAATAGCAGGTCTGAAAAAGGCAGCTTGTAAAGTAGTCAATTTTCAAAAGCTCCAAGACAATTCAAAAGAGAGATGAAACCCCCTCCGAGTTCTTAGACAGACTCACTCAAGCCCTATTACAGTATACCAGCCTGGACCCAGAAACACCTGAAGGAAGACATGTCCTTATGACATACTTCCTAGCTCCAGGCTACCCCAACATTAAAGCTAAACTCAAAAAGTTAGAACAGGGCCCCACTACCCCACAGACTGAGATCCTAACAGTGGCCTTTAAAGTCTTCCATAAGCGGGAAGAGGAGAAAGAATGCTGTAAAAAAAAGGCTGATCAGGCCAATTTCCAGATGTTGGCCCAGCTGATAAAACCACAACCTGGGCGCCCCTCTACAAACAAGCCCCCCCAGGAGCTTGTTTCAAGTGTGGAAAAGAGGGACATTGGTCAAGGGCGTGCCCCTCCCCCAGATCTCCTACCACCCCATGCCCCAGATGCCACAAAAAGGGCCACTGGGGGTCTGATTGCCCAACCACACGAAGGGGAGGCTGGACGAACAACCCCCATCCTAAGCCCGCCATAGTGGGGCTGGCAGAAGAAGATTGATGGGGCCCGGGGGCTTCTCGCCCGACCATTTCCATCACCAAACAGGAGCCCAGGGTTACTTTAACAGTAGACAGTCACCCCATCTCCTTCTTCCTAGATACAGGAGCCACCTTCTCAGTCTTGCGAGAATACCGGGGCCCTACCACGCCAGCCATTACTCCTATAGTCAGAGTAGGAGGTAAACAGATTTCCCATTAAACCCCCCACCCACCCTTTTATGCACAATCCAAGACAATCCCATACCTTTCTCCCACTCCTTCCTGGTTATGCCCCAGTGTCCCATCCCTTTACTAGGACGAGACATCCTTTCCCTCCTCCACGTTTCCATAACTATATCCACTCCCACAGCCCCCAGTACTCCCTTTCTGATGGCCCTCATAGCCGACGACCCCTCTCTACCCAATGAAAGCTCCGGTTCTGCCCTCATACACCCTGTAAATCCCAAAGTTTGGGACATTACAAGCCCCTCCGTGGCCCTATGTCCCCCTGCCTCTATCAAATTATGTGGCCCCTCTCAGTATATCTGTCAGGCCCAATACCCCCTAACCACTTCAGCCCTCATAGGCCTCCAACCCATCATTCAAGATCTCTTAAACAAAAATTACCTCAGACCCACTCACTCCCCATTTAATACCCCCATATTAGCTGTTAAAAAAACCAACAGATCTTTCTGCCTTGTCCAAGACCTTTGCCTCATCAACATAGCCGTTGTCCCTATCCATCCCTTAGTTCCAAATCCATACAGCCTTTTATCGCAGATCCCTGCCTTGGCTTCCCACTTCTCAGTCCTAGATCTCAAGGACCCATTTTTCTATCCCTCTAAGCCCCTGCTCCCAAGATTTTTTCATCTTCACCTGGACGGACCCATACACAAGACATTCTAAACAACTCACTTGGACAGTTTTGCCACAAAGCTTCCGAGGTAGTCCCCATATTTTTAGACAGGTCCTAGCTCAGGACCTCAAACAGTTTCATCATGATCACTCCAAGTCCACCTTATTACAATACATGGACAATCTTCTACTCTGCAGTCTCTCGTGAGAACAGTCTCAACTTGACACTGCCTCCCTACTTAACCTTCTAGCTTCCAGAAGTTACCAAGTATCCCCCGTCAAAGCTCAAATCTCTTCCCCTCCTATCACTTACCTCAGATTCCTTCTATCTCAACAAAGAAAGTCCATTACCTTAGACAGAAAATGGCTCCTCTCTGACCTGCCCATTCCCAAAACCAAGACAAAAATCCTTTCCTTTCTAGGCCCTTTCTAAGCCTAGCTAGATATTTTAGAACGTAGATCCCTAACTTCTCCCTGCACCCTGTTGGCAAGACTCCTATACAACCTCAGCAAGAGCCCCCCTAAAAAACCATTATCCTCCTCACCCCGACACTCCTTCATTAAGCTCCGTCAAGCCCTTGTAGAAGCCCCAGCTCTCCATCTTCCTGATTTGTCGAAGCCCTTCTCATTATACATTCATGAGAGGTCCAGTCAAGCTCTAGGAGTCCTAGGCCAATATCCTTTGCCCCAGTAGCTTATATTTCCAAGCAATTAGACCCCACAGTTCAGGGATGGGCCCCCTGCCTACGAGCATTAGCCGCTAGACAGCTCTTGCAGAAAGAAGCTCATAAACTGACATTCAGAGCGCCCCTGACCATTCTGTCCCCACATCACCTAAAAGATCTCTTAACCTACAAAAGTTTACAGACTCTCCCTCCCTCCAGACTCCTGACCTTACTGTCCTCTTTCCTCCAAAATCCCGTTCACCCCCTTTGCCATCCATACCCGAATCATGACTTTTTCCTCCTTTCCTGCACTCTCGCTTTTTTTCCTCATTCTTATTGTCTTCCCCACCACCCCAGCCTCCTTTGTATGGCGATTCAAAGTCAGACAGACTTACACACAGCATCAAACAAAAGTTACTGCCCTCATTGCCACACCAGACTGCCCTCTGAAAAGCTGCTCTGAGCCTTTATACCTCCACTTTCCTCCCTCCACTGAAGTGTTCACTAGCAGCTACCCTTATTCTCCCTACCTCTGCTTCCTCTATGACCAAAAACAAGCCTATTGCAGGCGATGGCCAGATACCTACAGGAGATGTCCCTACTAGTCTTGCGCCATTCACTACATAGGTAACTTCCAGTACCCACAGTATTACTCCTCCAACCGTTACATGAAATATCCCAACGGCTCATTCTCCTTATCAATCCCAGATCCCTGGGACTCTCGATGGGCTGCCAGAGTCACAGCCTCAGTTCACTATGGGGAGTCCTCGACCCCCCCCAGTACCCTTCATATCTCTCAAAAGCATGTTCCCTCTCATTCCCAGATCTCTCAAGTTGCATCAGATAGCAGACATTCTGTAAAAGTCATTATCCAAACTCTTGACGGCGCCTCTTCATCTTCTTATCCCCGCCCCTCTTCCCATTTCTCCTACTCTTCATTACAGCTCATTCAGGACAGCACCATCTTTCTCAACCACACCCTTAACACAGCCAATTGTTTCTTGTGTGCATCACTACAGCGCCCACTGCTGGCCGCCGTGCCCCTTAATATTTCCAACTACTCCTTCCAAGCAGAAAGACAACCCCTCCGCCCCCTGGCAGACATACCCCTATGGGAACCAGAATACGCAGATAATCTCACCATCCACCACTGTGTAGGCCCAACTCCACCCCCCCTCCAGTGCACTTCACTGCCTCTCTATCTACATGCCTACCTCTGGCTCTAAGACTTTTACGCAACCGGGACACTTCTTTTGGTGTAATGGCAGTCTTTTCAACTCACTGCCTCTCAACTCCGATACACCCTGCATTCTCGTCACCCTAATCCCACAGCTTACACTTTACAGCATGGCAGAATTCCTTGAGCTCCAACCTCCCTTGCCCTCGCGCACAAAAAGAGCTGCTTTCCTTCCCATCATGGTCAGTAGCGCTTTGATCACCTCAGCCATTGGGGCAGGGTTTTCGGAAGAAGCCTTGGGTCACTCTCTATGGGCAGTTAGAGATCTCAACGCCAAACTTGAGGGAGCCCTGACATCCACTGCCTATTCCCTAGCCTCTCTCCAAAGACAGGTCACTTCGCTAGCTAAAGTCACCCTTCAAAACCGGCGAGCCCTAGATCTGCTTACAGCCGAGAAGGGTGGCACCTGCGTCTTCCTCTGGGAAGAGTGCTGCTATTACATCAACGAATCCGGCATTGTAGAAACTGACATTACCAAACTCACTGACCTTGCCTCTAGCCTCCACTCTGCTTCCAATTCCAACCCATTCTCTTCAATAGTAACAAACACCCTCCTCACCTGGCTCTGGCCCATTGCAGGCCCCATAATAATCATTCTTCTCGCCTGTCTCTTCTTACCCTGTATAATAAAGTTCATCAAATGCCAAGTCGGAAAAATCTCTAATCAAGCTTTCAACCAGCTTTTACTCAGGAACTACCAGCTTCTGGCCACAGAAGATCCCTCACCCTCACGTGACCTCCTCACCACACGCTGAGATGGACCCCTCTCTTCACTAGAAACTGTTCCTAGAAACAATAGCCGCAGACGCCTGGCTCCTGACACCCATATCCTCTTGGCACCATTGGAATCAACAGGTCCTCAACCTATAGTTACAGGGAACCTTCATTGATTTCCAAACCTGAAAAAGTCCACATCTACTCGTCCTTACTGCGGAGAGTCCTATCAACCCTTTCCTCCTAATCCTCAAGCCCTCACTCCCTTCTCCGCCCCTGTTCAGCAGGAAGCAGCCAGAGAGAAAGCAACGTCCACAAACCCATAGAGGAGAAAGGGGGGAATGAAGGGTCCCCACCAGTAAGATGGCAAACTTCTGGCTTCTCTTTGGGGTCCTCAGTTCCCGCCGGCGCCACCTGCCCAATCACCTCTCGCCCCCCTCCCAATCCCAGCACCTAGCCAACAGCCACCAGCCCCGTAGAAGTGACACCTCAATCAATTCATGCCCCCTCCTATATAACCCAGCACCTTTCCCTAATAAAGCGGAACTCTCCGGTGAATTGCTGCTATGTGTCGCTCCTTTCCTTTCATTTTCTATATATGAAATCATGTCATCTGCAAATAGTGATAGCTTTACTATCCAATTTGGATACCTTTTATTTCTTCTGCTTGCCTAATTGCTCTGACTGGAGCTTCCAATACAATGTTGAATAAAAGTGGTGAGAGCCAGCATTCTTGTCTTTTTCCTGGATTTAAAGGAACAGCTTTTACCTTTCCACCACTGAGTGTGATGCTAGCTGTACACTTGTCATATATGGTCTATTATATTAAGGTATGTTCCCTCTATACCCATTTTTTTGTTGAGTTTTTATTATGAATGGATGTTGAATTTTATCAAATGTTTTTCTATATCTAATGAAATAATCGTGTGATTTTTATCCTTGCTTTTGTTGATGTGGTATATGACATTGATTGATTTGCAGATGTTGAACCATATTTGCATCCCTGGAATAAGTTCCACTTGTTTATGCTGTATGGTCCTTTTAACGTTTTGTTGAATTCAGTTCGCTAATATTTTGTTGAGAATTTTTGCATCTATGTTCATCAGGGATATTTGATTATAATTTTCCTTTTTGTGTTGTCCTTGCCTGGTTTTGGTATCAGGGTAATGCCGGCTTCATAAAATGACCAAGGAGTGCCCCTGTGTGTACTACATGTGCCTGTTGGCTTTGGGGAGACAGCAGGAGTACATATTGGTGGGGTGTGCCTCCTGGTTTTCATGGGACCACAAGAGAGCTTGGGCCCATGGCATGCTGCTACACTTGTTCTTTTAGTATTTTTAAATTAATGTTCTATTTTCTTTTGGATTGCACGGTACTGGTGGGAAGTATGTTATCATCTAGTTATCTATGATTTGCTTAGTTGTATTTTTCCTTATATGTATCCTGAGGGTCTCTATGTTTCTTGGTTGTTTTCTTTCATTAGTTTTGGAAAAAGATTAGCTGTTCTCTTCAAATGTTTTTTTTTGGTTCCATTTTCTTTCTTTTTTTCTTCTGTTACTCCAATTACATGCATGTTAGATCACTTGATATTTTCCCACACCTCTTGGAAGCTCTTAATTTTTTTTTTTTACATGTGTTTCCTCTCTGTATTTCAGTTGGAATGGTTTCTTTTCTCCTAGCATCAAATTAATTTACGGTTTCCTTTTCTGAACCCAGTCTTTGATATTATGTGTGTGTGTGTGTGTTTAATTTTAGCATATTATAGGCATAGTAAATGAGTGAAGATTTCAGTGTATTGGGCTTCTAGGAAATCCAAACTCTTATGCAGGCTACACATTTACTTTTAAAAGTTCTGAAAATTTCAACTGTTTTTTCCCCCTAAACTACTTTGATGGAGGCCTCTTCCTCTGATGCTCTACTGAAGATAAAACAATCTATGTGCTTTTTTCCCCCCCAGAGGAACTATAAGTATTTCAAATTTACCACTATGCTTGTCTATTGACCTCAGCTTCCTGATAGGCTCAATAAAAAATAGTTTGGCATGCCTTGGAGCTTCCTATATGTTAAATGGAAACACAAGTCTTTTTCCTTATGATTTTATGCTTGTTCTGTAGTATAAAAGGATTTTTATAATCCCTTTCATTTATTTTTTCTGACAATATTATTTTTTATTATCACCCAGTTTTGTAGACATGGGATCAGAGTCAAAAGCACTCATATTATAGAATTAAGATGCAAAGCATGTCTCTTATCAAGTCCTATCTTTTCCACTACATTGTTCATCTGTGTAAATCAACCCTCTAATGATGGAATTCAGAGGTGTGAGAACTGCATTCATAAGCTTCCTCATATTTTCCTTTGTATTTATCCTGAAGTGAACTCCAGAAGATACATTCCTATTTCGTCATGATCTCCCAGGTCAGAAGACTGATTTCTACCTCTGGACTCTATAAAATTCATGTTACTGCTTATGGTTTGCATTGATTTTTGATGTATTCCTCATCTAGGGCAGACTGTACCTATGTAGTTGCTGTGGTGGGGGCTTTACGATAGACTAGAGGTTTACAGATCACCTTGGAGCCAAAGCACATTAGCTTTCACCTTTATTTTACAGGGCTAGAGCTTCAATTAGCCTTGCTGGTCTTATTTCAAGAACTGTTTTTACAGCCACACCATTTGCTGACAGTGATAGAATGTCCTTGCTATTTGATACCTCCACCTTTCACACCCTTCCCCCATTAAGAACACCCCCTACTGGTTCCTTTAACAGTTCAAATCACTGACTTTTATCATTTTGAGGCCATGGAAATGCTACACCAGAAAGCCAAATGCCATTTATACTCAGTTTTATTACACACACATATACAGTGCCTAAACATAGAATGATTTAATGACCTATCAGCATATATCACTTCAAAATTTACAAATCTCTTTATAATTTATATTACTGCTATATATTGTAACTGTTCTCTTATGGATACAGTGATACTCTTAGATAATAGGGCAACTTATTAGCACTATTATACAGTTGGAAAAATTGATGTTTCAAGAATTATGTTTACCTGTCTCATTGGATGTGCAAGGAATTTTCCTGCGTCTGTGGAAGTGCTGGCCCTCTTCTCAAGGAGCCTATATTCAAATGGAGAAGGCAAAATTGAAATGCAGTACGCCAGGATGGTCTTCATATTATTCTGTGAAGAATTTAACCCTCCTTTTTTAGCTTTTATTTCCATCACTTATTTTGGGTTTCTTTCCCTAATGGCTCACCTGATACTCTGGAAAGTTTTCCAGCAATCATTATATCAAGTATGCTTTTTTCTCACACTGAATCAGAAACTATTTGTCTTAAGTTATAGGATATTTATTACCTATTGAAAACTTACCATGTGACAGCATCGTTATTAAATTCTCACTTCCATATAGTGAAGAAGAGGCTATTATCATCCTTATTTCACAAAAGAATAAATAAAAATTCAGCTAAAGTCAGTAAACCAGTTAATAGTAAAGTCAAGATTTCAATCAAAGTTTTCTGATGTTGAAGCTAATAGTTTTAGTAATTATACTATATGTCTCTCCACCTGATCTTACAAACCACCTTATCAGGTAGGCATTATCCAAAATTAAATCATGGGGAAATTAGGTTTGGAATATGTTCAAAGTCATGCAAGTATAAATGAGAGGGCTGGGGCTTATATGCATGTAAGGCTAGTTCAAAACCTCTTCTCAAAACCCTACTCAAGACCATTTTTCACCTTACTACACCAGTGACACTGAGAAGACAGATGACTCAACAGCTCTGAGTGCCCTGAATATTCCTGCCCTTCCTGGTCGGCATCTGTTTAGACTATCAGCTTCCATCATTGCGGAAGAGTAGTGTCTTTGTGAATTATGTAACCTTTAAACTAATCTCTATGAATTCACACTGGGAAGGATTCTCAGGCATATCAAAGTAAATGTATTTTGTTCAATATGCCATGGTCACTAAGGTAAGTAAACTGGATCCTCTCAAGTAAGTAGAAAATCCTGCTAACAAGATTATTAAATTATTTATGCATCTAGCAAAGCAGGGTTTAATCCTAAGTAAACAAACCTGGTGCGAATTGGCACTGTGATTTGGATGCCTAAAAATATGAAGAAAACTTAGACATAGACATGATATACAAAGGATGGAGGTAATAGTCCTACACTATACTACTAAGACTGTATCATACTTTATGAGAGATACAAACTAGAGTGTCCCAAAATGGGGGTCTAGCATAGGGTGAGGTCTAGAAGGCAGGTCATCTAAGGATCATTTAGAAGTATGGATATGTTTCATTTGAAGACAAAGAAATCTATAGAGAGTCTTAAAAATTAACTTGGGTATCAAATTATGGAAAGACAGATTTGAATTCGATAGGAAAAGACTTTATTAATAATTAAAAAATTTTTTTAATTTAATACTTTTTGAAAATAGAATTATTTCTCTCAAAGACAGTCAGCCCCCATATTAAAAGCTCTTATAAAAAAGTGAAAATATCAGGTGTGATAAAGAAAGGATTGTCACATTAAGAGGGAATTGAGATTAGTGACCTTGTAAGGTCCTTTTAAGTTTTGTGATTCTAAACAAAATGAAAAGTAGTATGTATTCAAATCAATAAAGAGTGACTTGTTTAGATAATCTTCCATCTATTGATCATATTACCATGTGAAAGTTTTAAAATTCAAAGCACATTTTAGGGTGATTATCAGATACATAAATCAAAACAAATTTTCATTTGGTAATGCTCATTTTTGCCATATCATCAGTTTACATCCTGTTGCATTAACAAATGTACTGGGTGAATAAAATATACATGTAATATATGATATGATCTTTATTTTCTTGCTTTAGAGTTCTCCTATGACACTCTTTTTGCTCATAAAACTATAAATATTTTCATTCCAAATGGGGGTAGACAAGTGTAGTTATGAATATAAGTTCTGGCCAGACATATTCCTTGTCAGATTTCACTCATCTCACCAATTCTTACCTCCATATATTAAATAATAGCAATTTAATCAAACAATAGTCAAAATTTTCCATAGTTATAAGCTTTCTGTTTTTTAAATCATTGTTATCTAAGCAGAAAAAAATGCCTAAGCTTAGTCTTCTCTTTTTGGCTGTTTGGACTCAAATTGAAGAAGGAAGGAGGGAATGGTTTGCAAGTGATTTGGTTGTTTTTTTTTAAACTCTGTATTTCCTTTCCTCCCAAGTTTCAGGTTAGTACACATTTTGAGGGATTCATGACTCAATGATTGGGGATTGGAAATCAATAAATGTACTTTATAATACATACATATGTACTTAATATTTATATATATTTAATGTTTACTGAGCACTCGCTGTGACCTGCATGCTGCTCTAAGGTGTTTTACCTGTGCCTGTAATTTGATCATCACAATAATGTCGAGGTGAACTTCTTTTATTATATCATTATAAAAATAGGGAAAAGGAGTATACGGAAGTTAGTCACTAGATTTATTTCAGTTCAAAGGCTAGAGGCCCGGCCGTTAGTTCATTTATAGAACTGATAGAGGAAGTGCCTTGTGCAAAGGCAATGACAAGTGTCTATTTTAGCTGGAATAGCAGCAAGTTTTAATCATAAAAAATAGTTGGTAATTAGTAAAGAGAATGTTTTATTTTCTACTTAAAAATTTTTTGTTTACATATAATTGGTTTCTATTAATTTTTATATTTGCATGTAACTAATATAATTTCCTTGGGAATATTTTCTTGTTCTTTTGCTCTTTTCTCTCTTTGTCTTAAACTCACAAACTCACTCTAGCATTTTTAATGACTTTGAGCACTAGAAGTGAAAAGATGCTTAGCAGAGGCCGGCAAGTTGCCTTTTTCTTCCTGCAGAATCTTATGTCCCACAATGTTCTATAAAATCAAACTTTTGGCTGCTAAACATAATTTAATTTAGGAGGATCCCCCAGTTTTCCCTTTGCAGATTAGAGGAAAGACACTCATTGTCACAATGGCCCTAGCACCACCTGTCCCTCCAGGGAGTGGTGTAATTGGGTTCCAGAAGTGAGACTGAATCTTTGCTCTCCTATGCTGCTCCTGGACAGGTCTTGTATTTTTCTGGGAGTGTGGTTCCTCATTTGCGAAATAAGGAGCTTATTCAAGTGATCCCATTGTCAAGGATCTTTGACTTACTAAGTCAGGCAGTTGTGTATTTGACAGTGTGCATACACTGACTACATGATTGTGTGTTTCATTTCCACAGATATTTCCTGATCCTTTTGCTTATCACATCCTGAAAAAGTCATGGTATAGGATGGAGTTTTTCAGGGATAGCTCATGTATTCAGGGGACTAATAGTCTTGTGAAAGAGAGGGTTCATTAAAAAAATAATGACATTTCAGTATGATTGGTGCTATATCAATGGCATGAAAAAAGGCTTTATGGAAGTATATTTTAAACATGATTTGAGAGATTTACCTTCTATCATATATTATCTTAGTTGCCAGGGTGCTGGAAGAGTGACTGACAGATCTCACCCTAACATTAACTATGCAAACACATGTTTTTTGAATAAGGCTATATCTTACCATCCACATGCCAAGACTGGAAGAGTCCTTTAAGGTCTACACTTAAATTATAAATGGACAAAAGTAACTTTTTTTGCATCCAAGATTCACAGTTTCTTTCAGCTTCCACAGATGTAAAAGAAAATAAAATAAAAAACTGAAGCTATAAATCAAAGTCTAGGCTTAAAATGCCCTTACCTACAATTATCACCATAAACTATTTCCTTGAATAGAAATCACACGTTTAGACTTGTTCGTCTAGGTTTCTTAGAATATAAAAATGTACTGTTTCTTACTCTTCACATTGAGCCTTTATACTGATCTTGTTATTACCTGAAATTAACTCTCACCCATTTGTCTGCCAAGTTACTAGAACACCCTGGCCTGCTAAAGAGAAGCAAAACTATATACCTTTCATTAAAATGTATACTTTAATATTTAATCTAATTATAAATGTGAATATGGTAACATGAAGGTGAATATAAAGTTAGGGGTTAACTTTATGCAGAGTTGGAAAATTAAAGTTTGTGGTGTAAGTCTTGCCAGTCACAATATTTTCTGATTTTATCCAATTGTCTCTGAGCAACAGTGGAGTCCTATTGCCTTTTTTTTTTTTTTTACTAATGCTTAAAGCCTAGTATGAAATGACAAGACTACAAGTTATTAGAAGAAAAATTAATTTCATTATTGACCTAAAACACACAGAATGAAGTAAAAATCATTGAAAATGATAAACATTGAAGTATAAAGATTACTGTATTAAGAAATACTTAATTACTCAATTAAAAATCATAAAGGACTGAGCTAGCTAGTTCTTAATTTGTTCAGTTTTAAAACACTTTTCAAGGATTCTGAGCTCATTAAGCAACAAAACTCCAATAAAATGTTTCCCTTGATTATTTTATTCATGGATCCTTTGGCATAACATTATCAAAGAATCATGATTTACTGAACCTTGTCTTATTGAGGAAAAAGTATCTATCTATTGGTTATGATTAGCTGATCTAAACAACTTCATGAGCATCTGTTCCTATGAACAGAAGGGTGATATGTAGGTTATAGTAAAGAAAATGGAAACCAAGAATGGCTCATTTACTTCCATATTACCAAAAGATGAGGTCTAATAATAATAGTAATAATAGTAATAATGATAATGACCACTAGCATTTATTCTGTGCTTACTCAGAGTCAACACTCTGCTAATAGTGTTACACTGATTATATTATCTCATCTTCATAGCAATTCTAAAAGGGGTATTACTATTAGCTGTTAATTTACAAAGAAGTTAACTTTGGCACAAAACGCTTACATGGCTTATCAGAGGTCACTCCCCTAGTAAGTGGTAGAAGCAAGATTTAAACTTGTTCTGCTCAGAGCCCATATTTCTAGCTACATATTATATGCCTTCAAGTATAAGTAATTTCTATTCATCCTTTTAATTAAAACAAGTTACCTAGATTTACCTGTTTTTATTTTCATTCTTTCTTTTCTTCCTTTTTCCTCCAGAAACCTTCTGCTAGGGTAAAGAAAGTATTTGGAAAATTCAGAGAAAGCATATTGAGGAGAATATGCTGAACACATATGTATATAAAAATCTACTTTAGAAGCAGGTTGGCCAGATTAAAGAAGGAAGATTTGGAGTTAGGGCTATATGGAATGTAGCCCAGTATCTGCTATCTCCATCCAAAGATTTGAAGATTCCAGAAAGAAAGCTCTCCATAGAACTGAGGATTTAGAATTAAGGATATCAAACTACTCTGTAATAAGTATCTGTTGGAAATGTTTTCCCACATTTCATGTCTTAACATTAAAGCTTTATCCACTTATAAACGCATGCAAAATTTGATTTATTTAACTCAGATTTGTTAGTTGATTTAAAAGTACTGATTCTGGGTACATAATACAAAATTTTGTGCCAAAATTCAAGAGCATTAAAAGTAGGTTTGAAGGTGAAAAGCGGTACAATTCTTATATTATCTTCTCACATGATTTAGACCATCTTTAAAAATCAGCTGTCACTTTTTCAAAAGCCTCATTTTCTTTATCAACATACCTCTACTGGGACAGAGAAAACTCTGGTTCTCCAAATGTTTCTCTTCAGATAGGTTTGCATCTACTTTAAGAAGAGAGTTGTTTCTAGGGACCCTGTGGACAGACCGGGTGGACTCAATACATAGAAACTGGAATTTAAAAGGTGTGGCTTCATTTCTAGCATATGCTGTTCGTATCTTCTGGTATAAAGGGAGGAGTCCTCTCCCTTTTCTTCTCAGACTCTATCAGATGTTCCTGACCTCCAGAACCCTTACCCGGCTTGCACTTCACAACTGCAGCCATCCTTCCTCCAATTCAGGAACCTCTCCAGATCACTTTCTTTTTGTCTACTCCATGACTTTCTATCCTTAGTTTTTCTGGTTCCTCAAATTGCCAGTTGGTTTTATTACTGAGTGCCACTGGTCACTGCCCCATTTAGATTGACTCTTTGATTTTTCAACTGCCACTGGATTTCAATCATTGGTGCATGACTTTTGGCATCTGTCCTCTACTTTTAAATATCAAGGTAAAAGTTTCCCACTGCTGAGCTCTATTTTAGTTCTATGGAACATGTCCTAACTGGAATTGCCTTTCACTTATACTCCATCTGACAAAGGGATAGAAATTACAATTATTTCCTTTATTAAGATAGAGTAAGATATGCGGAGAAAGTAGAGGGATGGTGGTTGGAAAGAGAAGTAGCCATAACACCAGAGTGAAAACCTTAATCTATTCACTAAATATTACAAATATGGAATTTTATTAATTAGAATTATGGAATTTCACTAAATTTTATCATTTCTTTTCAAAGACACTATTCTCATTTCCTATTGCCTAGATCCTGTTAAAAGAGAAACGAAGTATGGTTGTTTTGTATTCCAAATTTGGCTGAATTTCAGGGAGAAATGCAAGACATGAACTAAATTTGCATCTTTACAGGTTTCAGTACTTCCTGGAAATATACTTGTTAGATAAATTATGAAATAGCATTTTTCCTTATTGTTTAAATCCTGATTATTAATATGTTTTCATTATAAGATAACAATACCTTAAGTTTGTCTAGAATTTAGATTCCATTTTTGGGACACATGTCTTTTGTCTACACATTAACTAGAATATAGCATTTTACTATATCCCAAGTAGACTAGATCCTCAGGTGATATATTGTATGCAAAGCAAATGTAAATGCTCACTGCAAATTTAATAAATGGTTACCATCACAGTTTCATATTCAATTGAATTTTATAAAATAGCAACATTTTGAGGTGGTTGCTATCATTTTGATATTTCTCAGTTGAGGACTTGAGACACAGTGAAGTGGCCAGCTCCAAATAATGTTCAAAAAAGTGTAGAGATTGTCTTGAAACTTTATCAAATTATTCTCTTTTAGATAATTTGCACATTGGAAAATATTAGTATACTATTATGCAGAGAAATTATGGCTGATCTTTCCCAGAAATTGAAATAGTTGAATAAAGTTGAAAGTTAAAATAGGACTGGGCAGCGATGAACATGGATGCTCTGGTGGTAGAGGTTCTGGCAGCAGAGGCAGTTCTCAGGAACCCCTTAAACTACCAGAGAGAGCAGGCCTCCTATGCTTCTTCCATCTCAGCCAAGACAAGAGCCACGCAGGCTGATACAACTCTGAACAAAACTGTTGTAACCAAAAATGTGAAAGGTTTCAAAATGGTAAATAGTCCTCTGTGTCTGAAGTATAATAAAATGCATATATGGTATACTAGAGTGAGGTATTATGGGAGAAAAGATTCAGAAGGTAGATTAGCTCATCTAACAAATTACAATTTTTTTCTCAACCATGTTCCAGAACCAGGATAAACAATAGAGGCATAAAGACATGGCACTCTTGCACCTGGGAAACTCATTCTAAGAGAAGAGGTAGTAAAATAAGTGTGTTATTACGGCAAATGCAATGGCTGTTGTAAGTTCAGTGGGAGCGTGATAGAAGGAGCCTAAGGAGACATAAGTAGGTGTTTGTGAGGATCTGAAAGATGTGCAAAAATACTAAGTGATGAAGAAACACTATGTGCAAAGGCATTCATGGATTAAAGTTCATGTTTTAGGAGAAGTATTATATTTGGAACAGAATATACAATAATTGGGGACTACCCTAGAAATGGCAAATTTTAAAAATCTTAATAAATAATAGGATGGTTGCATCATATTTAAGGTTTCATGCAGCTCTGTAACTAGTCCAGATTTAACACACATTCTCCTCATTCCTATTATCAGAGCATTTTGCCACAGACCTGGGTTTTCAGGCTAACACATGAACTTAGTTAATAATCACAACTCGTTTATTTTCATTGGGCTGTTAAATACATTTCATTCTGAAGTAAGGAGATTAAAGAAGTATGAGCTATATATAGTCAAAAAGGCTAAAAACCACAGTAACTAGAACAGATTTGCTTATTGGCATAGGTAACTGAAGGATGTCCTCTGCTCACATTACTAAGATGTCAGGATTTTTAACAGATGTTATTAAGATGCCACAGTAATACAGAGATGTATGTAAGCTGAGAGTATAATCGCTATGAGGATTGAAGGCTGGTGATTTGACTGTGTTGAAATTACTCCTGTGTCCCTCTAATTTGTCACATGACTTAATGTTTAACTCTGTTATATGGTTTTAAATCTGGGTTCTTGACGATTTCTTATTCTTTTTCTTTTCATGAAGTGGATGATGATTTGTAAACTGACTCTTCATGTTCCTAAACCACTAAGCACTTTAAAAATTAGTTTCCATGAAATAGAAGTGGTTTCAAAGGAAGTCTTGGCTCAAGTAGCTTCTGTTTGGGGATTTTGATTGCCAGTATATTCATTCAAAGAAAGATGGTGATTTCAAAATGATTCTATTTTTACTTTGATATCCTCCCTGTAACTCTACCATTTTCTCCATGCTTCTTCCCAGGGTCCTCCTCTTGTTTGTCCTCAGGATGTGTTGCCATTAGCAACTGCTAAGACCAGCCCTTCTTGTTCCATCAATTACCAAATCTTAGTGTAAAAGTGGAAAAACCTTTCAACTATAATTGTTTAAGGAACTATTTCCACACATATTACTAGTGGTGATCTTTAGTATTCTTTTATAACATGTTGACATAAGAATAGCAGGTAAGAATCAAGAAAATGATATTGGTTATTTAGCATAAAGTAAACCAATATAATTAACCTTAATAATGTGGACACAGCGTTGGATTTTCATGTTGCTTTCTTGACTTATTAGTCCACTTCATTTCCATGCAAACTTGAACAACAAACATGAACTGAATGCTTATTTTTACCAGGCACTGTGTTAAGTGTTTAGAAAATGATTAGAAGAATCAGAACAAAAAATTCTCCTCCTGAGAAATTCACCAACTAGAGGAAGAGAGAGAAACACAGGATTATTTTTATAAGATACTAGAAGAATTCACATGATGCAAAGTTAAATCTCTCTTTTGTGGGTAGAAAGCAAACTTCATTTTTATGTATTAGGGACTCACATATTTCAACATAAACCATCACTAGAGGATTTAGATATGTTTGGCATATATCTGGTGTTTCAAAAGTAGGGACTCATCTGGAATTTTATGGCATGAGAAACCAATGAGCTTTATGGGAAAGAGGGGTAACAGGGTGGGTTAAGATGCATAAAAAAATCAGTTCATATCTCATTGGAAGATTTTTTCGTCAGCCCTCTCCTGTGGTCTTTAATGAGAGAAAAGGAAAAAAGAAAGATATGAGTCTCTAATTTTCTGTGAACTGCATATATGGTACACAGCATGTGTGAGAGACATGGTGATGGTGGATATAGGAATCCTGGTGGGCAACACCTTCCAACAAATGGACCAAAATAAAAGTAGGATAAGATGCCATGCTTTGGCATATATTGGCAATGCTGACAACAGCATACACACCATGTCATCTTCTGCACAGGCATTGGCAATTTTGGCCTGGGCACGGGAGCCCTGGCTGCTTTGGCAGCGTCTCTGTGGCTCATTGCGACTTCAGTTTCTCAGTAGCCATCTTCTTTCCATTATCTGAAGTAGTAGAGGAGAAAATGGAAGGTAACACATGCTCACTGAGAGGAATCATTTGTGAGCAAATGTGTGATACTCTTTGGGAACACAAAAAACTAGGCTGGTAGAGTTTGAAGGGCTCTGGAAAACCTTGCAACACTGGATAAAAGCAGAACAGGGAGCATTATTTTGTATTATTTCAACACCACCTAGACTCGGTTTTTAATTTCTTCTTTCAGGTGACTTCCTTCTAGAGAAAAGTAAGTTGTACTTATCTCTTGATTGGGCCCTTATTGATGTATTCCATTTTCTATTATACTATCAAAGTAACATGAATATCCACATGACAAATATACAATCAGTTCTAACAAATAAGTGTTATTTTCCCTTATATTATATAATGAAAATCCATTGTGTTTTACTTTTTATTTTGGTGTCCAGGAAACTCAGAGTACACTATATATATTATTGGAAAACAATGGAATCCTAGTACTGGAATTAGCAGACTTTTTCTAGAGAGCCAGACAGTAAAGAATTTAGGCTTTCTGGATCATACAGTCTCTATTACAAGTATTCAGCTCTGGTGTTGTAGTGCTAAAGCAGCCAAAATAATACTAAAATGAAGGGGAGTGACTGTGTTGCAGTAAAACTTTATTTACAAAAACAGGCATCTGGCTGGATTTGGCCTTTGACTGTAGTTTGCCAACTCCTGCTTTAGATGATAATATCATTATGCGGATACATAGTAAAAATATCACATTTCAAAAATATGATTCATGAAATTTATTATTCTTGTTTTAAAGCCATAGAGTTACAGAAAAAATGTAGAGTTGAATGGGCCTTCAAGTTAATCTAAAAGGACTTGACTTTAGGGAGGGTGAAGAACTTGGGAGACAAAGCTTAGCTAGGGAGTCAGACTTGGAATATGAACACTGCCATTTTTCTTCCATGGGTAGTTTCTCTCTCTAAATCCTACTTTCTTCTTGTGCAATATGGAGATATTAATATTTTACCTTAAAAGCATATGACAGTGGTTAGTATTCACAAAAGTTTAATGACCGCCTAGTCTTTGGAGTACATCATTTTGGGCAGGAGAAACAATAACAAAAATGGAAAGCTACACACAAAGCCTGCTCTTACAGGTAATAATATTCTTTTGGGGAGAGAGTAGGTACCTGAAGGTAGCTTATGTGCAGGACCAAGTTGTGAAGGTCTTTTATGAAATCTACTATTTTAGCATTGGTTAAATATATGACCTTTAAATATCTGTTCAGTATTAGAGGAGATACTGATGACTGTGTCAGGGGAAGGATCTGGGAAAGAAGAGATGACAGCTGGTGCTATATCTAATCTACCAACCAAAATTAGACTATTTAAAAAAGAGGAGACTAAGATACCTTTATTTGTCAAGGTCAAGTGCTGTTTATTATCGTATGTCATAGGGGCTTGAGAGTAACTTGACTTTGATTAGAGAAATAAAGTTATGGTTTTCCATACTCCAATTTCTGATTATATGCACATGTGCATTTACATATATACATGTATATAAATATACATAATTATACATTCTCATATATAATTGTGATGCATAATACATATATGGAAGAGAAGGTAGAGAAAACATATTTGCAGAGATTAATTAAATACCATGAAGACAACACATATATAATCATCACCCAGTTCAAGAAATGGAATATTGCCAGCACTCATTCTCCTTCCCACTCACTATTTGTTCCCACTGAACAAACATAATAATGATATCACTTTCCAATATTACCCTTTAGTTTTGCTTTTATTACCTTTCAGGTTTTAAAAATTTCATATAAATGGAAACATACATTTGACTAAGTTGCTTCTTGACTAAGTTGTTTTGATCACTATTAGACTAGTGACATTCAAACGTGTTGCTGACTTTAGCTGTATTTTATTTTCAAATAATTTTATTACCATATAATAGTCTAGTATAAAAATATGCTGTTCATTAAATATCCATTCTTCTGCCATTGGGTTTTTTTTATGCTTCTTGGTCATTATGAATACTGCTGCTATGAAAATTTTGTATATACCTTAGGGCATGTTTATAAAGTAAGGTGTGTTTCTTCAACTTTAGTAGAAAATGCCAGGAGGAGATGTTATAAATTATTCTGTTTAGTTATTTTCTATGGATATTCTATGTGTTTTTGAAGCTCTGTATTCTTTAGGGGTCAGGGGCAGTCTTCCAATTGGATCACATTTGCTGATCAAATTGATTAATTTTTTTCTACACTTGGTGGTTTTCTTGTTTTGTTGTTCTGTCAGCTACTGAATAACCTGCATTAAAATACCTCCCAATTATGTATTTGTGTATTTCTTTTGGTAGATTTTTCCTTTTTTGCCTCGTATGTTTTGAGATAGTGACATTGTCTATGTATGTATAGTTTATGTCTTCATTCTATATAAATCCTGGTGAATAACCTTTGACCATTTGATGTTTCTGGCTTTATTTCTAATAGTGATCTTTTTATATTAAGGTTACTTTGATATTGGTAGAACTTTAAAGCTTTTTCTTGGTTAGTGCTGATATTCTATAACTTTTTCTAAATTTTTAACTTCAACCTTGCTTTACTCTTATATTTTAGAAATGTTCTCTGTTGGTGGTATATTATTTTTTGAATCACATCTTTCCTTTAACTAGAGCACTAAGTACAGTTATAAGTAATATAACTATTGACATAGTTTTATTAAAATCTCTCATCATCCTATTTACTTTCTATTTGTCCCTTCTCTCTTTTCTTGTCCCCACCTTCTGCTTCTTTTGGCGAGATTACATATTTATTTGATTCTATTTTTTCCTGTTATGTGAAAATCATTTATTTTAATATTCTTTTTGTGAATATTTTAGGAATACAATATCCTTGGCTTATAGTCTAATATTAATTGATACATTTTTACCTTAAAAAATGCAAGGGACTTAAAACATTTTAAACTCTTGTTACCACTATATTACAGTTATATGCAATTGTTATATAGTTCAATTCTTTTTCTCAATCTTTAAATATATATCTATGTACACACATATATAACACATACATATTTAGTCCTAAAACTATATGTGATATAGTAATTATTATTATTTCATGCAATGTTTATTAGTCACCCAGATATTGACCACTTCCTTTGCTCCTCATTCCTTTCTGCACCTCTGACTTCTTTGAGATGATTTTACTTCTACTTGAAAAATACCCCTTGTCATTCATATTGTTTCTTTAAATATCACTAAACTAAAAATTACTAAATCACTAAATATTACTAAATCATTAAAATATTACCACATTAAATATTACGGTGATATCCTCCTAAAAACCACCCATATTAGGCAGTATAGGCAGAAAAATGACCATTCAAAGATGCCCATGCCCTAATGCTCTAAAACCTGTCAGTATGTTACTTTCCATAGCAAAAGGAACCTGCAAATATGATTAAGGGTACAGACCTTGAGAGGCTACTAATCTGGATTAACTGGGAGGGTCGAAGTTAATTATATGAGTCCTTAACGAAGACTCTTTCTTAGCTGTAGTTAAAGATGCAATTTGAGAACTGCTCTTGCTGCCTTCCACGGCGGAACACAGGAGCCCTGAGCCGAGGCATGCAGCTGGCATCTAGAAACTGGAAAAGGCAAGGAAACCGATTTTCCCTGAAAGTCTCTTTAAAGGAACGCAGCTCTGCCAAACACCTTGGCCTTTATTTGACTTCTGATCTGTAGAGATACAGATGATCAATTTGCGTTATTTTAAGCCACTAAATTTGTGGTGATTTGTTATGCCAGCAATAGAAACTAACCTAGCCTCCAAATGAGTTCACCATTTCTACCTCCCTTCATGGAATTATTTTTTCATACTACTCCAGTGTGATCTTATAAAACAGAAATCAGATAGCTACTAATACTCTACAGTTGTATAAAGTAAATGGATAATTTTATATTTATCTCCATTTTATGGGAAACGGAGGCAGGGCACGTTACAGAAGTTGTCTAAAGTAAAACGGTTAGCGACTTTCAGTGCTAAGATTCAAAATTATGCAGTCTAGCTCCAAAGCCATATTCTTAATAACTAGTCCTTACTGTTTTCCTTCACTTTAATTCCTTGTTTGAACTCCTTTACATCTCATGTTGAAATAAATTTGAACTGTTAACATTCAGTTTATCGTCTGATACCTGTGTATGCCGTACTTTTTCTCTTTGATGCCTTTATTTCAACCACAGTGGTCTAACCTCACCATAGCCCACTGTTCGGCTTTTGCATTCATTTTTCCAGATGCCTGGAATGAGTCTTCTGTGAACTTTGCAAGTCAAATCCTCCTGATCCTTTAGTTTTCTGACTAAAATGGAACATCCTCAAGGAGGCTCCCCATGGCTAATTAATCTTAGAGTAACTTCACCAAACTTCTTGTCCAGTTTCATTTTATTTTTAGAATTTTTCTATATTAATATTATATGATAACACAAAACTTATATGTTAATATTGCCTCTTTAATTTACTTTTCAGTTTATATAGTTCCTTTCTCCTAACTAGAAAAAAATTTCCACAAAACGTGGGGTCATGTATTTCTTCCATGCTTCCTTACTTCACCAAACTAGAATAGTGCCTGGAACCCAGAGGGCATTTAAATATTTTTTATAAATGGATTGATGATCTCATGCACACTCATAAGTATTTTAATGTACTTTCTACAGTAGTTGAGAAAGAGGTGGTATGGGATTACACAAACCCACAGATATTTCATCTGTACTAATGCCAATCAATAGTTGTGGAAATTGCATATATTATAAAGCTTTGCAAATATATCTATGGTTTAGTATCCCTATTGTCTGTATTTAAGGTGGGTGGATTGGAAGGCAGATGTATTTTCTTACTTAAGGAAGGTAATGAATAGGACTAAATTATCCTATGCAAATAAGGGACAAGGCTTCCTGAAGGGAAGAGAGATACAGACAGAGGAAATGATTTAATAGCAGCTGCCATGCCACAAGGAGAGGTATTAAAAAAGTTTTGTTAGCTGCAATTCCATTTTTACAAATTGTTACCCCCAAAATCTTCAACCAACATCTACTTATTTCAAAATATTGTAAGAGGTTTTTTTTTCCCCAACATGTTTGGTTTTGCTTCATTTCCTTTTTACTTACTTATTGTGATTATTATGACATTTGAGACTGGACTATGTTAGAGTTATGTGCTATATATAACAGTAAGGCTACCCATAAAGGCTCCCTTAAACTAAATTTATTTCTGCAAAATTTATCATGTATGTTATTAATAATAAAAAAAACAAAACAAAACCATAGTTCTGCAGAGTCTCAGTAACCAAAGAATGTCAGGAGAACATAAATGTAAATCTACCAAGCACAGTTTATTCTCATATACTTTGGTTAATCAAATGTCCTAGTTTTGAATCAGTCATGTATAATATGCAGAAATCTCACTTCATTTCCAAGAAAAAACAATGACCAAAATAAATCAGAAATTCTAAAGCCATATTACTGAATCTGTAGGAGATGGAGAAGATACCTCAGGAACAAGTTTTAAAAGTCTAATTAGTGCTCTGATTTAGACACCTGAAACAGTGGATGTAAGAAACTGGAACAGGGCATCTTGAATAATTCAACTAACTTATATTATGTGTATATGTATATATATATATATATATATATATATATATATATATATAAATATAAACACAGAATTATATATACATATGTTATATATATGTGTAACACAAATTTATGTATACAAATGTACAGTATATATACATATGTATACACATTTTTGTTATATATACATAAAAATACTTCACCATTATTTTAACTTTGAATTACCATTATCTAACCTATTACCTGCAAGCCTGGGCCAATCATTTTCCTTTAACAAGGTAAGAATTGAGACATAGCCAGGTTAGTAAACCATGTCTTTGCTGATTTATAGGGCTGTTATGAAAATTAAATACATATAAAAGTGCTTGGTAAACTGTAAAGAACTGTGTGGTTTTAGGTTTTAAATAATGTTTTTGACATACCAGCCAATATATAGGCAGCTTCATATAGTAGAATAGTAGATAAGAGAGTTTATTTCATTTATTAAGCATAAAATAATAGTTAACACTTATTGAATGGCTATTATGTGTCCAGAATTGTACAAATGCTTCTTAGGTGAGTTTATTTAATCCTTTCCAAACCTTAAGTAGTAGATAATACACTGATGTGCAAACAGATGAAGTCTACCTGTGGGCACATTGTTCTTATAAACTATTACTATAAATTGGTTTAATTTCCATTAAGGGCAAAAATAAAGAGAGAAAAGACTGAAAAAGAAAAATCCCACCTTAAAGTATAAATTAGGATGACATCCTTATTGAATTATAGTTCTCAAAGTTTCAGAAATGTTGAAGAATTCCCTTGTATTGACTCAGACAATGACTGCAGACAAGCCTCATACATTCAATCTACAAATATTTATTAACACTAAGTATGTGCCAGATACTGGGCCACACTGTTTATTAGGTCAAACACAAGCTCTGTCTTCATGAGCCTATTTATCAGGTGATGAATGCAAATCAAAATAATAGTGATAGAAATTATAGAACATTTTTATGATAGGGAAAAACATTTTGTGATAGGGGAAATAAAAAATGCCAAGGGAACAGAAGTAGAAGGATATAACCTTTCTAAGGATCCAAGAAATACCTGTCAAGGAAAAGATTAAGCTAAATCAGCCCTAAAGGTAGAAATGGATGATATGTAGTTCCAACAGCAGAAGCAACGTCTGGAAAAATCTGAGATGTGAGAATATGGTATATTTGAGAGGCTTGGTATAGTCCTCTCAGAGGCTATACCAAGAAGACAGTGTAAGAGATGGGGCTAAGTGGCTTCATGATATTAAAGAAGAGACATGCAGGGGAAGATCATTAGAGGCTTATTCATCTTAGTAAGGAATTGAGATTTTTATCATAAGGGCAGTAGGAGTCTACTGAAAGTTTTTAAGCAGATGAGAGAGATGGCCCAGTAAGTGACATATAAAGGTTGCATAACTGGGTAGAAAATAAATTAGAGAAGAAGTATACTGGATATAGTGGAACCCTTTATAAAGGTGGTATAATACAGGAGAAATGTAGTAACAAACTGGGCAGTGAGAGAGGATACATGAAATAGTAGATTGACCTGAGAGCTAAGAAAAAAAAAATGACAGAATGACTTATTGGTACAGTGGGTATTGTTGCCACCCAAATCCACTTTTTAGGGAGTGCTGCCGCTAAAACTCCCCAGCTGCAGCTAGGAAGTGGTACCTTGCCCAAGGTTGCATCCTAGGGTGGCCCATGTCCCATGACTAATCAGTATGAGGATATAGATATTCATTCAGGAATAACCATGGAATTGACTGAGGCTTCCATTGAGACTGCATCTCAAACCAAATATTCCCTCTATACCATTCTGTTTCCTTCTCTTCCTTTTCATAGCTGTTGATCCCAGGAGTACTTCCTAGTAAAATTCTGAACACTAATTGCTGACTCACAGTTTGCTTCCCAGGGAACCCAATCTATTGCAATTGGTTATGGAGTTGGGGAGTGCAAGGGAGAGCGGTAATTTAATAGAGGCCTAGATTTCTGCATTGAAAACTGGGTAATAGACAGATAGGTTATTTGATCAGATAAGGAATCCCAGAGGACAGGTGTATTTTTAAGAAGTTTTAGGTGCCCATGTAACATCTAAGTGGAGATAGTCAAGCATCACTTATGTCTTCAGATCTGCATCCCAGGAGATAAACCATTGGAAGCTGAGTAAAGGAGGTAGGTAAAGGAATTAGAAAATTGACTAGAATGATTGAAATTATGATTGGGTTCATGGGAAAACAAAATGACTAGAATATGAAAATGCATTATAAGCTGTACACTCTACTGGGATGCAACTTAATTTGGCAGATGTTTTATATGAATTCTTATAAAAATGAGAAGAATTAAGAAATATATCATGGCATTCTACTGTTATTTAATATGAGACCTAAAGTTCAATTCGTTGGTGAGACTGTCTTCTACATTACAGTCTCTGTCTTGAGACTAGTTAAACATGTTTCTGCAGAGCTCAAATTTAACCAGCTAAGAGGAACCAAGAAAATATCCCAATTTATTTGACAGAAATCTAACAAAAAGAATGCATCCCCAAATATATCTCTGTATGAGAAAAACATTATGGTACAGTGGAAGTTTGATTCTGGTTTTTAAGGTCAAGAGCATATTTGGCTTTTGTGTGGGCCTCTATTCAAAACATCTGTCTTTATTAATGATGTGGTAGAAAATGTCATGTAAGATTTGGCACCTAGGGACTGGCTACCCTAAAAGCCAACAGAGAAGAAACTCTTTAGGTGCTTTTTTGATCTGCCTTGTAAAGAAATAAATCCATCTTTGGTATCCTGAGAATTGACTGGTCAGAAAATTGTTGCTGAATAGAACACTCATGACTTATTTTTTATTGACCAGAAATTAGATCATAGACCCAATTTTTTAAACACAGGGAAAACAAAGTAAGATCTGTGGCTGAGAAATCTAAGTGGATAAAATGTATTCTCTATTTTATTTGAAAACATATTAGACACACAGAAGATAGATATTGTAATTATGGGTTGAATAGAAGCTCCACATACAGTATTTATTAATATGAAACATATTTATCTGCCTACCAGGGGGAAAAATTTTTGCATGGACCATATCCTTGCAGTTGTGGGAAGTAGAGGCTCTGTGCTGGATCACTTCTGTTTGGCCCTTCAGAATCTCTGCTCACTTTTCTCACCTGTAGCTCCTTCAGGGAGGCTGAGCTTGCTGCATGAGTGGCTCCTTGCCCTCTACATTCAGTTAGTTTTGTCCACTTGGAGGCACTTCCAGGAGATCTGGTTAGTGGAAGGGAAGTAAAGTTAGGGTTCCATTCTCTCGGTCAATCTTCCTCAGGAGCTGTGATGGTCTGGCTCCTGTCACAGTGAGTCACAGCTCCTGTCAGGTGCCCTTCTTTCTCTCTCTGCTCAGAGCTTCTCCCTTACTGCATTCCCACAGGACTCAGGGTGGTGACACTACTTCATGAATGTTACTGGTCTCAGGGTGCTGAGCTATCTCTTACAGTTTCCCTGTACCAGACCTGTAGCTTTGCCAAGGAATTCGTTTTTGAAACACTCCTCCAATTAGTCAAGTTGAGGGCGTCATTTTTTTTCCAGCTGAGACTCTAAAACAACCTCTCAGGTAAAGGTTACTAAATTACTATTTTTTAAAATTGAAGTATAGTTGACATTATAATGGTTTTAGGTGTACAACCATAGTAATTTGACATTTATATACAACACAAAATGCCCACCACAATATTTATTGTTCTTCAAACCTCAAAATATTGGCTTCAGAGGTGGGATTTAATCAGCTTTAAATAGTATTTCTAAATTCTTTTGCAACCCTTTGGCTAGGCTTCTAATTATATACATTCTATAAATCAAGGATTTATTTATTTATTTCTAATGTATACATGGAACTGAACACAGAGATGAATTAAACCCTAAAGTGGCTCTCAAGATGCTACAGAAGGGTAGGAAACACGGAGCATATTAAAAAATGTGGATGACGGGCTTTAGAAATTAAGCACATTCCATACTTCTGATTTCTAATTTCATATTTGACTTTGTTTCTTTGACCTCCTTTAGTTTCAGTCTACATTTGCCTTCTTTTCTGTATTTGTGTTTTCATGTGTTTCTGGTAATTTGGGTAGCTATGTTCTGATTGCAATTACTTCTTTACTTAAAACTATTTCCTAATTTATAAACATTGAACAGTACCCATTGGTCCCCTTGCTTTAAAGAATGAATAATTTGTGTACATATGCCTTCCTACATCCTCTGCTGGCATCCATTGGCTCAGTTGTTACTGAGTGGTACTTCCACAGTATAAAGATTTACAACTTTACATCCTCTTCAAAAACCATAATTCTCAAAGATATTTAATCTTATTAATGTTTTTTTTAAAAATTCAGTGCTTATAGAGTTTTCTTTTACAGCATAACTTCTTCCATTTAGACTTATCTTGGGTCATTGGTTATGTTGGTGAGTTTTGTTTTAATACATTTTATGAGCTCTTTTTATAGTCTAGAGATAGTAATTAGTATTAAATGTTATAAAGATCTTCTCCTGGTCTTTAACCCTTCTGTTGACTTTGTGACATCTGGCATAAACACAAATTCCAAATTTTAATGTAATCAAGTTTATCAAGTGCTTCTCTTATAATTTGTATTTTTTAAAAATTTAAAAAGAAATTCTTTTTATTAGCTTTAAAGTTTTACTTTAAAGCTATATTAACTTCATAGCTTTTTAATTTTTAAAAATTTTTCTGGAGTTCTTAGTATCTTTTTTACCAGACAGTGAGCCAGTATCCATAACACCACTTACTAAGAGGGGCATTTTCCTTTCAGATGTATGTTAATATTAACTAGTCTTTATTGAGCCCTCACCCTATGCTTATTAGTGTTGTTAGTCTTTACTTGACTAATCCTTACAATCCTATGCAAAGGCACTACTTTTTGTTTATTATATATATATATATATATATATATATATATATATATATATATATATATATATATATTTAACGTCAACTTTATTGAGGTATAATTAACATATACAATTTTAAGATACATATAAAAATGTACATCATAGTGATTTGACATACATATAAATCTTGAAAGGATTCTTACAGTTTAGTTATTTAACACATTCATCACTTCACATATTTACCTGAGGGCATTAGGCTGAGTGAAATAAGCCAAACAGAGAAAGGCAAATAGCACATCCTATCACTTATATGTAGAATCTAAAATTTCAAATGTCCAACTCATTGAAACAGAATTGAAAATTGGTTGCCAGGATCTGGAGGGTGGGGGGCATAGGGAGAGGTGGGTAGAAGGGCACAAACTTGAAGCTATAAGGTGAACAAGGTCTGAGGACCTAATGTAAAACATGGTGACTAGAGTTGATGACACTGTATGTAGAGCTGAAATTTGAGAAGAGAGTAGAACTTCAATGGTCCCACTAAAAGGAAGTAAGCAAGCAGGCACTATTTTATCTCCTATTTCACAAAAGAGGAAACTGAGTGAGAGAGGTAAATAATTAGACTCAAGTCACATAACTAAGTGCCAGAACCAGGTTTGGATGCAAACAGTGGGTTCTGTAACCATGCCTTTAACCCCCACGTTCTGCTCATCTTTATTCCATATGTGCACATGTATTTTTCTAAGTTCTCTAATTTTTTTTCAGTCTAGTTATTTGTTCCTGAACTAGTCCCACAATATTTTTTATTACTGTATCATTCAATATATCATAATATCTGATAGGATGAATCTTTTTTCTTCTCTTTCCAACTTGAAATAACCATCAGTGGACCATTTTGTTCAAAGTAAATTTTAAAATAATTTTCCTGAGTTCCTACAAAAAGGTCTTTCGGATTTTGATTAAAATATGTGTCTATTTTACAGATTAACCAGGCTCCTCATTGACATGTTTATGTTAAAAATTCCATCCAAAAACATGAAATCAATCTCTTTAATTAGCTCACGATTTATGTCCTTTATATCCTTTAATACAATTAACATTTTTTTCTCTATAAATTTCTTGTGCAGGTAAATTCTTTGGTAGGTGAATTCCTCTCTTTTTGTTTTCTACTGTGAATGGTATCTAATATATACTCCAGTTGGATATTACCAATATAAGTAACTGTTTTAGTGCAAATAAATGCTCAAATTTTGTAACTTCATCTTCTATTTAGAGTACAAGCTGAACTCTAATTCTAAAAATGTTTTTCATTCTATTGAGTTTTCAATGTTTTAATTCTATTGAGTTCATTCTATCATCTGTGGATAATGACAGCTTTGCCTCTTCTCTGCTCATCCATGTATTTCCTTTTCATTTGGTTTTTCAGTCCTATGTCTGTGCAACCAGACCTTTTCATCTTGTTTCTGATCTTAAAGATAGTATGTTTAGCTCAAGATTTCCCATTAATTATGAGATTCCCTATAAGTTTGTGATCAAATTAAGAAAGTTTCAGTCTATTCCTAGTTTTAAGTTCTTTTTGTAAATAGTAGTTAATATTTATCAATGTTTGTATAGTATGTATTGCTCCAAAGTAAATTGCTTTGTATGTATTGAGGAATCCTTTGATTTTATCTTTTACTTCACTAATGTGGTAGATCATCTGAATTTCTGAGTTAAGTCTACTGAACAAAACATTATTTTTAAGACAGTTTGTGTTTCAGTATCAGAAATTTAACATTTTTGCAACTCTTTTCATGCAGGAAACAGACCTGTGATTTTTGTGCTGTTCTTATTCCACTTTGGGGCTTAGCTAGTATGGTTTTATAAAATGAATTGTTCAGCTTTTCCTTTTTTTTTTAAAGCAACAATCAGCCTACAGCAGATTTGTGAGATCAATAATACAACGGTTTTGGTTTGGGGATTTTTTTTTAGGATGGGTAGGAGTTGTTCTTTGATTCCCATTTTAGGTTTTTAAAATGTTTATCAGCTATCTCAAGTTTCATATTTTTGTGTCAATTTTGTAGCTTTTTATAGCTTTCTGGCTTTTGTAACTTTTATTATAATTTTTCTAATTTTATCATAATGACAACTTTATAGCTTTTCCACTTTATAGCTTTCTATCTTGCCCATCTGGGTTTTCAAGTTTTGCAAATTTCCATTGAAATTTACTTATATTATCGATGATATTCTTTTATAATTATATGTAAAATAATAAAATTATAAGGAATGTTACATGTTTTCATTACTAATTATCAAATTCTTTATGTTCAAACTTACATTTATACTTAATATTAGATTTAGATTTACATGCATTGGTAAAAATCTTTTTTAATTTTTGTTATATCTTTATATGTAATATATCTTTATATGTCATGTATGTAAATCTTTGTTATATCTGCATTAATGCTTTTGCTCATTCTTATTTTATTATTTGGAATTTCTAAATTTTCTCACCCCCTTCTCTGATATTGACAGCTTTCATGTGGTAGAGGGAACCAGGGCTGCTTGTTAATTTGCCCTGTTATCCTGCACTTGAGCAGCATATCTCTTAGCATATGTATTTTCCATTCCATGTATATATTTCTTCTGTTCTTCAAGAATAGTAATTAAGTCTAGATTGGATCTCTTTTATTTGCTTTCTGTAGCTGTGGTCTTTTAGCATTGCTGTTTTTCCCTTTGGGTTTGCATGTTTACTTGTCTGTCCTGTACATCACTGCTTCTCTTCTAAGGGTGTATACGCTATGCCTCGCAAATCTTAGTGTATTTGTAAATTTTAATAATGCTTTCCATTATTATTTTCAACATTCTTCCTTATGGTTTGCCTCTCATATTCTGCTGTCTTACCATCTTTTTCTATTTCTTGTAAGTATTCTTTAAGATTTCTTGCAAATAGTTCATTCTCTTTTATTATAATGAATTAAGAAATTTACTTTGGAGAATTTCATTTTCTAGCACTGTTACTCCATGTTATTTATTTTATTTCTGTATCTTTTCATTGAAATTTAAATCTTCTGTTGTAAACTTCCTGCATATGTGGTCTCTGAATGTTAGCACTACCATTCTGACTTATTACTTGTTCAGTGGTGTAGCCAAGTGCTGGAAGTGGGCACAAAAAAAACTGTAGCACCTACAGTGCCTTCTAGGATGCTTTCATGTAACTTGTGGGGTCCTCTGCTCTGCATGTGTTTAATCTGAGTTCTGCCGAGGTGTGCAGATTATGTTATTGAGGGTCATTATTTCTGACATTAAAGACTTACAGATCAGGATTTTATTTATTGAATGATTATTTGTATCTTCTCAGTCACCTTAGTTCAGAGTTACATAGCTGATTCTAGCTCAAGATGGAATGTTTATGATTTTCCTCTTATGGGTTCACCTTCTCTAATACTGTATTGGGTGGAAATTATTACTAGTGATCCATAGGGAATTTCTTCTCTTCCTCTATAGCCCAAAGACATTTTTTTAATTATTCCAAAAAAGAATCCTGATTATGTTATTTAGGAACTTATCATAAACTTTTACTGAATTCTGTCCATTGTTTATTCCAAAAGTGAATTTTTTCCCCCAGTGTTCCCTTTTGTATTGGTTGAGGTATTGAAACATTTGGCAAGTATTCTTCTTAGTATATGGTTTGATGTAAGAGTCACTTAGTTATTTTAGTGAAAAAGTGATACATACATCTTTTTGTTATAATTATTAAATCCCTTTGCTTATATTTCTTATAACATGTTCCAAATATGAAAAGAGCAGTGCAAATATGACTGCAAAAGTTATTGAAAGCAAAATAAATTATCACAATAATGCCTTTTGTCTGAACTGAATGGATTCAGGATTTTCATTAAATAAATCAGGTCTGTGTTTGAATTTACTTTTTGATGTATACTCCACATCCCACTCCCATTCAAAAAAAGTGTGTAGAACATGGCCATTAGTATTAAGATCTGGTAGCATGCTTCACTTTAACTTTTTCTTACAACCTTAAGTTTTGTTAACTTTTAATAAACTTTTTGTTTATTAGCTGACAATTATTTAACGTTTATAATATGCTGCATTGAATTTTAATAACTATCATATTAGGTGTATACTATAACTCATTCAATTTTACAGATGAAGAAATTGAGGCATAGAAAGATGAAGTCACTCCTTCAATGCCATACAATTAGTCAAGTGGAGGACCTGGGGGGTGATATTTGCTAATCAAAAAGGATTCTTGCAAGTTATTTGCATTTATAGTTATAATTTATGAAACTTAAATTAGCAAAATTATATTTTATTTTTGATATATCAGTTACATACGAGAATTTTCTTTTCAAATTATAATAACCAAGTTGTAGAACAATAAACTAGATTAGATCTTGGGGAGAGACCTAATTTTGCAAATCAGGGAAATAGGCCAAAGAGCCCCTGTCTTGGTTACTGAGCTATCCTTCCTCCATCTGTAGCTCTGAAATAATCAAAGAGGTTCAGGTATTTTATGAATTGCTTTGAAATGTGTAAGTATTGAGAAAAAGCATCTATCTATCTATCTATCTATCAATCATGTCATTAACTATCATTCTCCCTCCTTTAAACACAGTAACAAAAACAAAACTGTATGCTAGAATAGATAAAATTAGAATTTTGTCTTAATGAGTATTCTAAATATGCTTTCATAAAATAATTTTCTATCTCCTAAAATCTTTATACAGCAAAATTGTATTCTATATGATTTAAAGTGAACAAGTGTGCCTGCCTAGACCTAGAAATGTAATTCGTAAAATAATTAAGGATTATAAAATTTATTTTCTAACATACAGCTAATGAGTGCTTGCCATGATAGGCATTGCCAAAGCACTGGACACACAACTGTGAACAATGCTGCTTCTCAGTCTCTGCCTCCATTGAATTTACAGATAAAGAAGTAAGTGAACTATGATTTAACAGAAGCAGGCATTGAATGCCAAGAGGGGGACAGAGTGCTGAGGTTGGGGGTGGTTTTTATTATGTGAGTGAGGGAAGACCTAAGGAAGCGTGCTTGGAGATCTGAATGAAATAACAAATTAAACCATTTAATAATCTGAGGGAATAGCTTCTCAGGGAGAGCATGAGCTGGGCATTATTTGAGAAGAGCAGTGATTCTGGTGGGTGGAGGGTCATGTGACTGAGGAGGAAATGGAAGGAGGTGATGTCATACAGGTAGGCAAGGGCAAGGTCAAATAAGGCCTTAAAGAACCTCAGATGGAATGGGATTTGTTCTAAATACAACTGAAGCCACTGGAAGATTTTAAGCCTGGAAATGGTATGATTTATGTTTTAAAAAGATCATTCTGTTGATGTTTGATGAAAACAGATACAAGAAGAAAGGAAATCAAAATGTCAGGATACTGTTGTGGATTGTAAATACATAAATTGTAAAACTTTAATCAAGTCAGGTTGACCAAAATAATGGCTTTAATTAGATACTGCTTATTGTTTTCTAATTCTCTTTAAATCATCATCAGAATACAGTTCAGTGTATTCTGCAGAGACCTTTTAATCCTATGTAAGATAAACTGTTTTTTCTTAACGAGCAAGACAATTAAGGATTAAATATATGTTGGAAACCATTAATAGTTTACTTTAAAGATTTTATTTACTTTACCCTTATTTGAGTGAGAAAAGAATTTGTCTCATTTTAGTAGGGGACATACTAGAACTAGAGGTTGAAACTTTACATTCTGGGTATGAACACATTTCTGTATTTTTAGCTCTGTGGTACCTGTCTATATGGTCATATTAGTCACTTCCTTCCCTAAGTCTGTTTTCTAATGTGCACAGTAAAGAATGTGTCTGATATTATCTGAATCCATTCTTGTTCTTAATTTTTTAATTTATGAATTTAGAGTATAAATATACTGTGGAATTGCAAGCAAATAAAAACCTTTGCATTTTTTTTCCTTGAAAGTGCATGTGCATAATTTTTATATTGAATTTATAAGATTTCAAGTTAGCCGGCACTTGCCTGGAACATTTAGCACACTGTTTAAGCTATCAAACTGACATGAGGAGATTTTCCTGGAATAAAGTCTACATAAATAAATTTCCAAAGCTCTCCATGGGATTCTAATATGATGTCTATAAATTATTATACAGACCTGAGTGTTTAAGAGTCCAAATTATTTTTGCAAGTTGAGTTGACATTCAAAAGTATGCCATGCTCGCAAGCCAATCAGCTCAATCGACAATTACATGCACATGATTGCTATTAACCCCTTTATTCACTGTTCAGACCACCAAAACACTTGCACCCTAAATGTGGTGCTTGAATTTGTAAGCCAACTTAGAAATCTTTTACTAGTCAAAATAGTGACTGCCCTGGTGAAGACATAAAAGTTAAATGGGCTCCCTCATAAAATCACTTTGCAGGTCTGACGTATTCACCTGGCACCCAGAGACCTATCATAGAAACTGACAAGCAAGAGTAACTAGGCATGAGGGATTGTTCCAGAAAGAACTTCCAGCCCAAAGCATTCTAACTAATTGAAGAACAAGAACAGGGTCATTTCTCTGCTGTTTCTAAAATTACAGCTTTATTATTTGAAAGCTGACGCAGGATCTGTAATTTGTGTCTGGTGCAATCATTTCAAAGTCGCCTGAGGGAAACAGGAAAGGGTGAGTACTATACCAGGTACTTTTCTGGCTTTTCATACATGGGATAAAATCATAAGAAGGTGAAAAAAAACCTAGAATAGCATAATTACTGGCCTCAAGGGAATTTCTAGTTCATGTTGCTCTAAGTGACAAACAAAAACAGTATACTCTGAAAAAGTTTTGGCAAGTATTTGAGCTTTGTAGAGAGAGGTTCTAGGCTATTAGGAAAATTTTGAAATTATTACTTTAACTGATGTTGTACATAAGGATAAGTGATGTACTTAACATCAAACACTAAGTTTAATAGCCAGAGTTGAATAAATGATAGTGTAACTATCATTTTTCCTTGTCTTGGTGAGGCATTCCTGGTCCCTTCCCCTGGAGTTATTGCCCAAGACCTGCATAGACGTGGGCACCTGAATGCTGTTCCATTATTCCATCCAGCCCATTGTCCTGGTGCTTGCAGGCCACTGGTTGATCTCTAAATCATTCTTTGGATAGGATTCAGGTATTCCAATTTGGGATCTAGAACTATTTACCCATGTCCTTCCCCAAATCTCCGGGTCCATCCTTGTCATTTAGGTCCTTATAGTCTAAAGAGAACTTTCAGCTTATTTTCTAACATCAGGAATGGGCTCAGCTTTTAACCTCATAAAAACTATTTGCCCTCATGCTGAAGTAAAGAGGCCTGGTCCTTAGGATCACAACAGGATGCTTTTTCTCTATTGGATAAGAGGCAAATTATTTATTTTCTGAACTCTTTCTCTGTAAATATAAAACTAGGCTGAGGTATCATGTTGGGAAGAAATGAGAAGAAATTCACAAATGATAGAGAAGAGGGAAGGCTTTCCAAGAACAGAGCATGACATCTGTCAACACAAGTGTTTACAAATATGCAGGACAAGTGTTCAGAGTGTATGAGAAAGACAAAGAAATCTACAATGACTGAAACAGGGAAAATGAAAGTTGGAAATAAGATCGGGGAAAAAGTGTACAGGGTTAACATCATTTGGGGACCTGAAGGAAAGAGTAAGGATTCATATTTTAGCCTAGAGAAACAGAAAAAATATTGAGGGCTTTATGGATACAAGGTAGTGACATCGATCACTTATAATTTTGAAAGATAACGCTAATGTTGTGGAAAATTGATAAGTGGATGAAAAAGTAGAAGAGGGAACAGCCATTAAGAGGCCACTATGTAAATCCTAGTAAAAGGGATTGTGATATTGCACAGAAGAAATGATTGGACTAAAATATATCTGAAGATACATGCAAAAAATACACACATTTCTAAATGTGAAAAACATCCAATTAAAACACTGGAAAATAAGAAATACATCATAAAAGAAATACAATAGTTGAAGAATTATGGAAAAATAGAAAACATATGCAATTGAAATAAGAAAGGAGAAAAACATAACCCAAAAAAACACATTAGAAAATTCTTCTGAGACAGTAGACAGGGGTTGTAGTCTAGTGAATAAGATATTCAATCATTTTACAGCATGCTCACTTTAATGTACACTTACTAAAATACAAGTACAAAACAATGTCCCTACTTTAAACATAGTTTTACTTTGTGTAACAGTAAAACCTATAGGCAAAACTTAATTTTCCACTCATAAGAAAATGTACTCATAAAATAATGTGTATTTATAAGGTAGAATCCCATATAGTATTTAAGATAACTGGACTTAAAAAAATAGCTAGATAGTAAGATGCAGTATTGAATGAGAAGGCAGTATGAAAACGATGTAGATGTACAATCATTGTAGAATGATAGTTGTATAATTAAAACAAACTATATATTGCTTACAGATATATACCTAGACAAAAGTGATTCAAAGTGGCTGGAGGAGATATGTACCTCTTGTGACAATAGGTGCCTCAGCAAATGAGGAAAGCACAGAGAACTAAGAAGTGGTGATTAGAAGGGTCCTCAAATCTATCAATAAAGTACAGCTGCAAGAAAACATAACAAAATATTTAGTGTTTGTTGGGAATGTTAGTGCTAGTCTGAATTTTCTTTATATTTTTATATATTTACATTAAAAAAATCAAGACCTCAAAAATAGGCTGATTTTCCAAACAAACACAGATTAAGAACAAATAAGTGACCACAAGCTTGTCTGTCAATACTAAAACCTAAGCATGAAAGCATGAAAGAAAAATGAGGAGACACATAGTGTAGATCTTGAAATTCCAAATCTGTCAAATGGAGTTTTAAATGGAGAGGACTGAGATAATGTAAGAGAGAAAATCATTGATAGTAAGAAAAGGAGAAAAAAAGCCACAGAACAGCTGATGACACAAGACAGCAAGTGTCAAGCATAATAAATGAACCCAAGAGTGCGAGAACAGTGAAATTACCATGAAAGCTCAGGGTGCTAAAATGTATATACAGAAACACAGAAACAGCAATGATGACAGTAACAATAGACTATTTATAAAAGAAGCAGATGGGCATTGGGTTTCATATTGGCAATAATCATTGCTAAGAGAACAGAGAATAGTCTTTTTAACATTGTGAAGGAAATGATTTTGAAATTGGAATCATAGTCAAATAGCATCCTAGAGGAAAGGCAACACAAAGATATTCTCAGATAATCCAGGTTGCAAACCATGTTAGAAGCCTTGACTAAAATTATATTTTGATAAAATAAAAAAATGAATATAAGAAAGACAAGATGTAGGATACAAGCACTGGTGAAGAATTCAGTTAACCTAAAGTTTATATAATTATTGGTGACAAATGAAAATAATCATATAAATAGAAATCTGCAATTAATTTTCCAGATTCTCTACAATGAGAGAGAACTGACATAAGGGTGAAGGGGAGAAAGAAAGTAAAATTGGGCTGGGGTTTCTTTTGCGTATCAAATGGATATAGATACTAAGTAAATCTACATGCCAATACACAAAAAGTTTAACTATAATGACTGAAAGATTAAAACAAGATATGTAACTGCATCACCAAAGGTTACAAATGTAAAGAGAGAATTCTATAAACTTCAACAAAATATATGAAAGGAAAAAATAAAACCACAATTCCCTCCCAAATTTACCATGTAATTAGGGGAAAAAAGATGAGAGAAATAAAATCAATATATAAGGGTCACAATAAATATAAAAGAGTTCATTCTCCTCTTCAAAAGATAGACACTTTCAAATAAGTTAGATCAAACTAACAAATTAATAGAGAAAAACTAAATTAATCAACGTACTGAACAGACCACTGAAAACTTTAAAAGAGTTGAAAATAAAGTCAAATATAGTATATGCTAGATAAATTCTAGTAAGTTTTTAACAAATTCTAAAAAAACAGAGAAACATCAACTGAGGCAAAGAAGACATTATTATTGTAGTCTTGATTATTAGTGTAGTCTTGGGAAATATTAAATTCTTTTTAGAATATATTACTCTTTCAGTTCATTGCTTATTAGATTTTTAAATACAATATTTGGGAGATTTTGAATTTAAGTATATATATGGGACTTTGTTTACAGTGTTTATGTGTGTATGTGTGAGTGGTTTTGATATCTAGTTTCTTATAGCAAATTGAGTTTTCCATCTACATTTTATGCTTTAGAAGAGTTTACACAACATAGGAAATATTTGTTCCTCTGGGTCAGAATATATCTCTGAATATATTTTCCTGCTTCTTCTATAGTTTTGGATTTTCAGTTTTACAGCCTCTTCTTGTATAAACATTGCTTATTTATATCTCTATATTTATTTAGGCATTTGTAATTTACCTACATATTTATATTTATATTTATATGTTTATATGTCGATATAAACGAGCAATATTTGCATATTTTTAAACATCCATTTTTCTAGATTTTTTTATATGCATTTGAATAAAGTTTAAAGGACCAGTGCCTCATTTGCCCATTTGTAATTTCATATAGAATCAATATTTTAAAGAATGAATTTATCTCTTTTCTTAGAGATATGAAAGAATGATAATTTATGTATTTTTATTTATATCTTTACCTGCTAGGCTTGGAATTTGGAATTTTATATAAACTAATTTATTTAGTTTTTATTCAGGAGGTATTTGATCTCTGAAACTATTTTTTTTTTGACTGAAAGGAAGTTTTGACTTTTTTTTTTTCTTGCTCTCTTACAGATTAGCTAACACATACAAGTTGTAATTGTGTGCTTTGGTTTTCTGAGTATTCTGGAATTGCTTTCATGAGACCTCAAAGAAAAGAATGTGTTTTCATATTTATATTCTCAGAGCTTAGCATGGTACCTGGCATACATTAGGTGATCAATATACATTTACAATTTGTATTACAAGTCATTGAAGTGTCTGAATCCATATTTGGTGAATAATGGTGAATGTAAGTGATGATAATGGAACCTACTAAAATTACAAATTCAGAAAATGGAGAGATCTTGTAGAAGAGATGAGAAGGCAGTTTACTAAAATATTAAATCCTATTCCTGAAGGCCCCATATGTGACCTCTCTGTAATGTTGGTTGCACTGTATTACCTTAAATCCTTATATCCTGACTATTGCCAAATTTGGTATTTAATAAATCTGCTAGTTTATTAAAAAATTCCATATTGGAGCCAATCGCCCTTAGGGGAAGTCAGGCAATCAATCACTTGGAAGCTATTTATGAATTTGGGTTAAAGAGTGTTTGAGAAATTGACAACCTCCTGAATGTATCACAACATGGCTTCTAGGATGCGAGTAAAAAAGTTGACTCACCCAGGGCTATTTGGATGTCGCTTAGGTGTCTTGACTCCATGCTGCGTCCTGCAAGCTCCTTATATTTTTCAGGAGAGGAAACAATTATTTTGTCCTTCTTTTCAATACTCTTTACCAATTACAACCTTAAGAGGAATGTATCACCACTGCAGAGAGGACATTTATGAGGTGGTGGTAGAATCTCCGTGTAGGAAACCAGAACTGTTGGCGATGCTGTTAACATTTGGAGGTGGAGAGGGAACAGCGTTGGTCTTATAACTGAAAATAGAACTCGGGTTCTGACCTGGGTTTTTTACCTTATAGGCTGATTGTGTGTGTGTGTGTGTGTGTGTGTGTGTGTGTGTGTGTGTGTGTGTGAAAATTTTAGGCCACCAAATTATTTTCTGTGTGTGTGTGTGTGTGTGTGTGTGTGAAAATTTTAGGCCACCAAATTATTTTCTTTCCTAAGCCACTACTTGATTCTAAGTGACTTGACATTACCTATTTTGAAATCTTCATTCATTTCAAGGAAACAGTAAAATTTATCTTGCTAGTCTTCTCTGGTTGAATAATTGATAAGGAATGGGAAAACCCAGAATATGTGAATACTACAGAAATAAAAATAATTTTGGTGCAATAGTAGAGAAACTGTCAAATTAAAATTCTAATTTCAGATCTTGGAACCACTTGAAGACATTAAAAATAGTGCTGCTCCCCTGACACCCCTCCCCACCCAACCCCGTATTTCTGGACCTATGAGGAAAGCACCAGTGTAGAGAACAGACTGTCTCATTCAAGGAACATTTCTCACATCCTACGATTTTTAATAGGTGGCTCCCCAAAGATTAACATTGGATCATACTGTTCACAAGTTGGATTTTCATAAACTGGGACATGCTCTTCTCTAACAATAATGTCATTTTGTTTTATTGATAATTTAAACTGTAGGAATTTAGAGGAATTATAAACTTCCAGTAAACAGTATGACTTTACCAAATCTTTATATGTGTATCTTTATATATAATCATGTAACAGATGTGTCTCTGAGATATGCTCTCCCTTTTGTAAAACAAGGGGATTTGAATGATCATTAGATGATCTTGAAAGAAAGAGTGGAGTATTCATGGCAAGTGCTATTTTATAAATGAATTTCTGCTGGACCATTAGTGATAAAAGTAATGAAACTGATGAGGGGAAAAGGGGAAGCACTCTTATTGGGGGATATAAAAGAAGCAGAGTATTAAAATGGTTATGAAAGAGTGTTTGTAAGGCAGTCAAAATACCTCAACATGATTTTCATCAGGCTCTGTGCGTTGGTCTTTATAACATAAAGTTAATAGTTATGGTGCAAATATTTCGCTCAAATCCTTTGACCATTTAATTCTTCGCTGGTGTTGGATTAAATCCCAATTCCCAAAGAAGACAAATTTCATTCAGACTTTTGCTGATGCTTGAAACACATCATTTTGGTGCTTTGCAGAGAAGAAGACATTGAACAGTGGTTTTGTAATATGACATTTGGTCACTTCACCAGCCCTCACATCTGGTTCCAGTTTGAGATGAAACCACTTACCCCTCAGTTGCTCACTGAAAGCTGTGGTTTTGTCACAACAATTACATAAACATATAAACAGAGGAAAAACTTGCTGGCTTTGTTTGAAAGTTTTGGTTTATTCCTCTCAATGCCAATGAAATAAATTCAGTGAGAACTGAACATTAACAAAATTATGCTAACCAGACCAGACAGCAGTTTTCCTCATTATCCTGAAACTCAGTAGGAACGTACTGCATTCACTATAATTGTTTACTGACCACATATTGACCCACTAGTATATTGACCAACTTCTGATTTGGGCAACCAGATTTTATATTTTATTCTTAAACTGGAAGAAGAAGATAGTTACCTCTATTTTTTGATATGTGGGTAATCCAGTGAAATTTTGCAGTTGCCTTTCCCTTCTTTAACAGTTTTAGAGTTGTCACATTTTTAGACATAGACGAACCTGATAGTTATCAAATATGTCCATATCCTACTCCTGCCATAAGATAGATGTGGAACTGGATTGAAAGAGAAATTAAACTCCAGATGATATCGGTCAGGCTCTGGTTTTGCTCCTATTACGTAATTGTTGATTGCATTCATTTGCTGAAGTGTAACAGTGATGAGACCATTGTTTCCAAATGGATTACTAGAAAGTTTTTCCTTTATCTCTAATCTTCGCTAATAGCAGGATCATCAGAATTATTCAGTTCTTTCTGTCTACATAACATTATGGGCATACCTGTGGTACCGCATTTATTGATCAAAATTGGGATAATACATCCAGTTCACGTTTCTTACATTAAGAATAGAGCACAACTTGACCTTTCTTCAGTTGCTTGTACCTCTGTCTTTTTGCTGTGGATTATGCCAGCACAATGCCTATTTTTTCTCTAGCCTTCAATCCCAACCTACTCTTCTTCACATTCCACTCTCCTTTCTGATGACCTGTTTCAAAGTACTTGATCATGACATTTTCCTCCTTAAAAGTTTCAGTGCATCTCACATAGTCTAAATCCTTATTTCCTATATTGGTAATTAATTATTTAATCCTAATTACCTTCTCATTAAATGATCTTGTTTTCCATGCTACTTTGACTACTCACTTTAATGAAAATAACTGGACTTTATCAAATACCAAAAACAGCAACATCTCTATGCTTACAATCTCTAAATCCCAACTTTTCTTGTATCTAAACTCCAGCAATACTCTAGGAACTACACTTTTTGGATCTTAACATCTTTTCACTGTCCTTTCAACCCTGCCCCCATATCCTTACCTTTTTTAGAATCCATCCATGAATCATTCTGACACTCACATTAAACTGATCTTACAAAACTAAAGTTCTTTAAATTCAGTGCTTCTCCAACACTGACCCTGCAATCATACTGAAGAAAAACATACACACTTCGCTTAATGATATCATTTTTAAATGCATGCCTGCTAATCTCAGACATTTTGTCCTGACCTATCATCTGTTTAGGAAATGTATTTATTTTTTCTCCTACTCCTTTAGAGGACACTCTTAAATTTCCTCTAACCACTATAGCCACCTCCTTTCCAGACTCACTCTCCACTGATGAAATTGCTTTTTTATGTCACTGAAGAGATGAGAGCCATTAGAAAAGAATTTCTACAACTTCTACTACCATATCTACTTACCTATAAATATTAGTACCAAAATACACTGTTTTCCCTCCTATCAGTACAGATAAACCATTGGAACACTAGATACAGACACTCTTAACCAACTCAAGTGCATCTCGTCTGCCCTACTCCTTCTCTGCCCTGGCTCATCAGTTGGTCTTTCTGGTGGACCATTGCCAGCAGCATCTAATTAGACTAAACTATCTCCCATCTCAGGCAACCTTTTCTCGACTATCTCTCCTCCTCCATCTAATGCACTATTTCTTTGCCACCTTTTATAAAGAAACTTCTCAGAGGAGATAGTTTTCACCAATTCTTCTCCATCTTTTCTCACTTGATACTATTTTGGTGAGGTTTTGATAACCAATTCAACTCAAACTGCTCTTGTCAAGGTTGCTAATTCTTTCCCATTGCGAAAGGCAATGGTCCCTTTTCAGTTCTCACGTTACTGGGAAGTATTTGTTGCAGATGATGACTCTGCTTCATTCAGTTAATGGGACGCTGAATCCACTGGGCCCTCCTATTACTGCCATCCTCATTAGCACACTCTTCTCTGCTGGTTCTCTCTCCTCTCCTGGCATCTAGACTTTGTGGTGCCTTAGGGCTCAATCCTAGACCTTCCTTTCTCTGCGTAACTTACCCTATGGTTCATGTAACCCAGTCACAAGGCATTAAATGTGTCTCCATTTGATTTCCTAATTTTTATTCTCGGCCCAGACATTTTCCCTGAAATCTAGACCCATATATTCAAAGTCTCTACTTAATTACAAATAGGTACCACAGATCTACTCCGTCTAAAACTGACATCTGGACTGCCTAACAAATACTTGTTCTTCCTGGAGTCTTCCTCCCCTGAGTGAATGACAACTCCACTCATTCAGTTGCTTAAACTAAAAACCTTGGTGTCACCTGACTTCTCTCTTACCTAACTATTTGATCCATTGTCAAATTCTATGAGTTCAAAGTATTTCAAGAACTTAAGCACTTTCATCACTTCCTCCGTAGACACCCAGCTCTATGTCATTATCACCTTTCACCTGGATAACTTCAGTAACCTACTGTGTGGTCTATTTGTTCTATCCTCTTTGACTCTTCTCAACACAGGAGTCATAGTATCCCTTGACAGTGAATGTAAGATCATTCCATTATTTTGTTCATTGCCTCCAAATGGCTTCCCAGCTTGCCATCACTACAAGGTAACTCTTGGACCTCATCACCTAGCAATTTCCAGCATACCCCAATATTTCAGTTATACTAGTCTTTGCACTTTATCTTGACCATTCCAAGCATACTCCCACTTCAGGGCATTTCCACCTGTTTCCTCTGCTTTGATGACTTCCCCACATGTTTTCATGAGTTATTATCTCACATCCTCAGGTGTCTGCTATAACGTCACAGTTTAGAGAGGCCTTCCTAATCACTCTTTGTAAAAGTTTAACCATCTGCGAACTGCCTTCCCTTTCTTTGTCTCTGCTTTATTTTCCTCCAAGCAACTACCACAACCTTGTTGTCTGTATTTACTTGTTTATTGTCTGTCTCCCCCTGCTGGACAGCTCCATAAGAACAAGGACTTTATCTCATGCTGTTCAATAGCTAGTTTGGTACCTCCTGCAGAGTACTTGCTTAATAAATATTCGCTGAATGAATGAATGAATGTACTTACCTTCAGTACTTTGCATATATGGATTGTATCAGCAACACTTGGCTAAATGCTGTTCACTGCATCCCATGAAAGGCTCTGTGTTTTTCTCCTGTCTTAATCCATTTTTCAGCACCATCCATCTTCCATTTCCATGTACTCAATTCATATCTGTATTTCAAGGCTCAACTAAGATCCTATTTTATATGAAAAGATCTTACCAACCAGAAATTTTATCAGTCCTTAGAATGTCCATAATATATTATAAATGCAATTACTCAGGGATTTTACCAATTTCTTTTCTCTCTTTCTATAAATTCTTGGACAGCAAGTACCAAGTCTTTCTTCTTGTCTACCTTCTCCCCTAGCTCCAGACTCTAGCATATAGGAGTTCCTCAATAATTGCTTTCTGAATTAATATAAAAATGAAAGTTTTGTTTCTCTAATATATGTAAGGATATATAGGAATCCTTACCATGGCTTCACATCAGGGCTTTAAGAAAAAAAAATCCAAACTGCTTATATATACTTCACAAGATGAAACGATCTTTACATGGTCTTTAGATGATCTTACCAAATCCCACTATTTCACTTTGTAGCAACCTTTACTTCAGTCACCACGCTTCTGTCATACTAGCTTTCTTGTGTTTTCTAGAATCTTCCAAGCTGTTTTCCACCTTAGGGCCTGTGCCCTTAGGGTTTTTCTGCTTGTATTTCTGCATGACTTGTTGTTTTTGAATTGATAACTCAGGTATCAACTCAAATATCACCTTCTTATCTATGCCTCCCTTCTTTGCCCACCTAACCTAAGGTCTTTGCCAATTCTCTTTATCAGGCCACCCTAAGTTACTATTTTCATAGCACTCATCCCTATTTGACATAATGTTTGGAAGTTTACTGGTTACGTGTAGTTTAGTCTTCTCCTACCTCTTGCCTCCCCTCTCCCCACAACCCATGTCTCATCCACCTAGAATGTATGATGCATGGAGAGCATGGATCTTGTTTGCCTTTTTTCACTGTTACACCCACCATGTCTAAAACTGTGACACCTATAGAAACTATATAAACTTTTAAAAATTATTTTGTAAAAATCCAATGCTTTTCTTGACTTTCCAAACAACTACTCCATTGGTTTATCTATCCTTCATTAATAGCAACATTCCAAATTTACTAATTGAGCAGGATCTCTGTTGCTTCTTCCTTCCTCCCAGGAATCCATGTATTCATTTAAAGAGGGAAAGCACACCTTCTAGAGGATGTCTTTTCAGATAGACTATAAGCAGAAGTTCCTGCAATGAACTGTACATGATTCATGAAGTTTCTGCCAGCCCTTCACATTTGTGAAAGACAAACAGCTCCTGAAATAAGCACCTTCCTACTCACAAAGCTGTTTTGTGCTGATGAAGTCATACAGTATCCATAGTTTCTAAGGAAGAAGAGTCTGAAAATCATTTCTCAGATCTCTAGAAGAGAGCTAATCCAGGGGAGAACTATGCACAGTAATATTCCAAATAACTAATCTTTAAGAACATTGGTATTTTGTGGCAATGTGGCTTTCAGTGCATTTGTGTGCATAGATTTATTAAGCTCTTTTTCATGAGCCAAAGGAAAACTCTACATAAACATACAGACACCATGGAAACAGCTTCATGCTGAAGGTGTTTAGACTTAGCTGTCTCAATGTTTTTCCACTGTGGTTGATATTTGCTGAAGACAAATGGAAACATCTTGCTTTAACATGAAACTTTCTGGGATTTTCCCAAGCAGGCAATCTTTCGTCTTCCTCTTAACTCCAAAATCATCTCTTTCTCTCTCTTTTTACAATGTGTCACTTTCCATCTTGCATTACAGTCATGCCTCATTATTCCTAAAGAATGAAATTCTTACTAACCTTTGTTTTTTTTTCCATACCCTCCCACTGCCTTCTACAATTGAAGTACATGGAAGGTATTCAATAAATGCTCATGGAGTTTACAAACAACAGTATTTGTGCATACAGTTTCTTTTTACTCCATGAAGGTAAAAAATTTCTAGAGTAACAAAGTGACGATTCATTTTTTTCATTAAACTTCATATTTACAGGAAGACAAACTTACATAGAAGCATGTAGAACACAGACTTTCAGACTCCTAGGAAGCAGAAATGTTTGTCTAACTCTCTATTTGTATGCTTTAAGTAAATATCATAGATTGTTTTTTTAAATTTATATACAGAAGGTAGAAAGGACCTCAGAATGTGTAGATTTCCATCCTACACTCTGATACAATGCTAACCAAGATTATTGTCATATATTCAGGTGTGGAAGAGTGGAACTTTGAGTCTATGAGAGTCACATTATAGTCAGGCAGATAGAAAATTTTAGGGTTTTTTCGGGAACGATAGGTTGCTTGTTCTATTTAGAGAAGAGATTGAGTGAAAAAAAATAGGCCATGGAACTTTGAGAACGAAGTTGCAGATTGATATGGGTCCTGGCCAGTCTGAGTGAGGCTGGCGCTTCATTTGGCAGGCAGTGGGGAACTCCTGATGGTTCCTGTACAAGGAGTGACAAAATCAGAGCTTTGTTTTAGGAATAATAATCAGGAAATGTATACTTGGTAAATTGGCTAAAGACAAATGAGAAAAGAAAACCTTTACAGATAGTCTTTTTGTGATAGTCTAGGAAATTTTTTCCTGTGGGAAAATATATAAATGAAAATTCTGTTGCTTGTTGAAACCTAAAAGGAAAAAGATCAGATAATGAATGGATCATATTTGTGTAATCCTTTTCTTTCTGTGTATTCATGATTTTTTTGTCAGAAACATTGCTGTCTCTTTAAGTTTATGTATTTGACAGTGCATTTGACAGTGTGTCAGATTTAAATCCCATATTGTAATGTTTTTGTTTTATTAGATCATATGGCTCAGAGCCCTCATCACAAAATCAATTTTAAATTTCATCTGATGTATTTTTTAAGAAACTTTCATTATAAACATACTAATGGCAATTGATCTCGATTAACTTTTAATTTAGCATGATGTGACTGTGTCAAATGTGATGTTCACCCTCAGCATATAAAGGGTTTTCACGTGCGTTTTGGAGAACCTACTGTCAAAACAAAACAAGGCAGCAGGCAGGAAGGCTCAGTTAGCAATTCAAGTTAACTCTTCCACATGCAGGATAATATTAGATATCCTTTGGAAGGATTAACATAATTATAGGCAGTTGATTTTAGCTTTTTGACAGCACCAAAGCTCAGCTCTGGACACACTGAAAAACTTTTATTAAACTCTTATTAAATCACTAGAACATTCTCATCAAGTGTTAGATATAAAGTGCAATAGAAATCTTGCCAAGAAGAATGCTGAAGATACCAGGGGCAAAGTCACAGGTTTCTGGTGAGGCTACTAAATTATTTTTTGCCTCACCAATGCACACACCAACTGCGACTAGTGTATTTCTTTGTTTTTTATTTATTTACTTTTTTCTGCTTGGGGGATGGCAGCCCATCTATATTTTCCTTAGTTCTCTGATCCTGACTTTTAAAAAACATTTATGTTTTTAATTGTGGTAAAATATATATAACACAAAATTAACCATTTTGAAGTATATGGTTCTGTGGTACTAATTACATTCACATCGTTGTGCAACCATCACCACCATCCATCTCCAAAAGGTTTTCATTTCCCCTACGGGGAACTCTATACCCTTTAAACATTAACTCCCACCTTCTCCTCTCTCCCAGCTCCTGGCACCACTGTTCTACTTTCTTTCTGGGGATTGGAATATTCTAGGTACCTCCTATACATGGACTCACACAGTACTGGTCTTCTGTGACTGGTTATTTCACTTTGCAGAATGTCTTCAAAATTTACCGGCCTTTTAGCCTGTGTCAGAATCTTCTTTCTTCTGAAGTCTAATATTCCATCGTATGTATACCACATTTTATTTGTCCACTTGGGTTGCTTCCATGCTTTAGCTATTGTGAATAATGCTACTATGAACTAGTGCACAAATATCTGTGGAATCCTTGTTTTCAATTCTTTTGGACATGTACACAGAAGTAAACTTTCTGGATACTATGGAGATTTAGTGTGTAATTTTTTGAGGAACTGCCATGCCATTTTCCACATGGTTATACAAATTTATATTCTCACCAGCAAGGTATGAGGCTTCCAGTCTTTCTACGTCCTGATCAATACTCACTGTTTTCTGTATATGTTTGTTTTTATAATAGCCATCCTAATGGGAGTGAAGTGGTTTCTCACTGTGGTTTTGGTTTTCATTCACCAAGTGATTAGTGACTTTGAGTGTTATTAAATTATTAGTGACTTTTTTTTCTTGTGCTTATTGGCCATTTGTAATCTTTGAAGAAATGTATATTCAAGGGCTTTGCCCAATTTTTAATTAGGAGGTTGGTTTTTGTTGTTGCTATTAAGTTGTAAGAGTTTAAAAAAAACATGTACTGGATATTAAACCCTTACCAGATATATGACTTGTAAATATTTCCTCCCACTCCTTGTGTTGCCTTTTCACTCTGTTAGTGTCCTTTGATGCACAAGTTTCTTTTTTTTTATTTTGATGAAGTCCAATATAATCTATTTTTTCTTTTTTTTTGCCTGTGTGATCCTGCTTTTTTTTTTCTTTTTTTGTCTGTGACTTGTTTCTTCTTAAATTCTTCATTTAAACAATTAGATGGCAAGCCATGAACATTATTAGGTAATGTAAGTGGTGAGTGGTTCCTATGAAAGGACTAGCAGCATTTTATTTAAAGAGATGTTGGGGTGAGCCTGAGTTTTCAAGTGACTGTGTCCTGCAGAACGGGCCAGACAGAATGATGGCATTTAATGAGGTGACTGTGGTACAATGTGGTCCTCTGCCCTGCTGGTCCAAAATTTACTCACAGAAACCGGAATCTGGAAGGCAGAAATGGACAGAGCCAAATTCTGGAAAAAGGACTGATGAACTAGTTGCCAGTTAATTGTGAACCAGAAGGAAAAAAGTCCAGTGCCTGGAAAATCTCTCATCTACTACCCAAGAAGTTACCTTCTCATTTTCAGTCAAATATGTGGAACAGAAAAATAACCAGAATTCTGCTCTGTGAGCACAAAATCAGATCAAATAGGATTGCAAATGCTCATAAGCTATTGCATTTAGACTATGGAGAAACTTGATGAATCATTTCCCCTTATCCTCTGATAGACATTTGACAAATAGCTTAGTTTGTTCTCATTCAGATCTTTCTTTCAAATTAGAATATTCCCTGTATACCACTTGGGATTCATTATGTGAGCTATGCTCTAATCTGAAGGATGTTCAGTATAATATTTTTATAGGTCATTATTTCTGTCATACACATTAATAAGTAAATAAAATAAAAGTCACATTATTTTCATGTGATGTAAAATTATCAGTTTCCGCCATAATAATAATGACTAATATGTATAGAGCACTTAATATATGCCAGATGCTTTTCTATCTGCTTTATGTAATGAATGAATTTTACCTTCATATAACTCTCTGAGATAAGTACTATTATTATCATCCCCATTTTCATGTAGGAAGTTGATTCACAAGGGGGTGATGTAAATCGCCAAAAGTTGTGCAGTTTGATGTGTAAATTCTAGCAAGTGGTGTTCTAGAGACCACATTCTTGAACTGTTTTGTCATGCTGCCTTTCTGTTGCTAGCAAAGGTTTTCAGATGCACATTTTCCAATATTTCATTTTCTTTCTGAAGAAATGAAATCCAGAGATGCATAATGATGTTCCTAGGGTCATACAGCTAATGATATGTATTTAAAACTTTTATTTTCTTCTTTACCTCATACAAACTACTGGTCCTGGGTTTGGAAGAACTGGTGCATATCCTGTCTCTGTCACTTTTTTGTCTCACCATTTTTACAAAAGTCAGAGCCTACTGTTTCCCCATATATACATTGATTAAGTAAATTAATTTGGCATCACAGGATTATTATAAAGCAAAAATGACTTCATATAGAGTCATTTTTGAAGCTAGTGAATGTTGTGAGAGCAAAGCACCCACTGGATCTTAGTATACTTCCAATTCAAGGTCATGTGAAATATTGCCCACTTTGCAGCCATTCAACTCCATCAAATATCCTAGAAGAACATTGCTACCTTTCCTTCATGGCAAAAGTGCTTTATCTGCCCTATAGTTGCTCTACTAGGAAGTGGCTCGTGTTCTCTGTGATTCTCCTGGCAATGTGGCTCCCACTGATTTTGGAGTTGCTTTCCTCACCGAAGGCTGTTCCCAGGACGGGGCCACCCCTGTCACCAGTTGTCTGTCATCAGTGTTGATGCAGTCTTGGGCAATTCCCAAATGGTGCTTCCCTGGTCCCATTTATTGGATAACTGGCTTTCCTTTGGACTGTCGTCCACCTAGATCTTCAATAGCTAGCCACCTCAGCCTGTTCTTTCAGTATTTCTCTTAGGCACCTATCTTTTGGCTTTCAGTGAGCTTTCTCATGTGCTTAGCCATTTATTACTGAACTATCTATCGTAAGTCACTAGATGTGGAGGCCAGGTACCTCTTACATGCCAATCCTTGAGCATTACTATTAGTTTAGCTATAAACCTGAGTCACTTGGAGTCTAATATGAATTTTGAGCTAATAGGGTAAAAAAGGACCTGATTTCATATTTTCAATAAAAGAAAATTTGAACTTCCACAGCATTTAGCACTTACAACACTTATTTTTAAATTAATAACCAAATGGGATTTAAGTCAAGAAATTCAAAGTGTAAATAAAAGGTGTTCTTGAAAATGGCGAAAATAAACTGATGTGAAAAATTATGGAGTTCAGGGGAATAAACTTATTTAAGAGTTGATAAAAAAATAACATCTTACCAAAAGTTGAATAAAATTTGAGTAAGAAACACTTCCATTTTGGAGTGAACCAATTTTAAACCTAATGAGAAATTTACTAAAAGACAAGATAAATAGAAAACATGATTAGAAAAATTATATATAGTCATGTATGAGCTAACACAAGTCTCTCCTATTTCTCTTTTTCTCTCTCTTTCCTGCTCTGTCTTTCTCTGTGATTGTCTCTCTGTTCCTCCTTTCTTCCCTCCCTCCCTCTGTCTCTTTCAATAGCTTTAGTCAAAAAATATTAGGTCTGGTTGTGGACTCGGGTGGTGGGAATGGTGGAAGGGTCAGGAGCAGGAGCCTTGGCGGGGCATGTGCCCAATGACAAGGCTGGGTCCCACGATCATGGAATCAAGAAATGACTGGCAAACACAAACTACCCACTCAGGTGAGTCTACATGCAGTAGGTCTAAAGCGCAGGAGGAAAATAAATGCTGGAAAGAGAGACACTTTCATCTCTCACCAGATAGATTTAGGTATCTAGCATGACTTTCATGACTGAAGCTACTAAAATGTTGGGTAAACTATATATTTTAAACACATTCACCTGTAAAACTCATTTTAAGGTGGCATGAAAAAAGGGATATGAAAAGCAGCATAAGAACCGACCAACGAAGAACTCTTGGAAATGCACAGTTGGCTACTCAGCCTTCACAAGGGCATCTGCCAGACCTCAGAGAGGGCACTTGGATGAATGTCCTTGGTTTGGGGGCAGAAGATGAAACTCAGGGAACAAGCATAATGCCCCCTCCTGCTTAAACCAGGATCCCAGAGGGTAAATACAAGTTGAATGCTTTAACATAGACAAAAAAAGGAAAGAAATTACCCAGTATGGTATGGATGGGGAGAAAAAATGTTTGTCTTTCCTAGAAATATTTTTATTTTTGTTCAAAAGCTGTTTCTTAATTCAAGGGTAACCTATGTAAAGTGCCCAAGTTTATGGGCCCATAAATTTTTCATATGTTTATAGCCATGTAACCAGAACAAAGGTAAAGACATAACACACAGGAAGATGACCCCATTTTCCAACCCATTGAATAGAAACCTCACTTCTGGGGTGACTATTATTCTGATCTTTAGCATCATAGATTAGTTTTGTCAGTTATGCACTGTATCCTATTTTATGCGGCTTCTTTTGCTCTACATTATATTTTTGTTTTGTTCCATTTTCCACCTTTTCTGCTATTTCTGTATGAATCAAGTGTTTTTCATTATCCTACTTATCTCCTGTGTTAGCTTTTTTATTATATATTTTATTTTTATTCTTTAGTGGTTAATCAAGAAATTATAGCTTGCATCTCTAATTTATCAATTACCTTAAATTATTTTAAAAAGAAATAGAAAGAAAAAAGTGTAAAATGCTTCAGAAATTTTGAGGTGATTTATTTATTAAATTTGTCAGCAGTAAATTTCAAGTTGATCATTCAGACAAGAAATGTGATAGAAGTTAAACTACCAAAAGAAAAAACAAGAGAAGTTTCTATTCATTAATACCACAGTACCTAGCACAGTATTTGCTATAAAAGAAATGATGAATAATTATTTATAGACTTTTGAGCAAAACTGAGATAAAAAAGGACAAAGAAGTAGTCTTCAAAGTTTTAGGAAACAAATAACAATTCCCAATAAACATGGCTTGAATAGAATCATAAAACTTAAAAAAGGATAAAGTTGATTACTGAAAGTACATGTGTAGAGTTGAGAAGCACAATTCATTTTTATTCTCTAATTAGTTTCCTTACATCTGATACAGTTGCTCTCAAATCTCATCTTTCTAAAGTTACAGAATGATCCAACATGCAATTCTGATCATTTCCCTCCCTGACCCATTATTTAGTACAATAAATAAGTGAAGTTTAAGCTTTTAAGTTTACCATTTACACCCTTGCACCCCCCTCCAACCTCATCTTTTACATTTGCCTCACTTTTTATACTCCAGCAATATCACATGCTTGAGATTCCCATGCACACTTCTACACCATGTCCACTTTTCTCAAGATGCCTTAGTTCTTCACTGTCGCTGAGTAATGCCTCTTCAGCCCCTGTATCACCTCTGAATCTTTTCCTTCCTTTCAGCCACCACAGTGGATTACATATATTTGTTAATCCTGCATGGTTCTTATTGATGTTTTACCCAAGAGTACTTCCCAGTAAAACTTCCGTGTGCAACTCTCTGCCTCAGTTTCTATCCAGGGAACACATAAACTAGGATCGCAGCTATCACAAGTCCTAGAAAACAGTCTAACTGAGGCTTAGAGGCACTGAATTTAAGTTCCTGCCTCAAGAGTAAGTGCAGCACTTTGCCCCCGTCCTTCCTCCTTAGGTTCCCCAGGTAACGGTCCCAACCACATCACCGGGCAACTACTCCAGATGTGATTCCCCAGGCCTGCACCCCTGCTCTGGGGAAATCCATCCAGCAACTGGTTGATGCGGAATTACAAAGGAAAGGCCCCCTTCCCTCAGTCTGGGACAAATCTTAAGTGTTACTTTAGGTCCAAGCCCCCTGTAGCATCTGTTACAGTTTTTCCTGAAACCCCATCACAATCCTGCTGTCAGTTGTGCCTCCTTACTTCCTTCTGTTGTCATTCCCTAGATTTCTTCCCAATAAGCTTCCTGCATTGATTCTGCTTCAGCACCTGTCGGAATTCTGACTGAAAACAATACTCAGAAGGTGAATACGGAAACGATGGTGCCCATGCTGACTCCCTCCGGTTCAGCCTCCTGCGTAGCAGTGGAGCCAAAGGCTGAGTGGAGACAGGGGGGTGGGTGTACGATCCAGTGCAAGACGTCCTCCCTAGACTTAGAAATGAAAATTTAGGTTCCTAGTACAAGTGTGCCAGATGTTCTTATATCATCCTCTGTGATGTTTGCATAATATGGACAATGTTAAAGTCAGTTGTGACAGATTTCTCAAGATTTTTGGAGACTTTGAAGGGAATGGCAGAAACTGTAGTAACAAGGTAGTAACAAGAGAGACAAGAGGTGCAGAAATAAGACCAGACTTATACAGTTTTCAAAGACATTCCTATTAAGATAGTCCTCAAATGGAGAGCAGCCAAGTCTACTAGCCCTCAGATCCTGGCACTGTGCCCTGCCTTCGTTCACATCCCAGGCCATGCCTTCAGCAGGGCCGTCCTGGCACCTACCGGGCACACTGTGATTCTCGGAGAGCTGGCGCCATTATGGGTCACTATCACTGCAGCTCCCCTGCACTTCTGGGCTCAAGAAGTGTATTTGGGTTTGTTCCAAAGTTCCACTAGCTGCAAAGAGCAGACAAACTGCTAGGTCTCTTGCTTATTATTCATATTGCTTTATTGCTTAGTTATTTCCACTGAACATTTATTTAGCATTCCTGGCAAGACTCATTTGAGTGAAATGGTAAATAGATCAAGTATGGATATAAGGTTTGGCTCCTTCCCAGACTGCTAGGGGACAGCAAAACAATCATAAATGGTTGCTCTCATTTCCACTTTTGTGGAGGCTGCATGTTGTAGTGGGAAGAAAACAAAGACTAGGCGTCTGTTGTTCATTTTGGTCCTAACTCCATATCTCTTATTCTTTGCATGACCTTTGACACTTTCTCTTTCCATATCTCAGTTTCTCTTTTTGTAAAATGGAAGTAATAATACCTACTGTACCTGATTTACTAAAAAATATTAAACAAGGCAAGTGGAAGTGTTTTCTAGATGATACATTTCTGAAAATAAAATATGGTTATTACTATTATATGTGCTCAGAGGTCATTACACCCCCACATTTATGTGAGACTACCTGCTTGTGAAAAAATAAATACATATATTTAGAGTATCTCAGGATTAAAAGCAAACCTAAAGAGATGATTGAGTCCAAGCTGAAGTACTTTACTTAAAAAAAAAATCAGTCCCCTCACCTAGGGACTGTTTTTGTTTTGTTTAGGTTGACAAAGCATTAATTTTCTTATTGAGGGGAGGAGCATTTTCTGTTGAGGTATACTTGTTTGTAATGTTCCAAATGTTTTTTTATAACCATTTATGAGTTTCCAACATTATTAACTTGACTTTAAAATGAAAACAATAATAAGTGGGTCTGAGTAAGTTCTTAAAATGTCAGATAGTTGCCAAATCTCTCAAAAAGCAAAATATTATATTGTAATATATATATACATGATTCTTAAGTAAAGAAACTGCACTTTTTTGTTTGTTTGAACCCAAGTACCAGCTTCTAATTAAGGGTAATCTTATCTAAGGAGAAAGGAGACTGAAAAGGTTATGTCTTCTGAATATTGCATAGACTTAAAAATTTAAAGATTTGTTTCATAGAGATTGGAATCTATTCAGAATTTATCATATTTATTTCCTCTATAGCATAGTAGTTAAGAGCACAGACATAGGACTGAAATGCCTGGTTTTATATCCAGATTCTACTACATACTTGCTGTGAGACTTTTGGACAGTTACTAAACATTTTTGCATCTGTTTTATCATTTGTAAAGGATTGAGGTGGTAATGAGAGCACCTCCTTCTCTGTTATGAAGAGCAAATAATATTTTTAAAACTATTTGGACATCAAGTGGCACATGACTAAGCACCAGATATTGCTGTTATAATTGTTGATTTCCCCTTGGTGTCTTTAGAAAAACACAATGCTTCCTATGTAGATTTCACTTACATTTTTTTCCATAGCAAGAATGTTGGTTATAGACTTATAATTAATTTTTAAAAATAAGCCTAACTCCTGGTCCTGCAATTTCTTGATGATTATGTACTCTGTTGCTTTTTGCTTCATATTCTGAGGCTTGGAACATGAATGCAAATCTCAACAAAATGCTGCTAATAAATGGGGAAATATTTTCATTGAGATGTTGGTGATAAACTACTTACTGTTTAGAGGACATGCTGCTGTCCATGGTGGAGAATAGTAACATGCACAGGACAAATAGTTACCTACATTTTCTACCTTTTGCTGCTTTTGATTGCTTTCCTTTTTACAGAAAAAGGAAGTTTGCAAACTACTCTGGCAATGACAAGACTTTCTTTCCCTTGTTTAAGGGAATGTTAAACACAGTCTGAGTTGGAGGCTTTGGATAAAGATTAATCTTCCATATAAACTAAAAAATGGGAGGTTGACTCACTTTTTGGTGAGGGAAATGATTAACTCATTAATTCAGTCAGTATTTTAACAAGCATGCTGTGAATGTTTGCTCTGGACCTCTCTTGGGGACAGGAGTTGATGGGACATATAATAATTATAAAGGCCTTCCTCCTAAAGAATTTATTTTGGTGAACAAGATTTAAAAAAAAATTCTATCCTAGACAGATGTATAAAAAACACATAACTTTTCAGGTCAGTCAGACAAAAAAAACCTCTAGGATTTCAATGTGGTACAAAAACAGAATGGGAAATTGACAGAACAATTATGTGGCCAGAGGTCATTATCTCCCCCCCACATTTATGTGAGACTACCTGCTTGTGAAAAAAAAAATATATATATATTAGAGTATCTTAGGATTGAAAGCAAACCTAAAGAGATGATTGAGACCAAGCTCAAATACTTCACTTGAAAAAAAAAATCAGTCCCCTCTCCTGGGAATGCTAAGAAGCCCCTTTCACCCTCCTGTACCCCCTGTCCCCTACCTTCTCCAGCCCTCTCACTTCCTGCACCCACAGACACATACCTTAGGATTTGTCTAACTCCTGATCGGCAGCCTGGCTAGAGTCCAAATCTATAACAAACTAGACATTATCACTGGAACTGGAACATAACAGAAAACAAAACAAAACAAAACAAAAAGGATTTACCAGAAAGAGTAATGTTCACAGTGCAAAGGAACACTGAACACTGGAGATGAGAGTGAGGGCAAAGCCTGAAAGTAAACTATATGAACTACTATCTCAGGACAGTGAATGCAGGCAAACGCAAGGATTTTGATTTGCTCCATGGAATATCAAAACATGGGACAGAGTTGGATTTTTCAAGCAGAGAAGTGGCTGGATGCTTCGTGTGTCCCACAGAGAGAATCTAGTCAGCTTCTGAAAATAAATGGCAACAGCCATCTCTGATTAGCACTTACTATATGGCAGGCGCTGTTCTGTTTTTACATGTATTGCTCTTTTAGTCCTCACAAAAATATCTATGAGGTTGGGGCTTTATTATAATACTCATTCTATAGATGAGGAAACTGAAGCTCTTAGAGTTTAAGTAACTTGACCAAAGTCTCACAGCCAGTAAGAGCAGCATCAGCATTTGAACCAGGGAAAATCTGAGCCTAGTCTGGGCTCTTAACAATGAAGCAATTTGACTGTAAGTGTTGTCAAAGAGTATTAGGTTGAACCCAGCTGAGTGGCCTATTTTGAAGACAAACTGTCTATTTATGTTTCAAGTATAAACTAAGGTCTCCCCTTCTTGCAGATGCCCTGGATCATTTCAGGATATGTTGGGTGCCCTGCTTTCATCCTGGACATAAGGTCTGGACTCCTTGATGTCAGAACTGTGGCTTATTTTTTGAATTCCCAGTGCTTGACATAGGTTTGGAAGCTAAAGAATAGCTTATAAAATGGCATACTTCAATAAAATGGCATAGTTCAGTAGGCAGAATATTTAAACTTAAGTGTTAATTAGAAATCCAAAGAAAATTTAGTAAAATATTAATAATTTATACTTCATGACCATTCTGAAAAGGGTTTGGGGTATGAACCAAACTTATACTCCACTTATCATCATTTATTTTACTCTTCAAATGCTCTTTCAGAATTTATAAAGCAAATAGCAATTGCTATTTAATATTAATGCTATTCACATTTTAGTATTAAATACAAATGAATCACAAAAAGTTGTCCCCAGAATAAGAGAATCTGATTTATTAATTACATAAAACCAAACTTTTCTGTTTTCATTTTGCAGAAAAGGAAATCTATCTATGCATCTATCTATTGTTTGACTGTCCTTTGTAATCTCTGATCAGATCCAAATGTTTCTCTTCCTCACGTTGGTAGAAATCCTGAGTCCTCTTATCTTGCAGCTATCTGTCACCTTCAGAAGTAATATGATAAACAGTAGAATGGTGATCGTTAATAATGGCTCCGTAAACGTCAGCATGGGATCTCATACATTTATTAAGGTTTTTTTTTGTTAGAAATTTCAGGATTATATCTAAGGTTATTAATCCTTAAAGCTATAATCACCATTCGATATAGCAGTGTATTGAGTAGGTAGGTCCTGCTTAAGTCTTTCAAAGCATACAATGGGAAATAATTATATATTCCATATTCTTCCACTACAGTCAGGCCAAAGCCCAGGTTAAATGCCTACTTCCCACAAAAAGCCTTTCTAGATCCTCTATAAATTCTTATGAAACTTTCTTTGAAAGAGTATGAACCACCATCAGTTTTCAGTGTAACTAACCATGAATGTAACACTTCCTTTTAAGGATAAGAACAGTGAGGACCAGTTGGATTATACTGGATTGAACTGACTTCATGCCTACATATGTGTATGACCAGCAAATAGCCCAAAGCACTTTCCAGCTTCTCTTCACTTCAGCTTCTAACTATTAAGATTCCTCAACTCACATGGAATTGGGTGTGTGTGGGGGGGTGATTTGCTCATTTTCCATTATTAGGACTTTACACAAGGGAGAGATGTATCAGTTGGGCTATTCGCCTTAGTATTTCATTCTACAATCCTAGCACCCCTTTCTCTTTCCTTCTCTCTCTTGCTCGTGCGCGCACACACCACACACACACATTCATCTCAGTCTTTTAAGAGAAATGATCCTGGGTTTGTTTACTTTATGAAATAGTCATTGTGAGAAATACTATGTAAGAAGCATCACCTGGGTTCTAGAAATGGAAAACAGAGTAAAACAAGGGTTATCATCCTGTAGGTGAGTGGAGGAAATAGAATTATAAGACTTGAAAAATATCAGCCTTGAACTTTAGAAGGGCAACTCTCCTAGTAGTGTGCAGAAACGGTTGGACTACAGATAGAGAAGGAGGGGCAGGACAGGAGGCAGTGAGGCAAGGTAGGGGTTATGGTAGTAGACTAAGAAATAAAACAAGGTGGTCCTAGCCAACTGGCACAGAAAATGGAGAAAGAGGGTGACTTTGAGAGCTATTTCAGAGTTGGATTTATGTCCTCCTTACTTTTCACAGTCTTTATGTCCTCATATTTAAGGTATGTGTCCATAAGCATCACAGAATTGCCTATTTTAACAAACTTAATGCACAGACTAATATATTTGGACTTGAAGCTATTATGCTACTATTTGTTCTATATGTTCCACTGTTCACTTTTTCTCCTTTGTTTCCTTACATTTTGTTAACCCAAGTTGTTTCCTCTGTATCACCAGTACCCAGTAATGACTAACACTCAATAGACCTTTTAAAATATTTATGTAAGCTTTCTTGGAGCATAATATATATGTAGAAATATACACAAATGATAAAGTTATTACGTGAAACATCAGTTTTAACTCTTTGATTTCCTCTCCTTACATTGTCATGATTTTCTCAAAATGTAAATCTATCACATTACTCCACTTTTTCTAACACCTTATTGTCCTTTTCCTCCTTTATTAACAGCTCTGATATATCACTGACATAATAATTATAAATGTATGTGATGTACAAGTTGATTTTTAAGACTTTTTTTTAGAGAAGTGTTAGATTCAGAGCAAAACTGAAGAGAAGTTACAGAGACTTCCTACATACTTCCTACCCTTATGTCTCTCTCAGTTATCAATATCCTCCACCAGGGTAGTATATTTGTAACAACTGATGAGGCACACTGATATTTCAGAATCACCCAAGGTCCACAGTTTTCCTTACAGCTCACTTTTGGTGCTGTACATTCTATGGGTTTGAACAAATGTATAGTGGCATGTACCCATCATTATTACATCATACAGAATATTTTTACTGCCCTAAATCCTCTGTGCTCTATCTGTTCATCTTCTACCCCACTCCCACACTAATAACTGGCAACCACTGATCTTTGTAATATTGATTGTAGCAATTCAGTCACATCTTCAGGCTCCACTTCTCATTCAGAGTTCTCTTTTGCTATTTCCACCACATCTGCAGTTACTTCCTTTGCTGAAGTCCTAAATCCCTCAAAGTCATCAATGAAGGTTGGAATCAACTACTTCCAAAATCTTATTAATGTTGTTATTTTGCACTCTTTCCATGAATCAAGAATGTTATTAATGGTATATAGAATGGCAAATCCTTTCCAGAAGATTTTCAATTTACTTTGCCCAGATCCACCAGAGGAATCACCATTTATGGTAGCTCTAGTCTTATAAAATGTATTTCTTAAATTATAAGACTTGATGGTTGAAATTACTCCTTGAGGCTGCAGAATAGATGTTGTATGAGAAGGTATGAAAACAGCATTCATTTCATTGTATATTTCCATCAGAGCTCTTGGGTGACTAGGTGCTTTGTCAATAAACAGTCATATTTTGAAAAAAAATTTTTTTGAGAGGTAGATCTCAACAGTGGGCTTAAAATATTCAGTAAACCATGTTGTAAACAGATTTGCTGTCATCTAGGTTTTGTTGATGCATTTATAGAGCACAGGCACAATTGACTTAGCATTGTTCTGAAGGGTCCTAGAATTTTTGGAATGGCAAATGAGCATTGACTTCAACCTAAAATCACTAGCTGCATTAGCCCTTAACAAAAGAGTCAGTCAGTCTATCTTTTGAAGCTCTAGCTAAGAAAGTCGAAGATAGCATCATCTTTCAACAGAAGGCTGTTTTGTCTACATTGAAAATCTGATGTTTAGTGTACCCCCTTCATTACTTATCTCAGCTAAATCTTCTGAATAATTTGCTGAAGCTTCTAACCACTTGCTGTTTCACATTGCACTTTTCTGTTATGGAAATGACTTTTGTCCTCAAACCTCATGAACCAGCCTCTGCTAACTTCCAACTTTTCTTCTGCAGCTTCCTCACTTCTCTCAGTATTCATACAATTGAAGAGAATTAGGGCCTTGTTCTGGATTAGGCTTTGGCTTAAAGAAAATTTGTGCCTTGTTTATCCTATATCCAGACCACTAAAACTTTCTCCATATCAGCAATAAGGCTATTTTTCTTTCTTATCGTTCATATGTTCATTAGAGTAGAACTTCTAATTTCCTTCAAGAACTTTTCCTTTGCATTCACAACTTGGCTAACTGTTTAGCATAAGAGGCTTAGCTTTTGGCCTATCTGGGCTTTCTACATGCCTTCTCCTCTAAGCATAACCATTCTTAGCTTTTGATTTAAAGTGAGAGACATGGGGATATTCCTTTTATTTGAACACTTAGGAGGCCATTGTAGGTTATTAACTGGTAGGATCTTAATATTGTTGTATCTCAGGAAATAAGGAGGCCCAGGGAGAGGGGAAGAGACAGAGCAATGGCTGGTCAGTGGAGTAGTCAGAACACACACACATTTATCCATTAATTTTGTTGTCTTATATGCGTACAGACTCTAGCACACCCAAACAATTACAACAGTAACATCAAAGATCACTGATCACAGATCACCATAACAAATAAAATAATAGTGAAAAAGTTAGAAATATTGTGAGAATTACCAAAATGTGACACAGAGACACAAAGCCAACAAATGCTATTGGAAAAATGACCCTGATAGACTTGCTTAATGCAAGGTTGCCACAAACCTCCAATTAACTAAAAAACACAATATCTGCAAAGGGCAATAAAGTGAAGTGCCATAAAACATGGTATGCCTGTACATTTGAAAATGAATGCACAAAAGCATGTAATGAATTCATATTTATTTTTCACCTACAGAAAATTCTGGTAAGTACTTTTAAGTTTTTGTACTGGTAAGTTTAGAATCACTGGTACAGTAAAAAGAATCTAGGCCATGGAGTCAGGAAATCTGTAGAACACCAGGTCAACTAGTGAGTGTATTTAAGTAAAGATGTGTCCTTGGGATACTAGGTTGTCAGAATTTTGCTTGATTACAAAGCCAGCACAGAGAACATGATATCATCGATAACAATGATACTTATGGGGGAAAGATGTGCTATGGCTCTATTTCTTGTGATTCAGATCCATTCTTATGCTTGGTCTCTTCTTCTTCTGATTATCATGGAACAGACTTCTGCTATAATAGATGCCCCCTCCCACCAAGAATTTGGAGATAAGAAAAATAAAGTAGTTCTCTGGCTTAAACTAATTCTGCCCCTACTGGATGAGAGCTGAATGTTTCCTAGGATTAATCAGGGTTGTTAAAAACTCAAAAAAAAAATATTATGCACTAACTTAAGATCCAGGGATAACACAACAAAGTAATTTAGAGGAGCAAAAAATAATTTAGAGAAGCAAACTTTGTGAGGTTGTGATAACACATCATGCAGGAAAGAGAAAGATTAAGAAGGCAAAAGAGATTGAATCCATCCTGGTCAGTGTGTGTGTATGTATGTGTGTGTGAGCTTTGGCACAGATACTCATCCCTCTTTCTACAGGGAAAGTAGATGACCATTCTGAATATAATAAATTCAGCATGATCATAAGCTAGTCTTCACTCTAAATAGAAGCTAGCTATTTAAAATGCTTTACCACAAATTATACAATTTAACAAATTATTCAGTTGGCCAACTTTGTGAATTTAGTTAATAAGAGTCTGTCACAAGAGTTTGATGATCTATTAAGGTCCAAAGTAATAAATAATAGACTTATCAGTCATCTCAGAGGATCTAATTTAAATATATGCATCCACATTCTTGGCCAATGTTTTGACTCTTGCAACTTCTAAAAGACAAACTTCTAAAAGAGCAATATAATTTTTCAAAAGTCAGAAATAGGTATTACAGGTTTCTTCAGTGAGTTTGAAGACAATGTTTATAAAATATTGCATATAATTTAATATAGCTGTGCTAATAAATGTGAGCTTAAAATCTTCTGAATTCAATTGTGGGAAGAAAGGTAAGATGATCTGGTGAGTCTTCCCTATTTTTAATTCTAATTAATCTAGCATGATTGTGTTTTTTATAGAACAAGTGTGTTTTTCTGACTTCATACTGTATTTTTTTCTTTTGCTGCCTTACCCTTTGGGCCAAAAAAAAAAAAAAAGAGGGAGAAGGGCTTCTGCTCAGCCCTGCACATAGGCGCATTAATCATCAAAAGGAATTTTCTTTACAGTTTGAGATTTCTGCAAATAGCTTCTTACCGGAAGCTTGCATCCTCCAGGAAATAGGGAAATATAGATATTAAAATAATGATTGCCCTGTCCAAGATTTACAGGAACATCATAACCGGTTCTCAGTGCTCCCCTGACCCTGGCTAGGGTCTGAAGGCCCAGATGTCTGCAGCCTTCAGTCACTCTCTTACCTGCTCCCCTCTCCACTTCTTTCTATTTCCCTAGCAAAAAAAATCTTGAAATTAACCCCAAGCTGAGATGGCACCTTAGGACATTAGTCTGCCATCTTCTCAATCTTTTGGCTTTCTAAATAAAGTCACTTTTCTTGCCTCAACACCATGTCTGTCAATTTATTGGCATGTCATGCAGTCAGTGGCATGAGCTCCCACTTGGTAACTTCACCAGGTTAGAGTTTTTCAAATATTTAGTATTTGAACATATATATATATATGTGTGTGTATATATATACACACACATATATATATTTGATATAGTAAAGCTGAGTTATAATAAACCTGAGATATAATAAAGCTGACTTCTACATGGGCTGAATACAAATTAAGGAAGATCAGAGACTCTCTCCAGATCTGGCAATTAAACACAATTAGAACAGGCAGTCCCTCCTTAAGCGGCCATTGTTAACTTTCAGATATTGATGACCCTCTTAGTGACGGGAGAAGTGTCCTTAGGTGGTCCTGGGCCCACAAGAATGCTCAAGCCGTGGGAATCATCCTGGAACACTGGACTTAATCATTGGGAATGCTCCCCATGGAAGTCTTCCACCCACCCAGGCTCCAGGGTGGAGTGGCCATGGGAGCTGAGGTTGCAGGGAAAGTCACAGGCCAAATTGAGGACAAGGCCCTGGGTACCCGGGAGTGTCTGAGGTCTGCTGTCTGTCACAGTCTCTCTGGGGAGATTTCAGGTTGGGACCCCAGTGGGAGGAATCCTGACCTGGCCCCTTAGAGCCACTGTCGATTGCAGCCTTTCTGGGAGAGACTCTACATCAGCTCCATCTGGGAGGGACCCTGATCTGGTTACTCCTCTTTTGTTTTTACAGAGGCCAACCTCCTGAAGATAATGGGGAACACTGCTTCTATTCCCGAGGATTTGCTCTGGGCTACCTCTTCAAACACTGGGACAAAAATCTCAGTGGACAGCCTCAAAGGAAAGACTTAATTTTCTTTTGTAACAATGTATGGCCCCAATATAAGCCAGAGGATGTGGAAGCCTAGACTGAGAAAAGCACCCTCCATCACAATACCTCTTCACAGTTGCATCTCTTTTGTGGAGACAGGAGTCTACATATACCAAGGACCCACCTCCATGACAAGGGCAGTTACTTCTTAGCACAGACACAAAGTGCTCTTGGTACTGAAGGAAGCATACTAAGTGGGAAACTTTACAGGGATTGTTACTCTGTTTGGTAGAGAAGTGAAATCTCAGGCTCTTTAAAGGATAGGAATTATCTTGAATTCCTGAACATCTTTAAAGGATAGGAATTAATGTTACAAAATCAGTTAGCACTAGTCTTTCTTTTTGCCAACGAGAAGACTTAGCTTTCCAGAAAAGCATTTGGAAGTTTAATATCTAGAGATGTATTGTAGATAATAATCAAATATGATGCTACAAACCAGCAAGTATACAGAGATGACCACTGTGCTATAAAGTATCTGGAAATGCTATAATGTTATAGAGAAGTGAAGAAAGTGAAAAGAAAATAACTTTTGACATTTCTCCCTTTTGCATGACTCATTCATAACAGTTTCATTTAGGCCTACATCATGGTCTTACCTGTCTTCCTCTTCCTGCTCCAACATATCTTCAATCTTTTACCTACTTGACTACCAGAATCATTTTTCTAACTTAGAAAGCTGTTAAAATTACTTCCTGTGTTGTAAGCCTGCCATGGCAGTCTTTTCACTTTCAATGATTGTTCCTTCTTCTTTGCAGGATTACTCGAGACCTTCCAGAATTTGCTCCCTGACTATATAACTAGTCTTACTGCCATAGATTGTTTACAATGTTGATGAAAGTGACTCATTAGAGAATTAGAAAGTACCCAAGAAATTTAGATACACAGTTGCAGGCTGACCCACCATCCTGAAAAATTTCTTAGTTTTTGTGTTTGAAATAGATGAAGAATTAAAAGATGCTATCATGAAATGGGTCTGCAGATTCCCTATATTAAGGTGGACTCTTTTTTAAAAAGCTGCCATTGTGTGACTCACGTCCAAGTAAGGCAAAGGGTACAAATCCTACATCTCAGATGGAAGTAATATGGCTGTGACTGCTGCATAGAGAGGTCCCTCACAGCTGGAATACATGGTGTCAGTAATAATGACCGTGCTGTGCAATATTTATAGAGTTTGGAATGGATAAAAACATTGAAATTTCATTTGACCAAGTTGCAAGGAGTCTCCAGCTGACACAAAAAGGAGCAGGAATGTGCTTGCTTCCTGGTACAGAATACTTCTCTCATTGCCTATCCCTGATTTTAGGCACTTTAACAAGGGACCTAGGGGTGGGACCTAGTTCTCCCTGTCCCCACGGTGCCCAAAAGGCCAAATTTACCAATTTGAATATGGTGGGAAACATCAAAACAAGGTGAAACTCAAAATTCCAGGGCTCTGTTTGATACAGGGGCCACAAGCAAGCATCTTACCTAGGCCCGTGGTGAGAAGAGGTGTCTAGATTCACCTCAGAGGAGTGTGGGTGGGGTTCACAATGTGGAAGGGAAGCTAAGGTGAACTTTGGAGGTTTCTTCGGGCCAACTCAATGAATTTTTGTTGTTTCTTTTATATCTGAATATATAGGAGGAATTGCTTTTATTTCCCAAACCTGTAAATGCCAGAGTGGAGTCACTTAATCGGGCAGAGTCACATGGCACAGAGAAGTGCTAGTATCTCTGGGGCCTAATGACTGCTTTGAGCTATGGGTCTCTGTGGAAGATGATTTTGCCAATTGGAGACTCAGGCAAATAAAGCAGCCTCCTCTTGGAGGCTCCCTTTGAGATTTTGGACTAATCACCTCTCCCACATCTAACAAGCATATCCACTTTGATAAACAGCTTTCTACAGAAACAGCTGACTCATGGGTTCCTTTTAACTCCCCAGCCTGATAGACTGATTGGACATCTCATCTTTTTTTTTAAATTGAAGATTATTAATATACAGTCTTATATTGGTTTCAAGTACACGACACAGGTTTAACATATACCCATATTAAATCCTTACCCCCACCAGTACTGTTTCTATCTGTCAACATAGCGAGATGCTATAGAAACATTGGCTATATTCTCCATGCTGCACTACCATCCCCAAAACCAACTTATATTATGATTGAGAATTTTTGTGCCTCTTTATTTCCCTTGCCCTCCCCCAAGGTAACCACTAGTCACTTCCCAGTGTCTGTAAGTTTATTGCTGTTTTGTTCATTCTGTTTTGCTTTGTATTTATATCCCACAAATAAGTGAAATCATATGGTATTTGTCTTTCTCTGCCTGGCTTATTTCACTGAGTATAATACCCTCTATATCCATCCATGTGTTGCAAATGGCAGGATTTGTTTTTACTGTCTGAATAATATTCTGTTGGGTATATGTACCATGTCTTCTTTATCCATTCATCTCCTGATGGACACTTAGGTTTCTTCCATATCTTGGTTATTGTAAACAATGCAGTGATAAGCATATCTTGAATATAGTGAATGAATGAATAGATAATATGATAGTAAGGGATCAAAAGATCTTGATAAACAAATGGAATAGTATATCTAAAAATGCAGTTGGCTTCATCACAGAGGCATCTCAGCTTTACAGTATTGGGGAAGAGTTTATTTTTCTGTTTCAAGAAAAGCCACTGGTGAACAACAGGGACTACATCAAACTAAAAAGCTTCTGTACAGCAAAGGACTCCATCAGAAGAACAAAAAGGCATCCCATGGTATGGGAGAATATATTCATAAATGACATACCCAATAAGGGGTTGAAATCCAAAATATATAAAGAGCTCACACACCTCAACACCCAAAAAGCAAATAACCCAATTAAAAAATCGGCAGAGTATGTGAACAGGCACTTCTCCAAAGAAGAAATTCAGATGGCCAACAGACACATGAAAAGATGCTCCACATCGCTAGTTATCAGAGAAATGCAAATTACAACCACAATGAGATACACCTCACACCAGTTAGGATGGCCAGCATCCAGAAGACAAGCAACAACAAATGCTGGCAAGTATGTGGAGAAAGGGGAACCCTCCTATACTGCTGGTGGGAATGTAAATTAGTTCAACCATTATGGAAAGCAATATGGAGGTTCCTCAAAAGACTAAAAATAGAAATACCATTTGACTCAGGAATTCCACTCCTAGGAATTTACTCTAAGAAAACAGGAGAGCAGATTCAAAAAGACATATGCACCTCTATGTTTATTGCAGCACTATTTACAATAGCCAAGACATGGAAACAACCTAAGTGTCCATCAGTAGATGAATGGATAAAGAAGATGTGGTACATATACACACTGGAATATTATTCAGCCATAAGAAGAAAACAAGTCCTACCATTGGCAACAATATGGATGGAGCTAAAGGGTATTATGCTCAGTGAAATAAGCCAGGCAGAAAAAGACAAGTATCAAATGATTTCACTCATCTGTAGAGTATAAGAACAAAGAAAAAACTGAAGGAACAAAAAAACAACAGACTCACAGACTACATAAAGGGACTAGCAGTTGCCAAAGGGAAAGGCATTGGGGAGAGTGGGTGGGAAGGGAGGGATAAGGGGATTAAGGGGTATTATGATTAGTGCACATAATATGGGGGGGGGCATGGGGAAGGCAGTATAGTACAGAGAAGACAAGTAGTGACTCTATAGCATCTTACTGTGCTGATGGATGATGACTGTAATGGGGTATGTGGTGGGGACTTGATAATAAAGGGAATGTAGTAACCACAATGATGCTCATGTGAAACCTGAGCATAAGATTGTATATCAATGACACCTTAATAAAAAAGAAAAAGAAAAGAAAAGTCACTGGTTCAGTGGGGTCCTCAATTCACTGAGGTCTCCTAAATGCCTGGTCTGATTCATGATGGTTGAGCTAAGCGGATATTCAATAGTGTGTTTAAACAGTGTGCAACAGGGCTGTTGCAACTGTTCAGCCTTCTACTAGTACTGAAGAACCAACATTGGATATGGTTGCTCCTCTCTGTGAGCAGAATTCAAGTCCATTCTCTCAGCTTGGGACATACTCTGCTGAAGGAACCTTGTTATACTTAGTTCTATTGCCTATGGTCTAGCTGTTTGGTCTTCCACTTGGAAAACCTCAGATCAGCAGATTTTAGATACCCTTGTTTGGGGCTATGAACTATGGAAACAAATCATAGCCACTGATTGAATTAGCTGGGTCACTCCTATAGATACTCATGCTAAGGCTCAGTTTAAGAGACTGACTGGATCAAGTTAGCTGCTCAATGACTTTCCCTGCCCGGACTGCTGCCTGGGCCCATTGCTGTATTGGTTATGGCAACATGTGCACCATCCCAGGACTTGGTGTTCCTAATGCAGATGCAACCACCGTATGTCCAAGGTGTTAGCTCTGCTAAAATTTGACCTATTGGACTGCTGGTAAGAAGAGCAGCCCCTGCCTGCTGCTGAAAGGTGGCCTACCTTGTGCTGCGGCTGCTCTCTGGCTGTGGACTACATTGTGCCTCCCTGTTGTTGACACATGTTCCAGTTTGATCAGCTGATTCTAGCCATACCATTATGACCCTTAAAATGAATCATTATCATGTTTTTAGATTTCCGAGTCTTTTACAAATACAACCATATGTGCCTTTTATTGCGAAAGCTGTTCAAAAGTCACTCAAAAATGGACCTTACTCAAGGGAACTGATGTATCTTTTCTGCTCTCTATCATCCATTCATAGGCATCCTGTTGAACACTGGAACCGCTTCCTCAAGTATGGACTTAAAAACATTTCTATCTTCCTCAACCACTCATGATCTATACATTTTTCATTAGGGAGTTTGGTAACTAGTTATGGCTATTTCGCAGAAAGGAATCATCTCTCCAGAATTTTTGGAAATTTAAGATTGTACTGCCTCTCTTCTGGGCATGATGTTCCTCTCTTTCTCCCACCAGCAACCCATAATGGACTGTTTTGTACCCTCTTCAAGTGGCTACCCAGCTAAAATGGGGCCTCAGTGTTCAAGCTTAATTTTATTGGGTTAACATGGGCACAAAGCATAAGGATAATTACCATTTGGTTGCATATGCTGCTTCCCGAATACATACAAGGACCAAAGTATATGACATAACGGGTCTCTGTTAAGTTTTATGAAAAACACCTTAGTTCTTTTTGCATGTGACATTTCTAGGCAACATGTGTAAGTGTGAGCAGGGGATTATTGAAGGAACATCTCTAGAAGTAGTCCAATTTTGTGGCCATGGAGGTTAAATAATAGTACAGGAACCTGCAGGAGGAACAATGTAACTCCCCAGAGCACAGCAGAAAGAGGTACATTAATAATCTCTTATCTTTAAGATGCACCCCTAGAGTCTTCCTCGTGAAGGAAAGTGTCCTGTTTGGCTCTCCCAAACTTAAATCCAATTGGAAAAGGTGGTAAGAAATGAGTTTGGCCGACATGATTGATGACACCTTAGGAGGCCCATTATTCTACCTATTGCAGTGAGTGAAAAAGTCAGACACACACACAGGATGCACTGTGTGATTTCAAGGACAAGCAAAACTAATCTATAATGTTAGAAGCCAGAATGATAGTTACTCCAAGCAAGGGGCTGTATTGTCTGGGAAAGGACACAAGGTTATTTTCTACGGTAATGGAAATGTTCTGAATGCTCATCTCTGTTGTGGTAAAATACAAAATTCAAATACCTGTATACTTTAGATCTGTGACCTTTAATATGTTTAAGTTACCCTCAATTAAAAACATTTAAGATTTCTGGGGAGATCACTTTTTTCTCCCCTTCCACCTAATGCCAGAGGTAAGAAAGTCTCTGGTCTGCATCATGTGTTTTTGATTCACTCTTACTCCCTGTAGAGAGAGCCCTTTAGGGTTCCAGTTTTATCTGAAGATGTCAACTTCGAAATTTTATGAGTTTCATTTTCTGGCCCCACCTCAATATGTAGTCATTAAAGTGCTTTCACCAGAACTGGTAGATACTAGAGTTAAAGCTGGCTATGAAACCTTTCATTTCCCAGGGTTCCTGTTTCATTTGTTTGTTTATTCTGCTCATCATATCAATATTTCCATGTCACTTTAAAGTGAGTTTTAAAAGATGTGTATGCATGTGCATGGATGTGAGTATATGTCCATTTCAAATACCTTCTCCCTGGCATCACTATAATTTCAGTCAAGAAAGTCCCTCTAGCTATTTATTTACTATACTATAGTACAGGAGTGACTCTCAGTTTCAGTTTTCCTTCAGTTCTTTACTTTTGTTTGCAGGCTCATTTTGATTGGGAGGCTTACGTTTGTTATTTGTCATTTTTTTCTATCTCTTTACTTTGTAAAGAGTATGCTGGATCCAGTCTGACTATTCTGCAGATGCATGTCTATATTCTCATTCTTCACTCCAGAACCAGGTGGAATATTCGCAACTGGGTACTCCTCTGTGACAAAACTATGGAAGGACTTATTCATTGAGCCACTGCTGGCTTGACCCAGGTCCTGTGTGCATGACTTTGTATTCTTTATCCATAATCCGAGATACATGATTCTACTTAAGAAGTAATCACAACAAGCAGTCAACCATTTTTAGACTTCTCACACAAGTTGAAGCAACCCATCTGGCTTCTGGATTTTAGTAAACATGCATACATATGTATGCTGTAGCAGACTCAGTCAATTGTCTTAGTCTGTTTCTGATATCAGAGTCTAGAAGGCATTGGCTAAAGCCAATAGTTGCCCCTGCAACTTCTTGTTCTGCTCAAACACAAACATGTTTCTGTCTGAAATCTTACTTTTAAAAATATATTTTATTCACCATCACAATATTTAGAGAAGAGAAAGTGAAAAAAAGCATTATTTGTCAATGTGCCATGAGAATTAAAATATCTGTCACTGTATTTTTTTAACTGTCAATCCCTCTAAAGAAATTCACAGTAAACCACCAGTTATTCTTCATCATTCAGACTAAGTGAAACCTGTTCTGTGAAGTATTTCTTCTCTCATTTTTCTAGGAAGATTGTATAAACCTTTCCTTAAAGTCTTTACTGCATTTTAAACATGTCTCTTTTTACAGCTCTCACATACTATATTGCATTGGTTTAATGTATCTTTTCCCTATGAAACTGAGTTTCTTGAGAGCATGTGTCTTGATCAAATCTGAATCATCTGTACACAGCAATATACCGGCTAAAAATTAAGTACTGAATGATTAGAATTAATTAACTAATTAATTAAACACCTCAATTTAATTTCCAGGAGTCCACACTGCTGTTTTTTTCTTACTATTTTTAAACAACACCCCCATACACCAGTTAAGCTTATTGCCTCATGCTTCCCAAACAACATACTGTGATACACTCATTCTTACCCTTGAGTTTTTCTCTTACTTTGAATGCTGTTCCCCTGCTTTGTAAATTGGTGATGTATGTGTGATATATTTAGCAACTCTATTTACAGCAGTATTTTTAAGTCATTAAATACAAGGACCAATGTATATATTTTTATAAGACACAAATGAAAAGCCTCAGAGAAATTATAGGGGAATTTAGGGGAAGGGACTCAAACCTAGGTGACATTAAACACAAGTTCAGGTTTCATTCTGATTGCACTGGTCTGAATTCACTGAACTGTCTGATAGATGCCAGTATTTTAATGGGCAACAGAGAAATACAACTTAAAATATCTGATGTGCATCATGCTGTAGTTTGCTTCCCAGAGGTTAGAGGGCTAAGGAGCTTATTTGGACTTTGCTGTTGAAAAACCACACAAATATTATGCTTATGTGAAAGCCTACAATTTGACTAAAATGTGTATTTAAAAAACCATGTGTATGTTCCATCCAAACATGATATTAAATAAAACAAGTAGCACTAGAGCAACTGTGCATGTGTTTAAAGAGGAAACCATTGTAGTGTTTGGATTCATCCCACACCATTTTCAATTCACATTTTAAGAGTGTAGCAGAATACAACCAAAAATGGAATTTTGAAAGTTGAATCTGTTATTAGCACATACTTTTTTCTGAGTGACAGGCTTCAGATAAAGGAGAAATGTTCTCATTTTCCTTTAAAAATCATATAGGAAATTCAAAGTGATTGATCAAATTACTTTTCTTATTAATTTCAGCATAAATACATTTATGAAAGCCACACAAGAAATAATTTCTCTTAAATTATTTTAAACTTGGTTAGTAAGACATCTCAAAACAGGAAAATGTGTAAATCAGATGTATGGTTAAACGCCTGTTAACTACAGATGCTAAATAAATACTTGGTAATGCACTATTAACTAATAGCTAATTAATCTTAACTAATTATTAATTAATCTGACCAAACTATTAACTAATCTGACCAAAAAATGTCTCTAGGGATGAGAGGATAGTAGTACAGCATGGAGAATATAGCCAATGATTCTGTTACATCTTCCTATGTTGATAGATAGTAACTGCACTAGATGGGGTGAGGGTTTAATAATATGGGTAAGTGTTGAACCACTGTTATATACTTGAAACCAATATAAGATGGTACACCAATGAAACTTCAATAAAAAATAGTCTCTATGAATGAATATAACACAGTAGTTTAAGCCTATACATTTTGGATACGTCCTTCTAGATTTAAACTGCAGCTTCATCACTCTCGGCCAAGTTATTTATATGTACACTTACAAGTACTTATAACACTTACAAGACACTTTCTGTGTCAGATACTTCTTGCATAAAACCAGGAACTATCTCAGTGTTTTAAGTGAAGACAGTATGAAGTATATAAACTAATCTCACTCTCATATATATTCTGTAACAATACTGCATATGTGCATAAAACTACATATATATTTACACATATGTAAGTATATAGTGTTGTTAGAAGTTGAAATTAGGTAATTTATGTAAATATATAACATGAATACATATACATGTAGGTATAAGTATATATATGAATGCATATGTGTATATATACATGCATATATGCATCTGTGTGTGCTTATACGTGTACTGCTTTGAACAGTATCTTGTTCATGGTAAGTAAATACACAAATTATCATCATTGATATTGCTATTACTAATGACTGTCTTTGCTATTAGCTAAGGTCACTTACTTTACATCCACAGTACCTTACCCATTTGGTTCTGTCTTCCTTTTCCCACATAATCAGTTTTCCATTTCCTACTAGATTTACCTATCAACATTCAAATTTGCTGGGATTTCTCCTATTTTATATCTTTCTTTACATAAAATACCTCAGCAGTGAGGGACAAGGTGTCCCCCTGTAATAAATGATGCTGGGTCACTTGAATGTCTATTTAGAAATAATTTTATTTGGACTTCATACTATAAATTTACCAGTTTCAAATGGATTATAGTCATAAACGTGAAAGATAAAGACAATACCTATTACAGAGGAAAACAAGAGTATATCTTCATTACTCAGTACTAAGTAAAGATTTTTTAAACAGGATCCAATAAGGCTCTACCCATAAAAGGAAAAAATTTAAAAAGTGGGCTTTACTAAAATTTAGGACTTCTGTTCAAGTAAAGATACTATTAGAGTGAAAAGGAAAGCCACAGAGTTGGATAGATATTTGCAACTCATATATCAAAGTTTATATTCAGGATATATGATGAACTCCTTGGTAAAAAAACCAATAAAAATACTGAGTAAGCACTTCAGAGGAGGCTATCCAAATAGCCAACTCAAATAGTAAGATAAGTGGAAGTAAAATAAAAATAAAATACTACTCCAAACTGACCAAAATGGTTAAAAATAAGAAGATAATACCAACTGCTGGCAATGATGTAGAGCAACTGAAATTCTCATACACCACTGATGAGAGCATATGGTTACACAACTACCTTAATAATTCTTTGGCAGTATTAACTAAAGCTGAATTTACATATACTCCATGTCCAGCAATTTAAACATGCTATCTGATTTACTGACTTATCTTGTTAATGTCTATTTTCTCTAAGAGAAACATGAGGAGAAGGAATTTTATCTGTTAGGTTTGTGGCTGAAACCTAGAATATAGCCTGGCCCATTGTGCAGTAATAAATGACTTTCAATTCCTTTAGTAACACTGTAGGGAGGTTTCTGAAGGGAAAGCTTTTATTTCGTACATAGCCTTTATGATCTTTATGATTTTCCTTTTGTGATTTGTCAGGCAAGGAGATTAATTCTATCTAAAAGTACAATAAAGTTGTAATGGTATAAAATGAATTTCACATTGTGTATAACAGAGAATAACAGAGAATAAAACTATAACAATCTATTATAATTCTGATTTAAGTAACTTCTTAGTCTTTCAAAATAAAAATGTCAAAACAGCATTTTTAATCAAGTCTTTTAAAGTAACTCTCAGTCATAGTTTTATTTTTATGGCATCTCGGTGTAGACAGTGAAATTATTTATTATCATTTGGTCCAATTGTGACTTAAGTAATTGATTATGGAGAAATTTTAAACTGCGTAGGTTAAATTTATTACAAGGATAATACTGTGTAGATTCAACGACTGATTGCTTGAATTTTGCAACCTTAGAGAGAAGATGCTTATAACTGTATATGGAGAGATTTCAGAAATTAGAAAGCCCTAATATAGACTTGTTGTGGGTAAAAAATTTCCCTGAGACTTGAAAAAAAAAGCAAATAACAAATATTTGTAGAATAGCTATAACATAGATGGCTTAAAATTTAAGCTTTTTCCCCTCTTAGTTTGGGGTTAGAAATGTGGATTTGGAATTTCTTTGGTTTATAATTCAATGATTTTTATACCTGGCATAACACACAGTCGTTTTTACAAGTGGAATGAAAAAAATATCTAAACAGTTTTCATAAACGAGCAAAAATAATAAATTCTTTTACAACTTTTGCGATTATCCAAATGCAAGTGTTTAGTATTAGCTTAATATGAATTTAATTTTGATATGTAAATGTACATATTTTAAGATGCACTTATATTCAGTAATTTGGTAGCCCTAATTTTAGTGAACATTTACCAGCCTTGTGACGTAGATGATAATCAGTAGATAAATATACTTATTATTAAGATATTTGAGGCTATTTATATTGCCCTAAGCCTTAACTTCCAGATAAAGATAAAATGGAAAGTGGCAATGACTATCTTATAGGGTAGTTTTGATTATTAAATAAGATCATATCTGTAAACATTTACAAATATATGTAGGCTTGGTACACCAAAGTATACATTAAATGTATGTATTTAAATAATAATGTATGTAAATATGTATTATTTTTGTTGCAAATATTCATACTTGGTATTTTAAATACTTAATGACCAGGGAAACATATAACTGGTCCCATTGTGCAAATAAAAGTTCATAAATCTGAAAAAGAATGAAATGAACATGTCAGTTTCAATAGATATTTACTGATTACTTTAAGCACACTGAGAATACATGTTTTAAAAAAGTTCAAAAAAAATCCCCTCTCCCAATGAGCATTTTTGGCTCTAATATATAGAGATTTAAAAATATTTGCATAAAAATTGTTGCCAAAGTAATTGACTGAAATAATGAGAAATTAAATTAAGGCCATCAAATACAAAAATATTCATTTTTTAGGAGCATAGGTAATATATCTTTTTAAGGTCAAATTTTGAAAGCAATAAAAAAACTCAAAGGACACTGTGGATATAAGCATAAACTTTAAAACTATTTCTGTATCTAACAAATGTACCTATACCTATGGCAAAAACTGACCACATAATACTTAATAAACCAAACACCTAAGAATTAGCTACAGGATATTTAAATGTTTGATATATGAAAAAAAAATGCAAGAATAGAGCCACTTGAAAATTGCTTTTGATTCTCTTGATTTGAAAGCAAAGTTCCCATCATCCTTATTTTTACTGATTTATATTAGTTTAACTTGGAGAGAAGGATGTTACAATGGTTCAGTATCATCTGATCTATGGCAGGCTTTCCGTTTCCTAGTAGCAATAAGATGTGAGCCTATCATAAATAAAACTGATCGTCATAACTGCAGTTCCTTAGCAATTAGTGGGGATGGGCACAGGAAGGGGAATTATTTGCACAGAAATAAAATTTAGTTTTTAAAACTATAGTTATGATTTTGAAAAGAGCCAAGAACAGAAAAAAATTAAATAATTATTATGAGTTTTATGGAAACTGAATAAATGAATGGTTTCAGTGGGTAGCCAAATGTAATATTAAAAAAAGAAAAAGTAACTTAGCACTGACAGGAAAACCTTACATCTTGAAATAATATATTTGAAAATGAAGACACCCACTCTTGAAAAAAAAAAGCCAATCAAAAGTGATTTTGCCATTCAGCAGTCTCTCCAGAGTGTTTGGGCATTGCTTGTTTATTGTGTTTTTGTTTGAATCTTTAGTTTGACATTCATCTTTATAGAAGGTATAGACAAAATACTGTTACTTCTTATAGACCTTTTTATGTTCTACTATTATTGCAATATGGTTTAAAATCTAAATATCCAAGAGGCTCCTTGTCTCTATAAATTATATTTTAATAGTATGTAACAATCTTATTTTGATTTATTTAAATAACATAAATTACTTATTCAGTGTTTATGTTACAATTGCTATATTAAATGCTGCAAAAAAAATAGAATAGCTAGATCTAGTCCTTGCCTTGAAAAACAACTCACAGTCAAGCAGAAATAAATATAAAGATAAATCACATACATATATATATATATATATACACATGAATAATGCACACTCAAGATAGAGATGAAAAGAAAAAATAGAACAGTGAAGTTGAAAAGGAAGTTATTAAGGAATAGAACTTTAAACAGTATCCTCTAAAACAGAAAGAAACTGAATGAAGCAGATAGAATTCTGGGGGAACTGACCAACTCTAGGGATAAAAATCTTACTACTAAGATGAAGCAGTAAAAGGTGTGAGGGGTGAGGAGAAGGTCAGTACGATGGAAACCTACTTGAAGAATGTTCATGATTCACTAGGGAATGATTGGAAAAGAAACTCTGGTAAGTAGAATAGCAATGAGAAAAACGACTTCTTTTAAGAAAATGAATGCATATAAAAATCTTAGTACTGTAGGATTTTTTTGCATTTCAGAAACTTCAAAAACATGTAAGCAAACATGAGTAGAAGAGTGGGGATTGAACATTTAAAAAAGTTATGTGTTTACAAAAAAAAATCTCTGATTTTTTTTCAGTGATACTTGTAGACTGGAAGGAAGCTTCCCCTAACATTTGCAGGGCCTTTGCAAGAGCACGCATAGAGGTCTACATACCACATAGGGAGATGTTCTACACTGACTCAGAAGGCCAGGTAAAAGTTAGAAATGCTGAAGTGCTGAAAAGGCAGCAATATGGCATACATGAGGAGTTGGCTCATACCTTAGAAGAGCAGACCAGTCCCTTCTATTCCCATCACTAATTCCCTTGACCGGTGCAGTAAGGGACAACGTAGAAAGGTGGCCAATTCAGCCCACATATCCAGGTCCTCCTTATGTATCTACAAAAAGGCACCCAGTGGTTTGGCTCATCTTTGGAAATAAGACTGGGGAGAGGAGAACAAGTAAACTCAGGCACTTTGGGCAAAGAATTTCAAGCTCTTGAGTGCTCAAGTCATGGTCCAGAAGGTGGGCTTTGCCTCTGGTTAGGCATGACTTCTGGCACCCCGGATTCCTCACACTGTGAGAGAAGCACGGCTGGAGGAGGGCCAGCGTGGAGGGCCTCTGAGGCAGCGCTACTCAGAGTGGTGCCTGAATGACACATGAACTGCTTGTTACTGGCCCATGAGGAAACAAGAGCTTCACCAGAATGTAGATAAACTAAACCACTAAGCAGCACATTTATTTTAGCTGACATTTTTCTTTTTCCCTTAGGACTACTTGCTGAGGAAATCAATATTAGTTTACATCCTGATGCAAGCTCTCTATCTTGTCACGAGCCCATTCATGAAGTGGTACTCTTCTACAGTATGAGGCTAAAACTGGGGCTGGTCTTGACCAAATCTAGAAGTTAGAGTTACAAGTAACCAATAAAAATAAATAAGCTATACAACATACTGCCAATAGATATTTCTAATATGGAGTTAAATGTATTTTAAATATATTTTCATAAAATTTTATTGTATTTATGTGTATGTATATAAGCATGTATTTAATATGTATTTTAATGTATTTTAAATTCATTGTTCAGACACATCAGAGGCAAAGTAACTACTGAATTCACATTATATTTTTCCTAGTAACAGCATCAGTGTAATTGGATTGAAAATACAAAACATGAAGACTCTGGACACTAAATAGTATTTTTTAATCAAAAATATAGGTTCTTTTTTAGTGAATCCTAATCTTGTATTCTATTTTCTTCCTAGAATCTTGCTGCTATGAAATTTAATGATTATTTGAAAAGGATTTTGGTAATCTAATGTAAAAGCATAGATGTGAAAAAATAAAAGGAAATGAAAACTAATGAATTTTCAACTCAGTCTAATTAACTCGTAGCCAAAAAACAATAGTGACGAGTTCTAAGAATACTGTTGCTACTGCCTAAACTCTGTAATCAGAAGTTTTTCAGTACCATAGAAAAAAATCCAGCTGTAGTTATAATAGATGTTCCAATATCTTCTCCTTTAAAGAGACCAGAAATAATAACATACAAGTTTGTACAGTGGATTAATTAGGAATTATCTCTCAAAGACTAAGAGTTTTTCCCTTAGCAATCACTGCAAGGAAAGACATTTAACATATTTTGCCTCTTTGTTTTAGATGTAATTACTTCACAGAGAGACTGACTGGCTATCAAAGAAACTTCAACTTCACAAATATAGTTCCCTTGACAAATAATCAGCAATATAAATTATTTAATCTTGGAAATTGCAATGCAGTGTCATTAGAATATGAATTTCATTTATCCACATTTTGTACATCTTTAGAACACAGTTTTTTTTTTTACCAAACAGAATGCTGTCAAAGTGTTAGATTCAGAAAGAGAATTATTAAAAAAGAGAAATCCAAAAGCAGAGTGAATGTGAGATAATTTCAAAAGAAGTTAATTTGAGTTCATCAGCTGTGGGTACAATTTCATTTCTACATGGGCTCAGTAAACATCCAGAAAAGAGCAAAACTGAGCCCTCTTTATATTCAAGTTTCTCATTTGACTTCAGGGATGATCCCGATGTTGAGGTTCATTTTAGATCAAGACTGAATAAAATCTAAGAATGAAATTCAAGAATGCACCAACTATAAGAGGTCATGAAGACTGGGTTGTTGATCATTTCTTTTTCTAGATATGGAAACTGAACTCTGGTGAAGGTAAGTGACTGTTTCAAGACCCCCAGAAAAGTGAAATCATTATCTTTCCTGAATTAGGATGCAGTTTCTGCCGCTGTTGCCCTTAAAACTGATTTATTAATAACCTTCCTTTAGCCACTCCACCTAAGAATCACCTGATTGATCAAGAAGCTCATTCTGTCTAGGATGGACCATGCAATTTTGAATATTAATATGTAACTACATCTTTTATTCCTTCAGCCAAGTATATGCTCATTAATTTCTATGTGCAAAGCATGACTGGACATGATAACCACAGAGAGATAGTTGAGACATGTTCATTACCCTTTCTATCATCAAAAGCTCATCATCTGGTAGGGGTGGTAAGAAATGGATTCAAATATCTGAGGTGATATTTATTCTAATACAAAAAATGCTATACTAGTTGAAGAGTCAGTTTTTGGTAACTGGAAAAAGTAAAGAGTATATACCATTGGGAGATGGAGATCAAAGATGAAATTGTGCTTGGAATTCAAAGGGTTTCCCTGGGAAAGACTGGAAACAGTGTCAAGTTGTCAAGGAAAGTTGGCAGCTGAAGGATGGAGCAGAAGTGATTACAGGTGCAGATCCCAGAACCTGGCTGATAAGGAAAGTTGATAAGGGACCTAACCAAGAGAAGGAAAAGCAAAGGACCCAGCTCAGCACCGCTGTAACCCAGGAATATCAGAGCTGAAATAGTGTCAGAGTGAAAGAATGGCTTGGTCCAAGCCATGTTTATTTGCAAATGACTATCAGGCTCTGTACTCTATTCTGGTATGTGTTTGGAGTGGGGAGGCAGCACGGTGATTATCATAAATGCCTATACTTGTATTTTCCATCCGACAGAGGTCACATTGTACCATGCCTATCAAATCCACCTAATAACAAATACAGTTTTCACTTGAGACCTTTTCTGAGATCTTTTTTTTGAGGTTTTGAGATTTGAAAAATTGAGAACAAATTATTATAATACGATCCTAATGAATGAACTCTAAGAATAGCAATATTCTGCTGTATGATTTTATATATTTATGTTAATAATAGATAACTTTTTGAAATACATAGAATAATATGAAAGTAATAATCACAATAATTCACCAATGAATATGCAATGTAACTACTACAAAAAATTTAGTTTTATGTGTGAATGTATGTGTACAAATACATATACATACATATAACACATATGTAGGAGGTGATTAAATGATCACTTTTAAGAAATGATATTTTATTGTATGTGTTGCAAACTCAAGAAACTAAATCTGATTAGAAGTCAAATAAATACTTTTAAGAAGAATAAGAAACATTTTTCATTTAACAAATTAGAAATGACAATTAATGACAATATTCAGCATTAGCAAAGGTTTAAGGATATGGGCAAATATTGGTAGAAGTGTAATTGTCTGAACATTTTGTAGGGTAATGTAGCTATATATGTCAAAAGTTTTAGATATAATTTTTACTGTGACCTAAAAAGGAAGTAAAATGAATATACACAAAGCTTTATGAACAAGCATATCCAATAAAGTAGTATTTCAAGTAACAATTGTAAAAAACATAATATTCAGTACCAGTTAAAGATATAGTTATATAATGTAATAAAACTACAGATCAAGTGTGATTTAATTATATATTTATATATTAATATATTCATTAAATGCGTTTAACTGTAAAAGTTCTAAAATTGGTGTGGGTTTGTATATTACATCAAATCTTTTAAGACATATTATTTGGTTGTGTTACTATTTGTTAAAATGATAAAAATTGAAGTTTTATATATGAAAAGCTTTTTATATTTATTAAAGTTGCACTAAGATAACAGACTCAAGTGCATGGTTTAAGTGTGTAAATCAAGCCTTTTAAATTAATTCAAAGGAAAATATTTATATAAATAAAATTTCTAATCTGAAGTTCCTGGACAAGGATATCTCTTGGCTCAGCCAATAAAAATATTCCAGCTGAGCAATTTATTATAATAGGATTTTGTCCATAAATGAATGTCTTCTATGCTATTTCTTATAACATTTTGCTTACATGGTACTGTCATGTTTATTAACAATATAATAAAAATGTATTTTATGGTTTATTAGGTTCTAGTCTCTGCACAAGATATATGGTAAGTCATTTAACAGAATAAGGAGGCTTTGTGTAGTAAACTGACAACTAATATCAGCACTTTTATTTCTTTGGACTTAATATTTTTCAACCTTGGTGACCTGAGCCTTTTTTGTAAGGTTTTCAGAATCTGTAAAGCCCAGAATAGGCAAACAGTGAATAAATAACATGATGGTATGTATGTATTTCAGCTATAAATGTACTTAGATCCCATTGTGAAATTATTAAAACACAGATTCATGTAAAAGAATAATTGAATTCATAGTGGCAATTTATCATTGTAAGTTCTTCCATTGGAGATAAAGTGCAACTTTAAGAAATGCAGATGAACTACAATTTGATGATGTGAAACAACTCTTTAAGGAGAAAAGACAAGAAACCATGTATGCAACACGTAATACTGCATCTACTATTTTTGTGTCTGTTTGTGTGTTTATGTCAGTTTCCATACAATTGATTAAGTCTTTTAAAAAATACTTTCAGCTTGGTAGGTGGCAGAATCACAGCTCGAATAACTTCCTTTTGCCGACTACAAAGCAAACAGCAGACGAACAGATTTGCTGTATAGGGTTTCCATCACACAGGGATGGAATCATCACATAAATTATACCTCCCATTGAAAGATAGATTCTACTTCCCTACAATTTGAATTTGAGTTGGACTTGCCACTCACATTGACTAACAGACTACAGTTGAATTGACTCTTTGGGACTTCTGTGCTTCGGCCTTAAGAGTTGTTGGGACATCCGCTTTTGCTCAGGAGGAACCAGACACAATACTGCATGTTGAGGCTACCCATGTGAATCAAGAGAGAGGCCACATGGAGAAGAACTGAGGCCTCAGACAGATATGGAAACCCAAGTGACAGCACAGGAGCAGAAAGGCCCAGCCATTCAAACTGTCCCAGCTATGGCACTAGCCATGTGAATGAGACGATCTTGAACATTCCAGCTGAGCTGATATTCTAGCTGAATGCAACTGTAAAAGGAACTATCTGTCACCATGTGGCAGAGATAAGCTAACCTCAGTGAGATTGCCCACACTTGTGACCCACAGAGGGAACAAATGACTGTTATTTTAAGCCACTAAGCTTTGAGTTGTTAATGTAGTTAGTTAACTGAAACAGGAGCACTTCATGTGGACTAAGAAACATTACTAGTACTTAGTAAACTAGTTCTGAACTAGGTAACTAGCATCTAAAAACATGATTAGGTACCTGGATCGGTCATGAAGTGTCATTTCAAGGGAGGATTCTCTTGGCATGGAAATGAATTGCCATTTTCTGTATATGCAATTTATTATAATAGGATTTTGTCCATAAACTAATATCTTCTATGCTATTTCTTAAAACATTTTTTTTTTTTTTTTGAGAGGGCATCTCTCATATTTATTGATCAAATGGTTGTTAACAACAATAAAATTCAGTCTAGGGGGGTCAATGCTCAATGTACAATCATTAATCCATCTCAAGCCTAATTCTCGTCAGTCTCCAATCTTCTGAAGCATAACGAACAAGTTCTTACATGGTGAACGAATTCTTACATAGTGAATAAATTCTTACATGGTGAACAGTACAAGGGCATTCATCACAGAAACTTTCGGTTTTGATCATGCAATATGACCTATAAACCATCAGGTCAAATATGAATATTCATATTCATTTGATTTTTGTACTTGATTTATATGTTGATCCCACATTTCTCCTATTATTATTATTATTTTTATTTTTAATAAAATGCTGAAGTGGTAGGTAGATGCAAGATAAAGGTAGAAAACATAGTTTAGTGCTGTAAGAAGGCAAATGTAGATGATCAGATGATCAGGTGTGTGCCTATGGACTAAGTATTAATCCAGGCTAGACAAGGGCAGCAAGACATCCACGGATGCAGAAGATTTCTCTCAAAGCAGGGGGGGTGAGGTTCTGAGCCTCACCTCTGTTGATCCCCAAATTCTCACCTGATGGCCCCCCTGCGACTGTGCCTGTCTTAGGTTGTTCCTCCCTTGAGGAATCTTACCCGTCTCTGGCTAACCAGTCATCTTCCGGGGCCATACAGGGAAATGTAAAGTTGGTAAGTGAGAGAGAAGCCATATTGTTTGCAAAGGTTAGCTTTTTACTTCTTTGCAGATTTATGCCCTGTGGCTTCTATGCCCAGCACTTGTCTCGAGGTATCTTTACCACCTGGAGGAATTATGATACTCGGTAAATTCGATATGAGGCACGAATTCTATTTAAGGTTTGTAATTAGGAAGGAAGAAGAAAAGCTATAGATGTAGCATATGAAGGAAACTTGGGAGGATTGATTATTTCTTTGACATATCTTCTTGTATAGTACCTTAAGTATGTATAGGTTTTAAACTACTAACTAATTTGCACACACATATTAACATAATAGGAATACGGTGACATAAACAAAGCAAATCTATAATTACCATCCATCTCCAGTGAAGCCAAGAAAACCATTTAGGCACCCTAGGCATTTGTGAAAATTTATCTATGATATGATGGATATTTTCCAACTGTACTTGAACCATCAGACAAATTAAAGCAGCCCATTTCTGGGATCTGTTCACATCCCATATGTTCTTTTAACCATAGATAGTCTATAGTCATGAGATTTTGGGGTGCTACAACTTGCACCCCTCCCAAAAACATTTTGATTACATGGTATTATCATGTTTATTAACAATAACATAATAAAAAAGTATTTTGTGATTTATTTTATTCTAGTCTCTGCACAAGATATATGGTAAGTCATTTAAATAAGGTGGCATTTGAATCTAATGGCAATATATGATAGGCTGGACATACAGGGTAATGAGAAAGAAATTTGGATTAGAGGAAAGACTTTTGGTTCTTCCAATGATTTGTTGTAGGCAAATGCCTGACCAAGTTTTATACTCCTCTGAGTTTCTGATTTCTCATTTCTAAACAGAGGGAGAGAGAGCTATTGATACCTAAATTCCAATTTAATCAAAATTCCATTTAGGACCTAAATCACACATTTTAGATTGAATATTTATGTAATTATCTCTTAGACATATTCGATATGATAATGAAGGATTATGAATAGTTTTTAAATTTCTAAAGGTTTATTTGTCTGATTATACATGATAACAACTGGAGAGAAGATTGTCCTGATCAAGATCTGGTGATTAATATTAATTCTCATCTAGAAATGAATCCTAAACCCTAGAAATGAGTCAGAGTTATATCAATGAACCCACTTTATAGAGCATCAAGTTTCTGTATTATGTAAGAGTAATTCAAGCCGACCTACACAAAATAATTTAAAAAATTAAAGTATTTTAAAAAGATGTAAATTAAATTGGGCACATGTAAGAAAGAATAGTTAAAGTGAAGTACTTGAAACCATGAAGTTAAAATATTTGGAATATTTAGTCTGGAAAAGAGTTCGAGGGAGTCTGTGTTGCTAAAAGGGGCCCTTAGGGGAAGAATAAGAATAGATGGATGGAATTGAGGAGAGACAAATTTGACTCTGTTACCTGGAAGAACTTTTTTTGAAACTGTATAAAGGAAACCTCATTTGAAATGGAGTAGGGGAGTCAGAGAGAAACCTCTCATGCCCTACCACTCCTCATCGATTGCAGGCCCCTACGTTCTCAACAGGAAGAAGCCTACTTTGTTAGAGCAGAAAGAATTTCTCCTTACCCAGCAACAAGCTTGGCCAATAAGAAAATACCACATTTCAGCCATTGAGATACTGTCACCATCCTGAACTCTCACTTTCTTCCAAAGGGCTTTCCTTCAAAGCAGCCCCTCCCAACTTCCTCCTTTTCTCAATAAAGAGATGGAACATTGTAGGCTCCTCTCCTTTGATCTCTAGACTTGCCTATGGTTTGCCATAGCTTGCATGTCCTGAACTGAAATTCCTCTGCTATTCTTGAATAAACCCATTTTGGCTGTTTCACTTTTAAAGTTGACACTAAGAATTCCCTTGTAAAGGAGTCAATCAAGCAGAGATTATGTAATCACTTAAAAGAAATTCTTTCAAGTAAATCTAAGAACTAGTTTTCATTTTCTAGTGATTCTGAGACTGTAGGCAACTAGCTAACATCCATAAAAATACTTCTGATATTAAGAAGAAGTTTGAGCCCACATTGGTCCTCCTGCACCAGGGCAGCAGGCAAGACAAAGGTTTGAGGCTGCACTTTGGGGACTGTTTATATTGCACACCTCTTCAGGGACAACAGAACCTAGCCCCAGGCAAATAGTCCCATTGCAGGTCTGAAGCAATCCCAAGGTTAGCCAACCTTCAAAGACAACACACAATTCTCTAAACGCTGTTGCACCAAAATTACATCAATATGTTCTTTAACTCTTGCATTTTAAACCCATGATTTGCTTGTGGTGAGTGCCTCAGAGCCATGGAGACCTCGAGGATGAGGGCTTGCCAAAGCCAGCTGTGGCCTGGGCACACATGCCAGCTGGATGGTCAGGCTTCACTTCAGGTTTTTGATTTTCCTTCTTCTTGGAGTCTTGAGTAAAGACCCTTCCTTGGCTTCCTCAGGCTACAAATACCAGACTCTTGACTGAAATCATCTTTAGACCGACATTGTCATAGGGGGCTTCTAAGGGAAAGTAAAATTTATTTTCCTTTCTGGGATTTGGCCAGAACCATTTTCTACCTCAGAGCTTCTGTTAAGGAAGTCACAGCACTCTTCATGATCCTTCCAAAAAGAAGAGTTCCAGAAAGGAAGAGCTTTGATGCCTGTCCTTATTAATGCTGTGGACTCCTGCCATGTCCATGTGCTTCCAGATTCCTGGACATACTGCTGATGCACTGAAACACAAACTACAATTACACATAAGAAATGACCAGTGTCAAACTTTTATTAACATTCTGGCTTTCAGACTGGAATTTTAGTCCTGTGGGTTTTCCTATACTCCCTGTCGAACAATGGAAGACACTAGAGCTAAAGGATTTAGCTCTGTACGATTTTCCCCACTTGACCTAGAATCAAAGAATCTAAGAGAAGAGGGACAAATCTTTGAAGTCATATAATACAAATCATCTGATTTATAACTCAGGAGATATTTGCCCTAAGGTGTTAAATGATGGAGCATTGTAGGCAAGTATTTTTATTCCTTTCTTAGGGCTCTTCCAACCATACCCTTATTCATAACACATGTTCTCAGCCTACACTAAGCTCCTAAGGCCATGATTAAGTATTTGATTACTATTGTAGGGAAGTCTTTGACAGCAGAAAGAGCCCAGAAATCAGTTATTTGGTTGAACTAAATACCTAATATAATGTTATATATTAAACATTCAAATATAAGCTTCATTCCTTTCTCAAATTTAAAATGGAAAAAATACCCAGACAATAAAACTGTGGTGTATTCATAGTGTATAAGACAGGGAGACAATCATTTAATCATCTATAGTAATATTTAAATAAAGGAAAATATAAGACAATATTGTTATATATATGAGTAAGGTTACTGTGAAAACTGTGAATATGAGTCATGGGGTTCCTCTGTGTGAATTTTAGAAATCAGTTTTGCATGCAAACATATTAACTATGATTATAAGGTGCTCTTTTTCTTCTGAATATAGAATAGAAATCACTTTCTAACATTCAAGTGTTTAATAATTTTTGTTTTAGTGTTCTTTCAAACAATAGATATATATGTATATGTAGGTTACTGTTTTAATCTATTTTCATGGTAAAGGTTGAAGTGTTGACAGCGGTTTTCAGCTGTTCACCTCAGGACACCAATATGTGAGTTTAAGGAAATTTGTATTTCTTATCCTTGGAAGACCAATTCAATACACCTTTATTTAGTGCCACTTTATAATGTGCGTTCTATGTCTTGGAGCTAAATAAGATTATGAAGGAGAAAAATGATGTAATCTATAAGCAGAACAATGTGACCATGTGCACACAGACTGAAAAATGTAAAGATAAATTTGTAAAAGTAAGGGAAGAACTTGGATTTTATTTTACCCTAAGAATACTACTGTCTATCTCCAGCCATTTTTTTGTATTGAGATGACAAGTGATATTAATACATTAAAGGAGTGTTAGGGAAGAAAAGCTCTGGAGGTAGATAGGCTGAATTCAAACTATGTCTCCTCTAGTTTGTATGTAACTTTGGACAAATACTTTTTCTTTCCATGCCTCAGGTTAGATATTTATCAAATTTGGTTTTTATGGGGAATAAATGAATTAATAAGTATAAATTATTCATGTTGAGTAAGTGCTCAATACAGCTTCGCTATTATTAATGTATTAGTATTTGACATTAAAAAATCCGTAATTTATATTTTATTTCCATGAACCTTTGTCTTATTTCTGGAAACATACTCCTTAATGTGGATTCCAGATGTGAAATTTGTTTTATTTCAATACTATCCTCTTTTGAAATGTACTATTGTAAGTACTTGGAGCTGTGGAGATAATGTTGTATTCTGAAAAAGAGGATAGAACCAATTTGATTAGGTCAGAATCTTGGCTCTACTAAATACTAAGCATTTGACAATGAGAAAATAAATTCTCAGATGTAGAATGGGAATAGTGATTCTTGTCCTGCCTCACCGTTATAGTTTAATAGAGGGGACTATCATTGAATGAGACTGGAAAAGTAAGTAGGACTCAGACCAGGCAAGGTCTTGCCGATGGTGTTAGAATTTTAATCTTCGTCCAACGGGCACTCGAAAGCTATGAAGATTTTAAATAGGAGAGAGAAATGATCAAATATTAATTTTTAAAAAGCTCATGCTGACAGAAATGTGGAGAATATACTGGAGGAAAGTAAGAGTAGATGAAGGATGCCATACCAGAGTCCATTACAGGTGAAACATAACAATGGCCTACATGGAAAGTGGGGGCCCTGCAAGTTGAAAGGAGTGGACTGAGATCTGTCTTGGAGAACACTAACTGGTGATGCTAGGTTGGTTGGTAAGGGAATGGGAGCAGTCAAAGATGCTTTACTTTGGGCAGCTGGGTAGAAAGTGATGTCATCGTCTAGCACTGAATGAAGAACAAATACTGTTGGGGAGGAGGAAGATGACAGTGGTTTAAAAAATCTATTGAGTTTGAGGTGTCTATGAAACATCTAAATATAGATGTAAGCTAGACAGTTGGATAAATGGCCTGAATCTTAAAAGAGAAGTGTTGATTAGTGGTGTATATTTGGTAACCATAAAATATAGGTGGTCATTGAAGCCAAAACACTGGAAGAGATGGCATAGTCCTGGACGGACAGTATAGACTAAGGAGGAGAAGGCCTGGCGTGGATCACTAAGGAAATTTTATAGTTCAAGAAAGGAAGATGTGTCTTCAAATCATACTAAATAGTCAGAAAAAAGAAAATTAGATGTTTTTAAGTTTCAGAAGCTAAAGAAACACAATGTTTTAAGGAGGAGAAAGTGATTCATCTGCTTGGAGATGACTGAGTAAACTAATAAGATATGGGATGAAAAGTTTATCCTGGATTTGATGAAACAGAGGACATTGATAATTATGGTGAAATTAGTTTTGGTGGAATAGTAGGGGAGAGTCAGATTTCAGAGGTTGAGTAATTATCGTGTAGTGTTAAGACTAATGACTGTGAATTTATAAGGAAATCAATCTAGTTGTGAATTCCATTAGTGATTAGTACCCAGGGTACAGGCACAGAAAATTTTAGAAGTCAAGTTAATTCAGGGAATGTAGTTTCTTAGAAAGGTTAAATGAAAGGGAAAAGGGAGTTTAGAGAAGAGAGTGGTTTCGATATAGACTATGGAACTCCAAGCTAGGTAGGAGAAGCGTAAAGAGCTGATAAATGGCAGGAAGCAGCAGATTTAAATGGAGCAAATGATTCAACACTGAGGCTGAAGTTAAACTGAGGGTAAATGATCCAAAAACCATATATGTCACAAAATATTTAGCTACAACATAATTTTTAACTCTCCACAAAGCAATATCTATCTGTCCAGCCCCAAATACAATGAAACATTCAAAGGACATATTCTAGTCTTTAATTCCAAGTTGAAAAAAAGAAGCTTTAAAATCACTAACTAGATTTGTGATCTGGGCATGTCTCTTTAAGACATAGTACTAAAAGGACTGGATTAATAGATCTGTAAAATCTCTTATACCTCTATAATTTCTGTTCTGTTCTATTTTAAAACACTAACTGGTAAGGTCCGAGTAAATTCAGTATGTGGCAAATGTATTCATCTGATTATATTTAGAAGAAAACTGAGACACAGGACGTTAAGTGGTTAACACTTATTTCTTGGAAGAGAGAGAGCCAGGACTGGGAACAGAACCCCAGACGCCTCACTCAAGTATGCTGAGTTGTCCACTACTCAAGCAGAACCATGCTGGTCACCCCACCCTGCCACTCAGAAATACTGACTTACCCAATTTGAACCTCTGAGGTTTCTGCGGTTTCAACATCACTAACTGGTTTCAACATCACTAACCTTTATGGGCAAAAACCTGCTTTCCAATTCTAGTGTGGCTTCCTTGTGGACATACCCCATTTGCAGACCAGGGTTCCAGCTCAGCATTTGCAATAAATCTCCACACTCTGGGTCCAGGAGTTGTGTCTTGCCTGTTGTCAGATCCCATTTTAATCTCCAGTGACTATTCTGTTGGATCGTTCAACTGAAGCTATTTCGATTCCAATATTATATTCATTTTGACTTTTCTTTTGCAGACAATTTTTGTCAGAGTGTAATTTGTTTGGGGAAGATTGGAGTCTGTGATTATAGACTACCATTACATTAGTCAGGGAAAACCTTGGCATTTACAGCTGTTCTCCTTTGTGGTACATTTTTTAAAGTTAAGTTTCATTAAATTTTCATGAATATACCATAGTCGTGTATAGTCAACAGTAAAGGGAAAGTGCTTTATGGAATTCATGAGCAAAATACAATCTGAAATTAGGAAATCTAATGTCAGTTTTTCTGATTAGTAATTTATACCACTATCAAGAATAAAAGACGAAAAATCTGCAATGAAAGTTTTTTACACACAGTTTTCATTCTTGATGCTAAACTGTCATTATTTCATGAAGTATATCAAGGTAGCTCTTTTATAATGTTGGATTATGGAGGAAATATATATATATTTGAAAAAGTAGCATATATTTGGTATATGTCCTCTTAGTCCATAGGTCATATTTACTCATAAATAAGCTGGTGGTTTTGTACAAAATTGTCAACAAATTTTTGAAGTCTTTCTTAAAAGTTGGGTCAGCAAACGAATCTTCAGTAATCACTTAGAATGTTTGATGATGGATACTCAAGGAATGGTAAATATTTCCCTTTTTAAAAATATGAAGACAGACCCTAAATAATACATCCCCAAACTACTAAAACTAATAGCTGAATTGAGCAAAGTTGCAGGACACAAAATAAATACACAGAAATCTGTTGCATTTCTATATACTAATGATAAACTAGCAGAAAGAGAAGTCAGGAAAATGATTCCATTTACAATTGCATCAAAAAGAATAAAATACCTAGGAATAAACCTAACCAAGGAAGTGAAAGACCTATACCCTGAAAACTACAAGACACTCTGGAGAGAAAATAGAGAAGACACCAATAAATGGAACACATCCCATGCTCATGAGTTGGAAGAATTAATATTGTCAAAATAGCCATCCTGCCTAAAGCAATCTACAGATTCAATGCAATCCCTATCAAAATACCAATGGCATTATTCAACAAATTAGAACAAATAGTTCTAAAATTCATATGGAACCACAAAAGACTCCAAATAGCCAAAGCAATCCTGAGAAGGAAGAATAAAGCTGGGGGGATTATGCTGCCCAACTTCAAGCTCTACTACAAAGCCACAGTAATCAAGACAATTTCATACTGGCACAAGAACAGACCCACAGACCAATGGAACAGACTAGAGAGTCCAGATATAAATCCAAGCATATATGGTCAATTAATATAGGATAAAGGAGCCATGGATATACAATGCAGAAACAATAGTTTCTTCAACTGGTGGTAGCAAAACTGGACAGCTACATGTAAGAGAATGAAACTGGATTATTGTTTAACTCCATACACAAAAGTAAAGTCAAAATTGATCAAATATCTGAATGTAAGTCATGAGACTATAAAACTCTTAGAAATAAACACAGGCAAAATCTTTTTTTGAAACTTTTTTCTGAACACATCTCCTTGCACAAGGGAAACAAAAGCAAAAATGAACAAATGGGACTACATCAAACTAAAAAGCTTTTGTACAGCAAAGGATACCATCAGCAGAACCAAAAGGCATCCTACAGTGTGGGAGAATATACTCATAAATGACATATCTGACAAGGGGTAAACATCCAAAATATATAGAGAACTCACACACCTCAATACCAAAAAAGCAAGTAACCCAATTAAAAAATGGGCAGAGGATATGAACAGACACTTCTCCAAAGAAGAAATTTAGATGGCCAACAGGCACATGAAAAGATGCTCCACATTGCTAATTATCAGGGAAATGCAAATTAAAACCACAGTGAAATACACCTCACACCAGTTAGGATGGCCAACATCAAAAAGACTAGGAACAACAAATGCTGGTAAGGATGCAGAGAAAGGGGAACCCTCCTACACTGTTGGTGGGAATGTAAATGAGTTCAGCCATTGTGGAAAGCAACATGGAGGTCCCTCAAAAAATTAAAAAATAGAAATAACATTGGACCCAGGAGTTCCACTCCTAGGAATTTACCCAAAGAAAACAAGATCACAGATTCAAAAAGACATATGCACCCCTATGTTTATCACAGCACTATTTACAATAGCCAAGACATGGAAGCAACCTAAGTGTCCATTGGTAGATGAATGGATAAAGAAGATGTGGTACATATACACAATGGGGGTATTATTCAGCCATAAGAAGAAAATAAATCCTAGCATTTGTAGCAACACAGATGGAGCTAGAGAGTATTATGCTCAGTGAAATAAGCCAGGTGGAGAAATACAAGGGCCAAATGATTTCCCTCATTTGTGGAGTATAAGAATGAAGCAAAACTGAAGGAACAAAACAGCAGCAGACTCACAGACTCTAAGAAGTGACTAGCAGTTACCAAAGGGAAGTGGGTGGGGAGGGAGGGAGAAGGGGATTAAGGGGCATTATAATTGGCACACATGGTGTGTGTGTGGGGTCATGGGGAAGACAGTGTAGCCCAGAGAAGACAAGTAGTGACTCTGTGGCATATTGCTATACTGATGGACAGTGACTGCAACAGGGTTTCAGGGGATACTCAAAAATATGGGTGAATATATTGACCTCAATGTTGCTCATGTGAAACCTTCATAAGATTGTATATCAATGATATCTTAATAAAAAAATGTGAAGACAGAAATGTAATAAACCAACATTTATTTTTCTGAGGAAAATTTTTACTAATTTTTTTTTCTTGAATAATAAAAAGGTTCTTAAAATGCTTTGACTTCTAAACTGACCCCCAGTGTAATGTTCAAACCTAAATTTCTTAGACATCTTTATTTGGAGACTTCTGGTCACTTCACACTAAGTATATTTTGACCAAATTTTGATTTCCTTCCCTCAAGAACCTGTTAACTTCTCAGTTTCCAATCATGATCAAAGACATATCCCTTAATTTATGTAAGTGTAAAATTTTATAGTATTCTGACTTCTTTTTTTTAATGTTCACATCCAATAAAAAATGGTAATGCCTCCCCTTCTCCACCCTATAATTTTGTAGAGGTCGATAATACATATATAACCCTTGTAAGATATTTGACATGCCATAACTTTAAATAAATAGTCTCACAAATATGTTCTTAGAGAGAGGTAGAGTGACAGAGAATAGAACAAAAGAGGGTAGTTTCCTCAAAATTTATATCATATACTTAAAAATGGGATATCCCTAGGCCAGCATGTGGTAATTTCAAACATTGGTGCTTTTTACAATACTTACAACATGTAAGGTGTTTTGTTTCATTATTCATCTTTTCAGGAGTTTAGATGTATTAATTATTACATTTAAAGAGTTACATCATACTATTTTTGCATTATAAAAATTCCTTTGTAAAACTTTTAAAGATAACACTGTTTTAAAGGATATAAAAATGAATTTAGTTAAATTATACCAGAATATTTTTTAAAAAATATTATGTTCAGCTATAACATATATAAACCTACCCAGATCTTCTTATATTAGTTTTGGTAATTTATGAAATAAAATAAAACACACCTTCAGCAGGACAGGAGTAAAAGTTTGAAATAAGTTAAAAACACAGGTACTCCTGTGACCAGTGATGGAAAGGAAGTATTCAGAGGCTGGAAATGTGTATTTACTCTCAAGTTAGTTATGAACATGTAGCATGCATTGTTCATTGAAAATAGACATGAAAAGGGTCTAATCTGGAGTGAGTTAAATAAAGTACTCCCAATGTCTCAAGAATTCCTACATCTCCGGATTTTCAGGATTGAATTAAACTCTAGGTCTAAACATCAAAATGGAATTCAGTCTGCAAACAGAGGATTCTTATTACTTGCAATAAAGCATAATGAGTCTACATCATCTTAGTAAAATGAACAAGAAAGGTAATTAATTTTGTATCTTTTACTAAAATTTTACTAAATTAAGATCTGTTTTTAAAATGTATATGTCCCTCACAAATGTGAAGTTTTATTTTTAAATATGGACAAACACACAAAGATGAGTATATTTCTTTTTAAGAGACTTTCTCATGTCTAGAGTTCTCATGAGTCCTACTAAGGATTATGGTGGAGGTAGGGAAGATATGAGTAGAGATTTAGGAATTTAGATTGTAGGATTGAAGATAACATACTAGTTTATAGGTAGTCCTGACATTTAGAAATAAACTAATGCAAAGGAAAATTCACTTATAAACATTTTTCATTAAAAAATAAGTCTCAACTGTTCTGCAATGCTGTAAGTATTACAGGTATTTTCACAACCACAACAGAAAATATAATAAATCAAACAAGTGGAAAATACAGGTCTGGATCAATACACAAAATTAATGGAAGTCATAATGTTTTCGAGATGGCATTTATGCAACATAGTTGTCACAGTCCATTTGAACAGTGTGCATCTTGGCTCCCAGTGAACAATCTTTCAAGTGTTCTCCAGCATCAAGGTTCCTAGCTCAAAATTCTGATTTTTCATTTGAGTAAAAGTTTGACAATTTTGTTTATTAAGAGGATTAATTCTAAAGCAACTATGAGAGAATATTTTGCATGTCCATTCAACATTTGTTGATTTCCATTGGGTGGGTAGAAGACTGGATAACTTTCATGTCCAATTTTAGAAATTCCATTCACCTTTTGGCTCTGGCTATTGTGACAACTGGCCATGTGCAGATATAGTTTACCAGCACCTCATTTCAACAGCACCATAGTCTCTTGCTTTTTCCCTAGGGCCTCTTTTATGTCCCAAAATAGTAAGCTATGAGAGCTGACACAGCCTTTCTGGAATAGCTAGAAAGATAGCAATTTGCTTAGTCTCTGGGGGGCAGGAGTCAGGGGATAACAATCCCTCTGTTGAGTCACTTGGGCTGATAGTTTTGAGACATATTTTTTGTGTTCTTCAGACACTCTGAAGGGGAATTTAGTTCCAGTTGTCCATAGTAGAATCAATTTTAATAATGCATTTTTGGATTAGTCTTCCTTTCTTTCCTAGTTCACTTTTGAAATCTACTACTCTGTTCCCTGGGAGTACTTCCTACATGGAAGACTTTGTCTCCTGCTCTACCTTTTTGGCAGAACCAAAGCTAAACACTATTTAAGGACATGTAAGTTACCTTTCCTACCACAAGACACTCACATGCCACATGTATTTTTAGTTTAGTTCAAGTACCAGAGATATTGCTAGAATTATATCATACAAAATAATTCTATATTAAGTAATTACTAGTTGGGTCACAAAGTACATGGCAGAGTTGGAATTCAAAGTCAGATTTGTTTACATCACCATTTAGTCTCAATAAGGATAACAGGGCATGCTCAGGTAAGGCAACTGAGGAGAGTTTAATAAATGAGATATTTACCAAAGTATAAGTAAAATTAAGTAATTTCAAAGAAAGACACTGAAGTGACCATGGTCAGGAACAGCAGGGAGCCATTACCACTCCTGAACTGAAGAGTTGAGAGGAGGAAGTAATCAGCCAAATCTGGAGATTGTAGCTGTATAGAGAGGGCTCTTTCAAACTCTGTGGCCTAGAGGACAGGAAAGCAGCCAAACCACTAGAGCCTAACAAGCTGCAATCTAGGGAATTAGGTACCACACCACCCACCACACACTGGAGGGAGAAACCTACTGGGTGAGTATGGAAAGTCTGCCCTATCCGTAATCCAGTTCCCTGCACTATCCATCATCCAGAGCTCCACTGGGTAGGAGCTTGTTAGTGGGGAACAAATTCTGATGATGCTTGACTTACTGACCTGTAACAGACATGGGCTACAAAGGACAGGGGAGCGCGGTGGAGGTCTGTAGCCAATGTCAAAGAGGACTTTGCTACTGCATCCTGGCTGACACTAATAAAATAGAAAAGAAAAACTAATGATGCACAATGAAAAATTTAACAGAGATTAGAGTCTGGGCTCCCAGAGAACTGTGGACAAAGAATTCCCACCAGAGTAGAATCAAAGCCTAATTGATTTGAAGGATGCAAATAACTTTTCCTACCTCCAAAGATAAGAGGGTATCGCCTATATTAAGAATTCCCAGAAGAATTTTTTAAAAATTAATACAGCATAATGATTGTTGTAGGTGTGAGATTTTTCCCCTTTCTGAATCAGAGCTTGTGTAGCAATTATTCTGTCTCAGGTTTGACACCGTGCATGCTGTGTGGAGGGAAACAGAAAAAAACTAATTTAATTATTTCGTAGTTGCTGGAACAGAAGTTGTGTTGGGATCTTAAGAAGATCTGGACAGCAATCACCTGAAGATCCTGAACACTGAGCAGTACACAGTGATGGGATATATCCTGGGGATTGTTCTTATGGGTATGTCAGCATGCAGAGAAGGAGAAAATGGGTATTTGGTGACTGTAAGTGCAGGCCCAGGCAGAACTGGCCCAATGCTGACCAATATCTGTGGGCTCTGTTTCCTCAGACTATAGCCAGACTACATTGACCAACTGTACTGCAGAGAATTGTGCCTGATAAATAGGTCTCATCAGTGAATGTGAATGGATGTGCTGACTGTCATCCCTAAGAAGTTTAGAACTTTTGAATGCATGCTTTCTTTTTGCCTAAAGCTGGAATACAAAGATTCACTGTAGGATTCTGAAGTCCACCTTCCACATAATAAAAGGGGTATGAGTCTGAAAACCAATTTGTGGAGTGTAAGTTAATTGTATATAAAATGAGGGAGAAGTAGATTCTTATTTTGTTAATTTATTGACTGAGTTTTTGTTTGTGTTTTGGCAGTCAGCCTCATATGATTAATATAAAGAGAAAAATATTCAATGTAATGCTACATAAAATAAAATAATTAAAACACTATAATTTAGAAGAAAATAATAAAATAGGAAACAAAATAACTGCAGAAGTTGTAAGAGGTTGAGCTTTTTTAAAAATGTAAAATGAAATTTTTATAATAGGAAGAAAAACCTATTAAAAATATCAGAAATAAAAGGTATATAGCTCTAAACATAATAGTTTAAATATAAAGAGTACACAATGCAGAACCATATGCCTGTTTTGAATTTTTAAATGAAGTGAACAATTTCTTAGAGCAGTACCTATCTTACAAAAAAACCAAGTCAAGTAGAAAGAAAAATTTAGACATGTTATCATTAAATAAACACACATGCAAATAAACATGCTTTGTCACAAAATTCAGCTATTATTAGAGTTGAAATATGCTTAAGATTCAAGGAATAGAATCACACAATTTTCGGGAGGATAAAATATGAGAGATTGTTTCATACTTTTGTAAAACTAGTATAACTTTAATACCCAAATACAATTTGTATATTGAGAAAAAATAATAAGCTAATCTCACTTATGAACATATATTTTAAAAAAGAACAAAACATATTTAAAAATATAAAGGGAAAAATTGTGTTTATCCAGTAAAGTAAACTGGATTGATTTGGAAAAAAATTCATTATAAAAATATATTAAAGGAAAAATGCAACCTAATGGGAAGGATTAAAGATGGTGGCATAAGAGGTGAGACAGAGGCTTCCTCCTAAAACCACATATAATATGAAAATATAATTAATACAACTAATTCTGAGAGCAACAGGAGAGAGGACTGTGCCAGACTGCATACAGCTGGAGAAAAGAGTAGACCTCACAGAACAGGGTAACATACCAAAGCTGTAGTCTGGCAGGACCCAACCCCTTCTCCCACCCCAGGTCACTGGCAGGAGGAAGAGAAACTGAGCAGGGAGGGAGTGGAGGCCTGGGACTGATGAATACCTTACTTCAGAGATCTTCTCTGGGAGCAGAAACCTACATTTCATGGTGCTTTCATGATACTCTCATGATTAGAGGGCTGGAAAGCTAAGACAGGTAGAATTCCTGGAGAGAATGAGATTCCAGCTGCTTGTGGAAAGCAGGGATCCATATCTGGCTGCTCTGGGACAAAAGCTTATATCTGTGTGCTCAGCCCACTGGTTCAGGCAGTGGAGACAGACATAGAAGCCAGAAATCAGGAAACAGCTCTTTCCTCCCCACAGGCACGAATCCCACTTCCCTGCAATCCCTGACATTGCTACAGGGACTGAGCAGCTCCAGAGAGTAGAGCTTCAGGACACTAGATGGTGCCATACACAAATATAAAATGCCAAAGGAATCTGGTTCAGAGTAAAATTAATATAAACCCTGAGAAAGATGACATGGACCTCATGACTCTTCCTGAAAGGGAGTTCAAAATAAAAATCATTAACATGCTAATTGAGGTACAGAAAGATATTCAAGGACTCAGGAATGAATTCTGGTAGGAGATACAATCGTTGAAGAGCACAATGGAGGGTATTAAAAGCAGATTGGATATGGTGGAGGAGACAATAAATGAAACAGAAACTAGAGAAGAGGAATACAAAGAAGCTGAGGCACAGAGAGAATAAAGGATCTCTAAAAATGAAAGAATATTGAGAGAACTGTGTGACCAATCCAAGCAGAACAATAACCGCATTATAGGGATATCAGAAGAAGAAGGAGAGAGAGAGAAAGGGATAGAAATTGTCTTTGAGGAGGTAGTTGCTGAAAACTTCCCCAATCTGGGGAAGGAGATAGTCTCTCAGGCCATGGAGATCAACAGATCTCCCAACACAAGGGACCCAAGAAAAACAACACCAAGACATACAGTAATTAAAATGGCAAAGATCAAGGATAAGGGCAGACTCTTAAAAGCAGCCAGAGAGAGAAATAAGATCACATACAAAGGAAAGCCCATCAGGCTAACATAAGACTTCTCAGCAGAACCTTACAGGCCAGAAGGGAGTGGCATAATATATTTAATGCAATGAAGCAGAAGGGCCTGGAACCAAGATTACTTTATCCAGCAAGATATTCATTTAAATTGAAGGAGCAATTAAACAATTTTCAGATAAGCAAAAGCTGAGAGAATTTACCTCCCACAAACCATCTCTACAGTCTATTTTGGAGAGACTGCTATAGATGGAAGTATTCCTAAGGTTTAATAGCTGTCACCAGTGGTAATAAAACCACAGAAAAGAAAGTAGAACAGCTAATTATTAAGCAAATGAAAAATTAAATTAACTATCCCCAAGGTCAATCAAGGGATAGACAAAGAGTACAGAATATCATACCTAATATATAATGCATGGAGGAGGAAGAAAAAGGAGGACAAAAAGAAAATAACTTTTAGATTGTGTTTGTAATAGCATATTAAGTGAGTTCAGTTAAGACTCTTAGGTAGTAAGGAAGTTAACCTTGAACCTTTGGTAACCATGAATCTAAAGTCTGCAATAGTAATAAGTACATACCTATCGATAATCACCCTAAATATAAATGGACTGAATGCAACAATCAAAACACATAGAGTCACTGAACGGATAAAAAACAAGACCCATCTATATGCTGCCTTCAAGAGACTCACTTAAACCCAAGACATACACAGACTAAAAGTGAAGGGATGGAAAAAGATATTTCATGCAACTAACAGAGAAAAATAACAGGAGTTGCAGTACTTGTATCAGACAAAATAGACTTCAAAACAAAGAAAGTCACAAGAGACAAAGAAGGACATTACATAATGATAAAGGGGTCAATCCAACAAGAAGATATAACCATTACAAATATCTATGCTCCCAATACAGGAGCACCAGCGTATGTGAAACAAATACTAACTGAATTAAAGGAGGAAATAGAATGCAATGCATTCATTCTAGGGGACTGCAACACTCCACTTACTCTGAAGGACAGATCAAGCAGACAGAAAATAAGTAAGGAGACAGAGGCAGTGAACAACACATCAGAACAGATGGACCTAACAGACATCTACAGAACTCTACACCCAAAAGCAGCAGAATAGACATTCTTCTCAAGTGCACATGGAACATTTTCAAGAATAGATCATATACTAGGCCACAAAAAGAGCCTTAGTAAATTCAAAAAGATTGAAATTGTACCAACTAGTTTCTTAGACCACAAAGGTATGAAACTACAAATAAAGCAAAGAAAATGAAAAAGCCAATAAACACATGGAGGCTTCACAACATGCACCTAAATAACCAATGGATCAATGACCAAATAATAACAGAGATCAAGCAATATATGGAGACAAATGACAACAATAATTCAGCACTGCAAAATCTGTGGTATGCAGCCAAGGCCGTGCTAAGACAAAAGTATATTGCAATACAGGCCTACCTCAGGAAAGAAGAACAATTCCATATAAGCAGTCTAAACTCACAATTAATGAAACTAGAAAAAGAACAAATGAGGCCCAAAGTCAGCAGAAGGAGGGACATAATAGAGATTAGAGCAGAAATAAATAAAATCGAGAAGAATAAAATAATAGAAAGAATCAATGAAAGCAAGAGCTGGTTCTTTGAGAAAATAAACAAAATAGATAAACCCCTAGCCAGACTTATCAAGAAAAAAAGAGATTCTGCACACATAAACAGAATCAGAAATGAGAAAAGGATAATTCACTACAGATACCACAGAAATACAAAGAATTATGAGAGAATACTATGAAAAATTATATGCTAACAAACTGGATAATCTAGAAGAAATGCCCAACTTTCTAGAAAAATATAACTGTCTAAGGCTGACCAAGGAAGAAACAGAAAATCTGAACAGACCAATTACCAACAATGAAATTGAACTGGTAATCAAAAAACTACCTAAGAACAAAATCCCTGGACCAGATGGCTTCACCACTGAATTTTATCAAACATTTAGTGAAGACCCAATACCCATCCTCCTTAATGTTTTCCAAAGAGTAGAAGAGGAGGGAATACTTCCAAACTCATTCTATGAGGTCAACATCACTCTAATACCAAATCCAGGCAAAGGCACCACTAAAAAAGAAAATTACAGGCCAATATCCCTGATAAACATAGATGCAAAAATACCCAACAAAATATTAGCAAACTAAATTAAAAAATACATCAAAAAGATCATCCATCATGATCAATAGAGATTCATCCCAGGGATGCAAGGATGGCAAAACATTAGAAAAATCCATCAACGTCATCCACCACATCAACAAAAAGAAGGACAAAAACCACACGATCATTTCCATAGATGCTGAAAAAGCATTTGACTCTCAACAAAATGGGTACAGAGGGCAAGTACCTCAACATAATAAAGTCCATATATGACAAACCCACAGCCAACATCATATTTTATAGCAAGAAGCTGAAAGCTTTTCTTTTAATATTGGGAACAAGACAAGGATGCCCACTTTCCCCACTTCTATTCAACATAGTACTGGAGGTCCTAGCCACAGCAATCAGACAACACAAAGAAATAAAAGGCATCCAGATTGGCAAGGAAGAAGTTAAACTGTCCCTGTTTGCAGATGACATGATATTGTACATAAAAAACCCTAAAGATTCCAATCCAAAACTACTAGATCTAGTATCTGAATTCAGCAAAGTTGCAGGATAAAATATTAATGCACAGAAACCTGTGGCATTCCTATACACTAACAATGAACTAGGAGAGAGAGAAATCAGGAAAACAATTCCATTTACAATTGCATCAAAAAGAATAAAATACCTAGGAATAAACCTAACCAAGGAAGTGAAAGACCTATACCCTGAAAACTACAAGACACTCTTAAGAGAAATTAAAGAAGATACCAATAAATGAACACTCACCCCATGCTCCTGGATAGAAAGAATGAATATTGTCAAAATGGCCATCCTACCTAAAGCAATCTATAGATTCAATAAAATTCCTATCAAAATATCCACAGCATTCTTCAACAAACTAGAGAAAATCATTCTAAAATTCATATGGAACCACAAAAGACCTCAAATAGTCAAAGCAATTCTAAGAAAGAAGAATAAAGCTGGAGGCATTACCCTCCCCAACTTCAAGCTCTACTACAGAGGGACAGTAATCAAGACAATTTGGTACTGGCACAAGAACAGACCCATAGACCAATGGAACAGACTAGAAAGCCCTGATATAAACCCAATCACATATGGTCAATTAATAAACAATAAAGGAGCCATGGATATACAATGGGGAAAAGACAGCCTCTTCAACAGCTGGTGTTGGTAAAACTGGACAGCTACATGCTAGAGAATGAAACTGTATTATTGTCTAACCCCATACACAAAAGTAAACTCGAAATGGATTAAAGACTTGAATGTAAGTCATGAAACCATAAAAATGTTAAAAGACAACATAGGCAAACAGCTCCTGAATGTAAGCATGAGCAACTTCTTCCTGAATGCATCTCCTCGAGCAAGGGAAACAAAAGCAAAAATGAACTCATGGGACTACATCTAACTAAAAAGTTTCTGTATGACAAAGGACATCATCAACAGAACAAAAAGGCATCCTACAGTATGGGAAAATATAGTTGTAAATGACATATCCAACAAGGGGCTAACATCCAAAATATGTAAAGAACTTACACGCTTCAACACCCCAAAAGAAAATAACCTGATTAACAAATGGGCAGAGGATATGAAGAAACAGTTCTCCAAAGAAGAAATTCAGATGGCCAACAGACACCTGAAAACATGCTCCACATCACTAATCATCAGGGAAATGAAAATTAAAACCACAATGAGATATCACCTCACACCAGTAAGGATGGCCAGCATCAGAAAGACTAAGAACAACAAATTATGGCAAGGATGTGGAGAAAGGGGAACCTTCCTACACTGCTGGTGGGAATGTAAGCTAGTTCAACCATTGTGGAAAGCAATATGGTGGTTCCTCAAAAAACTAAACAAAGAAATACCATTTGACCCAGAAATTCCACTCCTTGGAATTTACCCAAAGAATACAACTTCTCAGATTCAAAAAAGATATATGCACCCCTATGTTCATCACAGCACTTTTTACAATAGCCAAGATATGGAAGCAACCTAAGCGTCCATCTGCAGATGAATGGATAAAGAAGATGTGGTACATATACACAATGGAATACTATTCAGCCATAAGAAAGAAACAAATTCTACCATTTGCAACAACATGGATGGAGCTGGAGGACATTATGTTCAGTGAAATAAGCCAGGTGGAGAAAGACAAATGCCAAATGATTTCCCTCATTTGTGGAGTATAACAATAAAGCAAAACTGAAGGAACAAAATAGCAGCAGACTCAGAGACTCCAAGAATGAACTAGCGGTTACCAAAGGGGAGGGGTGCGGGAAGGCGGGTGGGGAGGGAGGGAGAAGTGGATTGAGGGGTATTATGTTTAGTACACAGAGTATGGGGGATCACGGGAGAGCAGTGTAGCACAGAGAAGACACATAATGGATCTGTGGCATCTTGCTGCACTGATGGACAGTGACTGCAACTGGGGTATGGGTGGGGACTTGATAATGAGGGTAAATGTAGTAACGACATTGTTTTTTCATGTGAAACCTTCGTAAGAGTGTATATCAATTATACCTTAATAATAAAAAAATATATATATATATTAAAGGAGAAAAACCATAAATCATCTCAGTATATTTACAAAAGTTTGGTTTAAAATACTCATTAGCGATGATAACCATTTGTATATCTGGAAGGACCTTAGCTGAAAACAGAAAACTATAAAACATAGTTTTTTATATGCCTAAGGTACAGTATTTTCAAAACTAAAAGTAAGACAAGGATACATGTTATACCACCTTATTTAATATTTGAGTGGGGCAGCAAAGATAAGAAAAAAAGAGTAAAGTATATGGACTGAAAAACCTGTTGTTTAGTTAATAACATCATAACAATGTTAATTTCCTGGTTTTGACCATTGTACTATCCTTTCTGAAGTTTTCATTGGAAGCTCACTGAAACCATACATGAACTCTGTATTTTTAATGCAACATTTCTGAAGGTCTAAAATTATTTCAAAACAAAAAGTTTAAAATTCAGCATATAGTTAAAAGCTGTTAAAATTCAGACTGTGTAAAATGGACACAAGGAGACCTATGGGAAAGCACAGATGAAAAACAGACCCAAGAATAAAGGAGAAATTGATATGAAAAGAGTATTATTTCAGATAATTGGGGAAGGGGTGAATGAGTCAAAAATAATTTGCCCATGTGTCTTTTAAATGCAAACTATCCAATTGTGAGCCCACAACCCAGGTAACTTCTTTATTGGATTCTCATACCCTGGTCTATTCTTCATCTGCTGCAGTCACCCCACTGTCAGGTGCCAGACAACTAGAGACTGCCTCTATGCCTTGGAGCCCACTGCAATTATTCAAACTCACCAATCGCCTAAACCTGTTTAAACTGTCTCCCCTGCTCCTTTCCAATGGCAATCACAATAAAGACTGTTGTGGGCAATTTCTTCTTCTCTCCCTACCTCCTCACTGACCACGAGGCTTTCTCCTGTGGCCCTGGTGGTGTGGTATGCCTTTTCTTGGCACCTGAAAGTATAACCAACTATCTTTTCAGTGGCAGTTATTTCTGGTTGTCTTACCATACCTTAATAATAATAAAACCTATATTAAAACAAGGTATTACTATGCATATATGCCTTCTCCACCTTAATTCTTAAAAACACTCGACGAAAGCAATGAAATCCTCTGCATAGTTCTAGATAAAGAAATAGGAGTTTACAGAAATAAAGTAATTTCCTAGAATTAGAGAACAAATAACTGGCAAGAATTCAAGAACTAAACTCAGATTTACATAAAATTCAATTTCACATCCATTATTTAGGGGATATGAATGGGATTTGCCCAAAATTTTATCAGTGCTTTTAGTTTAGGAGCTTAAGAATATATCAGTGCTCAATGACATTTATGTAATATACTCAAAGTTTAAAGATATTACTCAAGAAATTTGGCATTTTCACCCTTATTATGCTCAGTTTCTGTAATCATTGTTGCTTTTTCCTTCCTACTTGTGTCCTTTCAAGGGTATTTTCATGGGAAGTTATGGGGTGTGATTTCGGGTTCTGTCACTTTTCACAATCCCTGAGAATCATTCTTTATGCTTAAAATCTGTTTAGTATGCCTCTATTAGACACACATGCACAGCTAAATTAATTTCCCAAATCTTTATTCTCCTAGCTGAGAACCCAAGAAGAGAATTATGTACAGTCATTTACTCCATGTCTTGATGTCACTAGTTGGAAGGATTTAGACTACTTGTGGTAAAAAATCAGAGGGCTGTGTTAAGTCAAAATTTTGATGTGCTGGCTATTATGACCTGAATTCCCTGCAAAATCAATCATAGCATCACTGAGAAAGGGTAACCAGATATTATATGGCTCCAAATATTATGCAAAATAGGTGGAAATATTCTTTCAAAAACAGACAAACACCTATTCCCAAATTGTACCATATTTTTTGGGCAGTGATTAGTATATTAACAATACTAGCAATAGAGAGATAAATTAACGTTAAACAAATAGTAAAGAAAATTTAGAATGTAGGAAATATTAAAGGGAAACTGATCTGGCATCTTTAACAGATCAAAAGGATGAAAAAAATAAATAATAAACATGGATGACTGTTCTAAATACAAGGAGATGTAAGCAACATGACAACCACTGAAAAGTGTGGAACTTAATTGAATCCTTGAAAAAATCAGTTGTAAAAATACATATTTTGAGACAGTTGGGGAAATTTGGTTATATAAGAAAATATCCAGATTATATATACACACACACATACATACACACACACACTGACAAATAGAGAGGTGAAATAATATAATGTCTGGGTTTTGCTTTAAAATATATAAGACCAAAAAAAAGTATAGATGAAGCAAATGTGGTAAATCTTTAAAGAATTACAATGCATAAAAGCATAAAGTTTTTTAGGTTCCTTTATGAAGATTAGGATAGAAGATTTAACCTGGGGTTCACTTGGTGAACTAGGTTGACTTTGTTTACCCTAATATAAAGGGAGAGTATAGCTTTAAAATTACGTCCATTCTAAAGTTCTGTTATCCTTAGAAAATCTGGTGTATAATTCCTGAGGTTAGGATTTTTTTAATCCTAGTTAGGAAAATGTAAACTTTGGAGAGAAAAATAATAACCTGATCAACTCCATACATTTTCATTTTTATAAACAGTGTTGAGTTTTGGCAAGTACTGGGAGCATGTAACAGATAACATCCCTGTAGTATAATAATACTTTATAATGTATGTAAAATTACACCCAGATATTCAAATGTCAATAAAATAACATTTAAATATTAGCTGAAATAATTGTGTGAAAAAGAATGAAGTGCTGTTTATTTTAAACTCATTTCTTTTTCAGATCATCTAACTTATAAGAAATATCAGATCTCTATATTCTCTCCCATGTCTTATATTCTACAGTTCCTTTATTCCAGTATCTTAAGAGGATTTCTGAAGGTTTTTACAAATAGATAACATTTTTTTTTGAGAATTTGGTGAGCAATTGTACAGAGATATGTACAGAAAATAATTCTCTGATCAGTCCTGTGGGTAAATTTGCAATATTGCCAGCATCTCTGGCCTGGCCTTAGTGCATCTCTGTATCAATAGGTGATAACAAGGGCCAGGGAGGGCGTATCTGGAGTGGAGAGGTTGGGTGGGGTCCCTTCTTCTGCAGTGGGGTCACGAGAGACCTGGGAGAGTAGAAGGGATGACTGCTTGTAGGCAATAAACGGTTTTCTCCCAGTTTATTTCTCCCTTTGACTGACTCCAGTTTCAAAGGTATTTTGCCCCCGGGATTTTCCCCCTAGAGTTACATGCCCTTTTCAGCATATGTAACTAAGGACCTTAAAGTTTTATTGTGCTAATGTCATTTTGGAGATCAAGAAATGAAAAGCAGTAAGTGTCAGGCCACCTGGATAGTCAATTGTATGATTTAGCACAGTTATCCTAGAATATAAGGGACTTACGAGATATGGACATATGTGCTCTGGATAGATAATGGAATATAAGAGAATGCCGCTTTCCAGGAAGAACGGTTATTTTGGGGAAAAAAACTAGGTGAGATTATTTACATGTTCTCAGAAGAATAGTGTGACTTGTACACCAGGTTCATACAGAGAAGCAAGAAACAATAATCCAGAAAAATATGGCATGGCCATATGGGGCAGACATCAAATTGTTCTTAACAAACATGTATAATCCCCAATAAAGAAATACCATGGACTCCCTGGAAAGGAAATGGAGGTGGTGCTTAAAGGAACAGGCAATCAAAACTGGACTTGATAATTGACATCATGCAACAAGGGAGGGGGTGAAAGGTGAAATGACTCTAAGGTTCTGAGGCAATCACAACAGCAACCAAAATCCATATCTAAATTTAAGAAAGAATGGTTTTCCTCTATTAACTCACCAAGTGGTATTATGCTAAACAACTTCACATTTTAAAATGTAAATATTGATGACATTTTATATTCCTCCTATACACTCAATTGTGAAGCTCTAAAAAGAAATTTATTTCCTTATGGGTCTTCAAAAATTAATTTTAACTACCATAGACATTTAGTTTACATTCTGTAGCTATCTAGAATACTCAAAATTCTCTTTTATGGTCGGCTGTACCTGTTTGCTCTAGACAGGTGATTCATTCATTCAACTAAACACAGGCCTGGCTCTGTGTTAGAGATATAGAAGTAATACATATTTCAGTACTAACCTAACCCTCCTGCATAATCAGTTTCAGGTAATAAAGTTGCTTTTGATCTATTTGCTTCTCAGTACTCCTGGGAGGATACAAAGTATAAACTGTAAGAATAATAGGACTTCCTTTTCACTTCCTAGCACCTCCCCTTTCCTTTCTGGTAACAGCAGTCCGCTTCGGCCTTGGTGAGAGAACTGTTTCCCCACAGAGTTGAATCTGGTGAGAAAACCGAAGTGCCCTGTTCTTCCTCAGTCTGGGTCTAGGCATACGACCCAGGCGAGGCTCAGCGCTCTCTGTGGAATTTGGCTCTTGAGTGCTGGCTCAAAAGTCTGAAAGGTTTGGAATGGAAAGTTTAGTAAACGGAACTATGTTTTCTACCAAACTTGTCCATTAGTTCCTACTACCTAGGTCACAGGAGCTACCCTGATTGGTGCTTTGAGTCTCATGCTTAAGTTTTCCCTTTAGTTCATCTGTGCAGAAATTCCTCTGCCGCTTCAGATGACCAGTTTCTATCTTAAAATGAACAAAGTCTAGTAAATAAAATGTGAAGGCAACTTTTCCACCAAATTACCTCAATAGCAATTTATGTTCAGAAACTCATCTAATAAATAACAACTCATACTTTTCAAATCGCCCTTTCCATCGATGAGTAATTTCTTTATCTTCTCTTCAACCACAGAACTTAAATGTCAAAATATTTCCTCTCTCTAAGAATCTTATTTGTGAATATTTCTTCTAGTCTTACTTCAACATATCCATACTGTTTTATATTCTAGGTGCCCAATTTTATGCTTGATACCCAGGGTTGGTCTGAATTCCACCAGAAGAGAGGTGTCTCAGGAAAGGAAAAGAGAAAACACATAGTTCATGTTTTCTTGCTGTCTTATTTCTTGGGGTTTTTTTTTGGTCAGATTTTTTTCCAAATAATTTTTGAAAGGCTATGTAAAATTCCTGGGATATTACCTATCCAGATTTGGGTGCAGACATAGGAGAAGCTAGTTTTATTTCTTCCAGTATGACAAAAACAACATTAAATATGATCTCCACTTCTATATGTCATCCAGTATATGTTAATAAAACTATTTAAAATCTGTGAGATTCATTGACTTTATCTATAAACTGGGGCTCATAACTTAAGTTTATTTAAGTAATAAGTGAGATTTACATACACATAGGCACCAGTCTAAGGAGCTCAGAGTCCAAAGAAACCCCTTTACATACAGCCCCCCAAGCCCCAGTAGACACAACTTCATCGCTTCTATCATTAGCAGAGTAACAGGGAGGTCATATTAAATGCATGGCAAAGTGAAGTGAAATCAAAGATAGGCAAGCAGACCTTTTCTTTAGGAACCAAGCATAAGAACAAGAGGGTTTTGTACTGATTATCAAAAAAGCTTTGCTGGTCATTCTCCCTTTCTAGGAACGGAAATAATTTTTAGGAGCTTGAATGACAGAAATGTAATTAATTGAATGAAGGTAGCATCAATGTAATGAAATGGAAAAGAGAAGAAAGTGAAAAGGAGAGAGACAATGGAGCCCCAGCAAAGACAGTAGGATGACAATAGTTATTTACACAACTCTTCAGGAAGGACAGGAATCTCGCTTTGAACACATCTGTCTTACATATAAACTTTATTCTCTCTCCTTACAGGAGCAAACTTGCTTGAGGAATGAAAGACAAATTTAAAATAACTCAGAAATCTGTGAAATTCTTAATGTGAGTTTTCCATTACAGGTTTTCTGAAATTTCACCTGCTAGTCAACAGGGTTATCAGTATCTTTTCACAAAAAGAAAAAAGAGACTACACTCATTTGCAGTGTATTCTGAGTTTTCCATTGACTTTTGAAAACTATTGCTAAAGAAAACAAACCTGACATTTAATGAAGCCCATTATTGCTCTTCAGTATGCACTCATGAGACATGGTCTCAGCTTACCTAAGTTCTTTCTTCTGAACCTTCTTTCTCCAATGGAAAAGGCAGTTAATTTGCGCTGCAAACCTGAGCAATGTGTTTGTTTAAACACACCTGGGAACTTGAGTGTCCAGTGTCTTACCCAAAGCTAAAGCAATTGTAAATAGCCATCCAGAAGTTCTTTCAAATTAAAACAGCAGGAGGTTACACTAATAATTGCAGTTAATAGTTTGGAGATATTTTTGCCATGCATTTAATATGTGTCTGAAAAATGATTGCTTAGTCATCACATATTTTTGTCATTGGCAGAGAAATAATTATAGGAGGTTGCAAATGAACAGAACTTACACATTTAGTAGCTGCATCATATAGGCAAGTGATTTAACCCCTCAGGGCTTTAACTGATTTATCTTTAAAAAATGTAGATGAATACTAATTTATGTAATTGAAACTTTAATGTAAGAGTATCAGAGTAAATTATTTCCATGTCTCTATGTTAATTTCTATTTACATACTATTATTCAAACAATTCAGAAGAGGAAACTAGAGAAATATAAAAATAAATCACATTAATAATATTACAGTATATAAATTGTGGTGGAAGCTGGATGTTACAATGTCAAAAAACTAAAAATGTGGTTTAGAAATTATTTTTCTCACTCTTTTTGAGAGGGTTAATAACAGACATTAACTTGATGCAGATCACATAGCTGATATCAGAGACCCGGGATTCAAACTTAGAATCCAATGATCTTCCCACTTCTCAGTTAAGACAAGTCCTTTAAGTTGGTCCTTAATTCAACTAATTCAAATGTGGTCTTTGATTTGTAGCATCTCTGGCAGGGGCTACCATGTTTGTCCTCAATTACTGACAGGACTTCTTGGGTTGCTGCTTACATACCACACTTGGCTTCTCCCAATTTTATCTTTTATGCCTGTGAAAATAATGATATGCCTAAAATTCATTTAGAAAGTGTTGTAAGTTCATAAATCACTTTTATCCTTATTATATTAAATGACCCTCATAATTGCACTATGAGGAAGGCAAGGAAGATATTATCACTCTGGTTTCACTAAGGTTAAATGACTTTCTTTACATTGCAGAGAGACCAAGTTCCCTCCCTTGGTGCTTTCCCATATCCCAAACTACAGCAGGGACACCAGGATGGATGACCTGCTACCAGCAACCCGACACAGAGCCTATCTACCCCCACCAACTGGCACAGATCACAGACAAGTTGGCAGCCTAAAATAGACAGTCAGTCCCTTCTCTAAATAATATTACATAATAAATTACACTCATTTAAAATCTCATTAACGTGTTTTGAAATAATTTTGCTATTTCCAAACAATGTCAGTTACAGCAGAGTTAGGGGAAGGAGAGAGATGATACAAATAATGGAGTCTGGCTCTTGGGTTCTGAATCAGAAAAATTTATCATAGAAAAACCAAATATATCCTTCCCTCCTTTGGGACTCCTTATCCATCAAACAAGCTAATCAAACTTGCCTAGTAACTTCATTCTCAAAGAATATTGGTAAAGAATGACAGACTTCAACAGTCAGAGAGGACATAGGCATTCTGTTTTAAACCTGTTAAATAATCTACTTAACTGAGTAAAGGGTATTCAAGTAAATCGTATCTCAAAACAATTCTTATTTTTCAAATGTATGAAGACTTATGATAAATTTTAATGTTTTTAAATATTAAAAGGATGTTCCTAACAAATAAGTTAAAACTTGAAAATATATGTTGTCCTGTAAAAGAATTATACTCTTCTGTTGATTTCTATTGTTATTCCAGAGGAGTGATACCTACATTTATTGCAGAACTAAAATTGCCAAGGGGTCTCTTTTTAATCTTTGTCGCTCATTCCCTTATGCGGGATATGGTTATCTCAATACAAACATTGAAATAAAGTGAAAAGATAATTTTGGTAAAGAAAATGACTATGATTCTGCATGTGATGTCAGATCCCCTTGATTTTTTAGTGTAAGAGTCATTATGGGGTAGGTTATTCAAAAGCAGTATTCTTTCAAATAGTTTCTTACAGCTTCTGCTGTCAATAAGCAAAACTAAATAGATTTTCTCAAAGATGGATAAAAGACCATCCTGTTTTTATCTCAATATACTTCTGATCTTTATTGTATTAATTTGGAAATACAATATTATAATAGTTCTATAAATTCCTACACTTCTTGGTGAGTGACAAATTCTCAATAGAAGGGTACATGAATAAAATCCTTTCCTTTTTGTTGTTGAGAAAGAAATAACTTTCTCTGAAGGAAAAGTGCATATAATATTTATATTTTTCTGGTTTTCTTGTTATAATTTTTGCTTTTCCAAATACGTAAGAACACAACTTACTTCATAGACCCAGATCTCTGGATTTATTTTGGTGAAGGAACTCTGAAAACATTTTAATTTTGCTGTTTTCTATTTCTCAAAGTAGTAAAACTTAAAATATACCATTAAAGTTACTCAGATACATTTTAAAAGTGTCAAATAACATACAGAACAAAGTCCTCAGATGCATGTAGAATTACACAGTTCATCTCTAGGATCCATGGCAACACGGAAAACAATGTTGAAAACCCTGCTTTTAACAATATCCTCAGATATGAATCAACTTCAGTTTTAAGGTACATTTATAGAAAAGAACCTGATTTATTTCAAATCTCCCTTTCTTCTGAGGCGGCCCTCCAAAAGCAGAAATTCCCCTCAGCATTGCATTTTTTAATCCTTTAATTCCTTCAGACCCTGTGCAGGGGATACATTCCAGTAAATCCAGACGAAGTCAAGGATCACATACTGAGGTCAGAGACTAACATAGCATCTTATGTTTGCCTGTAATGCTGATGAAGTATGTGATTGTCAACAATTACTTTACAGATTCTGTCCATTCTTGTATCTGTAAAACAAGGCAGCCATACACTCTTTCAACTCTTCGTGTTTTTTGCCACTGGAAGAAATTTTCCTGAGACCGAGGTTTGAGTCAGCCATGACTAAGCTGTGGGATCCTGGATGAATTCTTTTGCAATGTGTAGAGGCAGAGCCTTAAACTGTAAAATGCCAGGGTAAATTAGCTGTTCTGGTCATTAAATCCTATGAATCAATGAATTAGAAATTTAATATTTTAAAGATCTACTGAAAAGCACTTATAAAGGAACCACAGTTTGAAACTTAAAACATTTCTTTTTTTTTTGGCTGGGCTCTCAAAGATCTTAGGCAATCTTCAAACTTCTATAGAATCTATGTAGTAAACTTAGACATTTGTCTTCAATGGTTATTTCATACATATATCATCTTTCTCAGGTGGAGAGGTCTTTTTACAAGGTGAGGTACAATCTCATGTTTTCAGTAACTTTTTCAACAAAATGGGGTTTATGAATGCGAAATCAGGCACAGTAGTTGGTAAGTACTCCTTTTTAAAGATAATAAAATGTTGAAATCCTTGTATGTGGCAGAATTTTCTCAGAGCACTCTTGTGGGCAGAATGATTTCTCCAGTCTAGAGCCTTACTGATGTGTCCAAGCTACTCACGGTGTATCTCAGGACCTGGGAGTCTCCACTGACAGCCTCATGTCTATGGCCATACTTAAGCAGGTGGGCAAAGATGAGTTTGGGTTCTGATCTTTTGTTGATAAAACTTGGTAAATAGTCTCCATCAGCTGTTGTTCTTTTTTTATTATAAATCTTATTTACTGGTAATTGAATTTGTTTGCTAGCATTTTCAGAAAGAGTTGTGTTTCACTTTATAAATCTATCTTCATGCAAGCTATTTGCAGTATGACTAAATCCATTACATGTTTCTTCCTAGTTCACTTCTGAAAATCATTACATTTTTTTGTGGCAGTTTTAGAACTGATTATATACATACCTTTATTCAAATATGTATCCCTGGATATCTTATTCAAAATCAGAAAAATTGCATCAAGTTCTACCAGATATCCTCTATAACACATGTTTAATTTTATTACTGATGTGCAAAATTATATAGCATCCATTGTATTCAATGTAGTGAACCTCCCATGGCTCTTGCTCTCTAGAGATTCACATACTGTGGGGAGTGAAGATTTTACAATGAAATAAACATGTCATGAAAACACAATGTGGGATGGATATTCTGCTATTGTTTATATATCACTATAGTATGGAGGCTTCCATACTTTAAAAGATGTCTTCCGTATTATTTGTTGCATTTCATGTTTATAATAATTTTAGGATCAGCCGGTTAGTTCAGATCTGAATAGAGGTTTATCATTTGAAAGGTTTATCATTTTGACCACTAACTTTCCTAATAGTCAGTAAATGTAGGAAAAGATGGAAATAAAGCTTTATACTTGGACATACTAAAAAAGAGAAATGCCCAGTGCAGAGATGAAAGCCCTGCACTTGGCATGAAGAGACATGGATCTGCTTCACATCTGGAAACAAGCAAATCTTGGGAAGTCTCTCCTTGGCTCTGTGAGGTAAGTAGCAATGTATGATCTATAAAATATTTCTATGAAGATTATTTTAAGGAGCTCCACAAAAGTGAGATATTTAGTAAGTCTTGCAGCTCAGATGCCCTGGGAAGCATGCTCTGATACAGAGATTAGTGGGGGAGGAGTTTACTGAGTAGTGTTCTTGAGATCGACCCCTGTAAAAGGGAAGGAAAGGAAGCAGGATTGGGCAGAGGGAGAAGTTGAACTTTGACAGTCTCAGCAGAGGCTGCAGCCAAAATGCACTACATTCTGAAACCAGGATGAACTTTCAGCATTGTCCTGAGATGGGGTGAGAAGAGTAGACCTTTATTCTCCCATGTTGGTCACTTGTTGAAAACACTGTGTGAGGTGAGCCCATGATGTTGGACTGGATGACCCTCCTCAGCCTAGGTAACCTCCCGAGGGGGCATAAAAGCTCATGACTTTCTTCTGGCAGTATTTCCAGAAGTTGGAGCAGTAAGTTCTATTTTCTGGTAGGGATTCTGGGCTGTGCACAATTGCGTTTCCCATAGTCAGTGTCTTTGGCACATTAGTAAATACTATATTCTTTCCTACAAGGCTGTTTAAAGACGACTGGGAAATATTAACAACTCTTGTGCTGCACTAACACATCATTGTCTGTTTTTCTTTTCTTAAATGTGGAGGGCATTCGATAGGCTGTTCTCTCCCTAAGGGGAAGGAGGGAACTATCTGAATATTTCAACCATGTGCTGATTAATCACCAATTTATATTTCCATTTTTGAACACCTCCAATATCTCCAACTGCACTGAATCTTTTTTATACTGGTGAGAGGAATTAAAAAAGAACAGCCAGAGACATTAAGAAGCTGGCCTGGCACTCATACCTAGCTATGTTATATTCCTATAAAATATAGTTTTCTGATTTGAAAAGATATATGCACCCCTATATTTATCACCACACTGTTTGCAATTGGCAAGATATAGAAACAACCTAAGTGTCTGTCAATAAATGAGTGGATGAGGAAGAGGTGGTATATATACACAATGGAATATTATTCAGCCATAAGAAGAAAAGAAAACCTGCCATTTGCAACAACATGGATGGATCTAGAGGCTATTATGCTCAGTAAAATAAGCCAGGCAGAGAAAGACAAATGCCATATGATTTCATTATTTGTGGAATATAAAAACAATGCAAAACAGAAGGAAAAAAATAGCAGTAGACTCAGAGACACTGAGAAGTGATTAGTGGTTACCAAGGGGAAGAGGAACTGTTGAACCACTGTGATGTATATTTGATAAAATTAAAAAAATGTATATATATATATATATAAACAATTTTTCAGAATAGCAACCTCAGAAAAGGTTATACTGAGTTTGTGATAAAATGAGAAAAAGCAAGGTTATATCATAATTTTGGATAAGCACAAAGAAAAATAATGCCATCCACAATATTCTAAATTCACCCCTTCTTGGTATAAATGAAAGACTGCTGCTTTTTTACCAATTACAGTTTTACCATTTTAGTCTCTTCACTGTATAGATAAGACTTATTAAGACACACAATCATAGAATTACCCTACTTTCTAAGACTCCCACTTTTTCCAACCCTCCCCCAAATCTTCCTATATCCAAAGCCTAAATCCTGTAATTTAAGATTCTTTCTATCACCTTGCTTGATAATGTTTTCCATGAGTCTTTAGGAAAATCTGTCTTAGGAGGGCATCTTACTGTGGCCCAGCCAGAAGACTCAGTAGCTGTTACATGTACATATTCAGAAGGAGTAATTCTCTTATTCTATCACATTCATGAGTAGAACAATAAACTGGAATATAACAATTTTAGAGAACCTTTGGAATAATTTTAACTCTTACCATATATTCTCAAATTTATTCTTGGTGAATCCAATCTGAATACTCTGAATATCTTGAAAAAAGTGAGGTTAGTATTCTAGTACTGATTCACTTCTGGAAAGAAATGCATTGACGTTCAATGTTTTCTTCAGATTCTTCTCTATTCTACTAACTAGAAAGATATCCAGCATGGAAATGTATGCCACGTCAAGTGGCTAAAAAATATTTAACAAATAATGGCTCGAGGACTGTCCATACATGAAGAAAGGGTGTAGCTGGCATTTCACCATATTTTTTCCCTCACATCTTGAGAACTTTTTTGTAGTTTGGCTTTGGTATTTGCTGATGGGATCATATAATTCACGTTGAATTCCCTGTTCTCTTCCACTGATAATTCTGCCTGATAGTCATGTGACTTTTCATTTCAGAGCAGCAAAAAGTTGCTTAGATATTTCTCTCAACTTTCACAGCTTGTTTTATCATGTATTTTGTAATTCAAGAAAGATTAAACCATGTTAGAACTGGCTGATTTTCCTAGTTAAGAATTAAAGAACATGTGAATGTTCTGTATCCTTCCAACTTTCCAGCTATTTGTCTACTGTCATCCTTTCCTTCTTCTTCTATGTTTCTACTTATAAACTCATAAAAAAAACCACAGGAACTTATCACAAATGATGTTCCCTATATATTTTAACATGATCAATTAGTATGTATTGTTATTTTTAACCTACTATGTGTCTAGGTAGGTCTGAAGTTTGTACATCTGGAGCTATCTAGGTGGACTAGTAGTTCCTAAATCTGGCTGCGTTAATCTAAAGTGAGGCCCAGAATGTCTTTTGCTCCCGAAGTGATTTTGATGTACAGACAGTTATGGGAACCAACAGATGAGAAGACTTTTAGGTTCCTTTCCAACTCTGAGATTTTTATGATCCTAAACTCTCCACCTGTGGTAGTGCTCATTTAAAAATGTAAAGTGATTCTTTTACTGTGAAACTTCCACTTACTGAATATCCTTTCAAGGAGGGATTGCATTGTAGTTTTGAAACACGTCCCTCAAAATACTTATGAAATTTTAAAATACTACCTGGAAACTGTTCTGAGTTTAATAGTCCCTGTATCTTGTTAGATTCAAGTTCCTTGTATTTAAGGAGTTGTAAGTTAGGGGTGGAGATGAGGATAACCTAAAAAAGGCAGGCAAATCAAAGTACTTTTCACAGTTTAGGGTGGTTATTTTGTGCTTATAAGAATACTCAGATCTTAATCCAGTCACTGTAAATTGGCCTTTGCCTGAATTTAATTTGTCTCTTTACAGTGGTTATTTTATCTCTACTAAAACCAGTGTAATTAGGCATTTGAAAAAAGTTCCCAGATTAAAATTCCACTGTCTGGAAGCCACCCCTAGGTCCTAGAGATGTGATTTCTCTATTACGACGTGGTCATGCCATAGTCCACACTTCTCTCTGACATGCTTACCATACCGCCTTGCCCTACTGCTGCTGGATGCATGACTTGCCTTCCTTCTGTAGGACCCCAACCTCCCTGAGAAATAAGTTAGCCTAAGAGTAGCCATCTTGAAGCCCAAAAAGCCATTCTGATATATGACTCAGAGGGAACAACTGAAACCAGGTAACTCCTCTGGAAAAACAAGTTAATCAATCATGACTGCTGGCAGCGCTAACCTTTCGGTTAGTTAAACATAAAAGCTGACCCTACCTTGCTACACCCCCAGGACGTGGCACCAACTCAGAAATCGTAGGTTTGAAAAATTACTGCCTTTGTAGTATTGTTATCTTGCTATGTAGTATTGTTATCTTGTTACTACAACATAATCTGTAACCATGGTAAATCTCTAGGGCTGAATGCCTCAGAAAATCCTATATAACCACTTAGTTGTAAGTACTCAGGGTCCTCGTTGAGACCCGTTGCGACGGGCTGACTTGGACCCCAACTAGTTGGCTTCTGAATAAATTCCTCTTGCTTGTTGCATCAAGAAACGTCTTTGGTGAGTGATTTGGGGCGACGCCTTCCTCAGGGGAATCCAACATTTGGGGGCTCGTCCGGGATCGGGCGTCCACCCCGCTTTACTCCCGAAGTCGCTCTTGGAGGAAGAGGTAAGATTAGTGGCGCCTTGAGTTGTATGTGTTCTGTTTTCTGTTTCAGTGAGACCGGTCGGAGTTCTGAAGGGTACCCGCTGTCTGGCAGCTGTCTCAATCCCGTAAAGGGGCTGTGACTGCGGTCGGTAGACGTACTAGAGCACCGCAGGCTGCAACCCTGGGGGACGCCCCAGGGAGGTTGGGAGGCCAGGGACGCCTGGTAGCCTCCCGTCTGTTTTTCCGGCAAACTGAACCTGATGAGATAGGGTTGATTTTTGGGCGCCGAGAATATCAACCCTCTGATTCCTTTCGGTTTCTGTTCGAGGCTCTGAAAAGAACCAAAAGCGGCCGCTGTGTGTCTAATCTGTGTGTGTCTTTGTTTTTTGTGTCCTTTACGTGTCTAATTATTGTTATACTGACAATGGGACAGACAGTGACGACTCCCCTTAGCCTGACGCTAGATCATTGGACGGAAGTTAGAGCGAGGGCACATAACTTGTCAGTAGAAGTGAAAAAGGGACCATGGCAGACTTTCTGTACCTCCGAATGGCCCACCTACAATGTTGGGTGGCCCTCGGAGGGGACTTTTGATCTCCCCACCTTATTAGCAGTAAAAGCTGTTGTCTTTCAGGATTCGTCTCAAGGACACCCGGATCAGCAACCCTACATTGTAGTCTGGCAAGAGTTGGTGGAGAACCCACCACCCTGGGTAAAGCCCTGGGTGCAAAAGAAAATGGGCCCTCGAGTTTTAGCTGCCCAGACTCAACCTCAGAAAAAGGAAAAGGAAACTACCAAAGTTTACCCTGATACTCAGGATTCGCTTATAATTGATGATCCCCCTCCCCCTCCTTACCCTCCTGCCCCTACGGCACCCCCGGTGCCCCCACCCCCAGCACCCTCAGCACCCTCAGCACCCCCAGCTCCGGCACCCTCAGTCCCTGATGCTGAGGCAGTAGGGCAGGCTCCGGGACCTGCCCAGGGCACCCAGCGCCGCCGAGGGGTCATCTTGGACCCACCGGGTATCTTTCCTCTCCGGTCTTATGGAGTTCCCATCCTTGGAGAAGAAGGGGAACCACCTTTCCAACCCCTGCAATATTGGCCCTTCTCCTCTGCTGATTTGTATAATTGGAAAGCTAACCACCCGCCCTTTTCAGAGGAGCCACAGAAACTAACTGGTTTAGTAGAGTCTCTGATGTTTTCCCACCAGCCCACCTGGGATGACTGTCAGCAGCTTTTGCAGGTGCTCTTTACCACGGAAGAGAGAGAGAGGATTCTCCTGGAGGCACGGAGGAATGTGCCTGGAACCGACGGACGGCCTTCGCAACTCCCTCATGACATAGAGAGGGGGTTCCCGTTGACTAGACCCAACTGGGACTTTAATTCTCCAGAAGGTAGGGAGCGACTAACCATCTATCGTCAGGCTCTGGTGGCAGGTCTCCGTGGGGCCGCAAGACGCCCCACCAATTTGGCCAAGGTAAGAGAGGTCAGCCAGGGAGCCACTGAAGCACCTGCAGTATTCTTAGAGCGCCTGATAGAAGCCTTCAGGCGGTATACCCCCTTTGATCCCACTTCTGAGGGGCATAGTGCTTCAGTGGCCCTTGCCTTTATCCGGCAATCGGCACCCGACATTAAGAAAAAGCTTCAGAGATTGGAGGGCTTACAGGATTTGTCGCTGAGAGATTTAGTGAAAGAAGCAGAGAAAGTTTATCATAAGAGAGAGACTGAAGAAGAGAAGGAGTTAAGGAAAGAGAAGGAGAGAGAAAGTAAAGAAGAAAAGAGAGATAGGAAGCATGAGAGAAATTTAACAAAAATCTTGGCCGCAGTAGTAGAAAGTAAGGGACGGCCGCCCTCTAGTGGTAGAACTAGTAAGGCAGGGTCCCTGGGCAACCGACCTCCTTTGGATAAAGATCAGTGTGCGTACTGCAAGGAAAAGGGGCATTGGGTGAAAGATTGCCCTAAGAAACCACCACGGGGACCTCCGAAGAAAGTGTTGTCCCTGCTAGAAGATGAGGACTAGGAAAGACGGGGCTCGGAACCCCTCCCCGAGCCTAGGGTAACTCTGAAGGTGGAGGGGCAACCCGTTGAGTTTCTGGTAGATACCGGTGCTCAACATTCAGTACTGACCCAAGCTAGAGGCCCCCTTTCTAGTGAAAAGTCTTGGGTGTTTGGGGCCATGGGTCAGAAACAATATGCATGGACTACCCAAAGAACAGTAGACTTAGGAGTGGGACAAGTAAACCACTCATTCCTTGTTATACCGGAATGCCCTACACCCTTGTTGGGAAGAGACATCTTGACCAAAGTCGGGGCCCGAATATCCTTTCAGACTGAAGATACCCAAGTGACTGATAGCAAAAAGAGACCCTTGGGCCTAAGCATTCTGTCTATAAAGTTAGAAGACGAGTACCGCCTTTTTAAGGAACCAGAACCCTCCCGAGTTAATCAGAGGTGGCTCAACCAGTTTCCAGGGGCCTGGGCAGAGATGGCAGGTATGGGACTCGCTGTAAACCAACCCCCGGTGGTCATAGAATTAAAAGCCTCAGCCTCACCAGTAACTGTGAGACAATATCCAATGAGTAAAGAAGCCAGAGATGGGATTAGGCCCCATATCCAGAGGCTCATAGAACAGGGAATATTAGTAAAATGTAAATCCCCATGGAACACTCCCTTGCTGCCTGTAAAGAAAGCGGGAACAGGAGATTATCGACCAGTGCAAGATTTGAGAGAAGTTAATAAGAGAACACAGGACATTCATCCCACTGTGCCGAATCCTTACAACCTGCTAAGCTCTCTGGCCCCAGAAAATACTTGGTATACAGTCTTAGATTTAAAAGATGCCTTCTTTTGTTTGCGCCTGCACCAGAGTAGCCAACCGCTGTTTGCTTTTGAGTGGAAAGACCCCTCCACAGGAACTACTGGACAATTGACCTGGACTCGCTTGCCACAAGGATTCAAGAACTCACCTACCCTCTTCGACGAGGCTTTACACCAGGACTTGGCCTTTTACCGAGCCTCCAACCCGCAGGTAACCTTGTTACAATATGTTGATGACTTACTGATAGCCGCTCCTACACAGGAAGTCTGCCAAGCGGCTACTGAAGCCCTTTTGACTGAACTTACTAGGCTGGGGTATAGAGCATCTGCCAAAAAGGCACAGATCTGCCAACCACAAGTGACTTATTTAGGGTATTCCCTGAGAGAAGGGAAGAGGTGGCTTACTGAAGCCCGGAAGCAGACTGTGACGCAGATCCCGGTCCCTACTACTCCGCGCCAAGTCCGCGAATTTCTGGGAACTGCAGGGTTCTGCAGATTGTGGATACCCGGATATGCCACCTTAGCCGCCCCCCTGTACCCCCTAACCAAAGAGGCAGCCCCGTTTGTTTGGGGACCTGAACAGCAACAGGCCTTTGATGAAATCAAGAAAGCCCTCCTGTCGGCACCCGCTCTGGCCCTGCCAGACGTAACTAAGCCATTCGTCCTTTTTGTGGATGAGCGGAGTGGAGTGGCTCGGGGAGTGTTGACCCAGCAATGGGGACCTTGGAAGAGACCTGTCGCCTATTTGTCAAAAAAATTAGACCCAGTAAGTAGTGGATGGCCTGCCTGTTTGAGAGTAGTAGCGGCTGTGGCCCTCCTAGTTAAAGATTCTGACAAACTGACACTGGGACAGAAACTTACTGTAGTTGCTCCACATGCGTTGGAGAGTGTAATTCAGCAACCACCCGAGAGATGGATGTCGAATGCCAGAATGACTCACTACCAAACCTTACTCCTGAATCGTGATCGAGTAGAGTTTGCCCCCCCTGCCATCCTAAACCCGGCCACTCTGCTCCCCGATTTGGAGAAAGAAGTGCTTCACACCTGCCAGGAAATCCTGGCTGAAGAGACAGGAACCCGCCAGGACTTGCAAGATCAGCCCTTAGGGGGAACGAGACTCCTGACTTGGTATACAGACGGGAGCAGTTACATCATGGATGGTAAGAGAATGGCCGGAGCTGCAGTAGTAGATGATGACCGAGTTGTATGGGCCAGTGGACTCCCAACGGGCACCTCTGCACAGCGAGCAGAACTCATCGCCCTGACTCAGGCCCTAAAGATGGCAGAAGGTAAGAGACTTAACGTCTACACTGACAGCAGATACGCCTTTGCCACTGCTCATATACACGGGGCTATTTATAGACAGAGAGGGCTGTTAACTTCTGCCGGGAAAGATGTTAAAAACAAACAAGAAATTTTAGATTTGCTGGAAGCCATCCATAGGCCTAAAGAAGTAGCAATAATGCATTGCCCTGGACACCAGAAAGATGACTCTCCAATAGCTCGAGGAAATCGGAGAGCAGACCAAGCCGCAAAGCAAGAGGCTCAGGGAATGAACATTTTGCCCCTTCAAGTGTGTCCGGAAGCCACTCACATCGAGAGCTTCCAGTACACACCTGAAGATCTCGTTTGTATAAACAAATTAGGGTTCAAAAATTCCTCACCCCAAGAGATATACAAGTCTGAAAAAGGGAAAGTTGTCCTGCCCCGGAAAGAGGCAGAAGAATACTTAAGGCAATTACATCAACTGACACATTTGGGAGCAAAAAACCTAAAGACTTTAGTTCGAGACTCCCCTTATCATATTATTGGATTAGGAAAATTAGCTGACGAGATTGTAAAAAATTGTGTTCCCTGTCAATTAGTAAACGTGAGCAAAAATCAAGCAATATCCGGGAAAAGACTTCGAGGAGATCGCCCAGGAACTTATTGGGAAGTTGACTTCACTGAAATTAAGCCTGCTAAGTATAGATACAAGTACCTTCTAGTTTTTCTAGACACATTTTCAGGATGGACAGAGGCGTTCCCCACCAAAACTGAAACAGCTCAGACGGTGTCTAAAAAAATCCTTGAAGAAATATTTCCCAGGTTTGGGATTCCAAAGGTAATCGGCTCCGACAACGGCCCTGCTTTTGTTGCCCAGGTAAGTCAGGGATTGGCCAAGATCCTGGGGACGGATTGGAAATTGCATTGTGCATACAGGCCCCAGAGCTCAGGACAGGTAGAAAGGATGAACAGAACTCTAAAAGAGACCTTGACTAAATTGTCCATAGAGACTGGCTTATGTGATTGGTTAGTCCTCCTTCCCTTTGCCCTGTTTAGAGTTAGGAACACTCCCAGCTGCTTTGGACTAACGCCTTTTGAAATAATGTTTGGAGCCCCGGCCCCGCTTCAGTCAGCACATCTTCATACATTCCCTGAGTGTGCAACTAATAAGTTTTTGCTTGAAAGGTTACGAGCCTTGGAGGCTGTGCAGAAAGAGGTGTGGGCCTCCATCAAGGAAGCCTATCAGCCAGAAGACCTCTCGGTGCCTCACCAGTTCCAGGTGGGAGACCCAGTCTACGTGAGAAGGCACCGGACAGGAAACCTCGAGCCGCGGTGGAAGGGACCTTTCATCGTCCTCCTGACTACTCCCACAGCTGTAAAAGTGGACGGCGTCTCTTCCTGGATACACGCTTCACATCTAAAGAAGGCACCCCCGGACCCGGACTGGCTAGTAACTCGGACTGATAACCCCCTTAAGCTTCGCTTGTGTAAAAAGAATTATGCTGTTAGTAATTCTGATGCTCCTGCTACTTCCAACCCACCAGAACCCTAACCCCCATGAACCCAGGTTACTGACATGGCAAATCATTACCCCAGCTTCCCACCAAGTAGTAGTCCAGTTAACAGAACAGCATCCTAGGGGGACTTGGTGGCCTACCCTCACTAGACATATGTACTCTCTTCAAACAAGACCCTCGGCACGGAGGTAGAATAGGAAGGCCAGGATGTGGATCTCGGGCTTCTATGAAAAAACTCCAAGATACCTGCTTCTATGTGTGCCCAGCCCCCTCAACCGATCGTGCTAAGGCCTCACAGTGTGGTGGGCAGACAGACTTTTTCTGCAAAAATTGGGGCTGTGAACAAACAGGGACATGTCATTGGATAGGCAGAAAGGCCGGGAGCTCCCCTCCAAGTCTTATAAGAGTTAAAAGAAACAGTACTCAGGCCCAATGTATGACCAGCTCTACCTGTAATCTTATTGATATTTCCTTTACTGAAACCGGAAAGGAGGCAAATTGGGAAAGAGGGCTCATGTGGGGATTAAGACTCTATCAGGAAGGATATGATAATGGAGTTGTATTCACTCTTAGACTCAAAGTAGAAACCCTCCCAGCTATTCCAGTAGGACCAAATGCTGTCTTACCAGATCAGCCTCGCCTCCCAACCCCAGCCCCGAAAAGAACCCTAACTATTTCAGCTGTCCCCGTCTTTGCTCCTAGCCCACTGACCTCCTTTTCTAGCAATGGACAGCGCCTCCTCAACCTTGTTGAGGGAGCTTTCAGAGTCCTAAATGCCACCGACCCTAAAACTACAGAGTCCTGTTGGTTATGTTTTTCTTCTAGACCACCTTATTATGAAGGGCTGGGATTGTCAGCTGATTTTAAGAATACAACCAGCCACGAAATTTGTAGTTGGGGCAGTCATAAAAAGCTAACACTAACCGAAGTGTCTGGAATAGGAAAGTGTCTAGGTACGGTTCCCGCCACGCATAAAAATTTATGTAATGAGACCATCCCCATGATCCCCACAAGAGAAAACAGGTATTTAGTCCCACCACCTGAAGGATGGTGGGCCTGTAATACTGGACTAACTCCATGTGTTTCCACCTCTGTCTTCAATTTCTCCCACGAATTCTGTATAATGGTCCAGTTAGTACCCAGACTAATGTATCATGATGACTTCTCATTCGTAGCAGAATTAGAACCTAGACTAAGGTATAAGAGAGAGCCAGTCTCACTCACTGTAGCTGTATTACTAGGAGTAGGAGTCGCAGCCGGAGTGGGAACAGGGGCAGCTGCAATTATACAAGAAAACCAACATTATGAAGGACTAAGAATAGCTATCGATGAAGATTTGAGAACTATAGAACAGTCTATTTCTAAACTTGAAGAGTCCCTAACCTCTCTCTCTGAAGTAGTGCTGCAAAACAGACGAGGATTAGATTTACTATTTCTAAAAGAAGGTGGATTATGTGCAGCTCTAAAAGAAGAGTGCTGCTTCTATGCAGACCACACTGGAGTGGTAAGAGACTCAATGTCTAAATTAAGAGAAAGATTAGATCAGCGAAAGCGAGAACGAGAAGCTAACCAGAGCCTGTTTGAATCCTGGTTCTCTAGATCCCCATGGCTTACAACTCTAATATCCACCTTGACAGGACCCCTGCTTATTTTTATATTGCTCCTCACCTTAGGTCCCTGCATTTTAAATCGAGTAATAACCTTTATTAGAGAAAGAGTAAGTGCTGTGCAGGTGCTAATGCTGAGACAACAGTATCATACCCTCACACATCAAGAAGACACCAACATTCCATGATTAGAATGTTCAGAAAAAGAAGTGGGGAATGTAGGACCCCAACCTCCCTGAGAAATAAGTTAGCCTAAGAGTAGCCATCTTGAAGCCCAAAAAGCCATTCTGATATATGACTCAGAGGGAACAACTGAAACCAGGTAACTCCTCTGGAAAAACAAGTTAATCAATCATGACTGCTGGCAGCGCTAACCTTTCGGTTAGTTAAACATAAAAGCTGACCCTACCTTGCTACACCCCCAGGACGTGGCACCAACTCAGAAATCGTAGGTTTGAAAAATTACTGCCTTTGTAGTATTGTTATCTTGCTATGTAGTATTGTTATCTTGTTACTACAACATAATCTGTAACCATGGTAAATCTCTAGGGCTGAATGCCTCAGAAAATCCTATATAACCACTTAGTTGTAAGTACTCAGGGTCCTCGTTGAGACCCGTTGCGACGGGCTGACTTGGACCCCAACTAGTTGGCTTCTGAATAAATTCCTCTTGCTTGTTGCATCAAGAAACGTCTTTGGTGAGTGATTTGGGGCGACGCCTTCCTCAGGGGAATCCAACACTTCTACAGAACCCATTCTTTAATTGCTAGGATTGTGCTTTAGAAAAAAAAATCTCAGTTCAACTAAATTAGAGCAGGATCCACATTCTCATCCTAGTATCCATGTTCTCTGAATAATTTCCTGTGAGAATCTCAGAAGTTCATTTAATACATCAGCCAAGCCTCTTTGTAAGCAACAGAAGTTGAATATGACTCAGCTTAAAAAGGAAATGACAAAAGGTTGTTTTACAGCTCGAGGAAAACTGGAGATGCAGTGTCAGAGCCCATGAAGCCAAAACAAGCCTGAAACCCTGTCACGGAATGATTTTCTTGACTATACTGGGAGAGACCACTGATTCTCACATTACCACCACCAATACTAGATACCAGATTTACTGCCACCAGAACACCACCCTTGCAAGAATGGATTAGTATCTTCTTTTTGTACAGTTTCTGAGTCTATATTTGGATCGATACACAAGGTCAGGTGCCCATAGTTTAATCTCTTTAATAAGGAAGGCCAAGGAAACTGGTATTTGAGGTTTTTTTTATTTGTTTGTTTTGTTTTGTTTTTTTGCTACTATAGTAGGAGAGCATCTATGCTTTATAAGAAGTGGGATTCCACAGACAGGAAAGGAGATATGATTCTGGGTGGAGAAAAAATAATAATATCCACTTTAAACATCTTGATTGTCCAAATTCCACATACATTCTTCTTCTGAAACAAAAATATCCCACTCAACCATAATGTATCTATGCCTTATGCAACAAAAAATGCACTTCAGCTGTATTGTCTAAATTCTGTTTTCATTTAGGATTCCTTTGTCTTTACATAACAAAAACACAATTCAATTGGCAAAAGCCATAGGACTTTATAAACTTATAGAATAGTAAGTCTGGAGATGAAGTTATTTGTTAATTCAGTAACACAATGATGCCAGGTAGAGAAGGGGTGCGGGGGATGGTAGGGAAGAGTTTTACGTCCCTTATCTCATCTGTTTTTATTGGGAGAAAATTATTTCCCAGAACATTCCAATAGACTTTCTTTTAAAATCATTGACCAGGACTATGTTTTCTGCATATGTCTAAGTTAATCACTGGCATTGGAAATGGGATTACAATGATTAGTTTAGATTTACAGTCACCCCATGGGGCAGTGGAGGGCTCATCTTTCCTGAGCATATAATTATTTGGTAAATGGGAAAAAGAAATCAGTTCTGAAAGATAGAATTGCCTCTTTGTAGGCAGTATCTGCCACATCTGACATTTCATTATTTAAATTTCCTTAATTTATAAAAGAGAGAGATCTGGCTTAAATTATCTCTAAGGTTTCCTAAATGTTAATTTAAATAGGCTAATTTAAGAAAAATACATGGATACTCTTTTTAAAGGTCATTAAAATCTGATGAGGGAGATAGACATATAACTCCAATTAAAGGTAAAACGAATTAAATACTTTGTAGGGATATAATGTAATGGGACCATACCAAAGGGATATTAATTGCTTGCATATAGTAATTACTTAATAAATATGGACCAAAAGTAGAAATTTACAGAGAGAATATATTTCCAATAAGGATATAATACAAAAATCTTACAGATGCTGAAATTCACTGGCTTGATTGATATGAAAAGGATGCTTTTGTGCCTTACACATTTTCACATCTATAGAATAATTGATGGTAAAAAATATTTTTTGGGGAGGACATAAATTTTTTCCTTACAGTTTACATTTACACATTCAAGGAAACCTAACCCATGTTGTAGACATTTTACAATAATTTTAAATTTATGGAGGTATATCATGTTTTGCATTTGAGTTGCAAATATTTCTAAGAATTTTGTTTAATTTCAAAATAAGAAATTCATTCCTAACAAATTTTAGGAATGGACTTTAGTTGGCATTTACAGACTGCTTTCCCATTCACTACACCGTGTAGTCTTAAATAACATATTTTAAGGTTGATAAGCTAAGATAAACTTTTTTTTAAAGACAGGACATCACAAACAAAGACTAAAGTCAAATAACTGGTAACTCACAGTTCAATATTAGATCCAAGATCCATTGACTCCAAGTCCATTTCTCATCCACATAATTTGTATTTTTCCAAAAGGAAACTATTTTCAATTCCAAGGCTTGGATTTAATTAAAAATTCAGAAATAGCTGCATTTGGATGAAACTGTGCCTTTCCTAATACAGTGTCCAAAAAATCAATTATCTATGTTTCACTTTAAAAATGAGGTAACCTAGTAGAATGATTTTCCTTAAAGCGAATGTCAAATCAGTTAATATTACGAATAAGAAAATAAAACCTCTAAAGCTCACCACGGCTCTTACTGGAGTAGTGCTGTAGTGTGAGGGAAGATATCGTGGGCTGATTGGTGAAGGGCTGCGCAGATTCCTTCCACTTGCCAAGACCCTCAGGGAAGTCATTCTCTCCCTAGGCTTCTGCAGTGTTAGACAAGATTGTCTTTAAGGTCCTTTTTAGCTCTCATATGCTGATGCTGCTTCCTTAGGTATAAATTGAATTAAAAGGATCAAATATTCATTGAATTAAATATTTAATTCATTGAATTAAAACCAAAAGAGACCTTCAAGACAATTTATTCCAACCATCTCTTTTACAGATAAGCATACCTTAATCTGGAAAGAGAAGAGACTGACCTGTAGTCACATGCATAATTCGCATATTTTATCAAGTTTTTATAGCAGGCAGAAGTAGCTCAGTTTCACAGTAAGTGCTAATGGTTCTTCTCTCTAGATGACACCAAAGAGAGTAAAACTTATCTGAGATAAACAAAAATTATTAGCCTAGTAGTATTTGCTGCTAGGAATAGGGACATCGGTTCTACTTCAAAGCAACTAACCAACTGTATGGTCTTGACTTGACTTTAATTTTCTCATCTGTAAGAGAAGAGATTGGAATAGATGAGGCACACATCTTATAATAACTTCTATGAGAACTACATTTATTCATCTATTTATTTAATATGTATCTGAGTGCCTGATACATGCCAGAATTGTTCTTGGCTCTGTTCTAGGTGTTGGGTTTGCAGAAGTAAACAAAACACACAAGTTCCCTGTCCTTTACTGAAAGGAGAATGCATTAAAAATTAAAAAGGGGAAATAAATATATAGATCCATTCAGGCCCTTATGTTAGACATTTTAAGGGGCATCAATATGCCTATGTCAAAGATCTGTGACCTGATGAAGATTTAAAGTTCACTAGAAAAGAGAAACTCAAAGAAGGCTTTTGTAGAACATTGCATTGCAGGCACCTAACATGTGCCTGTAAATAGTTAAGCACCAAATAAAAGGTTAACAGATGAATAAATGGAAGAGTGAGACATTAATATTTCAGATGTTTGTGATCACAATTGTTCTTTCTGTATTTATAATTTATTTCACAAAAGAAGTAAGTTGTTGAACTTGTGTGGTTTGAAAGCATTAATAAAACTTTAGAAAGCATAGATCCAGTGTTTGAGAAGTCAAACTCGAAAAGCAAGAATTTCATGTTATTTTAGATCCATATCTATCTCTGCATTTTCTTCATCCCTTTCATCAGATTTATTGATGTTTCAGGAAAAAGTTATTTGCTTTGAATTTGTTCCATGCCATTTTGGTTTGTCTAGGCAGAGGGGTGAGTGCCTTCTGATGATTAAAAATATTAACTCAAAGCAAGAGTGAATCTTTCACTCAAAGACCATGATATTAACAGTTTAGGAAATTTGTCATTCCCATTTGCAAGGCAAAACATATTTAGTTTTCTTTGTAATAACTGAGACAGTTATAAATAGAGGAAACATCCTTCACCAAGGGATTATAAAGGTTTTCTATATTTGAAAAGTTTAAAGGAAAAGAATAACAAAAGGAAAAAAATTAGCACATAGCCATAATTGTTCTTTGGATTTTGTACAAATTATAAACCACAAAAGCAGAGACCAATTAATTCATTAGTAGGGAAAATCTCAGAGACTGCAGTTGATATTTACTATTTAATTAATACTTAGAAACATGTAACCTAAGATATATATGTATATACATATATATATACACACATGTATATATGATATATATAAGATTAGGCATATATATATATATATATGCATGTGTATATGTATATTTTCCTAAAGTGCTTTGCCTCTTGACTTTTGGTTAAGATGCATTATCCCTTAAGCTATTAGTTTAAAGGAATTTAACTTAAATAATTAGAATTTCTCAAAAAACATATTTAAAACCAAATGTTCATAAAGCATGTCAAACATAATTGTTATCGAGGCTTATTTCATTTCTAACAAGATAACTATTATCACCCCCATTCTATAGCATTTATTAAAATCAAGGATACATGGAACTCTTGTACCAATTCTCACAAGAAAATAGATTATTTTCCCATATTTTCAATTCAATTTAACCAACTTCTGTTGTGGTAGCCAATGTGAAGGACACAGAATTAATTTTCTGCCTTTCATGAGCTTAATTATATCTTTATCTCCTAAAATTCACCTCATCTTTTTTCTATTTTAGCAGTTAAATTTGTTGTGTCTCCTTACTCTTTCAATTGGCCATAATAGCACTGAGTGTCACTCAAACCCAGAAAGGTCTATAATCTCTGGACTTTGTGTCCAGTGTTCTGTTGTTTATAGCAGAAAAAAAACCCACACACAAATCAGAATGAAACAAAACCCTAAGATTTAATAGAGAGGGGTATATACTTACAAAATTAAGAAAAAAGTAAGCAAAATTATAAACAAGCTGTGTGAATTAGATTATTACATGAAAAAGAAACATACTTAAAAAAATATTAAAACTAATGTTTCCTAAAAGCTCATTAAATATTAATGCAAACTTCCACTTGAGCTAAGATGGAGTAACAGAAAGCAGATTTGTCCTTACACTTAATAAACTAGACACATGGACAAAATATATCAAGCAGTACAGAGCTGTGATCCCTGAGTGAAGGGAAACAAGGTAAGCTATAAAATTCCACCAACTTAATGCCTGGAGTAGGTATTTAGGCTAAACTCAGGAAAGAGAAACAAAACAGAACCAGATATTTCTACTGAATTAAATATAGAATCTAGACTCTGAACAGATATCAAAGTTAAGAAAGGTCAAGTGATTAGAGTTTTGGGGCAGAGTACCAAGGAAGAGGGGATGCACAAATGGAAGGCTCAGGAGTTCTTCAGAGAATTCCTCTTGACTATTTTCAGGTGAATATTATCTGTATGTACATGAGAGGAAACAACCTGGAGCCAAGAGGAAACCAACAAAAAAAGGGAAGTCAGAACAATAACAAGATCCCACAATGGGTGAGGAATAATTGACTATCCACCAGCCCAATGGTAAAGACCTTACACTTGGAAATAGTATCCTCAGAAGGGTGTAACCTAAATAGCAAGGCTAAATTACTCTTAGACTAAAACTTTCTCTGGAGCTTCCTTAAGAAAGGTTAAAAGTAAAACTGAAAAAGTTCGAAGTTATTTCAAGTAACTTAACTAAACACCTGAAAAATCAAGTCTTTAAAGGAATAGAAAAAAATCAATTAATAATATAAAATTTATAATGTCAAGTATCTAATTGAAAGAATTACCTAGCACACCAAAAGTAGGAAAACATTACCAAAATCATGATAAAAATAAATCAATAGAACCAAATCCAAAATAATAGTTTAATGTAACTAACAGACAAGGATATTAAGATAGCTATTATAAATAGCTCTAAATGTTTAAACAGGAAGAGGAAAATAACATGGTTAGAAGAAAAAGGAAAGATATCTTTAACATCACAAAAAGAAACTTTTAGAGAAGAAAAAATAACTGAACGGACAGTTAACATTTGGTGGAATAACAGTTTAGACATTACAAATATATATACATGTACACACACAAGATAAAACTCAGAGGTGAAGCATATAGAAAAAAAAAGGAAGACCCAAAATGAAGAAAAAAAATGAAGAGAGCAATATGATTTGTGTGACAATAACAAGTATCCCCAACTTATATCAATGGATAGATCACCTAGAGAGAAAATCAGTAAGGAAACATTGACCTTTAATCACGTTAGACCAGATGGACTTAACAGATATTTACAGAACATTACATCCAAAAGCAACAAACAGAAAGCAATTCTTTTCAAGTGCACATGAACATTTTCCAAGATAGGTCTTATGCTAAGCCCCAAAATAAGTCTTAGTGTATTTAAGATTTAAATTACATCAAGCATATTTTCTGACCACAATGGTATGAATCTAGAAATTAATTACATGAAGAAAACTGGAAAATTCACATATATGTTGGCATTAAACAAAGTGCTACTGAGCAACCAATTAGCCAAAGAAGAAATCAAAAGATAAATAAAAATACCTTGAGACAAATGAAAATGGAATTGTAATTTAGCAAAATTTATGAAACATGAAACAAAAGCAGTTCACAATGACAAATGCTTACCTCAAGAAACAAGAAAAATCTCAAGTAAACAGTCCTTTATACCTCAAGGAACTAGAATAAGAACAAAGGAGGCCCAAAGTTAGGAGAAGGGAGGAAATAAACGTTAGGACACAAATAAATGAAATGGAAACTGAAAAGACATTAAGGAAGAGTAATGGAACTAAAAGCCAATTCTTCAAAAAGATAAAGAAAATTGACAAATATGAGGCTAGCATTACCCTGATACCAAAACGAGAAAAGACATTACAAAAAAAGAAAGTCATAGGCCAATATTCTTGATGAATGTAGACACAAAAGTTCTCAACAAAATATCAGCAAACTGAATTCAAAAATACATTAAAAGGATCACTCACCATTATCAGGTAGGATTTATTCCACAGATGAAATGGTGGTTCAACATCCATAAGTCAATGTGATACACCATATTAAAAATGAAGAAAAAAATCATATGATCATCTCAAATGATGCAGAAGAAGCATTTGACAAAATTCAACATCTATTTATGATTAAAACTCTCAACAAAGTGGGTACAGAAGGAACATTCCTCAACATAATAAAGGCCATATATGACAAGCCCACAGCTAACATAATAATCAATGGTGTAAAGCTAAATGTTTTTCTTCTAAGATTAGGAAGAAGGATAGGGATACTCATTCTTGTCACTTTTATGCAACATAATATTAGAACACTTAGCCAGAGCAATTAGGCAAGGAAAAAAATAATCTAAATTGGAAAGGAAGAAGTAATACTGTTAATAACTGAAGATAACCTGATATTTTATAGAGAAACAAAGATCCCATCAAAAAACTGTCAGAATAAATGAATTCAGTAAAGTTTCAGGATGCAAAATCAATACACAAGAATCTGTTGCATTTCTGTACACAATAATGTATCACAAAGAGAAATTAGGAAAGGAATCCCATTATAACTTCATCAAACAGAATAAGATACTTAGGAATAAATTTAACCACGGAGGTGAAATACCTGTATATTGAAAACATAAGATATTAAAGAAAGACTTGAAGATGAGAAACTAAATGGAAAGATAGTCTATACTCAAGAATAGAAAGAATATTGTTAAAATATCCATACTATCCAAAGCAATCTACAGATTCAATGCAATCCCTATCAAAATTTCAATGACATTTTTCATAGAAATAGAACAAAATATCCTAAACTGTGTATGGAACAATAAAAACTCCAAGTAGCCAAAGCAATCTTGAAAAAGAAGAGCAAGCTGGAGGCAGCATATTACCTGATTTCAAGGTATATCACAAAGCTACAGTAATTAAGATAGTATGACATTTCCATAAAAACACATGTAGATCAACAGAACAGAACAGAGCCAAGAAATAAGCCCATGCATATATGGACAACTAATTTTTGACAAAAGAGCCAAGAATGGAGAAAGGACAGTCTCTGCAATAAATAGTGTTGGGACAATTAGACAGCCACATGCAAAAGAATGAAACTGGACTACTATCTTACACCATATACAAAATTTAACTCTAAATGGGTAAAAGACTTGAATATAAGACCTGAAACCAGAAAATCCTAGAAGAAAATATAGTGGTAAATTCCTTGACATACATCTTGGCAACTATTTGTTTAAATCGGACACCAAAAGCAAAAGCAACAAAAGCAAGAGTAAACAAATGGATGGCATCAAACTAAAAAGCTTCTACAAAGCAAAGGAAACCTCAAAAAAAATGAAAAGGCAACCTACTGAATGAGAGAAGATATTTGCAAATCATACATCTGATAAAGGGTTAGTATCCAAAATGTATAGAGAAATCACACAGCCAAATAGAAAATAAAAAACCCAAATCTAAAAAATCAAATTAAAAAATGGGCATTTTCCCGAAGAAAACATACACATGGCCAACAGGTATATAAAAAAGCACTCTTCATTATTAATAAAAAAAGTGCAAATCAAAACCACAATGAGATATCACCTCACACCTGTTAGAATGGCTATTATCAAAAAGACTAGAAATGGCAAGCTGTGGAAAGAATGTGGAGAAAAGGGACCCCCTGTGCAGTGCTGGTAGCAATGTAAATTGGTTTAGGTACTAGGGAAAATGGTATGGATGTTCTTCAAAAAAATTAAAAACAAAACTACCATATGATTTAGCAATTCCACTTCTGGGCATTTATCTGAGAAAAAAAATCACAACTGTGAAAAGTTATATTCATGCCCATGTTCATTTCAGCACTTTACTATAACCAAGGTGTGGAACCAACTTAAATGTCCATCAAAGGATGAATAGATAAACAAACTGTGAATGGAATATTATTTAGTCATAAAAAATGAAGATGCCATTTTTGACAATCTGTATGGACCTTGAAGGCATTATACTAAGTGAAATAGACAGAGAATGATAAATATTATTTGATCTCACTTACATGTATAATCTAAAAATGAATATATTTTAAGAAAAAAACAAGCTCATAGGTACAGAGGACCAATTGATGTTTGCCAGAGGTGGGGAGGATGGTTCAGGGGAGAAATGGGTGAACTGTTTTTGATTTTAGTTTAAAGTTTAAATAATTTGAAAATAAAATTTTTAAAAAATGTACTTAAACTCCTTTATATTTTGCCTGACCCTCCAAAAAACATCTAGTAAGCATAGCTATTTTATCATTAACAAAAATTAAATAAATATGGCTAATTGGACATCAGAAGGAAAAGAGTGGGAGGTAAATAAAAGTGTTTGAAGAAATATTGATAAAAAATTCCCCAAATTTGATGAAAACTATAAACTCAGGTATCAAAGCAGCTCAATTAATCTCAAGCTGAACAAATACAACGAAACTCATCTCAAGGTATATAATGATTTGATGAAAACCAGAGATACAGAGAAAATCTTCATGCAGCCAGAGATAAAGGATACATTACATACAGAGGAACAAAGAAGAATAAAAATTTTGACAAAAACTAAGTTAAGAGATAATTTAGAGATATCTTAAGAGCACTGCACTGAAAGAAAAACAACACAGTAAAATATTTTTCAAAATTGGTAGTGAAAAAACATTTCAGACACATAAAAGTGACACAGTTCATTGTCATTTTCCCTGAACAACAAAAATGTTTAAGCAAGTTCTTCATGCAGAAGTGAAATGATACCAGTTGGAAATTTAGATCTGTGCCCGCATGCATGCACACACATATAAAATGGAAGTCACCAGAAATGGTAAATATGTGAATAAATATAAAAGACATTTTCTTCTCATGTTTAATCTCTCAAAAAAATAACCAGTAAAAATAGTAACAAGGAATTATAATAATCCTAACCTGTATATAAGTAAAAACAACAGCATAAACAATGAAGGGAAAATAGAAGCATATGGATATAAAATGATTATATTATACATAAGGGTGTAAAATATTGTTGAGTATAAACTATGAAAAGATGAAGATGTATATTTTAATCTTTAGAAGAACTACTTAAAAGTAAAATGAAGAAATACAGATAATCTGTAATGGGGATAAAGAAGAATCATTAAAAAATGCAATTAATCAAAAATAAGGAAAAAAGATAAAAAGGATGGACAAATAGGAAAATTAATAGCAAAATGGTTGAGAAATAAATCACAATCATAACTGACATTCTCTAACTTTTCTCTCACTGATCAACAGAACAAGTAAACAGAAAATCAGTAATATTGTGGAAGACTTGAATAACTTGACCAGCTTGACTTAAATGTCTTTTATAAGTCACTCTATCAGAAAGTAACGAATATTAGGATTTTCATGTGCTTATGGAAGTTCATTAAGTTAGACCTATTTTTGGCTATAAAGCAAGTCAGTAAATTTAAAAGGGTTTAAGTTATAGAAATTATTTTCCCTGACCACAATGAAACTAAAGCAGAAATCTATATCAGATACCTGGAATAGTCCCAATATTTAGAGATTAAACAATGCCTTTCTATATAATCCACAAGTTAAAGAAGAAATTATAGGTATTACTAGAAAATATATTGAATAAAAGTGAAAAGGCAATGTAAAAATTTGGAACATGAAAATAAAGCAGTAAAGAGAGGGAAATTAATAGCATTAAAATACATTAGTAAAGAAAATAGGTAAAAAATATTGATGTTGTAAACTTCTGGATATTTATCATATATTCACACAAAGAAGGCAACAAAAGTCTCATTGCAACTTTATTTCACAATGGTTACAAACCAGAAACAATCTCTGTGTCTTATCAACTCATAAATGAATAAATAAATTATGGCAAGTAATGTAATATTATTTAACAGAAAATGAACAGACAACTGACAAACATGTAAAAAAAAAAAAGATTTTAAAAGGCTTATGCAAAGCAAAAGCACCCAAGCACAAAATAGTGTTCTTTTCTTTTGTATCATTAATATACAATTACTTGAGCAACATTGTGTTACTAGATTCCTCCCATTATCATGTCCCCACCACATACCCCATTACACTCACTGTCCGTCAGTGTAGTAAGATGCTATAGTATCACTATTTGTCTTCTCTGCGCTATATTGCCTTACCCGTGCACCCCCGCTACATTATGTGTGCTAATCATAATGCCCCCTTATTACCCTTTTCCCTCCCTTCCCACCAACCTCCCCACATAGTCCCTTTCCCTTTGGCAACTGTTCGCCCATTCTTGGGTTCTGTGAGTCTGCTGCTATGAGTCAGTTTTTACTTTGTTCTTATGCTCCACAGATGAGTGAAATCATTTGGTACTTGTCTTTCTCCACCGGCTTATTTCACTGAGCATAATACCCTCTAGCTCCATCCATGTTGTTGCCAATGGTAGAATTTGTTTTCTTCTTATGGCTGGATAATATTCCATTGTATATATGTACCACATCTTCTTTATCCATTCATCAACTGATGGACACTTACGTTGCTTCCATTTCTTGGCTATTGTAAATAGTGCTGCGATAAACACAGGGGTCCGTATGTCTTTTGAAACTGGGATCCTGCATTCTTAGGGTAAATTCCTAGAAGTGGAATTCCTGGGTCAAATGGTATTTCCGTTTTAGGTTTTTGAGGAACCTCCGTACTGCTTTCCACAATGGTTAAACTAGTTTACATTCCCATCAGCAGTACAGGAGGGTTCCCCTTTCTCTGCATCCTCGTGTTTGTTCCTATTCTTTTCTATGTTGGTTATCCTAACTGGCATGAGGTGATATCTCATTGTGGTTTTAATTTGCATTTCCCTGATAATTAGCAATGTGAAGCATCTCTTCATGTGCCTGTTGGCCATCTGAATTTCTTCTTTGGAGAAGTGTCTGTTCATATCCTCCATCCATTTTTTAATAGGGTTATTTGCTTTTTGAGTGTTGAGGCATATGAATTCTTAATATATTTTGGATGTTAACCCCTTGTCAGATATGTCATTTACAAATATATTCTCCGATACTGTAGGATGCTTTTTTGTTCTGCTGATAGTGTCTTTTGCTGCACAGCAGCTTTTTAGCATGATGTAGTCCCATTTCTTCATTTTTTATTTTGTTTCCCTTGTCCAAGGAGATGTGTTCAGGAAAAAGTTGCTCATGTTTTTATTCAAGAAATTTTTGCCTATGTTTTCTTCCAAGAGTTTTATGGTTTCATGACTTACATTCAGGTCTTTGATCTATTTTAACTTTACTTTTGTGTATGGGGTTAGACAATAATCCAGTTTCATTCTTTTGCATATAGCTGTCCAGTTTTGCCAACACCAACTGTTTAAGAGGCTGTCATTTCTCCATTGTGCATCTATGGCTCCTGTATCGTATATTAATTGACCATATATGCTTGGGTTTGTATCTGAGTTCTCTAGTCTGTTCCATTGGTCTATGGGTCTGTTCTTGTGCCGGTACCAAACTGTCTTGATTACTGTGGCTTTGTAGTAGAGCTTGAAGTCAGGGAGCATAATTCCCCCCACCTTATTCTTCCTTCTCAGGATTGCTTTGGCTATTCTGGGTCTTTTGTGGTTCCATATGAATTTTAGAACTATTTGCTCTAGTTCGTTGAAGAATGCTGTTGGTATTTTGATAGGGATTGCATTGAATCTGTAGATTGCTTTAGGCAGGATGGCCATTTTGACAATATATTCTTCCTATCCATGAGCATGGGATGTGTTTCCATTATTCGTATCTTCTCATTTCTCTCATGAGTGTCTTGTAGTTTTCAGAGTATAGTTATTTCACTTCCTTGGTTAGGTTTATACCTACATATTTTATTCTTTTTGATGTAATTGTGAATGGAATTGTTTTCCTGATTTCTCCTTCTGCTTGATCATCATTAGTGTATAGGAATGCAACAGATTTCTGTGTATTAATTTTGTTTCCCACAACTTTGATGAATTCAGGTATTATATTTAGTAGTTTTGGAGTGGATTCTTTTGGTTTTTTTTATATAAAATATCATGTCCTCTGCAAACAGGGACAGTTTAACTTCTTCCTTATCAATCTGGATGCCTTGTATTTCTTTGTTTTGTCTGATTGCTGTGGCTAGGACTTCCAGAACTATTTTGAATAACAGTGGGGAGAGTGGGCATCCCTGTTTTGTTCCCAATCTTAAAGGAATACCTTTCAGCTTCTCACTGTTAAGTATAATGCTGGCTGTTGGTTTATCATATATGGCCTTATGTTGAGGTACTTGCCCTCTATATCCATTTTGTTGAGAGTTTTTATCATGAATGGATGTTGAATTTTGCCGAATGCTTTTTCAGCATCTATGGAGATGATCATGTGGTTTTTTGTCCTTCTTTTTGTTGATGTGGTGGATGATGTTGATGGATTTTCAAATGTTGTGCCATCCTTGCATCCCTGGGATGAATCTCTATTGATCATGATGAGTGATCTTTTTGTTGTATTTTTGAATTTGGTTTGCTAATATTTTGTTGAGTATTTTTGCATCTATGTTCATCAAGGATATTGGTCTGTGATTTTCTTTTTTTGTGGTGTCTTTGCCTGGTTTTGATATTAGAGTGATGCTGGCCTCATAGAATAAGTTTGGAAGCATTCCCTCTTCTATTTTTTGGAAAACTTTAAGGAGAATGGTTATTATGTCTTTAAATGTCTGATTAAATTCAATGTTGTATCCATCTGGTCCAGGGATTTGTTCTTGAGTAGTTTTTTGATTACCAGTTCAATTTCATTGCTGGTAATTGGTCTATTTAGATTTTCTGTTTCTTCCTGGGTCAGTCATGGGAGGTTGTATTTTTCTAGAAAGCTGTCCATTTCTTCTAGGTTATCCAGTTTGTTAGCATATAATTCTTCATACTATTCTCTCATAATTTGTATTTCTGTGGTTTCTGTAGTGATTTTTCCTTCTCATTTCTTATTCTGTTTATGTGTGTAGACTCTCTTTTTTTCCCAATACATCTGGCTAAGGGTTCATCTATTTTGTTTATTTTCTTGAAGAACCATCTCCTGCTTTCATTGATTCTTTCTATTGTTTTATTTTCTTGATTTTATTGTTTCTGCTCTAATCTTTATTATGTCCCTCCTTCTACTGACTTTGGGCCTCATTTGTTCTTCCTTTTCTAGTTTCATAAATTGTGAGTTTAGAACGTTCATATGGCATTGTTCTTCCCTAAAGTAGGCCTGTACTGCACTATACTTCCCTCTTAGCATGGCCTTAGCTGCATCCCACAGATTTTGCAGTGTTGAGTTATTGTTGTCATTTGTCTCCATATACTGCTTGATCTCTATTTTTACTTGGTCATTGATCCTTTATTTAGGAGCATGTTATTAAGCCTCCATGTATTTGTGGGCTTTTTTGTTTTCTTTGTGTAATTTATTTCTAGTTTCATAGCTTTGTGATCTGAGAAGCTTGTTGGGACAATTTCAATCTTTTTTGTATCTACTGAGACTCTTTTTGTGGCCTAGTATATGATCTATTCTTGAAAACGTTCCATGTGCATTTGACAAGAATCTGTATTCTGCTGCTTTTGGGTTTAGAGCTCTATAGATGTCTGTTAGGTCCATGTGTTGTTCAGTGCCTCTGTCTCCTTACTTACGGTTGATCTATCAGAGTGAGTGGAGTGTTGAAGTCTCCTAGAATGAATATATTGCATTCTATTTCCCCTTTTAATTCAGTTAGTATTTGTTTTACATATGTAGATGCTCCTGGTATGGGAGCATAGATATTTATAATGATTATATCTTCTTGTTGAATTGACCCCTTTATCATTACATAATGTCCTTCTTTGTCTCTTGTGACTTTCTTTGTTTTGAAGTCTATTTTGTCTGATTCAAGTACTGTAACTCCTGCTTTTTTCTCCCTATTAGTTGCATGAAATATCTTTTCCCATCCCAGTAGTTTCAGTCTGTGTATGTCTTTGGGTTTGAAGTGAGTGTTTTGTAGGCAGCATATAGATGGGTCTTGTTTTTTATCCATTCATTCACTCTATGTATTTTGATTGGTGCATTCAGACCATTTACATTTAGGGTGGTTATCGGTAGGTATGTACTTATATCCATTGCAGGCTTTAGATTCGTGGTTATCAAAGGTTTGAGGGTAATTCCCTTACCATGTAACATTCTAATTTAACTCAGTTAATATGCTATTACAGACACAATCTAAAGGTTCCTTTTTTTTCCTCCTTCTTTTTCTTCCTCCATTCTTTATATATTAGGTATCATATTCTGTACTCTTTGTCTATCCTTTGATTGACTTTAGGAGTAGTTGCTTTGATTTTGCATCTGCTCAGTAATAAATTGTTCTATTTGCTGTGGTGTTATTTCCCCTGTTATTTCCCCTGGTGATAGCTATTTAGGCTTAGGAATATTTCCATCTATAGCAATCCCTCCAAAATGCACTGTACAGGTGGTTTGTGGGAGGTAAATTCTCTCAGCTTTTGCTTATCTGAAAATTGTGTAATTCCTCCTTCAAATTTAAATGATAATCTTGCTGGGTAGAGTATTCTTGGTTAGAGGCCCTTCTTTTTCATTGCATTAAATATATCATGCCACTCCCTTCTGGCCTGTAAGGTATTTGTTGAGAAATCTGATGATAGCCTGATAAGTTTTCCTTTGTATGTGATCGTTTTCTCTCTTTAGCTGCTTTTAAAAGTCTCTCTTTATCCTTTTTCTTTGCCATTTTAACTGTTATATGTCTTGATATTGTCTTTCTTAGGTCCCTTGTGTTGGGAGATCTGTGCATCTACATGGCCTGAGAGACTATGTCCTTCCCCAGACTGGGGAAGTTTTCAGCAATTACCTCCTCAGTGACACTTTCTATCACTTTTTCTCTCTCTTCTTCTTCTTCTGGTACCCCTATAATATGAATATTTTTCCTTTTGCATTGGTCACACAGTTCTCTCAATATTCTTTCATTCTTAGAGATTCTTTTTTCTCTCAATTTCTATTCCATTTACCATCTCTTCTACATCTAATCTGCATTTAAATCCCTCCATTGTATGTTTCAGATGTGAATTTCTTAATGATTGAATCTCCATGCTGTATTCATCCCTGAGTTCTTGAATATTTTTCTGTACCTCCATGAGCATGTTTATGATTTTTATTTTGATCTCTCTTTCAGGAAGATTGGTGAGTTCAGTTTCATTTGGCCCTTTTCTGGTGTTTCTGAGATGTTTTTTTGAACCATGTTCCTTTGACATTTCATATTTCTATGTGATGCCCTCTAGTGCCCAGAAGTTCTAGTCTCTGGTGCTGCTCAGACCCTGCAGTGAGGTTGGGGATCACAGCGGAGTGGCACTGGTACCTGGTGGGAGGAAAGAGCTGTTTCCTGCTTCCTGGCTGCAGTGCCTGTCTCCAGTGAAAGAGCCAGTGGGCTGAGCACGCAGGTGTAAGCCTCTGTGCTTTGCGTCTCTAGCTCTTGTAGGCGGGCCCTCCCTCTGGCTGGCCTGATGCCCACACAGTGACTGCCGGTTTGTGAGCCGGTGCTGTCAGGCCAGGAGGAAGGTTCGGTTGGCTGTGTGTCACAGTGGGTGACCTTGCAGCTGAGTAGCCAGTCATGGGAATGGAGTGCCTGTAGCCCCTCAATGTTCCCAACTTGCTGGGCAGAGTGCGCCCCCACAACTTTGTCCACCTATTCCTTCTCCTGTGCAGCAAGCTCCGTGCAAACCCTGCCCCTTCAGCAGCCCTCTCACTGCTAGGAAGCCTCTCAGATTGCCCACCTTTCCTTTGTCCCAGAGTAGTCAGATATGGATCCTCGTCCTCCACAAACAGCCGGAATCTCAGTCTCTCAAGCATTCCGCCTGTCCCAGGTCCCCAAACCCACCAACCTTCAGAGCACCACACAATGTAGGTTTGTGCTCCAAATCATATCTCCAGGGCTGGGTGTTCAGCAGTCTTAGGATTCCACCCCCTCTCTGCTCTGTTTCTCTCCCTCCTGTCTGTGAGCTGGGGTGGGGGAAGGGCTTTGGTCCCACCGGGCCATGGCTGTGGTATATTACCCTGTTTTGTGAAGTCTGCTCTGTTCTCCAGGTGTATGCAGTCTGGTGCAGCCTTCTTTCCTGTTGCTGTTTTAGGATTAGTTGTATTAACTATATTTTTGTATTATATGTTGTTTGGGGAGGCGTTCTCTGTTTCACCTCTCATACTACCATCGTGAATCAATCTCTCTGACAAAATGCTGTTTTATATGATTCCACTGACATGAATTTCCAGGACACTCAAAACTGTGGTGACTTAAAAGAGATCAGGAGTTGCCATAAGCAACTGCTCTAAGGATAGAAGTATGGCTAATAAAGACAAGAAGAGAATGTTTGGTATGACGGATTCTATATAATTTGGTGATGGTTTTAGGACTGTAAATACTTATCAAAATTCATTGAATTGTATGCTGAAAATTGGTGAAATTTATTGTATGTAAATCACACCCCAGTAAAGCCAATTTTAAATAATACAGTAATGCCAGAAAAATAAGAAATCTGTGAACTGGTTTTAGATTCCTCACAGGAGGCAAGAACCATTTAAATAAATATGCAAGAGAACCTCCTCTTTCTATGCACTCCTATAATTCTGAGAACTGAAAAATACATTTATAGTGTTTAGTTTTCAGTTCAAGTTGCACTGGTGGCACTGCGACTCTTAAAGCAAAGGAGAAGTATGTGACCTGCTCAATTTGTTCTAGGAGTTATGACTGGAAAGTCTTAATCATAGAAAGTATAGGCTGTGATGCCTCCTGCCAGTGTCTGTTTTATTTAGTTTCATGAGCTATCTAATTTTATTAGCTTAGAATTTCCTTAGAAGCATGCATAGTATTTCCCTATGCGTAATATATTGCACTATGTATTGTAACCAAAGGATTTATTTAGGCTGAATTAAAATGTGAAAAAGATGCACTAATTGTTTAAGGTGTGAATCAACATTAGTTATTAACCCTAGCTGGATTTTACCACTTAAATATTATAAAGGCATTATGTAATCTTCAGTATGAAGGTGAAACATTAGGAGGAAATATTCAAGTTGGAAATGTTGGAAAAGTCCTCCTGGAAGAGATGGCAATGTTCTAGTGTAGAAAGAGTATAATCTTTGAAATTGGAATAATATGGTTTCAGGAAAATTGATATTGTGAAGATGAAATTAAATGTTTGTAAAAATACTTTGTGTAATATAAATTTCTAAATCTTAATTGCTAATATTTGGATTTTTATTTCTAATATGGTGATTTCACACAGTGTAACTTGACACTCAGATATTATCTATCCTTCTTTATTATTAAATATGTTCCACCCAGCTTAGGAAAAGCTAAAAATTCAGTTAAAACAAATATATTTCAGATACAAGAGGCAAAATGAATAAAGGTCTAAGAGTGGAGGAGAAAAATGTAGTGGTGTAATGAAGGAAAGTGAAAGAAAAGGTGGTGGAATGTCAAGTTCTTAGGGGGAAGGTAGGGGAAATGCAAGTGGAGGGATAGACAGTGGTGTCACTGAGAAAAATCCGTAAGTGCCAGACTGAATAGTTTTAGCCTAATTCAAAGGCAATAGGATTTTTAAGGAGAGGTATAATCAAGGTTTACATAAGAAAGTGTACTCTGGCACTGCACAAGGTAAGTGCAGGGGAAAGAGGATAGAAACAACTCGTAAGGATGTTTTTGTCCATCATAGCACACTGGGGATTACTTCCAGGTGTTTCCCTAAGACACCTGCAGATGTGCACAGAAGTCAAGGAAGGCCCAACACTAAAGAGTCAAGAAAAAGAAAATCGCACACAGAAATTCTATCTTCATTTATAAGAGGGCCACTTCCATAGTAGAAAAGATTTTCACTCCACACCGTCCTACCCCAGTTGTCCTGCCGTGTTCCAGCCGTATTTCAGCCTAAATAACAAGACACTTCACAGTACACTGTTTCCATGGGTCATGAAACCATTTGTACACTCACTGCACTTCCGTTTGTTTTCTCCTCTTAATGGGTTTGAGGACTTGGCAACCTTTGAAAATCAAATTTACAGTATTGTCAGGAAACTGTGCCTTTAGGAAAAAATGGATGCAGTTGTGCCACTGGACATACCAAAACAGCACAGAAAATTATACAAAGAAATCACAGATACAGAGCAATCAAGTCAGCTTAACTGTGTCTCCCAGATATGACTACCTCTGAATTTAGAAGCTTTTCTTTTGAAGGCAGAATCTGTTTTTCAGCTATTTCCATGTTCCTGCACAGGAAACACTCATACATCCCTCCATTAACATTAATGTGAGCCCATGGTAATATGCTTAAAATTTAGATGACATGGTCAAAAAGTACCTTTTGTTGTGTAGGTGGTACATTTGAGATTCTACTATGGCAAACATGGCAAATAAAAAACATTCAACATTTTGTTTCAGATGTTTGCAATTTGAGTGCCACAATAATCATATAGGTGAAAACTGTCACTGTAACTAATTATAAATAGAGAAACAGTTTCAGAGAGGGTTAAAAAAATACATGTCCGAAGTCTCACAACCAGTGAATTATAGAGCTTGAATTCGAACCTAAGTTGTCTTATTACAGAGCCCACTTACTCCACTGCCACACTATGCTGCCTTGGACTGAAGGCAGCTCTACCTTCTGTCATAAGTCTTACTGCTGTATAAACTGCATTATTGTTAAATGTGTTTAGGTTTCTCTTTCCAACATGTTGAGAGATAATGACATTTAAAGAACCTGTTTAGAAAAATGCCTGACACCATATGTGAATTTAATTAATGACAGCTAATATTAATTATTAAAATAGGGAAGCAAAGACAAATTTCTAGCTAATGTTATCTAAAAGAGCCTGAACAAAGACTTAAAATGTGAGAAGGATTTGAATAGATAAAATTGAAGAGAAACAATATTCAAGGTGGGAAACAAAGGCATGGTGGTAGAAGCATGGAAGTATCCTGGTTTGGGCAATACAGATCTTCCTCAACTTACAATGGGGTTACATCCAGATTAACCCTTGTAAGTCAAAAATATCCTAAGTCAAATATCCATTTTATATATCTAACCTATTGAACATCATAGCTTAATCTTGCCTACCTTAAACATGTTCAGAACACTTACACTTAGGAAAAATCATCTAACACAAAGTGTATTTTATAATAAAGTGTGTGGACTATCTCATGTAATTTATTGAATATTATACCAAGTGAAAAACAGAATAGTTGCATGGGTGCAGAATGGCTGTAAGAATATGGGTGGTTTACTCATGATCACATGATTAACAGGGAGCTGTGGCTCACTGTCACTGCCCAGAATCACAGGAATATCCTACCACACATCACGGGCCCAGGAAAACATCCAAATTTAAAATTCAAAGTACAGTTTTTACTGAACTCATATCACTTTTGCATCATTGTGAAGTTGGAAGATCATGTCAATCCATGGCAATTTGGGGACCAGCTGAACAATACACAGTCACCTCACTCATGCAGCACTTTGTTCTTGAGGATACAAGGTTGCAACACTGCTGCTGGAAGGTGAAACACTGCTGTAATGCATCAACTGTGGCATTCAGTGGACATATTTGGGAAGGTTCATTAGGCAGGAGCCTTGCATATAAGTTCTAGATCCACCCAGGGATTGGTTTTTGCATCAATTATTACTGAATATAAGAACCAAATATTGTTAAAACTAGAAATGACAACTAGAAATTATGCAATTCAATAGATCTTAATGTGTAGATGGACCCATACAGACCACAGATAATATTTAGGAAGGCTATAAACCCTATAACCATGTAGGCAAACTTTGCAATGTTTTAGTGTATATTCTTTTTTTTTTCTTACTGAGAAAAACATCATTGTTTTATCATGTTATCAGAGTTAAGAACCACTTATCTGGGACAACCTATAAAAAGTTGAGTCCTATAGAGAAAAAGTGAATTTTACACAGCTAGTCAGTCGATGACAAAGCCAGAACTAAAACCTATTTTATCCTCTTTTTCTTATTCCAATAAAAAATAATTGAAAAGATGTGTTTTCATATTTAATATTTTACATATTTTGCCTAACCAAAGAAAAGGTGAACAGTCAATATGAGACGTAAGGAATCAGAGATTGCATTTGTTTCATTTACAGTGACCCCAGTGCAAAGACATAGCCTGACACATGGTAGGCTCTCAATAAATGTTTGTTGAATTAATTAATGAATAACATTAACTGATCTGATACATTGTATTGCTGCAGTCTTGGATTTCTGAGAACAAATGTGTATTTCAACCACATGGTGGAGCCATTTTATAGCTTATTTGAAAAATAGGGCAAAGGAAAATACACTATCTTTTCCTTGATAAAGTGATTTAAATACAGACTATGACAAAATTTATCTATATAACTTATCTGGTAAATCATCTCACTTAGAACCTTGTAGATGGAAAAATGGCCATAGACATGAGTATATGGTAGAGGATGGTAGTGTTGCATATGAGCAGTTTTTGCTTATTGTAGTATAGTATAGAGAGTGTCTTTATCAAAGTGACATTTACTTGGTAGGCTTCCACTATTTGGAAGGTAATGAGAAAGTTTGTATTTGTGTGCATTTATGTGAGTGTTTGGACAAGTTGACATTATTGAAATGATTTTACCCTTCTCTTATAGTTTTACAAAAGGTTAGGAGAAGGCCACCTAATGTTTGTTGGAGCATACAGATAAAAGTAGTAGCTGAGTAACCTGCTACTGAGAGCATACTCATTGAGTTAACAGCAAAGGCAGGGTCTGGCATTCCCTACAAAACTCCTAGGATGTTCCAGGCTTAAAGTCAGAGGTATGATGACAAGGAGGAAGGAAAAAGGAAGAAAGGAAGAAAAGAAGGAAAGAAAGAAAGATAAAAAGAAGTGGCTGTTTTGGTGGTAAGCAATTATAAGGAGGCTGGTAGCTTTATGACAAAAGCAACTAAAACTGTAGGCCAACAAGCTTACCAGACAGAAACATGGAAAGAGACAGTTAAAAAGAGCCTTCCTGGAGTCAAAACAAACCTCAAAGACTAGTTTCAAAAACTACCTTTGCTTGGATTATTTGTATCAAACAGTAATACCATTTAGGCCACAGAGTATTAATGAAGGTAATAGAGCAATCAGCCAGTAATAGGAGGAACCAAGAAGATGAGTGGAATATCAATGCAGAACATTTAGCAGAGATCAGAGAAAATGATGGCCAAAGGGAACCCTGCTAAGATCATTGTTATCCCAAGACGACTGTGTGCACACTAAAGACTGCACCCGTTGAGGGACGAAATCAGAGGGTTTGTGCTGATAGGGAAATAGGTTTCATTAAAATAATACAAATAATTCACTAAACAAATTAATAAGCGAACAACAACAAAACAAACCCAAGAAAAACATAAGGATAATCAATATCAAGAATTGCTACAATATATTACCTAAAATATTAAAATTTCAAAAAAACTTATGAGATATGCAATGAAACAGGAAAATATGACCCAACATACACCAAAAAAAAGGCAAGCAATAAAAACTGCCAGTGAAAAGATCAAGATGTTGGATTTAATGGACAAAAATTTAAAAATACATTATAACTAGGTTTAAATAATGAAAGGAAGCCATTCTTAAAGAAGTCGGAAACTAATATAACGATATGTCAATCAATACAGATAAAGGAATTATAAGAGAATCAAATGAAAATGATCAAAATGCCCAAAGTAATTTCATATATATTACAATAACCAAAATGAAATATAAACTAATGTAACTCTGAATAGAGTAAATTTGAGCTGGAAAAAGAAAGAATCCATAAACTGTAAAGTAGAACAAAGACATTATGCAATCTGAAAAACAGTGACAATAGGAATGACAAAAAATGAACAGAGCTAAAAAAATTAGAATATTGACTAAGAATCCCCAAATTTGATAAAAACATTAATATATACATTGAAGGAGCTCCATGAACTTGAAGTAGGAACATGCAAAGAGATGCACACACAAACACACCATAGTAAAAATGATGAAATCCACAAAGAGCATCTTGAAAGCAGCAAGAAAAAAAGACTCATCACGTTGAAGGAACCCCAATAAAAGAATTAGCTGGCTTCTCATTAGAATCAGTAGAGACCAGAAAGCAACAGGGTAACATATCCAAAGCACTGGAAGAAAAAATACTGTCCACCAAGAATCTTATATCCAGGAAAACTGTGTATCCAAAATAAAAGTGAAAGACAGACATTCCCAGAGAAACAATGAAAGAATTCTTCTCTAAAAGAATCACTGATGTTAATTTAAACCCCCATGAGAAAACAAAGAACACTGTTGAGGGTTATTACAAATTTGTAAAAGGCTATATATATATGTGTGTGTATATATATACACATATATACATATATACACACATATACATGTATATATACACACACACACATATTTCTTCTTTCTTATCTGATTAAAAAACAATTGTATAAAATAATATGTATATAACATAATGTTGGGCCTGTAACATATACAAATGCAATATATTGGACAAGAACAGCACGAAGAGATGTTTTGGAGGAAAAAAACAGTGGAGAAGGAGATAACACTATATCTTAAATTGAATCCACAGGAATACATGAAGAGACTAGAAATGGCAAATAATAAGATGACTAAAACAAATTCTATGTAAACCCTTCTTTAATAGACATAAAATTTATAAATTAATAGTTATAGCAATGTTTATTGGGTTTGTAACATACATAAATGTATATAATAAGAATAACATAGGGAAATACTATAAAACACTGTATGCTAACAAATCAGGTCACCTATATTCTACGGACCCATTCTTAGAAAGACACAAATTATTGAAATTCAAGAAGAAAGGCAAATTCTGAGTTGATATATAACAAATAAAGATGTTAAATTAGTAAGAAAAAAACTACCCACAAGAAAATTCAGACCCAGAGGACTCTCCCCATTGTATTATTTTATCACCCTTGTCAAAAATCAGTTGTCCACAACTATGAGGGTTTGATTCTGACTTCCCAATTGTATCCAATGAATGTATATATGGTTTTAGATATTTCACAAGACAGTGTGGTACTGAAATAAGAATAAATACATAGATCAATGGAATAGAATTGAGAATTCAGAATCAAAGCTTCACATTTATGGTCAACTGACTTTTGACAAGGGTTCTAAGATAATATAATTGGGAAAGAATAATCATTTCAACAAATGATAGCAAAATATTGGATAGTCACATTCAAAATAATTTAGATTACTGATCATGCCTTAGGAAAAATGAACTCAAAATGGACCAAAGATCAAAACATAAGTGCTAATACTAAAAAATTCTTAGAAGGGAACATAGGCTGGTTTTAAGAAAAAATTGTGCTTCAAAGGAAACCATCAAGAAAGTAAAAAGACAAAACACCAAACAGGAGAAAATATTTTCAAATCATGTATGTACAATGGACTTTGATTTAGAATACATAAAGAAAAACTATTACAACTCAATAATAAAATGAAAAATAACCCAATTAAAAAGATTTGAGTGGCAAATTAAAAGATACTCAACATCATTAGCCATCAGGAAAATGAAAATCAAAATTACAATAAAAAACCAGTCTCTACCTTAATTAAGATGCCTGTTATAAAAAAGACAGATAAGAACAAGTATTGGTGAGGATATGGAGAAATTGGAACCATCTTATATTACTGGCAGAAATGAAAAATGGTGCAACCATTTTAGAAAGCATTTTTCTGGTTCCTCAAAAGATTAAATATGACCTTACTATATGACCTGGTAATTTCACCCCTACTTACCTAATCCAAGACAACTGAAAACAAACATCCACAAAATATCTTGTATACAAATGTTCATAGCAGCATTATTTATAATAGCCAAAAAGTAGAAATAATCCAAATATCCAATGACTATCAAATGGATAAGATGTGATACTCCATGCAATAGAATATTATTTAGCAATAAAAATAAATGAAGTACATGCTACAACATTGATGAAATTTGAAATTATGCAAGGTGAATCCAGTCACAGCATATCATATATTACATGATTCCATTTACATGAAATATCCAGAATAAGCAAATCTATGAGACAAAGTAAAAGAATGGGTTGTCACGGGCTTGGGCTTTTGGTGAGTTGGGTTTATTTTTGAGGTGATAATATGCTAAAATTTGTTGAGGTTATGGTTGTGCAATTCTGTTAATATGCTATAAATAATTAAATTTTATACTTTAAATTTGTGACTTGCATGGTATGATACATCTCCATAAAGCTGTTATTTTTAAAAAATGACATCCTCATGAAATTTCAGAAAAATAAAAAAACACATTTCTAAAAGCTTTCAGAGAGGCAAGAGAATTAACCTATAAAGGAATAAAAACCAGCATGGTATTATAAACAAGACAATTTGACAAAATTCAACATCCATTCATGATAAAAACTCTCAACAAAATGGGTACAGAGGGAACATATGTCAACAAAATAAAGGTCATATATAACAAACCCAAAGTCAACATCACACTCAATAGCAAATTCGAAAGCTTTTCCCTCTAAGATCAGGAACAACACAAGGATGCTCACTGTCACCACTTTTATTCAACATAGTACTAACCATAACCATCAGACAAGAAAAAGAAGTAAAAGCCCTTCAAATAGGTGAAGAAGTAAAACTGTCAGTATTTGCATATGACATGAGACATATATAGAAAATCCCTAAAGACTCCACCAAAAAAGTATTAGAACTATTAAATGGATTCAGTAAAGTTTCAGGATACAAAATTAATATAAAGAAATAAATTCTATTCACAATTGCATCAAAAATAAAATACCTAGAAATAAACCTAACCAAGGAAGTGAAAGACCTGTATTCTGAAAACTGTAAGACACTGATGAAAGAAATTAAAGACACAAATCAATGGGAATCTATCCCATGTTCATGGATAGGAAGAACTAATATTGTTAAAATGGTCATCCTGCCCAAAGCAATTTATATATTTACTGTAATCCCTATCAATATACCAATGGCACTTTTCAATGAACTAGAGCAAATAATCCTAAAATGTATACAGAACCACAAAGATCCCAAATAGCCAAAGCAATCTTGAGAAAGAACAAAGCTGGGGGTATTATGCTCTCTGATTTTAAGATACACTACAAAGCTACAGTGATTAAAACTACACATTATTGGGTCAGGAACAGAGCTATAGGTCAATGGAACAGAATAGGAAGCCCAGAAAAAAAATCTATGGGTAGCCAATAAATGTATGACAAAGGAGGCAAGAATATACAATGGGGAAAAGTCTCTTCAATAACTGGTGTTAGCAACCTATGGTATGGGAGAATATACTGCACTAGAATATTTGCATATTGAATGTTTTTATTCAAGTGTAAGTAGTATATTAGCTTTCTATTGCTGCATAACAAATTATCACAAATTTAGCAACTTAATCTACATTGAACAGTTCCCATGTGTCAAGAGCCCAGGTCTGGCTTAACTGGGTTCTCTGTTAAGGGTCTCACATAGCTGTATTCTAGGTGTTGCCTAGGCTATTTTCCCTTCTGGATCCCCAGGTCTTCTCCAAACTCATATGGTTATTGGAAGAATTCAGTTCCTCCTGCTTATAGGACTGATGCCCCTCCTTTCTTTCTGCTGTCACTGAGGGCTAAGTTCAGTTCTTATAAGACCACTGAGCCTTGCCATGTGACAAAATAGCTCTCTACTTCTTCAAATTCAGCAGTGTACTCTTTCTCCAGAGCTCTTCCCAGATGTCACCTGTTAGTCACAGGAGTGACTATGTAATCACCTTTTCAAGAAGCAAGTCACAATTTCCTACCAACACTCAAGAGGAGGGGACTATACAAGAATTTGACTCATTTGAAGGTCATCTTAGAATTCTGTCTACCATATACAGTATAAGTCTCAGAAAGTTTTCCCCTTATGCCTTTTCAAAGCAAGGTATCTCAGATATGCTCTTATAAAACATGGCAGAAAAACAACAACAATGACAGAAGATCTAAAAGAGATGGTACATACCACAAGTTCTATCTTGTTAGAGGTGTAGCCAGTGGACTCTCGTGTCAGCTCATACCAGCTCAGAAGAGCTGATTGCTAACTTCGTAAGAATTTTTCAGAACAGTTGTTAAATAAGTCATTATTAAAAATTGAATTATATAAATTTATAATTCAATAATATATTTCTTAAAACAGAGATAATGAATACTTGAAATGTATCACTTCCTAGCTATTTTACTACATTTTATTACTCTCTATGCCCTTGAGGCTATTTACATCTATTGTATCTTCATGGTAGAAATACTACATAACAACGAACTGCACATCTCTTTCCAACTGCATTCATTGACCTTCATATTGTTTGAAATTAGCCAGGTAGGGAGTATTTACACAATGTAAATTGGCAAATATTACATACAGCGGCTCAATCTGCCATCACAGAATTGGTTTTGAATATTTAGTACATCATTGGTTGCAGGAAGAAATTTTTGATTTCAAGACATGATGCCCTATGCCAAAGAAGGAAAATCTGGCTCTGTATAACTATGAACTTTGAATAATAAAATGATAGTAAAAGGTCTTGAGAGTTTGGGAATGGAGAAGAAATATTCAGAGGGTAGGACAGGTATTCGGATGTGGATAGGGTGTTGGGCTCTGACTCCACAGCCCAACTTAAGCCTTCCATTTCAAGTTGTTTTAGGACATGAATTTCTTAGCACCTTTGGTAAAGACTACTCATCATTAAAGTTCTCAGTTCAAGGATATTAATCCCTAGATGGGTCATACAACCAATTATTTTCTCTTCCTGATCCTGTGGAGTAAGAAAGAGAGTAAAGATAGCTGACCCAGATAGAGTACAAATTTATGAAACTATTAGTCCAAAGAACATCATATTCCTTTAAGCTTCACCCTTAATGAAGTATAGACTTATTGTGGGCAGAGGAGCAACCCTGCCTGAAAATGTCTTTAGGTTGAGCACGGACCTCGCACAGAATAGATGCTGAGGAAATATTGTATGTAGATACCATATTAAGTTGAATTGAGCTAAGTTACACCTGGCATAGAATTCAAGTGTATATCCAGTGCTTCACACTAAAAATGATTTAAGTCCCATAGAGATACTGTACTTAGAAAAAATGCTTATGTACAAAAGTAATTTGACAATTTTTAATGCATTCATGAGCATACTCTATAGAATATTTTTATATGATGTGAATCTCAGAGGTATATATCTATATCTAAAAAACAATTTCATTAATTTTATGGAAAACAATTAGAAATTTCCAACTAAAAAGTAAGAATACAACTCTTTGCAAATGTAAATTTCCTCTTTTTTTATGTACATTTTGAGTGTCTCATCTTTTGACCCAGAATGCTAGGGAAATACCTGGTTAACACTTTTTGACTTAGGTTTTGGAGGACACTTTTTTCTTTTTAACTCCAGGAACATTAAAATTTAAAGCATTTTCTTCATGCAGAAGGAGAATGGAGGAAACCAAATTTTGTTGAAGTGTTTCATTCTTCTAATTTCTCAGTGAGTACATGAATCCAGTATCTTATAAGTAGAAATGCTCATGATTCTAATATTTCAGTTTGAATTGTGCAGGGTGAAGTTTCTGATATAGTCCTGGGAAATGGCTTCTTAGATCAAGATCTCCAATTTGCAACACCGCCAATTTTGTAACCTTCACTGATAAAAATTCAGTGCTGTTTTGAGCTTGGCAATACCAAAGAATCCTAAAGTTGGTATTTGATTTTTGTTCAATATTTAACGATTATTAACAGGTAGTGTACACTTAGAATGGTTCTTCAACCAAGTCATGAACTGTTGTATTTTCATTATCCACCAGCCCTAGTTTATCTTCACTTTCTCCCATAACCAGCTTAGAATCTGTGGTTCACTATTAATGTCAGCACTTTGAAAATGCCCAGAATTCCATTCCTCTTTCTGCCTCCATCATCCTTGCAAAAATAACTCAACCATCCATCATTGTTATGACTAAAACAGAGCAGCTGGAAAGAATCATGCAATTGGGTAGAATAGTATATTAGTTTCCTAAAGCTACTGTAACAAATCATCACAAATTATTGGCTTAAAACAACAGAAAGTTGTTCCTGCACAGTTCTGGAGGACAAAAGTCAGAAATCATTATCGTTGGACTGAATTCAAGGTGTTGTTAGGACTATTCTCCCTCAAGAGGCTATTGTGGAGAACATATTCCTTGACTCCTCCAGCTGCTGGTGACTTGCTGCATTACTTGCCAGATGGCTGCATCACTTCCACGCCTGCCTCCACGGCCACTTTGCGTCCTCTTCCTCGGTGTGTATAATCTTCCTTTGCTTCCTTCTTATGCCTCCATAAGAACACTTCGATGTATTTCAAATTTGATGTGTTTAAAACAATATTTACAATCTGTCTGGATAATCCAGGATAATCTCATTTCAAGATCCTTAACTTAATCACAACTTGCAAAAATTTTACCCTGTAACTTAACATTCACAAGTTCTAGGACTTAAAATCTGATACGTTTGGGGACCATTTATCAACCAACCACAAACAGTTTCACTTTAAATTCATAATCTCTGAATTCAAGTATGTTCTCAACATTGCTTTAACAATCGCTCTGTATGTACTGTCTCCCAGATGAAAGTAGATCTGTGCCCTCTCAAAATCTTTCATACTCTCTTACAAATTACTCTTTAGCTAAAGACTGAGTCTACATAGTTATATTTCCTATCTCTCCAACCTCATTCCATTCTACTGTTCAGTTTCTCACTATGCATCTATCAGCCACAATTCATTCAACACATAGAGCTCTTTCTTAATTCAGAGCATTTTATACATGCCATTTCCCCTCACTGATATGCTGTACTCTACTACTATTCTTTCTCTCATTCCTCCTCCAAACCCAAATGAAGACTTTCCTTGCTTAATCTTCTTTCTCGACAAAACTAGCTTGTTACCTGTTTCCACTATCTCCACATTTCTCCCACTATTTACACTTTGTCTATTTAATGTCACTAAGGACCATGGTTCCTTATTCACCACTATATATATAGTATTTAGTCCACTGTCAGAAACTTATAAGGTAATCAGTTATTTCCTAAATGAACTAACTGCTACAATATGAATAAAACTTCACAATTCTATGTTGAAATAGCTGTATGTCTGGGAGTATATACTTGGGAATCGGAGAGACTTGTATTTGAATCCTGGCATTCTCATGTTTTAACTAGAAGAACTTGGGCAAATTAAATAATATATTGATATTCTATCTACCACTAATTTAAACAGAGTGTCCACTCGTCACTCTACGTCTGACCAGTTCTGTGATTATGGACATTGCCAGACCTCAGTTCTTCAACTCTAAATTGTGGGCTTGGATTCATTGATCTCTAACATTCAAATTATGTCTGGGAAATTCAGTGGGACAGAAAAATTTTCTTAAAACTTCTAAGAAAAGTGAAAACTATGCTGAATATTTATGACTAACTTTTCAATGTTTGTTTATAAGTGAAATATAGTTCATGAAAATATTGGTCATCACAACATCAATCTTTCCAGATTTTACTGTACTTGATTGAAGAGTTGACAAGTCACATTACTTGCCAGTCATTTTTCATCCTCCACATTTGGCAGATTGGAAAGCTGTGACAAAGAACTAAGTTCAGTTATGCTTGGGTTATTCTTTGAAATTTTCATAGAAATAGATGGATGTGCTCTGTGTGAAACAGATGATAGGTTTGGACAACCCATCTGTGAGATAAGAAATAGTATGAATTCACTTGAGAATTTTTATTTTATATGTTAGAATATGGAGAAAAAAAATTTCCCTCTTTGAAACTATAAGACATGACAAATCTAGAAACTACTAGTTACTAATCAGGAACATATTCTATAAATTTATTTCAGGTCATCTTTCAGGTAATAACTGAAGTTATTATATATATATAGATAATAAGGCTTGATATCAGAATGATGAAGGATATTTAGGATATCCATGCACTGAGTAATGCAGAGGAAAGAACAATGAACCTGGAATCAGGCTTTTCTGGCACTGGCACAATTTTGTTTCATAGCAACATATCACATAAAGGTATATGATGTTGGAGGGTTTTCTCCTGCACTAAAATGACTGACTCAGTATTTCCTGTCAACTCTCTATAGTGTGTGTATCAGTTAAAATAATCTCATACAAGTGACGGAAAGCTCATCTCAAAGAAGTTTTTACAGTAGGGCTATTTGTAATTTCATGTAATATGAAGGCTAGTAATCAGGCATTGGCTGGTTGTTCAGTTCAGTGAATCAACCATGTCATTGAGGGTCCTGATTCTTTCCACCTGTGAAGTCTCAACCCTTTTCAGTCATATGATATGAAAAATACCATTTTCACATAGAATGCTCAAGAACCAAAAGAGTTCCTTATGTCCTTGAAATAATAAAACAACTGACAACATTTTTTTGAGGTTTTATTTGTATAAATACAGAGAGGGGATATGTGTATGCATAAATGTACAAATATGGTATATTTGATACTTCAGAACATTTTTATCAAGCTAATGAGTATAATGAGATTAGTTGGTTACTCTTAATTGTGCTGGACAAAGTGGAAAAAGCAAATGATAAGCTCAGGATTCAAAGTCTCAGCTTAAGCTGCTCATAAATGACCTGAAAGTTTCTATATCTGCCCTGAAAGAATCCATATCTCCTATAGCTGCAGAGCTGAAATTGTTGAAAACCCTAGAGTTTCATCCTAAAAGTAGCTGAATTAAAATGTAAATTGAATTCCTAACCTTACAGAGTTCCTCTGTTAAAATAAGGACATTAGTTGGTATAGAATAGGATCCTTAAAATGTAAATGGGGACATACAGGAAGTTCCTGATAAATTGAGCATTAAGACCCTAAATTCTGATGAGACTTCTTTGCCAGTGGAAGCTACCATTACATTCACATCTAAGATCCTGCCTTGCCTGAGGAAACTGTAATGGTCTCCCCGAAATAATTATAAGACACTGCTGATTCTCATCAAGACACTCACGTCTCAGCCGCTCGTTTCTTCTAGACCTCTAATTAGTATTTGACATGGAGGATCCAGAGTTTACAACTTACAACATGACTATGAGCAATAAATTTGTGAGTGGAGCACCAGCATCCTTGAAGAGTTTTGTGGTCACTCTTCTCTATAGGTCAGAAATCATAGTGGCAACTGCTGCCACTGAATTTGAAAACCTAAATGCAAAGGGGATATTTGGATTTCAGGGTAATAGAAGTCAAGTGGCGGCACATAATCATTAAAGGCAAGGTGAATGTGGTTGCTGTTTGGATAACAAAGTCAAAGCAGCAATTAGAATAGTCTGACTAGCAGAGACCTATAATGCTCAATCATGGTGCTCCTAGAAGTGAAATAGATGGGAAGTCTATTAAATTCTTACTTGGTCTGTCTAAGCAGAAGAGTTCCAGGTCAAATAGACTAAAGTCTAACTTGAATCATAAAAATAGTTATGGACAGTCAATCAATTTCCAGATTCGAGCCTGTTTACAGATCTAGAACCTCTTGAATGAAGGGAGGCTTGGTCCCCTTGAGGAAGAATCCTGATACACTGTCAAGATTTGTGCATTAATATTTCTCACAGCCTTCCCCAAAGGTACCTACAGTCTTTTATCAAGGTGACTGTATATTAGGGAAAAGAAAATAATTAAGGATAATGGCTCTGGACTAATTCAAGATCCAAAATGTTACTATGGCCTACCAGTCAGCATAGGGATTAGGGAGGTCAGGTGATAGACGGAATTTTAGTTTAACTGTGGGTCCCTGGATTCATTCTGTTTTTGTTTTTCCTCTGAGTACTGGAATTCATAGATGTAATAGACATACTCAGCAACTGAAAGAACCTGCATATTGGTTCCTTGACTTGTGAAGTTAGGGCTATTATGGTGAGAAAGATCAAGTGGAAGCCACTAGAGCTTCATCTACCTAGGAGAATAGTAAATGGAAGCCATAGTGCATTCCTGGAGGGACTGTAAAGATTAGTGCCATCATCAAGGACTTGAATATGATTCCCACCACATCCCCATTCAATGCACATAACTTGGCTTATGTGGAAAAAGGTAGACTTTAGAGAACAGTGTAGTGTCATAAGTTTAACAAGGTGGTGACTCCAATTGCAGCTGCTGCACCAGAAGCAGCTCCATTGCTTGATCAAACTGGCATATCCCCAGGTATCGTATGTAGCTATTACGATGGAAAATGCTTTTTTCATCATATCTGTTAGTAAATACCACCAGAAGCTGTTTGATTTCAGCTGGCAATACCAGCAATACACCTTCATTGTCCTTTCTCAGCGATATATCAATTCTCCAACCCTAAATCATAATTTAGTTCACAGGGATATTGATTGCCTTTTCCTTCCTCAAGATAGCATGCTGGTCCATTACACTGATGACATTATGCTGATTGGAACTAGTGAGCAAGAAGTAGCAATTGCTCTAGTCCTATCATAAGACTCTCCCATATCACAGGGTGGGAAATAATTCTGGCAAAAAACTGAGGAGTTGCAACCTTAGTGAAATTATGCGTGGGACATATGGAGATATCCTTTCTAAGGTAAATGATATATTGTTGCACCTGCCCCACCCACAACATAAAAAAAGAGGCACAATGCCTAAAGGTACTCTGGATTTTGGAGATAATATAGTTCTTATTTAATCATGCTATTCTTGCCCATTTACTAAGTGTCCTAAAAAATCTGCTTGTTTTGAATGGGGCCCAGCACAAGAGAAGGCTCTGCCCCAGGTGTAGACTATGTGTAAGCTGCTCTGCCATTTGTATCATATGACTGAGCAGATCTAATGATGCTTGAGTTGGCAGTAGTAGGTAGGGATGCTGTTTGACCATTACAATTTGTAGGCCCTTAAATGTCAGTTATGGTGCAGACCATTAGGATTTTGGAATAAAGCCCTGTCATCCTCTGTGGATAACTACTCTCCTTTTAAGAAACAGTTTTTAGCCTGCTCTAAGCCTTGGTAGAGATGGGTCTCTTAACCATGAACCAGTTACCATGAAACTAAAGATGCCCATTTGAACTGGATCCACCAAGCCATAGAGTTGGGCATGCACAGCAGCATTCCATCATCAAAAAGAAGTGGTTTATGTGAGAATGGATTCAAGCAAGACTTGAAGGCAGAAGTTATAGGAAAAAGTGGCCCAAATGGTCATCATGCCTACTCTTTCTTTATTACCTTCTTTCTCCCAGCCTGCATTGATGGCCACATGGGTCATTCCCTATTATCAGTTAACAAAGGATAAGGAAAGTCTGGTTTACAGATGGTCCTGGTTTACAGGTGATATACAGGCACCACCCAGAAGTTGAAAACAGTAGTACCAGCCCTTTCTGGAATATCCCTAAAGGGCAGTGGTGAAGGGAAATTCTCCCAATCGACAAAACTTTGAGCACTGGATCTGGCTATTAATATTTTTTGGAAGGAAAATGGCCAGACATGAGATTGTATACTGACTCATGGACTGTGACCAGTGGTTTGGCTGGATAGTCAAGGGCTTGAAAGGAATGTGATTAGGAAATTAATGACAAAGCAGTCTGTGGAAGAGGCATGTGAATAGGTAAAAAATATGAGCATATTTGTGCACCGTATGAATGTTCACCAGTAGGTGACCTCAGCAGGGGATGGTTTTAATAATTAAGTGAATAGGACAATCAGTTCTGTGGATACCAGTTAAACTCCCCAATCACTTCTGTCATTGCTCAATGGGCTCATAAACAAAGTAGCCAGGGATGCAGGGATGAAGGTTATTAATGGCCTCAGCAAAACTGATTTACACTCATCAAGGCCAACCTGGCTATAGTCATTGCTGAGTGTCCACTCTGACAATAGCAGAGAACAATGAGTCCCTGATAGGGAATGATTCCCTGGGGCTATCAATCAGATACGTGGTAACAGGTTGATTTTTGAGCCTCTTTCATCATGGAAGGGGCAGTGTTTTGTTCTTACTGGAATATCCACTTGCTCCAGATACAAATTTGCTTTCCTGCATGTAATGCTTCCATCAAAACTACCACCTGTGAGATTACAGAAAGGCTATCCACTGGTAATTATCCACTTATGGTACTCCACACAGCATCGCTTCCTACCAAGGAATTCACTTCACAGCAAATGAAGTGTGTCAATGGATCCATGTCCACAGAATTCACTGGTCTTACCATGTTCCCCACTGTACTGAAACATCTAGCTTCAGAATGGTGGAATGGCCTTTTTAAGACTCAGTTACAGTGCCAGCTTGGTGGCAATACCATGGAGGAATGAGGCAAGGTTCTCCAGGAGGATGTATATATGCTAAGCCAGCACCTGATATATCCCATATCCAGGATTCATAGAACTAGGAACCAAGGGGTAGAAATGGGAGTGGCACTGCTCTATAATGGAAGTCCAAACCACTCTCTGTCACTCCTAGTGATCCAACAAAAGTTTTGCTTCCTTTATTCATGACTTCATGCTCTGCTGGTCTAGAGGTCTTAGTTACAAAGGCAGGAGTGCTTATTTGAGCAGAAACAACAATGGTTTTGTTGAACTGGAAGTTAAGATCCCCACCTATGTACTTTGGGTAATTGGTCCCTATTCCCAGAAAATTGGATGCTACTCCACAATGGAGGTAAGAAAGAGTATGTCTGAAATACAGGACATTTCTTAAGGCATCTGTTAGCAGTACCATATCTTGTGATTCACATCAGTGGAAAACTACAACACCCCAACTTGGGCAATAGACTGATGCTTCTGGAACAAAGGTTTGAGTCACCCTCCAGGTAAAGAAACATGACTAGCTGTGGTGTTTGCTGAGGACAAAGGGAATGTGGAATTGGCAGTGGAAGAAGGTAATTATAAATACCAGCTATGGCCATATGATCAGTTACAGAAACAAAGAATATAATTTGTTATGAGTGTTTGTTCCTTATTCTATGATATATTTGAGTGTGCATGTATGTGTGTATGGCAAATATCTTTATTTCCTCTCTTATTCCCTCATATAATGTAATAATGTATTAATCTTATATCACAGTATTTAAGTTACTGGATCTCAAGGAGAAGAGTAAACATCACCTAAGGATATCACCTAAGGACTTTCCAACATTGTGTTTTTGTTTTGCAGACAGGATAACTGTATTATGTTAGATGGAATTATTGTCTTTATTTGGAGATTAAATATGTTTTAAGGAGATGTATATGGGTGCCAGGCGAACAACAGAGTGGGCCATAGTGGTTCATTTTATGTGTCAAATTGGCTAGGCTATGGTTGCCAGTAGTTTGGTCAAGCATCAGTCTGGATGTTGCAGTGAAGGTATTTTTAAATGCAACTAATATTTAAATCAGTAGAAATTGAGTAAAGCAGACTACCCTCATTAATGTGAGTGGGTCTCAACCAATCGGCTGAAGGCCTTAAAAGGAAAGACTGAGGTTTTCCAAGGAAGAAGGACTGCTGCTTTCAGACTCAGGACTGCAACATCAAGTCTTCCCTGAATCTCCAGGCTGCTGGCCTGCCTGCAAATTTCAGACTTATGAGCTTTGACTTTATGTAAGTTGATTCCTTAAAATAAATCCCTCTCTCCATATATATATATCCTATTTATTCAGTTTCTCTAGGGAACTCTAAAACATGTGGTATATAGTTCAATAAATTTCCAGAAACAGCATTTCTATGAAATCAGCTTTCAAGAAATCAGAAGTCCACTTTCCTCTTACCTAATTCCAGTCATCCTCACAACTGCCTAAGTGACCACTCTCCTGCTTGTAAGAGTAAATATGTTTACATTTTTATATATTACATAAATATAAGGCTATATTTTATCTAACTTCTTTCATTCATCATTATATTAATGAGTCATCAACACTGTATATGATTGTAATTCATTCTCATTTAGTATAATATTTCATTGAGTATAGTAATTTTTAAAATTCATTCTACTGGTAATGGATATGTAAATAATTAAAAAATTTTGCTTAATACTAATAATTTTGCTATGAAAACTTTAGCTTATGCGTTTTGGTGAACAAATGCATATATAGTTAGGAGTGTTAGATAAGGTATACATATCTCCAGTTTTAACACCAATAGCAAAAACATGGTTTTGCTCATTTATATTCTTATCAACTGTGCATAAGAATTCTAGTTGCTAAACATTCTTTCCAATACTTAGTATTTTCTCTTTTTAAATTTTCACCCTGTGGTAGGTATATGGTAGTATTACATCATAGTTTTATTATGCATTTCCCTGATAACTAATGAAACTGAACACTTTCATATACTGTATAATAGTATATACAGCAACATAATATAAATACGGACAGAATCTTTTACATATACAATACAGGTAGATGTTATAAAGTTTTATAGATATTATATATAACTAATTATACAAATTTTATACCTAGAAATCTTTTCTTCATTGTTTTATATTGGGATGTATATCATTTTTATTGTTATATAGCTATGTATCTATGCATCTGTTGTGAAGTGTGTATTCAAAGCTTTTGTTATTTTTTTCCTATTGGGTTGTTCTTTTCCTTTTAATCAGAAAGACTTCTTTGTATGCTTTTTAAGCTGCCCTTTGTTCAACATACAATTTTAAAAATCATCTCCATTTCTGTGGACTATTTTTTCCAATCTTTTAATGGTCTTTTGATAACTAGGAAGTTCTTAATATTAATACAGTCTCATTTACCAATTTTCCCCCTGCTTAGCACTATGTTGCATCCTTTAAGACTGAATTTGAAAAACAAAACATTCTTGTCAAATTACCTCCCATAGTTCACTGGCCACAAGTGCATCCTATTGGCTATTCCTAAAACATTAAATGATGAAAGAATGGAATAACCAGGACTGACCTAGACTAGTCAAAATCAAGAAATATTTAATAAATGAATACTTTCTTTCAATTAAAGAAAAATATAGAAGAAATGACTGCTGGATAGTCAACTAAAATTAACTGTGGAAATTACATTCTATATGTGAATCCTCTGCTTGTCATTTCTAATAAGCGTCCTCTTGATTTTTGTATGAATCTATCGAATTACCAGCAACAGCCTAGAAACCTAGAGACTCATGGGATGTTAATCCATATATATAGTAAATTCATCTTCTAGCAAAAAGCACTGCATACTTTTCCATATTCTTTCTCATCTTTTCCTCTTCTATGTGGATTGATATTATCATTACCTCACTTTAGGTTTTTTACAAAATATTTTCTCCCTTTACCTTACTATAGAGAAATCCACTGTATAATTTTGTTCCTAATGCTTTGTTTTCTACAGAATATACTACCAGTTTCCAAGCTTTTATGACTCCCAAATGACAAAAGTATTATGCTGGTGTATTTTATGTGTCAACTATGACTGGGTGCCCAGATATTTGGTAAATATTTTAGGTGTTCCTGTGAGAGTATTCTTTAGATGAGACTGACATTCAAAGCAGCAGACTGTAAAGCAGATTGTCCTTCCTCATCCAGTCAGCTGAAAGCCTGAATAGAACAAGGCTGACCACCTTGCTACCTACCTCAGCAGAATATTCCTCCAGCCTTAACTGTTTCAAAGTGGGATGTTGACTTTTTCCTGCCTTCAGACTCAAACTGAGACATTAGCTCTTCTTGGGCCTTGAGCCTGCCAGCCTTTGCACCTGAACTGCACCACAGGCCTTCCTGGTGCTGAGGCTTTTGGGCTCAGACTAGAATGACACCACCTGCCTTCCTGGATCTCTAGCTTGCTGACTCGTCCTGCAGATCTTGGGACTTGCCAGCCCCCATAACTGCATAAGCCAATTCCTTAGAGCTAATCTTTTTCTCCCTATATACACATCCTATTGATTCTGTTTCTCTGGAGAATTCTAGATAAAGTCTGAACTCTTTATCAAAATGTCAGAACTATCAGTACCTTCAAAATTTATTTCCAATTGACCATTTCCAGTATTATTTCAATTTATCCTCTTTTCCTCAAGTATTTTTCACTCTCATCATAATACATGCTCCACCATTATACTGTCTGTGAGTTCTCCCTCATTGCTGTTGTCTTTGTTATGATGAAATACAGGGTCTCATCTTTGGTTGCCAAAATGAAGCCCACCTTCTCTTTGAAACCTCCCTGAAAAGATTTCTTCCTTAGCTATACTCCCGTGGTAAATGTTTTTTTGGTCTTCATTAATGCTTGTACTTGTTGCAAGTTGTCTTAGAAGTATTTACTTTTGTTGTGCCTTCCTTCCCAATAAAAAAGCAAACTTCAGTTAAACAATTATAATGTGTCAGCCACCACACAGAGAGTTTTACATGCATTTCCTTTGGGTCTTTACTCAAATGTCACCTCAGCAGTGGGACCTTTGCTGACCACTCTAAAATGCCTTATGCTACCATTCCATTATTCCTTTCTATTAATTTGTCTCCTTAAAATTTGTCACAATATATTATGCATTTAAAAATTCATTGGACTATCGTCTGCTTTCACATTCTGCTAGGGAGGAACTTTGTTGTGTTCAGTGCTGCATCTCCAGTCTGGCTCATTATACAAGTTCAAAATAAATATTTGTGAAAGAAAGGAAGGGAGCGGAGAAGGGAGATTAAACCAGCAGCGTCATTTGAAATAAACAGTGCGAGTGAACGGAGTTGCCTGATGCCTGTCGTTTCCTTCTTGGGGAGCGCCCAGCACCCAGAGGTAAGCTGCTGATGCAGTCTGCTAAGTGAGGTATGCAACAGGAGAAGAGCCAGCTCTAGTACTAGAAAGATCAGTAAGACAGAAGTAAGATAGTCTAATCTTGAGTCCTTACACCATAGGTCGTGATCAGATGATAGCCCCTAGAAGGGGATACAGTGTTCTGCACATCAGTGTCCTCATCAGCAATTACTACATGTTCCTCCTACTCCAGAAAGTGTAAGAATGAAAGATACTACATGTGAAAGCACATCATAAGTGGTGTTATTCGTGATAAGTTTTTATGGCTGATTATTCTTCCAATTCCAAGAACACACTGTCCCTCCCATATGTTTATTGTAGGAAATAGGCCTGAAATAATCCACACAGTATGATATCAGTTACCCAGATACAACTTCAGTTCAAAGGGGGACTAAATGTGTATGTTTAAGTTAAAAGATTACTATAAAAACAATTATAACACAAAAATATTTACATTGCTGTGTTTCCTGGTTTCAGGGACTTTGGGTCAAACATAGTGATCTTCCAAGAATAGCTGTCCAGTAAACCTTTATTGAAATGGTCAAGGTTTTTTGTTTTTGTTTCCTACCAATACCCAACAGTAACTAAGGATTCACAATGGCCTTTATATGTATTTTGTGATATATATTTTTGTATATTTTGTATGCATATATACATATACATTTATATATTATTCATATGTTTAATATATATTTGTATATTTATATACAAATGTATGCACACAAATATGTATGCACACATTCATACATGTATATTTATATACATATATTTACATATGCACATTTAGATATGTTTATATGTAAATAAAGTGAATACTAAGTTAGGTGTTTGGCTGTTTTCTTACTTTCTAAAGTTTCTAGGAAACTATGAGGGTATTTGGAAAAGATCCATTGCTTTGGGAAATTGTATTACATAACTGAGGTTTAAATGCCTTTTGAATACAATTCTTTCTTGGTGAGGTGCATTTAGAATCACCTTTTCCTAAAGGCTACTTACTGCTACCTTCTCCTATTTGTTCTAGAAGATATCATTTAATAACTTCTGTTGGTCTTACCTCAGTGTAGTTTCTGCCTTTCAGTTGTATCTTTGGCATTCTTTTTGTTTCTTTTATTTTTTTAAATTCTTTTCCACTCTGTTGTAATACGGAATCCTTTGGCATAATGAATGCCAAGAATGAAAACCATGGATTTACCCTTGAAGCTAAACTTTCGCCTGAACACTCCCACATTTTTTTTTAAACATTACCAGCCACATTCACCCTTCTTTGAATAGAAATTTCTTACCCCCTGCACAGTCATTGGCAATGACTGCCTCTGCCTCCTTCAGCTTTTGAGACTCAAATTCATTTCAAATTAGTTCCTTGAAAAAAATAAAATAAAAATAGAGCTTTAATGCTGGGAAAGCTGAGGGGATCCGAGATATTGATTTAAATATTGTCAATCAGATTATAATTTGGGGCTTCTCATCTCCAGGAATTGATGTCCACTGGGTGAGGGAGCCAAGTTAGTGGAACAGGAAAAGAGAGCGCTATCCTCTCCTGAAAAGTATGTGATGACTCCTGTGGCTTTCAGTCACTCTCAGAACCAGAGTTACAGGCAGGGGCATCAATATGCTGCAGGCAAAACACTCTCAAATTGCCTTACTCCTGACTAGTCTTTCTAATTCTTTGTTCTTAAGTATTAATTAGCAAATGAACCATTCCAAAACCACTTAAACATTGGCTATTTACGCATTCATTCCCATTTTGAGAAGAAAAAGTGTAGGTTAAATTACTTTAAAAAAAAGTACAGTGGTGCCAATGTACTTAGTTGTTTAATTTATATTTAATAAGAAAAACTAATTGTCTCTATATTCCACCTCCCTACACACACTGCATGCTACATGCTTTCTTCTGGCTTTGTATGGGATTATTAAAAGGGAAAGAAGTTTCATGGAAAAGCTATTGCTATAATGCGCTGATTGTTACATTAATTTTTCCCGCAGTTCTATTGCTTGGCAGGAATTTTGGACTTCACTCAGGAACTGCTTAGTGAGCTTGTCAGTGGCTGGGATTAGTTTAATCTCCTCTCACAAGCCTCTAAGTACTGGGAAAGGTTGGGGTGGAGGAGGAGCAGTGGTAAAATGGGGAGGGTAGGGATAGAAAGGTTACTGATGACCAATGCCAAGGTTTATTTCATCTTCCAACTAAATTTGAACAGTGAGGAGACGGGAGGGTGGGAAGGAGAGGGGAGGGAATGATGGTGATGAACAAGAGTGTTAAACTGGGATGGTGGTGGTGGTGATCTCTTCTTGATTTCATTGTGTTTGGAGTGCCTCCAAGCCCTGGGGGCAGCGTACAAATGAGAAGGAAAGACGAGGGGGTGAGGAATAGGATGATGACTATAACCACAAATAAAGAACACTAGGAGAAGGGGGAAAACAAAACAAAACAGGAATTTCTGGATATGAAGGGAATATGGGGGAAAATTGTGATTTGACTGACTTAACATTGGTCAACTTTATCCATCATGAGGATGGCCTCGGTGGGGATCACAGTAAAATTTTAACAGAGTTCCTAACTTCTCCCTTGATCAAAATTAAATAAACTGGATAAGATGAGGTTTATGACAAAGTTTGTAAAATGTTTCATGAACTCTACTGTGCAAAACAAATATAAGTGTTAGGTAGAAAGATAGACATGAGCAGCCAGGGAAAGGGAAGATAAAGTTCAAGGAAAAAACACCTAGTTAGGGAGTCCCACTTGAAGGCAGTAAAGGCTTTGCAGGGAGAAACTTCCTTGCACACTGGGACTAGGTCAAACCTATCCCAACCAGATTACCATGCAGACACAATCAACAAAACTAAGAACCGTCCCCTCTCCTTGCTTTCCTGTGGGCATTCTGGGAAAGGATGTGCACACTGAGAGGGATGGCTATATAAATGGACCTGTCAGTCAAATGACCTCACTTGTCAGTCAAAGAGGCGCCTCCTAGACAGAATATAATAAAAAGGCCTCCCACCTAAAGGATGGTGGGGGAATGGGAGGGTGGAGTCTGTCTTAACTCTGGCCCACTCCTCCTTTGGAGTATGTTCAAATAAAATTTTCATTCTGCTTCACTATTATTTCTCTACCTTTCAATTCTTTTGGTGGGGACAAGAACACCATAGTAAATTTTAAAAAATCTACTTTACAGTATTCAATTTTGAACCTGAATAACAGTAAATATGTTAGAAGACTGCAAGTGTTATTCTTGGTCTTTAAAAAGAGCAATTAGATGCTCTCCCAAGATAATATAAAACTGAAGAGGGTAAAAAAATTGGCACTGTTTAAGGAATTTTGTCTTCTAAATTTTTCTATCAGTTATAAGTTACACATTTATACTTTGCTTATGTGTTTAATTGTTGAAGATTTAGATCTAAATTTGTAAACTGACAGTTATTTTGTAAACTGAAATATATTTCTGCATATTTCTGGTTTCTTCATTAATAATAAATCAGCTTATTAGAAATATTTAAAACACCCAGTTTATGCCCATAAAAGGGATGAAATATTAGGATATTGAGTATGCTTTTGTATACACTGTTCTTAAACCTAAATGTTTTGAGGATTTACTCCTTGATCTGAGATAATTCAATAAACCACTTGCCAAATTTGATTTTTTTCTTCAAGTATTTTTTCAGAGATTTGTCAATTGCATTTATTTTTCCCAAGAAATAACTCCTGACTTTTCACTTTCTTAAATGTAGATTAGTTCTCTAATTTATTACTTTCTTTTCTTATTTATTATTTGAGATTATTCTATTCTTTTTTCAGTCTATCTTGGATGCATAGCTCATTAACATATAATCTTTTTTCCCCAAATCTAATTATTTAAGGATTTACATTTGTCCTTCATTACTGCTTTGTTTCTCATAGGTTTGACCAGTCTTTTAATTACCATTCAGTTGAAAGCACTCTTTAATCTTAATAATATATTAATTAATCCATTAGTTAAAACATTTTAAGTTCTAAATATACTTTTTGGTTGATGAATTTGTCTCCAATGGTTTTTATTTCTAACTTAATTTCATAGAAAGTGATTTCCATAATATTTTTACAATAAAGCAACTTTGCTTCAGTCTGTTCATTGGTTTTTATGGATGTTCCATGTTTTCCTTAAATTAATGTATATTCACCAAGTGTTCAGTATAAGATAATGCATGTAAATAAATTTAAAATTGTTATTGTAATCTTCAGTATTTTAAATGATTTCTTTAATCTGCATAACCTATCAATTTTTGTGAGATGTATGATATAACCTTCACTACCACTCTGCCCTGATCACTTGGCCAACAGAACCTTTTGCATTTCTTGAATCTCCAAACATAGTCAGAAGTCAAGGTCTTTGTTTTTGAAGTACCTTGGACTGCTTTTGTTCTGAGATTCTGTGTATCTTGCTCCCTTACTAGTTTCAGGTTCCTTGACCTGCTTAGTAAGACCCACTATGGTAGAAAGGGTCAAGTGAAAGTCCCCAACTGTTGGTCTCTAGCCAAGACAGTAAAACAGGAGAAAAATATCTTGTGAATAACTGAATAGATTAATTCCACAAAGACTTAAAGGACATAGATGTTGGAGTCCTCATTATTCCCTATTCAATTTATCTATTTTGCTTCTTCAAAAACCAGTTAGATTGTGGCAACAGATTTGTGCTTAAACAATTGACAGTCTCAAATGTGGCTGCTCTGATGTATGTGACATCTTTACTGAAATGGATCTACAAAATACCTAGCACTTGTACTGTGACTGTTGGTCTGAGGAATACATTATTCTCATTCCCTATCAGTAAAGAAGCTCAAAAACAGTTCATGTTTATGTGAAAAGAAAGATACATTCACTGTCTTGCCTAATATCTATGTTAATTCCTGTTCTTTGTCACACCATTGCCAGTGGAGATTTTGGTCATGCTTCCTATAGAATACTATGCTGTACATCTACATTAATGATATCTTAATCAAATACTGCATAAAATACTCCAGAAGCCTTAGTAGGACACATATGAGTAGGATAGAATCTTTATTAAGATTGAAAGGTCTGACACATCAAGAAGTATTTAGGGGTCCAATGGCCTGGGATAAGATGAAACATCTCTATTGAAACAAATGTATTTGGATTCTGGAGGAAACATATTGCATTTTGAAATGTTGTAACCAATTATTGAGTGACTTGGAAGGCTTAGTCTTTAGAGTAGGGTGAAGAGCAATGTTCACCAGGCTATACTGAAAGTGTTCTTAACTATTGGACCATATGACCCAGCATATTCCATCATACTAATAAGGATGATTTTTGGAGATCTAGAAAGCCCCAGTAGGAGAATACAATACAGTCCCTGGGTTCCTGGAGTAAGCCATGCCATGACTTCTTCAGAAGAAAGCTGCTTGTCGTTTGAAGATCAGCTCTAGGCATGTTGTTAAAACCTATATAGAAACTGAGCAACTGATTCAAGAAGAGTTAGTCATATGAGTTTACTATCAGATCCATCATGACATTAGGCCAGGTCAGTGTCACAATGCATTACTGAATGGAAACAGTACAGTGGAAGTCAGGCCTGAGTGTCCAGAGGCTCAGACTCCCATGTTATCAAACTCTGTTGCCTGTTTCCATTCCCTCAACTTATCCCTGTGTCCTCATTGGAGATTCCCTACATCCATCTAGTGAAAATATTTATGCCTGGTTCACAGAGTATTTTTCCTTCAGAAACAACATTATCAAGGCAATCAAAGAAAATCTCAGTAGACAAAGCTATGAATTGTACACAGGTATTTATTTCTAAGGACACAGCTGGTGTAAGTCCTGCCCTAGGGAAGTGGATAGAGTCAGTAATTTTACCAGAAGATACAAGCAAGATTCCACTGATCTTAAAATATGCCTATTATTTGTTGGGCATTTGGAGTTTCTTGTGCCTATAGAACAACAGCTTAAAAAGTTAAGACACTGTCAGGAATGGTTGACCTGGATTTTACAAAGGTCCTATTGTTGCTATACATGGAAGGAAGAAAAGAGTGAGCCTAGAAAATTCATTGAAAGCATCTCGTGGTTGCCTCCTCAGCAATTATAACAATGATAGTCCAACAAGGGTAAAGGCTCTGATCCCTGATAAAGGTCTCCCCATTTCTGTGCAATATGTATCTGTGAGATACTCATTAAGCATTAGGGAAATCTAGAATAAGTGGAAGGAGGAAATGATTAATATAAATTATAATCTCAGGAACAATTATAGCTATGAGGACTATAACATTTCTATTAACCTTGCTTAATCACCTATTAATGATTACTGACCATACCTTGGAGACTAACAGATCACACTGGAGGTATGAGTAGTGGGGTGGGGATAGGAAACATGTTGGGTTTCTACCCTATTTCCTATATCTTGGTCCACCTTTTTGCTCCGGCCATTTCTGTGGCAATCAGTTGAACACAGGCACAACCTGACAACACCTCAACTGAACTGCACCCTATAATTTTTTGTCTCTGTGGCAAGGATTCTTGGCTGTCAACTCTTGAGAGCCCTTCAACTCTGCTGCTGCATGTACAGAAGCCTGGATTCAGAGGGAAGGAATATATTTGAGCCACTTCTTAAAGAGGGAATCAATCTAAAGAATAAAAATACTGCAAAAAATAGTTTGTATCAACTGAATAATTGACACTCCCCACCATCAGAATCTGGAAATTACCATTTCTACACGTTTGCCAAAACAGCATCATCTTTTTTATTTTAGTCATGTTTTTATTTTAACCATTTTAAGTGTGTATATCACATTTTCTTTTGATTTATATTTTCCTCGACTCTTATAATGTTGGGTCTCTTTTCCATGTTTATTGCCAAATAACTTTTTTTTTATATTTGTGTATTATCTTTTGTCAATGCCTGCTAATGTCTTTTATTCATTTTTCTCGAGTTGTCTACTTTTTTATATTGATTTTTTAAAGCCTTTGTATGTTCCCTGTAGATTTTAGTTCTTCTTTGTATTAAAACCTATTCTTTTCTTAGTATCTTTTGATAGATTGAATGTCTTCATTTTAATATATCTGGTTTATCAAACTTTTCCATTATAGTTAGTGTTTATCCGTCCTCAGGGCATAAATACGCTTTTAGAAATGTAATTATTTTGCTTTTTATATTTAGATCTACAATCCAGTGGGAATTGACTTAGGGGTCAGATGTAAGGGTCATACTCATTTTTTGTTTCTATATAATACAATTGACTCAATATTACTTATGAAAAAAGGCTATCCTCACTCCACTCTTCTTCATTGTTATTTTTAAAAATCATAAGTATTCATATATGGGTGAGTACATTTCTGGACTCTTTTGCTCCACTGTATTTTTCTCTATTCTTACATTAACACCAGATCATCTAAATTATTTAGTTTTATAATAAGACTAGATAATTGGGAATGTAAATCTATCGCCTTTGTTCTTCTTTGAGATTTTGCATATACTTGCCCCTTTGGAGGAGTTTTATATAAATTTTGACTCAATTTGTCAATTTCAAGAAAACCTCTGCTGGTATATTGTGTTAGCAATGAACATGTAAAGCATTTGGGAAGAAATGACATCTTTATAATCCTGAACATGGACTATTTCTCTATTAACTTTTTAGAAAACGTGTAATGTTTTTTGTAGTTTTCTACGTGAATTTTTACAACTTTTTAAAATAAATTTTTTCATAGCTATGTGAAGTTTTTGATGCTTTGTAAAATGGTATTTTATAAAATTTGCTGCTATAAAAAACACCATTGATTTTATACATAACTTAAAACATTAATATTTATAAATTAATTTATGGATTTTACTTTTTTAGTAGACACTTGATTTTTCTATATATACAATCTGTTTACTAAGAATATTTCTGGTTTGATTTTTTTCTCTTCCAATCATATTTTTTTCTTGTATTTTCTGTTGGCCAGGGCATACTATATAAACTGTTGAATAGATGTGTTGATAGCAAATATCTTTGTTTTGTTTTCACGTTCAGGAGAAAGACTTTCAGTATTTCATGATCATAGATGATGTTTATTATAGTTTCTTTTTAGTTGATACTCTTTATAAATTAAGCTATTAAAGAAGTGCTTATCCATATATATTTTTAAATCATGAGTAGGTTTGAGTTATTTAGAAGCATTTTTCTATATACGCTGACATGATATTTTCTCCTTTTCATTTGTTAATGTGGTGAATAACATTGATGGATGGTCAAAGCTTGAAACGAACCTCTCTTGGTTAAGCTTTTACCTTTCTATATATACATATGGATCCAATGTTTAAATTTTTTTTAAAGATTTGTCTTACTATTCTTACATTGAAGTATAACATACAAATAATAAAATACACAAATCTTGAGGTTACAGTTGGATTAATTTTCGAATTGTATATTCCATGTAACTACAATTTAACCTGACATTTATAACAATATGTACACCTAGAGAACACACTTATGCCTCCTTCCAGTTAATGCTGCCCCCAAACAGAGGCACTATCCTGACTTCTACCATCACAGATTCAATTTCCCAGTACTTGAACTTTATATACATGATTCAAACATTGTGTATTTCTTTGTGCCTGGTTTCACATTCTCATTATGTTTGCCTTTGCATGCTACAATTCTTTATTTTACATTTATGTACAATATTCCATTGTATAAACATGCCATGGTTTGCCAAGTTTGAGTATCATGAATGAAGCTGCTATTCATACTCTCGTACATAACTTTTGATGCATGTGTGCACTCATTTCTCTTGAGTTTAAAAATAGGAGAATTTCAAAATCTTACATTATTATATACTCAGATTTAGTAAATATTGCTGAAAGATAATCAAGATGGATATATCCATTTACGTTCACAGCAGAAGTGCAGGATAGTTTTACTTGCATTACATTCACATAACACTTGGTGTCATTATTTTTTTAATCTTAGCTGTCTCAATGGGAAGATAGTGAGTAGTAGTTTATTGTGGCTTTAATTTGCACTTTCCTCATAACTAAAAATTTGAAGATATCTTCATATATATATATATATACTTATTGGGCATTTGTACATACTGTTTCCTAAAGTGACTGTTTAGTATTTTGCCCATTTTTTTAAATGTTTTATCCTTTATCCATTTGTTAAAGTTTTTAAAAATTATGCAGTCATTAGATATTTACAGTTTTACAGACTTGCAAATTGCATATGTTATATAAAGTAAAAAAGGAAAAAGGGACAAGATGTAAAGTTGTACATACAGCTATGTGAAGAATTTCATTAATAATAACCTTATTCATCAGAAACTAACAGGAAAAAATTCATCAACATGTTAAAATTGACTTTGTTTTGGGGAACTCTGGATAATTTTCCCCCTCCTTTCTAATTCCCAGTATTGCCAATATTACTCACCTAAAAGTTATTTAATGATCAAAGTAATAACAACAACCTGCAAGACAAGTCAACAGTGTAATGGGGGGAAAAGGTAAATATTCCAAGGAGGCATGATACATTGAGGAAAATAAAAAAAGGGACAGTAGACGGTTGGATGATCTGTTCCAGGACAATGTTGTGAGCTTCCAGAAAGCCCCGACTGCTAATGCTTCAGTGTAGTGGCTGCAAAATTTGTTTTATGTTTTATGTGTTTCAATACAAGTGGGACAAATGAATTACTGATTTTTCTCACCCTTAATAATGTCTTTTGATGAGCCATAATTTTCAATTTTAACAAATCCTTTAAATTGCTCTATTTAACAAATATTAGTTTATTAGTATTTTATGGTTAGTGTTTAAGAAATCTACTTAAGAAAACTGATTACTCCAAGGACACGAGCTTTTCTTCTATGTTATCTTTCAGAATTTTGTTTTATTGTTTTATTGTTTGTTTTTAGATCTGCAATTCTGGAGTTGAATTTTGGGCAGAGTGTGAGGTGGTGGTTAATATGCATGTGTTTTTAAAATATGGATATTCAACTGAACCAGTGCCATGTATGGAAAGGCCATATTTCTCTCCTTCCTGTTTTCCTGTTTTGCAGTATCGTTCTATGCATGTGAGTGTGTGTGTGTGCATGTGCGTGCTGTCTTATTTTCAGTCTAGTATTTATTTTATATCAAGTTTAGTATGTTTTTTAAATATCAAGACTTTTGTAGTTTGCATTTCTGTACATGTTTTAAAATCACTTTAATTTCTAGAAGAAATACAAAAGATATTTTCTGGCAATTTGACTGAATTATGTTTATATAAGAATTTGGATAGAAATGATATCTTTGTGATATTAAGTCTTTCAATACGTGGATGTAGCAGACCTCTCCTGTCATTCAGATATTCCCAGTTTCTCTCAAAAATGAGTTCGAGTACAAAATCTTAAATACAATGTTGTATTTCACCTTTCATTGGCACCCACTTTTGTACTTGGATACTGGCTTCTAAAAGTTGCATTCTATTTTTTACTAAAATTGTTGAAAAGAGCAGAAGCAAGTATAAATTGCTGGTATACCACTACAGAAGCTTCCTCCAGGTGGATGTGAAGCAACAGCCACATCTTGGACATGTTCACTTAGTTAATTGTGGACTCATCTACACGAATTTTCATGCAGTCCTTATTTCTCCAGCTTGTCTTAGTATAGCATGAATAAAATTTATTAAATTTTAGATTACAACTCTGTAATTCCTCTGCCAGAAGCCATGATGAGAACTTTTAAATTATTTGTACTTTGAACATTCAAGAAAAGGAGAAGCAGTGCCAGACTTTCTGGAAGAATTCTCTCAGCAGGGTCGTACATAGCCAGCCTAACTCCCTTCTATCTCCACTTTGCTCCTACTAGGTTTAACCTTGGTTAAACTCTTAAATCTAACTAAGCAGTTAAACTTTAACCTAGGTCCAACTCTTATATTTGTGTCTGGGAATACACTCATTCCTTTCAATTTGACACATTTTTACTGCCAGGCTAGAACATCTTGAATCATTTGATACTGTTTGGGCTTAAGTTTAGCCTGAGTTTTTGCTTCCAAATTTAACACCTACTTGGGTCAACAGCCCAAATGATGATACATCTGGATTCTTAATTAGGCCCAATATTCTTTATATTCTTCCATTCTGTCTCTGGTAATTGTTTATAAGACCCCTTATCTACAAAGTTAAAGTTAATAATTATATGAAAAAAAATCAAAACTTAGCTGGTACACTAATTCATTCTTTATTTCCTCATTATCACTATTCCATACTTCTGAGAAATCTCATACTATCCGTTTTCTAGTTTCCCCTCTGTTATCTTGCCAAAGATCAATTTCAAGTTCACATTGATAGTTTGTGGGATCTATACATTGTGTCTTCGCACAATCATAAAGTATTCTATCTTCTGCAACCTCCTCTTTTTCACTTAAAAATATCATAAAAATCATTCTTAGGTTATAATACATCTGATGGCCATCAATCTTTCCTTTTCTGACTACTTCCTCTAAGATAAACCTAATGGTTCTGAATTCAGATGATTTCACAAACAACAGAGCAAAGAAAGCAACTAGTTACTACAGAGATTTGGTTAATTTGGAGGCATCCAGTATTGTAAAGACTATTTTAAAACCAGAGTAGAATGTCATTTCCAGGGGCTGGGAGAAATGGGGAGGTGTTGGTGAAAGGGTACAAACTTCCCTAAGATAAATAAGACCTGGGAATCTAACATACAGCATGGTAACTGTAGTTAATACTGAATTATATTGTCGAAAGTTGCTGAGAGTAAACTTTGATGATACTGCCCTAGTTTTCATGGCAAAGGGTAGAAAACAGGTCTTCTCCTTCCAGGGCAGTCATGTGCTCTCCCAACTCCATTAACCACTGAAATTTCTAATTACATATTTTTCACTATCTGATAGATGAAACTTTAGAAAACAATCTCATAAAATCTACTTACACCTATTCTATTTTTTCCAGCACATTCTATTTACACTTCAATTAATTGCTGGACTTCTTCCTCCATAAGGATTTTGGTAACCATGCCACCCCAAAGCACCTTCTTTCCTTGAATGTCTGTGGAACTTAATATCTTCAAAGTTTGCAAAGTTATTGTAAGATGAGAGACGAACCTTGGAGTTCTGCCTACTCTGTTTTACAGAAGGGAGTCTGAGACACAAAGAAGAGAGATAAGTGGGAATGATATGCAATTTCACATAATAGATGTTGTTTAATTATGTATACTTAACACGCATATGTATGTACTACAATGTGTACACTTGCATACCTATATATATAACAAGTTCTCTTAATTGGTTACCTTCTTGAATGTTTCCTTCATTATCTCTCTTGGTCCTAAAATACAATATTATTTATTTACCAAATATATTTGGAGAAGACATTTGCAAAATAATTCTATAAAGATCCCCAAACCATAAATAGATATCTGCCAATCATTCTTAGATAACAGAACATTATTTAATTGAAACGGTACTCCTTCAAACTCCTCATTCTCTCAAATCAGGCTAAGAAGTAAAAAATGCCAGTAGAACAAACTGAGGTTTAACAATATCAATCCTGTTCAGAGTTGTGTGGAATACTATAAGGATACAAAAAAAGAAAAGACATGCTATGTTCTAGCTCCAAGCAAAACAAAATGGGTAGGTGGTTTGGCAATGTGCGGGTAAACCCCCCCTCTGAATGGAAACATTAAAAATTCTTCCCACTGTGCCTTTAAAAAGCCTCTGTGTGTTAGTTTGGATTCTGCTGCCAGGCTTAGCTGGGACATTCCTCATCTCAGCACTGAGATTCTCTAAATGTCTGTCAGCCGGTTGCAGTACTGGCTGAATAGGTCAGCATTACTTCATGCTCTCAGAAAAGGTGGCAAAACAAGCCGGTCGTCTGTTCCCTCTGTTTATTATTTATTTTAGGCAAATGTGAGCCTTAAGTTTGGGACACAGTGCTGGTGGTAACTAGAGACAGAATAATAGCCTAGAGGAGGTGAAAGGGAGGGGCTGGCAGCCAGTTCTGACTTGGGAAAGGAGGAGGAGAAACTGGGAAAGGAGGGGGAGAAACTGAGTTAAAAGAAAAATTCAAGTGTGTGTCTGGGATCCTTTAATGGAGGCAGAACACTGACTAGTTGAGCAAACCAAGTCCTTTCAGGGACGGCCAGATAAATGACTATTTTGCATTCAAGCAGAAAATATTATTTCTGGCTTCGTGTGGTGTAAATTGGAGAAAAGTGATGACAATTTCTCCTCTGTAGACCGAAGACATGAAAGAGATAAGGAATGTGCAGGAAAGTGAAGAAGTACTGCTTTTTCCTAAAAGTAAGGGAATGTGTTAAGGAAGGCCTCTAAAAATACCAAATTAATGAAAAGTGAAAAATATATATATTCACTGGTTTGTAAACTGTGCGAAGGTGCGGTGATGCACGATGAGGTCTTGGAGAGGTGGGCCCACCTGCACCCTGGCCCCAGGGTTGTAGGCTCAGTCAGTGTCAGGGTTTTGATATTTTTTTTGAACTAGAACCTCCTTTCATAGTCTGAATCAAAATAATCTGAATCTTTGAAGTAGAAACAAAATGTTCAAAGGGGACATTCATGTGTTCATGAAGAAACTCATTTCTTGTAAGTCTGGGATGCGGTGATGACAGAGAAATGTGAACAGATTCACTTTGATTCCTGATAGAAAAATCGCAGGAAAAAGGCAATTTTATACATCAGTATATGTAAACTTTACATACTAAAACTGCAGTGTTAGTTTTAATATACAATGCTTATATGTGTTATGTCTGTTAGAGTCTAAATTGAAAAGAAAAATTATAATTTTGAATAGACAATGGTTTATGTTCTTAAAAGTTTGTAAGAACATTTTTCTATACATCCTCACAGCCATGAGGTAAAGCATTCTATGAAATTTAAAGAGTGACCAAACCACAGATGTAACAAATTAAAATGGAAAATTTATATAAGAAGTTTTAAAAGATATAATGTACAGTATGGTGACTATAGTTATTACTGTATTGCATATTTTGAAAGTTGCTTAAAGATTAAATCTTAAAAGTTCTTATCACAAGGAAAAAATTGTAATTATGTATGGTGATAGATGTAACTAGACTCATTGTGGTGATTGTTTCACAATATATACAAATAGCAAATCATTGTGTTGTACACCTCAAACTAATATAATGGCATACGTCAGTCATACAGAAATTGAAAAGAGGTTTTGATATGAAAGATGAAAAAGAGAAATATACAAACATACATGTGTATATATACACTTAATAGATGTATGTATTAGCTTGGACTATCTAATTAGTGTCTCTAAATTATCACTTTCTTCAATGTAAACTAGTAGGGTAATCCAGATCTTGAAGACTTGTCGAAAGGATTATATCAAATAATACCACATTAATGAAAGGTTCAGAATTGCATCAAATGCATGGTAAGTACGCAACACATTCATGATACTTTGTATTTTCTCATTGTTCCTATGTAGCTTGGTTCACTGTCTTTTTGTTGTCTGCCTCTCCTAGTTAAGAACCCCTATATTAAGAATAAAAGGAGTCAATGAAAAAGAAAAGGTCTTCATCAGTATATTCAGGGGAAGTATATAAAGAGACATTTCGAACACATTCTGGATGTTTTATCAGTATTAGCACATGGGAATAAATATGTAAGGGTAGGGATGGCAATGTCTACAGAACAAGTCTGCTAATGGCTACAAGAGACTGGATTGGTTAAGTGTTCACAAGTACACATGCCTTTTTAACCCCACCCCACCTGACCTTTTATTTGCTCCAGTAAAATTTTGAACCAGGCTAGCGATTTCGTTGACAGAGCGTATTCTACCCATCATACACAGGCAAAGACCTGGATATTGCCATGGCAATGGGAAGGCTGGCCTGGATTCCCCGCAGCACGAATGCTTCAAAACAAACACTTGCGCCATGGGCCCACACAGCCTATTTTAATCAGCATTAATGGCTCTGACAACCAGAGGCTCCTTTATCTGCTCAGTTTGCAACAATTTGCTAATGATAATTAAGAATGCCTGGTGTTTGCCAACAATTCCAGAGCCACCTTCTTCAGCTTAAAAAGATAAGAGTAGGAAGATGTCTAAGAACAGTATCCACATTAGCAATTTTTTGACTAGGGAGTTCAAAGAAGTTTAAAAGAAAACCAGTGCAGAGGGAATAAAATGGTTTTGATTCTAAGGAGGGAGATTATATTACATGAACTCAACCTGTTGCTGGAATGGATGAGATATTTATAAGCAAAAATAAGAGCTGGCAATGAATTTTCTTAAAAATCAGCATATCCAACTATTGGATGAAATAACTGATGTGGAAGAATTTTATATTATTTAAAGCTCTGTATTAGGGATTCCCATCTTGAAATTCATAGACAATGAACTAGCTCCAAGAGGCCTATATGCCCCTGGAATTTCAGGCAATATTGTGTGCTTAAGTCATTCTGTGATATCTTTTCTGGATAGAAGATCAATACTTCAACAGTTTTTAACATGGTCTGTTATTCAAAAAAATCATTATTAGGATCATTATTTTTAATCTTTGCGTTTTCCTAGGTAGTTGAATTTTAAAGTTATTATGCTGGAAAACAATCTTAAAACTGTTTCGAGAACAATCAGGAGTAATATCTTCTTTTGGAAATTGATCCTAAGTAAATAACCCAATAGAAAAATAAGTGAACAAACAAGTATGTATCAATAAGACAGATTTTTAGCTGTCACAATTAAAAAATACCTTTGAAAATAAGAATATTTGTCATCTCACATTATAGGAAGTGTAAAGATAAGAGCTGCATGGTGAGTTAACTCAGTAATTAACTAACCTCTCTGTTCTGCCATCTCCCTGTTCTGCTTTCTCTGTTCGTTCACTCACCATTCTAGGATGGTCTCCCCAGGTCCCAGATGACTGCAGCAGCCCCAGAAATCATACGTAGATAGCAATGCCTAGAAATGGGAAAGAGATCATGCTCTCAGGCTTATTTAAAACCAGAAAACTTACCCAGAGTTCCCTCAGATGGCCCTTCCCTCTCACTGGCCAATATTACATTCCACTCCTTCACCTACAACAATCAATGGAGGTGATCAGATTCATTCCTTACAGATGGGGAGAGGCTCAGTCCACCTGAAAGACAAGGTTGCTCAGTGGAGCATGAAAAAAATTAGAAGTCTCTTTGGTAGAAAGAAGATGAAGTGATGACCATTTCACAGACACCTATCAGTACTGGCCACAATGCACTGCCTAGGGAATTTAATTGAAAACTTCATTTTTTTTATGGTTAAAATTTTGCATACATGAACAAGAACGGATAATATAACCAACATCTATGACCCAATCACTCAGTTTTAAGTGCAAAAATTTGCTCAGATTTTTATGAAAGGAAAAAAACTATGGATATTTGTGATCACCTCTGTACCCAGCACAGGTTATATTTTCTTCTCTTCTTCCCCTAGCCTAGCCTGCACCTGAACGCCTGATTTCCTTTCTTATGCTTAATTTTATATTTGTGCTAAATATTTACATACTGTAAAGAGACTCTAAAAATTCATCTGTGATTTTCAGTAAGGAATAGAACAAATATCAAGCTTTTAGGGGGAACTCCCCTCCCACAAATAATGATGTTATATTCCTGAAAATTGCTGACGGCAAAAAGGCTTTAGTTCCTTATGGTCCGAAATTTTGCTTCACCAGGCCCAGTTAGGCAAATGAGTCCATAAAAATTAGGACATTTCACAAGAAACGATTTTTCACAAGCAAAAAGCCAGTGATAAAAAATCTCCCACTTGTGATCTAAAAAATTGAAGCGGTTCTTCCGTGAATATAATGTCCCTACAGCATACAAAAGTATCATTGTCTTGCCAATGGGTTTCAGGCCCGGACAAGTTCCCTATGGATTCAATGAGACTAAAAAAATGACAATGGAACATTCTTGGGGTGAAAAGATTTATATCTAACTTCATTCTCACCGTGGCAGGTCAATCACTAGGACCCCGTCCACTCAGAGCGAGTCTGCATGCAGCAGGCCGGTGTCTGCATCTCAGTCTCTCCTCGGCGCTACCACCACTCCAGGCTCTGCTCTCCTGCAGCCCTGCAGCCACGCAGCCCAGAGCACTGGGTGGGGCTCTTTGTATGGAGTCAGTAATAACATATTGTCCACACATGTGTAGTGAGCAAGCCGACCAGGGCCAGATGAAAATCCCAGCCATAGGAACCTTCACTTTCTCCACAATTAGGAACAAGAAAGAAATGAACTCTTAATTTCATCATGGAGGACACTGCCATCAGGATGATGCTTTGAAATCCTATGTTCTTAATTTAATTATATAGCTAAAAATGAAGCTCAAGTAGCACAGAGTCCAGAGAAAGCTTTGATACTGCATCTAAGACCTGCTATATTCATTCTGCAGGGGACCCCAGACTTTGAGTGTCCTGCCTGAGGAAGCAGGGCATTGATGCCCCTATTTATTGTGCTGTCTACATCATCCAAAAAATATCAGTTGCTTTTCCTTCTTTAAGGCCTTGGAGCTAACAGTTCTTAATTCAGCTGATTAATATGGACAGGTTAGGGAGTTGTGGGCTAAGCATAATTCCTCTGGCTCGTAATTGATTTAACTTGCTGAAGTATCAGGTGGAGCATGTCTTATGCATCTATTATGTGCCAGGGATATAGTAGTCAACAAACAATCTGAGATGAATAAACACCAGTTCACATACGAAGAGATCACTCTCTTTGAACATAAATAATAATAGTGAGGTAAGATAAATTGTGGAGAAAGTGAGGGGAGAAAATGTACATGTCACATCCAGCTCTAGTCTCCTTGTTTCTCTTTCTCTTTCTTAGTGTTTTTAAACCATTTAAAAAATGACTTCTTCCCTAAGTTTTTTAGACATTTTTTTCTGTCTTTCCATCAAAGTTTAATATCATAGATACACTATATATTTGTTCATGTACTTTAAATATATCTGAGTTTATATATTAAAAAGACATTTTTTGTCCCCTTTAAAATCAATTTTCACTCCCTGGGGGTGATATTGCCTTGTTGAGAATGAAGAATGAATGCATGATCAATCTTTATCTATCTATCTATCATCTATATATCTATCTATCATCTATCATCTGTCTACCTTTCTACCCATCCATTTATACATCTTCCACCTTTTCTCCCAAAAGAAAAACATAATCACTAAACTTTTGTGAACTTTGGCTATCAAATTTATGAAAAGCGAAACATTTTCTGACTAATCTATGAGGACATTATGAGATACAACTTATACAAGTATTCTAACATCCAAGTTACCATACAGATTGAATTTTGAAGAACTCTTGGCAGAATGAACAGAAGTTTGGGCCATCCCTTTGACTGCTTTATATCTCCAACATTTGCTCTATGACCTTTTCTGAATAGTCTGTGTGATTTCCCAAATAGTCCTTTATGGAGGGACTGTATGTATGCACATGTGTGTATAAATGAGCACATTGTTATTATTTGTACAAATATTTCAACTATGGACTTATTTCTAATTGCTTAAGTGGGTTATATAAGAATTTGTTGATGGCTTGTATGATCCTAATTCAACCACTAAGCAGCAGAATCTCTTTGGGTAGAAGGTCTAGAATTGGTGAGAAGAGAGCTCTTCCTCAATCCTACATAAGGGATGGGACTTCTGAGGAGCAATTTTGTAAGGTTATTTACGAACCCCTGATCTGATTGCTTCTGGAATGTTAAAAAAACTCTCTTATATTGAACACACGCTAAGTAATCAGGTGCCACCAGATCATATTATTTTGTGGAGTAAATCTTTTTCTTATCTGTGTGTTTCAGCCTCGGGCAAGTTCACAATGGATTCAGTGTGATCAAAGAAATTGACAGCAAAACGTTCTTTGGGATGAGAGGGGTTTATTACCCAACTTGTTCTCCCATCGGTAGGTCGAGCACTAGCATCCCTGCCTCCACGCAGAGCACTGGGCCGAGCTCTCTCTATAGGGCAATAATAGCTTATTGCCTAAAGGTGTGGAAGCAGTAGCCTAGCAACAGGCCAGTTACATCATCAGGTGGTTTAAGTTCAGTGAGGATCCTGGCCGTAGGAACCCCAACTTCCCCACAATCTTAAAAGGAATTGTTTTATAAAAAGGTAAGACATTTTATTCCCTCAATTAAGCTCCAAGAAGTTAGATATTGTGCTGTCTGTATCATCCAAAAAAATATCGGCCACTTTTTGGCTCCACTTCTAATGCAGTTTCTGAATTCAAATTTTAAAAATGTCATGATACGGAAAGAATTCAGAAAAGATTCTCATTCAGGACAAATTCAATTTCATATATTTTTCTCTTGAAATGGACTGATCTTGGGGATTCTGTTTATTTGCCAATGATCAGACAACTTTTTCCCTCTACATGTAATATTTAGTGAATAAATCATACACTTTGGAGTCAGACATCTAGGTTTGAGTCCCATAACTAGCATAAAATGTGCGTGTTTGGGGCAAGTGATTTTGTCCCTTTGAATTTAATTTCTCATTTAATTCAATAGAAGTAATGTTATATATTTACAAGATCTGAGGGAAGATAGTGAGATAATGGGCCTGGCTCAAAGGAGACACTAAATATGTGAATCAGTTTCTCTTTCTCCCAGCCACAGTTCACTCCAAGGGCAGAGATTGCATCTGCTTATAGATTTGTGCATGGACATTATCTGTGAGCCACCTTCTCCATTCTCAACACCACATCCTTGGGGTGGTAGGTGACTGATAAATCAGAGAAAGAGAAAGTCACTTTCGTTCATTATGAAATATTTCCAGAACATATAAACTATCTAAGTCAAGCCCCATGGTAGGCTCTGTGAAGGTTTTAGGGATTAATAAAATGAAGATTTTACTGAAAAATTGATGAGACGACATGAAAAGCAATCAGCCTTGCATAGCAGGACTTGATACAACTGCTGTTACTAGAGTTCAAGAAAAAAATGCCATAGAACACATAGGAGAGAGCTCAAAATTCTGTCTTCAGGAAATTGTCCCTATCATCACCCTGAGAAGAAGCAAAGAATACAACAGCATGCTATTTAGGAATAGTTCAATGCCGTAAAGGCTACCTTCCCCTAAGTCCTGACCCGCATAGTTTGCACTTGAAAATATTTTCATTCCACATTTCATGTATTGGTATTAATAACCAACTCCTCCTTTCACTCTCATCCTGTACTGTGTAGGCATTCAGGAGCCATAAAATTAACTTTTACCAAAGTCCAGAGGGGCAGATTAGCTAAAGATGTTAACAAGGACCAACTGACACAAGCATTCCTCAAAAATGGCTCACACTTGGGTTTGGGGCACACAATTTGCCGAAAGGGAAATTTGTGGGTACTAAATTTAGAAGTGAATAGAAAACGTGTGGGCTACAAAATCCCATTTGGCTCCTAAGCCAGACACAACTTCAGGGCTGTGTGGGGCTTTTTTTCTCCCTTTTTTTCCCTTCTATTTTATTCCCATGGCAGTCTTAGAAGAAGGAGCAAGAATTCCTTTCAAGCAAGAATGTTTATTGCCTGCATGATGCAGGCTTCCATTTAGTTAGAGAAACATGTTTTTCAATTAACTTTCCCTTGATAAACATTGATTTAATTTAAAGGGATGACTGTTTTTCAAATTGCAATAAAATACATTTTATGTAGGAGAAAACTTTACTTTTCTACAGAAGGGATGGTTAGTTGCCAGAGTTTCTAGAAGCAGTCTAATTTTTGAGGTCTTGCTTCTCATGCCACAATATTTAAGTAGTGTACCTGAAATGCAAACGTCTGAATAATCTTGCTTGAAGTTTTCAAGTGAAGGTGGCATGCATCCCATCTAATCTATCTGATTTTCATTGATTTGATTTTTGGTGAATGTATTCTCTTTGCTGATAGCAATTTGCTTTAAAACTGACACCAGGTCTTGGCTTGATTATAAATGCCTCATTGTTTCACACCAAATCTTCACATTTAATTCTGTGTCTCTGTATTTCCTGTTCTCTCTCACTGTCTCCCTACCCCCCTTTACCATATGATGCATGGGGGTTATCAGATAGTTTTTCCTCTGATTTACCAAGGCAAGTAATCAGAATGTAAATTTCTTGTTACCACCATGTATAGTGGTACATATAGATTTTTAGGCATATTCACACACACACACACACACACACACACACACACATATATATATATGAAGTATATAAAAAGGAAAACAATACAAGGATAAAGTGTTAATATGAATGACCACATAAAAATTTATAGTACATCTGTCCAGCATATTGTCTTGCCAATGAGGTTCAGCACCAGGCAAGTTCACTTTTGATTTGGTGAGATGGAAAGGTGACAGTGGAAAGGGTTTATACCCAATTTTATTCGCATGGTTGCAGGTCAATCACTAGAATCCCGTCCATTCAGAGCAAGTCTGCATGCAGCAAGCCAGTCTCTGCCTCTGGGCCTCTCTAGCCCTCAGCCATCTCAGTCCCTGTCCTCAGTGCTGCCACCACTCCAGGCTCTGGTCTCCTGCAGCTGTGCAGCACAGAGCACCCAGCAGGGCTCCTTATAAAGAGTCGATAATAACATATTGTCCATCCACACGCCTGCAGTAAGCAAGCCAACCAGGGCCAGAATCCTGGCCATAGGAACCTTCATTTTCTCTACACAAACCAAATGGAAAGTTTACTGATTTTACAGTAAGGGAGAACCCTGATGACAACAATAATATCAGAAATAGCAATTAACTAAAGAACATACCATGCCCCACCACACCCCTGCCAAACAGTCCTCTCTCCCTGCAGCCAGTAGAAGCTATGAGAATAATAAGTCCTACCTGAAAGTTTAAGCCCTAGAAGTAGCATTTAAAAATCTTTAATTGGTGTTTTCACAGCTGAAATAAAAATCACCAGGTAGTATTTGGCCCAGGAAAATGCTTATTTCTTAATCCTGGCATGAGTGCAATTTGAGAATGGGAAGAGTGAAAGAAATGCAGAATTCTAATAATATTCTGCATAATTATATTAAATACCAACTTTATTGTAATGCAGATGGTATATGGTGTTACGTACTTGGGAGGCTTTTAGGAAAATGTCATCCAGAAACCATGTTTAGATGCTATTCTTATACATGACTTTGAGAATTGAGATGCAAATATGTAACTACATGTTTGTAAGAGATCAAACGGGTTACATGCTGGACATGAAGAAAACCAAAATTGTGCGCAGTTCACACTTCCAAAAAGAGCAGACTCAACATGTTCATGCCTACTGTGGAATGCTCTCCAAGTCCTGGGCTATCTAAGCAACCTCACAGCCCTGGAGTATCCTGTGGGTCTAGGAATGCCAAAGGCCACTGGACTGTCCTGGTGATACCCACGGAGTGTGTTCTTTAATGAATAAATAAGACTTTCAAGAAAGAATAGGTCTGAGAGAGAAACAAACTCTATAATGGGCTAAGTAGGCCTCCTTAAAAAGAGGAGGAAGATTTATAGGTAGAAGAAGTTGTGAGTGTGGATTCTTTCCAAATGGTGTCTGAAGACAGAAGATCAGGATAACTATAGAAATCTGTGAGCCTCCCCAAGTAGAAGGTTGAACCTTCCTGATATTTGTCATTCTGATTATGGGAAAGTAAAAATAGACTGCAGATATAATTCTTAATGGTTTTATGTTATTTAGCTCTCCCAACTGTTCAGAAAATTCTGATATACCTGTACAATCATATGTGATGTTTTTATGTAGGAATGATGCCTGTGCAGAGGGAACAGCAGTCTAGGCAATGATTACAGTCATGTGTTTCAGACAGGTAATACAAGTGATGTGATTGGTTGGACCCACAATGCTGAGAAGCAATCGTCAGCTAGATAAGTTAGGAAGAATGTCAGAACTGTCAAATTCCAACTGAAACTTCACCAATATATAGCAGAGGATGTGAGCCCAAGTGAGAGAAAACTGACAGGTAGGTTAAATTAAGAACTGAGAACATTTATTTAGTATTTACTATGCATTAGGTACTCTGCAAATATTGTCATTTAATAATCACAAAACATCCTACATTAGAAATGAAGATCCTGCAACTTGAAGAGATGAAATAATGTTCCCTAGTTTATATAGATTAATAGTGACAGATGCAGGATTCCAATCCTGTCTTTTTGGAATAGTTATGACTAGCAAGATATTCTGTTTTTTTATTTCAATTTTCTTTTTAAAAATATTTGCATTATGAATATGAAAACATTACAGAGAGCCTTGAATAAATCCATTGGATTGTACCTATTTTAACATTTATTATACTTTTTATTTTTAGGTAAGAGACCACTTCAGATAGTTCTGAAATCTGTTGGTAAATTTCACTGACTCATTCCAATTTTCTGTCTTTATCTACAGAAGGAACCATGTTCTGAAGTTGGAATCTATCATTCCCATTGATGTTTCTATATTTTATGTCATATATATGAGTAGAATTATACATATATATTTATATATATGCATGTGTAATACATATATATGTATGTGTATTTACAGTTTTTGACTGTTTTAACTTTACCACAAAGTACATCTTTAAAATATTTTTTTAAAGATCAGGCTTTTGGAAGGTCCATTGAAAGGCATATTGCTCCCACCTGGTAAGATGAAGGATGGCTATCAGGCTGACTATCATGCATTTAAATTCCTAGACTCAAGAGATTCAAGATGGTGGCATGAGAGGTGAGACAGAGAACTCCTCCCCAAACCACATATAATATAAAAATATCGTTAATACAATTAATCCTAAAAGAGCAACAGGAAAGAAGGCTGCACCAGACTGCATACACCTGGAGAACTCATGAGACAGGGTAACGTACCAAGGCCTTGATCCGGCGGGACGCAAGCCGTTCCCCCACCACAGCTCACTGGCAGATGAAGAGAAATGGAGTGGAAAGTGGGTGTAACTCTAGGACTACTGAACACCCAGCCCTGGAGATGTGCTTTGGGAATACAAACCTACATTGCAAGGTGGTCTGGAGATTAGTGGAGTTGGAAAGCTAAGATAGGTGGAATACTTGGAGAGACTGAGATTCCAGCTGTTTGTGGAGGACAGGAATCCACATCCATCTGCACTGGGATAAAGGAAAGGCAGTGGTTGAGAGGCTTCCTAGGAGCGAGAGGGATGCTAAAGGAGTGGGATTTGCATGGAGCTTGGTGCATGGGAGAGGGATAGGTGGACAAGGTTATCTGGGCACCCTTTGCCCAGCAGGTTAGGAACTTTCAGGAGCTTCAGGTGCTCCATCCCCCTGGCTGGCTACTCAGCTCTGAGGCCCCCCACTGTGTTAAAAAGCCTGCTGCACCTTACTCCTGGTCTGCTGGCACTGGCTCACAAACCAGCAGTCCCTGCTCTGGTGTCAGGCCAGCCAGAGGAAGGCCCTGCCTAAGGTAGCTACAGACACAAAGCACAGAGGCTTACACCTGTGTGCTTGGCCCACTGGTATTGACAGTAGAGACAGGCACTGCAGCCAGGAAGCAGGAAACAGCTCTTTCCATCTCCCAGGCACCAGCCCTGCTCCCTGGCAACGCCCGACATCATTCCAGGGGCTGAGCAGCTCCAGAGAATAGAGCTTCAGGGCACTAGAGGATGCCACATACAAATATGAAACATCAAAGGAAACTGGTTCAAAAAAAAATCTCAGAAACACCAGAAAAAGGGCCAAATGAAACTGAACTCACCAATCTTCCTGAAAGGGAGTTCAAAATAAAAATCATAAACATGCTCATGGAGGTACAGAAAAATATTCAAGAACTCAGGGATGAATTTAGCACGGAGATTCAATCATTAAGAAATTCCATATCTGAAATGAAATATACAATGGACGGATTTAAAAGCAGATTAGACATAGTAGAAAAGATGGGAAAAGGAATAAAAATTAGAGAAGAGGAATGAAGAAGGAATGAAGAAGCTGAGGCCCAGAGAGAGAAAAAAGGACCTCTAAGAATGAAAGGATATTGAGAGAACTGTGTGACCAATCCAAATGGAACAATATTTGCATTACAGGAGTACCAGAAGAAGAAGAGAGAGAAAAAGCGATAGAAAGTGTCATTGAGGACGTAATTGCTGAAAACTTCCCCAATCTGAGGAAGGAGATAGTTTCTCAGGCATGGAGATCCACAGATCTCCCAACACAAGGAACCCAAGGAAGACAACATCAAAATATATAATAATTAAAATGGCAAAGATCAAGGATAAAGACAGACTTTTAAAAGCAGCCAAAGAAAGAAAAAGATTATATACAAAACTAAGTCCATCAGGCTATCATCAGACTTCTCAATAGGAACCTTACAGGCCAGAAGGGAGTGGCATGATATATTCAATGCAATGAAACAGAAGTACCTCAAACCAAGAATACTCTACCTAGCAAAATTATCATTTAAATTTGAAGGAGGGATTAAACAATTTTCAGATAAGCAAAAGCTGAGAGAATTTACCTCCCACAAACCACCTGTGCAGTGCATTTTGGAGGGCTTGCTATAGATGGAAGTATTCCTAAGGATAATAGCTGTCACCAGGGGAAATAAAACCACAGCAAAGAAAGTAGAACAATTAATTACTAAGTAGATGCAAAATCAAATCAACTAACACCAAAGTCAACCAAGGGACAGACAAAGAGTACAGAATATGATATCTAATATATAAAGAAGGGAGAAGGAAGACAAAGGAGGGAAAAAAAACCCTTTGGTTGTGTTTGTAATAGCATACTAAGTGAGTTAAATTAGACTGTTAGATAGTAAGGGAATTACCCTTGAACCTTTGGTAACCATGAATCTAAAGCCTGCAATGGCAATAAGTACATACCTACTGATAATCACCCTAAATGTAAATGGTCTGAATGTACCAATCAAAACACATACAGTCACTGAATGGATATAAAAACAATACCCATATATATGCTGCCTACAAGAGACTGATGTCAAACCCAAAGACATACACAGACTCAAAGTAAAGGGATGGAAAAGATGCAACGAATAGGGAGAAAAAAGTAGGAGTTGCAGCACTTGTACCAGACAAAATAGATTTCAGAACAAAGAAAGTCACAAGAGACAAAGAAGGATATTACATAATGATAAAGGGGTCAGTCCAACAAGAGGATATAACTATTGTAAATATTTATGCACCCAACACAGGATAACCTACATATGTGAAACAAATACTAACAGAATTAAAGGGGGAAACAGAATGAAATACATACATTCTAGGAGACTTCAACACACCACCTCACTCCAAAGGACAGATCAACCAGACAGAAAATAAGGAGACAGAGGCACTGAACAATGTATTAGAACAGATGGACCTAATGGACATCTATAGGACACTCCATCCAAAAGCAACAGGATATACATTCCTCTCAAGTGAACATGGAACATTTTCAAGAATAGATCATATACTAGGCCACAAAAAGAGCCTCAGTAAATTCTAAAAGATTGAAATTGTACCAACCAGCTTCTCAGATCACAAAGATATGAAACTCGAAATAAATTACACAAAGAAAATGAAAAGGCCCAAAAACACATGGAGGCTTAATAACATGCTCTTAAATAATCAATGGATCAATGACCAAATAAAAGCAGAGATGAAACAATATATGGAGACAAATGGCAGCAATAACTCAACACTGCAAAATCTGTGGGACACAGCAAAGGCTGTGCTAAAAGGAAAGTATATTGCAATACAAACCTACCTCAGGAAAGAAGAACAATCCTAAATGGACAGTCTAAGCTCACAATTAACAAAACTAGAAAAAGGAGAACAAATGAGGCCCAAAGTCAGCAGAAGGAGGGACATAATAAAGATTAGAGCAGAAATAAATAAAATCTAGAAGAATAAAACAATAGAATCAATGAAAGCAGTAGTTGGTTCTTCGAGAAAATAAACAAAATAGATCAAACCCTAGACAGATTAATCAAGAAAAAAAGGGAGTCTACACACATGAACAGAATCAGAAATGAGAAAGGAAAAATCATTATGGACACCACAGAAATACAAAGAATTATGAGAGAATACTATGAAAAATTATATGCTAACAAGCTGTATAATCTAGAAGAAATGGATGACTTTGTAGAAAAATACAACCTTCCAAGGCTGACCCATGAAGAAACAAAGGAAATTGAATTGGTAATCAAAAATCTACCTAAGAACAAAACTCCTGTACCAGAAGGTCTCACTGCTGAATTTTATCAAATATTTAGTGAAGACCTAATACCTATCCTCCTTAAAGTTTTCCAAAAAGTAGAAGAGGAGTAAATACTTTCAAACACATTCTATGAGGCCAACGTCACTCTAATACCAAAACCAGGCAGACACCACAAAAAAAGAAAATTACAGATCACTATCCCTGATGAACATAGATGCAAAAATACTCAACAGAATATTAGCAAACCAAATTCAAAAATAAATCAAGAGGATCATACAACATGATCAAGTGGGATTCATCCAGAGATGCAAGGATGGTACAACATTCGAAGACCCATGAACATCATCTACCATATCAATAAAATGAAGGACAAAAAATCACATGATCATCTCCATAGATGCTGAAAAAATATTTAACAAAATTTAACACCTATTCATGATAAAAACTCTCAACAAAATGGGTATAGAGGGCAAATAATTCACCATAATAAAGGCCATATATGATAAACCCACAGCCAACATCATACTTAGCAGTGAAAAGCTAAAAGCTTTTCCTTTAAGAACAGGAACAAGACAAGGATGCCTACTCTCCCCACTTTTATTCTAAATAGTATGGAAGGTCCTAGCTATGGCAATCAGACAACACAAAGAAATAAAAGGCATCCAGACTGGTAAGGAAGAAGTTAAATTGTCCCTGTTTGTAGATGACATGATATTGTATATACAAATCCCTAAAGAATCCACTCCAAAATTACTAGATTTAATATCTGAATTCAGCAAAGTTGAAGGGTACAATATTAATACACAGAAGTCTTTTGCATTCCTGTACACTAATGATGAACTAGCAGAAAGAGAAATCAGGAAAACAATTCCATTCCCAATTGCATTAAAAAGAATAAAATACCTAGGAATAAACCTAACCAAGGAAGTGAAAGACCTATACTCTGAAAACTACAAAACACTCATGAAAGAATTAAAGAAGATACCAACAAATGGAAACACATCCTGTGATCATGGATAGGAAGAATTAATATTGTCAAAATGGCCATCCTGCCCAAAGCAATCTACAGATTAAATGCAATCCCTATCAAAATACCAACAGCATTCTTCAACGAACTAGAACAAATAGTTGTAAAATTCATATGGAACCACAAAAGACCCTGAAAAGCCAAAGCAGTCCTGAGAAGGAAGAATAAAGCAGGGGGGATCTTGCTTCCCAACTTTAAGCTCTACTACAAAGCCACAGTAATCAAGACAATTTGGTACTGGCACAAGAACAGATCCATAGACAAATGGAACAGAATAGAGAGTCCAGATATGAACCCAAGCATGTATGGTCAATTAATATATGATAAGGGAGCCATGGATTTACAGTGGGGAAATGACAGCCTCTTCAATAGCTGGTGTTGGCAAAACTGGACAGCTACATGAAAGAGAATAAAACTGGATTACTGTCTAACTCCATATACAAAAGTAAACTCAAAATGGATCAAAGACCTGAATGTAATTCATGAAACCATAAAACTCTTAGAAAAAAAACAGGCAAAATTCTCTTGGACATAAACATGAGCAACTTCTTCATGAACACATCTCCACAGGCAAGGAACACATCTCCATAGGCAAGTTTGACTATATCAAACTAAAAAGCTTCTGTACAGCAAAGGACACCACCAGTAGAACAAAAAGGGATCCTACCATATGGGAGAATATATTCATAAATGACATCTCCAAAAAGGGGTTGACATCCAAAATATATAAAGAGCTCATACACCTCAACAAACAAAAACCAAATAATCCAATTAAAAAATGGGCAGAGTATCTGAACAGACACGTCTCCAAAGAAGAAATTCAGATGGCCAACAGACACATGAAAAGATGCTCCACATCACTAATCATCAGAGAAATACAAATTAAAACCACAATGAGATATCACCTTACACCAGTTAGGATGGCCACCATCCAAAAGACAGACAACAACAAATGTTGACGAGGATATGGAGAAAGGGGTATCCTTCTACACTGCTGGTGGGAATGTAAATTAGTTCAACCTTTGTGGAAAGCAGTATGGTGGTTCCTCAAAAAATTCAAAATAGAAATACCATTTGATCCAGGAATTCCACTCCTAGGAATTTACCCTAAGAATGTAGGAGTGCAGTTTGAAAAAGACATATGCCCCCTTTTGTTTATCACAGCAGTATTTACAATAGCCAAGAAATGGAAGCAACCTAAGTGTCCATCAGTAGATGAATGGATAAAGAAGATGTGGAACATATACACACTGGAATATTATTCATCCATAAGAAGAAAACAAGTCCTACCATTGGCAACAATATGGATGGAGCTAGAGGGTATTATGCTCAGTGAAATAAACCAGGCAGAGAAAGATAAGTACCAAATGATTTCACTCATCTGTGGAGCATAAGAACAAAGGAAAAACAGAAGGAACAGAACAGTAGCAAACTCACAGAATCCAAGAATGGACTAACAGTTGCCAAAGGAAAGGGACTGGGAAGGGATAGGGGGAATAAGGGGCATTATGATTAGCACACATAACATGGGGGAGAGGACATGGGAAAGGCAGTATAGCACAGAAACGACAAGTAGTGATTCTACAGCATCTTACTATGCTGATGGACAGTGACTGTAATGGGATATGTGGTGGGAACGTGAGAATGGGGTGAATCTAGTAACCACAATGTTGCTCATGTAAGTTTATATGAATGATACAAAAAAAAAATTCCTAGACTCCATTTCCTAGGGTTTGGGGAAGCTTATCCCTATTCCCTGAGTTTCTCAGCATGTTCTTAAGTCCTGACAAGTGCAGACTGATTTGTCTTTATTCCATCATTCTGAGGTTCTAGAGAGAACAGTCAATGATTTTCTGCTCTTGCAAAGTTATTTGAAATAGATTATAACCATGGGCAAAGAATTATAAAGATGGATAATGCTTAATTATCTGGACATGAAAATTATATTCATTTATGTATGTTTTTAAAAAATGAACTCAAACTGTTAATATTTTTTTGGTAGCCTACTATGAATATTTTCCCAGATTCACCTGCTTTTTAAATTATGAAGAAAGAAAGAACATACAATACATGATGACCCATGTATGAAATTATGCATTCCTGGAGGGGGCTCCCTAGATTGGTTACTGCTGATGTTTGATATCACTACTCAATTTATTTTCTTAAAATGAAGGCTCTACAGTTGAAGAGGAAGTCTAACGGGAGCATAACCCTGACATTGGTTTTATGAAGGTATCCCTGCTCTGTTTAATTAAAACTGCCTTAAGGCCTTCTGATCCAATGCGAAGGTTTTTTTTTGGATTCACAATATGTTACTAAAATCTGCTGACCGTTTATATTTCAGTAAAGAATTTATCTTGCCTTAAAGAAATAAGCGTTTGAACAACAAATAGGATTTTCCTATTACTTGAATTTAGAACTGAACTGTTTCATCCAAGATAATTTTCTAATGATACAATGACAAATGAAAATTTACTTAAGAAAACTAAATTTATTGTCCTTAAGTCTGTAAAAGATAAATCAGTAAGTTGCTATTTCTTGTTTGGGGATGAAATTAGATTTTATATTTTAGACAACTTTATCAGAATCTTTGATCTTGATGTGGATATGAAAACCAAGACAAAATTATAATAAGACTTGGTCCAGTTTACATGACTTGTAAGTGCTTTATTCATTGCACCATGCTACCTTACTTACTATGATACTTTTAAGAAAAGTGCATTTCTCTTAGTCCTAGGCATAAAACTAACTTCTCTTTCCCAATATAATATATTAAATTTATTACAAATGCCTAGGAGACTACAGGTGCCAGCACAGGATGAGGAGTGGCATAGTGAGTGTGGAATAGCCAATCTCCATCCCTAACTCCCAGCTGTGCATTTATTCAGTCATAGGGACCTAGACAAACCTGAAGCCAAGTCTTTGATTCAGTGTGTTTTACTTATCCAACCAAATTTATGGGCCAATTTAGCTACCATTAACATCTGATCCTTTAAAACAAAGATGTAAAGTGTTTGTTTGTAAATAAACTAATTTCCCAGGGTCAGATGTTATTTGAAATAGATTATAACCATGGGCAAAGAATTATAAAGCTGGATAAAGCTTAATTACATAGACATGAATTATATGCATTTATGTTTGTTTTTAAAAAGTGAACTCAAATTGGTCATGATTTTTTGGTAGCCTACTGTGAATATTTTCCCAGATTCACCTGCTTCTTATATTATGAAGAAAGAACATACTATATTATTATGATAAAAGTACAGCACATACTACAGAAAGTAGTCAATATGGTGTAGTGGATAGAAGTGTGGGTTAAAGAGGAGACAGGCTGGCTCTGTCACTCACTTGCTGTATGACCTTGGATAAATTATATAACCTTCATGTGTTCCTGCTTCTTCATAAGTGAACATGGAAATAGTAACAATAATATCTTCCTCATAGGAATATTGTAAGCATAAAATGAATATATACACATAAACTATTAGGAAAGTGCCTGGCATATAAAAAGCATTTAATGGCAGGTAACTCTTGGATACTCTGCCTATGCATCTATGTCAGTATAGTGTAATTTAGAAGGGAAATTGTGTGGGAGGAATCTCTTTTAAACTGTTATTGGAGAACCTACTTTTTGTTCCCTTTGCTGATGAACCATGGAGTCCAGGGAGGGAGTGTGAGCTTTCTTTCCACACATCTTGGTTTGCCAATTAGTCATTTGTCCCGTTTTCTTTTTCCCAAATCTATACTCTGGACTGAGTAATCACAAGGGGGAAATTATACTCTAGGCTTTAGCTTCAGAAGATGGAATATCATGTTAGCTCAATCTGGAATACAGATACACCCAGGTACACAGGTGCATGTAAACACACACATATAGGTCAGTTTATTTTAAATATAATCCCTCTGGTCTAATATTTTAAAAGACCACTGTAGCAACTATGAATAATGAAAACCAAGAGAACTTTTTACATCTGTATGAGAACACAAAGCTGGCTCTTAAAATAAGAGTGATAATTTTACTTTCCTCAAATTCATAGACTCAAACTCTTTTCGGCCAACTGCATGGACAATCAGCACACCAATCATGTAATGGGTAATTCTGCTGCAAAGTGAATGCCAATATAGCACCTGCAAAGGTTTGCATAAGATATCTAATATTTCAGGAAGATGAACAAATGACTATGCTGATACTCCAGCAGATTCCAAGTTCCATTTCTATACTGTAAACTGATTAGAATTGGAGTTGGACTGCCTAGGCCCCTTCATTTCAATCCTCAGGGAAAACAATGCTTCCACTGATTGATCATAGCATTGCTCCTTCAGCCTATACAGATGGTCTGTACAAGAATTATTGTTTTGATCCAGATGTTGCATAGTACAAAGAAGTCATTATTCACTCTGTCACATATACAAGAAATCCTTAGTTACATTCTAGTTTTTTCCAGGAAAAACACATCTCTGAACATAAACGTCTTACCTTTTGTCTGCTAACAATAGTTAAATGTGTAAATGTTTTCTTTTTCTTTCCCCTGCTTTAAGTAATTAAAGATTGTTTACCTAAAGGCCATTTCAGGTGCTTAACAACTTGGTAAACAAATTCTTACTTTTTTCTGTATCATCAATCTGTTTCACAATGTATTGTTTTATTTTTCATTATTTTTAATGGGATAAGTTTTTTGGATTCTGGTTTTACATAAATTCTAAGCAGAATCAAAGCTATCAACATTTTATTTTAATTTGTGGCACTTTAACATCAAGCTTGTGGGGGCCCGGCCTACGGCCGAGGCTGAGGCCCACTCTAGCTGGACAACGCCCTAAAGATGGCGCCTGCTTCCTGCTCACCACCCTTTCCCCTCTTCCCTGTTGGGGATTGGCCCAGCAGACTTCCGTACCCGTGCACAGCTCGTGCTGCCCGCTTAGAGTGGCGCGTGACACCTATCCGCTTAAAGGTCATGCATGATACTGTCCCGGATTGGTTGGGTGACTGAATATAAGGGAGCCCGCCGGGAGGGAGAAGAGCTTCCCGACAACTGCTGTAATCGCCGTGAGAGATTAGACAATAAAGTCTAGAGAAGAATCAAGACCTTGGGCGTGTTGCTTCGGTCCCTGAAGGGTCACGACAAGTGGTGCTGAACCCCTGGAATCGCTAAACCTCGTCGCGACCTGATCCGCTGACCCTGGCGCCTGCCGATGAAGTAGAGCTTGTAACTCTTCAGGAACATCGCTGGACGCCGTTCGGTCGGCTGGCCAGACCAGGAGAGGGAACCGAGGAGGGTGAGTGGATCGGCGAGCAAACTGAAAGTATACGTGGCAGGGCAGACAGCAGGCAGTTGCGGTGGGTGTTTATGTGTAGTGTGTGTGTCCTGTTAGTGTTTGTGACATTGTTTATTATAATATATGGAATGAGGAGGCGCCAGTGAAGGTTCGCAGAGCGGCGACGAAATCAAAAGGTTCGCAGAGTGGCAACGAAATTAAAAGGTTCGCAGAGTGGCGATGAAATCAAAAGGTTCACGGAATTAGCGACGTAGTCCATCTAAATCATAACTAGGATACTTGCCCCTTTAGAGAGAGGATGGGGATGGAGGCCTCTAGGGTTAGGGCCGAGGAACCTCTGAAAGCGCTCCTTAGAGCTAATGGAACACCTTTGAAAACGAAGACTGCCAGGGCATTCCTGAACACTATAGAGAATCATGCCCCATGGTTCTTAGATGAAGGAAAAATCACCAGCCCTTTATGGGACAGGCTGGGGGATGACCTACGCTGGGCAGACAAGAGGGAGCCCCTTCCACCAGGGACAATCCCTATTTGGGGTCGAGTAAAAAATTGTCTGAAGGGACAGAAGCCAAGCTGCCAAGAGGCCATCCAAGAGAGGGAGGAAATATTAGAGGAAGTACGAGAAGAGCGTGCCTCCACAAAGGCATCGGAAGGGGGATCTGAACAGGGACTGCCATTTGATGAGGATGAAGACGGGGAACTTTCGGGGGACAAGCTAGAGAACAGGTTTAATAGCAGAGTTAAACTAACCACAGAGACTTTCTACAGTGAGCAGTCTAATGCCATAATGAAAAAACAGGGGTACGTGGGCACTAGAGGACTAGGGAAGGATCTCCAAGGGAAAGAACAACCAATCCTTTTAGCAGGGAGACCACCCAAAGGGCCCAGAGGACCAGGATTGGGTTTTTCTTCAGAGCCACTGAGGGAAAACAGACAAGAACAGATAGCAGCTGGTCACCTTCAGCCCTCTACCTCGCCATGGAACACACCTATTTTTGTAATTAGGAAAAAGTCTGGCAAGTGGAGATTACTCCATAATCTCAGGGCAGTGAACAGACAGATGGAGCTTATGGGACCTGTACAATTAGGCCTTCCTCTCCCTGTGGCCCTGCCCAGAGGATGGAATTCAATAGTGATAGATATCAAAGACTGTTTCTTCTCCATCCCGCTTCACCCCAGAGACTGTCAAAGGTTTATTGCCACAGGGCATGGCTAATAGCCCCACCATGTGTATGTAAAGAAGGCCTTACAAACTGTCAGGAAACAGTTTCCCCTGATAATCATCTATCATTATATGGATGACATCCTTTTGTGTCATGAGAGCAGCAGGGAGCTAGAGACAACCCTCAGGGTCAGGGTATGGTGGAACGCACCACCTCACCCTCAAGAATGCCTTATATAAACAAAAAGGGGGAATAGGAGAAGACTTTAGATCCCCCAGAGACAAATTAAACATCATATTATTCATTTTAAACTTTTTAACACTGGACAAAAATGGCTGCAGTGCAGCAGAGCGGCCAACAATCCAATCCAAACACATGCCTAAAGTTTTGTGGAAGGATGTGTTGGAAGGAACATGGAAAGGCCTGGACCCAGTGATAATCTGGACCCGAGGCTCGGTTTGTGTTTTTCCACAGGACCAGCAGAACCCCGGTCCACTCTGATACGCAGAGTGGAAAACCCCGGAGCAGAGGTACAAGATGATCGCACTGCTTCTGCTCCTGCCGTGGATCCTACAGCAGGCGACGGCGGAGCCAAGCTGCAGCTGCAGCCACCACCGCGCTATCACCATTCCTACGGAAGAGACGCTGAATGGTCTGTCCCAGGCCACTGCCTCGGCAATGACAACGCAGAACGTCATCAACAGCCATTTTAAGAATGGGATGGCCTTGGTCAACCAACGCATGAACCTTCTTCAAGAACAATTGGACCTCTTGGGGGAGGTTTTGTCTGTGGGCTGTGTCCATTCTTATACGGGGGTGTATTACTGGTATTCCTTTTCATAATTATTCTAAAGCTGCCAACTTGTCCAGACAGTTAGGCAAGATGTTAAACGCCACCAAAGCCTGGTCAGGTGTAGGTGTCATAGGAATATTGCTAATTGTGGGCCTCCTCCTGGTTGGGAGGAAAGTCTGTTCCATACAAAAACAGCAATGGGGAGAACGGGAGGTCCTGTTGCAGGCCATGGCAGCGCTAGAGGAAGGCATCTCCCCTAGAGTATGGCTTAATATGCTGGATCAGTAGTAAAGGACGGGTAAGATTGGGAGCTGCGCATATCAACCTAAGACAGGGCGCAGGCCTAAGCTGTCTGTTGCCTGAGGACGGGTAAGAATGCCGCAGACTCCGGATGACCTAAGACAGGCATGATCCCGACAGCCCTTTGGTTATAAAACAATAAAGGGGGAGATGTGGGGGCCCGGCCTACAGCCGAGGCTGAGCCCCACTCTAGCTGGACAACGCCCTAAAGATGGCGCCTGCTTCCTGCTCACCACCCTTTCCCCTCTTCCCTGTTGGGGATTGGCCCAGCAGACTTCCGTACCTGTGCACAGCTCGTGCTCCCCGCTTAGAGTGACGTGTGACACCTATCCGCTTAAAGGTCACGCATGATACTGTCCCGGATTGGTTGGGTGACTGAATATAAGGGAGCCCGCCGGGAGGGAGAAGAGCTTCCCGACAACTGCTGTAACTGCCGCGAGAGATTAGACAATAAAGCCTAGAGAAGAATCAAGACCTTGGGCGTGTTGCTTCGGTCCCTGAAGGGTCGTGACAAAGCTGAAAAGGGGAATTTCTCATTTAAAATGGAGAGTAAGATAGTACTTGAAAATTTATAATATACTATTTGATTTAATCAAATGTGTTAAAGATAACTTCTATGCAAAAAAAATCTTTTTTAAAATTTTGTGGCATTTTTATTAATTTGTTAATTGGATATATGACACCTGACTTTAAATCCTGGCTTTTCCATGATTGTATTTAAGAAATTCAAGCACTTTTGGGTCCCTAGACGGATATGAATTCAGTAACTCCAGTTAGGAAAATACGGCTTCCTGTTTGCTGATACCTTTTATTTATTATGCATTAAAGTTTTGACACTAAAAAAATAGTCTTATTCCCTGTTTCCTATTGCTAAACATAAACTTTACTCACTACTAAACTATCACTCATATGCTATGATTGATGTTCATAATCTACCACTGCATAAGACAAATTGCCCCAAAATATAATGGGGTTAAACAACAAATATTTACTGTCTCCTGGTTTCTGTCAGGAATTTGGAAGTATCTTTTGGGAAAAGGTTTCTTATGAAATTGTTAACCCACCCAATGTCAGCCAGTGTTGGAATTACGTGAAGGCTTGACTAGGGCTACAGGATCCATTTCAGCACTCACTCACGTGGCTGTGGGGAGTAGATTTCAGTTTCTACTGGCTGTTGGCCAGAAGCCTCTGTTCTTCACCACGTAGGCTGCTACCTAGGGCTGTTTATCCCTCAAAGTGCTATTCTTTTCAGCATCAGTTCACAGTTCAAATTATGCTAAGGTGGAGTAGCTACTCCATGGATATAGCTCCTGGAATGTTGTTCTCCTTGAACTAAAAAAAAATGTGAAATCAACAAATCTGCTCCATTTCCCAGTAAATCATAATGTAGACAATGCTGTTCAAAAAGGAGTGAATAAGGAGACACGAAAGTGTCACCAGTAAAGAATAGATTTGAAAACAAGCTGGACACACATGGTAACTGCCTTGATTCCAATTGAAGATATGAAGAACGGTTTTCCATGACTCTAAACTTTACCCTATAGGGTTTTGGTTTTGCCATAAACTCTAACACTACACTTTACTAATAGATCCTAATTTGATGTTTGCCCTTGGGTTTTAATTTACCTTGGCTATCTTTTGCCAGTTTTTATTCTCTGACCCAGCAATTTTAAAATTTCTTCTAAATTCTTGAAAAATAAGGAATTCCCACTTTTCTTTATGTTTCTTTACACAGGCAGATTAAAAAAGTCAGTTTCTACTTTCAACCTTCTGCCTGGATATATCTTTAGTCAGAGCCCCTAAGCTCATTAAGTACATTAACCATCTTCCATGTTATCACTGTTGAGAGTATTACAAAACATTTCAGCACCACTAATATGAATTACCTTTCTGCCTGCCTCCCAAAACAATTTCTTTAGAGCTTTTTTAGCCTCTATTAATAGTACCCTCATTACCATGCAGTACCAAATCCAATGTCACATTTTAGATTTTCATTATGATAGTATCTCACTTCCATGTATCAATTTTCATAAAGAATATTTATTACATCTGCATAATAAATTTTGTCTTAGTGGCTTAAAATAATAGTCACTTATTATTCTTAACAGTTCTAGTGGTTTACTGGACTTATCTGGTGGTTCTTCTGTTCCACGAGATGATATCAGGGGTGGTGGTCACCTGAAGTCCCCGTTAGGCTAGAATGGCCATGGTGGTTCACTCATGGCTGTTAGCTGGGGTTGCCTGCGGCCAGGGGATCAGCTTGGCTTTGTGACCAGAGCACCTTGGTTCCGTTCCACACAGTCTCTCTATATTGTTCTGGATTCTCAGAGCCTGGCACATGGATTATAAGAGGCAGGAAATGGAATTTCCTAATCATTTCAAGGCCTGAGATCAGAACATCCAAAGCGATGCTTTTGCCACTTTCTATTGGTAAAATTCAATCACAAAGCCAGTCCACATTCAAGAGAGGTAATAAGCTCTTTCCTTTGATACAAAGTGTGGCAATTTGCAAAAGCAAGAGGAAAAATAATTGGAAATTAAGTACACGTGTTCAAAAAACAAAAGCCCTGGAGTCAAAATGACTCACTTTCCTTAGGAGGAAGTTTGTTGATCCACAGTTCTTCAGGGAACTGACTCTATAGCAGAGATTTGCAACGAGAACTTTATTGGGGATTAAACATGGCAAGAATATCTCTGAGTGAGTGAAGAAAGAAGTACAAGCAGGAGGGGATAGAATATAAGACAACTACAGCCAACATCTCAGAAAATCTGATGGTAACTCTAGAGTAGAGTTGGCTCTACCAAGCTTCCAGAAATTGAATAGAAGCTGCCTTTGTGTTCCCATTTCAACCAGATTACATTAGATACCTTTAATTTTGGAAAAGGCAGCAATTGACCTTGAGTAGCATTTATACATACATACATATATATATATTTGTTCTTCCTGCCTACAGGCCTCAGCCTGTTTCTTTTTTAGAAGACATAAAGAGTTTATTCCTTGGACATGAGTCCTGCATAACATTGCCTTAGAATCAACAATAGAGTAGGTGTGGTTGTAAGCACTGAGCCATGGAGTCTTCTGGTCTTAATACTTCATACCATTCAGAAGTTGCCAGCTTTAGAGTTGGATGGATCAGCCTTATGAAAGCATAGCTTAGGTGCCAGTTTGCAAGAACTATGCACCATCCTCCAAGATGCACTTCACACTCTGATGTAAACATTACACAATGTTGGGCTCCCTGTAGGATATATGGGCTCCTGTAGGATATGTCGGGCTCCCAAGGATAATACTTGGATATGGGAACTAAGGACTTGAAGTAGGAGTGTCCTTGCCTACCACCATTCTAAGTGACCTATTTAGGAGATTTTTGCTTTTCTACTCTAAAATTCCAGGCTCTGTTAGTCTAGAGATAGAGTTTCCCAGAGAAGGGTCACTTCTACCATGTGAGCCAACTAAAGCAGTAGAGGTGCTAGCCAAGGGTGAAAGCAGTAAAGGAGGGACTAGTAAGCAGTAGTTAGAGTCTCAATACCATCTGTAACAGCAAGAGTTATAGTGCATATATGAGATCAACAAGAATCCTGGAGAAACTATACACAGATGGGATGAAGTCACCCTTTGTAAGAGACATTTTCTATATTTATAAGGGAGATCTCCATTTGTAAGGATGTCTCCCTCTCTGTACTGGGGAAAAAAGAATAACTAAATCTCTAGAAACTTTTCAAGGAGAAGACAAGGACATAAATCTGCATAGCAACCTTACCCTTCCTTACAGTGCATTTTCCAATAACCTCTCATAACTGGCCAACTCCCCCCATCCCAACATTCTCTTTTGTCTTTAGTTGAAATATCATTTAAAGTGGTAGCTTTGGCCATTTAGGGAGTTGCTCAATCCTGGGTTTTTCCCATGTATACAGGAGGTATAAATGTTATTAAATTTGTTTGTTTTTCTTCTCTTAATCTGTCTTTTATTACAGGGGTGAGGGGTCTCAGCCAAGACCCTAGAAGGGTAGAGGGAAAATTATTTTTCTTCCTCCATAAAACCCAGGTTTGTCATATTATAAAGCCCTTGTCTTTCTACTACAACAGTTCTGATATGGCCCAGATTACCACTTCTTAGTGCAAATGTTCTCATTTGAACATTGCTACTTTACAAAGAATCCTTTCCTTTTCTGGCTACTGTCTTTTGCAAATTGACTTAAAGAGAATTGTGTAAGAGTGATATTAAGGTAGGGCACCCAGCCTCTCTCCAATTTGTATTTTTTTGTTTCATTTCTTAGGAACCTCGTTTGTCCATTTACTACTCTTTGGCCACACAGTGCTCCAGGCTTGATAAAGTTTGTTAGGTACTGAATGAACTAATTCATTAATCTAGCTACTTTCCCGCCCTACCAGCCTATAAATCTATCATCATACTGAGAAGGATTAAAAGCAAAACAAAACCTCCAAAGGAGAAAAAAAGCAAACCCTACAGGAATGTCTGAATAAGGAAGGGACTCCCAAAAATGTTTCCTGTGAATTTACATCTTTAAGAGGATTACCTCTGGAGGGGGGTTGGTGCCTTTCTCCAAAGTAAGCATTTGTGGGGCAGTTTGAGCTCACCTTTTAGCCTCTGGTTTCATTAAGAGCTCAGCACCCTGGGTAGAGAACTGGCTGGGTTGGTTGGCACCTGAGTAAGAAGAGCTTTATTATACTGTGGAAAGGGACTAGCCACATCCAACCTTGACCATGTAACTGTGGACGCTGAGAATCCTCAGAAAGCTTTCTAGTTGTTGCTGTTCTTTAAATTCAACTTTATTAGGATAAAACTTACATAAAATAAGATAGAACCATTATAAGGGTACAGTTTGATGAGTTTGGGCAAATATGTGTATCTTGGTATAAACACCATCATTATCAAGATATGTTAATACTTACAACATTCTAAAGTTTCTTCATACTGATTGGCAGTCAGCAAAGCCCCCCTCCAAACCCAGAACAACTATTGACTGGCTTTTGGTCACAACAGATTAGTTTTGCCCTTTCTAGACTTACATATGAATAGAATCATCCAGTGTATATTCTGGGCTTTTTTCTTAGCACAATATTTTATGATTCTTCCATAAGATTCCATGTATTAGTAGTTCATTTAGTTTTGCTGCTGAGTACTGTTACCTTATGTAAAAGCTACAGTTTATTTAACTGTTCACTTGGTTTAGGGTATTCAACTGCTTCCAGTTATTGACTACTATGAATAAAACTGCTCTGCATACTTGTGCATAGGTCTTTGAGGAGACTTTTTTATTTTTCATTTTTCTTGGGTAAAAATCTAGCAAAGTAATTGCTGAGTCGTATGATGTATTTCCGACTTTATAATTGTCAAACTGTTTTCTAAAGTGGCTTTACAATTTTACCTCCCCAGTAGATATGCATGACAGTATACTTCATACATTGAGATAATCATATGGTTTTCTTATTTATTTTGCCAATATGGTAAATAAAATTGATTTATTTTTGAATGTTAAACCCAGCTTGCATTTTCAGGTTAAACCTCCCTCATTCTGTTTATTTATTCCAGAACATTAGCTTGTAGTTTTCTTTTCTAGTATGTCTTTGCCTAGTTTTGGTATTATAAGATGACTTGAGAAGTTTCCACTCCTTTTCCATTTTCAGAAAGAAGTTGTGAAACATTTGTATTATTTCTACCTTAAATGGTTAATAAGATTCACTAATGATGCCATTTGGGCATGAAATAAATTTTATTATCAATTTAATTTCTTTAATTTGATTGGACTGTATATATTTTCTAACCCTTTCTAATTATATATGTCATTAAGGAATCTGTCCATTTCTTTCAAGTTGTTGTCTTAGTTCAGGCTGCTATAACAAAGTACCATAGATAGGATGGTTTGTAAATTACATAAATTTACTTTTCACAGTTCTAGAGGCTAGAAGTCTGAGGTTAGAATGCTAGCATGTTTGGGTACTGGTGAGAATCCTCTTCAGGGCTGTGGACTGTGATCTCATTATACTCTCACATGGTAGGGGAAGAGGGTGAGAGAGCTCTCTGGGGCTGTTTTATAAGGGCCCTAATCCCATTCATGAGGTCTCCACCCTCAGGACTTAATTATCACCCAAAGGGCCTACCTCGTAATATCAGATGGGGATGATGAGAATTTCAACATTTGAATTTGAAGGGACATAAACATTCAGTTCATTTTAGTTGTCAAGTCTATTGGCATAAAGATGTTCACAATGTTCTTCTATCCTTTTTAAGTCTGAACATGTACAGTGATAACCATCTGTCATTCCTAGAATTGGTAATTTGAGCTTTTCTATTTTCTTATCAGTCTTCCTAGAAGAATGTCAAATTTATATCTCTTTTAAAAAACACTGGCTTTTATTTGATTGATTTTTTTCTTTGTTTTTCCAGATTCCATGTCATTAATTTCTGCTATTATCTTTACTATTTACCCACCAACCCTTGGAGATCAAAAGCAGGGAGGCAACACCCTGGCCACCTATTATTCATTTTCATAGGCTTGCTTTAGAAAAGAGCCCTGTGAAACCATAATGCTTCTCAGGAAGCCCACTTGACTCTTACCTCATGGGCATCAATAGGACAGTCTGCTGGGTTTAGCCACTGGGATTCAGTTTTTATCTAAATAGAGGAGAAGGGGTTGGGGCTTACAGCAACCAGAACTCGGCCCACCATATTCCTGCTTGCATCTGTGCCTCCCAAGCAGAGTCCAGCCAGTGACTCTACCCATCTGCAGAGCCAAGCTAGTGGCCCATCTGTCCAGGGAGCTCAACTGACAGTTCTGCCTGATTTGGGTCCTCAGCCAATAAACTGTACCAGCCATGAAGCGAGTTCTATGGCTCACCTGGCAGGGAAACCAATTTGCAGCCCCACTCAACTGCTGAGTATAGCCTTCAGTCCCACTGTAGCTCCAGGCCAGAGGGGGTTCCCAGCTCTGGGCAAGTTCACTCTGGATTCAGTGAGACTGAAATACAACAATGGAATGTTGGAGGGTTGGAGGGGTTAAAAAGGTTTATACCACACTTTATTCTCACAGTGGCAGTTCGAGTGCTAGTCACTTCTGCATCCTGTAAGTCTCTCTCCATCTCTGTCTCTGCCTCTGCTCCAGCCTCTGCTCTGCTTCAAGCACTGGACTCCTCTTTATATAGCAACACTGACAATAATTGCTTATTGCCAGTGGGCAGGTAAGCACTAGCCTGCCAATTACATCATCAAGCAGATTAGGATCAGGTGAGGATCCTGGACATAGGAACTTCCGTTTTCCCTACACCCACCTGACCAGTAAGCCTGAAAGCCTGACCAGGGAACCCAGGAAGCCACAAAGCCCATCTCAAAGCCCAGCTTGGCAAAGGAGCCAAGCCAGCAGCCCTGCCCATTGTTAAGTATAGCTTGGATCCTGTCTTAGACCTCCCCCACCTCAAGGAGCCTGAACAGAGAATTGGGCAGCCTCAGAGCCCTGCTTAATGTACCACCCTGTAACAGAACCCAGTCTATGACCTTGCTTGTCAGGTCATAGCAGTGCCACTGACTGCTTCACATTCAAGTAAGGCATATAGGAAGCCCTGCCTACTCATGAGCAGCAGATGACTTGTCCAGTACCTCAAGCTGAGCTGTTTAGTGAGTCTTTCATTGAAGTGTTCCTTGACTGTTGACTGTGTATAAAATTTTTTGATAATACAAGGTTATTAAAATGATGAGAGATTTATGCCTTACAATTTTGTTGAATTTTAATTATTGTTGATCTGAGCAGCTCTCTCACAAAAATGTTTTAAGATTCAATATCTTACCACCATGTTCTTTGAATCATAAGTCTTATTTTGTATGCTTTTATGTGATCTATCTTCCTTCCCTCCTTACATCCAAAGTTTCTGACATAAATGTGTTAAGTTCAAGTTAAGCTTTTATTTACTTAAGAGCTCTTTCATCACAGCAAAGAGAGGCTGAAATAAGTACTGTATTTTGGCCAAATAAAAACAGTTAGCTTTCCTATCTTTGTTCACATACCCCTATTGAATATTCCTGAGTACTTTGAGAACAGACAGTCAAACATTCTATTTTTGTTAACTGGTGTGAATAAAGTGAAGGTTCCTATGGCTGGGATCCTCACCTGAACCTAAACTACTTGATGATGTAACTGGCTTGCTGCTCGGCTACTGCTTCCATACCCATAGGCGATAAGCTATTATTGGCTGAGTCACTATATAAAGAGCTCTGTCCAGTACTCTAGGCAGAGGCAGAGAAGGAGGATTACAGACCTGCAGACTGTTGGATGCAGACATAATTCTAATAGTCCTCAACTATCTCTGGGAGAACAAGCAGGTAATAAATGCTTTCATCCCAAGAACGTTCCATTGTCATTCCTCAGTCTCATTGAATCCATAGTGAACTTGCCTGAGGCTGATACCCATTGGCTAGACACCTGGCTTGTCTCTTTGGTGCAAAAAATGTTGTCTAGCTTTGGGCAACTACAAAGACCTTGTGACTAGCTTCATGAAGGTCCAAGCACAGAAAAGGCATAAAAACCCTAGGTGTGAGTAGCTGATGAAGCTAACAATAGTGGACTCCAGGGCAAGCTGTTAAGGTAGGCAGCTTTTTAGCAAGCTGTGTTCAAGAGAAGCTGTTGACTGCTGTAGGGGAAATCTGCTGGGAAGTGACAAGATTTCCAAGCAGGAAGTGATCTGGGCTTCCCATTTAAATGAGAAAATGTGGTCTTTTTTGACCTAAAGAATGAGTTAACAAAACAAAGTAAAAATGTTTGGTGGCCAATAAACAACTAAGTTCAAGGAGTAAGTTAATATTTATTTCTAGACACTGTGGGTAAAATTGCAGTACTTCCAGAATCTCTCACCTGGCTTTAGTGCATCTCCATATTAATAGGCATTTCCAAGGGAGGGAGAGAACTAGTCTGTCTCCATATTGATAGGTAATTACATGGGAGAGTCAGGGCCTATCTGGACAGGAGAGGTTGGGTGGAGCTCTCTTTTCTGCTGCAGATTGGTAGAGAGAGATGGGGTGACTGCTTGTAAGAAATAAATGGGTTTCTTAAACTTTATTTCTCCCTTTGACTGATTTTGGTTTCAAAGGTATTTTGCCCCAGAATCCCCTGCACACCCCTGCCCCTGAGTTACAGACATGAAACTAAAACTGCGTTCTTAGGTTCATTCTGCTTTTCTCAGGATTAACATGTGGTTGTTTCACTCCAGCTTTTGGGTAATTGTAAATTTGTATTAATCAGGATTGTTCAGGGAAACAGAACAAGTAGTATCTAAGGGCCAAGAGTAGACTGCCCTAAAATACGCCATTGTGACATGCAGATTATTTCAATGTTGAGAACAACCAAGTCCCAGAGACTCATAAAGAAACTGACACATACACCCCATACTGCTTAAAAATAATTTAGATAGAGGAATGTAATGCTGGGGGGAAATTCCAGGGAAAATACCTTTGAAACCAAAATCAGTCAAAGGGAAAAATAAAGTTTAAGAAACCCATTAATTTCTTAAAAGCAGTTGTCCCATCTCTCTCTTAACCAGGCTGCAGCAGAAAAGAGAGCTCCACCCAACCTCTCTGGTCCAGATAAACCCTCACTCACCCATGTAATTAACTACTGATATGGAGATGGACTACTACTACTCTCCACCCCTTGGAAACACCTATTAATATGCAAATGTACTTAAGCCAGGCAAGAGATTCAGGAAATATTGCAATTTTACCCACAGCCCACCCCTGAGAAATCTCACCTCACAATCTACATGTTCCCCATCTTCAGCAATGGCCCCTGTGTGAGAAAACTGGAGCACTGTTACCAGGCTAAAAACATCAAACAGCAACAGCAATAAAATCATGATAATCCTCAAGCCAGAAGTTTCAGCTGGGTTCAAAGTCCTAGGCAGATAGAGTCTGTAGCTAGCCCATTCCACAGGCAGTCAGTAGCTGAACAGGTAGGGAGTTCAGGGCAATTATCACACAGCAGCTACAGCCAGGGGGTACATCCAGGCTATAAGGACTATAAAAAAATAATCTTAAGGGTGATAAGATACATGTTTAATGACACCAGCACAGGCAAATCTTGTCCATCAGGTAGGATACATGCAACAGAGTGGTCCTATGATACATCAGTGGCAGGAATGGGATCCCGTCCTGGTCTGGTATACCAGACTTTCACCCCTCTTCTTGTGGGAGTTACAGATGGGTCAATATATAGCTCCATGCGAGATACATGCACTGGCCATAAAGATAAAACAAAACCTCCCCATGAGATGCTCTTACCTCCTGGAAATTTTGGGTATGCTAGTTTGATCTTTGGGAGCCACTCTGTTATTACTCAAGGAATACACATGAAACCAGCTTCCAGGCCTTTTCCCTAAGGTGCCAGAAAGGCCAGCCATCACTAGTCCATGTGTCAAAATGTCCAGGGCCACATCTATTCAACAGTGTCTCCAAGTTTTAATGAAGTTGGGGCTGGCAGCAGTATGTTGCTCTGCTGGCCATATCCTGGCTTCAATAATTTCTCTTTGATTTGTACATACAGCTGTATAGGAGAGACAGCAAGATGTGTTAGCATATCCACAAGGTACAAGGATCCTTTTTGGAGCTTGTCATTCAAACACCGTAGCATTGTTGTTCATAAGTGAACTGACCAGACCCCTAAACTGTTGGTGTCTGACTTCAGGCCAGATTTCAATAAACCATTGTACCTCTCTATCATTCCTGCCTCTGTAGGGTTATATGGTACATGAAACTTTCACTTTATTCCTAATTGTCGCACCCATTCTTATAACACATGTCCAGTAAAGTAGGTGCCTTGATCATTCTCAATCACCTATGGCCGGAAGTAGTCTGCAAAGAGATGCTCTAGGTCCCCTTGGTGGTTTGCTGATGTGCACTGCATGCAGGAAAAGCAATCAATAGGCCAGTCACTGTATCCACATAAGTCATGGCATATTGATATCCTTGTGATATGGGCAGAGACCCAATATAGTCTATCTGCCTGACAAGGGGTATCGGACTCTTTACTATTGTCCCATGTTGCTGCAGTACTCGGTGTAAGCAGTGTAAGTCCCTCTTAGAGCACACACTTCCAGGCTCTGCTGACTTCTTCAAAGGTCAATGGCAAGCCCTACTGATGGGCTACAGTCCACATTGTCTTTTGCCCTATATGCAACAACACTGATGTAATCATTGGGCTACATCAGAGGCAGGCTTTCCTTCTAGCCAATACACCTGGGCTAATGTGTCTCCTTCATCATTCCCTGGGGATGCCAGAGGCAAATGGCCAATCACATGATAGGTAGTAACACTCTTAGTCTGACCAGAGGCCCATAGGTCTTGCCAGAACTCTTGCCCCCAAAGAGCCCATTGATCAACCATCCAGTTGGCATGGTACCAGGTTGGTACTACAGGGTCAAGCCCCAATAGATGGCTCAGATCTCAGTGCAGACAACTATGGGAGAAAGCTCCTGGGTGATCACAAGTCATACTGCCCACAGCTCAGCCCATTGGCTGCTCTTCCCCTCTCCATCCTTCATCCATATTGTTTCAGTCTTAGGATGGAAAGCCACAGCCCTCTACTTTGGGCACTGACCATGACTGGAGTCATTTGTATACCAAGCATCTTCAGGTATAGGGGCTTTTCCCTCCTGGTAAAGACTTTCAGGTCCAATGGCTCAAAAGTAAGTTCCTCCTGCTTTCCACTGGTATACGTCACTAGCCCCAGTAAGCATTGGAGTTCTCCACTTAAGGGGCTAATAGAAGGTGCTATGCTGCTATAAATATTGCCCCATTTGGCCAGTGTACGTGTTTGTGTCCCTCCAATCCATGACATTTGGGTCCAGTCTCAGACCTACTACACAATGGGATAGGTGGTTATTCCTTTGTTGGAGCAGTTCTGAAGATGGGCTCTGTAGCCAGACAGCAAGGCATGGTACACAATAACCAGTTGCTTCTTTATCAAGGTGTACCGGACCTCTGCTCCTTTCCATAGTTGTGACCAGAATCCAATGGGTTGGCGTGTCCATTCAAGGCTCTGCCAAAGAACTTATCCATAACCATCTTCAGTTACATGGACATCTAGCTCACAGGGCCTTGATGAGTCCATTACACTCAAGGCCTTTATAGCCTCGACTACTCGCTTAGCAGCAGTAAAAGTAGCTTCACATGTCTCATCCCAGTCCCTCCTGATACCCTTTCATATCAACCAGTATAGGAGCTTCAGAATTTGTGCCAACTGCAGGATAAACACTCTCTAGTAGCCCAAAAGATCCAAAAAATTCTTGTAACACTGCTACTATGGTAGGGGTAGGGAAAGCCTGGACCTTGTCAATGACTGCTTCAGGATTAACTTTAGTTTTACCCGACCAGATGACCCCCAATAAATTTACAGACAAACCAGGTCCCTGAACTTTGGTGCTGTTCACAGCCCATCCTTTCTCCTGTAGATGTTGCAGCAGTCTAGGAACTGCCCCTTCTAAATCTGCAAGAGAATCAGATACGAGCATAATATCATCAGTGAAGTAATACAGACACACCATTTGCAGTTTCTTCCATGTGGTCAAGTCCATGACAAATGGTGGGACTGTGGATGTATCCCTGTGGAAGGACAGTGAATGTCTACTGCCAGCCTTCCCACATGAAGGCAAACTGTTCCTGACTTTCCTGTACTATGTTAATAGAGAAGAAAGCATTAGCAAGGTCCACAACATAATGCTACATCCCAGTTCCTGACTTACTGTGTCCATAAAGGCTGTTATTGAGGGGATAGCAGCATGCAAAGGGGTGTGACTTTATTCAATTCCCTATAGTCTACAGACATACACCAGGAGCTGTCTGGCTTTTTTCACTGGCCACACTGGGGAATTAAAAGGACTATGAGTGAGCTTTATGATACCCACCTTCTCCAACTCTTGTAGAGTTTCTGAAACTTCCTTGTGCCCCCCAGTCAATTTATACTGCTAAGTATTTGTAACTTGGCAAGGTACAGGCAGAACTACAGGTGGGTGCTTAGCATGTCCCCTCAGAACTGCCTTTACCACACATACCTTCAGTCTGAACTCACCTGCACTGGTCTGTAACCACAGGCCCTGAAGGATATCCACCCACAAAATATATTCAGCAATGGGAGAAATGTATACATTATACTCATTTGGGGGTAAACACCCTATCCTCAATGGGATCTGAGCTTCTAATTGTTTCTAATTTCTTCACTCTAATTGCCTTACCCCCATAGCTGTCTATCACAGCAGCAGTCCTAGGAAAATGCTCAAGGTTGCCATAAATCAACGAACACTCAGCTCCTGTGACCACCAGTGCCAGGACATGTATACTCACAGGGGACCAATGAATTGTTAATTCTACATGTGACCTCTGGTCCCCACCACGTCCCCCAAGGTGGGGGCCTTGACTCTCCCCTCAGTCAAACCACAATGCCCAGTCATCACCTTGTGGGGGTGAGAGGCCAGGCGAGGCCTGAGTACTGTCCCCCAGGAAGCCTTACAGGGACACAGGCTCAACATTGGGCCATGCCTCCAGCTTCCGTGTCCTGGACCTCAGAGGCTGGAACTGCTGCTCTTGCTTTAATTGGTACCACAGTTCTAACAAGATCCTATTGGGTTACCCATCAAGTTTTTCTTTTACAACCTCAGCTTTTATCAAATCAACCCACATCTGAGTCCTCAAGACCTTCATGGGGCCTTCGCATCTCTCCTTTCCCTCGTAGACCATACTTCCTTCTAGGCTCTTATTGTTTCAATCTCCCCCAGGTCTGCTAAAGTACAAGCAGCATCACTTATGGGTTGCCCTAAGTGGGGGGGCAAGAACAGTCACTAAGGACCCAAAGAGAGATGGGGGAGTTGTATGATGTACCAGATTTCTCATTCCTGTGGTGAACAACTCCTTGTCCGGGCCCTGGGGGGTGGGGGGTCCATATTATAGATGATATTTTTCATGCCAATTCCTGCAACACCTGTTGGAGCTCTGCATACATTTTCCAGCTAGTGGGTAAGTATGGTAAGTCATTCTGGTTAGGACAAACTGCCCTGATGGCTGCTGTCAGCCAATCCAGAAGCACCCGATTTCCTGAGGTGTGACAGGCACTTTGCAAACACTGCCGGAGAGAAGGGTGAGTCATCAGGGAAGATAGTCTACTCATCTCAGAACACAACATAACAGTGTTTTCTACCCTGATATCCCAGAGACATAAAAACCATGGAGGTGGAGGTTCTGATGGCTTCTGCTGATACCGGACACTCATGTCCACCATCTCATCCTGGGCTTGGGGGGGAGCATGGAGTGCTCCACAACCTGGGGAGGGGTGGCTCCTCCCCCTCAGGAACCCAAGGTTGTTGTGGTTTTACATTGTTAATTATAAATGGGCAGGCCTTTAATACAGGAGAGGCTGGTGCCTCAGGTGGCAGCCTTGGCAACATATTGGCCCTCAGCCCCTCCTCCTCATCTCCCAATGCCTTCTCCACCTTCTTTGGAGAAGTGTCTGTTTAGATCATCTGTCCATTTTTTAATTAGATTATTTGCTTTTTGGGTGATGAGCCATGTAAATTCTTTATGTATTTTGCATGTAAACCCCTTATCTGATATGCTGTTTATGAATATATTCTCCCATACTGTAGGGTGCCTTTTTGTTCTATTGATGGTGTCCTTTGCTGTACAGAAGTTTTTTTGTTTGATGTACTCCCATTTGTTCATTTCTGCTTTTGTTTCCTTTGCCTGAGGAGATGTGTTCAGAAAAAAGTTGCTCATGTTTATTCAAGAGTTTTATGGTTTCATGACTCACATTCAGGTCTTTACCCATTTCAAGTTTACTTTTGTGTATGGAGTTATACAATAAACGATTTTATTCTCTAACATGTAGCTGTCCAGTTTCATCAATATCAGTTGTTGAAGAGGCTGTCATTTCCCCATTGTATATCCATAGCTCCTTTATAGTATATTAAATGACCATATATGCTTGGGTTTATATCTGGGCTTTCTGTACTGTTCCCTTTATCAACTGGTCTGTTCTTGTGCCAGTACCAAATTGCCTTGATTACTGTGGCTTTGTTGTGGAGCTTGAAGTTGGGGAGCATAATCCCTAGCTTTATTCTTTCTTCTCAGGATTGCTTTAGCTATTTGGGATCTTTTGTGGTTCCATATAAATTTGAGAGCTATTTGTTCTAGTTCATTAAAGAATGCTTTTCATATTTTAATAGGGACTGCATTGAATCTGTATATTGCTTTAGGCAGGATGGCCACTTTGACAATAATAATTCTTCCTATCCATGAGCATGGGATGTATTTCCATTTATTGGTGTCTTCATTAATTTCTCTCATGAGTGTTGGGGAGCATAATACCCTAGCTTTCAGGGTATAGTTTTTCACCTCCTTGGTTAGGTTTATTTCTAGGTTTTTTTTTTTGAGCCAATTATAAATGGAACTGTTTTCCTGACTTCCCTTTCTACTAGTTCATCATTAGGGAATAGGTATGCAACAGATATCTGCATATTAATTTTGTATCCTGCAACTTTGATGAATTATGTTATTAGTTTGAGTAGTTTTGGGGTGGATTCTTTAGGATTTTTTATGTACAATATCATGTCATCTGCAAACAGTGACATTTTAACATCTTCCTAACCAATCTGGATACCTTTTATTCCTTTGTGCTATCTGATTACTGTGCTAGGACCCCCAGTACCATGTTGAATAAAAGTGGGGAGAGAGGGCATCCTTGTCTTGTTCTCGATCTTAGGGGCAAATCTTTCAGCATCTCACTGTTAAGTATGATGTTGTCTGTGGGTTTGTCATATATTGCTTTTATTATGTTGAGATACTTGTCCTCTATACCCATTTTTTTAAAGAGTTTTTATCATGAATAGATGTTGGATTTTGTCTATTGCTTTTTCAGCATCTATGGAGATGATCACGGGTTTTTTTCCTTCTTCTTGTTGATGTGGTGGATGATGTTGATAGATTTTCCAGTGTTGTACCATCCTTGCATCCCTGGGATGAATCCCACTTAGTCATGATGGATGATCCTCTTGGTGTATTTTTGAATTCAGTTTGCTAATATTTTGTTGAGTACTTTTGCATCTATGTTCATCAGGGATATTGGCCTATAATTTTCTTTTTTGTTGTTGTTGTGTCTTTGCCTGTGTTTGGTATTAGAATGATGCTGGAATCATAGAATGAGTTTGGAAGTCTTCACTCCTCTTCTACTTTTCGGAAAACTTTAAGGAGTATGGGTATTATTAGGTCTTCACTAAAAGTTTGGTAAAATTAGTTGGTGAAAGCATCTGGACTAGGCTTTTGTTCTTAGGTAGTTTTTTTTTTTTTGATAGTTGAAAAACAAAAAAGTTTATTGAGCACCTACTGCATACATTGTACTACAATAAACAGGTAACAATATTTCATCTGGTTTGCACCAGCATTAGGCTTCCTAAAACATACTGAGTAACAGTTTAAAGACCTCATTTTTCTGTAAGTTTTAAGTAAGCTTTTTTAAATTAAGTTAAATCATTAAAACTCAGGGGAATCTTTTGTAATAGAAATTACTGTTACATAAAATTGGATTTGAAAGATAAGATTTTAAGGCAGATACATATTGACATAAAAATTTTTAAGTAGGAGTACCTCTGGATATTTGGATATAAGCTGCATGTGTTTATATAGGACCTTTGAAATAAGGAAAATGCCACCAGAAAGCTATTTTGTTGATAATTCTTCTAGATTTGGTAATTGAATAACTTCAGTTATAGGTTACCATAAATGTAGGTGAACATTTTGTTAGTATATCCTAATACTAAACTATTTACACTTTATTCTCTTAAAATACAACTTTTCTGACTACTCTACATTCCCACAACATTTGTTGGGAAGAGGTACAATGTATACTTCATTTAGGCAAAAATAACTACCAGGGAATAGTCATTGTGACAAGCGGTAATTTTGTACTGCAACCACAAGTAAAATTTTTTTAAACCCTTTTTATAGTAAATTATAGCAAGGTGGACATTTAATTGAGATCCAATTCTTATATACCTTTTTAAGTTTATATTTATGTAGAAACATACAGTAAAACTAACTTACAAAAATGAAAAATCAGTTCATGCTAAAATTGTTTCTCATACAGCATTCTCTACATAAACTCAAGTGAAACATTTTCATTTGTGGTTGCCAGCCCAATAAAACTGAGATGAAAATGTAAAACTTCTAGCACTTGTTTATATATTGTTTTTCTTTTAAAAGCTATTGAAACGTTACCATATCTTTGTTGTTGAAGTTATGAATACCGAGCAATTATTTTAGCTAGCAGTATTCTAGTACATTTTTTTGCAGATGCACTTGCAGCCTATATTCCAAAATTGTGTTAAATATTCCAAGTTGGTGGTGGGTTCCTTGGTCCTTTGGGTTTTGAAAAACGATTTGCAAAACCAAAATTCAGGAAGGAGCTAGAGTTACTTGACTGAACAGAGTCTGCAGGCTTGTTTGATGGGGAAGAATTACAGATACTCTTTTTCATGTTGCATAAAATTTTCAAACTCCGGATTTCTTTTCTTCACATTACCCCAGCATGAATGTTTTTAATCTGTTTTGTGGTATTTTACTCTTCTTGATAATTTTCATGTTGTTTCTCATTCTAGGTATTCTGCTCCAATAGCTTAACTGTATTAGGTAGTTTTTTAATTACCAAATCAATTCATTTCTGGTAATTGGTCTGTTCAGGTTCTCTGTTTCTTCCTGTGTCAGCCTGGGACGGTTGTATTTTTCTAGAAAAACTGTCAATTTCTTCAAGTTTATCTAATTTGTTAGCATATAATTTTTCACAGTATTATCTCATAATTCTTTGTATTTCTGTGGCATCTGTATGATTTTTCCTTTCTCATTTCTGATTCTGTTTATTTGTGTAGACTCCCTTTTCTTCTTGATAAGTCTAAGGGTTATCTATTCTGTTAATTTTCTCAAAAACTACCTACTGCTTTCATTGATTATTTCTATTGTTTTATTCTTCTCAATTTTTTTTTATTTATGCTCTAATCTTTATTATGTTCCTCTTTCTACTGACCTTGGGCCTCATTTGTTCTTCTTTTTCTAGTTTAATTAACTGTGAGTTTAGACTATTTATATGGGATTGTTCTTCTTTTCCTGAGGTAAGCCTGTATTGCAATATACTTCCCTCTTTGCAGACTTCGCTGCATCCCACAGATTTTGCAGTGTTGAGTTACTGATGTCATTTGTCTCCATATATTGCTTAATCTGTGTTTTTATTTGATCATTGATCCATTGATTATTTAGGAGCATGTCGTTAAGCCTCCATGTGTTTGTGGGATTTTTGTTTTCTTTGCATAACTTATTTCTAGTTTCATAGCTTTGTGGTCTGAGAAGCTGGTTGATACAATTTCAATCTTTTTGAATTTACTGAGGCTCTTTTCATAGCCTAATATATGATTTATTCTTGAAAATGTTTTATGTGCACTTGAGAAGAATGTGTATTCTGCTGATTTGTGTGGAGTGTTCTGTAGATGTCTTTTAGGTCCATCTGTTCTAGTGTGTTGTTCAGTGCCTCTGTCTCCTTATTTATTTTCTGTCTGGTTGATCTGTCCTTTGGAGTGAGGTGGTGTTTTGAAGTCTCCTAAAATGAATGCATTGCATTTTATTTCCCCCTTTAATTCTGTGAGTATTTTTTTCACATATGTGAGTGCTCCTGTGTTGGGTGCATAGATATTTATAATAGTTATATCCTCTTGTTGGACTGACCCCTTTATCATTATGTAATGTCCTTCTTTGTCTCTTGTTACTTTCTTTGTTTTGAAGTCAATTTTATCTGATACAGGCACTACAACACCTGCTTTTTTCTCCCAGTTGTTTGCATGAAATATGTTTTTCCATCCCTTCACTCTAAGTCTGTGTATGTCTTTGGGTTTGAAGTCAGTCTTTCATAGGCAGCATGTAGACAATTCTTGTGTTTTTTTAATCCATTCAGTGACTCTTTGTCTTTTGATTGGTGCATTCAGACCATTTACATTTAGGGTGATTATTAATAGGTTTTTACTTATTTCTATTGCAGACTTTAGACTTGTGGTTACCAAAGTTTCAAGGGTAACTTCTTTACTATCTAACAGTCTAACTTAAGTCACTTAGTATGCTATTACAAACACAATCTAAAGGTTCTTTTTTTTCTCCTTTTTCTTCCTCCTCCATTCTTTATATGTTAGGTATCATAGTTTGTACTCTTTTTCTATCCCTTGCCTGATTTTCAGGGTAACTGATTTAATTATGCATTTCTTTAGTAATTAATTAGTCTACTTCTTTTACAGTGGTTTTATTTTTCTCTATTGACAGCTATTGAGCCTTAGGAACACTACCATTTAACAGTCCCTCCAAAATACCTGTAGAGATGGTTTGTTAGAGGCAAATTTTCTCAACTTTTGCCTATCTGGAAATTGTTTAATCCCTCCTTCAAATTTAAATGATCATCTTAACAGGTAGAGTGTTCTTGACTCAAGGCCTTTCTGCTTCAGAAAAGTGTGGGCATCCTAAGAGGAAGCATGCTATAGGGCTGGGGATTTTGTCTTTTAAGGCTTTCAAGAATGGGGTGTAGGGCAGTGGGGTGGTGGTGGGAAGCAGTGTAGGCTTGACATGTGGTCTCATGATATTCATTGACAATGAAAGATGTATCATGCCCCTCCCTTCTCACCTGTAAGCTTTCTGTGGAGAAGTTTGATGATAGTGTGATGGATTTTCCTTTGTATGTAATCTTTTTCTCTCTCTGGCTGCTTTTAATTCTCTGTCCTTATCCTTGATCTTTGCCATTTAATTAGTATATGTCTTGGTGTTGTCTGCCTTGGGTCCCTTGTGTAGGGAGATCTGTGCACCTCCATGGCTTGAGAGACTGTCTCTTCCCCCAGATGGTGGAAGTTTTCAGCAATATTTCTTCAAAGACACTTTCCAACCCTTTTTGTTTCTCTTCTTCTTCTGGTACCCCTATAATGTGAATATTGTTCTGTTTGGATTGGTCACACAGTTCTCTCAATATTCTTTCATTCCTAGAGATCCATTTTTCTCTTTGGCCTCAGCTTTTTTGTATTACTCTTCTCTAATTTCTATTTCATTTACTGTGTCCTATTCTTCAATTAATCTACATTTAAACCCTTCCATTATATGTTTCTTTTCAGATACTGCACTTTTCAAAGCTTCTTTCTCTTTTTTGAATTCCTCCCTGAGTTCTTGAATATTTTTCTTAGCTTCATGACCATGTTTATGATTTTTATTTTGAAATTTCTTTCAGGAAGATTGGTGATTTCATTTTCACTCATCCCTCTTTCTGGTGTTTGTGGGATTTTGCCTGAACCAGGTTCCTTTGACGTTTCATATATGTAGGTGGCATTGTCTAGTGCCCAGAAGCTCTACTCTCTGAGACTGCTCAACCCCTGAGCTACGGTGGGGGTGCAGGTAAATGGTGTGGTGCATGCTGGGAGGAAAGCCCTTTTTCCTGCTTCCTGGCTGCAGTGCTTGCCCCCACTTCCAGCGCCCATGGGCCAAGCATGCAGGGAGGAGCTTCTATGCTATGCACTTATAGCTGACATAGGTGGTGCTGCCCTCTGGCTGACCTGGTGCAATGGTGGGATCAGCCAGTTTCTGAGCCTGTGCCAGCAGGGAGGAAGGAGTAGCAGGCTGTGTATTGTGGTGGGGGGCCTTGGAGCTGTGTTTTCAGCCAGGAGATAGAGTGTCTCAGACCTGTGTTTCCAGCCAGAGGATGGAGTGCCTGAAGCTCCTGAAAAATCCCAGCCTGCTGGGCTGAGTGCTCCAGGACAATTTTGTCCTCCTGTTCTTTCTCCTGAGCAGCAAGTTTTGTGCAGTACTTGTCCCTTTAGCTGTGCTCTCGCTGTTAGGAATTCTCTCAGAGTGTCCACTGTCATTTGTCCCAGAGTGGCTGGTTGTGGGTACCTGTTCTCTACAAGTGGCTGGAATCTTAGTCTCTCCAAGTATTCCACCTGTCTTAGCTTTTCAACCCCACTAATCTCCAGAGCACCATGTAATGTAGGTTCATGTTCCCAAAGCAGATCTCCAGGGCTGGATGTTCAGCAGTCTTAGTCTCCACCCCCTCCCTGCTCCATTTCTCTTCCTCCCACTGGTGAGCTGGGGTGGGTGAAGGGCTTGGGTCCTGCCCAATCATGACTTTGTTACTTTACCCTTTTCCATGAGGTCTGCTCTTTTCCCCAGGTATGGGCAATCTGCTGCAGCCTTCTTTCTTGTTTCTCTTCCAGGACTAGTTGTATTTGTTATATTTTCATATTATATGTGGTTTTGGGAGGAGGTTTCTGTCTCACCCCTCACGCCACCATCTTTAAGCCAGTCATCCCTGTTTATTTCTTACAAGCAGTTGTCCTGTGTCTCTCTTGACCAGGCTGCAACAGAAGAGCACACCACCCAATCTCTCTGGTCCATATAAATCCTCACTCACCCATGTAATTAACTATTGATATGGAGATGGACTACTTCTCTCCACCCCTTGGAAACACCTATTGGTAAGCAGATGCACTAATGACAGGTGAGAGATTCTGGAAATATTTCAATTTTACCCACAAGTAACTATTCCAGGTTGAGAAATATCACTATAGATAACTATACCCTAATGTAAAGTAGGTGTGGTAGATGGGGAGGGATGTGACTGTCTTTTAAAATTCTTCTGTATATTCCATTATTTCTGTGTGACCCAGCAAACATTTATTTACCAAACATTTACTCTTTCTTATTCCTGTGAATTCCTTCTGTTGCTGGGCAATTGCATCTGAGGAGCTCTCTCCCTGAGCACTAGGTGAAGCATTAGGAGAATCCTCAACCTGGGCAGTGGAGGGTTCTTGACTCTGTATGAGAAAGAATTCTTGAGCAGGTCAGGAGAGTGTGGGTAAGGAAGGAATTCATTAAAGCAAAAGTAGCAGGGAATGGCAGGGCCCTTGCAGGGGTGCTGAGAGCAGGGAGATGCGGAGATAAGGGGGGAAAGTTCATTGAACTCCTACTCAGCCAAGGGCAGATTCCCTTGCCAACTCCTAGAGTCAGGGTCCCTTGGCATCCCGTGTCTGCTTGGATCTGCATGGTGTGGGGTCTAGCCCCTACCACCCAAGGAATTGGGGAAGCCGTGGAGTACAGGATGGAGTGCGATTATGTTCTGAGGACTTCCCAAAGAAAGCAGACTTTCACACAGGCTGCTAAAAACAGATTGCACAGCTGCAGTTTCGTCCACCGATCGCTCAGGCAATGGGAACTCTCAGGCCCAAATCTGAACTCTCAGCAGCCTACTTATTAGGAGTGAAGTAGAGTCAGAGTGAAGACTTGGAAATAGAATTAACTAGCAAAGAAACAAAAGGCAATAATCTGAGCAGTGAGAAAGCTTTATTTAAAAGTACACACTTAAAGGAAAGTGTGGGCATCCTGAGAGGAAGCATACTATAGGGCTGAGGATTCTGTCTTTTAAGGCTTTCAAAAATGGGGTATAGGGCAGTGGGGTGGTGGTGGGAAGCAGTGTAGGCTTGACATGTGGTCTCATGATATTCATCTACAGTGAAAGACAGTATGTCCTTATCCACAGTCAGTCTTCCAGATAATTCTGTAAGGTAAACTTATCACAAGGAATTTATTGTTCTTGTTTCTTTCTAAGATAGTGGTTACCCTCAAAGAGTGGGGACATATCATTTAGGACTGCCTGTTCTGCCTTAGGATAGGGTGGGTTATTATCTGAATTCTAAGAGCATATTTTAGGAATCTCAATCCCCAACTCTCTGCTTTTATAATGGAATCTTGGCTTTAAGGTGGAGTCCCTCCTGTTTTTACTATGTTATTTATATGTTAGCATTTTTAGGAAAATTAATCATGATGCTTGTCTCCTGTATTTGCCCTCCATTACTTCCTTTTTCTTTGAAGTCTCCTTAGTTCAGGATGACATACATACATCATTCTCCTTGACTGTCTTTGGACACTATCTATGGATTCTCCATATGTACTCAATTAAACTATGTTTTTTTCTCCTATTAATCTGTCTCATGCAAATTGTATTCTTAGACCAGCTAGAAGAATCATGAGGGGTAGAGAAAATTTCTTCTTTCCCAACAAGTACAGATGATGGATGGATGGATGGATAGATAGATAGATAGATAGATAGATAGATAGATAGAAGATAGATAGATAGATAGATATAGGTAGGTAGTTATAGATAGATAGATAGATAGATAGATAGATAGATAGATAGATAGATGATAGGTAGTACAGAGGCTAAGTGTAGGTTGCCCAAAGATATGCTGTTATAACATGCAGAGTATGTTACAGCAGAAAACAATCAATACCCAAAAGACTCAGAAAGAAACATTGACCTTACCCCCAACTGCCTAAAAGAATTTAAATAAAAGGTCTTCTTTGGGAAGAAAGCTATCACCTTGTATAACTACATGAATAATACAAATTAGGTATGTGTGGGTAAAATTGGAGTATTCCCAGAATCTCTCTCCTGGCCTTAATGCATCTCCATATCAATAGGTATTTCCAAGGGGTGGAGAGAAGAAGTCCATCTCTGTATCAGTAGGTGATTACAAGGTTGGGGGGGAGATAAGGGTATATCTGGATCAGAGAATTTTGGTCAGGTACCTTTTTATAACTGGGTCATGAGCGACATGGGTGAGCAGAAGTGGAGGACTGCTTGTAAGCAATAAATGGGTTTCTCCCACTTTATTTCTCCAACTTACTGATTTTGGCTTGAAAGGTAATTTGCCCTGGACTGGGAACTTAATTTCCCCCAGAGTTATCATGATTAACTTTTAGTGCTTATGATAAAAAATGCTGTGATATAAATAGTATAGTCAGAATAGCAGGAACTCCATCTTAAGGCTAAGATTCCATTAAAAAAAATAGGGAGTTAGAGGGGGTAAGATTCCTACAATATTCTATGGTAATCAGCCAATACCTGAACCTATCTTAAGGCAGGGCAAGTAATCCTAAATGACATGTCCCCATTGCTTGAGAGTAACCACTATTTTGGAGAAGAGCAGGATCAAGCAGTTCCTTGTGTTAAGTTTATCATACAGAATATCTAGAGGACAGACTATGGATGGTGACATGTCTCTCACTGGAGATGGACATCACGAGACCACATGATCAGCCTACACCGCTCACCAATCCCTGCCCTTTGGCCCATTTTTGAAAGCCTAAGAAACAGAATCCTAAGCCCTTAAATGCACCTCCTCTCTGAGGTTTTCCACACTCTCCTTTCTTCAAGTGTGTACTTTTTGTCTTCAATAAAGACTTCTCACTGCTCAACTTGCTGCATTTTGTTTCTGTGCTCTTCCAGTGGTGTCCTTGTTACTGTGCATTTCATTCCATTTTCTAGACTTAAGCACAAGTTTTCACTCTCTGTCCTACTTCAGACAAGCAGGGAAGGGCTACTGAGATCTCTAATTTGGGCTTGCAAGTTCCCATCATCTGGGTGGCCTGGACAGGACTATAGCTGTATGATCATGCTCTTCAGCAGCCTGCCTGAAAATCTCCTTTCTTTGCCTTCGGGAAGCTCGCAGAACATAATCTCTCTCCATTCAGTGCTCTGCAGGCACTCAAAATCCTGGGGTAGTAGAGGCTTAGTTCCTACCCCATGTAGATTCACGTGGACACTGGACACCAGGTGACCCTGGGATTAAGGAGTTGGCAAGGGATTTGCCCTACACCAAGAAGAAGTTCAATGAGGCTTCCCTCTCTCCCCTCTGTTCTTTGTTCTCTGCTGCCTGCAAGGCAACTGCCATTCCCTGCTACTCTCACTTTAATGCATTCCTTCCTTACCTACACTCTTCCAACCTGCTTGGGAATTCTTTCTCATTCAGAGTCAAGAACCCAGCCCATCCAGGTTGAGGTTTCTCCTAGTGTGCAGGTAGAGACATCCCCATATACAGCTGACTGACAACACTTATAACCTCCAAGGATGAGAAATCTGCCATTATTCAAATTGGCTTTCCTCTATAGGTAATGCCTCAGTCCTTTCTGGCAGCTTTCAACATTGTGTCTTGGTCTCTAGTTTTCAGAAGTTTAATTCTGATTTGATTTGGCAGGGATTTCTTTGGGTTTATCTTATTTAGAATTCATTCAGCTTCTTGCTTCTGTAGATTTGTATATTTTGTCAAATTTGGTAAGCTTTAAGTTACTATTTAGTCAAACACCAGTTCAGAGCCACTCTATTTTTCCTCTACTTCTGGATCCCTGATGATACAAATTTTGGATTTTTGGTTATTGTCCACAAGTCCCTGAGGCTCTCTTCATTTATTTTCAGTCTGTTTTCCTTCTTTTATTCAAATTGGGTAAATTCTATTAATCTTACTAACTTTATCCTCTGTCATCTCTACTGAGCAATTGAGCCCAACAAATGATTATTATAATACTATTATTACATTTTTCAGTTAATTTGGTTATTTTTTATAATATTTTTATAATTTTATAAATTCCAACATCTGATTTATCTTGGTGTCAAGTGATTATTTTTTCATTCAAGTTGTGATTTTTTGGTTGTTGGTATGACTGGATCCTTCATATTTTTGTCTGTTAGGAGACTCTGGGTCATTTAACATCTTTTGTCTAGCAGTCAGTCACCCTGTTTATATGGAGCAACCAGGTCCTGTCATACTATCTTAGGCTGTTCTTTCTCTGATAGTCTAAATTTCAGAGCTTTTGCAGTGTTATTTTCATCTTTTAGGTTTATCTGGTACTGTTGGGGAACCCCTGTGGTTCCTGTGGTTGTTGCCTGCAGAAGGCAGAGGATATTTCCCCACCAAGGCTGCCATGTGTTTCTCAACAAGGGAAGGATGTCTTAAGCCTTCTGGAGGTGAAGAGGGGGTCAGAAGTTTTTTGGAGTGGGATTCCTCATGAGTGGGAGACAGCACTGTGGTGAGATTCCCCCCTGCCAGAACTCTTCTCCTACGGCAGTGTCTCTGAGCTAGAGAGAGTGACTTTCTGGAACAAAAAGGCTTCTTGAGTTGGCTGCTTATTATGGCATATATTAATAATATGTCCTTATTATTATTTGGCTGCTTTTTGCTGTTGCTACCCAAATGACCACCTCACTCTTCTTTAAAAAAGGGATACTAAGGCCTACTGGAAGAAAGAGGCTTCCCTGGTTGTGTCACTTATTGCTGTCCTGCCTAGTTGTCCAGTATCTCTTGATAGAGAGAAAGTCTCAGACTTGTCTGGTAAGAGGAACCATTCCCCTGGTTGTTTCATTTTTACAATGAATCCCTCTTGCTCCCGATGCCATGCATACCTGGTGGTTCAATCAGTGAACTGTTCGGTCAGGGAAAGGAATGAGCTAAACTGGGCTGCATTTTGGTGACTGACGGTGGCTTGGGAAACTCCTGGGCTGACTTCTTCTGGGAATGGAGGTGTACTAAACCTTCATGTTATTCAGTGGCTCCACCTGTCTTGGGGTACCAAATCATTTGACCTCCCTCTTATGTCTTTCAGCATTCTCCTTTGTTTGCTTCTTGCACTGTTGCCAGGGTTTATAGCTGTTCTTATCAGAGAGGAGCAGGGAGAAATGAGTGCATACAGTTTTGTCCAATAAGAAGTTGTGGACTATTTTTGAACACTAAGTTCACTTAAAAATAATATATAGTCAATGACCAATTTCAAAATTTAACCAAAAACACCTTACAATTTAGCAGAAAATTACATACAATTTAATTAAGTACTGAACCCAATACATATGAGTTGGGGTTACTGTTCATAATATTAGCTGTAGCGTGTCCTTCGTAAGCTTTACAGTTCACTTAATCTCTCATTAATTTATTCATTTGTTCTACTTTCTAATGTACTAGGCAAGCATAATAATTCCTCATTTAATAATAGGAAAAGGACACAAAATACTCCTTTATTCTTGGTTGATCCCATCCAATCTTTCAGCAATTAAGAATTTATATTGTAATTAATAATGTGAGTTTCTGATAAATGGTGGCAAACAAAGCTCCTCACCTTTTAAAATATTTGAAAGTAGAGTAGGAAGAATAGCAAAATACATTCTCATTAGATAGAATGTATGATTTATTTTGAGTACATACCAGTATTTTTAAAGTAATGTGTATCTGGCCAAAGATATATTGTTAAAGACACACACACACGTGTGTACATAGACATCCTTACATGAAAATAAACATTAAAGAACACATTATATAGGAAAAGCCATAATATATTGTACAATAAGTAAAATGATAGTACTTTATTGATATTATAACATTGTTTTTGCCTATGGAAATTGGTATCAAATTAACATTAATGTTACTTCTACAAACCCCTAATAACCAGTAAATTCAAAAAAAAAATTAAATAAAACAAGAAAAAATAATTAAAAACCATTTTATATTTCATATTTTCATGTAAAACATACTAAAGCTGATAGATATTTTTAGTAATTGAACAGAATATTCATTTTAAAAAAATCCTTCAGGGGATTCTAAATCTAAAGGAAATGAGAGATTTAATGAAGAAAAGATAACTATTAGGAATAATTTAATTATTTATATCACTTCCAAATTATCTCCTTCACAAAATGACTAAATTTTAAGTAAATGTCTTAATTTTTAGTGTATTATATTATCAAAGTGAAAGTTATGCCTCCAGCTGAGAAAAAATTTTTTATGAAATAAGACATTTTTAATTAGTTATCAAGTCTGAAGCCAATTATTTGATATTCATTATTCTATCTATAAAATAAATAAAACGTTACTGAAGGGAATGATCAAGATGAGTTGAAGACTGATGCAGTATTAACCAACTGGATTTGTTAACATTCTTATCATATTATTGACCTCTTGCTAATGAACAATACTTAACATCTTTGAGATATAGAATAAAGACTCCTTAATAGCCTCTGTTTTGAGTTCCAAAAAACCAGTACTAACAATGGCATTTTATGTTAAAACAGTGGTGGTTTTGATCATGCTTTGGCACAGTTTACAATATACTTTCACAAACCCAGATATTTCAAAGGGAATTAAGACACAGAAAGGGAACTGAGTCACAATGAACCCAAACCAGAAAACTTACAAACTATGATCTTTCAACTTCACTATATTGCTTGTTAGAACGTTTATTTACTCATTGAAAAATAAGCATGTATTTGAATATACTTGCCAAATAGAACAAAATAATTTATATTTCTTTTAACTCCAGAAACATTTTGAGACCCTCTTAACAATGGATGCATTCCATAATTATTGTAAAATATATAAATATGAAATAGGTGTTTAATCATCTGATTTTCTAATTAAGGCAAATGGCAGTGGCTAATAACACAGGAGCAGCACCAAAGGCCGTAATCCATTCCCTTCACACAAATTGCTGCTGAAAGGCAGATGGAGGTGCCAGTTGTGTGGGATGCAGGTGATTACTGCCCAGTCTGCACACCACCAGGTTGTTTTTCTCTCCACTAGAAAAGTGTCCATTAACTTTCCTAAGAGCCAAACGCAAAAGGAGAGGAATTTATGAAGTCGCTGGCCCATATGGCTGGTAGTGAGTTAATCTGTGTCTGAGCAGCAGGTAGCCAGAGCCAGTCTGTCTGTTGGGGCTGTTAGTAACCCGGGGCCGACCAGAGAACAGCAGGGGAGGGGATCAGCTCCGGCTACAAATACAGTCAGGAATGTGGCAGAAAATTATTTCTGCAAACACACTTTGCAGCATAAGGGTAGCCATCAGATGTTACATGATAATCTATCTGCACTTGGTACACTTTGGTAATTACAGAGAGCTGTACATGTAGGAGTACATTCAACATATAGATATATAGTTATCATGAGATTTTCCTTTATAGAGCTTCTTGCATTAAAATAACTATTTCAAGTGTTCCATAAAAATAAGAAATGTAGGCAGTGAGATTTTATTTCAAATTATGAAAAAAGAGAAATTGCTCTAGATTAGCTCTACTAGAAGAGGATATGGGTCTATTCAAAAGGTAAGACTGCAGAGTTGAGTGCTCCGATACACAGCCAGGAGATAACTGGGGTTAGATAATAGTGCCATGGATGAACTAGCAAAATGGGAGAAAGAAATGGAAAACGATACACAAATTGCTTGAAAACACTATGAGAAGGCTGAAACAGGATGACAATTAGGTATTAAAACTTAAATAAGGAACCATGAAATGTTAGGATGATTGAATGGTGATTATTAATATCTTCTTTCCTCCTTCATACTTACTTCCTCTCTCTCTATATTTATGTCTATCCATCTACCTACTTATCTATCCAATCTATCATCCATCTACCTGTGGTGATGTGATTTCGTATATTCTTGCATTCACAGGATTAAAACTAAAGTATTTACAAAGATCAACTAGGCCAAGGAATCTGCTTACACATAGCATTTTGAGTCTTCATCATGAAAATCAAGCAACTAATTTATTCAAACTTACTTATATTAAAAAGCCAGAACTCTATTGTCATTCTTTAAATATTCAAAAGAAAGGTCAAACACATAAAATGTCCAAAGAAGAAAGAGAGGGCTGAATTAAAATGACCACCTCCCCACAAAAAAGACCATATGTCTTAATTAGATTACTTAAAATATATATAGTAACTTCAAATCATCTTCACCAGTATCCCTGTTTCAATGGATGACTATAAGAATTAGAGTCAGGTTTGGAATGTGTACCTCAAGACAAAAAAGAGGAATATTTCATGTCTCTTTTCTACTTCTATTATGAAAAGAATCAGTTGAGCATCCAGCATGTATAGTGTAATGTTCCCAAGTAAGTATTCCAAGAGATATAGAGATAAACAAGATAGTATTAACTAATGTATAATTCACAGATTGAAAAAAAGTATCTTTCAATGATGTTCACAATTAATACTTATGTGACTACTAGGAGAAATAGTTCCAGAAAACTAAAATTGCTAATTTTTTTATTGCTTAGTATATTTGATGCCATAAACTTGTGCTTGAACTCAAAAATCTTCAAGAACATATCCAATGGATATAAAATTTCAGTTATGCAAGATGATTCATTCTAGAGGTCTGCTGTAAGATACTATGCCTGCGGTTAAAAAATATGGCATTGTACACTTAAAATTTATTAAGAGGATTTATTAAGTTTTTATGTTACATAAAGAATGACAATAGAGTTCTGGCTCTTTAACATAAGTAAGTTTGAATAAATTTATTAAGTTTTTATGTTACATGTTTTTACTCACAATTAAAAAAAACATTCTCCAGAGAGGGAAAGAATTGATCAGGGCAGTCAGGTCTTAGGCCCCATTGTCAAAATACAACATCACCTTCCTTTATCTGAGACCCGTGGCTTTAGCTTCAATGCACCACTGCATCTCATCTTCTGTAGCTAAAATTCTAAAACTAAAATATTTACCATTTTCATGGTTCTATGATCTAACCCTTGTAAAAGGGCTTGGCTGTTTCCACAGTGAGGCATATTCCACTTTCTTTGTAGAAACATGGAAAATGAAATATTGTTATTCTGGCACATAGTAGTCACTCGGAGACTGACTGAATAACTAAATGAATAGGCCAATTAATGGTACTTCATAATGTCTACTAACACTTATCTAATTAGAGGTACTCTTGGGCATGGACCTGAGAGACCAAGTCAGGTTTTTCTTCTCTGTTTCAAATCTGATCAGAAAAAACCTCCAGACTAATTTCTTAGAGTGATCAAGAAAGGCATTGTGAGCAAAATGGCATTTGAGCTGGACCTTGAAGTTTTGAATAACAAATGTAGTGAAATAGCTAGCTACTCCGGGTCAATGACATATTAAGCACAGAGTCAAAAAGGAGAAAAGTACAGGATGTGCCTTGGGGGACAATGCAAAATGGTATCTTATCTAATTTTGTCTATGAATCCTTTCTGAAATGATAACATCGAAAGTACCTGAGATATAAACTTCAAATTACTGATAACTCTGCTAAAAATTCTATGAGTGACAGGGCAGCAAGCCTTGGAAGTGATAATTTGGAAGAGCCTTAATGATTTTTTATGACAAAGGAAAAGGACAACAACGACGATAAAAATCAGAAAGATGACCAACCATCCAAAGGCTTTATGGCAATACTCATATATGCTTTAAGAATATTTAGTGGTAACTTAGATTATCTAAATTTCATAGAAAATACTGAAGTGTGTTTCTACATCAAAGGAGCTTATATTTTATTAAATGGGAGGAGTTTGTCATTTGCAAATACACTATTACTATATAATAAATGTAAGTGTTAGATTAAATAAATAAATTATATATATATATATATATTTATAGGTCACACAGAAATTTTACATTCATTACTACATTTTATTCTTATAGTAATTTTCCTTAAATTATAATGGCCCTAATAACTCCAATTTATTATAAAAGAACAGAAATTGTGTTTTATAAAATAATAAAAATTGATGTTACTCATCCATATAAACTCTTTGAAAGGCATCAATTCATTGGTTTTTAAAGTTACCATCAAAGTAATATATGGACATGATTAAAAGCAACATACTCTGCCTCAGTTCTATTTCCTAAAGGGAATGACTTTTATCTTATTTTTGTGGTTTATTATATTATTACTTCCATATCACTGCATAACATGCATGTATAACTACTCTTTGATTTATGAAAATGAATTCATTGTTTATTGTCTTCCAGCTCTGACCAAAAGAGATTTAGCACATTTAAACTATCTTCTCATTTTCTCTTTCCATGCACTTCCAATATGGCTATATTACTGTTTTTAATTTTTCTCTTGCCTGGCTTTTTATCAATATGAAATATTAAGGATATGGAAGAGAGACTGTAAACTAGTGTAGCAAATATATATATAACCACTATTTAACTTAATAAATAAAATATTGCCAATACATTGAGGTCTTCTGTTATGTTCTACTTTTCCTCCTAAAGATAACCACCTCTTAAATTTGGTGTTTGTTATTCCCATATAAGTCTTTATTTTTTTTTAACCTATCATCTCCTATTCAAAACCCTTGGGGTCATATGTACTTGGAATTCAGAGCTTTCCAGATTTAATAAGAGTATTACTTTATAGATACTGTATGTTATATGGCACCCTTTGCAGGGTCTGCAACAGATCCTTTACTTAAAATCTCTGAATATTTCTACAGCAGAAAGTACATATGTCTGCAAAAAACAAAAGCTATAAATAAGCTACATGTTATTTTGATCATATCTGATCACCAACTCCGTTAAGATCAGGTAAAATTTTACCGCTAATTGATTTCAGGGAAAGTAAACTTGTTATTTTCAGAGGTCTTCGGATTTTGGAATTATAGATAAGAGGCTGTGGAATTGTATATAAAGAATGCATTTCTTCATAAATTTCTAACATATTTATTCCTTACTGTCAACATGAAGGGAATCACTCCATTCCCCACTCTGTGAAACGAGGGTACCAGTGTCCTTCCACTTCCGGTGATCTTTCCACCCCTGAACGTCCGTCCTCCCTGGTTTAATAACACTTGCATTCTGTACAGTCTTAAGTATGTTTTCTCTTCCATGTCTACAGGTTAATTGTAAAAGTGGCATATCAATGTAATGCTTACATTACTTTGATTGTAATGAATATGGGTCATGTAGAGCCAGTGATTGTGTAGAGCCAGTGATATCAGTTTTAATTGTTTTGTTTGTTGCACTGCATTATTCCAAGAAATATATCCTTAACTTCATCCTAACTTCCTATCCAAATATGTTTCCCATCAGCTCCCCAGGAGTCCTGAAACACATTCTGCATTAAAAAGTGATTCTGTTCTTGTTGCCTTTGCCCTCTGCGTGTGAGGCAAACTCCTGTATGCAATGTAGGCTTTTGATTCCAGTTTCTCATAACATCCATAACTACTCTTCCATCTGCTTTTTATCATTCAGAAATGTGTTGAAATATCTAATTTGCTAATGATCCCTGACTTTTCTATTTGTGGTGGGTGCATATATATATATATATATATACATATATATACACAAATGTATATATATATATATATACCCAAAACATAAGTGTTTTGTGTGTGTGTATATATATATGTACATGTATATAAAATATATGTGTTTGTGTGTCTCTGTACAGTAGAGTGGAAGGAGAGTAAATAAATTTATATTGCTAACTTACCATTTCTTTCTGTGAATTAAAAGATAAAAATTTCCAAACAGTAACTACAAAGGATCAAATTACACAGGAAAAGGTTCCAAGGTTCAGGTTTCAAATGATAGGTTAGATCTTAGAGTGTTGGAAAATTCAATACAGAAAACAATAAAAGTACAATAAAGATTAAGATGTACTTTGAAAATATCGGTAAATTAGAATGATTCCTTATTTTCTCATAAAGAAATAAAAACACAAAACGGATTCTAGATTCCAGGACCTGTGGTTATCTCATTTTGACAAAAGAAGAAAGCACAAATGATTAAAAAATAATATTATAAAATAAACTAATTCAGTAAAAATCCATCCTTGGTATACATTTCCATCAGTGATTTGAAGTGAAATCAGAATTCTGAGTTCCCAACTACATGGCTAAATTCATTTAAATGAGTAAATTGTAAGAATTTATTCAAAATATTAATTAAAGAAGGAAAGCAGTTGTTCTTGACATCCCATTAATATTCCTCCATTGTTACCACGTACCTGTCCCTCTTCTAAAACTTGCACCTCTTTATCTGATGGCCTCCTCTGATTGCTAACACCCTTTTGCTCACCCCTGTGGTAGTCCAGAAGTTTCAGAAGAGATGGAAATTGGTGTAAAAATACTTCAATTCCTGTTATGGACTGCATAACAGACTGTATTCTTCCAAAATTCATATGTTGAAGCCTTAACTTCCAATCTCACTGTATTTGGAGATAGGACTTGAGGAGGTGATAGAGGCTAAATGAGGTCATAAGCGTGGGGGACCTAATCCAATAGGACTGTGGCTCTTACAAAAAGTGGAGGAGACAATGGAGATCTCTCTCAGCTGCTCTCAAAGGAAAGGCCGTGCGTGCGAGGACTCAGGGGGCAATCACAAGCCAGGAAGAGCACTCTTGTCACTGGACACTGAACGCTGCCTGAACCTTGACCTTGTACTTTCCAGCCTCCAGAACTGTAAGAAATAAATTTCTGATGCTTCACCCACCCAGTCTTGGTATTTTGTTACCTGAGTCCGAGCCAGTCCTCTGGGTAGGATAGCTCTGTGGTGGGTGTTCACGCTGATTCTAGGTTTCGCCGCTGGCATTAACCTTTACTTGCTTACATAAACCTTAAGATTTATGCTTTGTTGACTAATGTCTCTTCCCTGTGTTACTTCCCAGCCCCTATCAATTTTTCCTTCACCTCCCATGTTCATTATAATCTTTATTTGAAGTTCTACCTTTGGAGCAACCCAAACTAGGACAAGAAGCCTAATCTTGGGCCAGATTGTTTGTGTTCGTTGTATTTGTTGGGCAGAGGTGGGGAGTTGGGGGCTGGGCGTGGGCAAAGGAGGCAGGGTTTTAGCCTCCTGTATTGTTACACTTTGTTTCCAAACAGCTTATAAGTAAATCACATTTTTTTCATATACTTACCCAATTAATCCTCAAAGTGCAATTCCTAAGGAGTAAATGATTTCTTTCTTTCTTTCTTTCTTTTTTTTTTGTGTGTTGGTTTTGGAAAGAGAAATTCAACAAGAAGTATAATATAAATAGTTATTTGGTGGGAAGGATGGAAAGTAACCATTTTTGATTAGAAAAGACTGTTCAATTGAATTATATGCCTGCTACATTTGATATTTGGTATTTGCAGAGAAAGGAAGTTTTGGGGTAAAGAAAAATAAAATTTTATCAATGCCAGAAACACTGAAAACGCTGGAGCTTTTACAAAGATGGATCTTGGATTGAATATAATTATGTCTGATTTGCTTAGATAAATTCTGACCAAAAAATAGTCATTGAGTGGAACCATGAATGTCTCTTTAGTATATCAACCCATTTATCTCTGTGTTGATAAGAAATGACCCAGGTATATGAAATAGCCAATTAATCATGCTTGTCGTTTTAAACAAAACTCAGTCCTCATTTCTTGTCCTCTTAAAATCTCCATATTTCTATAGCTTAGTCTTTCTGAAAAAAAAACAAAACATTTTCTTTCCTTAATTAGTCTTAGCTTTTGCACTGTCTTTTCTTCCATATTGCATACTTCAGCATAAGTACTATTCATATTTGAGAGTTAAATAGAAACATTAATCTGTGGGATTCCAAGTGCTATTTTTCTTTATTTTCCATTATGATTATCCAAGTATTTCATAATTACACTGATTACTGGGTTTTATTTTATAAAATACCATTATTCAAAAGCAGCAAGTAGAAGGTTGGCTGCTTTGCTATTTATTGACAGCAAGAGTCTGTTGTCTATATTCAAGATTGACTAATAATCTATTGTTATAGAGTTTATTAATTCCACTAAAGCCTTTAATATAAGCTCATATTAATTGTATCTTTAAGCTTCATTCCTCAGCTTAGCAATGCTGAAATTTCCTAATTGGAATCTGGACTGTAATTATAATTTACTTAGCTGGAATTTACAAACTTTGTTGCTCCTTATAACTCTTGAAGTTGAATCCCAAGTCAAAACTTTTGAAAAAGAGGCATGAGGGTACTTCATCTCACCTATATTTGGAGATTGTTGCCATTTTATATGCAGTATCCCCTCTGAAAGTATGGGCATTTTTATATTCCTGTGTTGCTGTCTGTTGGATAAATGTTCCACTTAAATGTTTTAAAAGAAAAAAAGGCCTTATGAATTCAGCAACTAAGAATAGGGAAATCTTTAAGAATGCCTAAAATATCAAATTTTTTGGAGGTAAGCTTCTTTTTCTTATTTTATACTTCTCCATGAGTATCTTACGTGTTAAATCTTTTCAGATGAGGAAAACATCAGCAAGGACACAGACTCAAATCTTTTGAATTAAACTGAGACTTCTGTTTTAACATCAGCCTATCAAGAAGTTGAAGTCAATAGCACAAAGTGTTTCTAGAAAATACAATTATCTTTGAGAGAATGGCCTCAGACACGTCATGATACTAAAAATTCAGTGTCACATATTTGACCCCTATAAAGGTGTCCACTGGGTTTGCCTAAATTTTAAAATCCAAAACAAGCTAGGTAAGAGAGAAATGAAATCTATTTAATCTCCCAATGTGTTTAATAAATGCATGTAGATGATACCATAGATACATTCCGAACTATACATTCAAAGACAAATAGAAAATTTAAATAGGACTGGGATATTGTTTTATAAATTCCATTTCTTTGTCTTTTTCTCCCACTTTAGAATTATTGGGTAGGGTGGAGAAACAAATTCTGGTTGCTGGATTAAAATGTATTGACAATCCAAACTTATCTGGTATTGTTGCCATTGATAATAGTAACTCTAATTTATTGAGCACAGCTATAGACCAAGCATTAAGCAAAACAGATTATATCATTTAGTTGTAATATTCTTGAACAAGTAAAGAAAGTAAGGTTCTGAGAAACTAAGCAACTTCTCTGTGTGAATGAATACTTTATTGGATAAAGGTGTATCTGAATTTGAAGGTAATCTTTCTGATTTACAAAGAATTTTGACTAGAATTTTCAGACAGAATTAATAAAACTGCCACACCATAATTTATAAGAATAAAATAAAATGATGTGTTTGAATAAGCCTTGTGAATTAGACACCAAGAAAGAGCACTATTGATTTATCCTGCTTTAAGAAGACAAAGCATGCAGAATAGTCAATAAAACATGCACACAAATACAGGGTAAAGTGTAAAGATGATTACAGAGGTACAGAGAACGTGCCAGTGTTCTGGGGAGGGACAAGGTCTCGTCTAAATAGGATAAAGGAAGGCTGTTCAAGCTGCTACTGCTTAAGCCAAATGTGGATATTTGAAGATGAGGGTTAGTAAGGAAATGCTGTGCCAATTAAAGGGAAATATTAAAGTTTCTGTTTAATATATTTAATGGTGCATTTAGTATTGTAAGAGACAAAAATAAATTTCAGATGTAGCTCTTGATCTCAGGATGGGGACTCATCTTTTGAGAAAGTGAATTATATTCATGAAATGACTGGGGGACAATGCACATGCCAGTTGAGTGCCTTGATGGTGACCTCTAACTGAAGTTCTGAAAAAGCAATTACCTTTTACTGGGATATGAGCACAAAGTTTGATGGCCCTGCCAACAAAATCAAGTAGTATCATTTCATAAATCATTCTAAGTTCTGAAGTTAGACAATTATTTTCCTTCCAAATGGGCCTTATTTTAAACTATGTACGTAATTTCATGTAACTGTTGTGTCAGAAATGTAAATATAGTAGTTAAGCTCTACAAAGAAATACTTGTCCTTGGTAAATAAGAAACCTTTATAAAATCTGAGTCAAGAATAATTCTGGAAGAAAATTTTCTTAGTAAGAATAGAGAGAAGTAAAACTTGTCTCCAACTTTATCTTCTAGAATTTTTCCTTCCCTTTGGGGTTCCCAAACTTTGATTCCTGCTGCTTGTCTGTACTCTGTCAAAATGTGAGTTACTTACTATGTTTTCCTACGTCTCTTTAATTATACTTTCTAATACTCTCTCAATATTTATTAATCATTTGTGTCAGAAGTCATGTTTGCTACTTTATAAAAATTACCTCATTGAATCCTCATAAAATGCTATGATATTTTAGTATATTATGTACTGTTATGTACTATAATAATTTCCATTGTCATCTGAGGAAAAATTACATTTAAAAAGGTTAAGCAACTTGATCTAAATTATGCAGTAATTAAGTGGTCATGCTAGGATTTAAATCAAGACATCTTCTTGCCTGCTGTTTCACACTCATTGACTCATAATTAAATGTATTTAATACCAGTCTCTCGATGTCAGTTCCCTGAGGTAGCATGCTGGTTTCATTTGCTGTTGTATTTCCAGGGACTAGCCTGGTGTTTTGTATGTAGTAAACAAACAAACAAACAAGCAAAAAACATAGAGCCTTATTGCATCAAGCTTGAGAACACTGAATGGTAACACAATTATTATTGGTAACTTTATGAAAAAATGAACATGATAAAGGTCATAGAAATGAGCAGGACATTGTGGGGATTTCCACCTCTGGCCAAGGTGGAGTAAAAGGGACCAGATAGACCCTTATGACTGAAACAAGTATAACACTGGGTGAAGATATCTGTACATCAGGGAATGGAGGACAGCAATCCCTGATATGAGAAACAAAAGAAGTGAAGTCCTGCAATTACTCTAGCTTAATGTCTGAATGTTACCAGGCAAACACAGGAAAGGGGGTCCCAGGCAGAGCCAGGTAGTCTCCCTGCATTAAGAAAATAGATCTTAGCCACCAGAGAAGTCCAGGTGGCTAGAGTTCACATGGCAGGATCCAAGAGAAAAGACAACTGCATAGAGTAAGAACTCTGGAGGTCAGTAAAGGGACCCCGTTGAGGATTCAGCTGGACACTGAGTATTGATTAAACTGCATTTGTTTGAGAAAGCTACCAAGGTCATAGAAAGAACTACTTTAAAAAATTAGGAGAAACAATCTCTAAAATTCACATAGGGCACAGAATAATTTCTGATCCTGACCCCACCAATCAGAGTAGAAAACCTTTAAATTCATAAGTCCTTGAGGAGAGTACTCTGAGGATTTTTCCTCAGTTATTTGGAAAAGTTAGCCCTAGTCTAAACATGCTCTGGTCATGTTTATCAAAGCTTAAGAGTAAGAACCAAAAGGATCAAACAGTTCCCAAGTAACTTAACTGCAGTGCCCCTCCAAATGCAAAGACATTGATAAAAGTGAAATAGTTTAAATGCAGTCCCTTAAAAAGGTAAAATTCATAATCTCAGACATCCAGTCCAAGATTTCCAGGCATGCAAAGAATCAGGGAACACAAATCCATAAGGAGGAGAAAAATCAATAAAATGAAACAGACCCTGAAATGGCACAGAAGATAGAATTAGTGACTACAGGTATATTCCATAAACACAATGATCTAGAGAAAAGAATGATCATGTCTAACAGAAATATGGAAGATACATAAAAGGCATAAATCAAACTTCTAAAGATAGAAACTATAGTGTCTGAGAAAAAATATTCTGAAATGGATAAATAATATGATAGATGCTGTAGAAGAATACATTAGTGAATATGCAGACATGGCAATTGAAACTATCCAAAATGAAAAAAAGAAAAATATTTAAAAATAAATAAACAGGGAATACATGACCTGTGGGGCAACTTCAAGTGGTCTAATATACATGACATTGGAGTACCTGAGGGTGGGGCAGCAAATTTTTTGAAGAATAATGGCAGATAACTTGCCAAATTTGTTGAATAATATAAGCCCATAGAATCAAGATGCTCAATGAGACCTAATCACAAGAAACATGACAAAATAAAAACAAAAAGTAAAAACTACAAGGCACTTCATAATTAACTTACTTAAAACCAGTGATTAAAAACATTCTAAAAGCAGCCAAAAGAGGAGAAAAGCAAATTACATGTGGTAGAAAAAAGTTGAGAATTACAGCAAATAAAATGTTAGAAACAATTCAAGCCAAAAGGCAGTGGAGCAACATCTTTAAAGAGCTGCAATAAAAATACCACAAATCTAGAATTATCTACCCAACAAAAATGTTTTTTAAAAAATGAAGGTGAAAGAAACAGAGCCTGAATAAATGGAAAGATAAACTGAGATCATGGATTGGAAGAGCAACATCCAAGAAGGCTTTTTTTTGGTAAAAAGTGATAATTTGATTTTAAAATTCATATGGAGGTGCAAAGGACTTAGAATAGCCAAAAGAACTTAAAAAATAAGAATAAGGTAGAGGATTTATACTACTAGACTTCAAGAATTATCATAATGAGAACAATAATCAAGATAGCATAATGATGGCATCAAGATAGACAGGTCAGTCAAACAGAAAGAAAGTCCAGAGTAAACCCACACACATACGTATGATTGATAATTCACAAAATTGTAACATCTACTTAATGGAGAACTGATAGTAATTTTACAAATGGATTTGGAACAATTGGGTATCTATACACAAAACAAAAAAGTTAAAGACATATTCCATAACATATACAAAAATTATCTCAAAATAGATCATAAGCCTAAAATTATAAAATTTCTAAAAGAAAAATGAGAAAATCTTTGTGATCCAGGGTTAATTTTCTTAGATGAAGCACCAAAGGCATGATCCATAAAAGGAAAAAGAAAAAGTGATTAGATAGATTTCTTAAAGTTAAGAATTTATACTCTTCAAAAGACATTGTCAAGAAAATGAAAAGACAATCCACTGACAGTGAGAAAATGTTTGTAAGTCACATATTTGATAAAGAATTTGCATGCTGAATATATAAAGAACACTTTAAATTCAAAAATGAGAAATAAAACAATGAATTAAAAGTGGGCAATACATTTGAACAGGTAATTCAGCATAAGATGCATTACTAGTGAATAAACACATGGAAAGATGTTTGTCATCATTAATAATTAAGGAAACTCAAATGAAAACCACCGTAAGATACCATCAAACACCTATTAAAATGCTACCATAGTTTTTGATAAAGATGCATAGTAACTGGAACTCTAATACATTCCTGTGGGGAAGATAAAATGGTATAACCACTCTGTGAAATAATGTGGTAATTTCTTAAAACATTAAATATATACCTAACATATGACCTAGCCATTCGACTTGTAAAATATAAAATCTAGTGTACAGAACAACTTCAATGACTGTCAACAGATGAACTTATAAGCATGTTATAGTACACAGACTTGGAATATTACCTAGTGGAATACTACTTAGTAATAAAAAATGACATATACTATAATATGGAAGAAAGAAGCTGAATCAGAAAGGAATATTCCATTATGCCATTAATATAAAAATTTTAGAATATGCAGATTAATCTATAGTGACAGATGAACAGTTGCTTAGGGAGTGCGTGGACAGAAGCAATAGGAGTGAGAAACTACAAAGAAGGGTGAAGAAACTTCTGAGGGTGACACATATGTTCACCGTCTTGGTTGGGGTGATGGTTTCATAGGTTTATACATATTTCAGAATTTATAAAATATATACTTTGTTCATGTTTATTATATATCAGTTATACCTCAATAGAGCAGTTTTTTTTTTTAAGATGGAGAGTATAGATCTAGGTGGAATTCTGCAGATATTAATCAAATGCTGCCTATTTGCAAAGCACAGCATAGGCACTGAAAATACAAAACTGAGAAACACATTCCCTGTCTTGGAAGAAAAATCATTTAATGAAGAAAACATATGCTTTCACTACAGTGAAAGGTTTTCACAAGAATTACAGGAGCTTAAAAGGAAATTAGTTCATTTTTGGAGTTGTAGAGATAGAAGGAGGTCCAAAAAAGAGAGTGAATGCAATGCACAGAGAACTTTTAAAAAGCAATTGCAAAATGAGGGAATTAGAAACAAGTACCCAAGGAAGCAAAAGTCAACAAAGTCAATTAAATGGTAATTGTAATGCTCATTTGAAGACAAAAGGAAGGCAGCTGATGGGAAGAGTACATACTTTTGAAACAAGTATGAGGTCAGGGGTAGAATGAGAGAAAGAAAAACTGGTGATTTGGTATGTGAGAGGAAGTTTTGGAAAAGCTACATAGGTTGAGAAATCATTGAGCAAAGAGTGGAGATCCTTCTGGAGCTGAAAAAACAATGAAGTGAGAAAAAAACTTTAAAATACAATTTATTAATCAAACTCACGGCAAAAAAATATGCAAAAGAAAATATAAATGAGAAATTGGGGGAACATAAAACAATGGACTAATAATTTTAATAGTAGGAGATATCACAAGTGAGTAAGACCAACAGCCCAAGATAGAAGGACATGGGGATCAAATAATGAACTAATACCAGGTATAAGCCTGCAGTATTATGCAAAAACCTGACCTAACTTCTTACATGAATGTTGGGATAGATTAGAAAGCAATAAATCAGAAAGGAGACGTTTTTCAGGTTTAAGAATATACTTTTTTAGATAATTTTTTAATGTCTGATGACTATGAAACAACACAAATTCAACCTCTTCACAATGTTTGATGTAGGCAATCAGAATCATATTTAAGTTTGAACACAAGCATTGATTACCATGTGTTTTGTTGTAGAAGATTTTGTGTGGGAAAGAAGGAGAATATATTTTCAACAAAATAAATGAAAGATTTCATAAACTTTATATAAAATGTTTTGAATTATTTCAATTTATTATACTCAGGAAACATAAATACATACCCTAGTAATTGCTGCATTTATAAGTTCATAAACTCAGGTTTCCGTTTGAATAGCAGAATACAGAGAAACCATCCGTTCCCAAATGCCACCCTCTCTTTATCCCAACAGGTGGGCTTCAAGCTTTTCTATACACGTAGTTATTGCTGGACCAAGTTTTCTCCCTTTCTCTAAGCCATTTGCCCCTCCCTTGAGCTCCAGTTCTTTATGATGAGATGACTTATTAAGCTTTCTTCCCAGCAGGGAGCTGACACACAATTAATGAGCTGACACTGTTCTGTGTCTGCTCTCACTCGTGCAATAAGGTTCTGTTTACAAACACAGGCTGTTGTGGCTGTTAGGGAGGGCAGGTTAAAATCCTCCTGCTGGGCCAGTTTGTTCAAAATCATAAGGCTTCTTTAAACAATGTCTTTGTGCTTTAAAGATCAGACATACTGCTTTCAGCAGGATGCAAGTCACCCTAATGGCACATCCTGTTTGGAGGGACCAATGGGCCAAGATTTTAGATTATAAGTAATATAAATGGTAATCTTTTATTGCAGTTATTTTCAGTACTATATAATGGTAGACTGTTATTTTTAAGATAAAATTCCAGGTTTGCAGACTAATTTTTTTCCAACTAAAGGTGTGATTAAATCTAGACTTCATCTTTGTTTAGACCCTTTACCTGAAATTCTATCTGCCCTTCTCCATTTGGCAAACTCCTGTATAACCTAAGGTCTCAGATAAAATATCATCTCTTCCATGAAATCTGTCTTGAATTCCTCAGGAAAGGGTAATTCTCTGAAGTTTTCTGCAGGAGTTTTGAAATGTTAGTTTAGTAACATTCATCATATCAGCTTCCTTTTAATTCTTCTCCTTTGCTAAAAAAATGAGCAAGATAAAGCATATTTCATGACACATAGTACATGCTTGCTGAGGTTTGCCTTCTATGAATATGGGTTTCCTACAGTTCTATACCTATTGGTACCCAATGTAACTTCATCTCACACCTAAGGGGCTCACTGGTTGCTAAAAGCTTTACCTTTGTTCTGTTTGTACTCTATGTCTTTCCCACTTGGCTAGTTAGTTACCAAGATCAGCCATATCAGCATGTATGTAAAACTAGCAGACAGACATAGTGCCGGCCATGAGATTTCTCCTTCCCCCTAAGTTTGGTATAAATAAAAACCTGCTTCAATAAACTGTAGGCTACGAATGACAATTGAGAATGACCTCCAGGTGAGTATGTCACAACAGTCATATCTCAGTCTCTGAGGTTAGTGTAACTGGAATTGAAAGAGAGAGAACGAGCAAGAGTCCACAGGGCTAGAGAAGTGGGTAAAACACAGACCATGTCCCGCCTGATAAATTGTCTCAGGTGTTTCTGTCTTTATCAAAGCAATGTGAAAACATCTGATGGTTCTGAACAAGGGTGAACAATAAGATGAAATACACATTCCTAAAAATTTTTTTAGCTGAATTTCAGAGTTTAACATAGAGGAAGGTCTAAAAGGATATGGGGAAGACCAGTTTTGATTCTACCAGCAGATAAGAGATTATGGTAGTGTGAAAATTAATGAAGGAGATCTCATTAACATGCTGGTGGGAGGCCTGTGGGGAAGCTCTCATGCTCACCACTCCTCATAAATCTTAGACCCCTTCGGCACACAGGGCTGCCACACCATCCTAGCTGCTTTACTACCCAGCGGGAGGGAGGGAGGTTTCTGCCTTCCTGCAACGGCCCAGCCAGTGAGAGACTGTCACAACTCAGCCAACGAGAAGACACCATACATGCGACTCCCAGTTTCCTCCAATGGACTTGTGCTTAGAACAGCCCCCCAACTCAGCCCCTTCCTCTGTAAAAGAGTGTTCTTCTCTCTAGTTCTATGAACACGCCTATGGTTTTGCTATAACTTATGTGTCCCAAATTGTAATTCTCTGCTCTCCTGAATAAACTGGTTTTTACTGGTACAATAACTGGCTGCTTTATTTTTAAGGTTAGCTGTGGCTTGGGTAAACTTGGTGGTGGTGGTGGTGAGTGTGATGGTTGTGACAGAGGTGAAAAGATGTGATAGCTTAAGTGCTATGGAGATATAAGTACAAGGAGTTAGTGGTAGATATTATATGCGAAACAAGTGGGAGGAGAGACTTGCCAAGGTTTTAACTTTCCTGCCTTGCTGGCTGCTCATGTCACTGACTGAGTGAGAAACACTGAACAGGTCCTTGTTTGGGTGGTGGGAGTGGAATGCAGGAAAAGGAGTGGGGAGGTGCTGTGCAGATGCCTGAATTCACTTTTGTGTATATTGGATTTGAAAAGGTTTAAAGATACAAATTGAAGATGTAAGAAGACAGTATATATACTATGTTTTATCTAGAACTAAGAAAAACATTTACACAGATGCATGTCACTTCATAGACTTGGTTGAAGCCATGGATATTGATGAGAAAATGTAGGAAAAGGTACAAAATAAAAATGAGAATGTCTAGGGTTGATTTTGAGAAACCTTGACATATGATGTTCGGATAAGCGGAAAAAATGGCTGGTAAGGGAGAGAAGGAGTGGCTGAGATGGAGAAAACCATATCCAGCAGTGTGGAGTCAAGACACCAAGGGATAAGGGATGTCAATTAGAAGAAAAGAGTTCACAATTGCTCCTGAGGGGTTAATTAAGATAAAGGTGGAAAATAGTCCACTGAATTTAGCAACATGGAACTGATCTGTTACATTAGCAGGAGCTGTTTCAGTAGATTGCTAGAAGCAAAAGCCAGACTGGAGTAGGTTTAAGAGTTAGTGCAAGGTGAAGAAAGAGAGACATTGAACATAAACAACTTCTCCTTGTTTTTTAAATTGTCATAAAATATACATAACATAAAAATTACCATTTTCATCATTTTAAAGTTGTACATTTTAGTGGTATTAACAACATTTACATTTTTATATAAGCAACACCACCAAACAGCTCCATAACTTTTCTCATCTTTCCAAACTGAAACTCAGTATCCATTGAATACTAATTTCCCATTCCCAACTCCTCCCAAAAGTTTAAAACTAATTAAAACAATGGGAGGGAATAGATAAGGTGTAGGGAAGGAGGTGGAGTTGAGAGAATTCTCCCACATTTTTCTTTGAATGAAAGAGAAAAGCATTTTTAAAAGTTCATGAGAAGAATCCTTCTGAGACAACAGTTCACGCTTCCCCAAGTAATAATGCAATGAGATCTAACAATGCGAGTAACAGTCTTAAATAGGAAAAGGGGCTGTTTTGTTATAGAAGGAAGGAAAAGAAAAATAGGGGAGCTACAGATGTAAGTGAATTGTGTTTGGCATCAAGAAAACTGGATATTTCCTCTATGATTATTTATATTCTTTCTATGAATTTCAAGGTGGAGATCATTAGATAACTGAAAGGGCTGGAGAGATTTGGAGTCTTGAAAAAGGTGGAGATGGCTTTATAAAGTTCCTTTAGATAGCAGAATGATTTAATCAGAATAAGGAAGATACTAAGTTATGTTAGATATATATTCAAACACAGGTGTAGGCAAGTTCTTTTACACAACATTCATTAAATGAGCCACATGACACCAGATACTGCATTACTCAGCAGCAATCACAAGGTGAACAAGGTAGAGCCCATTCCAAGGAGCTCATATCTCAAACAGGAATAACTGCTATTTACCTTTTCTGTACTGCCTCTGACTACTGGGGCCTGGGTCCCTAAGATGTGTCTCTAGAGCGAGAAATAACGTAGGAGGGGAAACAATTAGTCATGGTGTTCCCATTGCTAAAAAGTAAAATCATGAAGAGGATTTAGAGGTTAAAACGATATTACTGCAACTAAAGTAATGACAAATGAAGTCTCCTTCTCAAAACTTCTGTTATTGGCCAAGTCAATGTCAAACAGATTCCCATGTTTTCATCCCAATGAATGTTAACTCAGTGCTCAAATTTCCATTTTGACAAAGCCCGAATATAAAGAAGATATAGGAATACAGTTGTAAGATTAAAATCCTGCACTTGTTTGTTAATCACTGGTTAAAGAACAAGGATACAGAATTACTAAAGCATGAGGCATGAGACAGCATATTGGCTATTTGGAAATAAATACTTAGAAAATAGGTATTTGGAAAGGAGATATAGCTCTTTAAATGGCATTTTTTATAAAAGGCATTTTTAGTCCACTGTTTTCTCTAGAAACTCAGAAAAAACAACAAAAGGAATTAAAAAGTTGGGATGAAAGCAATCCTTATTCAACAGAACAGCCATGGATTCAAACTAAAACCATAATGTGTACTGAGTTCCTACTGTAAACGAGGAGTTACTCTAAGCACCATACGTGAATGAACTCCTTAATTCTCAGCACAAGCCCATAATTTAGATGCTATTCTCATTCCCATTTCACAAATTAAAGAACTGATCTAGAAAAAAGTTAAGAATATGTCCAGAAATTTGTAGCTAATGAGTGGTAGAGGGAGACTTTGACCTGAGTGGTCTCTCTAGAGACTGGGCACTTTATGCTGTCTCTCAGCCACCACTCTGTATTGGATAAACACTGAGAAGTCTGAGAGCCAACATACGCTTCTTCAAACTGAGAACATATATTTAGCGCCATAGAAGAGGTGTTCTGGCCCTGACAGGCTCATCCAGCAATCCTTTGATCAAGGCAACAAGATCCCTCATTATACCTTGTTTCACTCAGAAGTAATTTTAGGATGGAAGACAATTGAGAGCAAGAGAGTATTTATTGTCTTAGATCCAGTCTCTTCATTGAGGAAGAGCGCCAGAAGCAAATAGGAGAAAGAAGGCTAGAAATCAGGACATTATCTTAATTTAAAAATATTCTGTAGCTGTTGAGCTGTAAGAGGCCGTCTTCAGCCTTACTTTGCTATGAAGCACAGCTGAGTAACGCTGCCACACTTCACCATCAGTCTTACCTGAATATCCTACTGACTTGAAACATACTCTGTGGACATGACAATCAGGAAATTTGGGTTCTAACACTAATCTGACATAATGATATGAGTTCTTTGAAACTTTAATGTTCCTTCCACCACTGAATTTCTATCATTTATAAATTATAGTCTTCAGTTTCCAGAATGGCAGATGATTTATTACTAGACTCGGGCTTTTTAATTTGATTCTGCAAGAATGCATTATAGTCATACTATGTAGCTTCTTGGCGGATAATGAAACATAGATACACAAACATTTATATTTTCATATATTCTTTCTGATAAACCCTATTAAACATGTCCTAGGCTTTAGACAGAGCATTAATGATTAAAATACAAAGATATATTGATCATTATTATCATATTACAAAAGTCAAGGTGCTTAAAAATGTGACACTATATATTTTATCATATTATCCTTGCAAGGACACTGTAAGATTATTAGTATCTTTATTTTATGTAGAAGGAGAATGAAACTTTGAAAAGTTAAACTGCTTGACTAAAGGTCCTGTGGCTAATCAGGGACAAAGTCAGTATCTGAATCCAATTTTATCTATGTTTAAGGCTCATGTTCCTAATAACTATAGAATGTTGTCAACCTCCACCTGAGTGATGGAAGCTGCTTGAAGACACATTTGGAGGCACTTGCAGTTAGAACCTAACAATGATCCTAACAATGATTTAAATACACTAATATAGATCAGAGAGGAAGGAGTGATTGCTCTCTTGCCAAAAGGAGAACTATAGATCTAGGTTTTAAAGAATGAGTAGATTTCCAGGGAAGCAAAAACAAGCAAACACCACCAAACAAAACCATTCTATATGTAAAGGCAAAGAAGAGGAGATCGTGGTTGGGCTTGAAGAACACAGAATGTGGATAGAGAATCGCTGAGGGCCCTGAATGATGGAGATGAAAGCTGGGGCTTGAAATGGAAATTAGAGTGAGATCATAAAGATTCATGCACACATTACAAAGGAATCAAGGTTTTACTGTTTCTTGAGCATAACTATCAAACTTATTTGATGGACACTTTAGTAAATACCAAGTATTTTTTCTGGTCCTCTTGATTACTATTTTTCTACCATCATCACATCACATCAACCAACTTACTTAATTTTCCAGGCATTGGTATCTCCTCAAGGTATGATTATTACTCCTTAATAAATGTATATAATGTAGTTAAAAAGCAACATATTATAATATATATATATAATATTAAAAAAGCTAAATGTATGTCTCCCTTTCTTTAAATATAAATGTTTAAAGAGAAACTATGTATATATGATTTTCTTTGAAAAGAAACTGACACATATAGGACATTAATAAATGAAATATGGCCCTGTATGTTAGGGCCCTGCAAATGTTACAGAAAATATGTGAGCTACATCCATTCAGACGCAGGAGCAAGTACTTTGAATGCAACAGGCCATGGAAATATGGTGAAGAGCATGTGCACTGGAGTCAGGTTCTATGTTCTAACTCAACAACTTCAAAATGTGTCATCATGAAGAAATTTCTCATCTCTCAGTTTTTCCATAATGATCTTGTTGATTATAATGAATATCATGATTTAAATGCAGTAAGTTATTAATACCTATTGGTTAGAAAAAGATTCTTAGAAGACAGGGAATTATTGGTAGTCATTGAAGGAAGAGGAAGGGAGAGCAGGAGATTGGACACAAGGCTGTGAGGAACTAGTGTGAGTGGGGACACTGAGAAATCCAGACAGAGTTGGATATGTCAGGGTCACATTGGAGGCAGTGTGGGCACAATGGGCAGAATGCTGGATCTCCCACTGGGCCACTTTGACAGTTCTCTACTTGGTGCAATTAATCACCTTTCTGATACTTAGTTTTTTGATCAGAACCATGCAGGAGAGTGCATAGCACAGAAAAAATCCTCATATGTATTATACTGAGCAGCTATATGGCAGCGCCATTTATATCTGTCACTTGCACATGTATAACCCTCTGCTGTTTTGGAAGACTAACTGCTCTTATGTTTAACTGTCGGCAGTAATGTCTTGGCACTAAATTTGTGATAACTTTTATACTAAATGGCTCTACACATTTTAAACTTGAATAGAAGAGCATACTACCAAGATCTGGGTTCAAATTAAGGCAGAGAAGTTTCTGTTAGCTCCTCTTAGGTCTAGAATCTCCCAGAGCTACAATGTGAACACCACACTAAAGAATGTTTGAAATTCTGAAAGAAAGAAGCCTTCCTAACCCTTTTATGACTTCCTCAATCTTATTTGACCACTGAGACACTTTTATAATGAAGTGATTATTAATATTCAGTGGAGCTGTGGTACCTGGGGCCCTACTTTTGAACATGTTGTTTTTCATCTTAAAACTTGACTGCTTCCACAGGGCTGTTGCCAGAGGTCTCAATTATTTTCATCACATGGGCCTCTCCACAAGGCTGCCTGAGGGTCCTCGTGGCATGGCAGTGTACTTCCTCCACACCAAGTGATCCCAGAGAGGTGGCAAGGCAGAAGCCACAACGTGTTTCATGAAATGGCCTTAAAATGACCTATGTGGTCACTTTTGGGCAGTCTGTTTGTTCCAAGGAGGTCACTAAGGCTGCCCATGCTCAAGGGGAGAGATAATAAACCCTGTTTCTTGAAGAAAGAAGTCAGAGCTGTGGACATATTTTTAAAACACCTCACTGCCTTTGGAATGTGGGTGGAGAAGCTCAAATCCCTTCCTGCTCAGTTATCTCCATGGTCCTCACTACCTGTTCAAGGTTTCATCCCAAGCTCCCTCAAAAAGGGGTTTAAAACTATTGCTAGCCTAGATAATTTCTAAGGTATAAAATGCTGTGGTTGCAAGTAAATATGGTGTTCATTGCCTACTTTAAAAAAGATAATAATTTTTGTGAATTCTGGTAAAATTTTACTGAGAAAGACTTTATTCCCTTGAATATCCTATGAAATATAGTATTAAGATCTTAATTCTGTTTAGTCCCCAATTTAATAAAAAATTCTATTAACTATGAATTCTTGGAATTCTGAGACAATTGATAAGTATAGGAAGTTTGATCTAAGAATGATTCTTTATGTTAAGCATTAAAACAACAAAACAATTCCCAAATAAGGTTAGGCTCTTTGTACATTGCAAAACAACTTGATTATTTTTCATATTATAAGATTATTGCAAATTTCTATGTAATACTTTCAACAATACATATAGAACATTTCATATAACAATACATATAGAACATTTCATATAAGAAACATATGACAGATAGACATCTGGGTGTGAATCTGAGCAATTCTGACCTGGTGTGAATTTGAGCAAGTCTTACTCTTAATAGCCTGGTTCCCTTCTGTGAACATAAAATAAATAAAATATATTGTTGCTCTAAATGTCCTTTGGGGCAAACATTATTTGGTCCTAAAATTCCCACTTCTAGTTCAAAGTAAATCCTGGTAAAATCTTAATGCTTCAAGTTTTTCCTGACAAATAAAATATAAAAATACATAAGATAATACTCAGAAAAGGGTACTTTTAATTTGTCTGTTACATATAAAATATATAATCCAAGTGCTACACACAATTCCATAGAAAAAACACAGGTATTCTAATATTGATAGAAAGTTTTAGCTATACAAGTTACTAGTAGATATTTCCCCTCTACAATAAACTATCTTAATGATTGAAATGGCTTAATATAAAAGCTCAAACACTGAAGCAAACTACTAGGATGTAGGTCAGTGATGGATGTTTATGTAAACAAGAAAAAGTGAACCAAATTATGTATCTAGGTATTAAAATAATACATTGCAGGTACGCTTAGCTCATAATTCATGACAAAATAAACAACAACAAAAAAAGATGTGGATTCAACGACAGTTCAATAGTAGAATTAGGACTCTTTCAGGTCTGATCTTATCATTGATCTGCTCAATAATCTTCCATCAGCTTAAATGAAGAGGCTAGAAAATAAGATTCTTCTCATGAGTAAATATGTAACATCCACTGTGTTCAGGGCACCATGACCAAGTGGCACCAGCCCCCTTATCAGACCTGTAACACAGGTAGTCTCTAATGAAAACACATGCTGTTTTGGCCACATTGCATATGTTTGCAAAAACCAGAAGCTCTAAGGAGAAAAGCACTGCTGTGTGAGCTCCCCACCTCCCCACCTCTTTGTATGGGGCAGGCAGGTATTCTGGCTGGAGCAGCCTTTGCTTTGCTAAGTAGACCCTATTGTACTCTTTCGCTGTATGTGGTTTCTTTACCTAATGACCTAAATAAGTTATATTTTTACACTTTGATAGATTGTCAACTTCTTGGTTTGGATTTATTGTTTCTGTGAAGTACCCTGAAGTGTCAGCCACAGAAGGACATTAGAATTATATGAGATAATACATGTCCCTTCATGTCTCATTTTTAGCAAACACATATTCAGCACAAAATTGTGCCAGGCCTGACGCTAAAACCTTTATGTACATTAACTCAATTCATCCTTACACTAACCTCCTTCATAGTTCAGGTATGTCAGGTACTATTTTAGATGAGAAAACCTTGATTTAAAGAAGTTAGCAATTTTCCCAAGGTCACATTGCTGCTAAGTGTTAGAGCCTGGCCCCAAACTGTCTTAACTACAGATCCCTTGCTTTATACTGCCCACTTCCTGTCTTTCTTATTCCAAGATCCTTCTGGGTCTATTTTCAGCATGATATAAGGTTTTGGCTTTTTAAAAATGACTTGTAATTAAATTTAAAGAACAAAAAATTCTCAGGAAAACAAACAATAACTATATTCACACACACACGTTCACTCACACACACACTGTTTATGTATATTCTGTGAAATTGGGAAACATAGAGGTTAATTTACTTGGTTATATCTGTAACACTCTTTCCATCTATGAGTTCGCTAATAAACATTGTGAAGTTGTTAGTGAACTTCTACTAAGGGAGGCTATATACTCACTTTTATATAAACACCATACTACTTTAAATGATCTGTAAAATACCTGTATTCCATATACCATCCTGAGTAATTAACAAGAAAATCAGTCCGTAAAGGCTTTGAAAGCATTTAGCAAACCTTTCAAGAAAGAGCAAATGTTTCCTGGTACCAAAATTAGTCTTCTGTAGACATCATGGAGTAATATTTTTGGTTTCCAGAAAATTTAGAGTTTTAGATTAAGTTGGTAAAACCTAGACAATAGATCTAGAAGTCACTGAACAAAAACCAATGATATTCCCATTTACAGTGGCTGATTTTGAGTGGAAGCTTATGGTACACAGACTACAGTGTCCTAAACATTTCTGTCTGTACAAGTCATGAGTGCCAAGTACAAGTACTCTATACAAATTTATGGGTGATGGAAAAATATCTACAGCTATGCAGTTGAATATCAGAGGTGTGTGAGATTTTCTAATTTTTCTGACAGACACAAAATTCAAAGAATATTTCAAACTATCCACTATTAATTTCCTAAGAAACCTTTCTTTCTATAAAATGGAATATCTGCTTTATTCTTCACTAGATGCAGTCACAACCCAGGCTATTACCTCTCCTCTCCATCCTTTATACAGCTGCCTTTTTCTCAATGTAATTGAAGTAGAGTGTTCTTGCATGGCTCTTACTAAAGGCTATCCCGCAGCCGTTTTCTCAAGGCTTCACTTATTCCTCTGATGGCAATCACACCAATAAAAGATGACATCTGTGCCTCAGATCATTGTGACCCATTTCAGGTAGGCCATGTGCTGTACCTTGACCTAACATCTCATTTCTCTTCCCACCATTGTGGCCAATTAAATGAGGGCCTTGTAAGGAGCTAGTTGACTGGTCGTGTGCCTGCTATCACCACAAGAGCTTAAGGGCCACAAATCTCTGTTATTACCAAGCTGTTGCTGCCAGAAGCATGCTGATTCCTGACAAAAAGAATAGATTAGGATCAATCAAATCTCCCCCAGGCGTATCAGTGGGACTTTTAACCACACCTTCTACCTCAAACTTTCCCCTTCACCTCCTTCCAAACACCTACGCAGCAGCAAGCTAACAAGGTGTCGGCCAAACCATATGTTCATAATTAGTTAACTTCTTGTCTGTCGCTAGAGGCACCACTGATTCAGCAACAGCCCTCAAGGGTGTTGGGCATCCAATAAGACGCCATCAACCAGCCCCGGCCCCTCCCCTCAGCCCTAGGAGAAGAGGCATACTTAATTCCAGCTGTGGCATTGTTAAGTGAATTAACTTTATCCTCAATTTAAAAAGCCAGCATGAAATCAAAGGAGACCCCAGAAAAGAAAAACAGAGAAAATGAAAAAAAAAAAAAATGCTTGTAGGTTAACTCAACAGGTCTGATGAATGAAACTCAACTGGTTGGCCCTATTTAGCCAATCACTGCAAAGCAGGTTTCTGGCACCGTTGTTACTTCTGGCACAATTCTTCCTTTTATTTCCCAGTTCTGTGGTTAAGGTCTCTTGTTACACACAGAGGGGATTGATGATATAATTGTTTATGAGCCACTGGAACACATTTTTAGGTAGTAGTGAGGTTACCAGGCAATGAGAAATTAATGTTAGAAACAGCAGTGTACGATGCTGGCTAAGAAATCTCATCTCAAGGTAAGAATGCTATATATAAAATTGAACTTGCAATCTCCTCTTTGAGCCTATGAATGTTTGAGTGTATGGTTTTCTTTACGGGAAAGTGTTGGCAAACAACGTTTTTCAAGAAGTTCTAGGACAATGAGAATTGTGAAACCTTTTTTGTTCCCATTAACTAAGGAAGAAATCTTGAATACTTTGAAAAAATCTGCATTTTCATTAAATTTATTTAAATGAGAATCGCTGGTGAATTAAACTGCTTTAAACAAAATTTTTTATGTAGATCCTCCAATAAATTTGTCAATATAACTTGGCTTAAAGGATTAAAAGTTAATATTAAAGGGCATATATGTGATCCTGAATTTTTTACTAGCCAAGATTTGGCAATATTGTTTCTTGTTTTGAAGCTTTCAAGAGTATGGGGAATATATTTCTAAAACTAAAAATAGTTAAGGGTACACTTTTTCCTATAAGTTAAATATTATATTATTACCGTATTATATTCTATAACTTAAATATCATAGAACTTCATTTAAAATTTATATAAATTAATATAATTATATAAATTGTGATGAAAAATATTAGTTAAGCAGAATTATGTATTCTTAATGTATACTCTTAAAAACATTGCTATAAAATTGTCAGAATGTAATTGTGTAAAAAACAATGCTTTTACAAACAACACTAGTGAGATGAAAAATGTAGCTATAACTATGTAAGAAGATAGCAAATTTCAATTTAGAGAATAAGATTAAAATTTTCCATCAAAAGTAATTACAAATGAAAAGCCACTTCATTATTTTAAGCAATGCTAATATTGTGATTTACATGTTGTAATGTTATCAGGAAATCCTCTTATGAAATAATCTAGGAATTTTAGACAATGTAAAGAACAGGGGTCAAACAATCTCAAGATCTAGATATCTACCAAGGAGAGGCCACTGTTTTAAGTATCAGCTTGAGATCTAATTTCATTGTCAATCACATAATCTCTGCTATTATATTAAATAACCATTGAGGTTGACAAAGGACTAAGGGTCTTGAGTAACAGACATTGTCATGATGATATGTGGTTTAAAGTGAATTAAGAAACAACTGATGTGGTTTGAGACCAGGGAATTAGAAAACACAAGCCAAAGGGGAAAATGCAGGAACCACAGATTGGTACAAGTTACAGGCAATTTTCTTAATAAACCCTTTTATGGAAGTGTAAGGTAAGACTCGGCAAGCATCTCGCCTACTCTCTATGGAACAAACCAATTAACTATCAGAACCAAAGGTTTTCTTTCAAAGACAAGTTGCCATTCTAAAAAATGATTTTATTACAATTATCATTAAGTAACACACACACACACACACACACACACACACACACACACACACACACACAAGTAACAAAATAACTTGCTAAATAAGTCCATAGATCAATAAACCCAGTCTTTCAGTCTCCAGATTTTCAACTTTGATGTATTTAAAATGAAAGAAAACATGATCCAACTAAAAATGTAATATTGATTCTATTGCCATGGATATTATTTATAATTCCATAGTAGGAGGTCTTTATTTTAGTTTTCAATGTGATTAACTTATAATGAGATTTTTTAAATTGATTTAATTGAGTATTATACTGTAGAACATGGAAGATATGCAGACTAAAAATGGGAAATAATGTTGATTATACTTTAAGAATTGATTTTGAAGAATCTTAAAATCTTGCAGCCCTATTGCAATAAGAAATAGGGAACCAGGAAAGAACATAAACTGGTGGTCTAATATGATGAACAGAATGCTTTAACAAAAATCTGGCAACAGTGAGCAGTACAGATTGAACGAAAATAAGAGGCTTATTGAAGATGCTGTGTTTCATATTAGTGATAAGCATTTGGTCAAGAACAATGAAAATGGTGCTGGATAGAATGACACAAATACAAGACATATTAAAGATTGAATCAGATGGCTGCAGAAAATGAAAGGAGGAGAAATTCAAGAAGATAATGCCAAATTTGCAAGTCTGGGTAGCAAAAAATCTGACAGTGGCAAAAGTGATGTGAAGACAAGGGATTGGAAGTCAGTTTTTAGACAGAAAATACTGAGTTTAGTTTTAGTCAAATTAAATTTGAGGAGTAATATGTATAACACAGATAATTATCTGATCATGTCTAGGGTTCTGATGAGCAGATGGGGAACATTTCAGCTTGGGAGATGAATCCTATCATGAAAATGGTAGGATTACTAGACACACACAAATGAGTGTGCTCTTCAAGGGAGTGGATATACATCAGAAGAGCAATAGGTCAGGTCTGAAAGGTTAACTCCCAGAGTGAGAGGGCAGAAGGGAAAGAAGTTAAGAATGAGAACACAGGAAGACTGTTAAGAAAAGAGTCTGATAACAGAACCTCCAAGATCTAATGAAATTCTAAAAATCAAGAAAAGGTTAAAACATCTTGTGGAGCATAGAGGTCAAATATAAAGAAAATCCAGCTAAAGAAATTAGACATCACTGGCATCTTTCAAATTTCATTTCTCAAGCACCAGAGGCAAGATGTCAAACAATATGGAGCAGTGGTAAGCAAAAAGAGGCAATATTTTATAATGCATTGTTTAGGCGTTTACATTATGCTTATAAGGAGGACTTGATCAATAATTCCCCTTTCTTATGCTGTTCTTGTTCAGATTTGGATAAGGAGGTTATACTAGCTTCATAAAATGAATTGGGGTATGTTTTCTCTTTTTGTCTCCTCTGAAACTATTTGCAAATGATTTGAGATTATCAGTTCTTTGGAAGTTTGATTAAAAACTCACTTTATAAAACTACCTGAGCCCTGTGCATTTATTGGAAGAATATTTTTGACTAGGAATTTAATTTCTTTAGAAATTATTAAATGGCATTTTAGCTACTATTCTCTCGAGTCATTTTGTTAATTCATATTTCTAAAAGAGTGATAATTATTTCTATGTTTCCAAAAATATTTACATTAATAAATTTGTAGTATGCTATGATTTTGAAAAAAAATCTCAACTGTATCTAAACTTATAGTTCCTTCTTGTTTCTAATATTAAACCTCCCTTTCTATAATCAGGGACCTATTATATCTACTGGATTAATTTCTTTCAAAAAATTGCTATTGAGTTAGTTCATTAATTCCTTATTTTTTCAGCTCTGTTTCAAAATCTGTTACTTGTTTATCATTTCCTTTCTTCTATTTTTAAATTCTGTTGTATACTAATTTTTTGATTAAGAAGTTAATATTTGATTTTTCTTGTTTCTCAATATTGTTATGTAAGCTTGTGAATCACCTTCGAAATATTTCACACATAATTCAAGCTTTTTGCACATTATTTTATTTTATGTAGTTGTAAACTTTTTTCATATTCATGGTGATCTTTTTCTTTATCTCACTTATTATTTAGACATGTAGACAGGGGCCTTTAATTTTTTCAGCTGTATTGGCTTTGTTTTATATTATTGGTTTCTATTAAAGAGCCAGTACATTTTAGAGATTTCTAACTAATCTTTGAGTTCAAAAAGGCTAAAGAGTGATGTTTTACTATTGTAATGGTCCAAGACAAAAAAATGACAGAAACCTGTACTATGGTGGTGGAGGAAAGAAGGGGGATGGAAAGAATTAGGTATTAGGAAAGGCATTTAGGTTATGGACTTGTGACTGACTGACTGCAGAACGGGAGGATGAGGGAGGAGTCCAATGTGACTTCCTTCTGACTTGAATGACAGGTTGGATGGTGTCACCATTTACTGAGATGGGAAGCTTGGGGATGACAGCGAATTTGGGTTCAGTTCTGGACAAGTTGCATTGCCTGTGTTGCCAGTGAGATATCAAGCAGGAGAAAATAAGAGTGTAATTAACAAACAGCCCTTGTGACCTAAAGAAGACTAAATGCATACATTTTGAAGTTATCAAGGTGTAGAAAGTCATTGAAACCACAGCAGAGGGTCAGTTTGCTCAGGAAAAATTTGAAGAATAAGAAAAGGGACAAGACTGAAAGTTTGAGCAATTCCAGTATTGGCTAGAGGAGGAGGAGCTGCTATGGAGAATCTGAAGTCACAGACAGAGGAAAGAGGAAGAGGGGTGTGCATCTATCATAGCAGGCAAGGGAATGGAGTATTTTGAGAAAAGGGGGATCATGAACAAAGAGGTGTCATTAACAACAAAGTTAAGAATAAAAACTATATTATTACAAATATATATTATAGGAGATTGAATTATAAACCTGTGATTTCCAAACTGAAGTCTTCACTAGTATTATGAATAATACTAGAAAAATCTCAGTTGTTCTATTAGTGCTACTTACATGCTTCAACAAGTGATAAGCATCTTTATGCAAAGCAACTTTAAAAATGTGTAGTTTCCATGTGGTGCACAATATGGCTTAAACAAATAAATGTTTCCTTTAATAAGATAGTAAACCTCTTAATTTTGTTTAGCAATTTCTAGTTTGCCCAGCAGTTCACATTGTTTCATTTAGTTGTCACTGTTGTGGCAGCTAAAAAAAAATTCTTTTCATATATTTGCCTTACCCCATGGAGAAGGACACTTCGGTCCACAGTTCCAACTTCTTTCTCCGCTCCTTTTCTCTCCCTTTCTGGCTTCTGCCCAGAGGTCACTGACTGTCCTGAACAGAAGTCAGAGACTGGCTTAGGTTTTGCTGGTGGGTAGGGTTTCTGTTTTGTAAGAAGCAGGTAATGCCCGGCTTTCTCTTTTAGTTCTTGAACGGAGCTGCTGCAATCTTTGTGCTTCCTACTGCCATGTGTGAAGCACAGCCAGTCACACAGCTGTCAGGTCTACTCTTACAAGGCGGGTCCTACAGTCACTCTCCATGTTCTGCTTGTCTGGGCTACAAGGTGAGGTAGAGCAGCTATAACGAATTACATGACTAGTTGAATGAATGAACTTTGTGCCACACAACTAGCCATTTGAGATTAAAAGTAGTCTCACTTTGACACCCAAACTTATGTACATTACTTTATCTTATTTTACCAGAGGAACCCCATTGAGGATTTTCAGGTGATGATTAACACCCAAATTAACACACACACACACACACACACACACACACACACACTTTCCTCACTGGCATATTTTTTTTGCATATGTGAACACTCATTTAGCAAGTAAACTCGGAGGAGAAGAATCAAATTATTATTCATATATTATAAATTTAAAACCTGAAGTTCTGAGTTTTTAGAACTTAACCGGGGTCAAAGCATTAATAAAAACCACATCCAGGATATAAATCCAGATCTTTTCAATTTCCTTATAGTGTTTTTGTACCTAATCTGTATTTTTTCACACAGACATTATGTAGTTAACTTTGATTAATAAAAAATACATAGCATTTTTCCTTCTAAAATGCCTTTGTCATATTTGTATTAATCAATAACTCCATTAAATATATCTATTTTTCTAATAAAGGGCTTTAGAGATTTCAGAAAAAGAAAATAGGGTTCCAAACTAAAGGACCAACATTTTGCCAGTGGGAGCAAGAGTTAGAGATGGAGAGAGAAAATATTAAATGTTAACATACTTTGTAATTTCTATACTTGAATAGGAAATGAAATATTATCACATATGTCATGTTTATATAAGCATTATCAAAATTTGGGGTTCTGGCTTATATTCCTACATCAAAACTTCTAAAGATCAGAAAAGACAGAGAAAGAGAACAAATGCAGAGTCACACTTGATAAATGGAACATAACCATAGCTATCCCAACCTTAAAGTATCATAGTCACAAAAGGCATCTGATAGTCTCATGTGAATGCTAGTGAGTTCAGTAAAAATCCATGTGCCTTCTGAGGAGTGTAAACATTCAGGGAGATAACAAATAGAATATCCGATACTACAGAGTATAGAGATAATGGAAGAGAGAAAACAAATATTTAAAACATGGATATGAATATTTTTAGAAATACAATGGAGCATATTGGAAGTCAACAAGTAAGAGTAGCTCGAGGTTACTGGTTGTCAAAAACATGATAGCTCAGATAAAAAATTGGAAGAATTGGCTGAGTAAGATAATGGATACAGACTACTAAAGAAATGGAAGAAGACAGACACTTATTAATAGTTTCCATAGTAGGAATACTAGAAGTGAAAGAAAATAAAGTAAGTAGGTGATCTTATACATTACTGAGAATTCCTCATAATGAAGCCATAAGATCTCAGATTGAAGAGCTTTATAGAGTTGAAAGCCTTAAAGAAAAGGAAATCTCAACACCTAAGACATAATTGATACAAGAATATAAGATACAAAGTATAACAGAACCCAAGAGAATAAAAAGATAGTCTACAAAAGCAGTTAAGAATCAGGAATGTCAGCTCTTCTTGATCTAAAGATTTGTTAGACTGTTCCTTAATTTAAAAAAATACAAATGCAAATTAACTTCTCATCTCACCTATATTATCCTCAGGATGGTAAGTAGATCTTTATTTTTTCTTCACAGACTTCCCAAATCTGTTTTTATTTAAATTTAAAAAATGATCTCATAATGTTTTTATTTTTAAATGGGATTTATCAAATGTCATTTCTTTACTTTTCATAGTATGCTCTTTAATAAGTATACAGGGTCACATAGCTTTCCCTTTACAGTATCAAGCAAAAATGTATTTTAGTTTGAATAATGGCTTTCAGAATCCACTCTTATGACTGTACTTCTTTTCCACTGATGTCTAAAAGTGCATCCCCATATTTTCATAAATTTAAAGATAAAATAAAGAACAGTCTAGAACTGGTTGGTATTTAAAGCAAATTAAAATAGCCTCATGTTAGAAATTCATATTAATACAGGGTGTTACGATTGCTACAACACATATTTCAAATTTATTTTAAAGTAAAAAGTGGAAACACATTTCTCAATCAGAATGTGGATTGTCATCAAGGGACACTCATCCTCTACTTCTATCAGGGTGTATCAGAAAAGTCTTCAGGGGGCCCCCTCTAGCGTCTGAAGGATGCAACAACTCACTGGCAAAGGATTTGAGACAGTTTTCCCTCTAAACCGGCTCAAGGTGACGATGGAGATCATCAACCTCAATACCCGTTTGTTTATAGATGGGAAAACTAAACGTCCAGAAAGAAAATGCATTGTCCAAGGTCGCAATGAAATTCAGTTGTATATGAAAGTAGTAGAATGCAGGTCTTTTCTAAACTGGGAAACATCTATTCTACCCTGTGGACTTGAATTTGGGCCAAGCAGGCCCTGGGTAGAATAAAAGCAAGAAGTCTAGAAAATGGGGGATTTTTCATATGGGAAGGACATAGAGATGAAAGAAGGGTTATTGGGGTAAAGGAGAAAAAATACAAGGTTCCCACAAAAGGCTAGGGAGTCTTAATTCTCTATTTAGTGAGCAGGAACTCAGACACTGGGGGATGGGGATATGGGTTAAGATTTATGATATTTGAGAGTTTATGGATAGGTGATTGGAAATAGTCTTAAAATAAGCATATGCAAAAATATGGATTTTATTTTTGGTTCTGAAGATAAGATCACTAATGAAGTATAGCTACTTATTTCCCACTTAATGAAAATTGTTACTTAACAAATATTCTTTTATTCTTGTCACCTGTTTCAACAGAGTTTACTGATTAAGCAGAACATGAAAATGTCATAACAGGACAGTAAACCTTGACATCCTACCCAACTCCAGTTCATGATAATGGACTGGCAGTTGCACTGTTAGTTATGAATAGTCATGATGTATTATCCTTAACTAGGATGTGCAACTTTTGGTCTCCTCATCATTCCCTCAAAATGCATAAAGGGCAAGGCCTTTCTGGAGAAATACTCCAAAAACTACCTCTGAAGATACTAGTTTCAGTCAGCTAAGTCACCTATCTTTAGGTGTATGATTTTGTCTGCACAATATTGCTAAGAATTAGTTTGTCAAAACTATTCAAACTGTTTCTTTTCACTGAGGATTGACTGTGGAGTGTGCTTTAGGGGTAGAGATGGGCATCAGGGAGCTCATAAGCTGGTGGCGAAAACACAGATGTGCAGAAGGGAAAATACCATGTCTGATGCCTTCCAGTTCTCAGCCTCTCCTCTGTCTGAGCAGCTATGGAGAGTGGTGCTGGGGCCCTCAGGACACGTGTTCCCCAAACACACATTGCCAGGTACTTAGGGTGCCTGAGACATGAGTTCATCCTGACCCGTGATACAGGTGTAGAAGGTGAGTGAACCCTGAGTGGGAACCTCACCCAGAGATAAAAATGTTTCAGAGAAGAAGCTTCCACAGAGAGCTGTGTGAGCATTGGATTAAGAAAGTGTTAGATATGCTTGGGGAATAGCATCTAAGTGGATGAGAATTCCTGCGTCTCTATGATATATTTCATGGGATGGAACAATAAAACTCCTCAAGAATGGCTTGTTTACTCATTGATTGAGCCATTCTGTGCCAAATAAGAATGGTAGGAACTTGGAGATAAAATGTGGTTGCTTCTATTGAAACTACCTATAGTCATTCTCATTTCCATCAAATTGTTGTGAAGTTCCTTTTAAAAATAAAAAAAAAGACTTCTAAGGAATTTCATTCTCTTCCTCAGTTTCAATTTCACCATCTTTGTCATAAATGGAGGTAAATATCAAATAAGCTAAAATACATGGAGAGCCAAACTTACCCGCGCACTGTTCTTAGTACTTTTACAAGCAGTATCTCATTTATTTCTACCAGAACTTTCATTAGTGTGGCAGTCCTCTTGGACCACCACTATGAGAAACAGATAATCACAGAATTCACAGCAATGCTACCCGATCATATCTTTCAGCAAGTTGCTGTACTTAAGACAGCATATACAATATTGTATTATTCCTTTTTTTAAAAATGTAAAACATTTAAGTAGTCTTACAGAGCTATACTTAGGAAAGTTCTATAAATATAATGGAAATGCCATTTAAGTAAAATGTTGGAAACATTTTCCAACCAGTGAACAACTCTACCTTACTTCAAAAAATAGGATATCTACTAGCGCAATACATGGAAAGTATGATGGTTGCATGCTGGTAGAAGACGAGACACAGAAGGAGATCTAAGTTCCATCTGCAATTCTACCCTTACAGCAAATGGTATTTCCTTCAAGATTCCAGCTTCCTCTTTTTGAAAACAGTGGTATAACCAGATAATCTCTAAGGCATATTATAAAAGTTCTAATTTTATCAAATATAATTGATAGTTTTCATCCTTTGTCACAACTTCCCTTTCTTTCCCCATTCATGATCCTGAATAGCATTCAGTTATTTATAAGCAGGACCCAAGTCCAGCAAGTAAGTCTACAAATGAGTACTCCAAAAGGATGGATAGAGTAAGTTCTGCATTGTATTCTAGGGGAAGAGATCAAAATACACTGATGCAGCTTTGGGACATCTTTCATAACTCTACTTTGTCCCATTATCTGACAATAATCCACTATCCTTCCAGTACTCTGCTTATTTATTCTCACTATGCTGCTCTCTGACTTCAGTAAGGTACCTACTTTCTGTTCTAATTCTTCCAATCCTCTGGAGATATTCTTCCTTTATGATCCAAACTTCTACCACCCCTTTATCAAGATGTTCAAATCTGTCACTACATTGTGGCTATAAAACTTTTCAACAAGCCCACAAATTACAAATCCAAACATCATTTTAGTGTGCCTCTGCCACTATGCTGCTGATCACATCATTTATTTACTGCACACTCATAGCCTTTCTCTTTATCTGAAGCCTTGATGCTGATGGCCAATTCCCTTTGTTTCTCTTCTGTGGCAATTTTTAACCTGCATAACTGTCTACAAGCCTGTATCTCTGTTGCTCCTCCCTTATAGAGAAAATGGATTATTATCTCTTTCTTTATAAGGAAAATAGAAATTATCAAGTAGGTACTTCTTCAATTTTCTATCAACAGATATGTCACATCAATCTTCTACACCATTTTATCACCAATTAGTCCCTTTTTCTACTGAAGCTTTAATCCCTATCCTTTCTCTGGACATTGGATCCTAATATCCTTTCTGTCTCCAAGGATATTTATTTTGTTAATAATTTTGCATTTGGATGCATTATGTTCATATTTATAAGACTCATCGTTAATAGGATAATAATTCTCCTGAATTCAATATAATCCCAACCAAAACACCAGTAGGCTTTAGTAAAAATTGACAAGCTATCATTGAAGATGCAAATGGAAAATAATAGCTCAGATAGTCTTCTGAAGAACAAAGCAGTAATATTTCAATACTTTATATAAAATTATAATGATTAAGACAGTATGATGTTAGAGCAAACAAACAAAAAAGGATGAATTGAGCAGAATAGGAAATAAAAAGTAGACTCAAATATATGACCAACTGATTGATGATTTATGACAATAGTAACACTGCAGTGCAGTGGAGAAAAAGAATAATTATTTGAATAAGTATGCTAGATCAATTGGTTATATCTTTGTGGAGAAAGATGAATCTTAACCTCTACCTCACATGATACCAACATATCAGATAGACTGCAGACGTAAATGTATAATGTAAAACAAAATCTTCAGTAGAAAAGATAGAAGACAATCTTTATGATCTTGGGGTAGCCAAAGATTTGAAAGATAGGACACAAAAAGCATTGCCATAACAGAAATATTGATCAATTGAGCTATTTTAAAATTTAGAATTTTAGGACATCAAAAAATACTAATAGGTGTGCAAAGGAAACACACAGAGTAGGTGAAGATATTTTTGTTTATCATGAAGTATATAATTAAATTTTTGATAGGATTAATGTATAATAGACGAATTTTGAAGTCTCATTAAATATTTGATGGATTTTGAAGTTATGTATTTAGCGCCTACTAAATGGCAGGGACTGTGCACTGGGATCTTTAAGTACGTTATTTCATTTATCCTCACGAGAATCATGCGAAGTTATTTGGTAATGTATTTAATTTACAGATAAAGTAATTGAAGATCAAAGGAATTTAATGATTTTCTCATACTCTCACTTCTAGTAGGAGACAAAGCTGTAATTTAAGCAACAGTCTGACGTCAAAGTCCAAATTCTCTCTAAAATCTGTTTTGGTGGATTTAATCAATATGTAGGTGCAGGCACATTTTATGTGATCTAGTCCACAGATAGAGTACATCTAAAGTATGAACAGAAAGAGATCTGAATATCATTTTATACCATAGAACACCTCAAGTGGGTTCTTGAAATTCAATAATCTAACAGCTATGTGAGTTTGCAGCAAAACTGAAGGGAAAGCGGAAGGAAAGGGGATCTTTAGTGAAGAATAAGAAAAGGGAATTTGGGAAAAGCCTGATGTAAACAGACATGGAAACAAACAGGCAGGCATTCTATAACCCAAAAACAGAAAAAAAAATCTGTGTAAGAGAAAAATTGTACTGGCTTAGAAATCTGGAGAAACAGACCAAACAAAGATCTCAGCTAGGGTCTCAAGGGTGAGCCTGAAAAAGTCCCCTGTTCTCTCTGAAACTTAGTTCTTCTGTCAATAAAATGAGAGAAATAGACTAAAGGATCTCAAATATTCCTTCCATCTCTGGTTTTAAAAGAATCTATGTTTCTACCAAGGGCTGCACATAGGGCAAAGAACACACACAGATAGCTTTTGCTTAGTGAATAGCAAATTCGTCTACAGTTAATGCTTTTCTTTTTCATTTATTTCTCAAAAGTATTGATTAGTCACATTTAAATCAATGCTTTAAAAAATAAATTGGTTTTAATCACAAGTATTTCTTATTTTTCCTGTGAACTTCAGGTTTCACTTCTACCAGGCCTGTGTTCTATATTAAATTGTACTAAGTTCAATATTATTGGGCCAATGAAACTGATTCATAGCCCCAAATGACTATCTTGGCTGCTTAAAGTATACTCATTTCACATAAACACTTACACATAAGTTTCTTTTACTTAAATAAATACAACTGTGCGATTCTCTGGGACACTCTTAAAAAATAAAATGCAGTTTGTTGATCAGACAAAATCCTATAGAGGGCAGTATGGGTTTAGTTGACTCAGTTTTAAATCTCATTTCCGTGTAAAGAATAAAACACTTTAAAAGAATAAAAGGGTAAGAGATCAGGGATGCCTGATTATAATGTAATATATAATCACTGTAACATTTTTGGCATACACCAAAATAAAATGATTTTTAAATTACTGATTATCCGCAAGTTCAGACAGAACTATTTTGATGTTTATATATACAATGTAGGTGTGTACTCATATTTTCTTAATGTTACATTTTATGAATATTCTAGTGTGATTTAAGTCTTTACAGGTTATGTTTAATGGGAAGGCAAAATTCCTTTAGAAGGCATGGTGACTTAAGCCATTCAGCTCTTGATTGAATTTTAGGTAAATTTCATTTTTAACAATTAGTGCTGAGATAAACATGTTTTCATTTGAATTTATGTCCTCATTTATGAATATTACTTTACAATATGCTTAAAGTGGGATTAATAGGTAAATAGGTATTCACATATAAATATTCTTTATATCTAACACTGAACTGCTTCACAGAAATATACCAATTTACACCTGTGTGATATATAGCTTTGACAACACTGAATGATATACTTACTTTTATTTTTACTAGGAAAAATGATGTCTCACTTTAATTTAGTGATGGAGAAAAGCATTGATAAGAATAATATTTTAGAACTAAAAATACTATACTATCTCAGCAAAATCTAAGAATAGATGGTTGGCAAAATAAAGTGTAAAAGCATTTCATAGGTCTCCTGAGAGAGTCAGGAGAGATAAAGAAGGAAGAAGTGAAAATATTTTTAAAATATTATCTTATTGAAGTAGAAAGAAAGAATGATGTAATAGAATGATTTTCTGAAGTAAATAATTTAGTCAGTGAGAATCAGTATATAATTTAGAGTTTCAAAGCTTTGGCTAGGCTCAGTCTACCTGGATTCATCTCTTACCTGTGTAACATTTGATAAGTGCCTCGATTCCTCAGTAGTTGGATATGACAGTTATGCCTGCCTTATAGGATTGCCATAAGAAGTAATTAGATAACAGACTATTATAATTGGTAGATAATATATATTATTAACACTTAGAACAGGCACAGAGTATGCACTCAATAAACAGTAATATTATTTTCTTTTAGTCAAATAGTAATGTATCACAACATGAGTACCTAGAAAAAAATAATGAAATAATGAAAATATATGGTACAGTTTCCAGTTAACAAAGTGACAAATGGAATGAATACTAACTCAATCAAACAAAAATTAAGAATGAAAAGAAAAGATAGAAAAGTGGGATAGAGAAAGCCAAAAAAAATAAAATGAAAGATATAAAATATAGAGCAAGGGCATTAGAACAGGGAAACTATTCTGTATGATACTCTAATGATGGGTATATATATATATTTTGCCAGTATGTATTTGTCAAAACCTATAGAATGTATAATCAAGGAGTGACCCCTAATGTAAACTATAGGACACACAGTTAATAATGTATTGGTATTGGCTCATCAATTGTAGCAAATATACCACTCTAATGCAAGATGCTAATAATAGGTGGGTTATCACTTGGTAGGTGGTAGGGGGGGAAGTAAGAAGTACAGGGAAACTCAGCTGTTCCTTTCTACTGCTTAACTTTCCTGTTTCTTTTCTGCTTAACTTTCCTATAAAGCTAAAACTACCAAAAAAATCCTAAAAACTTAAAACTTAGTATAGAAACTTCTGCTTGATTACATACATTATTTAGTAATAAAAGATACTTTCAAGCTGTAGGACAGAATAAATTTGTTAGTTTTTAATATGTTAAATTATTTTATATTAATATTTCCTTAAGATATTAGTGACACTTTAAAAATTTATGGTTTTAAACATGTTATGTATAGATTATTTCAGCAATCCAGTAACCCAAAGAGGTAAGCAAAGGCAGGCATGATTTATGCCTTCTGGATTAAAGAAAAAGGTTAATTGCAAAGAAAAAGCAAATTGTTCAGTAAAAATCAACACTAATTCTGGTTTCTTGGATCTTGGAAAGATCCATGTTCATTAATATGAAAATAAAACGAACATTATTCTGCTAAAAAAAATGGTAAAAATAGGAAACCAAATATATTAAGCACATAAGGCAACATGAAAGATTTAAAATGTTTTATCAATCATTACATAATTTGGGAATGTATTATAATCTCCCATAAAAAGATTTAAGTTCCCAAACTGGATTTAAAAAAATCCAGTTCTAAGCTATTTACAGGTACCAGAATGAGAACAAAGTACTGAAAATATGAAAGTAAATGCAATTGAGAGAGAGAGAAGGAATAACAGAAGGTGGGCACTACACAGGGTATAAAGTGGGCCAAGATGGATTAATAAAAGAAGGTACACAGACCTTAATATGACAAACAATACAGCAGCTAAATATATAAATAAAGACATATTAGAATATTGGCAACTTGATGAAAATACAATTATAATAAAAACCCTCAATGTGGTTTTTTTTGAAATTTGACTGAATCTAAGCATTTTATCATTTGTCATAACTCATTTAATCCTCACCATAATAACCCTGTGGAGTTACATGAAGTAGACACGTTTGTAATCTCTATGTGCAATTCAGGAAAAGTATAAAAGACAAATCGAAAGTATTTTTTTTGAGAAGTCCAGCAAAAATGATAAACACCTCATAAGCCTGATTAAGGACAAAAGACAGGAATGAAATATAGAATATTAGAGATGATAAGACTTAACTGCAGAGGGTATTAAAAAATAATGAAGTGTCATGATATGCAATTCTAGGGTGATACATTTGAAAGTCTAAAGGAATGGATTAATTTTGGGCAAAATATATAACTACCACAATTAAATAAAAGTAAGCAGAAAATTTGAAATTATCACATATAACTAAAATGAAATTAAAGGAATTGATAGGTTCACAGGTAATTCTATAAAATATTTAAACTACAGATATTTCAGATGTATTAAAATAATACAGAAATTCTATAGATAGAGATATTGAAAGGGTATTATATAAAATTGAGTAGCCATCCTAAGAACACCAAATAAAATCAGAATGGAAAGAAACTACTTAAATTTAATACTTGACTATACAAATAAAATAACAAATATTGTTATAAGTGGTAAAGCTTTAAAATAATTTTATTTAAGGTCACAGAATGGATAGGGAGGCCTGCTTTTGACATTAGTTTTCAATACTGGCTGAAAGTTTACTGAAATAAATTGGGTAAGGAAACAAACTAGTATTAATATTGGAAAAGAGAGAGTTTCACTTCTTGGTACTGTTGATATGGTTGTATCCATCCCAGAAGATTCTAGAAAAATCTTACAAAATTAATGTGATAGTTTTTAAGGAGTCTGGATACAAGACATATTAAAAAGAATAGTTTTCTCTGTAGCTTTGAAGCATCTAGAAGTGGAAAGAGGAAAACTCATTCAAAACAGCACACACACACACACACAAATGCACACTGAAAAAAACAGAAATCAGCTGAGTGGAACTGGATCTATGTGAAATATATATGTTTGAAACATATGAAATTAATAAATATATACATACATATATACACACATATATATAATATTATGAAAGACATATATATACATATATATAATATTATGAAAGACACAAAATACTGTGAAAAAAGTATAACAGTTGTATGCTGTCAGTTGAAGCATATATTGCAGCCAATTTAGAAAGAAGCAGTCTTACAAGATCTATTAAAATTATGAAACATTTGACTCAGCAAACATTCTTCTGGAAATCAATCCCTAAGAAATTAGTCACCACTACATAAGGATATATTCATGGAAATACATTATTATGTAATGTATATGTTACAATATTATATAGCTATAATATTTTAGCCAATGTATTATTTTACAACTAATAAAATAAGAAGTACTAAAATTGTTCCAGTATACTTGATTCCTACAAGGTACCAGTGAATGAGAAAAGGAATATCATATAGACAAGTCTGTTTAATACCCTTCCATTCCTTTGAAAAATGATGCTCAAATCTAGAATGATGTTATAAATAGTCCTACATGGTATATACACAAATATTATCCATAGATATTTAATCAAATATGCTAATTAACTAAATTATATTAATAATATAAATACTAATAAGCAATGAATGAATAAAAATTAATTATACTGAATTAATTGGTAGATGACATCAGTAGGGGATGTGGAGAGAGGACTTGTCTCTCCAGGACAGGGAGAGAGAAGTGATCGCCATGGCTGCATAACAAACAACCCCAACACTTAGTGGCATAAAGCAGTGATTTTTCAACTTGGGGTTGTTCTGTTCCCCAGGAGACATTTTTGGATTATCGTGACTTGAGAGGGTGTTGGTAGTGGCAGGAGGCCAGGGATGGTGTTAAACACCCTATAATACACAGGACAGCCCCTCATAACAAGGAATTGTCCTGGCCAAAATATCAGCAGTTAAATCTGAAAAATCCTGTCTTACAGAGATGACTACATTAGTTTTGGTCAGGCATCTGCTTGTTTGGGCAGGGCAGAGATGGGTGGGCACAGCTTCTTTCCGCTCTACACAGCATCAGGCTAGGAGGCCAGGTTGAAGTCCTGTGAATCTCTCTCATGCACATGGTTTGGTTTGATACTGACTCCAGCTTGAGACCTGAGATTGTCAAGAGAAATGTCTATCTCATGTAGCCTCTCCTGTGGCCTAGTCTTTTTCATAATGGTGTGGCTCAGTTCCAAAGTTAAGTGTTAAGAGAGGAAGAGGGGGAAGCAGAAGGAGAGGGAGGGAGGGACAGGAGATTGGGAGAGAGAAGAGCCACATCCCCACGTGCTGTTCATTTGGTTGAAACAGTCACAAAGTCCTGTGTAATTTCAAGAGGAAGAGAAACAAACTCCACCTTTTGATGGGAGTGGTTTTAGAATGAAGCATATGTAGGAATGAAATACTGTTCTGTCAATTATTAAAAAAAAAAATCTGTCACACTAGCAATAAAATGTTGCTACAAAAAATTATGTCTGTAAAATTATCTACATATGTGTATGTGGACATTTCAGAAGTCCAGGTCAGTTTAACAATTTTACACATTGGTAACCATTTGTTATTTTTTGCAAATACTCATGTCCTTTGCCCATTTTTTTCTCTCAAAATTTTGTTTCCTTATTTGTTTGTATATGTTCTTTATTATTAATTATTCTCCACCTTTTTCCAGAAAGCATTTAAGCTTATTAAGTGGGTAGAAAAATACAAGAAGCTGGCATAGAAAAACTAGAAGAGACATGAGAATTTAAAGAAATGCAAAGACATCTAACAAAACCAGAATGAGAATAAAAAGTCCATGTCATAAAACCTTTGCTTTCCTGTAGGCTGCACACTTACACAGCCAGTGGAAAGAGGGAAACCTGAGACAAATTCTCAATGCAAATGTTTGTTTTGATGTAAAGAACAGAGTTGGTCAAGAGATGGTTGTGAACCATGAGAAACTAAACTTTTGCAATACTGCATGCCTTTCCCTTTGTACATGATTTTATTTATGGAATATTATTCAGCCATAAAAAGAAGGAAATCTTGCTATTTGTGACATGGGTAGAACTTGATGTCATTATGCTAAGAGAAATCAAGTCAGACAGAGAAAGTCAAATGCCATATGATCTCACATATTCTGTGAAATCTAAAAGCAAACACACAAAAAAAACCCAAACTCACAGGCAGAGGGAACAGATTTGTGGTTGCTAGAGGTAGGGCATGGAGGATGGGTGAGATAAGTGTAGGTGGTCAAAAGGTTATAAACTAAGTAAGCCATGGGAATGTAATGTAGGCATGGTGACTATAGTTAATAATACTGTATTTCAAACTTGAAAGTTGATAGATAAGAGAGTAGATCTTAAAAGAAAAAAAATATATATTTATGCTTAGAAAGTCATCTTGCAGCCAGAATTCAGATTAATATATTAAGAACATGATGCTTTTTTTAGGTTAAAAATATCTTAGCCTGAATAATGATGCTTAAAACAAGTGACATGATATGGCTAATATAACTATAATTTCATTTCAGAAAATTACATAAGTTTTTCTGATTATACTTAGAATACCCAAGGAAGGCCATTAGAATAACTTTGTAATAGTTCTAAATTATTATAAAATAAAAGTTGCCCAAGGCCTCATATTTAAAATGCAACTACCAAATAAACACTACAGAATTATTATAATTGCTAATCAGTCATAAAGGAAACAACAGTGATTAATTGAAAGATTGGATTGGAGTTTGGAGATCCAATTTCTGTTTCTAGCTTGGTTCTTAACAATACGGCCTTGGGCAACTAACTAAACATCCTGGGTATGTTTTAAGGAGGTGAAAGATCAAATGGGGTGATATCTTTCTATTCCAAAAAGCTATGGATTCACAGAATTATAATGAGAGGTAGTTCTAAATGAGAGGTTTTTCTGCATACATATGGGGACCTGTACTGCCTTAGGTATGACTGATTGGAGGAAGTGCCTCAGCTTTGTAGATTCTTGAATTTGGGAGGTCATTATTTTATTCAGTATGTGATGCTTTGGAAACAAATCTCACTTCATTCATCCAGTTAAAACTCTTCACTAATTTACCAATGCTCTTAGGATTGAGCATGATACCTGCATGATTTGCTCTCAAACCACTGCTCCTACCCATAACTCACTACTTTTTCTGTTTCTGATACATGTTTCAGGGCCTTTGTATGTGCTCGTCATCCTTGTTTTGCGTATTTCCCTCTCTTTCACCTGCTCAACTCCTACCCTTCCTTCAGGTCTTTGCTAAAATGTCATTTCTGCAGGAAAATGCATCTTGACACCTCAGACTATTCCCAGCTTTTTCCTACCAGTACAAGTGGGTTAGGAACATGGTGGTTTGTGATTTCCCCTTTGTTATATTTATCACAGTTGCAATTTTGTAAATATGTGTCCAGTATTCTCCCTCTAGAGTATGAACATCATTAAGACAGAACTGTCTTGCTTTGTTTAGTGCTTTATCCCCACTTATGTAATGCAGCATAAAATGGAAGAGGAGCTCCCTTACTTTATGACTGAAATCCTACTTGCATTTGGTAAATAACTCCTTGTTTTCTGGCCTTTGAAGGAACACCACCAGTAATGGAAAACCCACTACTGCCTAAGGAAAATCACTTCTTGTTTTGACAACTCTATTGAAAGTATGTTCAACTATTGAACATAAAACTGTGTCCTTATAATTTCTATTTCATATTTCTGTTTTGACCTCTGAATTCCCATGGAATAAGTGATTCCTGAACATCATCAAATTATGTATGACTTTCTCTGTTCCATACATATATTTTTTAGCTAGAAAATAGTCACATTTCCAGTGCAAAAGAAATAGTGAAAGTTGATGCCCGCAGGGAAATGGCCAACTGAAGAAGCGTAAAAGATGGGAGGCTAACCTCTGTTCCACAAAGAGCAAAGGAAAATACTTCACTTGTAGTTTATTAGCCTTAATAAAACAAAGGATTCTGTGAACCAGTTTTCACATCCTCCTTCTCTTCTGATTGCCCAACTTCTGGTCCATCTTCTTTATATATTCTTTTAATTTTTTACTAAATTTTATATTTTATGCAAGATAATGTCATCTACTCTAACTGTGTATTTTTCAATTTTCTGGAGTTCCTAGTCTGCTCATAACCTGAAGTTCCTACAGGCATAAATCAAAGCATCAGTGAGGGAAGAAAGCTCAACTTGGTGACCTCTAACTTACTTTTGAACCCTGATAAGTTATGACTTAGTGTAACATGAACCATGAAGGTCCCACACTCCAAATTCCCTCTCTCTTTTTTTTCCCCCTAAGGTGTAAACCCTTAAGACTTGAGCTGGACTCAATATATTCTTTCACTAAGTATGCTCCTCTTACTTAACATAACTGGTCCTAAGAACCTAGAGACCCTGAGAATGGAGGAAAGATGCTACAGGAATGGGGATTAGCAGGGATCCTACCTTACCACCAGCACTCCCTGCTGCCCCTTCCTGTCTTCCCAATCAGCCTTCATCCCAATGGAAGTTCTACTAAATTGAGGAAAGCACAAGTTCTCTGTCCCTTTAAAGATATGCATGGAAATTAATTACAAAGACAGACTTCTAATCTCAAAATCACATTAAACTATGAGTTCTTATCATTGGAAATAAGTTTAAGGAGCCCATCTCCTTGGCATTACTAGAGTAAGAATGACATATTAAACATTTGAGATTACTGCTAATCCAGCCTCTCTGTGAAGTCCTCTAGTGACCAAGAGCTCAATACTCACACATATCAAGTTCTATCTTTACATAGTACTGGTGGTTAGACATGTCTTTCTTTTTTAAACTGAAATCTGGCAGCTTGTTAATTCTAATTATTGGCATTAATTCTATTTAATCTCAATATTTTGTTGTCATTTGAAGATTATAATCATAACCTAATTTATTTTTACTCTCTATATTAAAAAGAGACTTAAATCTTCTTGTATTTTATTACATTTTTATCTTGGTGTCAAGGTCCTACTAAGTCTCTGTGGTTTTGGTGTTTTGGGGCAATTCAGTATTTAAATAAAGTGGGCATTTTGTTGTAAAATATTTTTTTTCTTCTCCAGATATTTATATAATATTTGAAACCACCTTGAGATTGCGGGGGGCAAGGAAATAAAACATTTTTATACCACTATCTCATCCCTCACATGCAAATTTGTATAAAAGTAAGAACATACAGAATACTTATTTTTATTAATAGATACACAGACATTATCACTACTATTCAAGTTGCGTTAATTTTAAGTATGATGTTATTCCACAAAAATATATCACTAATGATCATTTGTATGATAATTTATGTGATTTGATGATCATCTGTATATATAGTTGGATAACTTTTTTCTGATTAAAAAAAGTAAAATTTGTTTCTTGTAGAATTTCTGGACTATACAGGAAGTGAAAATAGAATCATAATCACCACACTTCTCTTAGAAAATAAACATCATTAATATGTTAGTATATTTTCTTTTTTTCATTTGTATGAATATACCTGTATGCATTTTAATATACTTAACATAATGATGTTTATACATGTTTTAATTTTTTCCAAAAATATTTTCTATGAATACATAATTCAGACTATAGACATGCTATAATTTATTGAGTCTCTTATTATTGGACATTTAAAAAGTACTTACAAATGTTTGTTATACTGATGTGATGGACAAAGTTGTATGTTATTTTTATTCAAATTTACTATTTTCATAAATAGAGTTTTATGCTTGCTGACCTGAAGGATATGAATATTTTAAAGTTCTTGAAATATATTTGCAAATGGCTGAAGGTGATATATTTTTTCTCCTGATTACCTACGTTCTATTACAAACCACAAAATTATTCTTCATACATATATGTATGTATTTGTATAAAAAGAGAATAATAAATAACACTCCTTTTTTTCTCTTCTGAGCTAAGAAACAAGCAATAGACACAAAGACAGGGACATGGAAATAAAAGTTACCTTCATCATTAAAATAAAAAGAAGTTTGATTGTCAAACATGACTTATATTTGTAGTTTTAATAAGCTTTCTAACATATATTTATGAATTATATGGATTTACTTGCCCTATCACAAATGATACTGGCCAGCCATACACAACTCCAATCAGGACAGAGACTTCTTTTCTCAAAGCTTTCCTCAGGGGAGGCAGAGGCAGTGTGCATCATGTCTAGACCTTGACCTTAATGTATGTAACAGATTTCCCTACCTTCATCCAATCTCACCTATCAGACATATATGTTCCCATAGGAACTGTTGTCCCTTTATAGAAAAGTTCAGAGTGTAAAATAAGTATTTGTTTCCAAATATCTTTATAATTCCATCTATAAGTATTTCAAGGCAGTGGACTTCATGGATTCCTTCAGATACATGCATATGTATTTATGAAAATACATCAACACATACATTATACATATCCAGATAGATACTAAAGAATACAGAAAGATACTAAGAATACATAAAGATTCATTGCTAATAACTTTTTTTTTTAAGATGCAAGTTTTCATATGCCTCAACACCAAAAAAACCCAAATAATCCAATTTTTAAAAATGGGCAAAGGACCTGAACAGACATTTTTTCAAAGAAGAAACACAGATAGCCAACAGGCACATGAAAAGATGCTCCACATCACTAATCATCAGGGAAATGGAAAACAAAACTACAATGAGGTATCACCTCACACCAGTCAGAATGGCCACTATCCAAAAGACAAGAAATAACAAGTGTTGGCAGGATGTGGAGAAAGGGAACCCTCCTACGCTGTTGGTGGGAATGTAAATTGGTGCAGCCACTGTGGAAAGCAGTATGACAGTTCCTCAAAAAAACTAAAAACAGAATACCATATGACCCAGGAACTCCACTCCTAGGAATTACTCAAAGAAAAAAAATCTCTGAGTTGAAAAGATGTATGTACCTGTATATTTATTGCCACATTATTTACAATAGCCAAGATATGGAAGCAACCAAAGTGCCCATCAATAGATGAATGTATAATGAAGATGTGGTACATATACACAAATTGTATTGCTCAGACATAAAAAGAAAAGAAATCCTTCCATTTGTGATAACATGGATGGATACAGAGGATATTATGCTCAGTGAAATAAGCCAGGTGGAGAAAGACAAGTACCATATGATTTCACTTATTTGTAGAATATAAATACAAAACAGAACAGAATGAACAAAACAGCACTGAGAAGTGACTGGTGGTTACCACAGGGAAGGAGCTGGGTTGGGTTGGGGTGGGTGAGGGGGATAAAGAGGCCCCAAAATCTCAATCATAATATAAGCTGGTCACAGGGATGGAAGTGCAGCATGGAGAATACAGCCAATGGTTCTGTAACATCTTTCTATGTTGACAAAAATTAACTGCACAAATTAGGATGAGGATTTAATAATGTGGGTACCTGTTGAATCACTGTATTGTATACTTGAAACCAATATAATACTGTATATCAACAACTTCAATAAGTGTGTGTGTGTGTGTGTCTGTACACACATGATGCAAGTCCTGCAATATGCAATTTGAGTTTTTACCAATTTGTGTTCTAGGATGATGGACCATTTTTTAAAGAGCTTAATCAGTTCGCTTGCTTTTATTTTGGTGCTGTCTCATCTACATACAAAGCTACTGAAATTTATTTGTGTGCTTAAGATCAGCGGCTATGATTTGGTGATGTGGTGCTAATACGGCTGTTAATACTGTGCTAAGTGGCAGCAGAAGGGCTTCTGGTTGGATGAAGCCAAAAAGATTCTCTGCACTGCCTTCATCATTGCCCTTTTTCTACATTCACACAGAATTTTGGAGTTTTATTTTCTTGCTGCCTTGGTAGTTTATTCATATTGTAATGCTTTTGTTCATTTGTTCTAATGTCATTTAGCATTATTAGCTTTATAGCAGCTATAATTCTCTATTTTTCTCATATTGTTTTGGAATGTATAAATGCTTCCACTGGCTAGAGGTTGGCATTATGCTTTCATTTTGAGAAAAAGAAATGTGGAAAACAGAGTGTGACTGGAAACACCAAAATTTCAGTGTTACAAATTTCAAGTAATTCTTTGATTTGATTGTAAATGTGGTGATTTTACCATAATAATTGGGTTAATAAGAATTCAGGCAACATTTTATGGATTATAAAAACATGGAATTTAACTTCATTGTAGCTTAACTTTCATACCTAAATATATTTCATTGTCTTTTCATGAAAGATCTCATGCTGTTTCAGATTCTCTGATAATTTCAGGGCTAGAAGGAATCAGGTCCCAGTTGTCTTGTTTTGCAATTACATTTTGAAGCAAGCTTTTGAAGGGTCCAGGCAGTGATGTCCTTATTTCTACTATCTCCAGGATGAAATTGGATGCCATGGGCAGTGCCAGTTCACCTTCCAGGTCTTTAATGCCTAGTCAGCAATCAATCCACTAACCTCTGAATCAAAAATCCTTAAGAAGGATTTCAGGAGCAAAGAAAGCACTGACGCCTAGTTTATGGTAACACTAGTGTCCCTGAAGCAGAAATTCATTTGATTTCAAATTACATTTGGACTAGCATATCTCTTCTCTATAGTAATGATGATAACTCACTGTTTTCATTATTTTCTAATGTGGTTGGGGTAATGAGGATTTGAGTTGTATTTGTTTTGTTTTGCTTGGGATCCACATCTCTAATCTTTGTGGTGATGCAAAGTTAATTTCACTGTTTGTGTGTGTGTTTTTTAATAGTATTGAGACTCTTTTATTCCGTTTGGACCAAATAGGTTATCACGAAGCAGAGCTTCCTAACCAGTGTGCCAAGGCATGGTGAGTTAGAGCCCTGGTAGATACTGATGTCCTTGTCCTCACGGTGGTGACAGGGCCTGAGAGACATGGAACTCCCACACCTGTCCAAAGCCCCAATAAGTACTGACTGTTTATTCTAGCTTGCTTACAAATATTATTTAAGTGCCAAATTATGAGAACAGCCAGAAAGCAATGCTGTAGAATACAGGTCTGCCTGACTTTACACAACGAATACAGATCTGCATCTATTTACTAGCTATCCTTCAAATATGAAGTAGATTGTTATTTTAAAAATATACTCTTAAACTTGAAAACCTTCAGATTTTTGAATATCATTAGAGTATGTGATTCTCACTAATACAATCAAATGCAACTGAAAAATTAAGAAATCAATGAGTCAATAAATAAAGGGCTACAGCTGGTTATAAAGCTATTGAAATAAATTCTGGCTGAAATATTCAATAAAATAGTATCATAAATTTCCAACTCCCAACCCCCTTCACTGCCTCAGTTCTATATAGCACTAATCTGAGTCAGGCCTAATTGAACATTTTACTTCTTAATTTATCCACTTTCTCTTTCGTGCATAATAACCTTATATAATTTTCTCAAACTTAAAAAAAATTTTTGTTGCCACAATTAACAGTTGACTTTCCCCGTTTTTCATGTAGAAACACTTTCTAAGCATGGCATAAGTATTGCATATATGTTGGTTACTAGCAGCTGTGCAGACATGTTAAGTAGTAGGTAGTAAGCAAGCCTTGGTCTATATCAACATGATTGATTTCTGCACATGGGTCTGGAGTGATGAAATTCAAAACTATGACTGAACACACTAAATGTGTCATAGTTCTCCAGATATGCTAAAATAAAATACTCAAATGTTAAATCTTGCAGTGTAAATCATCTACTGCACTGAATTTTCTCTAAGGGTTATGCTTTTCTTTACTCACCTGTGAAAACAGAAATCCTATCTTTTCACTGCTTGGAGATTCAGTTGTTGAAGGTATAAGAAAAGGCCATGTTTGTAAAGAGAAAATTTAAATTGTCCTTTTATTAGATATGCTACTGAATTCACTAATGAGGTACTCATATAAAGTGTCCTCCAGGGGTGAAATAAAAGAACATTCCATATGCCAATCTATTTATCTCCTTGGCCCACCTCCGATCACACTCTACCCTTTTCTGTCTACAGCCTTGGTTTGTATGCAGGTCAAATTACCTTCTATTTATTATATCTTTGCCCTGGCAGGAGGCAGTACCCTGACTGAACAATTGGGTTGTTATTAGCCACCTCCCTTTTAACCCCATCCCTTCAACCACAATACAAAAGGCAATTTTTAACTGATCTTATTGTTGACAGAAGACAAAACATCAATGTGGTTGCAATCACTAAATAACTTGCATATTTTTCTTTAAAATACATGAACAAAAATTAGCGAAAGGATTTCTTATTGTTTACTTGACTCATTTCTCAAAAAAAAAATCATCAAACAAAAATAAGGCTTGTACCTAAGCAGCGGATTTTAAATAAAAAGATATGCTTAAGTCAGAGCTTAAGAATTTGGAAATTTTTCTATTAGTTATGGTTTCAGTAAAGCTTTATCTTGATTTATGTTCAATTGTCGATAGCTCTTCGCTGTTCAACTTTAGGGTTTCTCTACCACCACATACACTCCCACTCCTTCCATGCTAAAGTAGTTAATGATTTATGAAACATTTATGTGCTTAAAAGCCATCAAAAACTTTAAAAAAACATTTCTAGTCCTCAAAAAAAGCCTGTTTTATAATGTACCTTTCATTTGCAATTATTTTTAATAAGCAAGGCACAGCAGCATATATGCTCAAAGGTAGAGTTTTCCTCACCTATAGTAGTAGCTACTACTCATGATTTAAGTAGTAAATTAGGAATTTTTCAGCATTAGTGGTCAGCTTGGTCAGCTTTTTAATAAGTTTCTTAAGTATTTCTTTCTTTCTTAATCTACCAGAGGTGCTGAGGATTCAGAGACCCTATAGCCCCAGGTTATTCAGTTTCAGAGTAGAGCTGGAATCTGAACCCAGGTCTATCTGGATCCAAAGCCTATGCCCTTTATTTTCGTACCATATTTTCTCAATTGCCAATTTTATGTCATATTTAGAATCAAGAAATTTATCTTCCAGAGGCTCACATGTCTCATTTATGACAGTTTCCAAAAACAAAACAACTCGATCCTCCTTTTCCTCCCCCTGGTGCCTACTGCAAAACGAATTAGGCTTTTCCTTGCTGGGAACAAGATTATTGATTCTTACAATCAAAGTGGGCTTTGATATGTCTCCCCCATCATCTCAGGGTTATATTGCCAGGGCACCCTTGCCCCTTGTGCAGTGAAGAGAGAGAGCAGACCCCCTCTCCCACAGCTAACTAAAATGAGTCATGTCAAGTAAGCCAGGAAGTATCTTCCAGGCAGTGATCCCCAAATCTGGTGCTATTCACTTAAAAATGCTTGCCACTGAACAGTATCTTGCTCCTCTTCCTCTCCCATTGCTTCTTTAAAATTCTGGACACAGAGCACTTAATGAGCATCTGCTGTGTGTTAGTCACCGTAAACGCTGTGGATGGTAAGTACAATACAAAGAGGAATAAATAAAGGAACTCATTTTTAACAAACTGGTTTAGAGGAAGCACTATGTAAGACGGAATCAGAAGCTTTTTCAATCCCTATACCATGCCTATATTCATTTTCTGGGGCTTCGGCAACAAGAGCCAGAGACTGGATGGCTTAAACAGAAGTTTATTTTCTCTCTCTCTGGAGGTTGGAAGTTCTAGATCAAGGGGGCCGCCAGGGTTATCAGTTTCTCTGAGGCTTCCTTCATTGACTTAGAAATGGCCCCCTTCTCCTTGTGTCCTCATGTCACCTTTTCTCTGTGCAGGTCATCTGTGGTGTCTCTTCCTCTTCTTATAAGGACATTTATTAGATTGGGCACCCCCTTCATGACCTAATAATCTTAATTACCTCTTTAGAGATCCTATATCCAAAATCAGTCACTCTGGGTCAACATACAAATTTCGGGCAAACACAGTTCAGTCCGTAAAAGTGCCCATTATGCAAATGACTATAAAAGAAGTCAAATAGAGTTTTTAAAAAAAAGCTTAATTATGGTAATTAGGAGCATGGATGCTGGAGTCAGGGGTTTGCTAGTTTGCTAGTTCCTAATTGGTCAAGTAAACAGTGGTCGATTTTCTTAACTTCAGGGCTTGTTGGCCATTCCTTAAAAGAGGGACAATAAGAGTACCTACCTTAGAGGTTATTGCCAGTTGAAATAAGAGTTGGCTATTAGTAGTAGGGTAGCGTTTCTGCAGCGCCTTCTTCCACTGCAAGATGGTGAGGAGCTGGCGTTAGCTACAAGTGGCGAAACCTGTGTCTCTGAGAGCTAGTAAGTTTTGCATTTAGAATTTTTCCCACCTTGAAAGCAAGATTTCTCTGCTACCTGCCCATCAAAACGGCTTCTCTACATTTTAAAATGATATTACTCCATTTTCTCCTTGGGATATAGCATCATAGGAATCACGTGAATAAAAATCACGCAAGAAAAGACGGCAGAATACCTCTCATTTTGAGTATTAACACACATTTTAAAAATTGTAGTAATTTATTCTATATAATACTAGTCGTGAATATATGAACCAACACAGAGACACTTTATGTCCTTAAATTTGTACCTTAATTCATTCTTTATTGAGCACCTCCTACATGTTAGAGATTGTTCGAGGCACTTTGGAGGCAGCAGTGAACAAAACGGACAGCGACAGCTCTTAGCCCTAAGTTTACTTTCTAGAATGCATATAGACACCTTCTCATTTAACAGCCACTTGAAGGGTTGGGGGGAAATGCAACGTACCAAATAGAAATAAAAACAGCCAATCAATTCGGAGAGTCACACAGCCAGTTGGTATTTACCACGTAGCTAGAAAGTACCCCGTGCAGTTAACTCTGGGACCTGTCGGATGGGCCTCCCCCAGAGCTGCCCGGCTCCCTAAGGGGCGCGTCCGGGCTTCCACCGGCCCTCCGCCCCGAGCTGCCTGGCCGCCGCGAAGCCTCCTCCGGCAGGAGCCCGTTCGCCCCGCCGGCCCTGGACGCCCCGCGCGCGGGTTTTGAAGCAGCGCTGCGCACCCGGAGGCGGGGCGCCGCGGGCCCTGCCCCCGACCCACCGCCCGTCCCGACCCGCAGGTCTCAGGTCCCCGCGCGGCGATCGCCCAGAGTGCCCGTGACTTGGGCTTTGGCTGGATGTCTCCTGACCCACGGGACCAGATTAACAGCCTCGCATTAAATCAGAGGGTGGCTCTCGCCGGGAGCCCCGGGCGTCACTGGGAGCTCCCGCAGATTAGAACTCGCCTCTCCTAGCTCCTCCCCCCAGTCCCATGTAAAGCTCCCATCGACTTTTCCGAAAAATCAAGAGTGGCTCAGTTTCTGCAGCGCCTTCTTTCACTGCAAGATGGTAAGTGAGGAGCTGGCGTTAGCTACAAGCTGGCAAAACCTGTGTCTCTGAGAGCTAGTAAGCTTTGCATTTAGAATTCCTTCCACCTTGGAAGCAAGATTTCTTTGCTACCTGCCAATCAAAACGGCTTCTCTTCTGCCCTGTCCCCCTTATCTTATGGCTTTTCCTGTCTTTCCATCTGTCTCTCTCATACTTTCATTCTCCCTCTTTCCCTCTCGCTCGCTCTCTTTTTCTCTTTCCCTGGCATTCCCTATCTCTCTCTCATTCTTTTACCCTCTGTTTACTCTCTATACTTTCTTCCAACTTTCTCTCCCTCTACACCTGCACTCACTTTTCATTCCACCTCTTTCTCTAGATTATGCACATTTGCAAACACTTGGACTTGAGCTAGTCTAGGGGTATTTGGGGTTTTCCTCTCAGGTGTCAATTGCATAATAGCTCAGCTCTGATTCCAATAATAACCTCAGGGAAAGAGCCTACAAACATACTTTTAGAATAAAAGAAAATAGCACTTGATAAACTTATGGCTGAATTTCTTTGGTCTGCACAGCCCAAGCTGGACTTGCTTCAAACTGGGCTTTTTCAAAACCTAACTTACCGGTAATATTAACAAAGTGTGGCTGAACTGACTTAATTTTTTCTCTCTCTTCTGATTTGTTTTTTTCTCTGTTTATGCTATGCTGAATAAAGTCCTCAAATCAACAAAAGACTTGTAATGGTCAAAAGGGGTTTGTCCAAAGCTGGGCTCTGCTGAAATGAATGGCCTTTACCTGATTAAACATTGACAAATAATTAGGAATGGGCTTTTGTACAAATTAACCCAGGAAGGCTGCATACCTGCCCCTGCCTGGACATTTGGAAAGACTGTGTTTGATGTTTGAGGAGTCGGGGGTAGGAGGGTGTTCACTGGTTCAGAACACAGTGGGGAACACATGCCAGGCACTTAGTTGTGGCAAGATGACTTTGGCAGGGCATTGAGACCTGGTGATGGAGAAACCTACAGCTGTGGGTCTGCTGATAACTTATTTCAGTTTTCATTATGTTTACTGGGAGTGACTTGATGCTCCTGTGGTTAGAGTTAGGCATTAGGATCCAACTTTATTTAGTTATCTCTGTAAGAGAGCTGCATGTCAATCTCAGACCATTCAGATCACCATACGGTCCAGCAGCAGTTAAAATTGGAAGAAGGAGGAAGGGAAAAATAGGGCAAGTTTATAATTCAGAAACTAAGAAACTGAAATAAGGGGTTTCATTATATGTCATGCTCTGTCCATTATAGCCTTAGCATTCTGGGTGTGTTGTCTTTCAAAGTTATTAGAAATACAACTAAGGTATTTGCTAGAAAGAGTCAAATAGTTCTTATGTCTTTGAATTATTAAGTGAATTCCATTTACTTAGATTCTGGGTAGCCTGTTAGGTGATTCAGACATGACAACAGAGAATACTCCTGGACATTTACAAATTGGGTCCATCCAATACTAGCCTGTTCTTTGCTGAGAGAGCCTAAGGGAAGTACTGGGTAAACCAAACTGCCAATCCCCTTTTAGTAATTATATTTTGACCACACAAAATTAATCTGAGATCTATACTTAACTGATCTGTTTTGGGTTCACTGTATATAATTTCTGCATCTTTCTTCCACCCTTTTCCCCTTCCAAATTCCTATCACCCATCTCCTGGGGCCTCTCTCCTTCACCCCTCATACTGGGTTTCACAGAACACCGTTCTGCCTTGCCAAGACCAGTACTTTGTAGGAGGCCAGAGCTATAATTGCCCGTATTCCACTACCACGTCAGAATCTAGTGTTGACGTTTCCACGGAGACTTGGGTCTCTTTCTGGGCTGCTGGTCTCCTGGACAACAGAAAGCCCCAACAAGCACCACAGGCACAGGGTAAGTTCTACTCTTCTGCTTTCCTGGTATATCTGAAGCCCTTTTCCAGCACCAATAGTTATAAAGCATCATGGGCTGGAACTCTGTAGAAGGGATGATATGGAAAGCTTAAGGAAGCCCAATGACTCCTGCCTTTTACAGTCTAAATAACCTGCTTTTTAAAAAATACTTGGAAAATAGTGAGAATGGGATTCTTTCCCTTGTCCTCTGGATAATATGTATTTCTTCCTACACTTTACAATTCTTGGAGATTTCCAGCTCACTGAGGAAGTTCGGAGTTTAGGCAAAGCTTTATAACAGTACTCGCGGGATGCTGTTAAGAGTCAAGATACGAGTTGGAGTATTTATTTTAGAATTCAGGAAAGTTCCCTGGGGTATGAGAGAAGAACAAGGGGAAATACTAACTTAATCTTTTATTTCATGGAGGAAATTCTAAGAACAGTGTCTTATTTGTAGAAAAAAGTTAATCATTTCTGCACAAAGATTTCCACTTTGGAGGGGAATAGAACATTGACAGAAAAATGACATATTAATTTTGACCTGGAGCTTAGTAAGCAGTATTTATAAATATTAAAAGGACTTCTCTATTAACACTCAACCTTCTGGAAAAACTCAGACACTTCAGCCCCCGAACACTGAAACACACTTACGTGTCAGGAAGGAAGTTGTTGAATTTTAGCTTTCTACCACAAACAACAGAGAAAACAATGCCCAAGATTCTGAAACCAGTGTATGCAATTTTATTCCTGTCTCTTTACCTATTATTCTAGTTTAATAAAAAAAACAGTAATATTTCAGTTTAAGTAGAGGAGGAACAGAGTCAGACCTGTACTAAATGGGGAAAAGTAAGTAAAACAATTTAGCATATTTTTATTGGAAGGTGTCATTTGCTGTCAAATAAAAAAAAAAACTCTGAAAAAGTATAAGAGACATACAGATGGTGACATTTGAAATATATTAGTTTGGGATGCAGTTTTGAGATTTTCATCAAGCTCTTCAGAGAAGCAAGGTCCAAATTATTTTAAAGTAGGAAGTGCTAGTACATAAAATTCTGAATAAATACTGCCCATCACATTTAACTGACAGGCAGATGAGCTGAGATTTTCATCTGGGGAAAAATGGTAGCATCAAAAACAGGATTTGATTCTAGAGCCAAACACTATATTATCAAGCACTAAAGCTTAGGAACTAAGATATAAACTTGGAAAATATAGTGGAATTGCAATGTTATGCATAGTAGGGGAAAGGAGGATCAATAAATATTGGCATGAGTCTATAACACAGATGGGAAAGTCTTTATAAGTTTAGCAAGCAGGAATGTATATATTAGGGAGGAGGAATGTGACCTCTTAGCTCCTAAAAATTTCAAGTGTAGTCACACTGGCAAAGAGTCCATAAATTTTTTTCTTTCATAGAATTATTGCCCCTTGAAAGCTTTAAATATTTTGTTTTCCTGTGTGGATGCATTAGCTCTTTTTAGAAAGGTAATCAAGCCTATTAGGCTTTCTGAAATCCTTCAGTGACTCTTTATTACACAAAAACTGTAAGTTTTTTTATTACACAGAAAAGTGCAAGTGTGTTTTCTCAGTTATCCATTTGGGGTTTTCACATAGAATCATCCAGTGACTCAAGTTTCCCTGTTCCTAACACGTGTTCATGGGAAGAGGCTCAGCTTTCCTCTCAGCTCTACAGAAACAAGCAGGTATGTGTAGATCATCAGAATATTGAGACTGGCCATGTTCCATGCAGGCCATTTTTTTTATTAAGGTATCATTGATATACAATCTTATGAAGGTTTCACATGAACAACATTGTGGTTACTACATTCACCCATATCATCACCATGCAGTCCATTCTTAATGTCATCCCTTAATACCACATTGCTTCTTTTGCTTTGTTAAATTCATATGGTGACTTTCAGTTGAGAATCGAAGTGGATATATGTCCACAGAGTGATTAAAGTTAGGTGACCAATGTCACATTGAGGAAAATAAAGAAAACACTAATGAAAACAACCACCAAAACCCTCAAGGAAGGAAGACCTGCAGTCAAGCCCTGACTTTATACATTTTAGTTGTGTGACCTCTTGAATCCTTGTTCCTTGCCTATGAAATGGGAATATTTGCACTGCTTTCCTCAAAGTGTTTTTGGAAAGATCAAATAATATGAGTGTGATAGTAGTTTTAAACCATAAGCCACAGCTCATCACTTGGAGAAGGGATGCAAAGATAAACGGTTTTTGCAAAGATTGCTTCATTTTCCATGTTTTGTTTGTTGTTGTTCCTGAGAGAGTAATTTAATCTAGTGGATGTACAAACGCATCAGTCTGAGGCTGCAAGGAGCCAACCCACCTCTTATTTTTTTCTTTTTTTTAATGTGCAGGGAAAGAATGCAACAAAACCTTTCTAAACCCTTTTTTCTGTATTTAAACAGTTGCATGCAGCTCATTTTCCTACATACCTTCCCGATTCTCCTGTGGTTACAATCTTAAAGGCCATATAATCTCTTCAAACACTCAGCAAAGAATAAAAAATCCACAGTACAAAACTGAACAATCAGGTGGTAGGTGGGTGTAGATTGAATTTAGGTCTCTGAGGAGGAGGGCTCCCTGAGGTTGAGTTCATAAAACAAGCAAAATAATAAAAAAGTTTAAGCAGGTTAGGGATCAGTGGCATTATTATAAGGTTACAAAGTCAACATAGTAGAGCAGCTTTCACCATTGTCTGCTTTTTGCAGCTCCAAGATACTCTGGTGCAGAAGGAGGAAGAACTTGCTAGGTTACATGAAGAGAATCATCATCTCAGACAATACTTGACCTCTGCTTTGGTTAAATGTCTTGAGGAAAAGGCCAAGGTATGTAACTCTCCCCTTTGTAAGGACAGAGCTGTGATTTGAGAAAACAGACCATTTGGGTAAAACTCCTTGATTAACTCTAAGAAGTGTACTAAAAAACACGGTTTGGAGTGCATTTAGAGGATGGGTAGATTTTTCTAAAGGGAATACATACAGCATCAAGAATTTTTACACATGGTTTCCTGGAAGTATCTCAATTGTAGATTTTACCATATATTTTAACGAGAGTTCCTTAAGAATCAAAAGCCAGTCAAGGGAATTGCTGAAACAATAGAGGTTAATCAAACGACAGTTAGATAGATGGAACACTGGAATGGGAATCACATCTCAGAGATACTCGGTTCTTTTATTTACCTGTTTGACTTTTGGTAAATCACTCCCTCACTGAGGGCCTCAGTTGCCTTCATCTGTAAATGGATGAGCTAAAACATCTTTTAAGAGTCTCCTCAGCTCTAAAATGTTACGAATATGGCTGGAGCCTAGATCTCTTGACTGGCAATTAAATATCACCAATCACATTATCTTTTAATGAACATCTTTTCTTACAGTTACAAAATGAACTATTTCTAATCACAGATAAATAGTGTACCCATAGTCCCTTTTTGTTCTTCCTTACTTTGGGTTTTGTATTTTTTTTTTGTTATCTGTTTGCCTTTGGTTTTCATTATTGCTTCTATCATGAATCTTTACCTTCTTGACATGCTACATTATTTGATATCTACTCTTACGAGTCATATCAGTTCAGAGAAGAATGGATACCATATTTGATTCTTTTGCAGCTCAGTTAGCTTTGTTAATAAAGGGAACACTTCTCACATTTATTAGCCTGAGCTCGTAAATCTCCACCATTCCTCAACTAAAGGAGTTATTAAGTTAGTAAGTGATAGTAATTCAGCACTTTTTCTCTCATTCTTGATTTTTCAAGATTAAGAATAATATAATACATCTCACACAGGATGCAATCTGGAAGTGAAGGAAATCAGAAGCAGTGTTAGTATTTCTAGCGGTTCTGTCTAGGTTCAGATAGCTTAGGTTTCACTCTTGGCTGCATGATCCAGGCAAGTCACTGATAGGCCTGGACTTCAGTTTCAATCATTAAAGAGGATTTTAATACTGCCTATATAAAATGAGACTGTGCATGTAACCAGTGTTCAATACATGATAGTTGCTATTATTGCCATTATAACAACAATTACTTCCTTCAATTGAAATTTTAAAGGCATCATTTCTTCTTTTCAATTTTTAAATGACCAGTAAAAAATATGAATTGGAGCTTCTAGGTGGTAAATTTTCATCATGGATCTTAATTTAGAAAAATAAGTTAATCTAATCAGTGTGCATGGGAGATTTTTCAGGAATTTCAGTGACTAGTAAATATTTGAAGGAGTTGTAATTAGAAAGAGTAAAGAAAATGATCTTGGTTGATTATCTGATTGTATATTTTCAAATATTACTTCTCCAGAAATTGTTGTCAGCAGATGAGCTCTCCAAAGCATATGGGAAATTCAGGAAGGGGAAGAGGAAACCGAGAGAGCAAAGGTATGTTCCTCCAGAGACCCCCCATCGCAAAAATGCCAGGAGGAACCTCTCTAGAGAATTTGCCACTTGTGAAGAACAACCTGGGCCCCCCGTGGATCCCTGGGTTCTTCAGACGCTCGGGTTGAAAGACCTCAACACCATTGATGACACCTTCCCAGCTAACTACAGTGCCCTGCCTTCCCATCCCAGAAGGATCGCCAGCACATTTCCCCAGGTTCCGGACGATGCGGTGGATTATGAAAATGTCCCCCAGGAGGATCTGCAGATGGACTATGTGGGTGACAGAACAACCCTCTCTAACAGCACTGCCAGGCACAGGAAAGATTCTTACTTCTTTTCTCAACCTGTGAATCCCACAGGAGGGCTGCAGACTCTTCCTTACTATACTGCTGATGTGTCCCCCAATAAGACGGAGATGGCCTTTTCCACCTCCCTGAGCCCTCACTGTAATGTGAAAACTCATTCCTTCCACCAGGGACAAGCCTTTGTTCGTCGAGATGAGGAGGGAGGCTGGAAGTTTACCTGGGTCCCTAAGCAGTCTTAGTGACCTCTCATCTGTCACACAGGACTGCCATGCACTCTGTTTACGAAGGCCTCTCTTGCCCTTGAACCTGACCGTGTGGAATATGGAAGCTATTGCCCAGACTGTGTCCTGCCACTTTAAATGTCACTCTCCATGACCCACTTCAATCTGCAGAGAATAGCTTCCAAGAATCCATAATGAAACATGCCTACTCTTCTTTCACCTAGATTTGACTTGTTTACACAGCAATACCTGCTGTTGACTTCCTCCCTTTGCCCTATACTTGAAAAGGTATTTTCCAATTGCCTGAATATTCCTTTGAGACCTACCTGTGCTATTCCAATGGTAATGTGTCTGACAGCTTTTCTTCTTTCATCAAGCAGTTTAACGTTCACAGCCTTCACCTTTTCACTTTTATCTCTCTCCTGCTCCTCTTCATTTCTGAAAACTGCCTTTAAAATGAGTGTTATTATTCCTCCGAGTGCCTGCTGCTGAGTGTTCAGATAGCTGGGGGTGGGGTAGAAACAAGTGTCTTTGCCATCACCATTCCTGAAGGTATGATGTAAATGTGCGCAGTGTGATGTGCAACTCAGTGCGCCCGGGGGCCCCATGCTGGGGTTGACAAAGAGCCTCTCCAAACAGCTGTAACTGCTGGTGAGCAATGCCACTGATAAATTAAAAGATGAAAGAAGATGAAAACTACTTTGAAATGCCCCCCATGGAAAATCAGCTCCTGTGGGCACCTGGCAGTGTCTCTTTAGCCATCATGGCTCAGACAAGAATATTTTTGAGGTGCTTGTGTAACAAAACTCAGATTCTGACTAACTTTTATTGCTGAAAGTATAGTCTAGCCTAGCTCTGCCACTGCCTCACTCACTCAGTCATTCATATATTCATTTCATCATCATTGATGCACCCAAAATATTTGTAGAACATGTGCCAGCTATCAGACATTGTGTTATGGAGTGGTGAGCAAGTTAGGCACGGTGGCCACCCTCATGAGACAACCACTCACCTGCCGTGACCTTGGTAATGCTGCTTCCCAAGTGTGAAGATTCAGGTCTCTCAGCTGCAGATCACAGAAGTTGGACTAGATAATCACTAATATCCCATGACTTGAGGTTGGATGTGTCCCCTTTACCCTAACACTGCCCTCCCAGGCCACTGTTCTCTCTAGTTTTGATAGGCATTGCAGGTATGTTGGGTGAACTTCATATGCAATTTTAAAAAATGTATGCTATTTGTAGTCAACACCAGAAGTCATCGGTCTGATCCCAGTATTCTTTTTTCTGGCACGAGCCCATTTTGCAGGCCAATTCAGTCTGTGTGAGAGTAAGTGGCATCTAACAAATAGAGACATAAATTAATTTTTAAATGAGTATGCATAGAATTAATGCAAATATCGACATCAACAATTTCTCTCTTTCTAAATAAAAAAATGTATTCTTAGTGCTCATGCTAGTTCTCTTCCTTACCAATGCCACAAGCACCCTGTCCTTCCAGAATAATGTACGTATCAAAGATGTGCACCCAGGTCTCTGGGGACTAAATAACAGTTAATGACAGAATCCACCATGTTGAGCCTCTTTCCTATTTTTCTCTTTTCCCCCCTCAGTCATCCACCTTGTGCAATCAGTGCCTGAGAGCATGGCCGTTTGGGATTCTTTGTAAGAAGACATCCCTTCTGTTGCTGTTGCTGTTTGGATTTTGCTTTATTTTGGTGATGTGAGCAAATACTCTGTTTTATAAGGTTTTGTTACCACCCAGTTTTCTTTATAATTTTTGAAAGGGAATCCAAGATAGTAACTAATATGATTCTCAAGAATATTTTCATGACTTTAGGAAAAGAGAACATGCTCAATTTGCTAAAAAAAAAAAAAAAGAAAAAAAAACAAAAACAAAGACAAAATGAAAAGAGTACCTTTTAAATTCTGTGTATCTATACTTTCAAATTTAGTATCTGTGCCCCAGTGGGTGAAATTAATCTCTTTTTAAAATAACCAACTTATGAATTAGAATTTATAGTATTTTAATACCCTAGGAATCAATAAAGCAACGTAATTATTTTGAAAGTCTAAATGATCAAACTGTGAAACAAAATCGGTCAGTCAACAAATATTTATTTCACATTTTGATGTGCCTTTTCCTGTGTTATGGACCATGATGAAACACCCAGGCTTGCCACGATACATTTGGTACATAAACAAAGCCACATAAATTGTAATAGCTTTTAAGTGAAACTTGAGCTCCACTTTGTTTAAAGATACTACAGCACACATGGTAAATTATGATAACATGCTCTAGTTTATATCATGGTTGGTAGTATGGAAGAAAATTACCACATCTTCTTTCAAACATTTCTACAGACATTTGATATTCATTTGAATCATGTATAGAAAATTATTTGTTGATGTTTGAGAAATTGGAAATTTCTCTCACCTGAGTGAATCTAACTTTAATGGTTTTACCATGCTCCTTCAGTAAACCACAGTTAATATTCTAATATAAAGTGAGAAATAAAAACTAAATGCTTCTGTGATTGTGATGAATATTTTATATTGCATAAGACATTTTCTAATAATGGATTTTCTTCTCCTAGGTTTTACCCATGATCCTGTTGATTTGCCCCTTTGTTGTATAGTGTATATGGACAGACCAGTATCTTCAGCATTTACAGTTTAATGGTTCATTCCCTTATCCAGGATACATACTGAGGCTTTTGGGTGTTAAGTGGCCTAAAGACTCCAGTGTTTTGTGGGTACAACACTCTCTTGCATAACGTCCCATAAAAATTAGAATTCAGTATCAGTTTTTAAAATTTGATAGTATTTTCAATGCTCTCTGATCATCTGAAAATAAATCATACTTGAATCTCACTAGTATGTAGAAAATAAGGGCGATTGGGAAGCTTCACTTATGAAAATGACAATTAATGAATGGGATTATTTAAAACTGCAGTAATGTTAAACTATAATTTTAGAAAATAGGAAGAAAAAAACTATGTGAATCAGTGGGAAGAACTGCTTATTTTATCCATGTTAAGAAAACAGAAATTTTTTAAAAGTGTGATAAATAATTCAACAGTGGATCTATATCACAGGTGTAGAGGAAAGTACAGATTTATTATATCCAGTGGTAATTTTTTATAAGTTTACTTCTTGCCTATAAAGATACACAATTTTACATTTCAGTTTACCATAAGATTCATATAAGCAAATACCAAATTCACCACTTTTTATTTTTCATGAAACCAAATAAAATTGGTTTATACACTACAAATATATGAGGTGAATATATTTCTTAATGTATTTGTCATATTTTTATCTACATTTGTTTTACACAAACATAACCAGACATCTGATTATAATTCTTACATGGGAAATTCTATAAATGTAAAATATAATTTAACACTTAATATTTTAAAGGGTTACAATTTGTGATTTAAAATATTTCTAATTATATGTGAGTTAATTTTGTAATGAATTTAAGTCTAATAAATGACAAAATATACTTAATCCTACTTTTGGCCCTTATTTTAGAAATGTTTTCTCAGGAAACAGAACAATAGACTAAGAGAAAGTTTTCTGTACTCATTTCAGCCATATATTTTATGTCATAGAAAGAATATGTATTTTAACTCCCAAGTAGTGGTATGATTAATAATTGAGGCACTTATTCAACAGATAATAGCCTGTGTTAGGCTCTGCAGAAGATACAAAAATGAACACGTGCTTAATTAAACTAACTTGGCTATAAACAAGTGAAACATAAACATGCTTAACCAAAACAAGGACATTCGCTCTTGTAATTAAAAAGTTTGTACTTCAGATATGGCTGGATCTAGGTGCTCAAGCAATATTGACAGAAATCTGGTTTGAGATCTAAAGTAAGGCTTAAGATTAGAAATGAATTCCGGAATGGTATTAAGACAGTACTCACCACATGAGTGCATGACAGAAACCAAAATGGGATAGGCAATGTGAGCTTGAAGAGCAATAAGTTATATCCCCTAAGATATTCTCTACTTTTGTGACATTCTTCTTGTATTTCACATTGTAACTCCCCCAAAAGGAATAAAGCCTCAGTTGAATGTTCCAGACTGGTCTTAGTTACATCATGAGAAATTGTGAAAACATTAGGGTGTCTGCATATGAAAATTGTGAGATTGTCCCTGAGGCTATTCTGTAGGCCCTATATCCCTAAGGGGGAGATTAATAGAGAAAATGACTTAAGACTTGTATATCAGCCCAGGAACCCATTGCTACATGGAAATTCTCTTGTTACCATTCACGTGTAACCTGAAATGTATTCAGTTCCTTTACTGAGGTATTTGTTGTTATTGGGTGATGCTATCCCCCACCCACAACTGGCTTGGAGAAAACTATCTAAATCATATTCACTCGAAATGACCCTTGTATATAGATGGAATTAGGACAAGTTATTAGGACCACCTCATTAGAAAGAGGTAGGTATCTTGATTCCTATTTTACAGATGAGAAAACTGGCTCTAAGTGTTTTATGGCTCACATTATAATAAGTATTTGAGGTCCTAGATAACTCTGGCACTGACTTCAGGTCCTATTTTCTTTCTACTATATCACACAAGGATGATGTTTAGGTCCAGTAAATGGGCTTATAGTCCACAGTCTGTTATAGACTATTACAGGCCTCAGAGCTGAAGGCTAGAAGTTGGAGAGGCTCTTAAATCTTTATTTACCTGAATCAGGGCACTATCTGGGGGTCCAATCCTCCAAGTACCATTTTTGCTAGAAGTGTTTGTTCAGAAGAGACCCAAATCACCTGCTGTCATTTCAAAAGAGATAAGTGAATGAATTGAAAACTCATTCAGAAATTTGGGATACAGAGGATAGGATGAAGAAGAGACTATTCATGGTCCAAAGTACTAATGTGCTTCTTAAATGGAAAAAAAAGCAGATTATGTTTTTAAAAATCTTTCTAAAAATTTAAAAGGAAAATAAATCTTTCTCCCAATATTGCTGCTCATATAAAGGCCAAAAGAGTACAGTTCATAAACAATGCTCATGAAATCTCTCTCTCCCTCCTTTCATGCAGGAAATAGATTTTATATTCACATAATGGCATTATTCACTTTCCAGTCACTCCTTCTAAGTATAGCTCTCAGCGACAGTGAAGTAATCAAAGAAGCGTATTTACAGTGCTGAGCCCTCTGCTAACACTCAGGGAGCCTTCTGTCCTCTCACTTTGGAAATCAGGGGTCAAATGATACCTTTCCAGGGACACAGCAGCTGTTTGTTTCCTTCTCTCTCAGGTTTATAATCTGAAATAACAAGGCCTAGAAAGGGTGTTCAAGGTAATTTCTCATTTCAAGAGACTCCTTCATGCCCAATGGGCTGGTTCCTCTGGGATGAGGCCAGGGCCTCAGATCCACAGCCAGGAGCTTTCTAAAGGTAATGTTCCCTCAGGCCTCCAGTTGCTCTGAAGCTAATAGCAAGAGACGCCCTTTAATAACTGTGAAGTGAGAAGTCAGAACCTCTTGTTATAATCAGGCAAAAGGCCAAAACACACCCCTCTTTTCATTTTGGTCTCCTGAGATTTGCCACCATATAGAAGCCACAGAGTCAGTCTTCTTCCATCCCTGGCTCCTAAGGGAGTCACTGTGGGTGGAACCTGGAAGTGGTATCTGCACAGTGAGACCCAAGGTCCCAGCCCTTGGTAGAGCTGTGTGTGCATCCCAGACACCTCAGTTTCCTCCGAGTAAGCACCATATTGCCAGGGATTTAGTCTTTTTTTCTCTGTCTTCAGGATCCCAAGTAGCCCACCTAGCCCATCTTCTTGTCCTTGTTCCCAATTTCTACAATAGTTCTAATTAATATGCTGCTTCCTTTTGAAACGACAGAGGTTGAATTAGGCTTTTTGTGAGCCATCCTGTTAGCAACAGTGGAAGATACATGGCTGGAGACCTAGACCAGCCCTCTGATGGATGTAAATAACATCTTTTTAATAGCCTTGGAACAGGCTTCTAGAAGACTGTTTAGTATCTATGGTAATTATTAGGATGTAATCATGTCAGCAGATCAGACAACAAACAAATTACTCACACTCCCCTTTCTTATGGTGTGGTGATGTTATGGACCAGAAGAGGACTCTAGTCAACAAACTGAGTTCCGTCACTCACAGCTGTGTGACCTAAGGAATTAATTTAGTCTTCCCCAGCCTCAGCGTATCCACCTGTAAAATGGAGAGAATGCTTGCCCTATCTCATAAGTTGGTGAGGTAATTTTATAATTTTTAAGAATCATGTGTAAGTTTTGATTCCATCATTTACCACAACCGTCACACAGAGTAAAAGTCCATTTTGGCTTAATTTTGGAGTGAAAACCTCCATACTTCATAAAATACATTTTAAATTAGTTACATATTTCTACTGATTCAATTCAATAAATGCTCACTGTTTGCCTATTATGCCCAAAATGCAATTTTATGTTCTAGGGATCATGGCCCACATCTGAAAGAGCTTACAAGTTGGTGAGAGGAAAGAAACCAGGAAAGGATTATTGAAGGCAGGAGGTCAGAGACATACGTTGAATATAAAGTTAGAATTGCCTCAGAAGAAGTAGAAGTAGAAGGGAAAAAAAAGAAGAAACTTTCAACAAGGCAAAATGTAAGGAATATTTTGGGAATGATGACTAACTAGATACTAGATATTTATAAAATATATCTTCTTGGAATCCAGAGAAAATATCTGTATAATGACACAGACTGCAGCCTCTATGAATATTCTATTAGTAATTAAAGGGAGGTAACACCCAAAAAACCCAAAAGAGTAAAGACAAGAATTCAGATATATCATTTGCATCTTTAATATAAGATAATTTAGACATAACCTTTCACACCCATTTACATTTATTTAATATAGTAACTAGTAAAGTAGTCCAACTTCTACAGATTTCCTTTAAAATGCTCTCTGTTTCTTAAGACTAAGTCAGACCTACCCTTCACAGACAAAGGTATGGGGATGCAGGTAGTCGAAATTACCATCTTTTCCTAATTGGTATCCATCAGCTTAGATTTCAAAATTCTATGTATTTTTTTAACACACTAATATTGCTCTGCAGACCTTAAATGCACTGCATATATAGCATGAGGACTAGGAAGAGTGTATTGTAGTGGTCATTACATTTTTGGAAATTTCAGTGAGAAGAGTGCCTATCCCAAGTGCTTTCTCTTGAGAAGAAGGGCAAGGAAATTTCTCCCTTGGAGTCGAATGAAAGTATGCAAGGGGCTCCCGTAAAGAGTAAGTGAGACACAGTAAGGGAATGTGAGCCTTGTTTCCCTGGATTGACACTGGCAGCAGCAGTGTGACGCTGAATGGTAGGGAAATGAAACGGGTGGCAGCAGAGCAGTCTGGATGCCAAATGTTCAAGGGAAGAGGATGCCTGTGATTGATTAAATGCTGCAGAAGATGCTGGGTTTGAGACATTTATCTCCCAGGCAATGGGCATGCTAGGCAAGACTCCTGGGTGCACATCTGGTGGTATGAGCTAAAGTTAGGGGAAGGGGCTGTTAGAAGTGGGTAAGCCAAAGCAGTGTGGAAGTAATTCCACCCTAGAACGTCCGCCCCCACAAATGTATCCCCAAGGAGCAAGATCATGTAATTTACTGTCCAAGCTGTGACTTTTAGAGTGACAAATAAAAAATTGGAAGGAATATGGGGACATTTAACCTTAGACTATTGCAACCAGACTAGATACATGTCTAAAATTTATAGAAAAATCAACTTTTGGATGTCTGCTACAGCCAGTAGATAGAGGACAAGAGCCATTCATATTACCTAGAAAAGCAGCAACTATGAATAACAATAGACTAACTTCATCTAGTGAGTTAAATGGGCACTCAAAAGAGAGGGAAGCAGATGTGTCAAAAGCAGAACTCCTACACCAGTTGAACCCACATTGGGGGAGAGGAATCAGTTGTAAGATTACTCAATCAGTTATAAGAGTAAAGCTTAACCTCAACTGGACTTCATTTCATCAACAAAAGTGACCTAAAACATGTATTTACCCCAAAATGGAAAAGATAATTCAGCACAACATGGATGATATCAGCAAAAGGGAAAAATAAAGCCAAAACATCTTAATACTTTCATGAGTTGATATCTCCCAAAAAACTAAGTGTTTGTGAAGAATGAAAAATAATTGAACAGAGAAATGCAGTAGACTTTTGGAAATGAACTGGGGCTCATTTGCAGAGTCATCAAAATGTAGAGTAAAACCAAGTCAAGTTAGATGTATTTTCTTCAGTGACCAGGAGCTTATAATCAAGTCATAAATTACAAGTAAATATATAATGACAGAAAAAGAAAAAAATTAAATTGCCACAAAGTTCTTCACCTAACATATTAACATACATATTTACATATATGTGTTAAAAATGTACATTGAAAAAATAAATATGTATTAAAAATTTATATATATATGTATACACACACTATATAATATGTATATATATGCAATAGCATAACCTTTTTTTCCAAGAAACACTAACATTTTTCCATGCAACATGACTTTCAATTAATAGTATGGCTAGTGTGTAAATTTACTACTTTTAAGAGCATCTTTAATAATCACTTATTCTCTAATTTTCAGTAGTATATATAACTACCTATTCTCAAATATGATGGTTTTCAATTTTCTTTATTATATATAAGGTAACAGTCAGCAATAGACAGTCTGTGGATACAAATTTTCCTTACTTCTTAGAACAGTAGTTGCTTTGTGAAAAGACATTTACACTTTTAATGATTTGAACATAAACAGAAAAAAAAAAAGCCAGGCCTTATTCTCAATGCTCTATTTACATAAACAATAAAGAATTACTCTATGTTGGAATGACAGTGACTGAGAAAACCCCATCTAAGTATTCAACTGCCTCTGGTTTTGAAGGACCAGAAAGAAATTCTTTGGAATCCTACACATGAAGATTTTGTTGTCTTACAATGCAAAATCATGTGCCTAATGTTAATAAGCATCTGCAAATCTCCATTTGTTGTGAGTCACATCTATTGAAAGAAACACTCAGGAAAATTCTGATGGACATGTAAAATTTCAGGTATTGATTTAGAAGCTTAATTTAATAAAATTACTTCAATCAATAGGACTCACATCTAACTTGTTGGCTAAAAATCATCACTGAGATCCCTAAACCCTTTAGGTGGTCCGGTCATCTACTTCCCACTTATATCTCAGAGGACTTGGGCTACCCTTTTCATGCAGCATCTTTTCAACTGTGGCTCTCTCTTACTCAGATACCTGAAATATTTTCAAAACCATCTAGAAAAACAGTATTTGGCTCCTGTATCAAGGACAAACAGAAAGTAGGTAGTTTAGAAAGGGAGAAAGACTGAGTGGGGAGGATAGTCAAACACATTTGCTTTGACTCTTCCCACTGCATCATTATGTTCTCAGGTGTGTCTCTTTACCTCTAAGTAATCACTGCTGCCATCAATATATTTTGAAACCATAAGGTATGTTACTTACTTAAATCTACAATCTGTGATAAGCCTCTTGTTTCTCCTTAGCATAGAAAGATCAAGCTCATGATTTATTTTTACAAAACATTTCTATTTTTTTTAATCACACAGGCTTATGGGAAAAATATTAGAAAACAGAGCTAAGCAAAAAGGACAACCATAACTCTGAACGCTATGCACATTTCTGCATACATCTCCTCTTTTATACACAAATGTATATTTTAAAGACTATTGTATTTGTTTTCTTTTTATTTATAATTTTTTATACTTAAGAAATAACTTAAGTAGCAGTATTTGTTCATACAGAAAAGGAGGTAGGAATTTTGAATTAGGTGATCTTTTTGTTGTCTGCCCAACGGAAATAAGATTGATTTTTTAAAAGGATGTTTATTAAGGTAAAGCTACTTGAAGACTTTATGAATACTTTAGAATGATTACAGTGGGTTATTATATTCCTTTGCCAATAATTTTGGAATATATATTTATTTGTGTGGGAAACAATAATTGCCCTATTGAATCCAAGGTGTACAGATTTACAAAAATGTTCTTGGTTCCATTGCCCTGACCAAGGTGCTGAAATTATATCCCAACTGTCAAGAAGCATAAGAAAATGGTTATTCTTTTCCATTGTATTTCTAATTGCATCCAAATGAGGTATATAGCAAGATACTAAACAATTCTCAACATCACCCCACCCAAAGAATAACAGGCTACTGTAAGCAAAATTATAGCTGAAGACTAAGATAAAAGCATGCTATAGCCCATCCAAAAATATTGAATGTTTGGAAAATAAGCAATCCTATATGACACACTTAAGAGCCCATAACACAAACATATACACACAACAGAAATTGCATATAGATATTATCAGGATAGAAATTATAATTACTCTGATCTTAGAGAAGGCAGTGAATTCACGGAAAAATACTGTGCTGTATTTTCTTACTTTTATCACTGAATTCAAGTATCAAATTTAGGCAAGAGGCAAGAACCCACCACTTCAATGTCTTTGCTCTCCCTGGCATTTCTCTTCTCTCAGTTTCTGTTGAAATGTTTTCTACCTCTAAATTCTCCCCTTATTATTTACATGATTTACCATCTAAGTGTAATTAAATACATTGAACACATGTCATTCAGTTATTACTTTGTCAAAATCCATCTACATTTCATTCACTCACTAAAAATTACTTAGGATAAAGGATAAACAATGAGTATGTGGGTTAAGACAAATACAAATATGTATAATACACATGTTTTTAAGTAGTACATTCCAGAGAAGAATAAAAATAGCGACATGGAGACTCAATATAGAAACAGATCACATCTAGCTTGGAAAAGGTAGTTATTGTAAGAGTATGAATAAGGACTGAGGAAGTGGCATTTGATCTGGGCTTTGAAAGACTGTTAAAATTTTGACTAATGGAGATTGGAATAACATTTAAGAAGAAAAAGGTAAGAACAAAATCATGAGGGAAGAAATTTGTAGTTTATGAAGTAAAATAATGATATATAAAACTAGGAAGTTAGGTGGCAATAAAATAGCCTATTCATCCAGAAAAATTTTACCAGGCTTAGACTTATCCTTTAGAAAACAGGTTTGTGCAAGCTGTTAAAAAAATGTTATTTCAGGTCTCTCTATTTATTTACTTATTTGATATTGGCAAGTTTTAATTTATGTTTTTTCTATATTGAGATACAGAAAATGCATAAGGAAGATAAAATAGCAATAAATGTAGGAGGAAGTAGAACAATAAGGAGTTTAATATCCTTAAAGTGGTAATAGTAATAGAGAGGATATTCAGAAAAGACAGCATTTCATTCTTAACAAATCCTCTAATATGCTGGAATTCCTGTAAAGAAAGTACTTGGATTTCGATTAATTATAATTGTAATTTTCAAACAAACTGGAAAATATTTATCAAGATAGTTATTTGAAACTTAGTCATTGAACAAATACAATGTTAACTGATGTGTAATATGAGATACTAAATTTGCTCACTTTAGGAAATAACTATGTCTATGCTACATCCCTTTGTCTTTAAAAAGCTTATATCCTAGTTTGGGATACAGGTATACAAACAGGTAACTTATATATCACTATAAGTCACATGAATAAAAAACACCATTGAAGGGATTTAGCAGTATGATGTAGAGGAAAGGGCATTGCAGCGAGAGTCTGGAATCTGAGTTCTTTTTTATTGAAATATGGTTGATATACAACATTATATTGGTATTAGGTGTACAACATTGTGATTCAACAATTGTACACATTACTAAATGCTCTGTCAATATACAAGAATGCTACAGTATTATTGAAAATCTGAGTTCTAATTCTGCTTGTCAGTTATAGTCTGTGTGACCTTGTCCTAATTCAGGTTCTTTAGGAAACATGTTCTGATAAAATATTTGTATGTAGAAGATTTAATGGAGTGCCCATATACATATCTCCTTTGGTGTAGTTTCCTTTAACTGAAGTGATATTATGCAGTATTCTAAGTGATGCCGGCCAAGACCCTGAGGACTAGAAGGCAAGCCTATAACTTAAGTATATATCTACCTCAGTCTAAATGACTTGCATCCCTTTTATGATGGAAGAGCCCAATGCAGTCATCTTAAAACCAAATAACTAATGGTCTCTTAGAGGGATGGGGCAGAGACTCTGTATCGTCCCTAATGATGGCAGGTTGACATTTAGCAGTAGCTAGAGCTAAATCAGATTTGGGTAGTTGAAGACAATGTTGGTAGTCTAGGTACACATAGCCTCTATCTCCACCACCAAGGCTGCTCAATTCATGAGCCTATGTGTTGCCTGTAGTGCCAACGATGCCTCTCTCATGATAGATTTTTATTTGGTGGGTGTTAACTTGTAATAAAAAATCTTCATACTTCACATCCACTCCCATAGGGAGTTTTAAATATATTGTCTTGCTTAGGAGTGGGGTTGGAGGACAGATTAAGACACCTTTTCTTTACCTTCCTCACTTCAATAGCTCTGGTCTCCCAGGCCAAGAAACCAGTGTGGGATTCTTCTAATAGTAAAATATGTCCATTTCAACTATGCTTCAAGGACCATAAAAAATGTTCTGGGATGTGTGTGGACCCAATGGACTCAAGGTCGTCAGTATCCAGACCAGAACTCCACTTATTATCAGGTCCCCATATGTACCCACTGTAACAGCAGGGTCATGATAATGATTCAGACCCTCAAATGTTAATATCAACTTGGATTTTGTGTTTCACAGTTCTTAAAACATCATAGCAGTCAGTTTCACAGTGCAAGGTTATCTGGTTAAATAGCTGTAAGTCCTTTGGGAGATTTGGGAAACCAAAATGTAAACACATGTCATGATGTTCAGGCATTCCTTATGGGGCTTCAGGCCCTCCATTGATCATTGGATTAATTAGTTTGAGAACTGGCTCACATCTGGAAACTGGGCAAGGGGTTGGGGTATTTTATTGGAGTGGTGGCCTGTACCCTTTCTGGCAGTCATCTGTGTTTCCCATAGGAACACTATATTCTTTGAATCATTACCACAGTTCCTGGGCTGCATACGGACACTGGTAGTCATAATGACTTCAAACTTGTTGTGGTCTGGCTTCTCTTGTTTTAGCATTTTATTATCAATGAGCCCAGATCTCAGCATCTTCTTCTGTCTATCTACCCTGGACTAGAGATGACAGCCATCAAGGAGCTTTTCAAACACACTACTTCTCTCATTAGTGCATTGCTAGTCGCTTTGATAAACAGAATCATGGGGGCTCTTTGGTAACATAACCAGCTGTGGTATTTTCTGGCCTCATTTAGTAGATCCACTCCAGCACACCCACTTCTCTAAGCATTCTTTTCCCATTTGCCTTAATATGTCTGGCATTTCTACTTAACTGTATGACAGCTTCCAACAGCCGTTTTAACAGTGTATCAGTGTCATGTTGCATGGTTCTTGTTAAAGTGTAAATCTTGTATCATTTATCCTTACCTACTTTCTGTCCCTCTTTCATCCAACACATTGAGGATCTATTTTATTATGTGTACCTAAGTTATCCTTTTCCATATTTTAAGAGAAGAGCAGAGGCATTCAAAGCACAAAAAGAGGGTTTATAATTGATAATTATCTGTTAAGACTTAAGGTATACTAACTTAAGGCATTCTAGGTTACCTCGATGTTCACCATTTACATATGTCCTTACACTTATAGACTGTGGGCACAAGACATGTGAAACTTGACCCGATTTTTAAAAAGATCATCTCTTCAAATGCACACATACACATACTCACACATATGTATAAACTCACACATCTTCCCTCATCATGGGCCAAGAAGTAGCAAATGTTTATTCTAGGCCAAAGGATGAGAGGGAGAGGAGTTCCAACTCTTTCATGTTTGAGTGAGCAGTTATGCATGAATGAGAAGAGCGAATTCAACTTGCCAAGTAGGTCAGCAGACAGTACCCTGAGAGACCAGAACAATCTGGTCCTGAATCACCTTCCATTTAGTTCATAAACATTGCCCATTATATCTAGCGTAGGACACCTAAGAAGAAACAGTCTGTGTGGCCAACATAAGGTACATGGAAGAAGACAGAGAAATGGCTATTTCAAGACTGAAACTTTCTGGAGCCTAACTTGCTGAAGCCAAGTTAGAACATCATGAAATCATAGTCACAAAAGTAATTATGTAGTATTACTGGAGGGAAGAGAAATATTACCAACTTTAAAACCACATTTAAAAATGAAATATGCAAAATTGATTGTGACTAGGTGTTAAAAAAGCAAATGCTAAAACAAGTACTACTAATTGATGATCTCTTCTGCGAAGCTCTAAACTTATTTTTTATTTTTTTATCGGAGTTATAGGAATTTACATTACTGCTGAAACTGTGGCCAAAATACTATATTTAATGAAATATAAGTATTCAAATATGTGTTTGTATTTTTTGATTCGGCATTTTGTGTAGCGTATTTTATCATGTAAGTCTGCTCTCTATGCCTTTCCCCGTCTCTGTTATTTGAGGAAATAAATGTTGCCTCTCTAGCTTAAATCTCCCTCCAATTTTTTTTGTTTTTGCATGGTTTGGTTGGAAACATTATATTATTCCTTATAGAGGTTTGTTAAGGACACTTGAAAATAGAGGAACATTAATTTCTTTAAATGAAGAAAAAGGAATGCCCCTCAAACTCTGTAATTAAGTTCATTTTAAATGGCTCTGTCAGAGGAAAAAGTTTTCATGAAAACTGTGGAGAGGTTGGCATGAAGATTGTCCCCTATACTAAGTCAAACCACTTGAAATTTTGATTTCTACAGAACAAATATAGTCTAGTATTGGAAATTTCATAAAATTTAATCTACCTCAATAGGCATCTGTTATGTTATTTAGTGGAAAAAAATACCTAAAAATACTTAGCAAATTAAGCTAATAAAGTACATAAGCAAAAGAGCTAGAAGTGACTACATCTACATCACATTTGGTACTATGTAATTGAAATTAATATTTATTTTCTGAGAACACTTGCCTTGATTATAAAATAATCCTGGTTAATATCAAAATTGATAGCTATTTCAGATCATTTGTAATCATTGAATATACTTTGGTGTTCAGTCCAAATATAAGGCTAGTAATCATTGCAAAATGCAATCTTAACCAATAATGTGCTTGTTACTTAAAAACTCTTGGATTTTTTGGGGTGAAGAAGTTTTCCTCTCTGTACAGAAGTGATTACCTTCACTTGGAGATATTCAGTAGACTCTGTGGTCTTCCAAATGTGTTACATGGTGCATTTATAGTTCTGGGTAGTGAAGCAAAGCTTCTAACTCAGATAGCCTTCTTATTTTTGTGAATCATTACTGGCATTTTAAGAAAAGTACCTTAGAGGATATTTGTTGCTTAACTTGAAACCACTCTATTGAAAAAGTTATCATTTACATGTATATTTAATGCAAGTGATAGCAATCTATTTTTATTCCAATGGGGCAATCAAATGCAGCAGTGAAATATGGAGATACTTTCAAGACCAATAATTAAGTGACCTCAGTGGCTAAAATCCATTGTGTGGAATTACTAATGTCCTTTCATGCTGTAACATTATAAAACAAAGACAAGAATGATTGTCTTGCAAATGATTGTTTTCTAGATCAGTGTGCCAGTAAAAATGAAGAAATAGATGTCAAATATATCTCTAGATCTAGATAGCAGAGAAGTTCCTCATATACCCCTTGTGTCTAGGCAGTAATGAAAATATTTAATAGTTATTCAGAAAGGGTTTGTTAAAAGAACAAAATAATCAATAAATTATTAGATGATTCTCAGTGATCATATAATACCTCATATGCATGCAACAACTTACCATTTATCAAACAGTTTCAAATATATACAACCTAATTTAATACTCAAAGGATGTATGATATATTGGAATGTGCAAAGAATTTGAAATGAGGGGATAAAGGTTTAAGTTCTATTTCTGTAATTTTTTTCTGCTTAGATTACTTTGAACAAGTAAATACTCTGAGTCTTAGTTTTTCACATCTGTAAATAGGAATGGTAAAACCTCTATCATAAGTATTGCTGCAAGAATTAATTTAGAGATTGCATGTAAAAACCAACTTCTAAAAACAATTCAAGTGTTAGAACATCTAATTAGAGATGAACAAGATTTACTTCTGGAAGTAAAGTTACTTGATCAAAGTGCACAACTACATGTCCAGTGGTACAGATGTGGGTCACAATATGATTATTTATCTTTTTTACCATTTCTATGAACGCATAATGACATGACGTATAGTGTTCTTACACAGTTAAGTCCATTATCCCTTGGTGAGGATATTTCATTATGAACATATTTTAACATTTCATTCAAGGCCTCAAGTTGCCCTCTTAATGCTCACTGTAAACCTCTGCAAATGCTTTGTATTCATGAAAGGCACAGGTTCAGGTACCTAGATTTTCCTTCACTGACTAGAGAGTGCACCATTTGTACAGGCAAATGTGAAGAGTCAACTCGGGAATTAGTTTCCAAGAAAACTTCTTTCCAAACCCTATAATGCAGATGATTCTTTTACCTTTTGATGCAATGTGTCTGTTCCTACTTCTAACTTAATTCCCTAGTTCTGTGCAAGCCTTTCTAACTGGTTCTCACAACCATTCAGATACTCATTACACCTACTCCATGTACAATTCTGTGGTATAAAGCACTGAAGAATACCAGGAGGGAACAGATTTTAGAATAAAACCTTGGCCTCTGGAGATCTGAGGAGAGGCAGCAGCTATTTTTCCGAACTTCAGTAAACAGCAAGAAATGCCTCTGATACTCGAGAAGATTAAATCCTTAACACCATTAAAGTACTTCCTCTTTTCAGCTAGCTTTATTTGAAACCAATTAGATGTTACCATTGATAAGTCTATTAATAATTCCACATGGTAGTTTCAGTTTCTAGACTTTCTTGTATTTTTCCCTAGATTGCCACCAGATGCAGGCTTTCCCTCAGAGAAACCTCTTCTAATACCTTTTAAGTTAAACGAGATTCTCCTGATTTTCCCTTCCAAGGAACCCTGAACATTTTCATTATGGCAATTCCTACAGTTTGTAATGATTTATTTATTAAATGTTTATCACCCTTATTAGAATGTGAGTTTTTAAGGGCAGGAAAGTTCCCAATATTATTCAACTTTTTTTGGTCCATGTCTTATGACAATAACTGGGATATACAATTTTTCAACAACTGTGTGGAATGACTACAGACCCTCCAAAGTGTCTCGATAGTTTGCCTTTCCATTCATTCTTCGCATCCTCTTGCTAGGAAGGACTCAAGGTTAATCTGGTATTTTAGCTATGAAAATAAAAAGTTTACTTTGTGCTTATCAAAGTTAGTATAGAACAGGAAAATTGGTTCAATATACCACTTTTCACAAAAATCACAAGGGAAAAGTTCAAGCCTTTGAACCTAAACAAACTTCACTTTCCTTGCATATTTTTTATACTATGTGGAAGTCTTCCCAGTCTGATTTCACCCCAAATCTGAGCGAGCTGAGCTTCCTCACATGTGTGGCATGGGGCTTTCCCTTTGGGGGTTGCTGGCAGAAACTTCAAAGATTTTAGAGACTTGTCCAGTCAGGAGGACACATGTGATTCTTTTTTGAGGGTAAAGTCCTATGGGGCCATTGAGGACGACATCTCAAAGCATGGCGCTAGAATTGGAGTGGCCAGGGATTCCAGGGTGAAAGGCCCCCTGGTCTTCAATGTAGGGAAGATGAACATGGGTCTGGTGTCCTAGAGGATTTCTCTCTTCTCTATGTGACTCTGCATTCTTTTTTCTCTTCTCTTCTCCTCTCCTCTCCTCTCCTCTCCTCTCCTCTCCTCTTCTCTTCTCTTTTCCCTCCCTCCCTCTCTTCCTTCTTTCCTTTTCTTCTGAGCTGCTGTGGATCTCTTTGAAACGTGCTGTCTGTATCACCATGGATGCACTCAGCAGCTCTGCGGCCCCTCTGGGCTATTTTACTGCACCGCTGGGTCCTTCTTACCAGCTTTTGCTGAAAGGTAACAGGAGATCACACACAGTGTCAAGAAAATGTTGGCATAGTCAGAGAAACAGATATTGTATTAGTTGCAATGAATTCAGGCCTAGCGATAGTAGGATTAACAAATCCATGTCTGGCACTCTCCGTGGCTTACAATGAGCACAGCCTGGGTCCTGGCGAGGCTCAGCAAGCTCCCTGGCCCCCGGTCTGCTTGATGGAGCCAGACTGGCCCAAGGTATTTGGGAAGTCTATGCAGGCCTCCTAAAACATCTACCTAGAAAAAGGAGGAGTGTACAGAGGTGAAGGAAAGAAAGAAAGAGACACAGGAAGAAAGGGAGGAAGATGGAAGGAAGTGAGGAAGGGAGAAAGGTAGGAAGGGAGGAAGGAAGGAATACAGACAGAATTACATAAAATACCAATTAAGCAATTCCAAGTGAAATGAAAATAAACAATAGTAGCAGTCCTTAATAACTGCTTTACGCATAACTGTATTACTAACATCCCTTAATAACTGTATTAATGAATGTAATATCACAACCACACAATGATACAGGTACTACTTCTAGTCCCCCTTTACAGATGAGAATGGGGCAAAGAGAGACTAAGTAAATTGCCCAAGCGTTCACAGCTAGGAAAGGGTAGACCGAGGATTTGAACTCGGAAAACCTGACTGCAGTCTGTCTTCCTGAACATTGTGTTTAACTGCTTTTCCTCGCAGGCTCTCACCCAGACGTGAGGAGTTACCCACAAACATGGCTTGGTGGACATTGAAAGAAACTAAGATACGTGGAAGGGCACAGCTGTAATGATAGTGAGTCACTAGTCAATTATTCAACATTAGCTAATATTTATTGAGCAAAGCCAAGTTCTAGGAATGTTGAGATAAAACAAATAGGTCCTTTGAGTCCCTACTTCTGTCAAAGGTGATTTCAAGAAAAATGTTACTTAGATCTGGCCCTTAAATTATAGATAGAAATACAGGTTGGAGGAAGAGAGCTTTCTTTGCATCAAGAGCAGAATCTAGAAATGGAGAAGAATAAGGGTCAGAGGAAAAAGAAGTTCTCATATTGGGGAATAAATGGACAATTATTTAACATTTCTAGACCTATGTTGATGCAAACAGGGTGCAAGCATTTGCCTGTATTAGTGAGTACCTCTCCACTGGGGTCAAAAGAATTTGTTTGATTTGACTCACCAGCACTATTCTAAGAAAAAGCCCAACAAGCTGTTTCAGATGACTTGTCAGAGTTACCTCACATCTTTGTACCCCTTTCTTTAATTCCTTACAGATGTGCCTTTTTCTTGCATCAGCCATTCAACATTGTTACTTCAGAGTGTATCTCATTCAGGTTTGTCACCCCCCCATCCCTGAGGAATTTAACCAAGCAGGATGTTTGCTAATGCAGAGCGCCATCTGCTGGCGATAATTTGGAATTAACAACATGTTTCCTGTGAGACCTGTTCAGCCCTCATCATGGGTAAATTTTGGCTGATATAAAGGTATTAGGAAACTAGCAAAAGCCACTGTGGGAAGCCATCCCCTTTATTAGAGAGGTACCTGAGTGACTTGGGTTATGTAGAGAGAAGTGGGATGATATCCTTGCTTTTGTTTGTGACATTAGAAATGCATAATGGCTTATAAAAATATGGTTATGATAGATGGCCAATAAAGTCTGGCTGCTGATAGCATTCTGATATGAGAAATAACATGCAATATGGAGAAAAAGCACTCCTCTGGAGTCAGAAAATCTGAAATCTGGATTTTTAGCTATGTGAACTTGAGCAATTCCTTCATTTTTGTGAGTGTCTGGTTCCTCATCAGTTAAATGATAATCTTTCCCACCTGCTTGGGGAGCTAATCTGGGAATAAAGTGAAGTGAGATGATGCACATGAAAATATCAGTGAGAGGCTACACACAGAAAAGTGACAAAAGTAGTCACTTTTATGTGAGCTATTGAAATTGGATCACACCTTTCAGGACACAATTAAGTCTGAGCGCTGATACTATTTCAAGGAGGAATTACAATATGATGTCTTAGAGGGTTGAGAAAAATGGAGTAAAGGTTATTTGTAAATTTCCTTGTGGTTCTGAAAAAAATAGATGATCCATTCCTCCAAGGATAATATTCTCATTCCCTTGACTGCTACAGTTAGCAAGGGCTGTCTGGTGACTCAGAGAAGGGGTCTATCCCACCTGGAAAAAGGTGGCTTCTCCACAAAGTGGTCAAAACTCTGTGTGAGGGTAAGCGCACATGGTCAGTGTAACTCTGTCCTCTGCCCTCACCTGAAGTTCATGCAGGCAGAACCCACCAGCCAAGTGGGAGGATGCTCCTTGGCCCATGTCTAGGCCACAGTTGTACTTTGCTTTGATGCCCATCTTCTCATTTAAGATTACATGTTAATGCACATTTTGCCTTTTTTGAAAAGGAGGTTTTTAGGGGAACTGTGCTTAGGACTCTAGAGGACAGTGAGTCCAATGGCTTCCTTTTATAGATGAGAAAACTGATAACCACAGTAGAAATAACAAAGGTTTCCTCCTGATATCACAATGATACCAGACATGTACCCATATCTAGTGACTCCCCAACAGGTATTTTGCTTTGGTTTGTTTTTACAGTACCAGCTGTTGTCCTAGCTTTGTAGATCTCCCTTGATTTACACTCCAAAAATGATTCTGATTATTAAATTTTAACATCATAAAAAGATAACATTTAATGGCCAAATAGATAACTCCTCAGCTTACAAACATACATCAAAGTTTCCATCAGTGGTGATATAGAGTGTGTGGGTGTCCATGGAAGAGAGGCAGTGGAGAAGAATGTGATAAAAGTGGTATGAAACAGAGAAAGTCCTGTAGGCTGGAAATACGGTCCAGTGATAGGCAAATGTAGGCCACCCACACAGGTGTTTGGTGTCATGGAGGTCAAGGAGGAGATAATTCAGTGGATGACGAAGCATGTGGGCAGGCAAGCAGCTAGGGTTCGGTGCCCAGATTGGCAGTGGAACTCTTAGTTGTTAGGCAGCCAAACCAGAGTTACAGTGTCAGGAGTCAAAACTAGCAACTAGTCAGTGAAGGACTGGAGATCTGGGTTGCTTATCCAGAATGAAGAGACTTCTCCTCTTACTTTCTGCAGACTATGCTAGTCTGTGGGACCCCTAAATTTGATTCTGAACCAGGGGCAACTCTTCCGGTCTCTTAACTCCAGACAGTGACGATGACAGTGGCTGCTGACTGGGACAGCACACCTGAGCTCTTTGAGGAAAGAGTTCTTTGAGTTCTAAAGACAGCTCAAGATCCAGAGGGAATCTTGGCTCCTCGGGGATCAGGCACAGAGAGGACTGGAGGACTGACCAGCAGACTTCCTCACTCAGTGTTTAACTCTGACCCCTTAGAAGAGCATGTGGGGCACTCATGGAGCTGGTTCTGACTCAGGGAGAGACAGTCAGAGTGTGGTGCTTAGAAAATGATCTCATGTGTGTCTGGACTGCTTTTTTTGACTTCTCAATGACCATGGCCGTATCTGCTTCCTGTGGACCCAAGGCTATGGGAGACCAGCAGCAGGTCAAGAGACAAACTGGCAACTTGCATTCTTATTCAGGTTGGAGCTTCTGAAACCCAGAACTGCCAAACTGTAAGAGAACCCTTCTTCCTACAGGTCTTAAATCCTACTCAACTCCAAAAGTCATTTCCTAGGCATAGAAGTCCCCACTGCAAAGCATGAGCCTGAGCAAACCAAACACAGGGAGTCTCCTGGCCCTTCTGGTCCTAGGCAAAATTGAGACAGTTACTTCTCCAGGTCTGAATACGAGACAGTCTGTACAGTTACTTATTAACCCTGGCAGCACCCTAGGGGCCCCTCAAAGCACAAGTGGATTTCTACTGTTGTTTAAATTGCAACCTTGGGCCTTGTGTCAGACAGCAAGCCAAGGAAGGTGGAGTATTTTATTAAATAAAAGAAAGCTTGAAACATACCACAAAGTTCCTCTACTTCAGCTGTTAATTTTAGAGTCTTTAATGTTTAATAATTAATGGGTATGGATACAATTGATCATTTTAAGTCTTTGTTTATTTGCACAGATTTTAAAAGCAATCAACTCAGCTACCTGTCTATTGACCTTGTTGGTAAATGTTCCTGGTCAGTGACCTGGGAGCAGTCTGATGCATTCACAATAGAACCTTGTCTTTAGATTGCTAAGTGGTTTTTTAGGAAAACATATCTGGAATCACTCACTGTTACTAGGATAATATTGGACTTGAATTCAGACAGGCCCTCAAGAGGAATTTTAGGAAGAAAAAGAATGCCTTTTTAGAGTAACCTCTTAGTACTGTTATTTTTGGTTCTAGAATATTCAACACACATTTCAAGAACCTATTATTGAGATAGGCTACAAGAATTAAATGACAAAACTGATGCATGAAGTGCTTAGCTGAGTGCTCAAAACAATGTGGCTAATCTATATGTTAAGACACATAAATTTTGGAAAATTCAGATAATATCCAAGATAATACAATCACCAATAATCTCATGCCACGAAGATAATCCCTGTAAATACATGCAGCAATTTTTCCTGGGGTAATTATTATAATAATGATAGAAATATAAATTATATTTTCCAGTTGTTTTGTGGATACTGAGATAGCCACTCCTAAGGAATTTGGTGTAAAGAGTAATGAATTAAAGTTGGAGGATTAAGCTTTTAGCCTAATTCTTCAGTGACCTAGCTTTCTGACCTTGACAGATTCTCTCAAGATTCTGTAGTGTTCATTTTCACCTCTACAAATGTACAAGTAGAATTAGGTAATCACTAATGGCTTCCTCCACTAAAAATGAACATTAAAAACAAAAGTCCTATTACCCTCTTTTCTCCAATTTTTCTACCAACATTTTCACCCTAATATGCAGAGATATAGAAAGGATTAAATCAGCTAATGTAAAAATTGTGATTAAAAAATATTATAATTCTTACATTTATATTGATTTGTAATCCTGTATATATAGCTATAAATACATACACATACATGCAAGTGGGCACACACTCATGTTCTTGGTAGTACTAATCACCAATAGGTCAAAAAGATATTCAAATAAAGGACTTGACAGTTTTAGAATAAGCTAAATCCTTGTTTTGTCTTGTCAGTGAAAAATCAGTGAGTTGTGCCTGCTCAAGCGCTGAGCTAAGGTCTAAGCACTCCGTAGGAGACGAGAAAAAGAGTAAGTGATTTACAGATAAGGCCAGGAGCCTTGGCACCAGGAACTATTGTTTCCTTAGCTCGAGTCCCTGGGAGAGGAGTGTGCCTCCACGGGCACAGAGTGTTCCCCAAACAATGTCAGACACACGCCAAATTGAAGCTTCGCCAGGTCCCAGCTACCCAGCTGAACTCCTGCGTGCCGCCCATGGGCACGCACAAAAGGCAGCCCCAGGTTACCGCAGCCTCTCAGGTAGGGACCAAAGCTGCTATTTGTCATCATTAAGGGACTGGGCCATTCTTCCTCCTCCTGTCCTCTAATCACTGGCAGGGAAACTTGCCTGGAAAAAAAAAGTAGGACAAAGAACAACTCAAAGTTCTGGACTTAGGTAAGAGTGAACTCCCTTCTCTCAGCTGCTTCTGTGTCAGGAAACTGCCAAATTCTCCTACCTATCCTCTGTGTCGGCTTGAGTTATATATTTTTCTAAAGAGCTATATATAAATATTAACAGAGTAATTGTTTTCTGAATATGAAAGTAATGCTTATCATTGTAAATCATTTAGAAAATCTGAAGAGACAAAGAGAAATTAAGAAGCTTTCATAATTCATAAGACAGATATGGCCACAGTGATCATTTTGTTATATGTAATTCTGATCATTTTCTGTATTGTGAAGTACATATATGTAGCTTGTACAGCAAGTGAGTAGCTGTGAAAAATCACTGTTGTCCATAATTGGTAACACACTGAATATAATATTTTGTATTTCTTTCAACAACATATCATGTTTGTTGACTAATGACATATTTGCAGTCATTGAGTAATTGTAAAAGTATAAAAATAATATTTTTCATGGTTGTTATAAGTATTAAATAAATAAATGTCAAATTTCCTACAATGGCACCTGACAAGTAGTCATCTCTAATTGAATGTCATTAAAATCTATTCAATATGAATCAATATGAAATTATTTTTCTGTTTAAATACTCAAAACTATACAGCAAAACTCTGTCTTCAAAGGGGAGAAGGGAGAAGAGTTTCACTGAAGCTCACAGGACTAAAACTCAGTGGTCTTTGAGTTGGTTGACAGTTCCTTCAGTCCCCTCCTACAGAGTGGGCCAGATTATACTCTGCAAAATCCAGTGGCTGAGAAACCATTAAATTTGAGAGCATAGCCCATACTATTTGTCTGGCAGTTTTAGTCATTAGAAACTCCTATTTAATGTCAAGATCATATTGTGTCTTTGCATCAACTTAGTGATCCTAGTTCAAGATATTTAACAATATAAAAAAGCCTAACTTTCTTTGCTCAAAACCGTTGTGCAGGCAATGCAGAACTGAAGCTATATGCCCCCATGTTCTCATAGAGAGGACTCTTTTATGTTCTGGGTGACTTGCTTTTATTTAGGTAGCCTAAGAGCTGCAAATTGTTGACTCAAATTAGACTTAGTGTTGCCAAAGAGGTCAAAGTTTTCTAAAAATGGCATCAACCTTGTTAATAATATTGGACAAATCATATATAGCATGATTAGCTCTATGGGACCAGAGGAAGAAAGTACATATTTTGAAAGCCCATGGTTAAAAAGAGGTGGAGCACCACATAGATGTGTGAGTCTCTAAGTCACATAAAAGATGTTTAACAACATGCTCACCTCTGACCCATGGCTAAGAGGATAAGCTACTGTTACCTGGCAGCAAAAGGCTCTGGAAAGGTTTAAATTAAATAAGAAGATACGGATGTCATTTTCCAGCCTTGCACTCTATTCAACAACCATTACTGTCTGAATGTCCTAAGCAGTGTAATTGGAGGTTTTATATATGCAATGCTGTTTCATTATTAATTTCATTTAATTCTCAGAGAAATCATGCATTTTAAAGAGAAGGCAAGATGAGAAAGATGATAGCCAATTATTTTTTTTAAAATAACTTTCCCTTGAAATACATAGCTAAAAAGTGGCAGTGCTGATTTTTCAAAGTTAATTGCATTATGCCAAGGCTAGAATAATTCTGCGAATTTAAAACCAATGTTGCATATATGGTATCATTCTATTTATTTGCGCACACACACACACACACACACACACACACACACACACACACACCCCAATCTGAAAACATCAAAAAGACAAGGCATATCTTCTCGTCTCGATATTCCATTGACTTTTTAAGTGATCTCCTTGCCCAAGGTAACTGCTTCTTTTATTATATCCTCTAGCAAGATTGATCTTTCCAAGGCATAGGTCTGATCATAACTATTCCCTGTTTAAACAAAAAAACAAACTCAGTGGATCATTTTTGCTTTTAGAAAAAAAACCCCAGATTTCATTGATTAGAATTCAACTCTGTGGCTATTCAATCTGGCCCGGGTTAACCTAGCATTGAATTGGCAGCTCAGAGCAGTCCATGGTCCTCACTTGAGTCATGGCATCTTCCCATCCCCCCTATAATTCATCCAAGTAGGGCTACTCAACACTCCCCAGACGTGGCATTTGCCTCCAGGTTTTTGCTCATGCCACTCGCTTAGGGCTATTGCCGCCTATTTTAATCCTGCATACTTGTATCATAAACTATTTCCTTGGCTATATCTTCTCCACGATCCCATTCAAAAAGAATTATTTTCTCCTTTCTATGCTTATACCACTGCAATTTACACTCCTATCATAACATGAATTTCATTTTTCCTTATAAGATCTTCAAGGTGAGAGAGTACTTAAAAATGAGTCACCAGAAGTTTAAAGAAAATAAGATTTGGTCCCTACTTTCTAGGAGCTAACAGTCTGGTGTCAGCAAGGCTCTAGGCCCTTTATCTTCACTTCAGTCGTAACAACTCATTTTATCTGCTTCTTTATTTCTACTTCTGTGGTATTCTGCAGTTTCACCATAATGCATCTGCATTCTTGTTTTTTATTTATCTTTCTTAAGACTTGGGTGTCCTATCTTAGTCTAAAGACTCATCAGGTCATTTTCTAATTCTGAAAAGTTCTCAGTTGTTATCTCTTTAAAGATTCCTTCCAACATTGCTTCTAATTCCCAGTGAAAGTTAAGTATCTTAGAAATGTTAAAAACTAATAAAGTATTAAAAATGGCATTAACTGTTGGGTACATTCTTTATTTACTGCTTTCTCTTTTACACTATCTATTCAGCTATGAGCTGCTAGTGCACAATGTGCCCTGGGTATACTGTTTATTCCAAGATTTTTAAAAGAATATTTATCTAGCAAAGTAATAAATGTCCCACAAAATGTTAGACACCAAGCTTAACACATAAAATCCAAACACTGCCTTAAATTCCCTTCTTGGTACCACCTAGTGTCCGAAGAATGAATTAAACATCCAAGTATAGTCACACAATTTGACATGTTCAGAAGTTTTAGTTTTTCATTATTGAGTTTTAGCCACAGAATTCTAACAGCTGTCAGTAGTTTAAACTTATTAGTTGTTTCAAAACTGGCAGAGCCAACTCCAGCTGTTGATGGATTGTCCATCATGGACAGTTTCAATATCTTCTACATCAGGAAGTCTGATCACTCAGTGAGGTGGAGGACATGGAATTGGATGGGCTGTCTGACTGAGTACAGTACTGTTCATGCAATGTTCTATTAAGTACTCAAAAAATTCAAACTCCAACAAATAGACCATTTTTACCCCAACTATTATATGAAATCAACAGGATTTTACATGATGATATAACCACTACATATAGGGCCTTTACATAATGGTGAAAATTTACTTCAGTTAGTACTCAACCTAGATGTTTTCTTCCCAGCAAAAGCAATATAACATTTCATAAATTTTTCTTAGGATGAACCAAAACAGCCAACTTACAAATAATGTATTAACAGATTTAGAGATATATAAGTTCTTATGGCACTCAGTGGAATCAATTGACTTCCTTTATTCTAAAATCCAGAAAATAAAAATATTCCATTTCCTTTGCTCCTTTGAGTTAGAGGGGACCACATAACCCTCATTGGGATGAGATGCAAGAAGAAGTTTCTGGGCTAGTTTCTAAGGCCTTTATAAAAAAATTAGATGTTAGGATATCTTTGTCAGTTCACCTTTCAGCTTTTCTGCTTTTTTTTTTTTTTCTTCCTGGATAGCAGTTGTGTTGCTAGGAGTGTGCCAACCATATTGTGATTATGAAATGAAAGCCACACACTACTGACAGCAGACCAGGATAGCCTAGATTGCTGATATACATCTTGAGCAGCTGTCTCAGCCATGAACCCTTAAATACTGCCTGTCTGTTATAGCCTTTGCTAGTTATTCTTTTCTGTCAATGTAATTGTGACTGATATCAGTCCCACCATTCAGGCATCATTAATAGCTGTGTTCTTCTTCCCAGTGAGACATATATCAGAGGTTCTGAAACTATCCTAGTTCAAACAAGTAGTTGATGTATCAGTAATTTCTTCAAAATGCTCCAGACTAAAGAAATAACTAGCAGTTCTGTTTATTAAGTAGTTAGATCCAAACAGTTTAACCGTGGTAGTTCATGTGATATCAGTGTTTCCATCAAATATGTAAACTAGCCCACTATACTGTTATGAATGGGTGGCAGTGTCCCGGAGCACTTAGGTGAAAAATTTGGAAACCATGTTCTGTTTTGCTTCCCTAGAACAGAAAAGCAAACAGGAAATAAATTAAGTCTGGTTGCCTGGAGTGGGGCAAGGGGGATCAGGTGGAAAGAGGCACAAAGAAACATTTTAGAGTAATATCTTTATCCTGATAATAGTGCAGCTTACACAAGCTTCAAAAATAATCAGATTCATGATATTGTATGCAGAAAGTACTGAAATCTATTACTTGAAAGGGCACTAATGGTGGTAGTCAGGAATGACTGCTGAAGAAGATGATAGGACCCCAAACTGCAACGCACACAAATCTACCATTCGCTCAAGGGAAAGGGAACAGCTGGGACAGCATTACAGTAAAGATGTAAGGATGCACCATACAAAGACTTCCCAGCAGGAGGTCCCAAGAGCCCAGGCAAGAGTTCTGATTGTGTGTAAGGGCTGCGGGAATGCTTTCTGCCTTAGATCGGGAATCACCAATGTATGCAGAGCATGCCTTGGAACCATGGAGTCCATGATGGGGTCTTAACCAAGGTTTCTTATATTCTGCTGGCCGCACGGGTGTATTCTTGCTAGGTAGTCAGCCCCAATGGCAGAAAATGCTCTGTAGGGAAAACAGGTAAAAATGATCTATCTACTATTGTTAATTAAAGAATGCTAATAAACTGGTAAAACCATCCTCAAACTCCTTGAACTCATGGTTACAAAGTGATACTATTAATAGACATATTTCATGCCTCAATTAAACCCTAGTTACTTGTAGTTTGGGCATGCACAAATATTTCTACACAGTTACTTCAGAAACACAGCTCAGGGAAATTCTAGACCTGCTGGAATTAACCTTTACAGAATAAATAATATCTTAGTTAACCAAAAACAACAAACAGAGATTGTGAACTGTAAATCACTATACAAACATAATGAATTTTGTATGCTAGTACTTGCTTTGCACTATTCTGTGGTACTAGAGAATGGTGACACCATGCTAATGTTTTGTTTATCACTCAGTCTTTGACTCTATCTTGAATTGAATCTCTTTGTAGAGTAAGGGACATATTGAGCAAGTTGATGGGTTACTCTTAAATATTAATTTTTTTGTTGTTATCATTAATCTACAATTACATGAAAAACATTATGCTTACTAGGCTCACCCCTTCACCAAGTCCCCCCCCCACAACCCATTACAGTCACTGTCCATCAGCATAGTAAGATGCTGTAGAATCACTACTTGTCTTCACTGTGTTGCACAGTCTCCCCATACCCTCCCACATTATACATGCTAATTGTAATGCCCCCTTTCTTTTTCCCTGCCCTTATCCCTCCCTTCCCACCCATCCTCCCTAGTTCCTTTCCTTTCGGTAACTGTTAGTCCATTCTTGGGTTCTGTGATTCTGCTGCTGTTTTGTTCCTTCAGGTTTTTTTTGTTCTTATACTCCACATATGAGTGAAATCATTTGATACTTGTCTTTCTCTGCCTGGCTTATTTCACTAAACATAATACCCTCTAGCTCCATCCATGTTGTTGCAAATGGTAGGATTTGTTTTCTTCTTATGGCTGAATAATATTCCATTGTGTATATGTACCACATCTTCTTTATCCATTCATCTACTGATGGACACTTAGGTTACTTCCATTTCTTGGCTATTGTAAATAGTGCTGTGATAAACATAGGGGTGCATCTGTCTTTTTCAACTGGAGTGCTGCATTCTTAGGGTAAATTCCTAGAGTGGAATTCCTGGGTCAAATGGTATGCCTATTTTGAGCTTTTTGAGGAACCTCCATACTGCTTTCCACAATGGTTGAACTAATTTACATTCCCACCAGCAGTGTAGGAGGGTTCCCCTTTCTTCACAACCTCGCCAACATTTGTTGTTGTTTGTCTTTTGGATGGTAGCCATCCTTACTGGTGTGAGGCAATATCTCATTGTGGTTTTAATTTGCATTTCTCTGATGACTAGTGATGTGGAGCATCTTTTCATGTGTCTGTTGGCCATGTGAATTTCTTCTTTGGAGAACTGTTCAGCTCCTCTGCCCATTTTTTAATTGGATTATTTGCTTTTTGTTTGTTGAGATGCATGAGCTCTTTATATATTTTGGATGTCAACCCTTTATCAGATCTGTCATTTATGAATATATTCTTCCATACTGTAGGGTACCTTTTTGTTCCATTGATGGTGTCCTTTGCTGTACAGAAGCTTTTCAGCTTGATATAGTACCACTTTTGTTTTCCTTCCCCGGGGAGATATATTCATGAAAAAGTTGCTAATGTTCACATCCAAGAGATTTTTGCCTGTTTTTTTCTAAGAGTTTTATGGTTTCATGACTTACATTCAGGTCTTTGATCCATTTTGAATATACTTTTGTGTATGGGATTAGACAGTGATCCAGTTTCATTCTCTTACATGTAGCTGTCCAGTTTTGCCAGCACTATCTGTTGAAGAGACTGTCATTTCCCTATTGTATGTTAAATGTTAATTTTATCCTTGGTAAAATAAGGAAAACAATCCCTGATTGAGAAAGAAATTGTATGTAAATGCATAAATGTATGTAAAGCACTGGGCATATGGAGGCATGCAATAAATGTTATTATAGGGATGGCTCCATAAGCATGGCAACTGTGTAGTCAATATAGGGCCCAAGCTCAGAATGCCCACTATTCATTTTATGCTGTCACTATCTTTTAAATCTTAATAATTGGATATATGAATTTTGAACTCATGTCTTATGAGTGATATCCTATTGCTATATGGTATTGATAATACCCTGTGAGCACAGGATTTTGATGGACCTAAAGTACATGGGATTTCACCAAGATTCAAAGTGCGTGTAAGAAAAATGTGCTATGTCTACAACTGACTAAGAGTGGTACTGCCAACTCCAAGAAACTATGCTTTCAAATGGACCAAAACTTGCTTTGAATAAATAAAGCAGGCCATTTTGTTCTAAAAATCATGAATGACCAAGGAGCTCTATCATATCTTTTCTAACTCATGTTACTTCCCTGTATTAGCCAATCAATTGCACTAAAAATTATGACATAGGAGGAAAGGAAAGATAGGCAACTCATAAGTTCCTTTGCATTTTGATCCTTCCTAAATCATCAGTAAACTGAAAGGAGATCATGTAGACAGAATATGCAAGAATTAAGAAGTGAAGTACAAGCAGGTGAGTTAGCTTTGTGCATTGTTTCACTATTCTGGCAAGAATGAAATATTTATGCATGCATGAACTACAAATTATGATTTGCATAATTCCAGTGATTCTACATACAATTTAAATACTCTTATATTTCATTAAAATTGGCATTGTGCAATCTAAAGATGTACAGTAAAATGTACACTAATATTTAAGATTTTTAATTTTTCTTTATTTAAAATGACATAATGTCAAATGAAAAACACCATGACAAATCATGAGAAAAAACATGGAAGAAAAGAAAATGCTGGTCTTTTAGTGACACTTTTCCCCTGCTTTTCAAAACCACATTTTCATTTTACACTCAGCACTGTAAATAATGTAGCAGGCCCTGGGTAATTAATATTATTGCAGCAAGTGTTCTTAATATGATAGCTACCTCATGCTGTGGATGAATGAGTACTTGGATTCCTACAAACACAAGATCAAAAAGACACATTGATTCAATCTATGTATCTCTTACTTATTTCTTGAGGGTAATTGAAAAATAGAATAGAAAAAGAAATAGTGAATATTGCTTCAGCTAAATTCTGAAAGAAAAGACCGCATGAGTAAATGTCAATAGTTTATTTCATAACTAAACCTGAAAGGTGGGTACTGACTTGCAAGTACGTTCTGGGAAATGGAAACCTGAGCGATTTCATGTTTCCTTGGTGACAGGTCTTTCTTTTCAGACATTCTGTCTTTGTAAAGTCGGAGTTGAAAGCTTTGGGTGCTATTTCCTCATTCTGTTGGCTTCAGCTTCTTTCACAGTAACAACGATTTGGAGGTCAGATGCGAATTGGTAGTAAGATAACATTAAAGAGAGTTGAAAACTTGCATCAAAACACAATTGAAGAAATCATTCAATATATGTCCTTTATACATTTAATGACTTAAATATTATATTGCTGCTTGAAGTCACTGTTTTACAAAAATAGAATATTCTAGATGTTTTTTATCTTTATAAAAAGAATTAATAACCTAGAGTGGATAGCTTCTTTTTCCTAACATGGTAAGAATCTTAGATGTATTGAGCAAGCATTGTATTCTCTTTAATACAGGCATTGGAATCGTCAGCTTTTTTTTCTAGTAGACAGTTTCTGATTTTTTTAAAAAATTTTGAGGAGACACTGAAGTGTAATCTTCATGTCACTTTGTAAATATATATATATGCAGGGACAGCTGAGCATTTGGGCCAGAAAACAAACATGGACATAGCCTGGGTAGAATCTTACAGACATAACACTTTGTCCTTGGAATGGCCATACAAGACTTTGAAAGAGGAGAGGGGTTCAGAGAAGGAGGAAGCTTAACAAAATATCGTACTGCCAAATGAGAGGGGCTTTTGGGGGGTTCTCATATGAAGAGATGGGATATATGGGTTTCTGAGAATCAGCCAAAATACTCAATGAATTAAAAGGGAAAAATAACTCAAATTCTAAGAAATGTTGTCACATAAATGCTTAAAAAAGAAATAGAATGTGAATGATTTACCACTCAGAATTTAGTTCTTTAAAGTCATGAAATTCTTTTAGCAATAGTACTAAGTTTTCCTTCATCCATAAAGATAACAATGGTAGAATGCTCTAAAAGGTGAGAAAAAAATTAATACTGTTATACTTACCTTCTTTTATAAAGACATTTTCAGAGAAAAACTACTTAAAGCCAATTATGTCTTCTTTTTGTTTTGATGAAAGACAAAGTATAAGATTTTCCTATTATATTATTTGAGTTAATACACCTAATGGCATAAAATAAAGAGTGTGCTGACATAACATGTTTTCTTTTCTTCTTTCCTCCCTTTTATTCTTCTTTCCTTCTTTATTTGGGGATGCAGATATCTTTAAGATACTTGATTTCATTTCCTTAAAATATATGCCTAGAGGTGGGATTGCCAGATCATATGGTAATTCTATTTTTAGGTACTTCTGGGGGACAATTTTTGCAGACATTCCAAGAGTTGTCACCACCTACTATCATCAATTGCACCATCTTTTGTTACTACACAGATGGATACCAGCTATTATCGTCTACAGAACTCTGAAAAGGGAGCCACTAGAGGTACTAAACACAGTATCAGCCCCATCCAAATGCTGGGACATTGTCATCATCAACTAAAGCTAAAGAATAGAAGGAACTTTGCATTCCATTCAGGAAATGGAAGAATGTGTCTTACATTTTTTTTTTTGTACTCTGAATCCAATGGTGTATCTCTTATAAAGAAATAGAAAAAGAGACAGATTCAGAGAGACACAGAGGGAAAGCCATGTGAAGATAAAGACAGAGATGAGAGTGATGCATCTATAAGGCAAGGGACACCAAGAATTACTGAACCTACCTGAAGTTATGAAGGAGAAATGGAACAGACTGTCCCACAGAGGCTCCAGAAAGCACCGACCGTGCCAACACCTTGATTTTGGACTTCTGAACTCCAGACCTGTGGGAGAACAGATTTCTGTTGTTTTAAGCCACCAAGTTTGTGGTGATTTGTTATGACAGACCAATGAAGGTAATACATATGGCTAGTTAGACTTGTTAAATGCCTTGAAGACCATTATTTTCATTCACTCAAAGGAGTCATTTCAGGCAGTTATTGTCTTGGTTTTACAGGTGAGAAAGCAGAAACCTGAGTGGCATGTTGACTTTCCTAAAACAGTAGAGTGAGGTATTTGGAGACCCAGCCCAGTGGGACTTCCTAGCTATTGAGGACCATTCACTTACTTAGCAAGTATTACCAAGTTCAGCCTTTGTTCCAGATGTTGTGCTTTTTACTGGGAAGAGATGAAGATCATAAAATTGATGAACATACTCTCCTTGCCAGCAGTTTGCTCGCAGTTTATGTCATGACATACAGGAAATAACATAAGCTTATAAAGCAGTAAAGTGATGCAGAAATATTTTCCAGTTATTGTGGGACAGAGAGGACTGGGTAATATCGTGAGCTGTGGCTCCAGGATACCTCAGCAGTTAAGTCAAAGAAACAGAGCAAAGGGCCCCTACTGATCTAGTTCTAACAATGGTTATTATGTGTAAAATGCAAAGTTTAAAATATACTCTCACATTATTATCTCATTTGCAATAAGTGAGAGTAAGTGTAATTAATGACTGACTCATAGATGAGGGTCTGGGACTCAGTAATAAGCCTGGGAACTGAACTTGTGTCCATCTATACTAATATTTACTATATCATACCAAACTTCCCGGAAATTCCATACAGTAAATAACTTACATTTCCTTTATTTTCTCTTTCATATTAATATCATTAGAACATTGCATCTTACAGTCTTCCATGTGAGCACTAATCACAGTTATGCTTAAATAATTGTGTACTAATTAATTTTTTTTCTGTAGGAGGATCCAATTTTCATGATCACATGTTACATTTAGTTATCACGTTTCTTTAGTTTTCCTTTATGGAGTATAATTCTTCAGCATCTTTTTCCTTTATTGGTGTGACACTTTTTGAAGAATGTGAGCCATTTATTTTTTAGAATGTCTCTCAATTTGGGTTCATCTAGTATTTGGATTAGGCTCATGCTGATGTTGTGCATTTCGGCAGAAATACCGCAGGTGTGATATTGGGTTTGTCTCAGTGCATCATATCAGGAGACATCTAGCAATGAGTTCATCTACTATCATTCAGATCTTGGTTCTGAAAAAATATTCTCCATTAAAAAGAACCAGAGATCCTTGCAGGAATGCCTAATTCCAAAGCTGGGTCTGAAAATACTCAAAATAACCTGGAAAATTTTCTATGCTAGAAGATAAGGAAGTTCTTAAAGAATCATGATTATAAGATGAAAGGATATAAAATCCAGCTTAAACAGACTCTCAATGAACAATTCTGTGAAAATCTGAGCATTAAACTAAGGAATAATATGATAAAAATAATAATTAATTAATAATAATTACATTAAAAATGAGCTACACACTGTTGATTAATGTAAGAATCTACAAATCCTTTAAGCATAAATAAATAAATAGAGGAAACAGAAGTGTTTTTTTCAAATAATATATGTGGAATAATTTTTTTAAAATAAAAGTTATGAGGCCCATTAATCTATCTGGTTCATTTACAACTATCCATAGCAACTATACACAGTAAATACTACATAGTTATTTGCTATATCAGAAGTTGAATGAATAAATGAATGAGAGAACAATAGATTATTGCTATGATTTCATTTTTGAAAACTATTGTGACCCTGACCAAAACATTTTATATTTTTAGGTCAATTACCCACATGTAAAATACTAGCTGATGATATCTTAGCACTTGAAAGCAGGATTCTAGATCAGATATCCTCTTTATATGCCTTCTAGATTTTTGAGTCTATATAATCCAGTTTGTGTCATTCCTGAAGATACTTCAGATTAGGCCAAAACTATTCCCTGAAACTTTCTATTATTATAGTAAGATATTCAAGACATAAATTAATTTTAACCAGTATTTTGTACAATGTTTATTTAGGTGTAATTGAGATACACCTGTTGCTGTGACTCATTGTTACATTTCCATCATAATAGAAACCAGTTTCGTATTTATATTTCACACTGATCATTAAGTTCTGAATACATGTAAGTTTGGCCAACAATATTCATATTTCATTACATTCTCCATGAAGAACACTGAACTGCAATTAATGTCATTTATAATTAAAGATTGAAGATTATAGGAAACAGTACAAGTGGGGGCATTGAAAGGCTTAAAAAATGTATTCATCTGAGGCAGTTTTGCTGGTCACTTTACATGCTGACTTCTACACTGCAAGCCATGTAGAATTCATTATATTTTGTAAAATATCTACTTCCTTTCATGTCTTACACAACATTAAAGAATGAAAGGGTGACTCTTTTGGATTATTACAAAAGGGAAAATACATGAGTTGAATTTCCAAGGTAACTAAGAAAGTCAAAGTTAAAGACATGATAAATAATGAGGAATGTTTGAGTAGCCAAGGCCAGAAACTAAATTTAATCTAACTTAAAATAAAATGAAAATTTATTGTAAGGGTAGTGAAATGTCTCATGGAACTCATGTATTAGCTGGTGTCTGGACCTTGAAAACAACTGAATACAAGGAATTTAATATTATTAGAAATATTTTTCTCTCTCATCTGCTTCTCTCTCTTTCTCTGCCTTCTCCTTATTTCTGGTACTTATGGTAGGAAACAGAGATGCTACGTTCAATTCCTGAGCTTTCATTCTTAGATCCACCAGGTGCCTACCCCTAGACTGAATGTGGCTTGGAGAATTACAGACTTGGTGTACAAACTGGCTTCACTTCCTATATCCATTTGGATGGAAGAGAAGAGCAGGGAACTTCCCCCCAAATGTGCTCAGTATCATTCCCCCAAATACCAGCAATTATTGAGGGCACATAATGTTCCAGGTACTTTATGTACAATAAATCTGTGAAGCAGTTGTTATCCAGTTGTCAGATGAGGAAATAAAAGCTCTGAGAAAGTACATGAACCGCTCATGGCACTTAGTGGGTACTGGAACCATCATTTGAACTCATATTTATTTGATTCTAAACAACTGTTTATGTCTTTCCTGATTAAATATAAAGTATTCACATTTTCATTAAAAGACAAATTAAGAGAAGGACTAATAAACACTTAGATAATTGAGGTGTAAGAGATTATAAGGGACAAAGAAACTTACTTGTGTTCTATTTAAATACTTATTTGGATTTCAAGTTCTGGCTATAATGAAGTAACTGGGATTAGATTTAACTCACATCTTAAGAAGATTCGAAACTGGGTAAAATATATAAAACACAATTTTTAAACATTAGACAACAGACAACACATAACTATGGTCTTATAGAGAAAGAAAACAAATAAGAGTGAGCATGGAATCATACAAACTGGAACACATTACACATCATAGGACAGGGAGAGTGCATTAGGATTTTTCAGAGAAACAGAACCAATAGCGTGTATATGCATACAGGAAGAGATTTAATTTAAGGAATTGGTTCTGTATCATGCAGGCTGGCAAGCCCAAATTCTGCAGTATCGGCAGGGGAACTGGAGACTCAGGGGGAAAGCCAATGTTTCAGTACAGGCCCTAAGACTCTCTGCTCCAGGATTCCCTGTGGCTGGGGAGACCAGTCTTTTTTTAAATCAAGGCCTTTGACTGATTAGATGAGGCCCACCCACATTATACAAGGGAATTTACACAACCCAGTGCCCTCCAATTTAAGTGTTAATGTTAACACAGAACTATAAACTCCCAGGAAATAAGTAGGAGAAAACCTAAATGATTTTGATTTTGGCAATATCTTTTTAGATATAATGCCCCAAAGACACAAGTGATAGAAGAAATAATAAGCTTGACATCTTTATAATTAAAAATTTCTGCACTGATACAGACATTGCTAAAAGAATAAAAAGACACAGACTAAGAAAAAATATCTGCAAAAGACATATCTGATCATTTAACATTTGTTCAAAACATACAGATAACTTAAACTTCAACAATAAGAAAATGACCTGATTTAATAATGAAACAAAGACCTTAACAAATACCTCACCTCAGAAGATATGCAGAGGACAAATAAGCATATGAGGAGATGTTCCATATTACATGTCATCAAGGAAATGAAAATTAAAACAATTGGATACTATTACATACGTATGTAGAATGGCCAAAGTCTAGAACACCGACAACACCAAATGCTGGTGAGAATGTGAAGTAAAAAGAACTTCATTAAGTGATGGTGAGGTTGCAAAATAGTATAGCCACTTTGGGAGATAGATTGGTAGTTTCTAACAAAATGAAACATTCTCCCACTGACTGTACAACCCAGCAGTTCCATTCTTTAGTATATCCTCAAAGGAGTTAAAAATTTACAACCATACAAATACCTGTACATGGATGTTTATGGTACCTTTATCATACTTGCCTAAACTGGGGAAGAGTGTTTCAAAAGAAGGCACAGGTAGAGCAATGGGCTTAAGTCAGGAGCACACCTGGCATATTTAAAGAGTAGCAAGAAGGCTTTTGGGGCTCCATAGCATGAGTAAGGAAGAATAGTAAGAGATGAGATCAGAGGGAAAATATGGGAGAAGGTTCAGATTTTGCATGGTCACTGAAGCAATAAAAGAACATCTGCTTTTATTTTGAGTAAAATTGAAATTGGGGACTATTGTCAAGAGCAGACGATTGATAAGCCTGACAATATTTTGTAATGATCACTCTGGCTACTAGGTTGAAAATGGACTGTATTTGAACAAAAAATGATGCAGGGAAAACAGCTAATGGTTATCATAGTAATCTAGGCAAGAGATAATGTTCACTAGGATCAGGTTGATAGTAGTACAAGTAGAAAGAAGTGGTCATGTGCAAGATAAATTTGAAGGTAGAAGCAATGGGATTTCCTATAGAATAAACAGGAGATATGAGATAAAGACAGGAATCAGCAATGTCTTCAGTGTTTTTTGCCTGACCAAATGAATAGATGGAGTCGCTGTCAATTGAGATGGAAAAAGCTGAAGGTGGCGCACCTGTGGGGCTTAGGACTAATAGTTCATTTGAGCATGTCAAGCCGTGAGCTAGTATTATCTAAGTGGAGATGTTAAGGACAGGTGGATACACAAAGTCTGAACTTGGGAAACACATTTGGTAATCATCAGCATGAAGAGAGTACTCAAACCATATGAGAATATGAGGCCGTCAAGGGAGTGAGTGAAGACAGAGAAGAAAAAGGATCAAGGACTGAGCCCTGGGTTTATTCCCCATTAATCAATATGGGAAAGAGTAAGCATCATCTAATGAGGCTGAGAAAAAAGTGACCTGTGAGCCAAGAGGAAAACCAAGATATTGAGATATGAGCATTATTAGGGAATATACAGCTAATATTCTCTTTGGGAACCTTAACATGGTCTCTTGTCATTTCCGGAAGATTTTTATTCTGAGCAGACAGCTGTGGCTTACGTTTTACAAGAAAGGTCACGAACTATGGAGGTGAAGGACCTGGATTAAAGTAGAAAAAAAAAACTATCTTTAGCCAATTACATGATTCTGATCAACTTATTTATATGTATTTAGCCCTCCATTATTCAACTGCAAAATGAATATATAAAATGTGTGCAAACAATAAATTTCATTTCTTATATGTTTTAATATTTTTATTACCCTATCTCTTTCAATTTCCCTACCTACTATGAACAAGTCTAATGATTTCTCATATTTCAGTTTGTCTGCAATAGTAGGAAAAACACGTGGATAATATGTTCTATTATTTTTCAATACAGGATAAACTAGGGAAACTGTGCTTTCTCTTTCTTATCTATCAGAAGAAACTAAATAAGAGTTTTGGCTCTTTAACCCAAAGGCTTGGATCTTTAGTTCTTATCTATTCTGGCATATTAATACTTTCTATAGTTTGTAACAGGCCTTTCTATTTTGTTTCAAATGGAAATCAATCTACTGTTGTGAAATAGTCACAGACCTAGATTTCTAAATTCCCCAAAGTCTGATATTATGGTAACAGCCCGTAAATCGCTAACTTTTCATAGCCTTAGAAAAGCGCTTCCCCAGAGACAAAAAGATATAAAGTATCAGTGGTAAGAAATCTGAAATCATCCTTTTATATCAGTCACCCAGTGATTTGGTGTGGTCCTGTTTAATTTACAATAAATAGAATTCTGTGTCCTTAAAGAGTTGGTAATCAAAGTTCTCTCCTCCCCTCTTTCAGCTTGCATGCCCTACATAAGCAAAACCGTAATATCTTTCTTTCAAATCTCATATGTTGGAGCTTTACCTATCCTTTAATGTCTGACAAATAACCACTCTTCCTATGTAAACTTCCTCAACTCAATCAGTTGGAAATCTCTGATTCTTACCATCTTGTAATTATTTTTATAAATTGATTTTCTTAGACAAACTTATTAGGTATTCAAGGATAGAAAGTAAGCCATATGCATTACACTTAATCTTAATAGTTACCCCAAAATATGTTGATTCTATAACCCAATACAAATATTTTTTTGTCAAGTCCCATGGAATATTCACCATGACAGACCATATCCAGGGCTACAAAACAAAGTTTAACAAATTTAAAAACTAATTTAAGTTCCTACCTCAGAAAAGTAGAAAAAGAATAACAAAATATACCCAATGCAAGAAGAAGAAAGAAAATAATAAAGGCACAAACAGAAATCAATGCAGCTGAAAATGGGAAAACAGTAGAGAACATCTGTAAAACAGGAAGATGGTTCTTTGGGGAAAAAACAACAAAATTGATAAGGCTCTACAAAGACTGACAAAGAAAAAACTAGCAAAGACAAAATTGCCAATATCAAGAATGAAGATCTTATAGTCATCAAAAAGAAAATCTCACGTACTTTACCAAAAAAAAAAAAAGAAAAATCCTAGAACTACTAAATGAATTCAACAAGGTTTCAGGATGCATAAGACATAAAAATCTATCATATGTTCATAATAAAAACAAACATGTGGGAATCAAAATTAAAAATACAATATCATTTAAAATTGATCTAAAGAAAATTAAATTCTTAGGTATAAATGTAATAGTATATATAGAGAACTTGTATCCTAAAAATTAAAAAATGTTGATGAAAGAAATCAAAGAACTTTATGGATTGTAACACAACATTGTGAAGATGTCAGTTCTCTCTAAGTTGTTCTACAGGTTCAAGGCAATCCTATAAAAAAATGTGTTGAAGACATACTTGATGGTTAGGCACTTTATATACTGTGTCTGTATACAGCAACTGACATTTTATATATACTTATAGACAAACTTTCACGATTTAACCTTTCAATTTAGTATTATTGAATGTATTTTCCCATTTCACACTGGTAAATCCTAAAAATTATTTAATTTAGAATTTTTGGTAGGTTGAGTGTTGATGAAACATCATTCGGGATTAAATAGCCTGTAGATGTTGATTGATTTCTAATGAACTGCATTCCAAGAAATGTTATTTAACAATAGTTTCAATGCATAGCTTCCAATATCTATTTCTTCAGAATTTTAAATTATACTGTAAATTAACAGAAATGGGAGACAGTGCTGAGCACTGAGCAAGTCCTTTCTTTGATTTCCAGCTTCTCATAGTAAATATTAAGGACATCTTCATTTGCTTCTTTTCCACAGATGGTAAAACCGTTAATGTTAAATGTTTTAAATGTTCTTCAAAATTCATGGTGTTGAAGAAATCTAGATCTTTGAAATAATCTAAATCAAAAAATCTGTCAATAGCATTAAATAATATCTGAATCTGAGTTTTTTAGGACTGCATCTCTTTACTCAGATAAGGATTTACTTCAACTTTTTTCTCTCTGTATTTGGTGAAATTGAAAATATTATTAGCTTCTTGTTATAAATGGGGGAATTGCTCATATTTAATTTAGTTTATTCTTATAATTAGCCTCAAATAAAGTAGTCAGACATTGAACCAACATGGAAAGTTATTAGCATAATAAATGTATGTACACTCTTTATGTTCTTCATAAATCTGTGAGACACTTGATGCCCTGGGGTATATTAGAGACCTCTTCTGTTTCCAGACTCATGTTCTATTTAGTGCCTCAATATATCAGGGAATACTTGTATGCTCAAACAAGTTCAAGCAAAAGAGTTCATTTATTGTTTTTCACATAACTGAATAGTAGAGAGACTGATTAGGCACCCAGGAAAATAGAATCAAACATATCATCAGAATTTGAAAAGATATGTGCACTTCTATGCTTATTGCTGTATTATTTATAATAGTTAAGATATGGAAGCAACCAAAGTATCCATCATTAGATGAATGGACAAAGAAGGTGTGGTACATATACACAATGGAATATTATTCAGCCATAAAAAAGAAAGAAATCTGCCATTTCTGATAATGTGTATGGACTTAGGAGGTATTATGCTAAGTGAGATTAGCCAGGTAAAGACAAATACTATGTGATTTCACTTATTTGTGGAATCTAAAAACAAAACAAAACAAAATGAACAAAATAGCAACAGACTCATAGACACGAAGAAGTGATTGGTGGTTACCATGAGGGAGGGGTTGGGATGGTTGAGTAAAAGAGGTGAAGGGGATACAGAGGCACAAAATCTTAATCATAATATGAATTAGTCAGGGGATGAAAGTACAGCATAAAGAATATACTCAATAGTTTTGTAACATCTTTCTATGTCAACAGATAGTAACTACAGTAGTTGGGGTGAGGATTTAATAATGTATATAACTGTTGAATCACTGTTGTCTGCTTGAAACCAAAGTAATACTGTATATCAGCAAAACAATAAAATATATAAAAAATAAATAATATTATCAGATGAGAAGTACTAATATAAAATGTCAATTCTTTCAATTTATTTAATGTAATGCAATTCTGATTGATATCACAGGAGATAGAGAGACAGGTAGAAAAAGACATAGAGGTAGAGATGGAGATAGATATAGAAGAGAGAGGGAAAAAAAGTGAATAAAACTGGAGGAGTGAGGAATAAAAATAGGTAGTAAAATATATAAATGGAGAGAACCCTTTTCTTGATCAAATGCTTTCCTGTAAGTTACTAATAATTATAACTATGATATTCATACTGGAGTAGAGAAACAATTCAATGTAACAAATTAGAGTTCCCCAAAACAGACCTACTTATGTAAAAACAAATGATACATAATAGAAATGACAATACATGATATGAATCAATGAGGAATAAAGAGAGAGTTCAATAAATGGTGCCGGCACAACTGCCTGTCAGTACAGATAAATTCGTTTTCTTTTCAAAACCATAAAAAAGGAAATTACAAGATTAATTACTTCAATGTGAGAAAAATATTTGAGAAGTATTGGAAGAAAATATAGGAGAATAACTTTGAGTCCTCAGATTTAAAAAATACTACTTTGACCAGAGACAGTGAGCAAAAGTCATAAAGGAGTTAATTAGTAAACATGACTACATTGACTTTAAAAATTTTTACGACCAAATAATGATATAATAGGGTCAATGATAGGCCAGAACATGGAAGTAGATATTAGAAAATATGCAACAAACCAAATTAGTATTGAGAATATATTAAAGGCTTCTATCAATTCTTGACTGGGCTGATGGCTCCATGGATATATATACTTACATCAAAATTTATCAAATTGTGTACCTTAAATATATGCATTTTTATTACATGTCAATTAAATATCAATTAAGCAGTTAAAGAATAATAGAAAAACAACTCATTAGGAAGATAAACAAAGTATATTAAAAGGCAATTCACTAACAGGGAATATTGAGTGGCCCATAAGTATATAAAAAATATTCACTGTTACTGGCAATCAGGGAAATATCTATCAGATTAATGATGGTTCCATTTCACAACCATAAGATTAGAAAAATATAAAAGGTAAAACCAAATATTGGTAGATGCTGTGGAAAATAAAAAATTTCATGCAGTGCTACTAGGACTTTGAAATAGTATAACACATTTGAGAGTAATTTTTGCAATATTGCAATATTGAAAAATTGAATATACAAAACTGAGAAAGTGAATATGTAGAAATACCCAAAGGCCTAGCATTTTGAATTGCAAGTGCTTGAGAAAACCTTTATATCTGTGTCACACAGAATACAAAGATTTCTATTGAAATATTTGCAATAGCAAAAAATAGGACCAATTAAATGTCCATCAGTAGAAGAATGGATGAACAAATTACAGTTTGTGTCTAAGTTTAGAGATTTACTATTAACCAATAGTAATGTAAATCATAATTATGAAAATCATGAATAAAATATTGAGTGAACAATTTTTAGAATTAAATGTCTAGTTATTTAAAAATTAGAAAAAGCAAAAATATACTATATATTCTATAAAGATTCACATTTAGACAGCAAAATTACAATATTGGCTAAAGGATTTCAAATGTATCAAATTTATCATGCTAGTTACTTGTGGGAGAGAGAGGGAGAAAAGTAAACAGTACTGGGGTAGTGGAGAACAGTAGGATGTGTCTGTAATGATCTTTTTCATTAAAAAATATGTGTGCATGAAGCACTAATATTTGCTTTATTATTCTATGTATTTTTCTGTGATTTTAAATATTTTGAGAAAAAAACAGTAGCTTTCTATATTCGTATAAAGATCAAATAACCTAACAAATGCAAAATGTCATAAAATTACAAAGCAATACATACTGGTAAGGCATACAACCCTTACTTAAACAAATACTGATATTAGGCAGTATCATGAACCAGTTTCCCATGAAGTATTGATTGATAAATGAATGCACTTTTAAAACCTTACGGTCTTTTCACTATTTATCATTTAATTGGTAAATATTAAGTGAATAACAAACCAGTGACCAACTTGTAAGTGCCCAGAAAACACGGCAATAACAAAGTAAAGGGACCAGACGGAGGTGGGAGTGGGAATGCGGAGATACGCATTCCTTTCCAAAGTTCCACACCAGGCTTCGCTTGCTGTCGACACTCAGTAAATGTTAAACAACAATAATAATAACAGGTACCATCTGCATGCCAAATTTAGAGTGGTAGAAACATACAGGATCGACAGCCCGAAAGGCCAGACTTCCCTTACTGATTATTCCCAACATGCACAGCATTTTTCTTAGCTCAGTTAATAGTATAAATATTCTTTCAGTCAGTTGGGCAAAAAGCCACCGTTATCTTTAACTCTATCCTCTCCATCACCACTCACAAACCCTTTGAGAAACCTACCTATCTCTAGTCTATTCCCTTTGTCAATCATGCTTAACCTTGCTGTCAACTGTTTTCATAAAAATAAATATTTAGTTATACTGTTGTCTTGCTCAGAAAACCTCTGATCATGCTCCAGTGCCCAAGAGAGTAAAATCTTAGTATTTTAGCTTGGTATATAAGACTTTTTAATGCAGTGCCTCGTGTTTCTACCATTAATCATGCTAATCACTTGAAAACCTTCTCTTGCACCCTTTGTGTGCCTCACGTGCATGGCTAATTCACATATCCCAAAAAACATCCCGTGCATTTTTAAGTACTGACATTCTTTCCTCATCATGGAATGATTTTCTCTCTACCTGTTGGATTCCTATCCATTCTTCCAAGTTCAACTTAAAGTATTCTCCTCTGTGAGGGCATCACTGATCCTCTCAGATGAACTGATTTTTCTTTCATTTTTCCCTTTTAACACATTATTTACATCTTTCACACTGTATTATAATCTAGCTTAATGATTACAGCTGAAGTTTACTGAATACTTGGTATACCTCAGGTGGTCTTCTAAGTTCTTTTTATTATTATTATGTTAATTTTATTATAATATTATATGTTAGCGCATGTAATTTTCACAACAATCTTAGAAAAGATTTATTAGCTGCTCTACAGATGAGGGAACTAAGGTATCGAGAAATTACCCAATTTGACCAGTGCTAGTAAATGACAGTGCGGGGATTTGAACCTAGAGTGCCTGCTCTTAGCCACTAGACTAACGGTGAGCTATCTGTTCTGCTACTAGATATTGAGCTCCTTGAGAACAAGTGATTGCCTTATCACCAGTTCACCAGTTTCTACCTTGATCCCATCCACCACCCCACATAAACATCTGACTCCCCACAGCATCTAACAGAGTTACATATAGCTAGTAAATAAGTTATGCTATGGAAAGGAAAGAGAAAAAATTTCAACAGTTATCTTTTGAAAACATTATTATTTTCATCATCATTATTATTATTACATAGTGCCCTTATCCAAAGGTGATACATTTCAAGACCCCTAGTGGATTTCTGAAACTGCAAATAGTATCAACCTACATATACTAGGTTTTTTTTCCTACACACACATATATATGATGAAGTTTAACTTATAAATTAGGCACAGTAGCAAATTAGCAACAGTAACTAATTAATAAAATAGAATTATAATATACTGTAAAAAAGTTATATGAATGTGATCTCTCTCAAAATACAGAATTGTACTGTACTCATCTTTCTTCCTGTGATGATGTGAGATGATAAAAAGCACCTTGAGCTTTGACTTCCCAGCTTCCAGAACTGTGAGAAGTAAATGTTTATTGTTTAAGTTACTCAATCTACGGTCATTTGATATAGCAGCCTGAGCTAAGACAGAGAGGGACCTTGGAAGGTGTTGTCTTCCTGAAAACTGGGTAGAAAAAAGCCATGTGGGTTCTTTTAGAGGCTGTGCTCAAAGGACCTCAGCACCGGGGGAAGGGTGAGGGTCTCTGTGTTCCATGAAGACACCAACCATGATAGTCATCGTTCACAACACCATGCCTGAGAAACCAAAGAAAATACAACTGATGTAAATGATCAGACTCTTAAAACATCTCCACATGTACCCATTTGTTAGGACCACGTGAGTATCAGAGATGGAAAAGAGTCAATTAAAAATTGACAACTGATTTAGAGCCAGTCTTATGAGTTGGGAGTATATAGAAAATTGTCATTTGATTTAGAAAAATATATGCTGTGGAACTTATAATACTTATTAGAATTAAGGAGTAAATTGATCAATGAAACCACAGTTTGGAAGCCATTTGTAAAATACTTTAAGGTTTGTAGAGAATTGACAACACTTCTGTCTTGCTTGTTTTTTGATAGTTCCTGAAATCCATTAGTGAAGAGGTATTAGGGACAATATGATCAACAGAAATTTGATGAAATCACATAATTTTATAAAATAATAAATTTTAAGAAAATGAATAAATTATCACTTTCCTTTCTCAAAAGAATTAAAAAGGGAAATTATTTTGAAATACCCCTTTTTGACTAAATCCTAATCATACCGATTCCTCCTATAGAATTAACACCATAGGAGTAAAAGCTTATATGTGCAAAGATGTCCATCACAGTATTATTTATGAAACAAAAAGTTGGCAGCCAAAATTATATAATTCATTCAAACTGGAACACAACTTAGATAAAAAAGGGCATTAAAAATAAATAATCGGTCTATAACAGTCATATATTAGAACTATCTATTGAGAACTAGAAACTATAGTTACAGCAAAAATTAGTTAACAATTACAGTCCACTTATTTAAAATAATGCTTACAGAGACTATGCTTAAAAATCATATTCAATTCAACTCAATAATCTGTATTATACAGTGGGTATACAGCAGTGAACAGCACAGATACCATCCCTGTCCTTACAGAGCTAAAATTTTATTGGCTCATGAAACTGATTTTGTCATATAAACATTGTTAGCATGTAAACTAAACTAAACAAAAGACAGTGTCCATGATGTTTAAGGTAGTGAGTGAAATTCGAGGTGATTTTGTTTTCACATTTTATTTGTGGCATTTCTACAGTATTGTTTAGGCATTACATTCAGAAATGGTAAATGATGACTAATAATGAGTCAATCCACTGGTATTTAGTTTTTTTTAGCCTTGTTAAGTAACAGGTTAGGTGGTAAATGCTTTACTTATATCCTCTCCTTTATTCCTTACAATAAATGCATATGATGACCTTGAGGTTTAGAGGAACTAAGTAATTTTTCTAAGGTAAAACACATGAAAAATGTCAAATTTTAGCATCAATGCTTGATTCCAAAGCTTTGCTCTTAATTACAATTGTTCACCTGCTGGAAAAGGATGTCTTCTCTGTGGATGTTCTACACCTTACTAAATTTCCTGTTGCTTTCATGCTAACATTAAACACTCAAAATAATAACCCTAAGTCTGGCTGCGACCCAGTGCAAGTTCTCCCAGGAGATTGCTGGCCTGGTATCAGAGATCCCAGATGGGAACCCATGCAGGCTGCCTTCCTAGGCCTACTCTGGCAGCATATATTTTGATCCCAGATGGAAACGGCAAATGAACAAAAACAAATTGAACAGCTCAAATATGTAGAACTTATTTGATTCAAGTTCTCTTATTTTAAACTAAATTTTTAAAAAGTTAAAATAAGGGGATGGATAATTGTTTGATTAGATTTTGTTTTTCATGTTGCCTTTGACCATACAGCGTAGTCCTCTAAATCACAGTGACAAATTAGAAAAATCATCTTTTTTGCAATGCATTTTATTCCTGAAAAAGACACTTTCATGGTTTTTCTCTTAGGTCTTTCTGTTTTCCTCATGTTTTATCCTTATTCACCAAACCACACTTGACACACCAGGTACTTATCATCTGATAATAAGGCAAGAGGTTTCTACCTCTCAATAATGGGGTGAACCCAAACATCAGTGGAAATAAAATTATCTATTATAATTTATCCTTACCTGTGGAGGTACCCCCTCACCCTACCCACTGCTCAAACTGCAATATACCCAAGGATGCATAATTAATATCAGCACCAAGAATATGTCCCCTCTTCCACAAGTGGAAAGGACATACTTTTTATAGTAAAAATATCCTAGGACAGATTGTTATTCCATCAGTTATCTAGTTGTGTATTCTTGGACCATTTATGTAATCTCTCTGGCTTTCAATCAGTGAGGAAAGGGAATAAAGGTAAAGATGGTTTGGTGGCTAAAAGTCAGCTTATAAATGAATTTGTCCCTTAAGCCAGTATTTCAGATTTTATTCTTCAGGAGAAATATTATTTCTAGAGGAGGCTTTGTTTCTCTTCTGACATTAATGGCTGTGTCTATGTGATCTGTTGTCTTTGTGACTATGTAAAAGTATTTGTTTTTTTGCCAGGAGCTTTCTGTGTCCATACTTATGGTTTATAGTCTCTTGGGTGCCTGCTTACTTCTTTGATACTAAATGATCCCGCTTTTGTTCAGAGTTTTAATTTTATCAAAAGAAAAACTCATCTCTGTTGAACAGCAACTTGAAAATATAAAATGGAATAGAAAATCCCTTATCTATGTGACTTCATCCCAAAGTGCAGGAAGTTCAAACTGGTTCATACAATTATTTCACGTGCGTATTAAAAATCATGGGTGAATGCATATTGAGTATGGAATCCAAAAATTACTGTACCAAATGGAAGAGCTTATCATTCACATTTGAGAAGTCACAGAAGAGAATTCACTGAAGGCTACCAATAAAAGAAATTTCTCAATATATGTTAAAGATGTACTATTGTTTTTAATACATTTTAAGCTATCCTTTCTCCCCTGCACTCTATACTATTGCAGAAATGATTAGAAGCATAACAGTGGACACATTACACAATAAAGCTCAATAGTAAATTAATTTGGAGGAAGGCACTGAAGCTAGGGGAAGAAATAAAGTTAATGAAAAGTCAAGTTAACAATAGTTACTATAATTCAACATTAAATTTAGCTCACAAACATTTTTATGGGAAAGACATAGAACTACATTTGTGTCAAGACTTCCTTTGAAATTATAATGTCTGAACTCTTCTTACTGCTTAGGGACAATGAATAATTTCTCTTGGTTTTAATTATTGAAGAAAAATCCTATCCAGGTCCCTGAGGGAGAAACAAAGGTTGAGTTTCACCAGAGGGGAAGGGAGACAGAGAGCCAAACTTGAAGGGGTGTGGATTCTCTGGCATAGAGTTATGCAAGTGTCAGAGGATTTATGGGTGACAGGAACATGCACTGTATTGCCATTGCCATGGAGAGAACTGGCTGGACACCTGGGAGGGGTTAGGCCAGTGCACTGACAGGATGAATACCAGGACTGAGCCTCTAGGCCTAGCCTTGGAACAATAAAGGACAAAGGATTAGCAATCAACAGCCGCATCTCCTTGCAGAAAGAACAGACTGACCGTGGTGACTGCAAGAGCAGATGGACCACGCAGTTTCCTGTTATCCTGACACCAAGGAAGCTTGAAGAGCACCATGGTGAGTAATACTGGATGTTCTGCTAGATGGGGTGACAGGGTCTCATGCCCTTTTTAAGTTAATCTAGAGAAAAAATGTAAATATGGTGTTTCTCGCATACAGGTCTTATAGATTAAAGTCATTTATGCTACATGTAAAACAAATTATATTGTCATAAGATTTTCTATTGAAAAAGCCACATGTGTCATCTATGAAAATGTTAAATCTGTCATCTGAAGATCTGTTTAAATATTTTTTAAAACAAGCTGCTTTGAAAGACTTACAAAGTGGAAGCTTTAGGTAGAAATCTTTCCAAAGATGACTATTTTCAGTTTTGAATATTCAGTGACAAAGTATGTGATGTCTTGCAGGGGAAAGATTGAGGACACTATGGACACTAACAAGTATCAATGGCTTTTTCAGGTGGGTGTGGATATCTTTGCTGTGTAGCAAAGTATTTGCCTAACTACCCACCTACACAACTACTGGGATGATATCCCATCATACTTTCAGTTAAACAAATCTCAGACCACTTTTCCTCAACACTTTATGCAGATGTCAACACAGTTTGGTGCTAGACAGCTAAGTGGAAGTGATATGAATTCCAGAAATCTGTAGCTAGTACTTTTGTAAAATTCATCATCAATATTAATTATCTCTATTCAGCAGCAAAAGTGATAGTAAAAAGATCAATGATCAATTTTTAGACAAACCAAATATCTCTGGAATACTTTTGCAGCAGTGAAGAGATGCAAATATTTATATAAACATATTTTGAGTGTGCTACATGTAAAATGTCACCAAAACATTATATATTTTTATTTAATGATTAGAAACAAATGCCACAATCAATATTTTTATATTTCTGAGACCTGTAAAAGATACCTATTTATGTGCTACTTCAAAGCTTTTTGGTTTCATTTGTCCCAGATTTATATACCCATTACTCTGGGTACTGGCTTTACATGAACAGGTAATATCCCTTATACCTACGCCGTACATCTCCTGTTTCCTGCTCTCAAGACTCCTCGGTTGACTGAAAAGCTTGGAAAGCAATGGGACCCAGCTAAGCACCAATAAAGCACAACTGAGAATTACACAATCTTGGGTGAAACACTGATAAACGGGAAGCAGGAACTAGTAAGTAATTCTCCTCCCCCACCATCCTCAAGATAGATTGTCCTGGAATGCAGTTTATGAAACTTATTGGCGACTGAGATATCAGGAATCAATTGCATAGCAGCAGGCAAATCAGTAGCATGTCCTAGCAATTGGCTTTTTCTTTTTCTCTGCCTCACTTACATTTTCCTTCACTCCTGCTCCCTGGTGCTGTGCTTGCAAATGAAGACAGTCTCAGATAAGCTCAGGCTCTTCTTTCTGTAGAACCCAGGTTAAAACAAGAACTTCTATATATTTCTCTCTCAATTTTTTATCCAATTATTATGTATGACTAAAATATAAAATATATTTTCAATCTATACTTAATTTTTTAAGTGCCATATATGCACAATATTTTGTAAAATAAAAGATGAGTTAATTAAAAAAGAAATTTATCATAACTTTTCAATTTATTCATATATAATTATGATGTAGACTTCTGTGCATGAGTATTCATCTTTAAAAAGTATGTAATTTTTTAAAAAGCATTCAGTGCAAAACAACAGCAAAACTTAGATGAAACATTACAAAATATAAAATGAGCAATGAATTACTTATATTAAATGGGAGTTTCAGTCCCAAATGGTGACAAAGAAGGCTCCTGAACTCACCTCTTTGCGTGGACACACTGAATCTGTAGCTACACGTGGAACAGTTGCCTCTGGAAGAGCAAACTACCCGAGTGACTTCCACGTAGTGAACAAGCACGCAACTACTCAAAATGAAAGGGGTAGAAAAGGCTGAGACACGCTCTGGCCGTAAACCCCAACCCCACCACAGTCACATACACAGGAGGCAGCTCCCTGCTCCCAGCTTCTCCCTGAGTGGTGAAGGGTTTGGGCAGAACCATCAAGTGCCCCAAATTTATTTAAGACATTTGTGCCTGAGAGGTGGCTCCCTGGCAAACACTAGCTCTGAAAGCCAGGGGGCTGCCATCCAAAAGGCCCACATGACTATAGTAAAAACAGGAAGTTTTCACTATAGTAAAAACAGGGCTTGAAAGGACTCACTGAGGCTATCTTCCTCTGGGCTCAGCACAGAGGGTGTAGACTGAGATGTCCAACTCTTAGTCTTTCATTGAAAAGGACTGTTTACGTACTTTAAAGGCTGCTGCTTCCAAGTCAAGCTTCTAGTTGAACACACATTTAGGGGCTGGCTGTGATCCTCCCTGGACACCTGGAAGCTCGGTGGGCACCATCTTCATGTTAACCCTCTGGCCTCCTCCAAGCACCAATGTCTCCCAGAAAGGAACTTGTGCACATGGCTGGCACTCTGGCTTATGTGGCTGCCACTCTGCGGATGCACCTATGGATCATCTGGCTCTGGTAGCCAATGGGGTTTGTGGTTGTGAGTCTCACAAGACTGTAGCAAACAAAGAAACAGGGCAGTGGAATTCATTTCATCATAGGAGAAAAAAGAAAAAAAGACTGGAAAGGAGTGAAAATATCTTAATGGACTTAATGGACAACATCAGATGCACAAATATTTACATTATAGGGGTCCCAGAAGGAGAAGAGAGAAAGAAGGGGAAAGAAAGTTTATTCAAAGAAATAATGCTGAAAACTTCCTTAACCTGGGGAAAGAAACAGACATTCAGATTCAGGAAGTCCAGAAAAGTCCAAACAAGATAAATCTGATGACACTCACACCAAGATACATTATAATTAAATTGGTAAAAGTTAAAGACAAGAAGAAAATTTTAAAAGCAACAGGAGAAAACTTGTTCTGTACAAGTGAACAGAATGGATACTATAACAAAAAGACAAGAAATAAGTGTTGGTGAGGATGCGGGAAAAGGGAACCTTGTATGCTGTTGGTGGGAATGTTAGTTGGTACAGGCACCATGGAGAACAGTATGCAATTCCCTGAAAAATTCAAAAAGTTAAAAATCAAAGAATGACAATTGATTCGGCAATCCCACTTCTTGGTGCATGTGTGTATTCGTTTCAGTATTATTCACAAAAGCTGAAATATTGAGATAATCTGATTGTCTGTCAACAAATGGATGGATAAAGATGTGACATATATACAATGGATTATGATTCAGCCATAAGAAAGAAGAAAATGCTGCCATCTCAGACAAAATGAATGGATCTTGAGGGCATTGTGCTAAGTGAAATAAGCCAGACACAGAGTGTCTCACACACTGCCTGTGTTGCTGGTGTGGGAAAGTGGAAAAGGAGTTGTAGGTGCTGCGGTTCAGGGGTTGGGGGAAGAGAGAGAGGGTAGTACAAGTATACATACTGTAGCTATAAGATGAATAAGGTCTGTAAATCTGATGCAAAACATGGTGACTATTGATGAAACTGTATTATAGAATTGAAATTTGCTAAGGGAGTAGATCTTACTCTCACACACACACAAAAAAGGATATATTTGAGGTGGTGGATGTGTTAATTATCTAGATGGGGCAAATCCTTTCACAATGTCTACATGCATCAAATCTCCATGATGCATGGAGATTTAAATACTGCACAATTTTATTTGTCAACAATACTTCAATAAAGCTGAAATGGAAAAATTTTGTTGACTATGTATGTTAAAAGAAATATTAAAGCAAATCATGAATATGTAAAAAAAAAAGTGTTACTGGAACCTGTTAAAAATCTTACAACAAAGTTTCAGGTATTCCCTGGTGACAAAGAGTTGGAAGAAAAATTTTATCATAACTAATGTAGTAAAGCATTATTTATTTTGTCTTTAGCAATGTAATTTTTTAATACTTTGAAATATTAGTGGAAGAGTTTTTCTTACATCTGGAAGAGAAACACCTTCACAGAAAGTATGCTTATCTATGGCAGTGCTGTGCAGTATTGTAAATAAATACTTGCTGCTGCAGGTGAAAATACAACCCTGAAGTCAATAACCTCCTACTAATAAACACTGCTTTGCTCTCAGTAAATTAGGATGGTAATGAGAGCCTCTTTTTAGCTCTTTGAAAGCTGGTTTCACTCACAAAGTAACATAGGAGATCTGTCCTTTTAGCCTCTGATGTCTCCCACATAAAACTACAAAAGTAATCTTACTAGCTTTACTTCTGAAAGCCTCCACACCTCCCATAGCCTTATAAGGAAGTTACTACTCATTAACTCAACCCTGATGGTCCTCTACAATCTATCCCCAACCCACCTGTTTAGTCTTCTTTGCCATATTCTTCTATATACATTCTATTTAGCAGGAATCCCTGGAGCTTAATTGGGATTCAAGATAGGTTATGGTTGACCTATTTGTAGGTAACCCCTGGAGGCATGTATTTTCATGAGTTAATTTTGGGTTGAAAAAGTTATCTAGGAGGAAGCTTCTGCTCAGGGGTACAGAATGTAGAATATAAGCTCCCTGACAAGAGAAACAATAATTTGTTCACTAATGTTGTAGCCTCAGTGGTACATGGTCAGTGGCCTTTAAATATCTGTTGCATGAATGATCTGATCACTTGGGAGAAGAATGGAGGGCACTGGCCTTAGAGGTAGTTATAAGCTTGTGAAAAGGTGCTGCGTGGGCAGATGCAGAGGGAACTTTTCTCAAGAGATCCCTATGAACCACTGGAGCTCAAGTGACCCCGCTCTCAGGCCCAGCAAAAAGGGAAACCCAGAACTTGTCCCCATTTTTTCCAGAAATAAAACTTGAGGACTGAAACACAACTTTTTGAATAAGAATGAAAGGAATTCTCCTTTCTTTTGATCCGTCAGAGTTAACACAGCTTTTTGGAGAGCTAAAAGTTAGCTCACTGGTTTTCAGGAAATTGGTTTTCCCATGGAAAGCATCTTCTGAATATATGCTCACTAAAATCTTGCATAGTGAAGGTGGGGCAACAATACTGGGGGATTTGTACATTGTGTTTTATTTCAGCACACCAAATTAGTCACTTCCCAAACATATCCTCTATATTCTAGCCTTTGCCTATTTCTCTTGGCCTATACTATCCTTCTTTCTCCATATATACCTGCTAATATTCTATTTTTCTTCAGTTCCCCACTATAATTCTGCTACAGAAACTGGAAAAGCCTGATTCAATGTCCAGCATAATTATTTGCAAATAAAAAGGCATTCTCAATTCATAATGTATCCCTACTCTGCATAGGCCTTCAAAGACATGGCTACCAAAATTTTATTTCAAACAGTATTAAAAAGCCTATCACATCCTCTAGTTCTCACAATTCTTTCTCACTCCTTGTCCTGTGTACTTTTCAAAGATTTATGATACCTGAGTAGAGAGGAGACATGAAAGAATATTTCCCTCTTCCTTTCTGTTGAAGAGTAGGGGCTTCTCCTGCCTTTTGTTACTCTCTAGAGAAACTACTGGAACTGTGGGCCTGTGGTAGACTGAATGATGCCCCTCCCCCAAGATATTCATATCCTAATTCCCAAAACCCGTAAATTTTACTTCCTATGGCACAAGAAAATTTGCAGATGTGATGAACTTAAGAATTTTGAGAAAAGTTTAATTATAAGATTCTAGATCATTCACATGGGCCTGATGCAATCACAAGGAACCTTATTAGAGGGGCATAAGAGAAGTCAGAGCTAGAGAAATGATTGCATGATGACAAAATCAGAGACTGGAGTTATGTATTCTAATGATGGAGGAAGGAGCAAGGAATCCAGATCGCATTTAAAAGCTGAAAAATCAAGGAAATGGATTCTCTTCCAATGCCTCCAGACAAAAACAACCTCATCAATACTTTGACTTAGTGTTAGTGACAAGTCAAAGTAATTTTGGACTTCTGACCTCCAGAGCTCTAAGAGTTTTTTAAACATTTGAGTTTTTTTTTAAGCCATCAAGGTTGTGGCACTTTGTGACAGCAGTAACAGGAATGTGATGTAGATTTTGACACTTAGAAACAGAGTGCTGCTGTAACAAGTTCCTAAATATGTGGAAGTAGCTCTGGGCTTGGGTAATGTATAGAAGGTTGGAGAATTTTTAATGTCATGGTGCAAGAAACTGATATCATCTTAGAGAATTTCTAAATAATCATTAACATACTACTCATAGAAATATGGATTTTAAAGGGCTTGATGGTGAAGACTTAGAAGGGAATGAGGAAAATACTATTAAAAATGGGAGGAAAGGAGATCATTTATGTAATGGCAAACATTTCACTGAATTTCATTCTCTAATTATGTGAAAAGCAGAACTTGTCAGTTATGAACTTGGACATTTAGCTGAGTGGAAGTCCAAGTTAAGAGTAAAAGTACAGCTTAGTTTATTCTTGCTGCTTATAGTTGAGTGTAATAGGAAATATATACATTGTAGTAAAAGCTATCAAGCAAAAAGGAATCAAGACCTGATGTTTTGGGAATCCTCAGCCTATCCTGATTTCAAAGGATTCTAAAGTTAAGAAATTCATGATTAGGAAAGTGTGCTCTGGAGAGAAAGACAAAGTGTGGTTGGACAAACTTTTGATAGTGACTCAAAAAGAACAAAGTTTTACAATGAAATAGTAGATGGCTATTTGTAAAGATTAGGGATGTGACTCATGGATGCCCTCAACCACCTCATGAGAAGTCAAAAATAGAGATGGGTTTTTCTAGGAAATACCTACAGAGGAGCTTCCTATCTATTCGAGTGGGTATCCATGAAATACACAGGGATCCACAAAGTTTTTGGGAATATTATACCTTTAGAAACACTACAAACTTGACCTAAATAGGACAGAGAGGGTATGAGAAAATACTGCCAAACTCCTAAAGTTGTACAGATAAGGAATAGGATAATAAAAAATACTCAGCTTCAAACACACGCTACCCTTCATGATAAAGGAAAGATGAACTTCCAGTTTCCAATCTGGCATGTAAGGAGCTTAGAAGTTGTCATTCCACAGTAACAACATGTAAAAAATTTGAACAAATTGAAAAATCAACAACTCAGAAAAGTGAGGTAACAGCGCAAACCACTATGCCACAAATTGGAGAGGCAGCCAGGCAGACACAGAGAATCACATCTAACAGACAGAAACTCATGAGCAGAAACCTTTGTATGAAATAGCACCAGGTTAGAGAAAACCTAAACTGCAACTGATGAACTTCTGGAGGCACAATGTGGACAATTCTGAGAGTTAAAATCCACAGGACAGCCCAGTTAAAGGGAAGCTTCCAACTTCTGCGAGTTTTAGCTGCAGGAGCTCTGTTAGCTTCCCACAGTGAAGATTAGAGAAAAATCCCTTATTCCCTCCAGCAGGGGGACGAAAAAAGTCACCATTTTGAGATATGCCAAAGCATTCTGTTCTTAAGAAGACTTGTCCCAAGAGAAACTATTGTACCAAACCCTAACCTACTGAGGTTTTATCAGAGTCTAACTGACTTGGAGAAAGGGAAATAACCAATTCTTACCCTCTAGGATTAAAGGTAGGAAAGGGAAATACGCAACTCTAGGTCCCTTTAGCCATAAGGGTAGAAAAAAAATGAGAAGCACTTATGAAATGCACAGCCCTGGGGAAGATTCTCCATAGAAGACTTAGACCTAATGCTGGGGCTATACAGTAGCCCTTCCTCCACACCTCACTACCACACCATTGAAGGCCTATTTACTGGACTCCCTTTTATCTAGTAGATCACATCTAACTTTCAACAAAACATTACAGTGCATACTGAAAGACAGAAAGACTATAGAGAGAGCAAGAATCATCAGAGACATGACAAGGATGTTAGAATTATCACACCAGGAATTTAAAGCAACTATGATTAATATTCTAAGGGCTCTAATGGAAAATGCAGACAACATGCAAGAACAGATGGATAATGTAAAAGATGGATATTCTAAGAAAGCATCAAAAAGAAATGCCAGAGATCAAGCCTTTGTTCTTTCAACATTTGGTTTCAGAGGATTCTACTGATACTAGCTCAGAGGTTCTTTCCTCGTGTGTTCAGTCTACCATTAAGCCAACCAAAGACGGTCTTCATTTCTGTTACAGTTTCTTCATCTCTAGCATTTCTTGTTGATGCTTTCTTTGTATTTCCATCTTCTGCTTGCACTTCTCATCTGTTCTCACATGCTGTCTTCTTTATCCAGGAGAGCCCTCAGCAGATTAATCATAGATGTTTTAAATTTGGGGTCTGATAATTCCAGTCCTGCCATTTCTGATTCTAAACTTGCTCTATTTCTTCAAATTGTGTTTTTGTTTTTGTTTTTGCATTTTGATATGTCTTGTAGATTTTTCTTGATAAGCAGACATAGGCACTTAAGGGAGGAAACTGCTTATAAATAGGGCTTATGAGGTGTGGGGGTAAGGGAAGAGTTTTATAGTCACATTATTAGCTCTCAGTCTTTCGGTTAGCCTTCTCTCTCTCTCTCTCTCTCTCTCTCTCTCTCCCCCCCCCCACCCAGATCTTCCTCTACCTATCATGGGGTTACATCTTGATAAGCCCATATGTTGAAAAATCATAAGTCAAAAAACACATCTAATATTCCTAGCCTACCAAACATTATAGTATAGCTTTCCCTACTCTCAACATGATCAGAACACAATTACATTAGCCCACAGTTAGGTAAAAATCATCTAAGACATAGTCTATTTTATAATAAAGTGTTGCATATCTCATGTGAGTTATTGAATGCTGTACTGAAAGTAAAAAACAGAATAATTGTAAGTTTATCAGTCATTAAATGATGGCATGCCTGACTGGGTGTTCTGGCTCACTGCCACTGCCCAACATCACAGGAGAGTACCAAACTGTGTATCAATAGCCCAGGAAAGATCAAAATTCAATTTTTGAAGTACAGCTTCTCTTAAATGTATACTGCTTTCACTACATTGTAAAGTTGAAAAACTGTAAGTCAAACCACCATAAGGTGGGTACTGTCTATATATCCCATTGGTTCTGTTTCTCTGAAGAACTCTAAAAATGGGACATAAGCCAAAAATATAGATGGCCTCTAGAAGCTGGAAGAGACAAGGAAATAGATTCTCATCTAGAACGACCAGAAGGAACTGGAGTCAGCTGTGTTGACACATTGAATTTAGCCCAGTAAATCTAATTTTGGACTTCTGATCATGAGAAATGTAAAATAATACATTGTGTTGATTTCGGCCATCAAGCTTTTGGTAACTTGTTACAGCAACCATAGGAAACTAATACAGGATTTTATCCTCATTTAATTAGTAAAACATTCCTGTTCTAACATATACTCTTTATGTAATACCTCTTCTCTTGTTTAAATAACATACACAACTGACTGAATTTGTGTCTTACTTTACATTATTTCAACCCTCCTTTTTATTCCAGTATTTACTGTGTGATCCTACTGTGCGCAAGTGTCGTCCACGATATCTCACCTCAGCTGAAGGAAGTAAATTGACTTATCTTCCCGAGCTTGTCTTTCACTGCTGTGTGGAACAATGGCAGAGAAAAATCTCAAATTTTGAGGTAATTAAACCTATGTGACTAACTTTAATAATTGAGGAATAGAAGCCAGCGGCTACCTATTTCTTCTGAAATTCAGGAGCAATAAATTAAGCACTTTCTACCTGGTCGCTTCAAGGTATCTAGCTAAATAGATCTCTAGTTTCCCACTGTTGTAACTAGCATGATAATTTACTCTTAGATTGGCTTGCTTTCTTCCCTTTTATACCTTTCCCATTCCCACTCCTATTTCTGGGAATCATTTCCAAAAATAAACTGTCTACATGGAGGCCCATATTTCATACTCGCGTTTTGAGAAAACTAGCCTAAGTTGGTTGGTAACAGAAAAGCCCCTGAAAATCAAACCATCAGAATCAGATTCTAAAGCTAGAACACTTAGTAGTCAGTAAGGACTGTGTTGCTGGTGGTGAGTGGGGCAGTGATAATCCTTGCCTGCCATAGCATTGTAGTCACTAAAAATTTTACCAATGACAGATCAGAATAAGGTGAATATAGAAAGTGAGGTCAGTTTTAAGAGTTGCCATTTAAATCATATGGGTGCAACAGTAATTCTAAGGATGGTGATTTTGCTGGCTTTTATTTACATCTTCAAAAGCTTTAGAAACTAAAGTGACAGACTCAGGTTATACTTTCAAAATAAGAAGCCTCCATGGCAATGGTTTAAAAGACGAAAAAAAAGACCCTCAAGCCCTACAGCTACAAGGCATAGGCCCAAGATTAAAATTATAAAGACAACACAGATACATCCAACTTTATATATTTGTTAGGTGTTTTATGTCAAAGACAAGCTGCTAGTAGAAGAAGTATGAGACTTGAGGCCTGCAATGGGGACATTTGATTAATGGGGACATTTGATTGAATGGGCTTAGAATCTCCAAACTCTAGATTCTCCTGATTACTCTGGCTCAGCAGGGACAGTTTACTTTCCCTTGTACAGGAAACGTTTCCCCTCATTCCCTAGAGTTCCTGCAAAACACCAGAGCCAGTTTGCCTTGCAAGATCATATTTGTTTTCATCAAAAATACCCTGCCTCCTTTCATTGCCACCACAGTAATAAATATAGTCAGTCTGAGCAGGAAAATAAAGCTCCCGTTGCAGGAGAAGGTGGACAGGGCAGAGGCAGGGAGATGGGATAAAATGTTAATGGATGAATCTGAGTAAAATTTATATGGATATTCTTTGTACTATTTTTATTTTTACAGCTCTTGGTAAGTTTGAAGTTATTTTCAAATACAAATTTTTAAAGTACATATTTCCAAAACTGAACTTAAAAGAAATAAGGAAAAACAAAGCTTTTCCTCAAAAGACCTCTGAAGGCTACATCTCTCAGGAGAGCACAGTTTGACAAATATACTATGATTTTAAAGTTTTAAGAGGTTTTACAGTATTTTTAAATTCATACTCAACATCTCTAAACATATTTCAGGAATAAGTCTTGGACGATTGGTTGGATGGGAGGTTCTTATATCTGATAAAACCACTTTCATTAGACATACCAGAGCAAGAGATTGTGAAATTGGTATGAGCTGGTTTAAAAGTAATCCGAGTCCTTGCTTGCATTCCAAAAAGCAACATCAAAAGTAAGCCCAAGGAGCAACTTGTTCCTTAAGTCTTTGACTTTCTTGACCCTCAGAAATAGCTGCATTTTATGGATCAAAATAGTACCCATGAAACTGAATTTTCTAAAACCTTAAAATGTGAGATGCTTTGTAAATGTCCAAAATGAATCACCTTTCTCACTTTAGCCAAGTGTTTTTCTTTTTTCTTTTTAGTTTATGATATATGACAGGGGAAGCAATTTTAAAAGTCTGTCTGAGATTATTTTATTGTTCCACCTAATGAAATATTTCTATCCACTTCTATAATTTAATGTCCAAATTACAAATTGGTAAAATGCTCCAACTAATATATAATGTCATTCTATTGAAACAGTTTAGGATGTATGGCTCTTTATTTCTCTAATCTGACCACAGCTTGTCTGCCTCTTCACAGCAAAATCAGCATTCTGTTTCAATTTTTACACAGAAAGACATTTTAAACCTCGTTGTGTGGGACAAGTCTCATCAGGCATGGCATGCAGAAGAAAGCATATTTCCCATTGCACTGATGATGATTCCTAAGGAAAGCCTTAACTTCTTTGCAGAAATTATGATTCCTAGGAAAAAGCCTTAACAGTTCTCTCTCCTTTCTCTCACTTTCCAGAAGCAGCAGTTTAGGACTTAAATGTTCCATCCATTCAGGCTCCCAGACTGGGTGAGCTATACCAGAAAATTAAGACTTCTAAGTTGTGCTAAAGATATCAGGTGATCCCCTTGGAATAGGCAAACTACATTTGTTTTCAGGTCATATATTCAATGCCTGTACTTTATTTTAATCCATTAACTTTACATAGAAATAAATTATGGCCTAGACAGGGGAAAAATTTATTCAAAGCAGAGTTGGAATCAGCATCCAGGCAGCCTGTTTCAGTTTAGTATATTCATCAAACCTACTGTTTTTGTTTACTCTGAAGTTACCTTCCTGATGACTTCAGCAAAGGAGGAGCTCTGATTCCTTGAGACGATGGTGGTACTTGGATAGTAGCCGATGTATTACTTTAAATGTGAAATGGGACTATTTCCATGTGAAATCGAATTGGTTCTGCAGAGTTCAAATTAGTTTGTAACTTTTTGGTTGGTTGATACTTGACTTTAGCTGAAATCTTTAACGTATATTGTTTTCACTATTGAAAATGAATTGTTTGGTATTTCAAGAATGAAATCAAACATTTTCTAAATGTCCTACAATTACTAATCTTACTTAGTAGCCAAAAGGTGAATGCTCTTATTTGTGTAGATCCCTGCTTTGGTTTGAACCCAGCACAGAAGATGGCATCAGAGAATGCATAGATGTTAAGGTGGCAGAAAAAGTTTTCAGCACTTACAACCTGACACAAAAAAACTGATTAGGACCACCACCCACAGACAAGAATAACTTTGTGGCAGCCTGTAAATCTACTGAAGGCCCCAGCATCATATTGGGGAAAAAAGTCCAAGAATAGACACATTGAAGAGGATAAGAGAAGTTTTACTTCACCTGTGATAATCCTTCCCCAGGGCAGCTCAGTGCCAAGAGAGACCTTTTTAGCCTGTGATCTCCCATAGGGAAAAGAGGGAATATAGTGAATACCTATTTTCCTCAGCCAGCTGAGACACTGCTCAAGACAGTTCTTTATTACCCCACCCAGGAAATTTAGTGAATCAGCATAGCTGAAGAGTCTAAGGATAGCTAGGACCAAGGAATAGGGGAAGGGACTCACAGCAGCCAAGGTAAAGTCAATAAAGTGACATGGCTTCTATTAACTGCCTGGCAGACTCTACCAAGACACTCCCCATAAACCTCATAGAACACATCACCTTTGGATCCCCCAAAGTAGTCCATGTGCAACCCCACACTATAATCATCCCTTCTTCTGCAGCTAGTGCTTTTTCCACATATGCCACCTGTAGATGGCACACACAAGTCTTTGCAGATCATGCATGAACATAAGCATCTGGCTCAACTCTGCTGGGTTGGGAGAAGGTGAGTGTGAAGATTTCAGGCCACTGCTCTAGAAAGAATCAGTGGGAGGTTGTATGAACAAGCATGGCTTAGCAAGGTTGAGAGAAGGCATACAATCCTAATACTTCCCCTCCAAAGAAAATAAAAGGAGTATAACAGGTGCATCCATAGAAAAGATCTGAGAAACCCATAGAATCCCTAGCTGGGCTGACTGGTAAATATCTTTCTCTCCTGAAGGCACTCAATGAAAAGTGGTAAAGGTGACTGCTTCTTTAAATAAAAAGATAACAATGCAAGACTTCAAATAACATGAGAAAACAAGAAAACATGACACTACCAAAAAAACATAAAAAGTTTCCAGTAACCAACCACAAAGAAATGGAGATCTACAAATTCCCTGATGAAGAATTCAAAATAATGGTTTTAAGGTAGGTTACAAGCTAAAAAGAACACAGATAAACCACTCAAAAAGTCAGGAAAAAAATATATGAATAAAATGAGAAGTTCAGCAAAGAGACAGAGTCATAAAAATAATCAAATATTCTTGAGCTGAAGAATACAATGAATGAAATGAAAAACATATAATAGTGTCAGTGATAGCCTCCATCAAGAAAAAGAACTGGTGAACTTGAAGAAAGGGTCATTTGGGTTTATGAAGTCAGGAGATGAAAAAAAAAAGAATAAAAATGAGTGAAAAAAGCCAACTGAATATATGAAATAGCATCAATATACTATATACACTTATGGGAGATATGCACTAAAGGAAGAACAGAGAGAGAAAAGAGCAGAAAGCTTATCTGAAGAAATAATAGCTGAAAATGTCCTAAATTTTGGTAGAGATATGAACATCCAGATATATGAAGCTCAGAAGTCCCTAAATAGAATCAACACAAAGTGGATTACACCATGACAGTTTATAATCAAATTTTTAAAAATCACAAAGAGAGAATTTTGTAAGCAGGAAGAGAAAAGCAACTCATCACATACAGGGGAAAACCCATAAGGCTATCTGGTGAATCCTCAGCAGAAACCTTGCGTGCTAGGAGAGAGTGGACAATATATTCAAATATCTGGGGGAAAAAAACCTGCCAACCGAGAATACTATATTCAGCAAATGTGTCCTTCAAAATAAGGGAGAGATAAAGACTTACATATACAAACAAACGCTGACGGTGTTCATCACCACTAGATGTGTCTTTACATATAATGATAAAGGGAGTCCTCTAAGTTGAAACAATAGGATGCTAATTAGTTATGGAAAAACACACAGAATGTATAAACCCCCTGGTATAGGTTAAATATGCAAATTAAGAATACACTAATACTATATATATTGGGGATGCACAAAACACTTTTAACTCTAGCATACAAGTTAAAAGACAGTTACTAAAAATAACTATAGCTAAAATAATTTGTCAATGGATACACAATATTAATAGATAAAAATTGTGACATCAATAATATAAAATGTGGAGGGTTAGTAAAAGTGTAGAAGTATGCATGTGATTGAAGTTTAGTAGCTATACGCTTAAAATTGACTTACAAGTAAGATGTTTTATGTAAGCTTCAGGCTAATCACAAGAAAAAACTATAGTAAGTACACAAAAGATAATGAGAAAGGATTAAATGTATACTACTAAAGAAATGATAAAATCATGAAAGAGGGCAGAAAAACAAGAAAGAAAAAGAACTATAAATCAGAAAACAATTAACAAAATGATAATAGTTAAGTCCTTTCCTACCAATAATTCCTTATAATGTAAACGGATTAAAAGATAAAGAATGGGTGAATGGATTAAAAAAAGGACCCACCAATACTGCTGCCTGCAAGAGGCTTGTTTCAGGCTAAAGGGCACACATAGGCAGAGCATGAGCAGAAGGAAAAAGATGCTCTGGGAAAATGGTAGCCAAAAGAGAGCAGGGATGGATATACTTAGACAAAATAGACTTTAAGTGAAAAACTGTCACAAAAGACAAAGTCATTTATAATGTTGATTCATCAAGAGGATATTACAATTATAAGTATATGTGCACCTAAAATTGTAGCTCCTAAATAGATAATGTTTACAGATATCAAATGTTACAGATATCAAGTGTTAACAGATATCAAAGTAGAAACAGATAGCAAAACAATAATAGTAGGAGACTAACTGCCATAATTTCTATCAATGATAGATCACCCAGATGTAAAATCAATGAGAAAACAGCAGACTTGAATAATACTGTAGATCAAATAGATCTAACATATATAAAACATTCTATTCCAACAAAAGCACAACACACATTCTTCTTAAGTGTACATGGGACATTTTCCAGGATAGATTGTATTTAAGGACACAAAGTTTGACAAATTTAATTCTCCTGATCCCCATCACAATAGTTGGCAGGGGGCACTGACTTTTTAAAAATTCTACATTATACTTTGTTAATCTACTATATTGATTCACTATGCTAATTGGACCTGGTAGGGAGGATGTTTCAAGCACTTTAGTCATTTTTCTATGACTTCCATATTCTAAAATATTATGGCTTTAGAAAACTAATTGCAATCCCTTTTTATATATTTAACTCTTTAACCTAACCTTGTATAGTTCTATCTTGAAAAGTTAATTTTTTTCTAAATTTCTAATTATTTATTCTAGACTTATTAAGTAAACCCCAAGCTCTGTTAATTTCAAAAGATCTTCTCGAATATGTTAAATTCATGTGCAGTCTATTCTATTACCTATTTTCTATTTTGTATAGCTATTTTATCCAGTACTTTATGTGTTAATTTACAAAAACATATTTAAATTTATTTCCATTTTACTTTTTCTTAATATCCGTTGATATTCTTGTCTGTTTAAGCTTTCAAAAAATGTTTATTGTCTCATTATATAGGTTCAAGAAAAAACATGATAGATTTAGTAGTGAAATCACATGACTTCTACAAATTGGGGAAATTGAAATCTTTGTAATTAGACTCATTCATAATAGAAGTTTCTGCATTTATTTTATATATTCCATACATTATTATTATTTTATATAAATTATGCACATTTTTCATTGGGTTAATCACTAAAAACTTTGTATTATTCCCTCTGTGGATGCAATCTATATTAACTAATAACATATTTTATTAAGAAACATGAATGAATAAAGCAAACTAGGAAATAAACTGTGGAAAAAATATGTTGTAGTTTGTATGTAAATCTGTACTTTATAAATATATATATACTTTAGTGTGTGGAAAGGGAGAGAAACAATAATAGTGAGGGTCCTTGACATTACACGGAGAAAGAATTGAAAAGCAAGAGTAGCCTGCACAGATGAGACATTACAAGTTTCTTCTATTGGAAAGTTTTTCATGTGGATAGAATAGATATATTTGTGGTCATGAAAAATACAATTGTACCATGAATAGAAATCTCAAGGTCACAGTTGTTGAAGAGTATTCTGTTAAATTCATGTAAAGCAAGCAGAAGCTGCCCTAGAAAGTTAATGGGCTAATTCCCTGCCCTTGCATTGTGCAAAGGGAGGCTGAAATCGCTTGGAAGGGTATTTATGAAACAGATGCTAGGTAGTGGTATTTTGAATTTCTTTCAATTGTAAATCATTGATCTTGTGGTGTAGGTTATTTACTCTTTACTTTAATGTTTTCCTAATCCCACACACAAAATTGATCTTAAAACAGCATGGTAGATCATCATTTCCGTGACTGCATTACTGCAGCTCTTAGTTCAGTAGGCATTTTGCTAGTAAATGTAAAGTTGCACTTCAAAGTAGGATATCCTTTGAGGACACAGTCTTATTTAAATTCCTTCAGAGTTTATTTTAAAACTAATGGTTTCAGCTTATGTTTTGGATTTGATTCACATTGTTAAATACTTGATGCAAGTTGGAAAAGCCAACTTTACATTCTTTTGCTTGTGAGCAGAATAAATTCCCCAAGACAAAAACCAAGAAGGATGACTGACCTAACTCAGCTTTTGTGCCTTTATTTGTTCAGGAAGTCGAAAGTGCCATGAGTTTGATTAAATCAAATAAATATGTTGGGGTTGACACTTTGTGTAATGCATTCATTTCTCTTTGTTTGGTCCCTCTTCTAAGCACTGCCAAACCTGTTGTCATGCAGACACACATGACCATTTGCTGGTAAATTATTACTTTTTGGAAACTGAGTGGACACTAGTTCCTCATTTAAAAAAAAAGAAAGTTAATTCGAATGTAAATACCTAACAGCCCACTCCTGTTTGTGTTTCGGTTGGGTGGTTTAAATGGTTTATGAACTTTGTTTTCGTCACATGCAAAATTAGCTGATTTCATTAGCCTCCAACTCAAAACTGGTAACTTCTGTTGAACACAAATTGAACAATTTTGAATCTCTTGGCACAGATTTAAGAAAATATTTATGTATATAAGTGCCATTACTCCATACATTTCCAACCATTTCTCTTGGTGGCATAGTTGAGTAAAACAAAACACATACTAGTTTTGTTCCGTAAGATTCAGGCATCTGTTGAACTCTTACTACACTCCAGGACCTATGTTGGTGTTGGGAAAGAAATAAAGCTAGTTTCTTGCATAACATTGTTTAAAATGACAATGAGCATAATTCATTGTCCCTCAAAACAAAACCTAAGAGCACAAGAAAGGGATTAAGTACCATAAGGTTTCCTGACTGAGAAGGAGCATCTTTCACTGCGAGAGATTTTGTGAGCTCAGAAGGAAATAGGGTTTGAACAAGGTAGGGGAAAATGAGGAAGAGGAATTGAGGCTTAATAATAGATAAGTAATCTGCTTTCTAGGTGAATCAAATGCAGTAATAAATTTTAAAAGGCATATGCTTCAGTCTGCTATAGGGCGAATATTACCCTTTACAGCAATTATTTTTATAACTAAATTAGGTCATCCAGAAAGGCTTGATTTTTCAGGGACACTGGAAGCATATATCACTATAAAATCTCCGGAGAAGCATGACCTGATACTGCATATAACTGAGACATTCCTGCTTCCTTCAGGGAGTAAATCAGTTGATTTTCAACTATTTTATTCACTTCTAATTTAAGTGTCCTCCTTCTAAGTGGTAATTTGACCCAGAACATCTCTAAAATGTCTGAGACATTTAGCGATTCCTCAAGGGGCTGTTACACCTGTGAGTCATGATGAATTCAGGAGGCAGGACAAGTTAATGACTTTTGGAAAAAAAATATATTTGATGTAGCAGGATTCACTTCCAGGAAATCACTTAGCATAAAATCTAAAGGTCAGGAGGATGGAAAGTAGCAACATGATTGCCTAACACCATTTCCTTTCATGTTATATAAAGGAAAATGTCTGAGAGCTTATCAGGAAAGATGCTTTTACAAACGAACATCAGAAATGCAGCATGATACAGTCAAAAGAAGACTAGGTTAGGAATTAGGAGACCTCAAAGTCAGTTCTGGCTTTGATACCCATTTCCTGTATGACCGGTCATATCACTTCTCCTCCTGGGGCCCCAAGTTCCTCCTGCACCCGATCAATGGAAGGCTTGGAGAAGATCAACTTTAAAGTCATTTCCTATTCTGACAGTGTTATGATACCTTATCATGCATTTGATCTTTATAGATTTTTAAGAGTGAGAATTAAGATGTAAGCCTGATTTGAGGTTATAGGCTTAACAAATTTGGAAACTGCTTTAGTAGTGAATTGTGCAATGCCAGATCATGATTAGAATTGCATTAGAAATGAAGTTGAGAAGATCTGAAATAGATCACTTGGTAACAAACCAGTGTCTAAGAATCTAGCGTTGAAAGAAACAGAATTTATTAATAAGTAACAGTTTGAGGTTTTGCCCTAAATTTGAGGTGCTGTTTGAAAGTCTTGAACTAGCATCTATGTTTGAGAAGCATAAGCCTAGCAGTGACTACTAGAAATTAATTGACTAAAGATTATAAAGTTTAAAAAGAAGAAAGTGACTAATTGTACTGACTTTAATGATAAAAATTTGGTTGATTATATTTAAATGGCAGCCTAGAAAACTGATTCAGATATGGGAAATATCAGATAAAGCTCTTAAAAATATCTGGCTGACATATTTATTTTATAGATAGAGAAACCAATGCCCCACAGAGATTTTTCTCTCTCTCTCTACATATATAGATAAATAAAATTAATATGTCTATAATGATACATATGTACTTCTCAGAGAGAGAGAAAGGGAGAAAAAAGGGAGAGAGTTCATTTTCTAAATATATTACAGAATGAAGAACTAAGAATAAGAATGAAGAATTAAAGCAGATCGTCATCTTTTACAGCAAAATAATATAAGGCCCAGTCATGCCATGGGTCATAGCTGTCACAGGGAATCATGAGAGTTGTCTAAGGTGGACTGCCTTCCCCAAGAATTCCTTGGACAAGTATCACCAATCACCTTCCCTTCTAATGATGAAACAGTTGACTTTGATTGGCCTTAGCTCTGTTATGGACCTTCTTCGGTTTTTGTATCAAACTTCAATGGATATTTTATAAATTTCAGCTTCAAAGAAATATCAAATACATGAAATATATATATATTTAAATATGTATATTTAATATACTAGTGATAAATGCAGGTGACAGGAAGTCATCTGCATGTGTATGTATAATAATAAAAAAAGACTGCAGAGATATAATTAGGATAAAGTTTAGCCTTAGATAATGGAAATTATGTATCTATATTACTCTTTTTAAAAATGAACTGCATATTGTAAATTTACTCTGAAAGTATAGTATTCTGAAAATATGTGTGTGTGCTGAAAAAATAAAGAGCTCAGATTGTTTCTTAGAGGAACTACTGTTTTCAGTGGGTGTCCATAGGGTTTCAGTGCTGAATTCCAAGTGGTCCTCCAGTACCTTCAGCACAACCTCTCTCAGGAAACTTTTAATCTTTTCACTAGCCAGAATAGCAGAAATGTCAGGAGAGACCTTGTCCACAGGCATGTAGATCTGACAAATTTAAAAGGTCTAGGAAAACATTTAGCAGCAGAAAAATCAGAGAGGCTAGCTTTTTGATCTGAATATTATTGAATAGAAATATTTGTCTTCCTGGTTTGAAATTGAATACATGTAAATTTATTGTAACCTGTGAAATTTTAGGTAAATTCCAGGGACTTGGTTAGCATATTAGCTGTTCTAAAGTTATCTGTGTTTGAGAAAGAAATTCTTGAAGCTATAATGACCTCACTTCAATGGGCTGATAGATTCACAAATATTGGGCCCAGTGATAAGAGTGGAGCAGCAAAATCTCTAGAACTGGACTTTGAGTTACACCCAAAAAACTGAACTTCACGATAGAGAGGAAAAAAATACTAATTTTAGAGGGATAATTCAGGGAAGCTTCATAAATGTGGTACTGATTGGTTTGCAGCCTAACTGGAATTTTACCAGGCATATAAATGAGGAAGTACCTCCCAAAAGAAAACTGTGGCATGGGCAAAGATACAGGATGTTGAAGGCGCCTGACATGTTTGAAGTACAGTGCAGAGACTGGTTACAAATAGGCCTGGAGATACGAGTCGAGACAAAAAGAAGAAAGAGGCTTACTGGCTCAGGCATTTAGATTTTATCTCATAACCAATGGGGTACCAAAAGAAATTTATAAGCATGGGAAAGGGACATCAAATCTGCTCTTTAGGAAGATAGCTTTGGAGAAACAGCAGAAGAAATCTGCTCTTTAGGAAGATAGCTTTGGAGAAACAGCAGAAGACAGAGTGAGGGAAAAGCATCTGAAATGAAATGTAATGTTCTTTTGCAGAAGTTCAAGTGAGAAATGATTATTATTTTTTTCAACTAAATCACTAAAAGTAAGAATAGAGAACAGAATTTCTGCAATATAACAAGTCATATTTTGTGCCCTTTGGCACAAATCTCTTCGGATTTAAATATAGACAGTGAAGAGCAGGCTAATGCCCGGGAATTTTCTGTGTAAAAAACAAGTGGATTCTATACCATTTTTCAAGACTGAGAAAACTTGATTATTGCGAGCCATCAAATTTGCACAGCTACATTGTCTCTTTCATTTATGAGTTGTAATTTATATATCCCTATTATATACCAAGTATCAATAGACCTGTAGGGTTGCAAATATTTCTCTGCCAATAGAAGAGTTTTAATCTATTTAGGGAGATGGATATGGATCCAGTGACACAGGAAAGAATGCAATGAGACCTATGAGATCAGTATAAAGTACTGCATAGTGCCAAAAAGAAAGACATTGATTTTAACTGCTTGTGCACTGGGTCTATGTCTCTGCAATTAAACTGTGAGCTCCTTGAGGTCAGGTCCTGGGTGCTACTAAGTCTTTGCATTTGTGAACCTTGCCCAGTATCCGACCCCTAGCCAACATTCAGAAAATGTTTACTGATTGTAATTTGGTTGAGAATAGATTAACAGAGAAGCTTGATGTACACAAACTTCAATAAAGAGTGTGTCTTAATCTCAATTTTCTTATAGTCTAATAGAGAAATAAGGTGAGTGAAGAATCAGTTTCAAAAGAATGTGGATAATAAAAGCTAATGTACGGACAAAACTAATTCAGAAGAAATGTAGTTTTGTATGGATACGTCTTCTGTGAAGTGAGGAGTTGGTTTAATCAGACATGTTTCTGGGAGCTTAACTCAAACACTTTGAATCAGAGTTTTGGAGGGAAGCACCTTGCTCTTTATTTTTTGTTTCATAGGTTATCCTGATAAAAGTTATCTAGTTGAAAATGAATGTTAAATGTAATAACTTGCTAGGTGAGATGATACAATCACTTTCTCATTTAATACAACCAACGAACCAACAAAATGCACAGGTAAGATTCACCTTCTCTGCCTACCTGGCCAGTTACAACCTAGGATACATCTCCTTAAGTTCTGATGATTCTCCCTCTAATTAACTTTAAACAAACCATCACATACTTTTTATATAAAGGCAAACTTCCTACCTCATCATGACATCTGTACCTTTTATAAGATTTAATTAGCTCACATGAAAAACACGCCAAAGAACTTGATAAATTCAAAACATTTCATTTTTTAAAATGAGACACCCTCAGATACTTTTGCTTACCAATCATTCACTGGACCCTTTTGCTTTTACATTTTTAAGCTGTTTGTAAAATTTTCTCTGCCCCTATTTACTGAGTTCAGTCATAGCTTGTAGCACAGACAACAGACCCCAGTGTGGGTGCTTCTCAGCATTGCTCAGTCCTGTGTAAACCTACTGGCTGTCACCACAAACCCTCGAGTAGCCAATTACCAGCTCCTGCCTCCCAGGATCATCTTCAGAAGAAAGTTGGAAAGATTTGTCCCTAGCTAGTATCTCCAACAGTCCTAGTTATTGATGCATGTTTTATTCCTCAAGAGTCTTGACAGGGAAGTCACACATTTCAGTTGCGAAGGTTGCTCGTGAAGACATGCTGCCAAATCTCTGGATTTTGATGGGGTGTTACTGGGGTGTCCAGATAAGCCATGGATGCATGCTCTCTGGACATACATGATTCAGAAGCACTGGGAGTTGAACTATTTGGGTTGTGAACATACCAGTCTTGGACTTGTACTGCTAAACTCTAATTCTTGAAATAGTGGGATTTCTGATCAAGTGTTGAAAAATCCAGTAAAACACTCCGGACTTCCAAGCTCAGCTCCTGTTAGAAACTGTGTTTTCCCTGGGCTAGATTCTCCATTTGAAGCCAACGTTTCAGTCCAAACAAGAAAGGGGACTCTCTCTCATCTGCATCTAGATTTCTTCACTACTTCTCCCAATCCAATAGGTATACATTTGTTCTGAGTCACTCTGGATGACCTTTGCATGGAAAGAATATTTTCCACACCCAACTTCACAACACCCCCAAGAAAAGATATAAAAATTATTTCTCACAATGCAATAAAACACACTCTTAAGAAAAAAATGATTTCATAAAGTTCAAAAAAATTTGGAAGGTGATCATTCTTGAAATACAATATTAACATTATCAAAATTACTATTATTATTGTAATGATAGGGATGGCAATTGCAGTAGTGTTAATTTTTCAAAGTGAAAATGTTGGTGTTCAGGTGAATGATTCCTTCTTGGACAGGCAGATATTGGTTGAAGGTTCAATTCTGAGGGCAAATCTTTAAAATTTGGAAGCTACCCTTATTTTAGAACAGCTGGTATTTTCCTTAGAACACTGTACTATCAACCATTTAAGGACAAACATCTGAAAGAGTTACTGCATTTTTCTCAAATCCTTATTCTCTGCAGTGTCATTATCATTTCTTGAATTTGAAAATATTTTATATAAATTTTAACTTAACATTCATTAGAATTCTGTTAGGTAGATATTATTATCTTTATTTTGCACATGGGGAACTGTGGCTCAGGGACAACATGTGACTTGGCTGATAAAACAGTCTGAAGCAGTGGAAGCAGGATTAGGACACACAATTTCTAACTTGAGCGCATTTATTATGAAGAATTTATCCAAAGCCAATAAAGTTGTACAGTAGGAAAACAGGTAAATAACATGAAACTAAATCAGCCCTTTTGACTTAGTTAACTGTCTAACACCCAAGTTTCCAAGACCATTTATTGCATAGTTACTATATATCTCTGGAGACTGTATCTCTTTGTAACACAAAAGGCTATTTCATCCTTAGATTGTTTTCTTTATGAAATTTAAGTTTTCATTCCAGGGAGAGAAATGTTTAGTTAGCGATGTACTGTTCCAGGATGAAAGAGAAATAGCAGACTTGGGACCAATGGTGGAAGTAAGAATGCAAAACTTTTATCTTGAGGAATTTGGGGATGTTGCTGTTGGAAGAGATTGTTATACAGATACTATTACTCAAGTCCACACAGGAAGCTGTCAAGAGCTCTTTCCACTGCCCTAGCATATAATTGAGATTTCCATATTATACTGACCCATGTGCCACTGAACTCCAAGAGTTAAATTTAAAATGCTGTTGCTCAGTTCAAGTTGAAATGAGCAGGTCAACCCTCCTAGGAGAAATAGAATTGGGATTATAATTTGTTGTGGCCATATGAATCTAGAAGGGTGAGTTTCTAACTCTTGTTTTTATGAGAAGTCATTCAAAAATTATTAGTTTTTGCCACATAATTACTAGTGTAAATACATCATTTATTAAAAATGCCAATACTCAAAAACACTGTTTTTAAGAGAAAGGACTAATTGTGATTTTTCAAATATAAGTTTATGTTAGCTGGTAAGTGCTTCAGTAGTTGTATCCACCACATTCACATTTCTATAACTGTAACTATTTGCATGAAGTTAGGTCTCTAGTTTAATGCAGTCATTATTATCAGTCAGTAAATAAGAAGCTTGAATTCCACTGTGATATTGGGAAAGAATTTTTTTAAAAAAAGCATTTCCAGTGGGTCCCTAATCTCAATCCACCAACAATTACTGAGCACCCACTTTTGGCATGCAGACCAGGGACCCTGGAGAGGTGGAATTCATAGGCCACATTCTTAAGTAGTTTAATGAAGTCTAATAAGGTGACATATTAATATAGAGCCCAGCATACATGCATATATGGGAATATGTCATATACTAATATGTAACAGTCCAGGTGAACAGCATAAACTAAAGGAGCTCAGGAAAGAAGAGGCTGTAGCTAACCAAGGCAAGAAAGGCAATGAGAACATGTCACTCTCTTTAAGAAGAATAAAGTCCACTATATACTTTATCTGTAAGAATGAACCCTAAAACTTAAGTGAGGACTGGAACTTAGGCATCTGAATCCTTGTTTAGCCTTATTTCCCATAACACTTAAAATCTTATTAAGACATAAGTTTAGCAAAACCTTTAGCATCTGATTCTCTCCAAAATCTAATTTCCTCTACTTTTCTCTCAATGTAACTTTGTGTCTCCAGAAAGAAATTATATTTCCTTTAGTATACTACATTGGTTTACAGAGAATATTTGGGGATGGACCCTGAAATATTCAAATTAAGGTTTAGATCATTGTCATTAATTCTTTCATGTCACACCATCATTTTCTCACCCAGAAAAGAAGGACTAAGCACTTTAAAGTTGGTATTACTTCCTATAGGTTGAATATTCTCTTCACTGTTCAGCCATTAGCTTCTTCTTTGTGAGGTGGGGCAACCCTTAGCAATAGCTTAGATCTTCCTAATTATAATAGCTCTTTTAGAAATCAGATTCAACAAATGCATTGAGTGGAAGACCCCCTCAGCTCCTTTGATAGTCAAAGTTATAGGAGTCACAATGGAAAGATCACTAATGATTCCACAATGATCCTTGGAGAAGTTATTCTGGTATTAGTTGGATTGGTAGGTCTCTAAAGTAGAGAGTAAGCAGCTTCATTAACAAAAAATAAAATTATGTCTAAGGGCAAAGATAGTCTCTGAACACTCGGCTCCCACCTGAACATGCAACAAAAAGCCACTAAGCTTTGCACTAAGCACTAGACACTAAGCATGCCGACTGTGTGCTTAGTAAATGACAGGCAGTAGGGAAACATACAGCAATTAAAATCATGGAATTTGAAATCACAGCCCATCACTGCCACTAACCAGTCACTAATCACTGAGAATTAACTGAGTAGACAGGCAGAAGTTCAATTCAGGGATAAGCAGATGGCTGGGGGAAACACATATCAGCATTTGAGTCTCAACTCCACCTCTTATTAGCTGAGACTTTGAGTAATTACTCAACCTCTCTGTGCTTCTATTTCCTCATCTGAAAATTGGAACTAATAATATCTGCTCAGTATGATTATGCTCTTAAAAGTAGAACCTGGCAAAATAATAAACATTGGATGAAAGTTTATTATTAGTGGTACTAGTTTATTTGACCCTCACCTTTATCTATAAAATGGAAATATAGATAATACACTTGCCTCTTAAGATTGGTATTATAATTAATATCTACCTACACATAATGATGTAGGTAAAACACTTAACACATATTATTACATGGAGCATGGACCTTTTAAAAATACATTTTAAAGTATGATTATTTGCCTGCTGTATTTGAGTGTCCCATTACATAACATGCACATGGATGAGGCTAACGGTTCTCTGAAGGTCGTCAGCCTTTTTCTGTAACTGAATTCAGGTTATGGCCATCAAAGCTCTTTCTGGTAATTCTCTTTTCCGAGGAGCAAAAGAGCCTCAAGTGTCATTCAGGAGATTAAGTGTTCTTTAAATAGTACAACTGGGCAAAAAAAAAAAAAAGGTTTACATGATTAGTAAACTCAAAGTATCAAAAAATTGTCCTCATGTCTGTTGGCTCTCTATTTTAAAGAAATGACTCTCTTGGGTGACAAATTTATCAAGGAAGTTAAAGGAAACCTTTACTTTGTAGTGGAAATAGGTAAGGAAGTAATCCTACAGGAAGAAAAATATAGTAGCTTGGTTCATAGGAGATGCTATTTAGATAAATCCACAGAGAAAATTCCATTTTCCCTTCAAAGGGTTGGCCCTGGTAAAAGATATTTCTAGGCTTGGTTTTTGATGATGTCTACTTTTTTCCCCATAAGCCATTAGCAGTAGACTTGTCTAGACAGAAACAAAATTGGTCAGGAGGTTTGCCTGGGTTACAGTCCCATGGGTTACTTACTTTCTGATGTAAGGGCCAAACTCTATTCTGGTACTGGAAAGGTCTATACCTTGCCTTAAACAGAAAATACTCAAATTCAACTTAAGAGAAAGAAAGAACCAGATATTGCAAATTTGGCCATCTCATCTAAACAGGTGACTCTTATGCATACAACAAGTAGCAGAACAAGAAGGAAGCAATGTATTTGTTCTGAAAGGATTTTTGCCACTTCACTGGAGTGGATAAACTGGAAATCAGATAACCATCATGGCTTTCTGACAGATGAGGTCAAAGAAACATAAACAGTGGTTTAGGATGTTCTACTGGACTTTCTTCTTACATGGTTAAATGTGTGCTTAATTAATTCAGAGATTCTTAAAACAATAATAAATAATCAGAAAACCTCTACTTTTTTAATCCATATAAATGATTAATTGCCTTAATGTGATTTTTGACTGAAAAAGTTGATAAAACAGTCAAAAGGAAAATAAACTCTGGCTCTTTTCATAGAAAAACATTCTCACGTGTGTTTCATTGACACATGACCAACAGACTCTTAACTAAAGAATAACAATTTTCTCAAACATAAGAGAAATGTGGTGACATTTACAGTGAACCATCTAAACCTAGGTTAACTAGAAGTGTATACGTGTACAAATATAAAATGCAACTTTTCTAGGCAATAAATTCATACCAATATGTTGACTAGTAATAGCTTAACAGATGGAAAATCTGTCTGCATAGTGTTAATAACAGATTGAGACTGGCCAAAATGTTGAGCTTCATTTAACATACTCTGTTGGGTGGAACAAAAACAAATATTAATCTTTTGGATTAGTTTAAGTGGGACTATGAATCCAGTTAGTTATTAAAGCATACTTAGATCCAATTTCTCTTCAACTTCATGGTACAAATCAATAGACAAACTTCTTAAATGAAGGACTCCAACTGTGATATCCCTGAAGTAATCTTTGGAGGATATTTTTAGGAAGTTGAACACATTCTAACAGCAAATCCTCAGGTGGAAGAATTAGGTAGACTTAACCCTAGAATATTAATACACATCACAAGCAGAATGGAAGCTTACCTTCTTCTTCTTCCCCTGAGGTAACTCTGGGAAACTAAGGCACCTACATACTAATCTCAGACTGCCATTACCAACCACAGACACACAGGCCCCCATGTACCTCAAGATAACACTTTAAAAGAAGAACTATTTGCCCTTTTTATTGGTTTCTCTTGGTGATATGGCTATTACTGAATGGTTCAAATGATAATTTCAACATAATGTTGCATATAATATTGCATATATCTATATTGACATCTAAAGATCTCAATCCATTTTCCCTTCCTCTTAATGCATGTGTCTGAGGAACATTTGACATAAGTAATGCTAGGGATGTTTCCTGTCTTTCAAAATAAAGGGACTTGGATGACCAAACATTATTAAAAGGAATCATTAGCTCTCCCAAACAACATTCTTCCAATCATAAAGATGTACACAAGCACAGACAGAGGTTTATTTCATGACAGGGAGATAAATAAACCTGAGATCAAAGAAATTATTTTTATAATTCTCTTAGGTATTCAGTCAACAAGTCATAAATCTTAACATGCTGATATTCTTTAGTGTGAATACTCTCTTGCCTCCTTATTGTCTCCATTTAAAAAATCTCAGTGGTCAACAATGCTCGATGGATGAAGTCTATCTAACCAAATGTCAAATAGTATTCATCAGTGCGGGGCGGGGAAGAAGCTGCCATACTGAATATCATTAGGGAGGAAAGCACAGATGTTCTACCTTTTCAGCAGTATAAGAGAAAAGAGAATCCCAAAGAGAAACAAAATATGAAAAGGCATATTTCAGATGACTAACTCTTCTTAGATAAAATGGAATGAAGTAGCTATGATGTCTGTTTTAACTATAGAATATCATAAATTAAAGATCAAGTAGATTACGTTGTTATAGCTATTGAGCAAGCCTGTTTCTTATGGGGTCTCTCCATAAGAAACACTTTGAGGGAAGGAACTATTGCATAGTCTGTTTGAATTCCCATAGCATTGTATGAGACCAGATACACAGCTGGTGTTCAATAAATATCTTGGATTAAATAATGCTATTTATCTCAGTGTTCCATACTTTAATATAGTATCTGACCATAGTAGGTGCTTAATTGCTTATGTTTTTAATGAATAAACTTTGGTGATATAACACTTACTACCTTTCAATTTCATGTGCATCTATTGCACATTCTGTGCCAGCATATGTTCATCCTTGGGTCCTTGCAAGAGAGAGGCTTCTTGGTTGTCAAAGCCTACTGCACAGTTTGTTCCTGATATACAGCTGTTCCAGTTTTATCCTTGCCAGTCATTGAAATATAACAAAACTCCTATTCAGTCTTCATCATAAGAGGGCCTCAGCCATTTAATGGGGAAAAATGCAGTAAGTAATGGAGAGGAGTTTTACCATTTCATCTTATACACACACTAGGTTAAAGAAATACAAGACAATAAAATAAGGACCAGGTGTCTACAATGACTCTAAGATAAGTGAAATGTGACACTGGACTCATTTTGGAAGAAGAGCAAACACTGGAACTCAAGCTCGGTTTCTTGAGAATGACAGAGTGTTCCTTTATGGGTTTGTTGTCTTTCTAGCTGTACAGTGCAAGGGAACAGGAGCAACAGGTCACAACACAGCCGTCTTGCTATGAGCTCCTTTAGCAAAACCCTCTTTGCTGAGGGAGGCCAAGAGGATGGTCTTAGGGAAGATAATGTTGGTATGCATTTTTTATATTTGTCCAGTAGGATGTCTCAGCTATGAAAATGCTTCATTGAGAAAAGACCAAGATATTTCACTGAGACATATATGTAAAATTATGTATCTAATTAAACTAATATATAACAAACAACTATTAAGTACCTACTATGTACTTGGCATGGTGCTTCTGATTGTATATATAATCTCTCTCTTTATCTTATTAAAAATCCCAAAGGATACAGATGAAGAAAATGGGGCTTAGAGAGGGATTCAACTTGTCCTACATTACGTATCTACTAAGTGATATGCTTTCCATTTAAACTGGACTGTTGAAATGATCTCTGTTAGATGGAGATCCTGTGTTCCTCTCTTCTAACACACTCACACGCCCATACACACACCATTCTTCTTTCATTACTACCAAAATGGTTATATGAATGCAGGGATTTGGCTATATGCTCATTATTGTTAAAAAAAAGATTTTTAAACATGATTACTGACCTTGCTGTCACTCCCCTGCTGAATATTTATCAATAGCTTTCTACTCATCCTGAGAGAACGAGCTCTGTTCAGCCTTTAAGGTGCTTCATAATCCAGCCCCAACCTGAAACTCCTCCTTTTCATGTATTTTATGCCTCAGCCAAACCCATTCCTACAATATATCTTGAGGGTTTTCTCAGGACTTTTTCACATGGCTTCCGTGATTTGAAGAACTCTTTACTCAGTTCTATAACTGACATACAATCTGAGGCTTCTCAACCGACACACTGGCAGCAAGAACAAAATTGAACAGTGCCTTCAAAATTCTTAGTTAAAGTAATGAAAAATCTAAATTTTTAATCCAGCCTTAAATGAAAATTAAATCAGAAAAATAAGATAAAAATACTTTAGTTCACAAAATCATTTTGTGAGCCATTCTCAGAAAAAGCTTCTGATTTTGTCTTTCATTTCAATATAGGATTTAGGTGACCCAGCAAGAGACAGGCAAGGGTGATTCTAGGATGACAACTAACTTGTAAGAGGCATAGAGAATGACAAGCCCAGATTTAAGTGATGCGACCCAGGAAAAAGAGACACCAAGAGCTCTCATCATTGAGATGCCCTTTGCTCTGGCGAAGCTGGTTCATGGTTTTATCAGCTCGTACCCTGTGCTGATGAAATCCTCACTCTTGCTGCTAGCCATGGCTGTTGACTGAGGATATTCACCCCACCATCCTGAAATTTCTGAAATTTGTGACCTGGAAGTCAGTGAGCTTAGAAGAAAAAAAATCAAACCATTTCACTCTGTGTATCCAGTGACCAGCTCATTTTCTGATCTGCCAGACACCAGACTGGAAATTCCTGTATTTCCCAAAACTCAGTTCATGCCTTTCCCACTCAATTTTCCCAAAGAAACTCTTAAAACATCAACGGAAAGGTGGAAACTAAACTATGACCCAGACTTCACCTAAGTTACCCTCTGCTAGGAGTCTTGTTCTCGTGACATGTGGCTCCTCTTACAGAGTTGTTTGTGCTTAACTGATTTCTATATTTCATATTAATATGAAAATAGTTTTTAAAAATTGAAAAATCATTGAGAAAAAGGAATAAGAGATGTGAAGTATTTAACATAGTGACTCATATATAGTAAGTGACCCAATAAGTCATAGCACAATTGTTATAATTTTATGTATCACTTCCCTTCTCAGTTATTTTTTTGGAACACAGTTTAGGTAAAAAAATCTTTCAAAATAGTCATATAATCTTGATTATGTAGCACATGTGCACAAAATGTCCTCTTACCACTGAGGAACACAAGCAAATTCTAACTTCCTTGAGATGTTAGCAACAGTGAAAACCCGATGGTATTAATGTCCATAAATAAGGTATATATTAATTATAACAAATATATCTGATGAATGACCTATGTAAAGAGTTTAATTGACATTAAAATAATTGTGTTCACATAGCACATAGACATATACTATATAAAAGATGTAGTAGAAAAAAAAACTACTCTAACAATCAAGAGACCTTGAATCTACTTCTGAATCTGTTACGACCTAATTCATGAAGCTTGGTAGGGTCCTTTCCCTCAGGACAGTAGAATACTTTATCTGCAAAATTAGAACATTGGTCACTTGGGCTAGGAAGTATATTTCCTAGAATTCATTTCTCTGATGGTCTTCGGCTAGAATTGTCAAAAGAAGAACTTGCCTGAGATTTGGAAGGTCTGAGTAAAGCATGTGCCATGACTGTTGGAGGGCTGTCTCAGTATGGCTTAACACAGACTGCTTGTCTGTGTTAAGCAGATGTAAGAGTGTCCAGTAGAACTCAGCTTACGTGCACTTTCTTCCTCTCTGCTTAGAGGTCACCTTTGCCACTGCCAGCCCTGCTGTCCAGGCCCACCAACAGACTTGGCTGCAAACTCAGACATATCAGCTACAAAGTGGCACAACTTCCTGAGAAGTGATTTCCATCAACTCCCCACCAAACTCCCCCCTTTGTGGTCCTGATACACAGACTGAAATTGTTTGATAGCCTGGATTTCCAAAAAATCTTCTGTTTGTCCATTCACATCAGTGCTTAAGGTGGACTAGTCAGTGACCTTTTCTCAGATCTTCCAAATCCCCTCTGGACTGTCCCTTCTTCAGTTCCTCCCACAATTGGGTAAGGTCTAATTCCTTTAATAAATCCCTTATTCATGTAACACCTATAGTGACTCTGTTTCCCTGACCTATAAAATGTGTTGATGAGCTGTAGGACCCCCCACTAAATGGGACATCTTAGGATTTTCAGATTCCATTCCATATGATATTGTATGATCTATGCATGTCTCAGTAAATAGTAGGAGCATATTCAAGCCCTTTCATCTATTTCTAGCAGACAACAGGGAAGTTAAGACTGTAAGTTTTCTTGTAACTTCCCAGAACACAGAGTATTGAGTTCTCAGATTTCAAATCTATAACCAATAAAAGATTTACAGTGACTGCATATGGATTAAGTAGACAAGCAGTCTCACCTGCATAATAGTATATATTTAGAACATAAGTGCTTAAAAAAGAAATTAAATAAAAAAATAACAAATGCTTCTATTCATGGTTCTTAAGTATACAAAGATAAAATAGAGATTAAAGATTTGTTCAATAGCCAAGACCACAGCTGAGCCCCAACCCCAGCTACTTCCCATTAGTCCTCAATTGTTGCAAAAGTATTTCACTTGTACCTAAAGGAACAATATCTCAGAAACTATTCTAAGACAGTAAATCAAGAAAGCTGGTTTGTTCACATTTTTTTCTTTTCTTTCAATTCTGAGGTAAACCTCCCACAGAGAAAGTTATACCATGTTAAGGACTCAGTAAAATGAATGAAAATATATTTATGCCACTCATGGATTACTTTCCTGTGGCATAATTCCAATCAGTAGCACTGGAGGAAAAAAAAGTATATGTGTGTGTGTGTGTATGTTTTATGGTTCCTTGACTTTATAATTGCAGCTGTTCAAACATTTCTTATTTCATGTTACAAAATAAGGATTTCACCAAAGCACAAAAAAGCAGCATATTTTTCTATCAGTTTAGCATTTGTCTTGGGATTTAAACAAAACAAATTAAGAACACGTGGTTTTCACAAGCACTAGTTTGGCTTCATCAAATCAATTTCCAAATTATCCTTTCTTTGAAGTCTCCTTCTGCTAAAAATATTACCAACTCATCTTTGCATACCACATTAATTAAAGAAGGTAGTATCAGCATATTAATTTACAGTTTAGAAAATAATTTTATGAACATAAAAATAGATCAGCAAAGTATAGAAGGGAAAGACTCCGGCTCTGGAGTTCAAAGATTCTTACCTTCTGTGAAGCAGAGTGGGTCAGGCAGAGGTGGGGATCACTTCTATATTGAACCTCAGATCTCTTAGGAAATTTCTGTAAGATGAGTTCACTCATGTGAAGGTGATGTGCAAAAGGTCTGAAAGGAGACAAATAAAGGATATTAAATTAATTTGCATTTTACAGATGAGGAACAGCTATTAAATGATTCAGCCCAAATTAAATACAGGCATATCGGGACCAGAAATCCAAAGTCTTGACTCCTAGTGTAATATTTTTTCAACTCCATCTCACTGCCTCTCTTACATTGCTTTTGCTTAAAAAAAAACTGCCCAAAAATAAAAAAATATATATTTTTAGTATGGACTGCATCATTTCATGTAGAAATTTAAAATGAAGCAACATATTTTAAAAATGAAGAGATTACGAGCAGGAAATTGGGACCCAACTTTTCTGGGTTGCGATCTGAGCTCTTTCCCTCAATAGAGTTGTGACAGAATACACCAATTAACTGCTCTGTGCATCAGTTTCATCCTTAAAAGTGGGATGAAATTAGCCTCAACATCATAGCTGTTTTGAAGAGATACTAGTCGGTATATGTAAAGCACTGAGAATGTCTGGTACATACAAAGCATTCAATAAATGTTACAAATTTTGTGTAAACAGTCCTATAGGGTCACTATGTAAATGCATCTCTATTATACTAGACTTGCCATCAATAGGGTAGCAACACCGCTGGTGTCCTTTTATCTTTAAAAGCACTGGGGATGAAGCAAGTCGGGCATGCGCAGGGCAGTAAGGGAATTTAGGGCCCATCTGGTCACACCAATCCTCATATTATCCAATAAATAACTATCCTTTCCAGCATCACCTATAAACAATCTTTCAGCCACTATTCAGTGTTTTAAAAGACAGAAAAATTCTCATCTCCAAGGAAGTTCTCTTACCATCTGACAGGAATAGATATTTAGAAAGTTTTTCTTTACTTTGAACATAATTTTGTTTCATAGTAACTTCTGTCCACAGGAACTAATTCCTGGCTCAGAAAGAACAGTAACATTTTACAATCAATAAGGACTGTGCAAAATACCATAAAACTTAAGTTATTAGTAAGTATTATAAAATAAGCCATATTTGGGTATTGTGAGATAGTCCTGACTTGAAGGTCCTGCAAACAGACATCTGAAGCTTCTCATCATCAGCTTTCACTTTTCACACTACATCTGCCCCATGCTTACTCTCATTTTTGGCTAAATACAAATGTCCAATTTATAACTTTCATAAATGAACCTGTAGTACAGTTTGAGTAGACATTTATTTCCTCCTACTCAAATTCATCTGCTGATGACATATTTGTTTCTATTTTTTCCCCTTCTGACCTAGGTTTTCATTCGTGTTGGGAGGAGGTCATCCAGGGGACATGCCCGCAGGTTGACTGGAGGGCTGGACTCTGGCAGCCATAGGCTCCTCGCCCCCTCCCCTGTCCTTGTAATGTAGCCTTGCCCACCATTCCCAAAGCTGAAGTCATCTCTAGAGTAATATGTTGTTGAGACCATTTGTATTGTAGTACATGTGACTGAATCCAAGTCCTCTACATAAACTATCAAGATTCCGGCAGCCGGGTGCAGAGACTTGCCTTGTGGCATCCAAAGCAAGTCTCAAAAAGTTAAGCTCCCTTGTTTTTGAAACTGCCACTCACCAGTCTGGAGTGGCCGGCCTTTTTCTTTGGTCTCTCCTTGCCAAAATGGGAGCCAGTTTCAGATTTCACCTGGAGGCCTCCCGAAGCTGCAAGCCAACAATCAGTGAGCCAGCCAGGAGGCTGAAGAAATGCATCTTGGGAGACAAGCATTTCCGGAGGAAATCCAGGTTGGCCATCAACTTCTATGTGGGGAGGGGTGGCGGTGCCTTAAATGCTCGTGGACCACTGTGTGATATGGGCATGCTCTGGAAATGCTGGCTGGTCTACTGAACTTGTTTGAGGGAATGTGCAGTGGCAAAGAAGGAAAACATGGTTGCGACAGCGGGCCAGCCTCCACAGTGGGCAGTTCAGCTAGCCTCCAAGGCCTAACCAGAAGCTGAAGCTCCAGTCAGAAAGTGTGAAGAACTGAGGTTAGAGAAGGAAGTACTGTTGTCCACTGCTTTGCTGGCTTTGGGCTGGCAAACAAGAAGGGAGAGCAGAATCATAAGTCAGAGGTCTGAGCATGCCATTCTGAAAAGCTAGGAGGGTACCAGCTGCCACTGATTAAGGTCCAAGAGCGGGTGACAAAGCCTGAGACTAATGGGTGGAATCTTTGGGAAGGTGAGGGGTGGAAAGAGGAGAATGTTGTGGTGATTGATAGTGAAATAGACAAAGTGCCCAGTGCTGCCCCATCTTAATACAAAGGGTAGTTTTAAGTAATAATTACCTTAGACTTCTGATAACAGAGAAATATACTCCAAAACTCCTAGGAGAAAAACTTGCATTCTTTCTCTGTTCCTTGAGGATGTACATCATATCATGTTTTTGAAATATAAATATCCCAGGAGATCAATAAAATACTGCTCATAGGGACTGAAATAAAATAAAAGGGGGAAAAAGCAGCTTTTTAAAACACAACTGCTATGGAAGCTCCTGAGCCCTAAATCTAGTCCACAGCCTCCATTAGATTCTCATCAAGGGCAAACACAAATCTTAAAAGTCTTCACAAAAATTGGTACAAAGCTTTAGCCATGTGACTGGGTAATTTTAATCTGATACAATTTGGTTTCAATAGTTATTTGTAAACTAGTGAGTTTCACATTATTGTATCTCATTCATGGCTAAATTCAAATAAAGTCTTTCCGACTCTCTTTAAGTGTGATTTATTCCTTTTCTTCTCAAGTGGAAAATGTAGTTGATTTATTTTAATCATTCTTATTCTCTATTTCATGTATTTATGCAAAATAATTTCCTCTAAATAGTTTCAATTTCATACTACATATTTTCATATGTGGTGCTATCGTATATTCAGTAAATAGTTGACAGGTCTCAGTGAGATATATATTCAGTAAATAGTTGACAGGTCTCAGTGAGATGACCGGCACAGCTGTTACGCAATTTAATTACCTGTAATTTTAGTTTCCAATTCCTCTTTAACCAAACATTTGCTTTTTAATTGTCTTTATTTCTATACTTTCCAAAAGGATACTATATCCTTTTGTCATTAATTTTATTATTATCACATTCTTGTTAATATATTTGATCTATATTATTTTTCCCTTTTTTGAGTTTATTGAAATGATATAAATACTTTAGGGGGTTGCAAAAAATATGTACTCTTTTTGTTACACTATCTTGTAGCTTAGAAATTCAGTGTTAGCTGCATTCATTCTGCTATTGTATCCCATCCATTTTTTTGTTTCTACAATTATTTTTTTATTTTTCAATTCTGATTTTCCTTTCAAAACTGCCTGTTCACTTTTATGAATGGATGTCCTCAAAAACGTCTTTAAGGGCATTAATCATACCTAGCTTTCTTCTAGTTTCTAAATTAAGACTTTGGAGTTTAGTTATTTGATTTGTTGATTGTACATATTTGAAATCCTGATTGACAAATACTGGCAGATGAAGATTTTTTCACTCCACCAGAAAATGTTGCTGTGAATATAAAGGCAGATCTGATCGAAGGCTGCTGGGATGCACTGCCATGTCTGCATTTCAAATCTGGAACCACTGCATTTCAAATCCTGGGACTTGAAGTCTGAAGATTTAATTTAAGGTGCAACTCTTGCAGCCTTGGGGTAGAAGCCATGGAGTCAAAGCAAACACACCATTGATATCAGAATGAAAAGATGAAAATGTTCCAGTCCTGGATGATATTGCTGTGTCACTGAATAAACAATCCTCTAGATGTCTTATTTAGGAGCTTGTTATTTTATGAGTTAACATATTTAACTTTTATATCCACTATGAGTTATGTTTTCTGTAATTAGAGCCAACATCATCCAAATTAATATACCACCTCCTACAATCTGTTTTCCAAAAATTATACATTACATCATGCTACTTTTCTGTCTACTTGTCTCCAATGGCTCCCGATCCTATTCAGAATAAAATTCAAACGCTTACCTGGTTTCCAAAACCTTACATAATCTCACCTTTGCTTCCTGCTATGCCTACCTTCTTACCATCTCTCACATGCCCTCTTTCAGATCCTCAAACATTTGTGTAAGATCATTTATGTCTTAGGGCCTTTGCACTAGCTCTTCTCTCAGGAATGTTCTTCCTCAGATCTTTAAATAGCTGGTTCTTTCTTGTTCACCTCTCTACTAAAATATCAGCTTCCTCAAACAACTCTTTCATAACTATCCCAATTAGAGCAGCTACCCAGTAATTTTTCTATCACATTAACTTATCTTAATTATTTGCACTGCATTGCCTTGATCTAATATGTTTCTTCCCTCCCTTCCTCCCTCCCTTCCTTCCATTGTCTGGCTTCCCTTTTAATAGTGTAAGCTTCATGAGAACAAGGATGTATCACATCATTTCAGTGCAGTATTCCTGTCACATAGAAGAGTGGCTGGTATTTAACAAGTCCTCGATAAATATTTGTATAATAAAGGAATGAATCTACCCATTATCTTGCAGAAGTTCTTCACTGTTCTGATCAGCTGGTGGTAATTTTCTCCAGTTAATCACACTGCTATGAATGTATTTTTATACCTGTTTCATCATTTTAGTAAGATTTTGGAAGAATAACTAGATAAAAGTATGTATTTAGAAATATTTTTATAAGAATCAGTTTCCCTAAAAGTAATCATCATTACCTTTGAACATTTTAGTATGTAAACACCACTGTTTACCTTAAAGTAATATGATTTATGATTTTTTTACACTTCTCAAATTATTATAATCGCAATTCCTGAACAGAAACAGAGAGCCAGATAGGAATATCATACATGAAGCAAACATACAGAAGGTGCCCATTTAGTCCTTCCTATTTTAGAGTTATTAATTTGTTGTCAGTAAATACAAAAATAAGCAGACTCTAAAGCCCAAATATGAACTACAAGAAAAATATGTTAGTGAGAATGCAGCCTGGTCCCCAAGTTGTTTTTACCTAAGACAAAAGAGTGTATTTCAGTGATTGCCAGGCTTTGTACATTGATCATAATATTTTTCAAATAAGAATCAAGTATTTTATGTTGTTACATTAAGACATGTATGCATATCATCATTATTGCTATAAAGGATATTACAACATCAAATATTGCAAAAGATATATTTAAGAATAAAAGGACACTCTTTTAAATGAAATACTTTCAGTTTTGTGAAAAATTTACTTCACTGTTCATATCTTTCTCATTTTGCAATGGACCAGTGGAAAACTTCTCAATTCTAATACTACTAAAAAAATTCCTGGGACTTGAAGTCTGAAGATTTAATTAAAGGATCAACTCTATACTGTGTGACCATGAAAAATCACTTAACTGTCTAGAGACCTAAGTTTATCTCTTTATATCCATCTAGCTAGAGGAAACTGAGGATCAAATGAAATAATCATCCCATTAAATATTTTGTAAACTATTAATCTATAAATATAAATTATGGATTTAATGGAAGACGTGGGAGAGAAGGGAATGGTGGCTCTAGTCTTTTCCCCTGAGGAACTAGAAGTTGCTTAAAATTGAAACAGGAAAACTAAGTTTTGGAGAAAAGATCAACAGTTTAGTCTTGGACATCAGTTGGAGGTATACATGAACACTCAAGTGAACATATTAAGTAGGCATTTGGATATAAGGATTTGTAATGTAATGGAGGGATATAGCCTGCAGGGATACAGCCTTAGCAACTGTTACCCTATAGGTGGTTTTAAAATTCATGAAGGTAGAGGAAATCACCAAGGAAATGAGGCAGACACAGGAGAGAACAGATCCCATATCTGTGCCCCTGGGCGTGATACTGTTCCGCCATCAGAGAGAGGCGGAACGCAAAGGCCGCTGACGATGAGCACTCTGATGACAGAGAATCCAGGGAAGCATTCTGCTGAAAACCAAGGGAAAACTTTTCCAGAAACAGGTTAGAACATCTCCTTGACGCTCTTTGTAATTCAGGCATATAAACTCAATATCCGCTCAGCCATGCGAAATATAAAACCGATACTTACCACTGTTAAAGAAGATAAAATATAAAGCTGTTTACAAAGACAATCCACACATATGCACATTAACATAAATTCAAAAATGTCTCTTGCACACTTGAAATCTGAGCATTCCAATGTACATAACCAGAAGGTAGAATTGAAATTTAACAAGGTGTAGGCTTTCACCCAGACAGAGCTTTGGGGTGCTCAGAGGAAGCATCAGTGAATGGCCCAGGAGTAGAATCAGTGGATACATTAAGTGACTGCTTGGAGATTTGGAAATCTAATTCATGCTTTGCCAATGGTCTTACTGGGGTGTGTTAGTGCAGTGAATCAAGCCTTAAGTAACTTAGCGATGTGACACACTGTAAACATTTTAATAAGGAATTTGCATGTGTATTCAAATGTTAAAATGATATTTTATCTTCCTAAAGGATCCTTTCCCATTTTGAAAAGACCTGCTTATGCCATCTTTTAATAGTGAAATCACCCACCATGATTAAAATAGGTTTTAAATCAGAAAATAAATTTATAGCAAACTGTTAGGTACTATACTGATTACATGATAGAAGGTACATGTGGTCATAAAGCTCTAAGTCCATCGCAACATCTCTGTTAACATCGGAAGGAGAATGAATATAAGGTAAACACCCACTACATTTTAACAACTCTTTTTTAAAATTTCAGTCTCGGTTCCAGCAAAACCTTGCTTTGGAACAGTTTGTCTTAGTGTGTCCTGGTGCTGCCTGATCCTATTGACATAGCTCCCCTTAGTCTTGAACTTTCCCCAGGTTAAGGAGTTGTTGTTTACCTCCCTCACTGCTGACTGCCGATGCCCCCCAGTGGTCATTGTGGAAACAGAGCTAGAAAATAGTGTCCCAATTCTGCAGTGGACAGAGAGAATATGAAGAGTAACTGGTACTGAGAAACTGTTGCCACGGTGTTACAGCTTGAGCCAGTTTTCCTGCTTTATTTCTTATTTGCTTCTTCTGGAAATCAATCTTTCTTGATATTCTTTCCAAACATTGTCTCTTTCTTGACATTTCTAAAGCAGAAATCTGTATCCTCCATCAACGAGATCTTGACACAGATTTATATGCTTAGAAAGAATTTATGGCCTAAGGGGCAGGCAAAGGCAGACAGTGTGGATGCTATTTTAAGCTCACATAGATCCTAGAACAAAGTAGAAGATTATTTGAAGAAATTTTCATTCCTGGAGAAGATATGCAAAAAACAGTATTCACAACATTCTTTTCCTAAAATATGTTGCCTAGTGACCAAATTGCATCAATTGACAATTGATCTGGTAGGAAACTCAATAGATGGTCTGTCTGACTACCCTTTATGAGGAATAACGATGTGCTTGTGAAGCTCCTCTACCCAGAGGAGAGGGGTCTGTGGAACGAAGAAGTGATAGAGGTAATGGAACCAGGACAGGAAAGAGCTATGCTTGATAGCATAAGAGAGTAATGGAGAAGTTCAATGAAATCTGTGGCAAAAACAATTATTTTTATTTAAAAAACAGGAAAGAATAAGAACATTTATGATAACAATAAACAAAGTATGTATATTTGCCAGGCTGTACACACACACACATATATATATATATATATATATATATATATATATATATATATATATATATATATATTAATGTGTTTAATCTCCACAACAATCCTGTGAGGAAATAAGTATTGCTGTCATTGTCCTTACACATTTGATAAAATGTATCAAAGTTAAGAAATTTGACCAAAACAAAAAGTAATCTGGGTCCAGAATCCATTTTCTTAAGAAAGAATATTATGAAAGAAGAAAATTAAAAACAATATAGAAAAGATAATATGGAAGTTTGAAAATAAGCAGTGAGAATATTTTTTAAAAAAATTAATGGACCCATATATATTCATCAGCTTGGACTGCCATGCCAAACTTCCAAAGACTGGCTGCCTTAAGTAACAGAAACTTATCTTCTCACAGCTTTAGAGGCTAGAAGTCAAGATCAAGGTCCTAGCTGCTTCAGTTTCTGATAGGAGCTCTCTGCCTGGATTGAAGACTGCTACTTTCCAACTGTGTACTCACATGGCCATTCTTTTGTGACAATGTGGAGACATATAAGTAGGGAGAAAGGAGAGAGAAACAGGGAGACAGAGAGGGAGATCCAGTGTTTCTCCCTCTTCTTATAAGAACTCCAGTCTTCTGCAATTAGGGCCCCACCCCATGACCTCATTTAGCTATAATTACCTCCCTAAAGGCCCTATATCCAAATATAGTCACATAGGGATTATGGGCTGAAAATATGAATTCTGGGGGACACAATTCAGTCCATAGCACCACATTTTAACCTAAGTGAAATAAAAAGCTATATGAGATATTGAAAATAATATTTTTTGGATATGTGCAAGAATATGTATTGCAGCTTTAGTCATAGTGATGAAAAAACACAATAAAATTGAAAAATAAAGGGAATCCTCCTTAATTGGGAAATAAATGAATAAATGCCAGTGTCTCCATGGCATGGAATATTATACTGCCTTTAAAACAGATGAAGTAGAGTTAGCTGATATGAAGGGTAAAGTTAAATGAGTAAGAAGAGCTGTGTATATAACATGGTCATATTTTTATATAAAAACAGTAACAAAAATAATCCTGTGCATTTTCTACTTCTTTCTATTGAGATACAATTGACATATAACATTATATTAGTTTTAGGTGTACAACATGATTCAATACATGTATATATTGCAAAATGATCACCACAATAAGTCCAGTTAACATCTATTCCTTAAAAATCATACTCTTTAATGTAACTGTGCAATACATAAATTTCATCGAGCATAAGTGATAATCTACAACCAATCCAGCATTCAGTGAGAGAGCAGATCTGATTCCTAGAAGGAACAATTAACAAAGGAAACTTGATCAGTCTTAGATGAAAGCCTGAAACTCAGCTTCTTGAAGCAGATTTGTGCTATGATGCTAGGAAGGCCCTAAAAGGTAGATTAAACTAAAACTTGATATGAGTATTTTAGATTTGCCTTTCCAAATTTGAACTCTTCACTTCCATCCCCCCAAAAATCACTTTCCAGTGAAAGGTGTCTGTTTTTCCTGCCAAATAGATACTGAGATAAATATTCAAGTGATACCAGAACACACAGAGGTATGGGAAAATAGAAAAAAAATGGAAAAATGCCAGCTAAGAATACATTATAAAGCCAGTTACACTATGGACAACTGGAACTAAATACTTCCAGGGAACTCTAGAACAAAGTTCATGGGTATCTGAGGGAGAGGAAGCTGGGTTATTGATATGTCATCTCCCCATATGTCATTGTTTGAGAGCTGCTTCTGGGCCAATAATTATGGTACTTCCAATTTGCCTGGAGTGCAGATCCATTGTGCTCCCACAGTCAGGGGAAAAAAAATCCTGGGGCATGCACTAGCATGTATTCACAATAAGTTTTGAAGTAAAACCATCTTCTTTAAACTGTTGCTCATCACCACTGCTCCAATCTATTTCCAAGTTGTACTGTTTCTATGTCCTTTAAATATATCCTGAATTTAGCCATATCTTAATATCCACACTTCTACCAGGCTGGCTCAATCACCACCTCTTGCCCAGACTATTGCACATTCTATCAGGCCTTCTTCCCTTCAAAATGCTTTCCTCCAGCTTTTTCTACACATGGAAGCTTCACTGATATTTTTACAGGATAAATATGATCATGCCTTTTCCCTGCTTACAATGCTTGATGTTCCCTCAGTGCCATCTGAATAATGTCTGAATTTGTTAGCATACTTTGGACTTCTTAGCACGGTCCAGAAAGTGTATTTCAAGTGCTTCCCCCTGCATACATACAAAGAAACTCATACCACTTGATACAATGCCTACTGAAAGTCCATATGGTTTGGCAAACCTATTCTTGGACTAGAAAATGGATCTCTGTAACCTTCTCATGGTTCCATCCCCTCAGAGAAAGTATCTTAAAACAGATACTTAAAAGGGAACATAAGTATAATATTTCCTTTGATAATATTTTCTTAGCGTGATACAAACAAGCTTAGCATCACAATCCCTTTGTATAGCATCATTGTTTCTTGTTATGGTGATAATCAATTCCATACTTTCTCTATTGCTTGAACCTCAACACAAAGATGATTTTACATTTTTTCTTTTTAGGTCTGAGAGAAATTTTTGCAAAACTTTCCCAGGCAAGCTTATGTTGAGGGGTTACATTTTGAGGATAAGTCCCTAGTTTGGAAAAATATTTAAAACTTATTTATTGAAAAAATGCTAGAATTGAAAAATTCAGAAGGTTGTGGGTTAGTCACACCTCAAAAAAATACCAGTCTCTGATTCCCTTTTCTGGGTAGAGACTGGGCCTTCAATGCCTCCTTTAAGACTGCATGCAGTGGGGGCCTTACATATGGCCAAAGCATAGCATAGCCCTGTTGTAATAAGACCTTCTATCAGGGACAAATTGTTGAAAGTGAAGGTTTTGGTTTGAGGAAACCCCAAAAGGTGAAAATTGATCCACATGTGCCAACAAAAGGGCATTATTGGAATGCTAAGATCTATATCTAACCCCTTAAAAATAATATAGAACTCAGGAATGGAGGAATAACCTTTCTCCTTTCAAACTCTGAATAAATTCAAACTCTGAATAAATAAAGGGGCATATTGTACATGATCTAGCCCCTGATTATTTAAATTCATCTGTTACCATGCCCCTTGCTCCCAATCTACCTTTTTTTCTTTTTCTTTCTTAATGTTTCAGTCAGACTAAGCTACTCATCATTTTCTAGAGCTTTTCACTGGCTCTTACCTCTGCTGCCTAGTACTGTCATCTACTACTTCCATCAGGATTGCTTACCCATTCTCTGAGTTTTACTTTAAATATCACCATTTTTAGGGAGGCTTCCTGAGCTTCCGAAGCCTGGGTGTTGCCTTGGATAATGACTGGAAAGAAGATGCTGTATGAACTACAAAGTTATAAATATATATAGATGCTAAGTAACATGAATATTACTCAATAAATTGCATTTATTGTTTCAAATTATTTCTGTAGTGGCAACTGCTCCATATAGACCAAAAATGTTTGGAATTCAGAGCAAATATGTCCTAAAAACTCACTTTGAGACTTCTTTTGTTGTAATATATTTTGTTATTATACCAAGTATTTGTTTTATATAGTCGTTTGCTAAGAGTATTAGTTGCAGAAGAGTTGTAATTCAATTTTAGAGTTTATTTTTTTAGGATATGCAAGGAGGTCCACAGCAATGCGAAAAAAAAAATTTAAGAACTATTAGGTGGCCTTCAGGCATCTACCACCAGGTGGAGCTAAAAAAACCTTTTTCAAGCTGTTTTATATACACAACCTATATGGGAAAGAAACGGGGTAACACATATGATGTCATTTTTCTGTTCTGAATCCACATTTTGAATGTTCCAGTAGATTATTCTCAGGAAAGGTGATTGCCTGCCATATTTGGGGGATTTCTTCAATTTTCTGTTTTCCCCAAATCCTCTTAAAATTCTGGAATGGTACAATTTGAGACTGTATGTCAGAAATAAAGCAAAGGCTTTCTTTCCAATAATAAAACCTGCAAGCAAATAAACACCAAAAAACTACTCCTGGAGAGGTAACTACTTTGTCAAAGATTTGAGTCTAAACTTTCTCTGTCTGAGAGCTAGGGCCAGCCTAGCCCATTAACTTGCCATGCAAGTTAGTGGTTGAAACTGGGTGTCCTGGGAACAGCCTGGCATGGTTTCTAGCCCAGCCTAGTATTCAGGACCAGAGGAGCCAAAGGAAAGTCTAAGCCCAAGTCCTGGGTGAATTCTGGAGCTTAATGTTTATGAAACCTAATTTCCATGTAAGAAGCTGAAGATAAAGGCTGGTATCACCTGCTCCATCATCTTGTTGATGCCACCAACTATCTTTAGTTATTGTGATTATTGGACTTATCCTATCACCCTTACTAGTTTACATGTTTATTTTTCATGTATGTATTTTCTGTTTATTCCTAGCACAATTACTGGTTCACAGTACACTTCATGAACATTTGTAGAATATGAAATATCTAGTGCCTGGTTTATAGTAGGTGCTCAGAAGTGTTTGCACATAACTGGTTTGGATGAAGCATTATAATGTACAGCAAAGCTTGCCCTTTAGCCTTCAGCATCAGGAGTCATTTCTTTTAATCTCCTAAAGCTGGTTTAGTTAATATGTCTGCCCCAAATGTTCACTTGCTTATAGGAATAGGGAATCTATTCCTGGAACAAACTAAACTCATAGGCTCCATGAGGGCAATAGCTTTGCCTATAGCACCTCACTGACATTTATTCATAGAAGGAAACCACCCTAGCATCAGAATGAGCTGAGCAAGCTGTAGGTGTTGCAAAGTAGGACTCCAGTCGGGAAACCCACACAGCACACACCAACAAGAAACCCTTCAGTTAGTCTTAAACTAAATGCACAGATGTGTGTGGGGAATTCCTTAAATAGCAGGGGTGGGTTGTAAGTTTAGACTGTGATATCTCAACTGGGTGCTGTAGGGGTGTGGATAGGGAAGGAAAACTAAAAGTGCAGGACATTTTAAGTTGGAACATTATAGTTGAAAAGAACTGGATACCCAATATTTAGGGGATATCATACTTCCCTTGATATAACATTTAGAAAGATAAGTGTACACACATGCACACACAATAACTATATTACATTATGTTCCCCTTGTTGTTGGACAAAAAAAAATGCAGGAATTTTCAGATTTCCAATGCAAAAGAAAAGGTAAGAAGCCACAGACATGAATGCAATTGGAAGTTAAAACAATATACGATTTTTTTAAGAGGAAAATTTGATATATAGTGTTCTGCCTGGGAATCAAAATGCATTTGGATCTGAGAAACAAGGGGAGGAGATAAGATCCTTCCCTCTCCCCATTCCTTCCTGTGCCCCAGTTGCATAATTGGTCCTGCTTATCATTACACTGTTAAGTCATTGCCAAATTAGACTTTCTGGTTTCTAAAGGGTTAATCACTTTCAGCAAGGCCCACAAAAAGGTTTCTCATGAGCTGGAAACTGCACCTACTACCTGCATTCTTCTGCCTTCTCATACCAGTGGGTCAATAGGCAAAGTAAGGAATTGATATGATAAGGGTGCAATCAGCTCAGATTATCAGGAGGAGTGATGTTTTCTGTTCTCTAATGTAGACAGGAAATAGTATGTTTAGAACTGTGTGTTTTTTGTATACCCAGAAACATTAGTTATTGGACAACAACAGCAACTATAGCCCAGCAAGGCAACTGAGGGCTGAGACCACATTGGGAAAGCGACAGCCAGCATGCTGGCTAAGGATGAGGAGACTCCAGGATGAACAGTGAGAAGGAGGAAAATGGTAACAAATACTAATTACAGCCTCACTACTGCATTAGGGACTGAAGTATATTTTAAAAACTACCTTGCCTTAAATCTTAACATCTAAGTGACATTAAGTGGCCAATATCTAGGAGGAGATTTGTTGGTAGACTGGAAAATAGTGAAGGCATCTTGTTCACCCAAAAATGGAGACTCCATGTTGGGGTATGGCAGCCAGGTATAATATACTACATGAGAGATCTGAATGGTGTACCGGTTGGTCTCCAGTGGCTCACAGTTAGGACCATTTCCGATCCTCTCAAGCTTACCTCTCTCTTGTTATGGTTATAGCTGTGTGGCTGCACAACTTCACATATATGAAATTTCACAGTACCCTGTATCATACCCACATTGGCTACTTCTTACTTACCACCTTGGACCTTTCCTATTATGTTGGGATGGGAAGCTGTGGGACTCTACCTAAACCAACATATGTATAACCCAGAGGTGTAGGGAATTAAAAAACTTATATGGGAAGTATTTGCCCAATAGAAGACAGTTGGAGTATAAATGATTCCCTTTTACTTCCAATAAGAAAGTTGTCTCAATTATGTGGTTTATATGGCTTCTAAGAGGACAGTGCCATAGGATTGACCAGTCACTCAGTGGTAAATTATTCAATAATACATCCTGTATCAGCTCTCCCCTTGTTCCTCATTCTTACACCATAGGATCTCTCACCCTAATAAAAGCATAATATTTATGTTTTTTATATCTGTTTCAGTTTCCTAAAGAACCCAGGCTAGGACACATGGACTGTGCTTTAAGTCAATTTCCATAGATGGTAATTGGTTCCTATCTTACCTGAAGACAGAGAGCTTTGGAGCCCTTTGAAAGTCAGCCCTTGTTTTCAAGAATGTTTCACTTTGTGAACTGAAGTCCGTGACCACATTATCCAGTAAACAGTTCTTCAAGTATTTTAGGAAAATCTGCACTGAAATTACATCTCATACCAGCATCAAAAAAGAAATTCCTAATCTGGCTCTGCCACTTGTTCCAGTTTTAAGGCTGCTTTTCTGCCCCTGTTCTGAAGAGGAAACAAAGACAGAGGAGCAGAGGCAGACCGAGTAAGGTGATCCTTACTGACCAGGACAACGTGACTGTACAGTGCAGATGGGTTGCGAAGCAGGGTAGTCGCTTCCTGCCTGAGTTATCTGAACTAATTTAGACAATCTCAGACAAGATCAGCATCATCATCACAACAGCGATCAAACCCCATTAGGTTGATTTAGAACAAAAGAGGTTCTGTGTTAGAAAGGGCTTCGTAAAATATAAATCTCTGTGTAGATAAAGTTACTGCTGTTATAACTATTCTCAGTCTAGAGAGTCTTAGTTACTCTCCGTGGGGTCTCTTGGGGGACGGAGGGGCAATATGAAATTATAGGGGAAGCATGGATTTTGAGGACACTGGTACCTCAAAAGCTGAAGGAAGGTCTATATACACGTCCCTTTGTTCCTCAGAGATTCAGGTTCTTCATGAGTAGAATGAAGATAATAAAAAAGACTCCCATACATATTCCCCCCAGAGATGGTATGAAGATCAGTAAGATAATGTTTGTGAAAACTTTATTAACTACAAAGAACAGGAAAAATATTGTTATTAATATTTTCCTCAATCATCTACTAAGGTATTTTCCTTGTTGAAGAAGTGAGTACTCTGCACTCTACTTGGCTAAGCAAACAACAAATATATAATTGCCTCCTTGAGATGTTGGTAATTAGGTCGAAGTAAAAACTTACTTTTTTTCAGGTTTTCAGAATGAAAAATCTTTCTACATTTCTATACTAGTGGACTTTAAGATCACCAAAGCCTGTTCTCTAGCCCATTGAGAACAGACACATTTGGTTACTTATGATCTATTTCTTCAAATACCAAATTCTTTAATACTATAACAACTCTAACCCAGAAATGGAGGACAGCTGTTTTTGAGCTGAGAAAACTAAAAATAACTTCTAAGCAAGTAATTTTAGCCTCTCTGTATTTTAGTCTTGCATAGCTTTAACTTGAAAATATGAGTGAAGGGACATATTAGTAGAGGCTGGAGGAGAGAAGATAGAGTACAGATTGAGTTAAAAAATGGGGTGAAAACAGTGCAACCCCATGACATTTTTCCCTAACTCCCCAGAAAGTAAATATTTTTGTAATCACACAGTACGTATTCTTCCACAGGGATTTAAAACAAAATTTAAATTTGTCTAAAATAAATGCATAACTCTTCAAAATCCTAGCATGAGTTCCAGTTTCCAGTTCCCCACATAAGTAGCTTGGAAGTGACCATTCCATCCCAACAAGAAGAAGAAGACAAAAAGAACGAGAAATCAACAACTCTCCTTAGATCCCTAAGGGAGGAGAGCACATAGGGCAAACCACTGCAGGGAAGAGTGAGAGACTGATGTGAGCACAGGAGTCACGACTTACCAGACCAGAGGCTCTGGAAATGGAAACTGCCCCAAGAACCGCTACTAGGGCGAACCTAAGCTGTACCTGAGAATCGCCAGAGGCTCTGACAGCTCTGTACAGCACTGAGAATTCAAAGCTCCAGGGGCCACAGTCTTAGGGCTGCCACACAATACCATGACATTTACCTCCAGGAGCTTGACCAGGTTCCATAGGAAATAGGGGAAAAAAATACCCTGGGCTTCCAGAAGCAGCAGCAGGAGGAGGAGACGCGGAGGAGGAAAGGAGCCATTTTGCAATGTGCCAGAGACTCTGCTCACCTGAACAAGGCCTGCCTTCAGGGGAAATCAGTAAACCCAAGTTTAACCTGCTGGGGTATTACTGGAGTCTAACTGAGCTGCAGAAGAGAAATACCTAACTCAACCCCACTCTAGCCATCATATCCCACCTCAAGGGGAGGAGAAAACTGAAACACCTGTGAGGTTCACAGTCAGAAGGGGCACAGGCTAACTGCAAGAGGGAGCGCTAATCAGAAGCTGTAGAACACCTCCCTCCCTCCACACCTACCATCACATTACTAAAGGTCTGCACAGCAGTTCCCTTTTACTTGGTACCTCATGGAAAGCTGTTAAGAAAAAATTACAAGGTGTATCAAAAGTAAAAAAAAAACACAATTTGAAATGACAAAGCAAGCATCAGAACCAGTTACAACAGGACTAGTGGAATGATCAGACTGTGAATTTAAAGCAACTATGATTAATATGCTAAGGGGTATAAGGAACAAAATAGATAACATGCAAAAACAGATCTAAAATGTAAGCAAAGAGACGGAAATCCAAATAAATGACCCAAAAGAAATTCTGGAGATAAAGAGGAAACACCATAACAGAAATGAAGAATACTTTTGATGGGGTGATTAGTAGACTAACATGGCTGAGGAATGAATCTCTAAGCAGGAGGATATATCAATAATATCCTCAAAAACCAAAAGGCAAAGAGATCAAAGACTGAAAAATTAAAAAATTAAAAAAACAGACTATGCAAGAGACTGTGGGACAACTCTAAAAGATATAACAGATGCCTAATGGAACTAACAGAAGGTGAACAATGAAAGAAAGGAACAGAAGTATTTGAAGCAGTTAGTGACTGGGAATTTCCCAACTTAATGTCAGACTACAAACCACAGAACCAAGAAGTTCAGAGAAAACTAAACATGATAAATATAAAAAAATCTATACCTTGGCACATCATTTTCAAATTACAGGAAATAAAAAAAAATCCTGAAAGAAATCAGAGAGAAAAAAACACCTTACCTATAAAGAAGCAAAATTGAAAAACTACACTTGACTTATCTGAAATCATGCAGGAAGAGTGGAATGAAATATTTAAATTGTTGAGGACAAAACCAAGAGCCTAGAGTAAGCCTAGCAGTAAGGCAAGGCAAGGGAACAAAAGGTACACTGTCTGGCCAATGGGTTTCAGCCCCAGGCAAGTTCGCTGTGGATTCAATGTGACCAAAGAAATTGACAGCAAAACGTTCTTTGGGGTGAAAGGGTTTATTAACCGGCTTGTTCTCCTGGTGGTAGGTCGAGCACTAGCGTCTCTGCCTCTGCCCAGAGCACTGGGCCGAGCTTTCTATATAGCGCAATAATAGCTTATTGCCTAACGGTGTGGAAGTGGTAGCCTAGCAACAGGCCAGTTACATCATCAGATGGTTTAAGTTCAGTAAGGATCCTGGCCATAGGAACCCCAACTTCCCCACATATACTGACTGATAAAGGAAGACATAAAACTTTCTTTGTTTACAGATGACATCATTGTCTAAACAGAAAATCTGAAAGAATTGATGAAACACCATCTGGAACTGATGATTATAGCAAAGTTGCAGAAGTCAATATTAATATACAAAAGTCCACTGCTTTCCCATATATCAGCAATGAAGAAACAATTTGAAATTAAAAACTCAATACTATGCGTATTAGCACTAACAGGTGAAATAGGTATAAATTTAACAAAATATTTACACGATCTATTTGCAGAAAGTACAAAACTCTAATAAATGAAACCAAAAAGAAGTAAATAAATGAAGAGACATTCCAAGGTCATAGATAGGACAACTTGATAGTATCAAGATGTCAGTTCTTCTCAACTTGATCTATAGAGTTAATGCAATTCTTATAAAAATCTAAGTAAGTTATTTTATGGATTTTCGCAGACTGATTGTAATGTTTATATGGAGAGGCAAAAGACTCAGAATAGCCAACATAGTACTTCAGGAGAACAAAGTTGGATAACTGACAATACCCAAGTATAAAACTTACAGAGGTGCAGTAATCAGAACAATGTGTTCCTGATGAAGGAATAGACAAATAGGTCAATGGAGCAGAATAAAAAGTCTGGAAATAGACCCACATAAACTGAGTTAACTGATCTATGACAAAAGAGCAAAGGCAGTCTCTCCAACAAATGGTGGGAGAATAACTATATATCCACGTGCAGAAAAGTGATTGTAGACACAGACTTTACACCTTCACAAAAGCCAATTAGAAATGGACCACAGACCTAATTGTAAAAGGCCAAACTATAAAACTAGATAATAACATATGAGAAAACCTTAATGACCTTGGTGATGGTCATGATACAACATTGAAGGTCTGACCCATGAAAGAATTGATAAGCTGACTTCATTAAAATGAAAACCTGAGCTCTGTGAAAGAAATTATCAAGGGAGTGAGAACACAAGCCACAGATTGGGAGGAAATATTTTCAGGATACATCTAACAAAGGACTGTTTTCCAAAATAGCAAAAGAACTTTTAAAACTCAGAAATAAGAAAACAAACAGTCTGATCACAAAGTGGGCCATAGAACTTAAGAGATACCTCACTCAAAAAAGATACACAGATGGCAAATAAGTAATGGAAAGACAATCCATATCATGTTATCATCATCAGAGAAATGCAAATTAAAACAATGGGATACCACTACACTCCTGTTAAACTGTCAAAAGTCTGGAGTGCTGACAACACCAAACACTGGTGAGGATGTGGAGTAACAGAAACTTTCATTCATTGCTGGTAGGAAAGCAAAATGGTTCAGTCACTTTCAAAGGCAATTTGGCATTTTCTACAAAGCTAAAGATGCTCTTACCATATATTCCAGCAAGTGTGCTCCTGGCTATCTACCCAGCAGAGCTGAAAAATTACATCCACACAAGAACCTGCACATGGATGTTTTCAGCAGATTTATTTGTAATTGCCAAAACTTGGAAGCAACCAAAATGTCCTACACTAGGTAAATGGCTAAATAACCTGTGGTGCATCCAAAGAAATATTGTTCGGTGGAAAACAAATGAGCTTATCAAGGCATGAAAAGACATGGAGGAACCTTAAATGAATATTACTAAGTGAAAGAAGCCCATATGAGAAGGCTATATACTGTATTTCTCCAATTGTATGACATTCTGGAAAAGCCAATACTGTGGAGACAAAAAATGATGAGTGTTTATCAAGTTATGGGTATGGAGAGATTAACAGGCAGAGCACAGAGGGTTTTTAGGACAGTAAAAATATACTCTATGACACATACTACATATGTCGTTATTCATTTCCAAACCCATAGAATTCACAACACCAAGAGTAAACCTTAAAAACAATGGGCATTGGGTGATTATGATGTACAAAGGAGGTTCTTGTTTGGTAGGAGAAATTTCTGTACTTTTATCTCAATTGAATTGTAAGCATAAAACTGTTCTAAAGAATAGTCTTTAAAAAACTTATCACACTACCTCAAGAAAGAAAAACAATCCTATATGAGCAGTCTAAACTCACAATTAATGAAACTAGAAAAAGAAGAACAACTGAGGCTCAAAGTCAGTAGAAAGAGGGACATAAAGATTAAAACAGAAATAAATAAAATTGAGATGAATAAAACAATAGAAAGAATCAATGAAAGCAGGAGCTGGTTCTTTGAGAAAATAAACAAAATAGATAAACCCCTAGCCAGACTTATCAAGAAAAAAAGAGAGTCTACACAAATAAACAGAATCAGAAATGAAAAAGGAAAAATCACTACGGACACCACAGAAATACAAAGATTTATTAGAGAGTACTATGAAAAATTATATGCTAACAAACTGGATAAACTAGAAGAAATGGACAACTTTCTAGAAAAATACAATCTTCCAAGGCTGACCCAGAAAGAAACAGAAAATCTGAACACACCAATTATCAGCAATGAAGTTGAACTGGTAATCAAAAGACTATCTAAGAACAAAATCCCTGAACCAGATGGCTTCACTGCAGAATTTTATAAAACACTTAGTGAACACCTAATACCCATCCTCCTTAAAGTTTTCCAAAAAGTAGAAGAGGGAATACTTCCAAACTCATTCTATGAGGCCAGCATCACTCTAACACCAAAACCAGGCAAAGACACCACAAAAAAAGAAAATTTTAGACCAATATCCCTGATGGACATAGATGCAAAAATACTCAACAAAATATTAGCAGACCGAATTCAAAAATACATCAAAAAGATCATCCATCATGATCAAGTAGGATTTATTCCCCACATGCAAAGATGGTAAAATGTTAGAATGATCCATCAACATCATCCACCACATAAACAAAAAGAAGGACAAAAACCACAATGTCATCTCCACAGATGCTGAAAAAGCATTTGACAAAATTCAACATCCATTCATGATAAAAACTCTCAACAAAATGTGTATAGAGGGCAAGTACCTCAACATAATAAAGGCCATATATGACAAACCCACAGCCAACATCATACTTAAAAGTGAGAAACTGAAAGCTTTTCCTTTAAGATCAGGAACAAGACAAGGATGCCCACTCTCTCCACTTTTATTCAACATTGTACTGGAGGTCCTCGCCATGGCAATCAGACAACACAAAGAAATAAAAGGCAAAAGGCATCCAGATTGGTAAGGAAGAAGTTAAACTGTCCCTGTTTGCAGATGACATGATATTGTACATAAAAACCCTAAAGAATTCACTACAAAACTACTAGATCTAATATCTGAATTTAGCAAAGTTGTAAGATACAATATTATACACAGAAATCTGTGGCATTCCTATACACTAACGATGAACTAGAAGAAAGAGAAATCAGGAAAACAATTCCATTCATGACTGCATCAAAAAGAATAAAATACCTAGGAATAAACCTAACCAAGGAAGTGAAAGACCTATACCCTGAAAACTACAAAACACTCTTAAGAGAAATTAAAGAGGACACTGACAAATGGAAACTCATCACATGCTCTTGGCTAGGAAGAATTAATATTGTCAAAATGGCCATCCTGCCTAAAGCAATCTACAGATTCAATGCAATCCCTATCAAAATACCAAGAGCATTATTCAACGAACTAGAGCAAATAGTTCTAAAATTTATATGGAACCACCAAAGACCCCGAATAGCCAAAGCAATCCTGAGAAGGAAGAATAAAGCTGGGAGGATTATGTTCCCTGACTTCAAACTCTACTACAAAGCCACAGTAATTAAGACAATTTGGTAGTGGCTCAAGACCAGAACCATAGACCATGGAACAGACTAGAGAGCCCAGATATAAACCCAAGCACATATGGTCAATTAATATATGATAAAGGAGCCATGGACATACAATGGGAAAATGACAGCCTCTTCAACAACTGGTGTTGGCAAAACTGGACAGCTACATGCAAGAGAATGTAACTGGATTATTGTCAACCCAATACACAAAAGTAAACTCCAAATGGATCAAAGACCTGAATGTAAGTCATAAAACTCTTAGAAGACAACATAGGCAGAAATCTCTTGAATATAAACATGAGCAACTTTTTCCTGAACACATCTCCTTGGGCAAGGGAAACAAAAGCAAAAATGCACAAATCAGACCACATCAAGCTGAAAAGCTTCTGTACAGCAAAGGAAACCATCAGCAGAACAAAAAAGGCATCCTACAGTATGGGAAAACATATTTGTAAACAACATATCCAACAAGGGGTTAACATTCAAAGAAAAGAACTCATGTGACTCAACAACCAAAAAACAAATAACCTGATTAAAAATGGGCAGAGGATATGAACAGACAATTCTCCAAAGAAGAAATTCAGATGGCCAACAGACACATGAAAAGATGCTCCACATCACTAATTATCAGGCAAATGCAAATTAAAACCACAATGAGATATCACCTCATCCTAGTTAGGATGGCCAGCATCAAAAAGACTAAGAACAACAAATGCTGGCAAGAATGAAGAGAAAGGGGAACCCTCCTAAACTCCTGGTGGGAATGTAAGCTAGTTCAACTATTGTGGAAAGCAATATGGAGGTTCCTCAAAAAACTATAAATAGAAATATCATTTGACCCAAGAATTCCACTCTTAGGAATTTACCCAAAGAATACAAGTTCTAATATCCAAAAAGACATATGCACCCCTGTTTATTGCAGCACTATTTACAATAGTGAAGATATGGAAGCAACCTAAGTACCTACCAGTATATGTGGTACATATACACAATGGAATGCTATTCAGCCATAAGAAAGAAACAAATCCTACCATTTGCATCCAACATGGATGGAGCTGGAGGATATTATGCTCAGTGAAATAAGTCAGGCAAAGAAGGACAAGTACCAAATGATTTTCCTCATTTGTCGAGTATAACAACGAAGCAAAAGAACAAAAGAGCAGCAGACTCACAGACTCTAAGAAGGGACTGGCCGTTACCAAAGAGGAGGGGTGTTGGAGGGTTGGTGGGGAGGGAGGGAGAAGGGGATTGAGGGGTATTATGATTGGCACACATGGTGTTGGGGGGATCATGGGGAAGACAGTGTAGCACAGAGAAGGCAAATAGTGACTGTATGGCATCTTACTACACTGATGGACGGTGACTGCAATGGGGTATGGGGGGGACTTGATAATATGGGTTAATGTAGTAACCACATTGTTTTTCATGTGAAACCTTCATAAGAGTGTATATCAATAATACCTTAATAAAAAGTAAATAAATAAAATAAAAACTTATCATATATGTTTATTTTATCCTTAAGCCAGTTTCCTTTTTGGAAAAGAAAATACTATGAGGTACAGAAAAATTAGAGAAAATGGGCCACAGTTCTCACTTATACTGACCATAATTTCCATATAACTAAACTTAGCAGATATTTTTCAGTATTTAATTTACTTGCCTTCTAATCAGTCCTTGAGAAAGTATCTTTCTTTGGACTTTGGAATACCATGTTCATACCTCTATGATCCTTCCTTCTTAATCTTCCAGATTCTTGATGCTTTACTCAAAATATACAAAGTGAATTAATTTATGACTCAGTTTGAAGTACTCTTTCATTTTTTCTAACTTCAAACTTATTTTTAAATGATCTCATTTTTACCAATGGATTCAGCTACCACCCAATAAGATCTCAGTGGAATTTTCTTCTGCACTCGAGAATCTTAAAACTGGCTGCCAACTTGACATTTCTAATTGGATAGATTAGGTCTAACTCTGAGCCTATGACTTTCAACCAAATTAAAACAGACTACAATAATTCAAAAAATAAAAGCAAACAAAACAATCACAGCCCCTATTTTACCATTTTTTAACAGATTCCTCCCCATGTGAAGGGAACCCCTTTTCCCTGTCTACACCCAGACCTAACCAGTCCCCACCCCCTTACTTCCTAACGATCCCTTAGATCTGTGTATTTTGTTTCAATGTAAATACCAGCTGATCTAAACTAAGTTATTTCTCATTTATACCATTTTGAAAATAGTCCCCTTATGAGTCTCTCTTCTCTACTCTTGTCCCTTCACATAACCACTCTTCTTGTGACCAGAATGATTTTTGCAAAATAGTAATCATCTCCTTTCCTTGTTCAAAAATTTTTTCATGGTTCTCCACTACTCTCAAGCTAAAGACCAAAAACTTAGCACAGTCTGTAAGGCTCTGCATACCCTGGCCACTAGTAATATTTCCAGCCTGTGTTTCATTTTGGTTTTCATCACTCTGCTCCTGCCACACTGACCTTTTCTCATGTGTCCATGAGAACACAACAGTTCCTTCCACCAAAGTTTTTGTATGTTTTGTTCCGCAGAAGTGAAAAGTACAGCACAGGGAATATAGTCAATAATATTGCAGTATCTTTATATCTTAATAGATAGTAACTACACTTATAGTGGTTAGTATTTCACTATATATAATCGTTGAATCACTATGTCATACACCTGAAAAAAGTATGATATTGTTAACCAACAATACTTCAATAAATACATATATAATAAAAGTTTAAAAATAAGATAAGAAAAACAAAATTTATATGAAGATGTAAAGGACTTAAAATGCCAAGAGTAACCCTGAATATAAAGATGAAAAGTGGAGAGTTTATGCAACTGATATCAAGATTTACTATAAAGCTACAGTAATCAAGGCAGTGTGGCATTTGCATAAATATAGACAAATTGATCAGCAAACAGAAGGGTAAGGACAGAAATAGATCCACGGTTAGACAATTGATTTTTCAATTATAATGCCAGAACAGTTCAATGGAGAAAGATCAATCTTTACCACAAATGGAATTGGAATTACCAGATATTCAAAGAAGGAAAAATGAACCTCAACTTCTGCCTAAAGCTATATACAAGCTTTGCTTCAAAATGGGTAATAAGGCTAAACCTAAGTGCAAGCCAAAGGCAAAAAAAACTTCTAAAAGAAAACAAGATAATTTTTTTCTAACCTGGAAATATCCAATTTTTATAGATAAGATACAGAAATTGGTAGCCATGAAAGAAAAAATAATTAATCAGACTGCATTAAATTAAATATTCTATCCATAAGAAGAGCACTTTAAAAAATGAGTAAGCAATGCACATACTGGCAAAATATGTATACACACACACACATATCTATATAATGCAGATATAGTCAAATGACTATATCTGTATATATACCTATATATACATGCATATAGGCACATACCTGTGTACATACGTGCATATATGTAGATGATAAACCTGTATCCAGACTATATCAAGAACTCTAGTAATTCAATAAAAAATATTAAAAACAAATACAATGGAGTGAGGGAGCCAAATACTTGAACAGACACATGTAAATAGCCAATGGTCCATAAGCATATGAAAAAGTTCTTAACATGATTACTAAACAAGAAAACACAAATTAAAGTCATAATGTGATATCATTACCCACCTGCCTTTGTGGCTAAAATTAAAAAGCCTAACAATGCCAAAAATCGTCAAGGATGTGAAGCCATAAGAACTCTCGTACATTGCTTGTGGTTATAAAATACCAAAATCACTTTTGAAAAAGGTGTAGCAGTTTCTGACATACATAATTTCAAATTTCCACATATCTTATGACCAAGTAGTTATTCCTGTAGGTATTTATGCACTAGAAATAAAGGCAATTTTCTCAAAAAGGCTTGCATGTAATATTCATAGAAGACATTCTTAAAAGCCTCAAACTGGAAGTAACCCAACAATTCATAAGAGTACAATGTTTCTTTAAAATTGTAGTATATTCTTACAACAGAGTCCTATTCAATGATTAAAGATAACAAACTACTTACGCATGCCACAATATGGATGAATCTCACAGACATTGTTCTGAGTGAAAGAAGACAGATACAGAAAAAGAATATACTGTCTGATTCTATATATGAAGTTTAAAAAAAGGGAAAACTTGTTAAAGAAAATAAATAAAAATAAAAAGAGAAAAAAGAAAAGGTTGCCTCTGATGGTGTCTTGATTAGGGTGGTGAATATACCATTATATGAATATCTATATGTATGTATATATATATATATTTCTGTTTATGCATATATATATGAGTATATATAAAACTTCATCAATGTATTCACATAATGTGAATTTTAATTTATGTAAATTATACAAAAATAATTTTTTATACAAAGAGAAAAGAAATATTGCATAGAGTATAAAGTATAAACAACTACTGACTTCTCACAAGAAGTCTTTAAAGCATTAAAGACTTGAGCATAACAGAACCATCTACCTTGAATTCTAAGTTCATTAAAAATATCTTCCAGAATAAAGATATTTTCAAACAGACAAAATCAAAGAGAATTTGTTTCCAGCTGATGTGTACTATAAAAGCTTCTCAAAATGCTGACTGAAATTATTCAGTCTGGAAACAAATGATACCAGATGGAACTCTGGATCAGCAGGAAGAGGGGAAAAACATCAGAGTGGTTAAATAACTGGGTAAATATAAAAAGACTTAAAAAAGTATCTTATTTTTATATGTAGTTTTAAATTAAAAATATTATTAACTATTTAGAACAAAATAACAATATGTTATGATGTACAAAATTTATGGAAATAAAATATAAGACAACTGGAGTATAGTGAGTGGGAAGGGGTGAAATGGAATTACAGTTGATCCTTGAACAAGATGGGTTTGAATGGCATGGGTCCACTTATACGTGGACTTTTTATCAATAACTATATTTGAAAGTTTTTGGACATTTGTCACAATTTGAAAAAGATTTTTTCTTTTTCTAGCCTACTTTGTTGTAAGAATATAATATACAATGCATATCATAAAATATGTGCTAATTGACTGTTTATATTATTGGTAAGGCTTCCAGGGAGCAATAGGCTATTAGCAGCTTAGTTTTTGGTGAGTCAAAAGTTATAGATGGATTTCTGACTGCATGCAGGGTCAGTGCCTTCTAACCCCATGTTGTTCAAGGGTCAACTGTATATTGATCAAGATCCAATAAATTCTACAATGTTATTTGAAGGTAAACTGAGTACTTAAAGGTGTTTATTGTGATCTCTTGAGCCACAACTGAAATGTGTTATAAAATAGCTTAGCTAAAAAAAAAAAGCCAGTTCAGAAGATGAAGAGGAATACTAAAAACAGTGATTTCCACTCCCTTTCAAAAAAGGGGAGGGAAGAAAGATTAGAAGAAGAATAAATAGAATAAATGAAAAACTTAGATTGTATCAATAATTAAATTAAATGAAAATAAATTGAGCACTTCAATTAAAAGGCAAAGATCATCAAACTGGATTAAAAAGAGAACCCAATAATATGCTGTTTACAAGAAAACACTTTAAATATAGAGGACATCTGATTGAAATAAAAGGGTAAAAAAATGAAAAAGGTACATTATGCAACACTAGACATAAGAAAGCTGGTATGGCTACATTAGTATCAAAGTAGACTTTAAAATACCAACTATTACTAGAGATCAAGAGGGACATTTTATAATGAGAAACAAATCAGTTAGAAGATAACAATCTCAAATATGCATACACCTAATAAAAAAGAGAGAGAACTCTTTTCTCACTTCCTCTGGATGTTAATCTGACTGGAGGCTATGCTGGGAACTTCTGTGGCCATACACTAATCATGAAGGACTCCAGTCTCAGACTGAAGCCAAGACTTAAGACAGCAGAGTGAAGAGATGGTAGGAATCTCTGTATATGTACTCTTGCTACACCCTTAAACCATTAGTCATATCTCACTGGGTCCTGTCTTACTTCTAAACTTCCAGTTATAAGTGAATCAATGCATTTCTTTACTGCTTAAGTCAATTTTGGGCAAATATCTAATATGTGCTGTCAAAGACATCCTATCTAAAAGAGTGAAAAATAAACATACAATTGCTAAATTAAATAAATAAATGAACATAATTCTGCAAATGAATCAGAAAATCAGTTGCCATCAGCAGATATTGAGGAATCCTTGAGTTTATCATGATTTTTTTTGCTGTGTCCATTTCCCACTTTTTCCTAAACAGATAGATTTGTCTTTTTATATGTGCTATTGATATTCCATCTCTCTATTGGTTTACTGCTTTTAAGGTTATCTATTTATTTTCTCTTAGTGGCCTCTTATATTTTAACATACTTAAAATATCAAGTTGAATGTTTCTATCACATTAAAGTTAATATTTCTTTCTTGTAAACAAGAAAAAAATGTGTCTACTTTAACGACTACTTTAATTACTCCCCTCCTGTCCACCATGTTATTATTTAGTACTTTAATTCCACCCCATTTTTCTACACACACACAAAATAGTCATTATTTTAAAGTGGATACTTAATACTTACATTATTAATACATTTATTTAATTATTTCCTCATATTTCTTCTTGCATATTGCTCCTTCCTTCTGGGTTCACTTTAATTTTCTATTTATACATACCACAGACAGTGCTTTCACTTAGCATTCCTCTTTTTTTCCTTGGAAATGTCTATTTCATCCACAGATTTGAATTATGGTTTACTGGGTATATAATTTTAGGGTGACACTTTTATTTTTCCCTCAGCACTTTGCTAATATTATTCCAAAAGTCAGCAAGCTTCCATTTGTACTGATAAGAAGTTCACTGACAGGCAAAGCTACTTATTTTTGTGTCATAAACTGTTCTTTTGCCTTTCTATAGGTTTGGTTTTTCTTTTGATCAGTTTGAGCACTCTAAACACATGAACACACTAGTTTTTAAAGTTTCTTGTTTTTCTCTTTCTCATGATTGCATATGTGTACATTCTCCCATTTGTAAGTCTGTTTTCTGCCTTTTACTACTCACATCTGTAAGAACATCCTCACTGGTCAACCTCCTAGGGAGTTTTGTGCAAATTCTGAGTATACCAGACGTTCCTCTACTGGGAAGTTTTAGAGTTGCCTCTGCCTAGGCCTTAAGGGTAGGCTGGTTACAATTTTTATATCAGTTTTTCTACTTGGGGTTCTTCCAAATAGTTCAGGTGGTGTAAATCTGGGCTGCACACAGGTAGAAGACTAAGATCTCAATCCCTTACTGGTAGCTTGGTTCATGCCCATGATGTTAGGCCATTGTTCAGTGGGCAATGACTTCAGAGACTTTAGGAGCCTATGCATACACTAAGCACACTTACTTGGCTTCTGAATTATACTAAGAACCCACCTACAGTTCTTACTGTATATGGAGACAGAAGTCTTGACTAATTTTTGCATGTAGCATTAAAAATTCCAACCACTAGCATACGTATCTTTACACTCCCAGGGTTAACATGCTTCAACTTTTGCTCATTGCTATGACTCTGGGATTATTATTCATATCTGACATCTGATTGTTTCCCTTTATTACTAATGGCCTATCTAACTTAATAATTTATTTAAAATGTATTAACCAGCCAGCATTACTATGTGGTCAGAGTAGGAGAAAGAATTTCTGCTCTGTTAAGTCTGTCTTTTAACCCAGAAGTTTGGCTTTTCTACTATCCCAGTTGGCTTCTTTTTGAATGTCTACCTACTCGGTAGCCATTGCCCCTATGAGTAGTTATTTTCTGTTAGACCACACCCCTATGAGCAGATATTTTATGTTAGACCACACCCCTATGAGCAGTTATTTTTATGCTAAACCACATGATAGGTTAGCAGCCAGTTTATGGATTTTCTACTTTTAGGCCAATCTAAGGTAATGAGTTCATTCAAAGAACAATCTCAGTCAGCTTCTCATAGTAGATGTGGTAGGTTGGGACTTGAAAGATGTTAGGTCTGGTAGGCACAGCTATTGACATGTTTAATATACTTGGTAATGTGAGGCTTAAACTTATAAAATGAGTAATAGATTGGTATCACTTAAGAAATAAGAGTGAGTGTTACATAGAAAGATGGTGTGAGAGGTGAGACAGAGGTTTCCTCCTAAAACCACATATAATATGAAAGTATAATTAATACAACTAATCCTGAAAGAGCAACAGGAAAGAGGACTGCACCAGACTGCATACACCTGGAGAAAAGAGCAGACCTCACGGAACAGGGTAACATACCAAAGCTGTGCCCTGGTGGGGCCCAAGCCCTTCCCCCACCCCAGTGCACTGGTGGGAGGAAGAGAAATGGAGCAGGGAGGGAGTGGAGGCCTGGGACTGCTGAATACCTAACTCTGGAGATCTGCTCTGGGAGCACAAACCTACATTTCATGGTGCTTGCATGATACTCTCATGATTAGGGGACTGGAAAGCTGCAACAGGCAGAATTCCTAGAGAGACTGAGATTCCAGCCACTTGTGGAAAGCAGGGATCCATATCCAGCTGCTCTGAGACAAAAGAAAGGTGGGCAGTCTGAGAGACTTTCTAACAAGGAAGCCCTTAGCAAGAGGGCTGCTAAAGGGGCAAGGATTGCAGGAGCTTAATGCTCAGGAGAAAGAACAGGTAGACAAAATTGTCCAGGTGCACTCTGCCCAGCAGGCTGGGAACTTTCATGATTTCCAGATGCTCCAGCTCCCTGGCTAGCTACACAGCTCCAAGGAACTCCCTCCATGATAGGCAACCTTCTGCGCCTTTCTCCCAGCCAGCCCCACCTGGCTCGCAAACTGGCAAACCCTATCCTGGTGTTAGGCCAGTCAGAGGGAAGATCTGTATACAGCAGCTACAAATGCAAAACATAGAGGCTTATACCTGTGTGCTCGGCCCAGTGGTTCAGGCAGTAGAGACAAGCATAGCAGCCAGGAAGCAGAAAACAGCTCTTTCCTTCCCGCAGGCACCAATATTGCTCCCCTGTAACCCCCAACATTGCATCAGGGGATGAGCAGCTCCAGAGAGTAGAGCTTCTGGACACAAGAGGGCACCATATACAAATATGAAATGCCAAAGGAATCTGGTTCAGAGTAAAATTATGAGTACAACTCCTGAGAAAGATTTAAATGACATCGACCTCATGAATCTTCCTGAAAGGGAGTTCAAAATAAAAACCATTAACATGCCAATGGAGGTACAGAAAAGTATTCAAGAACTCAGAAATGGATTCTGGTCAGAGATCCAATCATTGAAGAGCACAATGGAGGGTATTAAAAGCAGATTGGATATGGTGGAAGAGACTATAAATGAAATAGAAACTAGAGAAGAGGAATATAAAGAAGCTGAGGCCCAGAGAGAAAAAAGGATCTCTAAGAATGAAAGAATATTGAGAGAACTGTGTGACCAATCCAAATGGAACAATATTTGCATTATAGGGGTACCAGAAGAAGAGAGAGAGAGAGAAAGGGATAGAAAGTGTCTCTGAGGAGATAATTGCTGAAAACTTCCTCAGTCTGGGGAAGGAGATAGTCTCTCAAGCCATTTGAGATGCACAGATCTCCCAACACAAGGGACCCAAGGAAGACAACACCAAGACATATAGTAATTAAAATGGCAAAAATCAAGGATAAGGACAGCCTGCTAAAAGCAGCCAGAGAGAGAAATAAGATCACATACAAAGGAAAGCCCATCAGGCTAACATCAGACTTCTCAGCAGAAACCTTACAGGCCAGAAGGGAGTGTTATGATGTATTTAATGCAATGAAGCAGAAGGGCCTTGAACCAAGATTACTTTATCTGGCAAGATTATCATTTAAATTTGAAGGAGGGATTAAAAAACTTCCAGATAAGCAAAAGCTGAGAGAATTTACTTCCCACAAACCATCTCTACAGTCTATTTTGGAGGGACTGCTATAGATGTAAGTGTTCCTAAGGTTTAATAGCTGTCACCAGAGGTAAAAAAAAAAACACAGTAAAGAAAGAAGAACAGCTAATTACTAAGAAAATGCAAAATTAAATTAACTATCCCCAAAGTTAGTCAAGGGATAGACAAAGAGTACAGAATATGATACCTAATATATAAAGAATGGAGGAGGAAGAAAAAGAAGGAGAAAAAGGAAAGAACCTTTAGATTGTGATTGTAATAGCATATTAAGTGAGTTCAGTTAGAGTCTTAGATAGTAAGGAAGTTAACCTTGAACCTTTGGTAACCATGAATCTAAAGTCTGCAATAGCAATAAGTAAATACCTATCTATAATCAACCTAAATGTAAATGGACTGAATGCAATGATCAAAAGACATAGAGTCACTGAATGGACAAAAAAAAGACCCATCTATATGTTGCCTACAAGAGACTCACTTTAAACCCAAAGACATACACAGACTAAAAGTGAAGGACTGGAAAAAGATATTTCATTCAACTAATAGAGAGAAAAAAGCAGGAGTTGCAGTACTTGTATCAAACAAAATAGACTTCAAAACAAAGAAAGTCACAAGAGACAAAGAAGGTAATTACATAATGATAAAAGGGTCAATCCAACAAGAAGATATAACCATTATAAATATCTATGCTCCCACACCAGGAGCACCTGCGTATGTGAAACAAATACTAACTGAATTAAAAAGGAAAATAGAATGCAATACATTCATTCTAGGAGACTTCAACACTCCACTCACTCTGAAGGACAAATCAACCAGGCAGAAAATAAGTAAGGAGACAGAGGCACTGAACAACACATTAGAACAGATGGACCTAACAGACATCCACAGAACTCTACACCCAAAAGCAGCAGAATACACTTTCTTCTCAAGTGCACATGGAACATTTTCAAGAATAGATCATATACTAGGCCACTAATTTTGCAGTAAATTCAAAAAGATTGAAATTGTACCAACCAGTTTCTCAGACCACAAAGGTATGAAACTAGAAATAAATTAGAAATAAATTACGTGAAGAAAATGAAAAATCCCACAAACACATGGAGGCTTCACAACATGCTCCTAAATAACCAATGGATCGATGACCAAATAAAAACAGAGATCAAGCAATATATTGAGACAAATGACAAAAATAATTCAACACCACAAAATCTGTGGGATGCAGCCAAGGCCATGCTAAAAGGAAAGTATATTGCAATACAGGCCTACCTGAGGAAAGAAGAACAATCCCATATAAGCAGTCTAAACTCACAATTAATGAAAATAGAAAAAGAAGAACACATGAGGCCCAAAGTCAGTAGAAGGAGGGACATAATAAAGATTAGAGCAGAAATAAATAAAATTGAGAAGAATGAAGCAATAGAAAGAATCAATGAAAACAAGAGCTGATTCTTCAAGAAAATAAACAAAATAGATAAACCCCTAGCCAGACTTATCAAGAAGAAAAGAAAGTCTACAGACATAAACAGAATTAGAAATGAGAAAGGAAAAATCACTACAGACACCAGAGAAATACAAAGAATTGTTAGAGAATGCTATGAAAAATTATATACTAACGAACTGGATAACCTGGAAGAAATGGACAACTTTTAGAAAAATACAACCTTCCAAGGCTGACCAAAGAAGAAACAGAAAATCTGAACACACCAATCACCAGCAATGAAATTGAACTGGTAATCAAAAACTACCTAAGAACAAAACCCTGGATCAGATGGCTTATCACTAAATTTTATCAAACATTTAGTGAAGATCTAATATCCATCCCCCTTAAAGTTTTCCAAAGTGTAGAAGTAGAGGGAATAGTTTCAAACTTATTCTGTGAGGCTAGCATCACTCTAATACCAGAACCAGGCAAAGATACGACAAAAAAAGAAAATTACAGACCAATATCCCTGATGAACAATAGATGCAAAAATACTCAAAAAATATTAGCAAACCGAATTAAAAAAATACATCAAAAAGATCATCCATCATGATCAAGTAGGATTTATTCCAGGGATGCAAAGATGGTACAACATTTGAAAATCCATCAACATCATCCACCACATAAGCAGAAAGAAGGACAAACACCACATGATCATCTCCATAGATGCTGAAAAAGCATTTGACAAAATTCAACATCCATTCATGATAAAAACTCTCAACAAAATGGGTATAGAGGGCAAGTACTTCAACATAATAAAGGCCGTATATGACAAACCCACAGCCAACAACGTACTTAACAGTGAGAAGCTGAAAGCTTTTCCTTTAAGTTTGGGAACAAGACAGGATGCCCACTCTCCCCACTTCTATTCAACATAGTACTGGAGGTCCTAGCCATGGCAATAAAGAAATAAAAGGAAAAAGACATCCAGATTGATAAAGAAGAGGTTAAACTGTCCCTGTTTGCAGATGACATGATATTGTACATAAAAAACCCTCAAGAATTCATTCCAAAACTACTAGATCTAATATCTGAACTCAGCAAAGTTGCAGGATACAACTAATACACAAATCTGTGACATTCCTATACACTAACAATGAACTAGCAGAGAGAGAAATCAGGAAAACATTTCCATTCACAATTGCATCAAAAAGAATAAAATCCCTAGGAATAAACATAAGCAAGGAAGTGAAAGACCTATATTCTGAAAACTATAAGACATTCATGAGAGAAATTAAAGAAGATACCAATAAATGGAAACACATCCTGTGCTCATGGATAGCAAGAATTAATATTGTCAAAATAGCCATCCTGCCTAAAGCAATATGTAGATTCAATGCAATTCCTATCCAAATACCAACAGCATTCTTCAATGAACTAGAGAAAATCATTCTAAAATTCATATGGAACCACAAAAGACCTCAAATAGCCAAAGCAATTCTGAGATGGAAGAATAAAGCTGGGGGGATTATGCTCCCCAACTTCAAGCTCTACTACAAAGCCACAGTAATGAAGGCAATTTGATACTGGCACAAGAACAGAACCATAGACCAATGGAACAGACTAGAGAGCCCTGATATAAATCCAACCATATACGGTCAATTAATATATGATAAAGAAGCCATGAACATACAATGGGGAAATGACAGCCTCTTCAACAGCTGGTGTTGGCAAAACTGGACAGCTACATGCAAGAGAATGAAATTGGATTATTGTTTAACTCCATATACAAAAGTAAACTCAAAATGCATGAAAGACTTGAATGTAAGTCACAAAAGCATAAAACTCTTAGAAGACAATATAGGCAAACATTTCCTGAATATAAGCATGCGTAATTTCTTCCTGAACACACCTCCTCAAGCAAGGGAAACAAAAACAAAAATGAACTCATGGGACTACATCAAACTAAAAAGTTTCTGTACAACAAAGGACACCATCAACATAACAAAAAGGCATCCTACAGGATGGAAGAACATATTTGTAAATGACATATCCTATAAGGGGTTAACATCCAAAATATATAAAAAACTTAAACGCCTCAACACCCAAAAAGCAAATAACCCTATTAACAAATAGGTAGAGGATATGAAGAGACAGTTCTCCAAAGAAGAAATTCAGATGGCCAACAGACACATGAAAAGATGCTCCACATTACCAGTCATCAGGGAAATGCAAATTAAAACCACAACGAGATATCACCTCACACCAGTAAGGGTGGCCAGCATCGAAAAAGACTAAGAACAACAAATGCTGGTGAGGATGCGGAGAAAGGGCAACCCTCCTACACTGCTGGTGGGAATGTAAGCTAGTTCAACCACTGTTGGAAAGCTATATGGACGTTCCTCAAAAAACTAAAAATAGAAATACCATTGACCCAGGAATTCCACTCCTTGGAATTTACCCAAAGAATACAACTTCGCAGATTCAAAAAGACATATGCACCCCTATGTTTATCACAGCACTTTTTACAATAGCCAAAATATGGAAGCAACCTAAGTGTCCATCAGTAGATGAATGGATAAAGAAGATGTGGTACATATACACAATGGAATACTATTTGGCCATAAGAAAGAAACAAATCCTACCATTTGCAACAACATGGATGGAGCTGGAGGATATTATGCTCAGTGAAATAAGCCAGGTGGAAAAAGACAAATGCTAAATGATTTCCCCCATTTGTACAGTATAACAGTGAAGCAAAACTGAAGGAACAAAACAGTAGCAGACTCAGAGACTCCAAGAATGAACTAGTGGTTACCAAAGAGGGGGTGTGTGGGAGGTGGGATGGGGAGGGAGGGAGAAGGGAACTGAGGGGTATTATGTTTAGTACACATGGTGTGGGGGATCACGGGGAGAACAGTGTAGCACAGAGAAGGCACACAGTGGATCTGTGGCATCTTGCTGCACTGATGGACAGTGACTGCATTGCGGTATGGGTGGGGACTTGATAATATGGGTAAATGTAGTAGCCACATTGTTTTTTCATGTGAAACCTTCATAAGAGTGTATATCAATCATACCTTAATAAAAATTTTTTTAAAAGTGTGAGTGTTACATAATGGACATGGAAAATTATTAGTTGAAAGAGTGACTAAATCAGTGACTGAAAGGCCTGTGTTTTCGTATAGGCTGTGCATTCACTGGAGTTGAGGAAACCCTCCTCTGTCCCTCACCTTCCTCAACCTTAAAACAGTGAGAATAAAATTGGCTCTGCCCACTTTACAGATTGTTATGAGAACAGAATCACAAGGAGGTAGAGTATCTGGAAATATTTTGAAACTGTTAAATGTAATATAAATGTAATTTCTTGTTACTGCTATTGTCATAACAGAATTATATTTGATTTCACAAGACCATTTATGTAGTTATTATAATCTGTGATCTATAATGAATAAATAATAAAGCTTATTAATCATCAGGCCATTCTAGATTGCATTACATTATATAATCTGTCAGTGGTACCAAAAATATAAACAACCATTTAAGAATCATGTTGACTTGAAATGTTATAAGGCAACCAACCCAATTTGTGAAGAAAACTTAGTTTTTGGAGCCAGATTTATCTGGTTTCCGAATACTAGCTCTGCCACTTGAGAGCTGTTTGATCTTAAGCAAGTTAATTTTTCTGAATCTTCGTTACCTAATTTTTGAAATGGGGTTATCTAATTTTGTAATTATGTGAACTTCTTGTTGGCCCTAGGATGATTGAATGGCATGATATCTGTGAGTGAGGCCTGGAAGACCCCACTACTCTCATTTCCTCTCTCCAGCCAGTCCCTTGATGCCTCCTTTACAGCAAATTTCAAGGTCAGAAAGATTGAAAAAGACTGTATAGTTGGAAGAAAATATTTTACTGTTTTAAAGGAAAACCCTGTCCATAAACATGATTATTTAAAGAGTGCACAGCTGTGGCTTTTTTCATACAGTTTTATCGATAGAAACTATCAAAACGTCCTTCAGGAGACAGTAACTATCTATGGTTAATTGAACTTAATGGACAATTACTACGGCCTGTTTCATGCAATTAACGTAATTCCCTGAATAGTTTTGAATGCAAATATCTAGTCTAGGATTTTCCAGATGAAGGTTGTGGATAAAATGAGAGTTCCTGTGGCCAGGATTCTCACCTGGCCCTGGCTGACTAGCTCACTGCACACCTATGAGCAATGCATGGCTGTTGACTCTATATAAAGAGCTCTGCCCAGTGCTCTGGGCATGACATGGTGGCAGGGCTGCAAGGCTGCAGGAAAGCAGAGCAGAGGCTGGGGTGGTGGCATTGCCGAGGACAGAGGCCCAGAGGATGGCTGTGAGGGACGACTGTGCAAAGAGGCCCAGAGGACGGCTGTGCGGACAGAGGGACCCAGAGGCAGAGACCGGCTTGCTGCATGCAGACTCGCTCTGAGTGACAGGATTTTAGTGACTGACCTGCCATCTGGAAATAAAGTTGGGTATAACCCTTTCACCCCAAGAACGTTTTGCTGTCAATTTCTTTGGTCACATTGAATCCATGGTGAACTTGCCGGGGGCTGAAACCCATTGGCAAGACAAAGATGTATGTAACAAAGCAATATAGTATGTTATGAACATGATTATGATTCTGTTATATTCCTCAGGAAAAGATTGTTATTTTTTTCTCTCTTTAAACTCTTCAAAACATAATGTGTTTCACAAAAATAGCTAACATGGTATGCCATTGTTCTGCTTTTTAAAATTGGAAATAAATTATGCAGTGTGTTTGGAGAAGTTCTCCCTGTGCCTTTTGTGTGTACCCTTCGTTCTGTTCTAGGTTGTTGCAAATTAACAATAATTAATTAATTGATTTATAGCTCTGAATAAAAATTAGAAATCCCTGAATAAAATATATTGCAAGTTCTTCCAAAAGGTAAGCAGTTTGATAAAATATAATAGGAAGCCAACTTCCTTTGAAACAGTTTGATTTAAATTTTTTCTTTGTTTCTCTCAAGGGCAGGTTTTGTCTGCAGACTGTGTGACTTGTGTTGAATATGGGCACTGTCATAATTGAATGAACCTTTAATTGCAGATTTTGGGTGGCTTTCAAAAGGAAGAAGAGTTTACTCTTAATTATCTTTGGCTAATTATCTCTGCATTAATGGCCTGACTGCTGTTATTCATTATGTGGGAAGTATAAATCGAGGATTAGAGTTGAAAGGAACAATCCTAGACAGGGGCTTTTCTCCCCACTGTCTAAGAGACTTATTTTTCCTGTTTAGATCCTAGGAGGCCCAATAATTCTCAGGAGTTTGGGTTCTAATTACGGGATGCAGGATTTTTGATTATCCATCATGTAAAGTGATGTATTAGTCATGGTTCTTTTATTTATAATGGAAGATACTCATTTCAACAGTTGTAAGGGAAAAAAGTAAATTTAGTGCTTCACATGATTTGGGAAGTCCAGAGAACAAAAAATGCTTTATATATTGCTGGATGCAGATACTCAAAATAGCTCTTCAAGAGTCATTCTCTCATCTCTTGACTCCTCTTTCTTTCTCCCTCTGTTGGGTTCATTCAGGTGATCTCTTACCACAAAGTAAGAAGAAAGTTTATTCTCTCAGTAACTCCATCAAAAGATTATTTTCCTTTCTGAAAATTACAGTAATCCCAGTTTAATTTCTTTGGACTGATTGGGATCATATGCCTTTTATAAACTAATTATGGAAGCCAGGAAAATACCACTGATTGGGTGAGATCAAACCATATACCCTATTCTGGGACTAATCCTACCCATAAAACAAGAATTGAAGGAAAGGCAGAGCTAGATGACCTGAAGAATTCAGAATGTTATTACTGTGGAAAGGGGAAATAGATACTGGATTAAAAAAAAAAAAGAAAAATCCTGGTCATGCATTTGTCAGTAATATTTATGTTGAACCTCAAATAATGAAGAAAAGTTTATGAAGTATGCAAATGTTTGTGGGACATGGAGTAGTGGGCATTTGGGACAAAGGGGACAGCAGACACAGGGATTGGGTGTTGGAGAATTGGATTGGTTGTTGTGGCTGAATCTCATAGTAATCACCTACAGGCAGTATCACTTCTGGTAGGGAAGGGCCCTTGAGACACTAGGAGGCATTCTAAAGAAAGAGCATTTAAAAATTATATAAATGTAAGGTGCAATGAAAAGTTAATGCTTAATAGTAACTGAGGATGTCTAGACCATTACTTCAAAATAGCTTATAAAGCACTAGCTACCATGTTGGGGATCTTCGCAAGTACAGAGAACCTAAGCAAACAGCAGTGATCTCTTCAAGGAACTGTTAAAGGTGCTGTAAAATGCATAAGTAAGCCACTCTATACAGGGCAGAGGATAAGGATCAAATTCTTATCCCTCATGCTTCCAATCATGTGGGTCAAGAGGCAGCCCCAAGGCTGTTTGTGCTCCTGGCAAGACCTCTGAGTGTCTCTAAACTCAGCACTCACAGCCTCACCAACCTTTTCTTCCTAGAAGGCATTGGGACCAATACATCATGCTCTGTCCCCCTTGTATTAGCCACTACCACAAAACACACCTCTCTGGTTATTCCTGAGCCACTGAACTCTCCTCTTCATAGGCCTCTTTTCATCCCTCCAACTTGATCCAGTTTCTCAACCATCCATTCATCTCGGTGGGAATTTCCTCATAGATGACAGTTGAGCCCAAGGCTTCCAGATCACCTTCATCTTCCGAGTTATAATCCACATGTGGTCCTGTTCTTACCCACTTCTGATCTCATCCCCTTCCTCTCTCCTAGCACTTCACCACTTTCACCAAGTCCTCTGGAACTCACTGTCAGTCATCAGCAGAATTTCTGATATCCTCTCATTCTTTTTTGTAAATTGCTTTTCTTAGTCTAACAGAAGGTGATTTGCCCTGAAGATACTATTTCTCCTCTAGCTTTCTCAAATAGTGACTATTTTTCTCTTATCCCTTATACAACTGCTTTGGCATTAAAATAAGTATCTAGCTTTTTCTTTTTTCTTGATTCTGGACCATTGTCCCTTCTTCCTCTATAAAAGGAATCCTTCACCTTAAATTTCATGTATACCACCCAGATTGCTTCCTGAATGCAGGCACATACCAGCTCCTGATTCCTACCCACCCATTTTGTGATTTTTAACAACTTCAATATTCGATCTCCCTCACTCCCCCACCACTACTATCATACCTTTAATGTTATGAAGCTGAATATTTTCAATTTCTCCACTATCTGAGTTTTAAGCATTCATTCTGTCACCTCCTGTTGTTCTAGCTCACTTGACCTAGTGCTACCCTTATTCCAACAATCTTTTAACCTTATGAAGACTGCCGATCTATTGAGCTAACTGCTCTTCACTATTCCTGAACTCCCTCAGTCCTCAATTCACTCTTTATGTAGTTTACATTCCAGAGCCAATCAACACTATCATGCCTTTGCAGGCATTCTCTGCATTCCAGTTAAAGCCAGCTCTCCACCTACTCACCACCTGTGCATGTGTAGCCAAATATGGTGGAGAAAATACGCAACCATGCTGATGGATCTCATATCAATTTCATGACCACCATCCTCAAGGAGACCCTTATTGCTCATCAGAAATAATTTTACATTGCACAGGACCATTTGCTTTCCTATTTTTCCAGCTGACTGTTTCATACTTGGCCCTTTTGTCTCAAATATTTAACTCCCAACACACCCTCTCCCATTCTGTCAGTAGACTGATGATCTTACTTTTCAATTAAAAAGAAGAGGAGAGAACCAGGACAGTCCTCGAACTCTAGCACTGCCTCTTCCTCCCTACCAGGTTCTCTCCTCTGTTCTGAGCTCTGCACTATTTAAGGAAACTAGATGCAATTGATATGGGCCCATTATTCCAGCAATTTTTCCTCTCTCTATCCTACATCTGAAATTTTTTCCTATCTTTCTTTCCATCCATGTGCAGCTAAGCATGGGTAATGAAAAACACACAAGGATGCCAAATGGTCTCATATAAAATTTAGGACTGACATTCTGAAGTAACACCTCATCGGTATTATTCTCATCAGTGAGGGAGAGGTGACAGCAAAGTACTTTTTTATGTCATTTACACCTCTAAAAACCATTTCATGCTTCTGTTCCCTTTTACAGAAGAATTCCTTTAAAAATTGTTTACTTTCTGTACCCAGTTCTCTTTCTTGAACCCATTCTAAGCATGATTTTGCTCTCACCACTCCATAAAAGTCTTCTTGTGCAGCTCACCAATGACCTCTGTGTTGCTGAATCCAGTAGACAGTTCTCAGCGCTCATCTCACTTGATGCAGCCCCACTCTCGCCATACTGGTCATCTCTTTCCCCCTGAAGTCTTTTCTTCACTGGACTTCCAGAGCTCTACATTCTCCTAGTTTTCTCTTTTTCAGACTCCTTGTTGCCTCCTTCTCATCGCATTAACTTTCCATCACTGGGAGACCTCAGATATACTCCTTGGACCTTTTTTTTCTCAAGACACCCACTTTTTTCTAATGGCTTTTGATGGTTCAAGATGAACATACCCTGCCCAGTCCTTTCTCTTGAATGGCAATTTCCCAGCACTAAGCTGCCTTGTAAACATCATCACTTTGAGAAATCTAAACCATCTTGAACTGAAAAAAATAAAAATATCTAATCCTCTCTGGTCAGCACTACCATTCCATCTTTCCAGTTGCTGGGCCAAAACTATGGATTTATCCTATGTCCTCCCAGACTTTCACATCTCTCATCTGTCACAAAATTTTGTCAGCTTAAATGCATAGTTTGCAATTACTTCTCACCACTCTCCTGTTAACATGTTGATCCAAATCCCCATCATCTCTCAGTAGCTTCTCACCTCCATTCTTGTTCCTCTACAGTTTATTCTTCACAAAACAGGTGGAGTGTCCTGATAAAATATAAGGTGTATTATGTCAACCCTCTGTTCAGAGATCCTAGATCTGAATATCTTCAGTGTGTGCTCTAGATTCTTTCTATCCTTCCCTACCCTGGTTTATGCCCAAAGGGACTTGATTTTTTAGATTGCATCGATAAGACTCTTTGATCTCTTGATTCTGGTTGGATTCAGCAATGAGAAGCACTGGCTGGAGATGTGGGCAGAAGGGTAACAAGGGCTCTGCATATCCGTGTACTGAAAGCCCTCGTTCCACATACACACCCCTGGTTTCTTACAACCACTCAGAACCTTGCCACTAAGACCTAGTATAGTGATGTTGCCCACTGTCCCTAGTACTTGGTACTACATGATCTCTTACTAGGTTTCTTAAGCCTTGTTCATGCATTTGTAAATAGAGTATGTTTGAAATGATCCTTCAATTTCCCAGTTTATGTATGCCATCTCTTCCTGCTGGAACTACGGATGTTACATTTGCTGTTCCACTCACAGTGAACTGAAAGGTCCTTACAATGGGCTACAAGTGCATACGTTATTGTCACCTTACTTCAGTGCCTCTGACTTTGTTTTCTATTCTCCTACATGTTCTTTGCTCTCTGACCACAGGACTCCTCCCCTCCCTATATATACATATATACATACATATATATACATATATATATATATACATATAACCAATCTCTTGGGACTTTCTATGAGGACTATTTAAAAGCGAAAGTTCCTCAACACTCCCTATCTTATGTCTCTGCTTAAACTGCAGGTTTTATCACCATATAACATGCTCTGTATTTTCCTTATTTTGTTTATTTTCTGTCTCCTGCTACTGGAATGTAAGCTTGAGGAGAGGAAGCAGTTTGGTCTGATTTATTCACTGATATGATTTAAGTTTTTACAATAGATCTTGGCACAGAGTAGATACTTAATTAATATTATTAAGTGGGTGAATGAATAAATAAAAAATAGAAATCCTATGGGAAATTTAAAGGGAAAAAACTTTCTACTGGTGGTATCAGAAGAATGATATTTGAACTGCTCCTTGAGAGTGGACATGTGAGATAAGTAGAAGAGCTTTCTCAGGCATTAACAACTTGCGCAAGGTCACACTGATGGAAAAATATTCAGGAAACAGTAAGTCTTTCAGTTAGATTGGAGTGTCTAGTGCAGAAATAGTCAATTGTTGAAGATAGGCTGAGGCCAGAGAATAGAGAGCCTCAAATGCAAGGTAAAACAAATCAACACAAATTTTATCTTATAGGAAGTGAGGTTTCACATAGTCTCTGAGACTTGAAGTGCCATGGTCAGAGTTGCATCCTAGAAAGGTTGATTTGGTGATGGTGTACATGAGAGTTTGGCAAGGAGAGACTGGAGTCTTTGAAAGAAACTAAAAAGCTGTTCTGAGAGGTGATGAGTCCTGAATCACAGCAGCAGTGCAGAGCATGAAAGGAGGGAAGTAAGACGCATTGCCTTGTAAAAGTTTATTGACCTCTAGAGGAAAAAAGTACATTATGCAGGGCATTTGGAAGAAGCAATCTCTTAATTACCGACTCACCCTGAATCAAAATAGTGCTTTATTTTATTTTTCCAATATCATCTGGATTTTAAAACAATAAACAGGTTTAATTTTTTCTGCTTGAATTCATTAGCCAGAAATACTCTGTGGGACACTGCAGGTAGAGTGTGTTTATCACAGCTTATTGTCCTGTCATTTTGAGGCTATTTAATAGAAAGATGACAAACAGAACATCTGCCAGTGAGTACAATACTGATGCCAGCCTCAGCTGTTCCTGCAGAGTGGAGCAGGGAAGGGAGTCCTTCATGTGATGATAGCAGCCAGGCCGGGCATGGCACAGCTGGGGCTCTTTTCACCCCCAGGAGGTCATGGATCACCTGTCTTCACACAATGCCAAGGGCTCAGTTTAGTGATGCTGCATATGGTGTTGGGTGCCTCAGGATTCCAATATTGGAGTGCCACACAGTGATGAACAAAAGCCTGAAATGATACCTGTTATAAAGTAGTGCATCTGTAATGGAGGGGAGATGGAAAAAAGAAAGAGACAGTGTTCTAATACTTTGTTTCCAGTGACAGTGGTCATGCTAATCGATTAACTTAAGAAAATGTTAATGGAAAAATTGTTAAGTACTTACCATCATTCTAAGTCCTCAAATCAGAGATTCAATATATAGTATCTGCTCATGGGAGCTTATAGGATAGCAAGTGAAAGATATATAAAATTTATAATTCAATAACAGAAGTATTAGGAATAATTCAAGTACAGAGGAGGGAGCAGCCAACTCTGCCTGGGAAACTTTCATAGGTTTGAAAGCATTGATTTCTTACCTGGAGGGGAAAAGAGTAAGCATTCCAAGCAGAAGTCACATTAGCTGAGGCACATGAAGCATAAAATACATGGCATGTTCAGGAAATACAGTGCTTAGTGTATATGTCTAAATTCATAGAATTCTTGGGGAGAGGAGGAGAGAAAAAATTTGCAAGGCTTTCTGGAAGTAGACTCAGCAGTTGACCAGCAATTGACTCTGGATGAGTGGAGGGGAGAAATCTCTGAAATTTGGTTTCACATGTGCAACTCAACTGGCATTTTGTGCACTTGAGGAGAATCAAATTCTTTAGGCATCTGACTTTAGATTACTTGGAAAGAACCACGGATTATACCTGAAACACATAAGAAAGTCTTACTATTACACTTATTTCTGGAATACCAGAAATGGAAAGGCTCATAGTGATCCCTGAATTGTACTGGTGGAGAGATTGGCCATGAGTACTTTGCTCAAGGTGTCTTAGCAAAAGGAAAAATGAAAAGGAATTATAGTTCAGATTAAAACTCAGATCTCCTAGCTCCTGGGATGTTGCGAGTTTTACACTATGTAATTTTAAAGCTTGGCTCCATTTGAAATATATGGATACATCATGAAATATATGGACACATATTACAGTAAGAGGGTTGCTTGGGGTTTTTATAAGCAAAAAGTAAGGGCATAAAGCTGTTAAGAAGACAAAAGGCAATAGTTTTTCAATCTAATTTACCAAGGAGTAACCTTGGAACTCGAGATTAAAATTGGCTTAGAGAAATTGGAGGCACCAGAGTTGAACTCTGAACAGGCTCCCAGTAATCCTCATGGATCTTTTCAGAGCTATTGGCCCCAGACAGTGACAGAAAACAGATCAGGGACAACAGAAATTAACTGTTTAGCCTTTTAAGTCAGAAATGCATGTTACAGGAACTAGGTATAAACAGAAAGAAGTCTACTTTCTGATTCCTTGAGAAGAAGCTTTGTAGCTTTTAAATATTCTTCCAAACATCACTAGACATTGGGTGCTCATGTATGTGCATGTGAGGAGGGACAGGGGTTATTTAAAAATTAGTGAATCTAAGATGTGTAGAATTAAAACATCTTACAGACTTTCTAGTCCAAATCTATCTATTTGAGGGTCCAGAAATTTGAGATACAGATGAGAAATGACTCAATTATTAATATAAATCCATTTCAGTTCAAAGCTAAGATGAGAACCTGAGTTACTTCAAAAGAGCAATTACTTGCTCCTCCTTCCTCTCTCAGCGGCTGTTGTTTGGGAATAAACAGTTGCTTCCAATTTCTTTAGATGTGATCCCAGAATAAAAGTTCTGTTTCAATAGTCAAATCCCAGACCAAGAATGTGGCTAACCAGCTCCATTCATCTCATCCATCTGCAACTTGTAAAGCCCCTTTGTCCACTAGAATAGAATGGGGGAAAAGGGGAAGAAGGGAGGGGAAAAGGAGAGGGCAGGAGAAAGAAAGAGGGAGAGAAGGCATGGGGAGAGGGAAAGAGAGGGAGGGAGGGAAAAAGAAGACAGACAGACAGGGAGAGAGGCTGAGATAGAGACAGACACAGAGATGACCAGAACTGCGCATGCTGTAATTCTTCCCATTCTGCAGTCTTTCACCAGGAGGAGGAAACGTCCTATGCAGAACAAGTAGGTGGCTCTGATCTGAGTTGTGGCACCGCTGAAGAGAGTTAGCTTACCAGTTAGGAATGAAGATAGGAAGGCTAAGGACATGTCACTTTTCTTCTCTCATCCTCAGTTTATCAACTGGTTGAAAAACAAATGGTTGTCTATGTTACAGTGCTGGCTTTAACATATGTCCACACATTCTTTGATACTCCTACCTTCAGGAGGTGGAGCTGAATCCCCTCCCACCTTGAATTTGGACCCGATTTAGGAATTCACTTCTAACCAGTGGAATATTGCACAAGTGATCACATGTCACTTTGGAGACCAGGTCACAGAGGACACTGTGGCTTCCTTGTTGCTCTCTCTTTGGGATCTCCTGCTCTGGACTAAGTTGGCTGATGTGTCGTGAGGATGCTCAAGCCACCCTATGGGGAGAACCACATGGCAAGGAACTGAGGCTTCCTATCAACATCCATGTGCTTCCCCCTGGCAGTGGATCCTCTGGTCTCAGTCAAGCTTTCAGATGGCCACAGCTGGCCAACAGTTTGACAGCAGCCTCATGAAGTACTCTGAGCAAGAAGATGCCCAGCTGAGTAATTCCCAAATTCCTGGCTCACAAATAATGTGAGGTGATCAATATTTGTTGTTTTAAGCCACTCTGGGGGTAATGTATTACATGGCAAAACAAAATCGATAGTCATTTTTCCACTTCTTATTTTTTCAGAGACTATGATTTTCTTTTGAAATCTTCTACTTTTAGAGTCATATGAAATTGTGTTTTCTATTTTCTAATTTTTACCTATGATAGATTACAGATAGATCATGTGCTCTGGAATATATCCCAATATTAAGCAGCTTAAGGAACTTCTCTTGGGCCTCTTCTTTATCCTCAACTTTCTTTTATAACATCATCACCACCACCATAATGCCCTAAGCATGTCATTTACAGATTTTAGAGGTTTACATTCATTATATACTTCCCCATACAATAACCCAATGAGGGAGATGCTATTTTATTCCCATTTTATGTATGAGGAAATTGAGAACTTGAGAGCAGAGTTTCTGATTGAAAGTCACACAGTAAATACTAGAAGTCATACTCCAATTCAGGTCTTCTGAATCTAATGTAATTTTTTTCCACTATATCAAGAGCCCTTTAGAATATAAATGACCATTCAACTTTGTTCCCCAAACCCTGACACCCACTCCACATATTAGGTGTCCAATCTCATATTTGGGGATTTTTACATATCTCCCTTCATTTTTACATTGCAGTATTGAGATTTGTTAATAAGTGAATGGATTCTCTTGTCTCCCTTTTTTCTTCTGGTTCTTTTTAGAAGTCATCTAACTGTCTAATTATATCCAAGTTGGTATATTACTCTTTTATATTACTGATGACATAGGCAATAAGTATTAAGATTCTAGCCTTGTTTGGCTGTTCAATTGAATAACTACATTATTTCTATAATTTTGTTATCTACATTTTGTTTTTCTCATATTTTCTTTAATTTCATAATAGTGTATGAAAGTAAAGAACTAAAATCCCAGTATTTGCCAATGAGTTTTAAGTTTTGCACTTTAAGAAAAAAATATTGCCAGAATATCAGGATTTGTTTTTACCTTATTACTCCAAATTTATGTTATCATTGATTTTTTTCCATTGAAACATTTTTAAAGAATTTAAGGGTATTTAAGGCAGCTATTCTTTTCAAGAGTATGCATCTAAATTATTTGGGGAGATTTAGTAGTCTGGAGAGGACCCCAAATATGTGCAATTCTTTACAAGAACCACTTACTTGCCGAAGGTGTTTCAAAACATGGTACTAAAATATAAGTTCAGGTGTGTGGCACAGTTTTGACCATAGAAAAATAGTAAGTTGTTACATATGGCTTTATGTCTTAAATAAAAAATACATACCAGGTTTGATATTATTTTGTTGTTTTGCTTTTTTCAATAAAGCAATGGTGTATTGAAATTCCTATCACCTAGTGTATAGGATAAAAATAGCTCAAGATGTGAGTTCAGAGTTTATGTGGAATATTTCTTTCCAAGAGCCTATTTCAAATAGCCATTCTTTCCATTTAAATATTTTTAATTGTTCTGAATTTCTAAGAGAAAAAACTTTGTAAATTATTCTCTAAAGAATTTTGAGTGTGTTGATCATCTCCTCAGTACACCAAGAAATAAAATGTTTTCTTTGTTCAACACGGTAACTTATTAATATAGATCAAAGCTCCGTCAGCACCAACCTTTGCTAACCCAAAGAGAACTTCTCCTCATAACCAAATGATACTGCACAACATTAGAAAAGTCATATAAAAATTCAAATCTTTAATACAGAGAATTCACATCATGTAGCAGATACATAGATAGCAGCAGACTGCACAATACCCAGCATTTGTCTCTTCCTGAGCTTTAGCACGTGCAGTCTGAATTCCCCATTTAGCTCTTCAGATAAATGGATCAAGTGATGCTTTCTAATGATGGTGTTACATGCTCGGCTGTGTTCTAAATGTCTTCAGTTCTTCTGAGGCTCCCTGGATATTCAAAAACGGAACGGCTCACTGGCAGATAGTTTGAGCATCATATTCTTAGAGGGCCAACTAAAGCCAAGAAATTAACCAAGTACAGGGACGTTCTAATTTTTAAAAATGATTTCTCTTAACCAGAAGCTATAATCATTATTATGCATTCCTTCAACATCTTTTCTTTGGGGAAACATTTAGGGACAAGGTCTACTCTTTTTCGTACACTGTTTTTTTCACTACTAGCTGCCTTGACACTCTGGCAAGCTGAGGTGGGTGTTGGCAGCCAAGTCTTCTATTCCTCCCTTTTCAATGTATGTGGCAGATCTCAGTTTGAAGGGCTCTTGCTTCTTCAGGAATTTCTAACATCTCATTCTTAGATAAAGGCAGTGCTGTGCGTTCACATAGTTCCATTTCATTTTTTCTCTTCCTAAGAACACAGAAAGATTGCATTTTTTCAGCCTTCTCTATGACTGCACCAGTACTCACAGATACTTTTTGGCCAGTGAATTGTAAGTGAGAGAAGTAAGGGTCAGATTTAGCCTGAAGCAAAGAACAGCAGGAAGCCACACATTTCAGATGACAAAGCTAACAAAAGGTAAGCCCCTATTTGGACTTGTAGCATAAACAAGAAATGTTGTGTTACAAGAAGCTACTGAAATATTGGTGTTTGTTCTTAGCACAGCAAAGCTTATCTGACTCTGATTAATACATATGGTGACTCAGCAGTCCTACCAGATTCCCAGTGTCGGTGTTTGATATTTCATGTATGAGAAATACACTCTACTAATCACTCTTCTATTCAACTGTTTCCTTGTGCTGAGGCAACTCCAAGGGCTAAACGTGCCCTGTATTTTCATCTATTCCCTGTAAACTTTGTTAAAAGGATGATTCGTAGTCCTCCTTGCATGGAGAAAATCAGAGCCTACAAGGGTAAAAGAGGAGTTAAAGAGATATACAAATTTAAAGGTCTTAAACATTTTGTGCATCAGAATCACATAGGAAGTTTATTTCAAGTGCACATCTGCCTTGTTCTAGAAATCCTCATTTAGCTAATCTTGGATGGGTCAAGAAATACACATTTTAATATGAACCCATTTTTTGGGTCATATTAAATGACCCAAACGGGTCAGATGTGGCTACATCAAGGAGTACACTCTGAGAAGCCTTTTGGGCTAGGCTCTAATAAAGCCTCTCTCCCCTTAAACTTCAATAATAATATAAAACAATATGGAAAGGCTTTGAGAGAATTCTCATAGATAGGCATTTGACCATAGGATACCTTACCTGAATTATCAAGGGCACAACATTTAAAAACAGGCTCAGAACTATTTCCTGGACCTAATAAATCAGCCCCTCTAGGGGAGGGGCCTGCTCTCAAATCTTCATTATAAAATGCCCCCAAATGATCTTCAGACACACAACAACTTGAAACCATTGCCACAGGGATTGTTTGTCATTCTGTGCTCTTCTTTATGATTAGTTCAATTTATTATACATGACTTTTTCATGAACATTAATTCAGTAGCATTAGCTTGATCACAACCACTTCAAATTTTCAAACTGGAAGTGAATGTGCATTTACTAAAGTTTTTACTAATTATAAGAGGAGATAACTAGAACTCACAGTGTAAATCATAGCTGCTGAAATATTAAATTTGTTTTTCAAGGTAAATGGTGAATATATTTTTATTTTCCATTAACACAGATACAAACCATTTCTTTTGGAGGGAAAATATAGCCTGGTTATAAAGTCTAAAAGACACAAAAAAAATGGTTCTATTTTTTAAATGCTTAAACAAATGTATGATATTTTTAAATGAAATTGTAGCAATATAAGATCATGCTATGACACATCAGACACTTGATATGACATTTAATTAGCTATGTATGGGTTTACATTAACTGCCTTTTTGATTTGGATGAAAAAATGGGTCAGATTAAATAGTTCCAATTAAATGGCTTTGTAATAGAAATACTTTCACTTGAATTACTGGAATAGTTCTGGAATGGGCACTGGCTCAGGGATTAGAAGCCTAAATTAGAGGCCCAAATCTACTGCTAATGGGCCAGATGTCATTAGGAAAGTCACTTAACCTGGATATGTTCCTGTTCTGACTGCTCTTTTGCATTTTGTGAGAATTAAAAAGAAAATACTGTATATGATATCAATTTGTAAGCCATAAAGCACTCTGAAAATATACATGTCTGCAACCACAAGAGTGATTTCACTATGGATATAGTACTGATCAATGCTGATTGAGCATTTACAATGTACCAGGCACTGTGTTATGCACTTAAATGCATTGTATCTTAATGCTCATGGCTATTATCCCCATTTTAGCTAGCAGGAGATTGAGGCCCAGAGAGCCCATTGTCAAACAGATAATTAGGAGAGAAGACCGACTCACATTCATATGTTTGACTTGAAACTCATGTTCCTAAATAGCAACATTTCTATGTAAATGATATCCATTTAACCTACAATCATACCATTTGAGTATGAAAATGTATGATTCATGAGGAAATTTTCTTATTATCATTTGCCTCACTGAAACATATGGCACTGAATATTACATTCAATTGTAGCATATTGGGTCAGGGACTAATAACATAACCTCCTAGCATTTCTCCATACAGTAAAACGTGTGGTCTATTATCTTTCCAACCCCTATATAGCTAATGCCAAGAAGCATGACTTTATACTGCTTACACACTGTACTTAGATTGTTTTATGGAAATTGATACTGACCAAAACAGCTTTTGAGAACACTACACAATTATCTAGCTAGTCATTCATAGTAAGAGCTCATGTTTTATTTCTATACCTCTGCTCCTAGTCCTTTCATTTTTTTTTCTATACTAAGAAAGTAATTCATAAATGACAAAAGTAATTTTTCAATTTCCCAAAGATATTTTATAGTTTGGGACATTGTGTTAATAAGCAATAGGCTGTTGATGGATAAAAACATTCTCTCTCTTAGAATTTGGAGTAACTTACATTATCCATTGTTAACCCATTTGGAGAGAAACTGCTATCTGTCTTCCAAGTGAAGATCCTTGAATATACATCAAGGATGGATTAGCCTTTTCAAGAAGGACTGAAATATAGAACATGGATTATGTTCAATCATTTCTGCTGGATATTCAGGTAGGGTGACCTGTCATTTCCAAATTACAAGTCCCGTGATGAGTCACAATAACTCTGGGTGGTCCTTATTCCCTCATCTTCTTGTTTCAACAGGAAAAGGAACTAATAGTTTCTTGTTTTAACAAAGAAAAGATCTGCTTTTCTTTCCAAGAGGAACAGTGGGATGAAACTTCCGGCTTTTGCTCTACTCTTCATTTGCTATTAATAACTAAGAGAGGCTGATGCTCATCGGGCCTCAGCTCATTGGCAGCCAGTGCTAAAGTGCTGAAAGTAGATTAAATCATGTCTGGTGCGGCCTTTTGTTCTTTCTTCTGTTCCTGTTCAGGGGTAGCATATTGTGCTTCTAATTATCTTACAGTAAACCCACCAGACCCGGAACCTCTAGATAGCAGATGGAAGGCACACTGCTTTCCAGCTTTTCCTCTACTGATGGAGTATTAGGTCAGGTCAACCCTTTACTGAAGGTACAGATGTTTTTGATTTGGGGAGGGAATAAATGTCTCATTATGTCTCAATGGCCAGCCTGCGTTCTTCAGTTTCAGTATTGCCAGGGACACTTAAATCCCCATTTGGACATAGAGTCTTTGGATGAAAATTTTAGTTTTGTTATTAGAAACTAGTGGCCCTTGGGATGAATATGTGTTCATGAGTTTTGGTTGGTTCTTCACCTTTTTTCCTTTTCTCTTTTATTTATTTATTTTTTCAGTTTAAACCATCCTATCATTGAGAGATTAAATACAAACCTGAATTTTTAGGTTCTTTCGAAAAACTGGACAATCCACCAACAGCTAACTCCATGACAAGAATCTAGGTGGAGCTGAGTAGAGGTTGCTCCCTTTTTAAGAAATAAATGCTCTTCTGTTAGTTATAGGACCAGTTATACCTACTATGTCCCTAAGTGGGAGACCAAAAGCCATATGCCTTTTACGATTGTGTTAAAATGTTTATGGGTGTTAAAAACATATCTGTACCCATGTCCCCACACACTATGGGTCTATATGGAGACCATATATATTGTGTTATTATCTGGCCCCCTTTCCTCTTTTCTGATCCTTGTAAGCATGTGAATTGATTATCCCTTCTCAGAATCCTGAACAGGAAGGAAGGATTCATGAACCCAACTCTACACTAAAGCTACAATACTGAATTTTTCCAGCTGTCAGTTCTAAATAGATGAAATTTTTATGTGAACTCTCATTTCACTTGAAACATTTCCTCACTCTGTTTTGGTCCTTTCCCAGATTTCTTCTAACACACATTAGAAAGGAACTAGAGGGACACCTCAGCTTCCCTAATGCCTAAACCAAATCTCTGTTTCCTGAAACAGAATACTCTTCAGATATGAATACAAAAGTCATAAAATGTATAAGGGGGAGAGAGAAGAAAAAATTTGTTAGTACAAATGAAATCACATAAAAACATCACTTTATTGACACTAATAACTTTAGGCAGTTTGGAGAACACTTAGTTTACACTGAGACAGAGAACACCATGTATCCCTGCGAAAGTATGTCTGGCTCTTCTAGGGGAAAATGTGCTGTAGGTTTTCTGTCGAGCTTAGTCTTACAGCTTCCACCAGAACCAACTCCTTTCCATGAAATGCCCCCTTAGGATATGCATACCCTGTAAGTGTCATAGCCCAGGCATACCTGACTGACTCATAACATGAAGTTGAGCAACAAACTTAAAAGAAAATATATTTCAATCTTTGCTCAGTTTTAGGCCACTGGGCAAGGCAGAGGATTATACTTTAGGCAACTTTCACATACTGACCTTCTAGGGCCCAAGAAGAGTGTGCTCTTCTGAGGCTGTTAGACACAATAATTCTGGATTCAGATCCTTTGGGTCTTTTGTCTCCTAGAAATAAATAGTTTTTAAAAATCAGTAAAGGGATCACAATCTGATAGTCCATTAGAAGATAAAAATGTTGATTATCCCCTTAAGCTCACGACACAAAAAGGGCTGGTAGAGAAGCAGCCACCACCCACCACATAGTAATTATAGGATATAAAAGTCATTGTTATTGGATAAATCCATGAAATGGTGAAGAGCAAGAGCTGAGATCTGGGGAGCAGGGGGCTCCGATCTGGTGCCGTTTTGTATCCACTGAGTCTCTGACTCTCGGGGAACAGGCTTACAGAGGTGTGTCTCCCACTGGGGCTGGGTGTGCATCTCTGCCCGGCTCTTGCTCCTAAGGTGACTCTCTCCTTCACAGTAGGTGACACAGCAGCGACAGGCTGCAGAGGGCTTCCCTCTGTGCTTGGACATGGTGTCTGCGGCTGGAGAGGCCCCAGCCGCCCTCCCTGAGCTCTGGAGTCCTGGGGGCTCTTTCAAACGACTCCTCCTCCTCTGGACATGGTCCAGACTGATGTCAGACTGGGAGGAACAGCTTTCATTCCAGCCAGAGCTGGCACTCAGACTTCTCAAGGGGAGAGCCAACCGCAAGGCCTTCCAGAATTTAGAGCCAGAATGTTTGGACTTTTCTCCCTTCCAGCTCACAAAAGACACAGATTCCTTCAGCTGCAGGATGCCTGGGTGTGGGTGCTCAAGGGGCCGGTACTCAACGATGATGAGTTTAGTGGCAATGGAGTTCTGGCACATGATGCCCAGTTTAAACTCCAGCATGCTGATGCTCTTTTCTGTCACGTAGTCTGGGCTCAGGACGACGATCATCCTTCGGCTCCTCTGAATGAAATCAAAAACTGCTTCCACCGTATCTATAGGAAAATGAAAGATAGGACAGTGCCTATTGAAAACTTACATGATTTCCAGTTCATCATCATCCATCCTACAAAGGACAGGCAATGAATAAATACTTGAGCAGATAAGATCTCAGTGTGAAATCTCAGTGTAGATGGTTAAGGAATCCATCTATACCACTTTCACCAATTGTTGTTAAGCTTCTGCTACCTTCAAGGATGATGAATTTACACCTTTAAAAGCAACTAATTTTAGTTCTGTTTGTAAATTATTTCTTGTTTTGAAATATTCTTCCCTGCCATTTTTATTGGGTGGTTGTAACTTTGGCACCTTCAAATATTTGAAATATTTCACTATTTCAATATTGAAACTATTTTGTTCTCAGTGTATTTTCTTCTACCTCTAGATTAAATAACTTGAGGATTTTTATCTTATTTTCCATATGACATGGTATCAAATCTCTTCCCCATTTGATCATTTTCCTCTGAATAATATTCAGTTTATATGTATCACCTCTGAACACAATGCTCCCTCCTGGACATAGTCTGCTCAGGAAAGAGCAATAGGAAATACCATATCCTGAGATCCACAGTTATTTCTGTTTGATACTTAAAAATTTTGGACCCAACATCTGACAACAACTCATACTGTTGACCCTGTTGTCAGTCAGAATTCCCTTCTTTCTTGTGTGTATATGTGTGTGTGTGTGTGAGAGAGAGAGAACTGGTCTAAAATCAATGACAGGGGCAACATTCACAGTCAATTCGCTAAGACTGACAAAGCATTCAGTTCTAATGGTTACTGAGGTGGATTTGGGCAGATCCCAATGGCAGGTTCTTGAGATAAATGCAGGGCTTAGCACACTATGATATTTAAGAGTTTCAACAATGTGATTTTGTGAAGCAAAGGAATTCCAAATGTGTAAATCACAGCCATTGAAACTCTGAAAATAGGTTGCTGCAGACAGACCGTGGGGTTGAGTGCCTGCGCTTCTGGGGTCAAGGTGAAACAGTGATGGAGAGACTTCCTAGTCTGTGAAGACAAGCTGAATGTTTGCAGTGATATTTGATCATTGTGAACTTGATAGAAAATGAAGGAAAGAACTGTACTCCTTATCAGATTAGCTCCTTGCAGTTAGTGAATTTGACATGAATTTGAAGGGAAATTGGAAGAGACACGTGCTCACTTTTTAAGAGCTATTGACTGGTTTGTCAAGAGTGCCCAGTGTTTTAGAGAATTTTTGTTTTGGTCTTAAAAGATAAGTCTTAATTTTCACTTACTTTTAAAGTGTGTGTGTGTGTGTGTGAATGTGCATTTCTGGAAACTTCTTTGTCCTGTCTAGTTTTCCTGGCCCTAGTCCTGCTCAGAATTTTATGTAGTTGCCATTCATAAGCTTGACAGTGTGAGAGTAGGAAGCCGACTCCTTCTCCTGCCATAATATATTCGATATAACCTCAAGACAGGTTTTTCTTTAATTCTTGGTACCTACCTTGAAAGTGTAGAATTTAAATTTGAAAGAGGGCAATGCTAAAAAAAACTGTTGTGAATTGTGGCATTCCCTGCACTGAGGAATGGATGTAGGAGATGATTCTTAGAGGGGGTTGGGCTATGTTTAGGGTTCTTTACACAGCACTTTGAAGGAAGCTGCGTCCATATTATTAAGACTTCATATCTAAGGATAAGAATTGTTATATTTTAATGCTGATGATTATTTGGAGAGAGAGTCATAAATACGGTGGTTTGGCTGAAAAAAATGAGGTGCGGCTGTATACGGGTAAGACCAGTTTTCTTGGGTGGTACTGAAGTGGTTTTGAATTTCTGGTCTGAAACTCTTCAATACTCCAGAATACTCCTGTCTTTAAAAGTCATAGTCTCCCTGGAGTTTGCCTAGAAGAAAATGAGGGCTGTAATTTTGTTCTTTGGCTATTAGTGTATGAAGAGCAGCAAACCCCTTTCTTGAAGAATAGGACAAAACTGACAGGCAGTTAAAAATGGAGGGGGGACACATAATTAGGAAGATGGATCTGAATTCAAATAGTGGTTTCCTCATTTATCTTCATCTTAGTGTCTCTGAGTTCATGCATCTATAAAATGCATATGAGCACACACTTGCAGGGCCCTTCAACAGCTTAGAGATACCTATGTGTAAATGCCTAGCACATGGTAGATGTTTAAATTAACCACTGTTGTTAAATTATTATTATTCAATGTCTAGTAAGCATAATATTAAAAATGTATGGACCAATGCTGATTGAATTCGAATCAACTCTTGATAGTAACTTTAGAGAATCACCTTAATATCTGGATTTATAGGAGACTAATGAATTGTAAAAATTCTGTCTATTCAGTTTAAAATAAATGTGAATAAAAAAAATACTAGTATTTTCAAATATTCTTCCCTGCCACTTTTATCTCCAAGCCCATTGCTCTCTCTGCCTCTCTTTCTCCAAACACACACACACACACACGCACACACACATACACAACCTGCTGTACTAGAACACTCCAATTTACTTAATTATCTTTTATTGACATGTAAAGAAAATATTCCTCAGATGAAGTTTGTATTTTTCTCAGATTTCTCAGAAAGAGAACATTTATAACATTTCTTTTTATGTGTAGTATTAATTCTCTTTATTCTCATTTTTATGCCCAAACATGAAAAGAAAGACATGGAACACATGCACAAAATAAAATGCAAAGCTGAAAATAAATGGTTTATTTTTTAAATAAACACATTTACAAACCAAATGGAAAGTGGAAAATACAAAAGTTTATGAATAAAATAAAGATAATCTTGAATTATTAAAACCTCTGGAAAGAAAATGAATCATTAACAAGTGGAGTGATGCTTTTGTTTCTTAATACAGTGGTGTGCTTGTTTATTAGAACTCTACGGAATCATCCAAGTTACAATATAGAAGAGAATTTAATAAATTTTATATGATTGTGTAATTAGATACTGTATATATCATGGTTCTTTGTTAACTTGTGTGCAGGTCTTTATATAATAAACCTAAAATCATTAAGTTTTTTTTTTTTGACATTAGAGGCATGGTTAACACTAGAGAGCAATTTCTGCTTGCTCTCAAAATTATATTTCCCCATCTCCCTCAAACATTCTGTATTAGGCATCTTCTGGGACATAAAACAAATAATCCTGAAACAAAATTCTCTTATATCATTTAAATTTGAGATGCTTTAGATTTCAGCACTTGGAAAATTTCAGTAACAAAGACAGGAATATAAATAGGAAAAAAAAATCAAAAAGTTTCTAGGGGCATACAACAGCATCTCAGATAAATATGGAATCCAAAAGTGCAAAAAAAAAAATGCAGCATTGGCAAGAGAATGGCCCCTTGATGATGGGACTGTCTCCCACTTACCTAAAGCTATGCAAAAATTGATATTCAAAGTATATCTGGAATCAGCTCTCCTGTGGTCTTGCAAGTGAAGGGTTAATAGGAGAAGTAACTGTGTTTTGTAATAAGGAAAAACATTCATAAAGCTAAAAAATGATATCCAAGAGTGATTCCATACAATAGTTTTATGGTAAAAAATTTATGAAGATTTTGTTTTAATTTAAAATAATCAATAACACCTCTATAGATAAATGAGGTACTATGCACTTTAATACTGCTGACAGACACATAAATATTGGAAATAGTTTTAGAATTTCTTATCAACATTTGTATTACTGGGCTAAGGTTGTCTTTAAATTATGAATTATGGTATTTCATAGGATACTCAGGCTCACTTATAGGTATTTGCTTTTCTTTTCCTTTATTGCTCAACAGTCCAAATAGAGACTAATCTAGTAGTTGAGCATTGGTATTAGCATAGCTTACTTTCTAAGTGTATGTGCTTGGAACATAGTAGATGATTGGTTAATGCTAGAAGCCTGGTTACTGTTCAGGAGTAACCATGGAAGCTCTGTGCACAACAGATGCCACTGCACCCATATCAACTGTTGTAGTAGTAAGTTACTTATTACTAATTCAGGGAAGATAAGAACTAACAAGTACCACTTTGTGAGCTGTGAATTCACAAATATTAACGTACAGAGAACAATGACACAAAAATGTTACAGTAAAAACATAATTTAAAAACTGAGTAAGAGTTCCAGGGGTATGTAATATTGTGCCAATGGCTAAAGTCATATGCATGTGTGTATGCATATGTATATATACATACATATAATTAATGTATGCATATGTGTGCTTATATGTACACATGTAATTCATATGTGTATGTATTCGATAATACATATATAATTTGTGTGTACATATGTACATATATTTTAAATCTGTATGTACCATAGAAATTCACCACTCTGTAAACTCTGGACTTAGTTTTCACTTTTCCAGGTCTTAAGAACAATAACATTTTACTTAAAACAAAGTAAAACAAGTTTCATTGTCAGTGACTTTTCAGACTGACTTGTTGAGTGTATTAACTGTACCAGTGAAGAAAATATGGGAAATGCTGTGAGTCCAGTTAATTTTCTTAGAATATTAATGCTAAACACAACTTCCAAGGTATCTGAGTATAACTTCCATACTTTTACAATGGGGGAAACAAGTGAGAAGTCGCTTTCCTAATATTCACAGTAGCAACGTTGCAATTAAAAGGCAAATGACCAAACGCTCTGTTCTGTGCTTTTCTCACAAGCCAGAAAATGCCCTAAAAGCATTTAGCTGTTATTTCGCTCTCTATTAGCACCATTAGGAAAAACTTCCTATCCGACCGAACCAAATGTGGAGCCGCCTGCCCCCCGAACGCCTGACAGCAAGACAGAGTAGACAGGAAGATGGAGTGATGAATATGGTTGAACCACAAATGTTCAGTATAACAACAAAAAATATGAAATATTTTTCAGCTTGACAAATATGACATCAATTACCTGAGATAGAAGGCACAGGGCATACAGTAGGAAAAAACTGCAGGCAAGCCCTTTAAATCAATAAGGAACCTTTCGGTTTTACTGCTTTGTTACAGTTCTGAGCGTCAGTCTTGCCAAGAGGGTGTGTTTTAGAGCAGAATGAGCAAAGAGCTCATTATCCTCAGCTAAAATAAATTTAGGCCCTGATTATCTTTTTAATGCATGAGTAAAAATAAAAGGAAACTATACTTGAAAACTCATAATGACCCTGTTAACAGATGATTTCTCTTTAAGAGGTCTCTAAATCCACAGCAAAAGGCTGCCGCATAATGTTAAGATTATGAATGAGAGAGAATAAAGACACGTGGGGACAGGGATAGAGGATGCATAAAGAGGAAATTCGCATCTATCAAGTCTTTGCCTGCAAAGAACAGAGTGACATCAGACCTGGTGACAGCCTGGGGGCACTATCCCTCTAGACCTCAGCATTGCCTGAGGGGGCAGAACGGGCAAGTGACACGGTCACTTGGAATTTTTCCCTATGGAGAAGCTTTGATAGAATTGTTTTCTGTCCATGGAATAATAAACTGGGAATAAAGAAGGGGTGTTTCTTCCTTCTTGGAGCGCCCTTGGTTCTTTTAACCCCTTTTTCATCCCTTTCATACATTTTTCAGGGATGAATAGGAGAGACCCTGCTCGCCACCTCTAGACCACCTGGAACTCCTCTTCACCGGCATGGCCACCTGCAGCTGCTTCCAGAACCTGCCCTGTGGATACTTGGATTTCTCCCCTTTCCATTTAATGACCGTGAGCACCGTCTTAGCCCTCTTCAGCTCCTTCACCTTCGTGTCCTTCACAGCTTTGTACTGTACTAAAATGACGTTGATGTTGCCCCGAGAGGCCATGCTTTCTAGGCCAGCCTTGAGCTCCAGGAGGGCTTGGGTTCCCTGGAGCACGTAGTTGGGGCTTAGGACAACCAGGAGGCGTCTGCTTTTCTGAATGAAGCTCAAGGTCTCATCTGTGACAACTGGGAAAGAAAACACCGTGGGGATTAGTGTTGGCCAAGAACTCCCCAAAAGCATTGGGCTTGAGAAAGTGTAGGGAAGGTAGGGTAACAGCCTGAGAAAGGAGGTGAAACTGCACTCTATTCACTAAATGCCATTTTCCCAGGAAAAATTGGTATTATGCATGAATATTCCACCCCCAAAAGAATTCCAAACAGGCATGAAGCCCAAATGTACTTCTTTGACCTTGGTCTTCAAAGGCATTATTTGGGACATAAGGAATAGATGGATTGTACTGCAATTAATTTCTTCAAAGCATGTGGTATGTCACAGCCCAGTCAAATCAGCTCCTGAGCCCTTTCTCCCAAGGGTACCCATGTAATCGATGCTCTGCTGCCAGTGGGGATTCAAAAAGATACACATTATAGAGTCAAAATCACGGAAATTCATTGTTTTTGTTAATACAGGAGGGCAAGAGTAAGGAATTTTGGTATCGTAAAGTCCCTCTCTGTTTCTAGACACCTCCCCAACTCATACTGGTATCGCTTTGTGGTTGGATTAGGACCTTAAAAAAAATCTAGCCAGCTGAATTTCATTTTGGCTGGCATTACACTCTTAGCTCAGCTTTCTATTCTGCTTTCTGCTCTGGAGCCTAAATTAGTCCCTGGATCTTTCTTTTTAAGCTCCTATCATTACTATGAAGCCATGTGTTTCGGCAGCTGCTCACTGATGTGTCTGCGCTCACTAACAGGCAAATGGCTTTCTTCACGTCAGAAGAGAAGAAGAAAAAACAGGGAAAATGGAAATGCAGCGCTATTTTATTCTGTTTTCAAGGGTTCTGATTAGTTCCTGTCACTACATTCTTGGGAATAATCTATCTTCTCCAGATTGGTTATGGAGGACTGTATAATCCTTTACCTGGGGTTTGGCTAGGAGCCAGCTCCACGGAATGCACTAGTGCTATGGAAAGCTATTTCACGTCTTACCCTACTCCCCTAAGCAGTCATTTGGCCCCTTAATCTTCACAGGTATAAAGGCAGTGGGGAGAGACTTGCAATTAAAATACCATGTACAGTCTGGAGGAGAATCTAAGAATAAGTAATTGTCTACTCCAAGCAGTGCTCCTGGAGGCTGGCCACACGTATGCATGGAAAGAGACCCAGAGGCAGAGAGGACCGAGTATAAGCAGCAGAGAGAATGCAAAAGAACACGATGATCAACCATCAAAAGTAAGACGCAAGAGTAACCATGCAGGACTCGAATTCTTCAAAGAATTATTAACTGCTATCAGAAGGTCTTACATTGCTGTTATACTGTATATCTTCATATATCTTCACACAGTAAATAAATATTTGTTGAATGGCAGTACAAATGAATAAATGATTTAGGATTTTAAGTTCTAAAATGAATGGAATTTATCCTTTGACTGTATAATCAAGTCATCATTTCCTGGCAGAAATACACTGAAGGAGCTATCCACTGCAGAACACAAACATAATGGACTTCTGGGTGATGAGCTCGGGAGAAAAAAATAACTGATCCAGCTAACCCAAAATGAGAACAAACTTTTAAGTCTATTCTGTATCTCAGTGACCCATATAACATTTTTAAAAACATGTGAAACGATTAATATAAACAGGATTTTAGGGGCAGAAAATTAGTTTGTGGTACTGAAGATCAGAGACATTACATGCATTTCAACAGTTTAACAGGACTTCAGAATGCTATTATTAAACATGCTCAAATGGACCATCCCTGTGTGTGTTACTATGTAGATCTGAAAATTAGAGATGTACTTTTATTTTAAAACATTCAGCAAACAACTCAAGAGTCAAGCTTCCTTCTTTTTTTTGACCTACTGCAATATACTGGCCTTTATAAGATTATAAACTCTATTTCAAATGTACATGGTGACAGAAAGGAAAGGAAGAAACAGACCCAAGGTAAAGGGGAATTTGAGTAGTGCTGGTTTGCTAGAAAACCAAAGCAAAGGAAATTAGCAAATGCCGAAGGCAACTATTCTGATTTATTATCAGTGAGTAATAGAAAGACAGATTCCATGCACTCTTTCTGCATTTTATTTTTAGTATAATTGAGTAAGCCTCACCTTTGTAAAAGTGTTCTGGTTGAACTTAGTCTTTGTAAAAATAATTTTAAGCAAATTAATGCAGATTGGCCTAAAATTTCTAAAAACCTAAGGTGAATAAATAGGACATTTAAAGCTATGGCATTTAGTGGAGCACTGATCCACTGAGCATCCATTCTTAAAACTTACAAGGGAAAACTATTTTAATACCATAAACCACACTTAAATAACCTACATCTTACAATGTAATTTTATTCCTGCTACTACATTAAAGAATTGGACATTAAATGTCCAAAGGTGCCAATATAGAGATACACCATGATTCTCATACATGACCCAAAACAAAGGATCCGCTTGACCCTTCATGGCAGCATCACCAGTACTCATCTGAAATACCTACTTCCCCCAGGCAGACTGTCTCGGTCAAAGATGCACAGCTTGTATCCAAATTCATTCTCCAAAACACCACGGAGGGTCAGCAATACAAATTCTTCTTCTTCTGCATTCCTTGCATAGGATACATAAATATCATATTCCTTTCCATCTAGCAAAAGGAACATAGGTCCGACATAAATTAGGAAAAGTTTTCAATAGTATTGCATTTTTTCTTAAATCAAACATTTGCATATTAGACATTTTCATTTTTCACATATGTGAATGACTTGACAGATTTCAGTGTGATTTCCCACTTGTGACAGGTCTCTAGGCAAAATGACTGTTTTAAGGTGTAATTGCAAATTCATCTGATGAGTCTTCTACTCATCTCACTGCGTTCAGTTTTTAAAGTGGAGAATGAGTGAGGGTTGGCTCATTCAACTATGAAGTAAGAGAATCAGGATGAAGATATTCAGTCATAGGTGCTGGCAATTAAAACCATGCAGAAAGTTTCTAGTTTCTGTCCTAGTATGTCACTCACTAATATATTAGAACCACAAATAGAGCAAAACTTTTAGAAACTGTCTAAATTATTTATACCTGAAAACAACTACAGTTAAAAATATACTTATGTTCAATAAACCAGTCTTTCCCAAAGTTGTCTAATTGTAAAAATCATCTCTCATTAAAAATACTGTGTCTCTTCCACAAACCTATTGAATGAAAACCTTTATGGAGTGGGTCTAAGAATCTATATGTTTAAGTGTTCCATTCTTGTTACTAGGCAAATCTGCAGTAGAAAAGTGTTTCTTAAAATTTAATGTGCACATGAATCATTTGGGAATATTGTTAAAATGTGAATTCTGATTCAGAATAGGGGTTAGACTGAGGTTCTCCTTTTAATAAACTCCCCTTGAAGGCTGATGTGGCTGATGCATGCATCACCCTTGAGTTCAAAGGTGGACCTGTATTGTCCAACACAGCAGACACAAGCACATGCAGATACTGAGCATTTGAAATGCAGCTGGACTGAATTGGGAGATGCTGTCCAGTGTAAGATATAATACATTCAGAGTTTGAAGAATTCTTAGTAACAAAAATAAGACTAAAATATCTCCCATAACTTTTTAATATTTGTTACATGCTATAATGAAAAAAATGGAATATACTGAATTAAATAAGATATATTATTAAAATAATTTTCATGTTCTTTTAACTTTTCCTAATATGACTTCCAGAAAAGTTTAAATTACATATGTGGCTTATATTATATTTCTAGTTAGACAGTGCTGGTCTAGACTAAACCACATATTGAGCCAAGAAAGCAGAATAATATGCATTAGAAAGATTTTCAATAGTAAGGGCTGAAACAGAAGGAAGTCTGATTAAATCTTCCAGTTAATCTAGCTTTTATTGAGCCAACATGTTTTCTAAAGATGACAGTTGAGGAGATTTACATCAAACTTCCATTACTCACCTAAAATGGTTTCATCTGTTCCAAAATGAGCCCGGTAAAATAGGACCATCTCCAGCCAGTAAACATGGTAAACAACAATGAGAATTACTACCAGCAGGACTGTGGCTCCAAACCCACATGCCAGTTCCACTGTGTATCTTGGAGCTATCAATGGAGTGAACAACAAAGAAACAATTGATTTCTGTGCGGTGATCACAGTGACCCATCCTGCAAATGGATGGGTAAGCCAAACAGCTGAGTTGTTCCTCTGACTTGTATGTGTGAACAAGCAGAGATAACACATAGGGTTTAAGCACTCTGTTTTAATACTAGACTGTGGCATATTTATCTTGTTGTTTCCAACACCTGGCAAAGGAGGCACTTGTAACTGTTCAATGACTTGAATAGACTTTAATGGTCTACAAACTAAAACCATCTTAGCATTGGGAAGGATTTTAGACACTCATCTAATTCAGCTCATAAGCTAATACCTGAATGTCCTCAAAAATGCTTTTGAAAAGTGTAACTCCATCCTCTGCTAGTCCATCACTTGGGATGGAATCCTTATAGTACCCAGATTAGACTATGATCTTGGTAAAATTTTAAATATTAGAGCAGTTGAATTGAGTAAAAATTTTAATGTTTCCATTAGTCTTAATTTCATTCTCTTGTCAGTGCCATATGGAAAAAATATAATTGTTTCCATTATATCTGGAAATAAACCTCAAAAATCTTATTGTCATTGGGCAGAAACAGGATATCCACCAAATGTTGATTCTGAAAGTATCTCCCAGGTGTACAGTTCTAGGGTACACACTGCAAAGACTGATTTGCAATATCCGGGTGTGGGCAGATTCCCACATTATCTGTGAATATTTATATCATAAGCACCTTAGCAGCTTCTTTGGAAATATCAGAAAGAGAGTGATCTAACTCCTGATTATCTAAAAACTAGATATTAACCTAGCCCTGTAAACAAGGTCTACCACAATCAAATGACCAACTACCTGTCTTATTTACTATTGTCCTTTCATCCAAAACAAAAGGAAGATTTACCTTCGTGCCTTCACTCATGCTGTGACTTCTGGCTGGACTAGTCCTTTCCCTTCCTTTAGTTTTCAAGTTCATGCTCAAATGTCATCATTTTTGCATAAACTTCCCTAGAATAAGACTCTTCTTGCAATCTAACCCTGCTCCACAGACATTCCTACTCTTCCCATTCTTTGTAATTCTAATACAACATTTTTCTTATATTGTAATTTGCCTACAAGCCTGCTTCTCCACTCTCTCACTCCCCACTAAACTATCCATTTGCATTCTTCTAGGTGGAGACTATATCTTCTTCATTCATCCTACCCCTAACACCTAGGATCTCAATGTACATTTTCAGATACAACACTTCTGGGTGTTTAAAATAAATCTAGTATTACACTATGTGTCAACAACTTCATTTGGCTGCTCTATTAGCTTGTGATAATGAAGCTTAAAGAGTTTAAAGAAGGAACAAGCCACTTGCTGGATCTAAGACAGAAAGGGTCTCTTCCCTCTTAGAGCTAATGTTCCAGTGCAGTGAGATAAGGAAATAAATATGTAAGACAATATTACATATGATCAGTGCTATAAAGGAAATAAATGAGGGCAATATGACAGAGCTTAACTGAGGGGCTGGGTTAAAGGGGAAGTATATCAGATAAGGGTGGTAAAAAGGCTTCTTTGAGCCCCTGAACATTATAGGTGTTAAGTGTTTGCCAAAGCAAAGCTGGGATTGTTATCCAGCTGCCCCAACTCCAAAGTCCAGAGATTTTTGCACAGCACTACCATGAGATTCAATTATTGATAATATAAATGGTAGAAAAATCCCCTTCTAAAAATAGATACCTGTCCTAAGAGGTAGCCTGTAGGGGAAGCTGAAATTCTCTAATTAAACAGCCAGTCTTAAGAGTTGCAAGTTCATTGTCCTAAACTCAGGATACTAATCCTATTGTAGCGAATAGGTTGGGGCTCAACAGTGCAGAATTATTATCAGTTACTCTTCCATTCAAAATCTCGATCTTGTTCCATCAAAAATGATGCTTTAAAATAAGAAAACTCTATCATAAAATACCAGAAGATATGTCAATAAAGTTGTTGAGAATTTACTGATAAGTTTGGGTGGAATGACAATTGCTGTGTCCCTAGTTATTTCTGAGTACATGTTAACAGTACGCTGTGGTAATTCCCATTGTTATCTTCACTATTTGCTCAGTTATTTTGGCTCTCTCTGGATGGACATTTTGTGACAGAGAGAAAAAAAGTCAGTGGATGCACTTACCTGAAACAGATTTTTAAAAAATGTCAGTAGATATCTTGCTTAATGATCCAGAGATCAATTGCCCTCATAAATTCCCATCTGTCACATTCATTTTACTACTGCCTATTTTATTTCCAGTGGGACTTTTCAGTTGGTTTTGTGTCATACAATTACATATGTCTGTGTTTTGTGGGGATCTCTTGATGGTGTATCAAGAGGTTCCCATGGCTAATTAACTAGTTGAACTCTTCAGATAAATAATCCATATGCCTGAATTTCTAAATGGCTTGAATCACATGCAGGAAGTGCTCTGATATCAACACTTCAATAAAAATAAATAAATAAATCAAGTTCAGTACTGAAAATAAATAAATAAATAAAAATAAAAAAAGTAAAGCTTTGCTGGTTTATAGGGAAAGGGTGGTCCTCAGTCCCCATTTTATGTCTGCCCCAGCTGGTCCTCTGATGCTTCCGCATAAAGAGGATTACAGTGTAATCCCAGACCAAGGGTTTCCAGTTAGGAAGGGGTGGTACAGTTTGACCAAACTGGACTGCTAAATTGCTTATCTTTTTGACTCACTGACAGACTGATTCAGGATATGGTCAAATTTAGTCACTTGCTCTGCTGCTGCTCTTCCCTCCACCAGAATACCCTCCATCCCTTTGGCAGTTCTATAGTATTAAGTGGCTCCAAAGCCCACATTTCCAGCTAATCACTCTTGGTTAAACCAGTCCAGTACTTCAGCTGTAGTCTTTTTTCCCTGTTTTAAGTTATTGGTCTACAATTTCGTTTCTTGTTGAAAACCCAAGTTACTCTCTTCATCTTCATTATTTTGGTTGGGGCCTTGCTAGCCACTGAGTCTTCCAACCAAATGCTTGCTATGTGGACTTTGAAGTATTTCCTGCCACAGAATATGTTGCTTTTCCTTGCTGGATTGCTGGTGCTGCCTGATAGGTTTTGTAACAATGGTAATGGCCATCTTCTTGGATTACAAACAAAAAGAATGCTTTGTTTAAATGACAGTAAACCAGACAATTGAATTGACTTATAGACCTGATTTGTTTGGCTATCATTGCATATTAAAACTTGTTAGTTTGGACTTTGCTTCTGACCTTATTGAAGGAACTATGCAAGAATAGCCTTCTCTACATAATGTCTACAGTTTTTTAAAAATGAACAATTGGTAGCATGGAGAGGTGATTTATGAGAGAAAGGACAAAGAGAAGGTAAGCCCACAATCACAGGCTTTTTACCTGAAGTTACCCTGGACTGTGGCATAGAATGGGGAAAACCAGATGTACAGTCATTGCAATGAGCTAAGGAGAGAGAAAACAGGACTATGGAGTCTATTGAATTTATAGACCTAGGTGAAGAGAGAAGAAAACTGTGTAGCACTCTAGACATCTAAAAGGGCTTATCTAAAGTCTTTGGAAAAATACAATGGGTGACATTTTACAAGGTCATACAAACAGCTACTAGTGAAAGAAAATCTACCAGGGTAAGAAACAACTACTGGGGAAGTGGGAACTGAAGAATTCTAAGAGCACATCCGGGGCTGGAGGACACCTGAGTTAAGACCACTCAGAGGAAAGAAATTTTGTTTATCTCCCCAACTGTTAGGTAGAGGCCCCAGATAGTCTGTGTCTGAGAAATAGGTGCAGTGAAGACTTAGAGAAAAGGCTATTTTAGACCTATTCTAGCAACAAATAAGCAAGGCACTTCAAAAATAGCCAAGCTGTTAGGCAAGTAAATTAACTATGTATTAGAACAAAACTCAACACAAAACTCAAAAATGCAACATTCATAATGTACTGTATATGATTAAAAAAATAAAATAAAAAGCAAAAAATATGACCCATACTTAGAAGACCAGTCAGCCAACAAAAACAGAATCAGAATAGACAAAGATGATATAATTAGCACATAAGTACTTTAAAATGGGTATTATAAATAAGCTTCTTGACTTTAAGGGGAAAAAAGGCAAAAGGCCATGAACATTATGAAGAGTAAATAGGAAATATCAAGAGACATTTTTGACGGAGAAATAGAAATCCCAAACTGAAAAATACAATTCTGAAATTATAAACACTGTAGACTAAACATCAAAAAATAGATAATCAGTGGACACTAGAAACTATCAAAATCAAAACACAGAGGAAAATAAAGGATGAAACTAATAATAATGAGAACATCAATGATACTGACTGGTCTGTCATAAATTTCATTGTTCTTCTAGAGCAAAAGGAAAGAATGAATGAAAGAATGACCAAAACATATTTGAAGAAATGGCTGAATTTTTTTCAAATTAAATGAAAAACATACACCCACAGAATCAAGAAGTTTAAAGAACATTAAATAAGTATATACAAATAAAAACCAAACTAAAGGATAACATAATTTTGAAAATCAATGACAGAGAGAAAAATCTTAAAATCTGCCAAAGAACATAAAATGAGACACACATAAAGGTTTAATGATAAAAACAAACAAAAACACTGCCTAACTCACATTGGAAATAATATTAGACAGAAGACAAGAGAATGTCATCTTTGAAGAGCTGAATGGGAAAAAAGAAACACTTCTGATCTAAAATTAAGTATTCAGTGAAAATATCAGCAAAGCACCAGAGCAACACAATGAAGAAAAGAAACTCTTCCCAACAAATTGTGCTGGAACTGGATATCCATATAGAAAGAGATTAAATTTCAAATCCTACCTCACACCATATATTAAAAAAATAATAATAATAATTGGGGATGCATCAGAGACCCAAACAAAAGGTGAAATTATGCGATTTGGGGGGTATGCAAAGATTCCTTAGGACATAGAAAGTAGTTAAACAAAAAGTTAATAAATTATACCTCATCAACAGTGGGAACCTTAGTTCATTAAAACATACCATTAAAGTAGGGAATTAGCATGCCAAAGACTAAGAGAAAGTATCTGCAAAACATGTACTTGACAAAAGACTGGTACCCAGTATAAAGAACACTTAAGATTCAATAATGAAAACATAAACAATCCACTTACTAAATGAACAAAATGTATGAACAGACATATCATTAAAAAGGTACCAATGGTCAATAAGTACATGAAAAAATGCTCAGTATATTAGTCATCAGGGAAATGAAAAATAAAACTTCAATGAGGCACAATCACAGTCACTGAAATGGCTAAAACCAAGACTGACAACACCAAATGGCAAAGATGTGGATACTGTTGGTGAGCGTGTAGGATGGTGCCACCCCTTGGGAAAAATGGCCTGACATTTTCTGATAAAACTAAGCCATTAATCCCACTCATAGGCGTTCATCTCAAAGAAGTAAAAGTTCATAAGGAGAACTGCATAAGAATATTCACAAGAATTCTGTTTGAAGGACTCCAAAATGGGTGACAACCCAAATGCCTACCCACCAGAGAATGAATAAATGAATTGATATTCTCCCTGCCCCCCCTTAATCACTTGGTACACAAAGGAACAATAACTCATACACACAATAGTATGGATGAATATCAAGAACATTTGCTGAATGAAAGAAGCCTTGTACAAGAGTACACTCTGTATGGATCCATGCATATAAAGTTTTAGAAGAGGGAACAATAATCTTTTCTAATTAGGAAAATCAGAACAGTTGTTTTGCCAGTGGTGGGGGAGGTAGGAGTAGCAGGGATGGACTGATGTGAAGAAGGGGAGGCTGCTCTCTGTGGTGATGGTACCATTCTACATCCTGGTGGGATATTAGGTTACATGGGCATACATGTGTGTGCACACACACCCATATGTATACATATACATTTCTAAAAAATTATCCAACAATATATTTGAGTTATGCAATATGTCACCCTGCAAATTTTACCTGAACAGAAGAGAAGCGTAAATAAATATAAAAATTTAGATAATAAGATGCAAGTTTAGGTGGTAATTTACCGATGTCTTCCAGTACTTTAAAAGGTATCAAAAAATATGATGGATTAATGGATGTATAGAAAAATAGATAGATGGACAGATATGTGATAAAGCAAGGATAGCAAAATAATAGAATTTAGGTGGGTTGTTGAATGCTTACTGTATAATTCTTTCAAATCTTCCATGTATTTGACAATTTTCTTAACAGAGTGTTAAAACATAAAAATTAAGATGAAACAAGACATTTTCAGGTAAAAACAAAGCTAAGAGAATTTGTCATCAGCAGATGTACACCACCAGAAATATTAAATAGCTCTCCAGACTAAAATGTTAATGAGAATAAATTTTGCCAGAAATGGAACATATGTGAATTAAAAAAACCCTTTTTCTCAATTCTTAATTTTTTTAAGAGATAATTATATAAAGCAAAAATAATAAGAATGTATTATGCCATTTATAATATATGCAAAACTAAAATGTATTATAACAGTAACACAAAAGATAGAAGAAATAGTATATCACTGTGAGATTTTCATAAAATATGTTAACTGATTAGTTCAAGATAGCTTGTGATAAGTTCAAGATGAATACTATAAATACAAAAGAAAATAAAAAACAAAGACATTAAGCCTACAGGTCAAAAGAGGTGATAAAATAGGTTGCTAGGAATTATCAATTAATCCACAAGAAGGCAGGAAAGAAGAAAAAGAAAGTAGAAGTAACAGGTAGAAAACAGAGCAAGACAGTAGACTTGAAGTCACTAATATGAAAATTACATGGAAAATAAATGGATTAAACATTCAAATTAAAAGAAAGAAGTTACCAGATTGGATTAAAAATTAAGAACCAATATGTTGTCTATAAAAGATGTACATTAAATGTAAATACATTGATAGAAGAAAGGATGACAGTTGATATACCATGTAAATACTAATTATAAGAAATCTGGAATGACTAAACTAATTTCAGACACAGAATACTTACAGAAAAAAAAACTACCTAACATTTCAAAATTTAAAGGAGTCAATCTATCAAAAGGATATAACAATCCTAAGTGTGTATGTACCTAATAACACAATTCCAAAATACATGATGCAAATACTGGCAGAACTGCGGGAAGAATTAGAAAAATCCATAATTATGCAAAAGATTTCAATATATCTCTCTCAAAAATTGTAAGATTTATAAGCAAATTTAAAAATAATGGTAAGGATATAGAAGACTTGAATGACACTGAAACCAACTGATATGACATTTATAGAACACCCAAACAGCAGAACACCTCAAAACTCAGAATATACATCCTTTTCAAGTGCATGTGTAACGTTCGTCAAGACAGACAATTTGCTGGACTTAAAAAAAAGTGCCAATAAACTTGAACAAATGATACAAATGAAGGAATTAAATGATACAGAGTATATTTTTTAGCTACAATAGAATTAGAACAGAAATTAGAATCAAGTGTATAGCACCACACTAAGTATTTGTTACCTGTTACTTCAGTTCTCACAGACACACTGGAAGTTGGTATCTGAAGTCTTGGACTAGTTGATATATCCAGTCAGTACCAGAGCCAGAACTTGAACCCAGGTCTGTCTGGCACCTAAACCCACATTCACCCCACTCTACCATATAGTTTGTCCAGATAATCCTGAGTCAGAAGAACCCTGAGTTTTTAATCTCCATTGCTGAATTTTTTAATTACCTAGACTTACATAAAAATACCTCAAATTATCAAGACTGACCATAAAGGACAATTCCAAAGGTCAAAATAAATTTTAATATGTAATTTAATTTAAAAAAAGCATTACCTGGAAAATCTCTCAATAAGTGTAAGTTAAGTAAGTTCTAAATAAACCATGGTTTAAAAACAAACAAACAAACAAATAAATAAAGTATTTTGAATTGAATGATAACATTTAACATTTTATCACTTAAATTATTCAAACTCAATGATGAAGTTTTCATCTTAAGATGGCAGGAGAAGAACAGCAAATTAAATGCAAAGTAAGCAGAAACAAAATAATAAAGAGTAGAATGAAATACAAAATAGATTAAAAATAGAGAAAAATCAATGAAAACATGTTTTGTTCATTGAAAAAAATAGTAAAATTGGGAAACCTCTATTTTGATTGAAGAACAAAACTAGCCAAAACACAAATTATTAATATGTGGAATGATAGAGAATCACCACAAATCCTGTAGATATTATAGAGGCAATAAGGAAATAATGTAAAAAGGTATGTCAATAATATAACAAATAAGATGAAATGGAAAAAAATTCTTTGAAAGACAAACTGTATTGACATAAGAAGAAAAGATAAAACCTGAGTAACTACTAAAGAAACTGAATAGTTAGAAGTATTCCCATTAAGAAAACACCATTCTCAGAAGTTACATGGCTAATTCTTTAAAGAGCTCAAGGAAGAAATAGCATCAGTTTTACACAAAAGCTTTCAGATAATAGCAAAAGAGGAAACATCATTCAGCTTATATCAGGAAGCCAGCACAACACTTACACTAGTCAAAAGCATTACAAGAAAATTATAGACTGATATCTCTCATGAACAAAGATCTGAGCAAAATTCTTAACTTGAGCCAAAATCCTTAACAAAGAATTGTTATTAATAATCCTTATTAGCAAATCAAATCAAATCCAGCAATATATAAAAAGGATAATAAATCATAATGACATGGGGATTTATCCCAGGAATACAAGACTGGATCACGATTTTAAAATCAAGCAGTGTAAATCATCAAAGTGACAGGATAAAGAAGAAAAATCATGAGACTCTTTCAATGGATGGAGATAAGAATTTGACAAATCTCAACATTCATTCATTATAAAAACAAACAATCAACAAAAATTCTCAGCAAACCAAAGATAGAAAATTAATAGATAAAGGTCATCTACAAAAACCACACACAGATAAATCTCATCTACAAAAACCTATAAATAACATCACACTTCATATGTATAAATATTGAATGCTTGACCTCTAAGGGAACAATGCAAGAAGAGTTGTTTTCATAATTTCTGATCACAGCCCTAGAGGTCCAAAAGAGTGAAATAGACAGGAAAAGGAAATCAGAGGCCTAACATTTTAAAGGAAGGAGAAGTCTGTTTAGATATGGGTGAAATGATCAAGTGTGTGAAAGTGCTAAGGAATCTAAAAACAGAACAAAAAACCAGAAACCTTATTTAAATTAGTGAATTTAGGAAAGTCAAAGGACCAACCAAACTCAATACATAAAAATCAATTAATTTCATCTCTATTTTCTATCAATGACCAATTGAAAAATTAAATTAAAAAAATACCATTACAATAGCATCAAAACCAAAAATGTTTAGAGATAAATTTAGTAATATGGGTGCAAAACTACAACACATAACACTAAAAAGAAGAAAAAAACATTGCTCAGGAAAATCAATGAGGCAATGAGATCTAAATAAATTGAGAGATATATCATGTTCATGGATTAGAAAACTCAATATTGTTAGGGTTTCAATTCTCCTCAAATTGATTCATAAGTTTAATGCAATCCCAATCAAATCCCAGCAGGCTCTTTTATGTAGAAATTGGCAAGCTGACACTAAAATCTATATGAAAAAATATATGGTCCCTAGAATAGTTAAATCAATCTTAGAAAAGAAAAAGGGAGGAGGACTTACAGTTTCTGATTTTATGATTTACATTAAAGCTGTTAAGACAAAGCAGTATTGGACTAAAGACAGACAGACTAATAGAACAGACTAGGGATTGTAGAAATAGAGCTACTCTCACAGTTCAATTTTTTTGCCAAGTTGTTAAAATAATTCAATAAAATAAGGAGATATTTTTTTCAATATAAGAGTAGGACAACTGGTTTCTACATGGAAAAACTAAAACAAAAAATACCAAGCCCTAACACATATCTCATACTATAAAGAAATTAATTTGAAATGGACTACAGGTCTAACTGTAAAAGAAACATTTCTAAATCAATGATTGCTAACATAGCATTGTGAAAGTACTATCCATAACAGAAGAAACTAATGAAACTGACTCCATCAATTTTTTAAAAATCCTGCTCCTCAGAAGGAAATGAATTCACAAACTGGATGAAAATATTTACAAGTCACATACTTGATAAAGGAGATGTACACTACAGCTCATTAACAGACTACCCAGTAACAAAACAGGCTGAAGATTTTCTTCACAAAAAGAAGAAATGTTAACTAATGGTCAATAAATCCATAAAATCGTGCTCAACATCATTAGTATTTGAAAATGCAAATTAAAAACATAAGGTGATAGCCATATACCCATTTACAGGCATGAATAAAAATTAGAAGTTTGAAACTTCCAGCATTGGTGAGAATTACAGTACCTGGAATTTACACACAGCATCTGTGGAAGCTAACAATGGTACAACCTCTTTGGAAATAAGTGTGGCAGGTTTTCACTAAGTTCAACATACACCTTGCCTTGGTCCCTACCACTGTCCTATGATGAAACAACTTCAAATTTAATACATTCACTGACTTTCCTTTCATAATTTAACTGACTAGGTGAAATGGTGTTATCAAGAAATTTTGAAATTTCCAAAATTTTGTTGTCAGAAGACTTATCTCAGGACACTCCTTTCATTGCAGGCTCTAGCCATTTTTTTGGTGAAGTACACAGAATGAAATGCTTTGTCAGTGAATTTGGAGAAGGACCCAGACATGTATGTATGAATGTGAGCACAGGTATCACCCCCAAATTTCAGCAGTAACTGGCCTAGAACAGAAGCCAAGAAACCAAGCCCACACACCTCTGATACCACTGGACATACACAGACCCAGCTGGATTATGTGTACTATTAATGTAACTTTAGCACAGATCATCTTGCCTAATGGTTGCAGTGGGCATTGCACATTCCTGATGCCATTCACATCAAACCATTCAGAGCAGTGTTCTGTGGAAGGGGTGCTACTCTGTCACTTCTAGATTAAACAGTATTTTAATCAATTGCTTTGATTCTATCCAGCTGACAAAAAGTAATTCATTTATGTCATCCTCCATAACGGTTTCCCCAAACACAGGCAAATAATACCTATAAAAATCTTGTGGAAATAATAACACAAGCTAACATTTATTGAGCATTTAATGTATAGGAATATATGCTAGCAACTGTGCTGAGTACTTTAAAACAAACTTATGAGGTAGTCTTATTATTTTTGCCTATTTTAAATATAAAGGAAATGAAGCTCACAAGAGAAGTGGTTTTCCCAAGGTTACAGAGTTCAGATGCAGAGATCAAATTCCAACACAGGTCATCTGAGTGAGTCTAGAGTACAAATGATGAATTGCAGTACTATGGAGTCTTAGTAGTGTTCTTAGGAATTAACTCTGGGAAACACTGCCTTTTATCATGTAGTTCAGTCTTTTCTCTTTACACTGGCATCCAAGGAGCAAAACAATTAACTATCCAGAAGCAGTCCATTAAGAATTCTTAGGAGGCATATATGCTTCAGGCCTTTTCTCTTTACTTTCCAAATTGTAATGAAATGTTAAGGTGAGGACTCTTTTCATCATCTTTAAGACAAGTTTAATTCCCACCGCAAAATGTAACAGTTGTGAATTAACTTTTTTTTTTTTTTTTACTTTTGATGTAAATGTTTTGGGCTCTATCTGACACTGGGATGCAGGATGATTCTGAATGACTTGACCGGCATATGTAATGTATCATCATTATCTGTCTCCAGATCATTGAATAACATCCTGGAAAGTATTAACTGTCTGGGGTTCTGTGTTAGGTGAGAGACCCAAAGAGTATTTTAGACACAGTCTGTTTCAGGAGCAAGAGTTCACACAAGAAAACTTTATAATTTTTATTTATTGTAGGTAAATAGTACAATCAATTTAATGTAGTATAGATAATATCAACATATAAATCACTTTATATCATTTTAAGTAAGGTTTAATTTTCATTTTAGCAATGGTGGCTAGTGGTTTCTTATAAACCTGCTTGAATACCGATAACAGTGTTTAAGATGATCATTTTAAAATTATATTTTTTGAGAAGAAATATTTTATATCTTATTTAACTACTTGCATACAATTAGAGACTGCTATTTATAATGTTTCATTGCTATAGTTAATGATTCTAAGAATATCAATGCACACATAATTCTCTTTCTGTTAAGTTACTTGTTCAGGGAAAATTCCTGAAGTATTAAGTCATATGGTGCGACCATTTTTATGGCTCTTGAACTCTGCCACCAATGATTTCTAAAAGGGCCTTTACAATTCACCAACCATATGCAACTCTACCACTTTTGTTATATCTTTGTTAGCTTTAAATATTTTCTGGATTTTTCATTTTTCATGACTGTACAGATATAAAATGATTCCCATTACCATAATCATAGATTGTTTAGCCACATTTGGGCACTAAATTACAAAACTATAAAGAAATGTTTTCAGTGCGTTTATATTGATGGAAACTTTCTCTAAAGATTTTTCATTCAACTTTGATTACTTTGTGTCAGATATTGGGTTAAGGGCTGGAGCTCTCTCATTCTTAATTCCTCCTTTTTCCCCTTTTCCCCCCAATGCTACATGAGGAGTTCACAGATTCATCTGCTGACCACATCCATTACCTTTCTGTTTCACCTTGGCTGGTTTGTCAACCTCCCCTTTGGCATTTCTAGCATGACAGACATAGTTGCGCTTCAGATCCTCAGCAGTAACTTTCTTGATGCTCAAAATCTGAGTTCTCGTTTCATCCTCTGTTTTAGTCTCACTTACACTAGAAATGGCGGAGAGAAAATCAAAACGTTAGTGAGATTCGAGAGCCGGGCCCTGTGCGTTGAGTCGGACGAGTCAGCAAACGCATAGACCCCCTGTGAGGACAGACAGGGTGTGGACGGGATGTGTCCCTGTGACCCAAGGGTTCCAAAAGAGTAAAAGCTCCTAGACTCCACCGACTATACAACACACAATTCCGATATCCAGGTAAAATTCCATTGTGGGCATCATACTATAGATCTTCCTTCAAAGCAAAACGGCTCCTTCCCTCAAACTTCTGGGGCAGGCTGCTCTATCAGTTTAGAGAGATTCTTCGAGGCCATATTCATCTGGGTTTTGATGCAGGTTTTGGCATGTAATGGGTAGAAACTTTGAGGAGGGTAACCAGTCTTTCCATGTCTTGAATTCTGTCTTTGAAAAAGTGTCAAGTAGCAATGCCTACACAGTACATGACACGTATTAACTAAGGCAAGAATTCTGAGGCTTGAATATGTTAATGTGTAAGAATTAGAGCAACACTTAATAAATATTCATGCATGTCATTATTGTCATCTCACAGTAATAGTTGATGCACTTCAGGGATTCCCAAAGCTTGGATTTTGAGGTAGAATATTTTGGTCAAAATGCTGAAACCTCATATTTAAATCCTAACAAACCAAAGTAAGAAACTTCTCAGAGAAAGTTAACTTTGTGAAAATAAATATATCCACATCTTATCAAGTTATAGATCAAGTGCTTTGGGTCCAAGATCAAGATTTAAGATAACTTCAAACCACTTTGCTCAAAAGGGAAAAAAAAAATCTCTTTTCTAGCTGACGGAAACCCAGGTTCTTCTAATAAGGCTTACTGTCAGTCATGGGAACTTGGTTAAGGGCTGGGATGGGTTTGGAGCTTAACTGCACTGCTCAACTGTGAATGGTGACTTGTGCTTCAATAGGAGCAAGGAGGAAATTTTCTATTATTATTATAGGATAGAAGGCACAATATTCAAAATTCCTGAAATGATCAGTAACCCTCTCTCTGTGCTTTCAGCTGCATCTTTGATCAATTCCTTCTACAAAAACTGTTCCAATTTCAGGAAGCTCCTTCTGCACTTTTAAATATGTCCCACTTCTCTAATATCCAGGCCTTTGAACAGGTTGCTCCTTTTACCAGGAACATCTTTTCAATTTCTTAATCTAGTTGATTTCTACTCATTTTTCAAACCATTCTTTAGGTACTGTTATCATCTGAAAAGCATGACCTAGTCCTTTAAAACTGACTGAAATCTCCAACTAAGTCTTCCCATAACATCCCCTAACATAAATGGGATACTTTCCAGTCACTGCATTTATCATGCTATATTGAAATTTCTGCTCTATCACTGTTACTCCTATAAAATCTACTCAGTTAGGGAGTATCTTGCAGAGTGTCTGATGCAAAGCAGACATTATAATTTTTGCACACAGTCTGAGTTTAATACTAGGAAAGAAATATCTTTGCATTCTACAAGTTAAAATAGCCTAAGATCTATCTGCACATAGAGGATAAAGCTTAAGGTCTTAAAACTACTTTGTCATGCAGTTTGTCAGATGCTATTTTTTATTAATTGTAGCAGTGAGCCCATTGCTATCTTGCAGGTGTGTACTCATTTACAGAGGCATCTTCTGTCTTCAAAGACCTGTATTTTCCTCTTTATCAACCTAATCCCTTTCAAAAGAAGTCATGTTTATTTAGAAACAAAATGATCCAGCTTGTGATTTAAAGAGTGAGTTGTTACCACCCATCCACTTTAAAAATAAAATTTAAAGAACATGAATGTATTTAGCCAGTATTTAAAAAATAACTATCAATTATAAATGTGACATATATGCTATGTGAATTAAGAGAGAGAAGGAAGAAGATAGGAAATACATGCTTATGGGAAGACAGGAGACTAATACAGCTCTCTGAGGCACAAATATATAGGCCCAGATCCAAACTTGAGGAAGAAAAGAACAAGGCTACACTGACAAGCTCTCATCTACCCACAACCCTATTGTGCGGGTTTTTCATTCACATCAGGTATGTACTGCATCTTCTTGCAAGTGGGTATCATAAATGCGCAATCAGCTAATGGCAGCTCAGTCCCAGTTTGCAAGTCCAGTAATCCTGCTTTGGGGTCTTCGGGATCGGTCATTAAAGACTTGCAAATCTTGCTGATTTTTGTGAATGATGAGCAAAAATTAGAATTTTCATTTAATTGATTAGGATACAATGAATTTATTTTTTTCAGTATTCATTTTCATTTATTAGGGCATTTTACTGAGGGGCAAATGTTAGCCACCCCCTTTCCTGAGCCAGTGATACCTTTCATTAACAGTTACATCAATAGTGGTGTCGTCTGGTTTTTTTCCATCAATGGTCCACCAAACCTCATTGTGAGAATCCTTCACAAAAGTAAAAAAGGCTGTACAGGGGATGAGTAGCTCCTCTCCTGAAAAAAAAAACAAGTTAACCCATCAGCTTGTAACCTCCACATGGTTAAAACCTATATTGGTAGTCTACTCCATGACAAACCAGAAGCTTTAAAAGTGTATCTAAAACCCTACCCTACCTCTGATAATTTTCAAGTGGGCTACTATAAGGTACTGTACTATATTTTATTGCAAAACAAACCAACCAAAAACAAAAGGACAGCTTTATATAAAATTACTAAAATGACTATTTTTAATACAATCCATATCTGTTCTAACATGACAGTATTTGTTCAGAAAGGCTCTGACGACATCCTTTTTTAGCACTAAGCCTCCATGGACCACTCTTCTCCTTTGTTATCTCCCTTACAAAGGCTGACTAAGGAGAGGTTCTCCAGATCCTTGGTCCTTGGCCCAGAGAAGATGGGCAAAGCCATCGTTGAGAGGACTGCATAGGCAGGCCACATCTTGAAATGCTCAAGCTGTCAGGATACAATCAGTTTAAAAATGATGTATAAACAGAAATTCTATGCTATCGTTCTGAGATAGAACATGGGATTAGAGGGATCTCCAGGCAGAACCGGTAGTGGTAGGAGTAATAATAGTAACAATAACAACAATAACAGCAGCACCCTCCTGAGAACCCTGTACAAGTCACAACGCTAAGTATTTACACTTTATAATGGTCTTATTTAATTTTAATTAAACAATGTTAGATATTTTTAAATTCATGTTTCACAGATGTGAAAACTGAAGTTTAAAGATGTTAAATGGCATTTCTAGATCAAATTATTATTAAGTGGCAGGCCAGGATTTGACCTAAATGGACCTTCCATTCTATTCTACTTTGCCCAGAATAGTTCTGTTTGATGCTTACTTTCCTAGTTAGTTAATACCAATTGCTTGCACTGTTTAAGAGTATCCAGGTTGAAATGATAAATTATACTGTCATCCTAATTTGAACTCAGGTCTGTCTCACTGCTCATACTCTAGCCTCTCTTCCACTGCATGGTTCTTAGGCCTTCCCTCCAGTTTTCTATATCAATATGTAGGAAGACAAAGTGAACATGGATTCAGGCATGCTTTTGTAACCATATGACACATACTTAAGTGATTAATAAGGATTTACCCTGAAGGCAGGAAGAATGTTCATATTACTACATAAAGCTACTACTAATTCTAGGAAATGTGGTTGATTGGGGTTGGCAGACCCCTCAGTGTGTTCTTTGCTTTTTTACAAGGCAGATCACTATCTGAAACCTTAACTTAATTGTGTGTGTGTGTTGTGGGGGAGGATTGATCACTGCCTCTATTCTCTTTAAGATATTTTAAGCAAATGTTCATTTATAACTCTAATTAGGTTTAGAGTAAATTTATTACAAATGATACAATATAGAAAGTGTTAAGATTTTCTATGGTTTTCCATTTAAGTGTAGGAGGCTCTGAGCCAGAAGAATAAGAAATTATGCTTATCTGGTCAGTTACAAATGATTTTTGTCTAGAATGAAAAAAATGTGAAAACGAGAAGAAAAGCCAGCCAGCCATAGGATGCATTCAATAGTATTTGGAATCAGGGTGCACTAGTTCCTCAGCTGTTACCTATCATGTTCACAGTCCAGCTTCTACCCTTTGGAGTGGAGCAGGAATTAAAGGATGTCTTATGCTCATGCTGAAGTCTTGGCAAATCAAAGCCATGCGCAAGCTAAAGTTTGCATCAAACAGAAATCGCTAATCAGGAGAGGAAAACCGCTCACACAGAGGAAGGGAGCAGCTGCTGAGAGAGAAGCAGAGTCCCTGAGTTGCCCTGGAGATCAATGAAGGAGCTAATCCCCAGGGCTGTCTTGGTTTCTGATAACATTTCACTTTCAATTCATGTGTTTCTTTCCAATAGCCCTCTATTCTCTAGCATTAACTTAAGTGACAATTCAATCCTTGTAATTAAGAGAATCCAACTGAAATTTAGAGGCACAGCTATAATTACCAGGTTCCTTCTCATAGACTACAAGATCGTTGGGTGAGAAGATCAGGGGAGGTGACGCATCTTTTGGAGAGCCTGTGATAGCAAAAAAAAAAAGGAAGTTGATGTTAAATCATGTAGCTTTTATCCCTCATAAACCATTTCAAAAAGCTGCTCTTCTGTGAAGCCTTGCCCAACTTGCTGGCATTGTTTGTCAGTTCTTCTTGAGGGGACCTACAATTCAGCATATAGTCAATTGCAATACTTCATTCATTTAAAATAAGCAAACAAACAAAGATAACATTGAATATCCTCCATATTTCAGGATAGAACCTTTTTAACCAGTGCCTTCTTCCCCAAAGTTTCTATGAGATAGATTTCTCATACTACATAATAATTCATAATAATTAATTGCTTTCATATGTTGCTTAATTGTTTCTTTCCTACACATTTTTTTCTCAACATACTTAGAACGTCTAATATGGAACCTGGTTAAATAAGTATTAAATGAATGGAAAATTCACAAGCACAATTGTGAGGCCAGCATGCAAGTCATCTACCTGATGTCTGGCTATTAACTGACTGTTCATTCATAGGCTTACTGGTCTTTGTAACATTCTACACTCCTAAACTGAAAGAACAATACCTCAAAGAGGCTTAATAGCATAGTGTTTAAGTGTAGAAGCTTCAAAGATTTAATGGCCAAGGTTCTAATCCTGACTTGGCCATAAACTAATCATATGACTCTAGTTTTCTGCTTAATCTTCAAAAAGCTAATTCCTCAGCTCTAAAATGAAGATAATAAACTCACCTCACAATTCATTTTGAGGATTAAATTAAGCAATGCATATTAAAGCATCCTACTGGTATATAAGTACTCAATGGATCTCAGCTTTAAAAAAACAAACCTGTGTTTAAAAGTTGGATATGAAACTGCCAACACACACATCTGTGTCTGTCAACTTTTACATCTATAAATCAAGGTGAACAAGCATGCCTGCTCCCAACTTTCCAAATATATTTAAATATATATAAATACATATATATATATATATATATGAAATAACTGCCTACATGAATATAAAGTTAGATAATTGATTTGACTTTTAAAGTCCTTCATGTCAGGTTCTAAATTTAGTCTAATTTTTCTTTTGAATTAGTCCTTAACTCTGTATTATTCCAAAAGTAAACATTTACACATTTGCTTGTAATAAACTATTAAGAGAAAAAGAAAAGATAAGTGATTACACAATTGTTCAATTTGAATTTTATTTGTATTATGTTAAAGCCTTTCAAAAAAAACAGTCTGCTGACTCTAATGTCAGACTAGCAGAAAAAGCCCTGAAAAGATTCTGGATTTAGAATCACTTCTTCCATTAATTTAGAGAGCATGTTTAAATAATTTACATTCTGTTATTGGGCCTCAATGTTTCCATCTGGTAAAAGATGGGACATGCTATCTTTTTTAATATAGTTGACACAGTGGTATTTAGGGCTTTACTATAAATGCCACCTATCCTGACACTGGTTCTCTTGACTTCTGGGTTTGCTAGGAGTCTGTTGACTCTGCCTAGACATTGTCCTTTCTACTTTCCTAGTTTTCTATTTTCTCAGTACAAAGCAATGGTTGAGCCCTACTAGCAAGTAGCTTCAGCATTACCTACAACAGTTCTACTACTCAGAAAGACACAGTTTACTTAATTCAAGTTAAACATATTTTTGACAATATTAACTACTATTCGTTGACTCTGTTGCTTGCTTGTAACTGCATTAGCATAATATATTACTTCTGATATTCTAAACTGTACTGAATGCTAGGCAATCTTAGTCCCAGAGTTTAGATAAAGAGATTGAGACTTTGATCATAGTTAATATTGTTAATAAATGACAATGGTTTAATTTGAACACAGGTATATCTGGCACCCTTTTCAGTCCCCAAACTGCCTTTACTTCATTCATTCACATATCTGTTCAGTAGACCAATACTTAGTAAAATCCTATTATGTATGTGGAATTGCTAAAGGCTCTCGGGATAGTGTAGTGAACAAAAAAGATAAGCCTCTGTTCTATAGAATTTACACATTTGCTTGTAATAAACTATTAAGAGAAAAAAACAAAATTATGGCCTTTTGGCTGTGCACTTAACACAAATCATGCTTACCTACCACCTTTACAGACAGAGACCTGGTGAGATGGAAGGTACGCCCATTTTCCAGATATGTAACAACACATGTGTAATCTCCATTATTTGAAGTCAAGGGTATGAGAAAACTCAAGTTCATGCCTTCAGGTATTACATTATGAAAGTTATATATTTTTTGACATCCCTAGAAGTAAAAGAAAATATGTTTACTACTGCATAGAAAATATATAAACATATATATATACACATCTAATTTTGCACAGAGTGTGTCTATGCTGGCTGTACTGTTTGTAGAACTCTTTTGGCCACTTATTTGATGATGCTTCTGCAAAGAATGAACGTGGTAAGTTTCATTATCTTTTCAGCAAAAGAAAAATCAAAATTCTGAACTAAGACATTAATTCAAAATTTACAAATTTCTCGTCTAAGGATTCAGTATTCAGATTATGAGAATTCCTATTACTAGTGAAGCAAGATTTAAAGTTTTGAGAAACGACTAAGGCAACTTAAGCAAATGTATGTAGTGCTATTTAAAAAAAACAATTATTTTTCATTTTTCCACATCTCTTCACTGATTATATCAATTCAGGAATCCAGTCACTCTGGCAAAGTAGGCCTCAATGTAGATGTCTGGTTTTGGCATTCCTGATCATTCTGCTGAATCACCATACCAGTCATTTCCAAACTTTTTTGTGTTTTTCTTCTACTTATCCCATTTTTAACAACTGAATATTACAGACTCCAGAATCTAAAAATAAAAGACATTTTATGAATCTCGCCAAGAGTTAAGAGTTTATTTCTGTTCCAACTCCTATTTTCATGTAACTCTGCTGATTTTCAAATTTTTGAGATTGAAATGTCTCATTTAACATAGCTAAAATCTTGTTTTGGAACTCCTAGCCCCATAAACTAACTATATTATTTTTTCATTTTAAAGGAAAACATCAATACATCACCTGTGACAAAAACATATGTTAAACATTTACTTTTAGAAAAATTTTGTGTTTGTTTTTCTTTTACATAAACCAATAATTCATTTATGAAAAAAAGGATTGGGTTAGCTCTAAGGTCATTTAGATCTTTAAAATTCTGGGAGGTTATTACCAGATTGTATTGTCAATTTCCTGTTTTACATACTTAGGTTTAATTCTTGTACACTTAAGGTTTTCTTACCTCAATTCTTGAAGCGTGCACTTTGAAATATGACAGCTACACTAAGTGACATATTTTGTAATTCTTTGTTACAGGAAATATGTTTTTTCAAGAACAGCACTGAAGTTTTGATGTATGGAGATGATCATCAAGAGGAAGTAATACATGTTCAGTTACATTTTTTTTAATGCAATTTTTCCTGTTTTGATGCAATTTATGCAGTACTTCTAGACACTTGCCACATCAGCAAAATATTTCAACACTTAGTTTATTACAATGTATAAGGCCACAAAAGCTTACATTCTTATAATGAATTTACATCAGATTTGGTTTAAATTGAGTTCAGACTATAGAACTCTACTTCATTTTGTGGCACCTTTCATTTAAAAAGTTCAAAGCTATTTTCTTCTTTCATTTGTTAGCTTAGCTGTTCTTAAATCTCTATAAAGCTGACAGAGCAGACTACATAAGCTCTAGCTTTACAGGTGGAAAAAAAATTAGACAGGCAGGTCAAGAGATATTCTAGATAACACAGTGCAGAGCTAAAACTCAGTTTTCCAGATAGCTGAATCTTTCAGATGGCCAGTCTTCCAGTAGCTTCTTAACCAAGAATGAACAACTCTTGTCAGCATTAGTCAAGGCTGGAAAAATACTGAGACATGCACTTACATGAACTCTATTTTCTCATCTGATCATTATTCCAAACCTAGCAAGTTATGTCCATTTTATAGATGAGGATACAAAGGCCTAGAAAGGTTAAGTAATTGCCAGTGTCATAGAGCTAGGCAGTGTCAGAGCTGGAATTTGACCCTTTTAAATCCCAGCTGACACTGTCTCCCCACCCTATACTGTGGTCCTGCACATATGTCATACCTGGGTCAGCCCCAGTGTTAATATGTGATATGGCTCTATCACTTATGTGAAGCTGATTCCTGTCTCATTAATTAGTAGTAAACTGGAAAAGATTAGAAGTTTTTCAGGATCAGAAGTTAGCAATTAGTACTGAACTTGTCAACACACTTCTTAAGAATGTCATAAAAAGAACTTTTTTGACTTGCCAAGTATCATTTAAGTAAAAACTTTAAGATACATTGTTTTAGGACTCACACTATGTGCTATGAATGTAAAGAAATGCTTCTGACTCAAAGTTTGTTCACGCATTCACTTCTTCATTCATTCATTTATCCTTGAATATTAATCAATAAATCATGTGCCATGCACTATTTGAGATTCTGAGAACACAGCATTGAATAAAACAAAGAATTAGCCCCATGGACTTATGAATAGAGAAGTGGATCAGGCATGTCTAAATAACAAGGAAAGTAGTGCAAAACAGGCATGTGTTGATCTCTTGCTAGCTCCTTCTCTTTATTTATCTTATCCCAAACCATGAAGAGGAACTTGAAATTTGGACTAGACATATTTCCAGCTATTCATTGACCCTATGTGTCAGTGATGCAAATATGCTTTCTCTTGAGATTTCCCCTACTTTCCATAAGGTAGGATAAAAATATAGGCCAGGGACAATTTTTACTTAGAGCTACTTTGTCTAGAAAAATATTTCAAATTGAGGAATATATCATAAGAAGTAATGGGTAAGTCTGGGGTCTAATCTACTCTTCAGAGAACACAGACCATTAAATATTGTTTATTAGCTAATTTTAACTGAAAGAAAATAAAATAAAAGAAAGCCATTTGAAAGCAATTAGACTTATAGCATATTAGAAAAGGAAGTGAAGGAAACATTTTACATTCTAAGTGTGTATTTGTATGATAGGGTAGCTTCAGGGCATTTTTGAACTATAAATACTCATTAACTCTAGTCCGTGGCATCTGATGAGCTCTTGCTATTTCTTATAAGCAGTTGCATCTCTCGACCCTTCGACACATGCACCTGAGACACACAGGATATTTTTAAACGCATGATGAACCATTCCTGAAAATAAGTCCTGCCAATTTTATGATACTTTCAAAATTATTTATTTCAAATCCATGAGAAAAAGATATGAACAAAGATATAGATACCCAAAGAATAAAAAAAAAATTCTCTCCACATAGGAGAAATGGGTTTAACAGTGGATTTCCATTATGAAGCAAACACTTGTTTGACTAGAAGACAAGTCATCCATTTAGTTGACCAGTCAGTTCCTCATTCTGAATTCAAAAGGGAGAAGTTAAACAGGAGAGCAGCTTTCCAACCACGTAATGGTAGCCAACACAACCTACCACAATGTATAAGTAAAGAAATGTAAGAAATGAGCAAAATTCTTGAAAGGAAATAAATCATGTGGTGAGATGTTAGCTGTGGGGGCAGGGGGGTATGTCATGACTAGGTAAAGATATTTTCCTATTTTTTGAGAGAGACTTATAAACAATATCTAACCAGTTATGATTAATTTCACATTGAAAATTACAGGTGGAGGTAATATACCAATTTTAATGATCACACTGGGTACAAAGACAACCAAATTTTCCAAATCCGGAAGGATGTCCATTCAGTTAAACAGCAGTTGAGAGCGTTTCAGTTGCTATAAATGATTACATTTCCAAAACACTCAGTGAAGAGGTTCCTCTGATTCTCAGTAAGGAGGGGAAAATAGCCTTTGTTTTTTGTAAGTGTCTCTGGAAAAAAAATCAAATATGCAATTATAACAATGAGAATCAGAAGCAGTCTAGTAATATGAAAGTTCAGCTGGCTTGCCATACTTTAAAGCTCAGGTGTCTCTAAGTAAATCTAATAGTAAAAACAAACAATCACCACAAAGAATCCCATGTACATGTGCATTTACTGCTATATATTTGGAAATTCCTATGTGAGAAAACAGGCAGCTTCCAATATATTCACATGTTTTGTTCCAGAAGTTATTTTATAAGCTAGCTATTTGAAATTCAGTTAATCACTCGTAAGCCATGGTTTGCTTTCCAGGCTAGTCACAAAATCTGGCTTATTTAACAAACATTTACTGAACATCAATTTAACTCACAGGATTGCTGCATTAAAGAACTGTGAGTCTGGGCCCTGAATAAAGAAAACCCTGCCAAGCAGAAGAGATGAGGCTAAGCAAAGACAGGCAGAGGAGGAGAATTTAATCCTGCCCCATTTCCCCTGCAATTCTGAAATAGAAACTTTTGACATTCTGTTCCTAGCAATCTCAGTTTTCTGAACCCTCTTTGACTTCCCAGGGCCCTCTATCCTCAGGTTTCTGTATGTCCCACCATCCCATTTATAACCCACTCTGTATTTGAAGATTGCCCTGCCCTTCAAAGTGCCCGAAGTTCCAGAAGAAAGGGCTGGGCCACCCTTTCTGTGTCATTTCTGGGGAGTATAGGCTTCAGAACCAAATAAAAATTGGCCCTAAATCTCAGACTCTTGCATCATCAGCTGGACTGTTTTGAGTAAATTATATAAGGTAAAGTAGAAGTCTAGGCTCTTGATACAGATTGCATAGGGGTAAATCTTAGCTCTTAACTCTGTGACCTTGGGCAAATCTCTCAACCACTCTCTACTTAGTAACTATAAAATGGAGAAAACAAGATTGCCTATTTCATGTTGAGAAAACTAAGCAACATAACTAAAGCATTTGGAAGAATTCCTGTGTCCAATAGTGTTTTCTATTTTTGTTTACCTCTCGGAGCCTCTGGTTCTTAATCTGAAAAGGATATCTACCCTAAAGGATATGATTAACATTCCATATAACATATAAAGTACCTAGCATAATGTATTTTACATTATAAAATGCAAGAAATGTTAGTTTTCTCTCCTTCCTTTTTTTCAGTTTCCGTCTTTCTGTTAAGAGGAAAGAAAATTTTCTGGAACTGATTATCTTTTAATGCTCATAGAGTTAAAACGGAGAGACTATTTTTTAAAATGTCAGAGTAGGAAGTCAGTTGATGTAAGAGGGCCAGGATATGAGGTGGATGAAGGGAGAAACTGTAGAAGGTAGGAAACAGAGAGCAACGTGAGCATTCCCATGCACTCCTACATACGGGACAATGTAGCTGCAGAGAACCTGACCTTTTTGCAAGATGGCAGAGCTCTTAGGCTTAAAAGTGTCAGTCATTATCCCACAACAGAGAAATCAGAAGCAATACACCACACCTTAATAGCACTCTTTCCACAATCGTAAAGTAGAAAGGATGGCTGGTAACTGGTTGTCCTTTTCAGTCACCTCAACATTGCTGGTATCGGCCATGGTGATGGCTTTACTGCTAGGACTTTTTTTGTGTGATTCTTTTTCCAGGCTTTCTGCTTTCATTCACCATATGAACATTCTCTCCAGATTTTGACCTAAGTTCTTTTCTCTTCTCCTTTTATTTTTCTTAAGAGCTTCAACTATTACAGAGATGCATCCAGTTCTCTGTCTCCAGCTTTGATTTTTCTTCTGAGCCCCAAACCCATTCACAAGTGGCCTACTGGCCACTGCCCCCTAGATGTCTGACAGACACCTCTGACTCAATAAGACATTACCTAAATCTATTGCTTGCTCCCTAAACCTAATACTATGCCTCTGCTATTTCATGCCTTGGTTAATAGCACCAACATTCATGCAGCTAGGAAATAAAAAGTCTGAAAATCATTAGAGATACAGAGTATATTCAGTAACTTTGCCCCCAAGAAATAGATAATCTCATAGAGTATAAGCATGTACATTTCTCCCTCCTTATAACTAAAAATAGATACTCTTCGGCACTTTTGTGGAACTTAGAATCCTACTTCTGAAAAGAATAGGAATTATTAATGATAAACTTATCTGAACTAAAATGTAAGATCCATTAGAACTATGTAAGGCAGGAGATATATCTTATTCATTACTGTGTCCCCCAAATACCTGACATATTGCAACTGAACAGAGTTAATCTTCAAGAAATATGTGTTGAATGCACATATGAATGACTATAAAATGATAAAGGAGTGAAAATGACATGTAAATAGACATAAATAAAAAGATAAGGGATTATATGAGAGAAACATTATTTCTAGCTGGACAGAACAGGGGACATTTCATGAAGGGGGCAGAATTGGACCCATTTTAAAGGAAGAAGACAAGACATTCCAGGCAGAGAGAATGAATGAGGAAAAAGGAGAGGAAAAAAATATAGAATGGGTAAGAGAATAGAATTTTTCCAGACCACTGAGTACTCAAAGTATAGAAAAATTAACAGAGTTGGAGATGAGAGAAATTGATTGTGGGTAAGTAGATGAATACATTTTTAAACTTGGAAATGTATTACACTTATTGATGTAAAATTGCTAATATTACTTTTTAAATAATTTTTATGCTATTTACTATAGAAAATTACAATCATAGAGAGAATAAACAGTGATTCCCCTGTATCTACACCTACCCTCAAAAGTACCAATTCAGGCTGTCTCATTTCATCTATAACCACTTATTGTACCTAAAGATTATTTTGAAGTAAATCACAGACATTATACAAGTTCATTTGTAAGTATTTCTGTGTGTGTCTTTAAATGATGAGACACCTTCTGCAATTGTAACTATAGTTCTGTTATCACAATTTAAAAAGTAATAACCATTCATTGCATTATTAATATTCTGTCTGTGTCCATAGCGCCCTGATTTCCTCACAACTTGTTTCATAGTTTGCTTGAGTAAAATACAATCCAACTAAGGTCTATACACTGCAAATGGTTGTTATATATCTTAAATCAGTCTGTCTCAGTCTCTCTCTCTCTCATTGTCTCTTACCTTCTCTTGTTCTTCCCTTCCTCCCTACTTTTCTCTCAATCATTTTATTATAATACAAAACACACTCAAAACATATGTGTGATTTAGTGAATTACTATACAGAAAATACAAAAGGAAACACCTTTGTAACCACAATTCAGAAATTCAGATCCAGGAATAGAATGTTGCCAGCCATCCTTGAAGGCCTTCCATATGCCCCATGTCAATCACAGCTCTTATACAAGCCCCCAAAGTAGACTCTATGTATACTTTCATAATAAAATCACTTCCTTGTTTTTATTTATAACTGTATCAGGTATATGTGCATCCTTATACACTATAGTCCCATCCATTTTTAAATGCATCTATATGTGTTTCTTTTAATCTATACATCCCAATACCATGCCTTTCTTTTTCTTACAATTTATCTGTTGAATAACCTAAAGCATTTGACCTACAGTATTTTCCTTTGAATGTTGCTGACTGCAAATTAATGGTGTAGATCAGTACATTCCTCTGTTCACTCTATTTCCTGGAAAATGGAAGCAAGATCCAAAAGTTTTATAAGGTTCAGGTTTAAGCCACTTAGCACAATTATAAGTGATACTGTGTTCTTTCACCAGAAGGAATCTATCTGGCTATTTCTCTTCTTGTGATATTAGCAGTCACTGATACTTAATGTTTAAATTGATTAATTTATTGGGGATTGTAACATGATTACATACTTTTATAAAAACACTTCTCTGTACTTTTTCATTGCTCAGGGTACATTTCTTATAGGGAAGAAATAATGTATACTTGATTTTCTCCTTTATTTACTAGTTTTAAAGATAACAAATTGATTTCCTATCAATATCCAAATGTGACCAATTATATATTTTGAAATATCATTTCGAACTTACGGATTTAAGCTTAATTCATGGGACTCAACAAATGGTGATAAACACCCTTACTGAAGTAGAAATTGTTCCATCTTTGGCTGCTTGAAAACTCTTAAACTTGCCTCTTGTTTCTTTAATGATCAGTTAGAGACAGGTGATAAAATTTTCAATTATGATTATGTAATTGTCTATTACTACTTTTAACTCAGTTAACATTTGCTTCATGCATTTTGAAATACTGTTTTAGAAACATTTATTTTTTATACCCTCCTTGTGAACTGGTCCTTTAATTATTCTGAGATGTCCTCTTTTTCTCTGATAATACACATTGTCTTAGAGTCTACTTTACATGATATTGGTATATATCCTAATCTTATTTTTATTTATCATTTATTTTCACTTATTCCCTTCAATTTCTATTAATCTTTAGACATTATCTATTGGGTTCATTTGCTGTTATGTTCCTCTTTAGCTTCATTTCTGAAATGACTTATTTTCTTCTAAGATTTTATTGACTTATTAACTTATGGACTTTTCTAATTCTTATTAATTTATTTAATCTCTCCTAGCCTGTATCATTTCTTAATGGCTTTTAGTTAACTTTTGAAGTAGTAGATTACAATATGTCATGTTCTTTTTAATACAGAAATGCTATTCTGGCTCTTATTCTCCTTTTTCCTTATAACTGTGAATGGAATTTTACCTTGATTCTTTTTTGTTGCTCATTTCTATGTGAAATAAGCTTTTTTTTGAGCTTTGGAATTTGGCAGGATTTCTAACTTCATGGGGATCCCTCTTCAAAACTGTACCTTGAGATTCCCTGACACTATTCTGCTCCTCTGTTTTTAGTTGGTCCTTCACTTTCCTTTCTATATATTGTGTAATTCTGAATCCCAGCAATTTCTCTTCAGTGTGGGAGACAGTTTTTTCAGTTCTGAGGCATTAGACTATTCCAATCCCTTCAAAATTTCTTACTGTAGGCCTCTTGGATTCAGCATATATTAGGGAGCAAAATCTCTCCCAATTTCAGCTACTGCTTTCAAATTTACTCATACTTCCCAGTAAGTACTCACCAGCTTTCTGGGGGTCCTCCACAAGTCTGCCAGATGCTGGTGGCTCACCTCACTCACTTCACTGAAGGAAATTCTTATGGATAACTTGTCACTGTTTTATTTTAAATATTGTTAAGAGTTTTTAGCTTTGTCTATGCAGACATTTGAAAAGATTAAAAACTTTGCTACTGACACAACTGACACCTTCCAGCATTTTGATTTTTGATTAACACTTTCCAAATCCCTCAGATATGGAAGAGACCACAGATGGGCTCTGCCCACAAATCAGGGCAAACATGAAAACCAAAAACAAAATACCTCACCGACTGATCAAGGAGTCGATATTCACCAGATGAATTAGCAGCTTCTGACTCCACTCAGCAGTCAGTAGAAGTGGGCAACATTTCTCAAACTGTACTTCATAGGAAGTTAATAGAAACAAAGTAGTTCTAGCAGTTCAGTGACTGTAATTCAAGAAGTGGTGGGTTAGGCAAACAGTTCACCACTTCCTTTAAAATGGTAAAAAAAAAAAAAAGAGGAAGTGGTGCATGACGGAAGAAATGAAAAATCTCAGTTTCTCTATTAATAAATAATTATTGCTATTTTAGAGAAGGCAAAATGCCTTCTAGCTTGCTTACCATATACCAAGTGATGTTTGGTTTGACACTGGAAGGAAAATATCCATCTACATTTGGACATGTGATCTTCTGAATACCATATTCTAAATACAGCTTATGCAGTGGGAGTTTCATGGAAGAATTGAAGCAGCTACCTTTCTGAACAACTTCCAGAGGAAACGCAACTTTGCTGCAATATGTGGTATTCCTGAAAAGAGAAATATGCAATGAAAGGGCAATCTCATTTGCATTTGATTTAATGCAGCAAACATTAAAATGAGCTAAATGAAGTAATGCTATGCATTGAGACTTGATTTATATGTGTGAGTTCATCTAAGAATTAAATGTACTGTGGAGGTATTTCCTATATGAATTTGAATCATAGAATAAAAACTGACACAATTAAGTATTACTGATATATTAAAATATTTACATTTTAGATGTGTTCCTAATCATGTGTATGTGTTTTTGTATGTATGTATATATATTTGTATGCAAGGACACATATATATAATATATAATTTTACCCTTAAGACATTCTCAGTAAGACTCAGTGTTGGTAAGAAAAAGGTGAGAATAGTGTATAATTCATAGCTAATAATGTTATAAATAACCTTTGGAGAAGAAATATTTTTTTAAAACAAAATGAAACAAAAAAAAGCTTAGCTTTTGCCCTACTAATTCTATTATTAGAAATTTTTTCACATAGTAGAAAAATGAAAAAGTGGGGCTAGAAAGAGCACATGATCCAAAATGCCCACCCAGTGTTATATCATCAAGGAAGAGATGTGAATAAACAAGAAAATCTATGAAAAGGAAGACTGTAAAAAAAACTGTGGTAAAACAATTCAAAGTTGTATTTACCTATTAAAAAAAAATCAAGCATAAAGAAAAAAAGTAATAAATGCATGAAACTTCTTAGGATAACTATGGAATTGTATTTATGCTTGAATGTTTGCCCAGGTCATTTCATCATTTCATCTGCCTGTAAGTCTCTTCTCCCATCACTCCAACTTTCCACAGAGGTTCTCTACGTCATCCCCTATGCACCCGTATCTAACTTAGGTCTCACCTTCTCTGAGCATCGTGGACATTTCCTTGACTGAGTTTATCATAGTTCAAATAAGGGCATAACCATGTGTGCTTTCTTTTATTCCATGCACCCAAAACAGTGTGCAGACTTTCAGTAGGCATTGAATAAATGTTTGTTAGAATGGAATGGATATAAAACTTGTGTCCACATACAGGAAAAGAATGAAAGGAACTTAGGTAATAAAAATAACTGACTTTTAAGGGTGATGGTAAATGGGTCATTCACTGTCCACTCTTTTTTGTGATTTCTATTTAAAACATATGTTAGATACTCAACAGCTCATGAATTAGTATCAAATATAATGGAAGGTGTAGGGAAATGCATTCCCCACCCCAAGGTTGGGGGAGGGGGGAGAGTTATTTAAAGATGACTTAGGTCAATGGTAATAAGGTGGGAAGGGAGAGTGTCAGGCATGATCTCTACCTACAAATAACAAAAGGTCCACTAGGTTGAAGTCTTCTGTACATGGATGTTATAGAAGGCAAACTTCAGCTTAATAAGATACATACTTTGATTAAAAAATGATAAATAGTGGTTAGACTGACTTTTCTGGCTCCAAAATCAAATCTGAATGTTGTCTTAATAGGGGTATTGATGTAAGAATACAATCAGTAAAATCCTGGGGGATGAATCTTGACCTTATGGCCTTAGAGATGTCAGGCCTATGATTCCACTTGATTCAGCTGAAGATCATTTTCAGTCTAGGAATCACCTCAGGACAAAGAGAAGCTTTTGGTGTCCTCACCTCACAAGTTCAATTCTAGATTTTCTTTAAAGAAACAGAAGATAGGCAGACAAGCAAACTGAAGAGATGACAATCTGGAAACTGATACGTAACATAAAAGGTATACTCAGGCCTTAACAGCCATGCAGCCCTGCTCCTATAATATTAAAGAAGGTCAGAAAAATTTGGGAAGGAGCTCTCCATATGTGGTGAGTTGCCAAGGAAAAGGAAATAGAGATACTATAAACACTAGAATGCATAGTAGAGACCAATGTCATCTAGAAAGCTACTGATGACCCCTTCCCAGGTATTTGCTGATATTCCAATTATGAAATGTTAATGGAATAATTGTCAAAGATGAAAAGGAGCTTGAAGAGGATTTCGGGTAACTTCCTTATTAGTGGGTACAGATACCAAAGCTTTCAGATGTACACTGACCAGATGAGCAGTAGCAGAGCTAGGACGACAGCCGAGTTTTTCTGTCTTTTCATCCAGTGCTCTTTCTACTATAACCTGTTCTAACCTCTCCTACAAACCTGTATTAGGACATAAATAATGGACATATGAGTATATTTCAGACTCTTTGGAAGTTCACACATCAGTCTAGAGTCCACTGCAATGAAATCGAAGAGTGAGATGAAAGCCTTAGAAGAGTTTTCAGAAGTTACAAGGGACTCCCAAAGCCACAGTGATCAAGAACTGCTTTTCTGTGAAAGAGAAGAGGGCCTTTTTAACCTAATCATAATAGAGCTTAAAGTAAGAAGAACACACTCATAATTCACCATCAGAAAACAGTTAGCATCCATGAGAGACAAGGGACATTCAGAAAAAGGTCTAGGATTACCTATTACGTTATTCTAAGCTGCTGTGTTTTTGTGTTTTACTATTCAGCCCTATTGTTATGAGCTGAACTGTGTTATCGCCAAATTCATATGTGGAAGACCTAAGCCTCAGGACCTCAGAATGTGACTCTATTTTGATACAGACCTTAAAAGAGGTAATTAAGGTAAAATGAAATCATCTAGGTGGGCTCTAATCCAATATGACTGATGTTCTAATAAGGAGAGATTAAGATACAGAAGACAGAGGGGACAGCACGTGAAGATAGCTATCTACAAGCCAAGGAAAGATGAATAAAACCAAGCCTGACAACACCCTATATTGGATTTCTGGCCTCCAGAACTGTGAGAAAACAAATTTTTATTTATTTTTTAATGATACCCAGGCTGTGCTATTTTGTTTTGACAGCCCTAGCAAACCAATACACCTATCAAATAGTATGAAATTATGTATTTTAAAAAAGTCCATATCCCAGATGGGAGTTTAAAAATCAAAGTAAAGCCTAGAATCTAAGAAGGAACTTTGGGGGAAAAGTAACCAAGGAATTCCGCCTTAAATGCTTATTCTTAGCAGGGGCCTCTAGGTTAAACCCAGGAGCTAAAGGGAAAAGGGGGAGTCACCAAGAGTCCCTCTACCTTAGCATGCAGGTATAGTTTCCCGTGTCATTGAGGAGGGTGGGCCGGAACCAGAGTACGTCTTTCTCTTTACTAATGCGATTCTCAGGCAGGCGGAAGTTAATTGGCTCCTCGAGGTCCCGGTCCTGCCTAGTCCAATACCAGATCAGAGTAAGGCCCGCCGAATGGGCTGTGCTGTAGTTATATTTCAAGAAGTGTTCAAAGAGTGGGCACTTGATGCGCGCCGGCTCATCTTCAAACACTTGGATCTGTCTCATGGTATCTAGTCCCCAGTCGTCGCAGCGTTCTGGAACAACCAAAAAACAGAAAAGTTAGCCGAGTCATCTCATGCTAGAGACCTTCAGAGGCACACTTTCTCCTCACGGTGTCCAGTCTTCTCCCCTTCTCCGGCCATCTTCAATAGGTTCTCTCTAGTAACCGCACGTAATAGGCACCTGTGATAGGAAGAGATGCCTTCTGCTCATTCCTTGACTGCCTCTTGAATAACCATTTGATCCAATAGTTTGATCCTACTGAACCCTTTCAGGTATTGGGGAGAGTCACACCAGAAAAAGAAATCATGTGCTCTTACATTCCTCTGGGGGAGGTTCTCAGAGGAAAACTACAAATTGAAAAGACAACCCTCCAAGACTCCCAGTTCTTCCCAGGTCTCCTGATTTAGGGTCTAGATCTGCTCAGGCAATGATAATATGATATATATACATATAATATAATATATAATATATAATGTATAATATATAATATATAATAAATAGATTCATGAGGAAAAAATGCATATGCAGAAGGTAAAATGAAGTTTGCCACTGACTTCCGTGGTTGTTTATTAGACAGCATTTTTCTGGCAGTAGATAACTGACAGAACAACTAAATTAGTAGCTACTTTAATTTTTATAAAAGCAAAGAATTTGAAGCTTTATGACTTGAGGAAGGATTTGTAATACATTCCTAAGTAAGTAATAGATCTCCACCAAATTTAACAAAGTGTCTTTTCCAAGACTTGACAAATTATTATTTATTGTTGCTAGGCTTTCATTAAAAAACACCTTTTAAAATCCAATAGAAAGAGAAAGAATTGGAAAGACCAAAAGATTTTGAATATCAATACAAACATGGTAATAAAATACTTTTTTAAATAAAACATCTGTCTTATCACATTCTTTAAATATATTTTCACTAAAACTACAGAGTTGAAGAATTAGCTCATTCAGGTCACAGGAAATCACAACCACAGCATTCTGGATAAATGCATCCAATTTAACATATGCAACCAGTTTCACTCTTTTCTGAAACTTCCCTAAAACCAAAATAATTTTTTTAAGACATAACCCCAACTAATAGCAAGAACAGGAAAAAGGACAATAGCAATAACAAAATGGACAAATGGTAATCAGCTTAGACAATTTAAAAAGACATATCTTAAGCAGTGGGGTGGGGGGAAACGAGAACAAAGCAATCTGTAGTTCACAATGCTTGAAAAGACCTAAGACGAACTATCAGCACCAAGACAGGAATCACTGGTGCTGTTCACCCAACAGTTCTGGGCTCTCTTCCTTACAATTGTGAGACGGTACTCTTGCGCCTCTCTAAAGTAAGAAGAGGCCATATGACTTAGTTTGGACAATATGATGGAATGGGTGTCACTTAGGGTGATTATTTTAAGGGTAAAATATATTTCACCATGCTCCCTTCTCTTCTGCCTTAGCAAATATAAAAGCAGAGATTGAGACTCCCTTAGGTTGGAGCCCTTGACATATAGCAAGAGAAAAAGAAACAGAAAGGTGAGCATTATTAGCTAAACAAATCAATGAAAATAGACTTATGCCACAAAAATATTTTTTCTTTAAACTGTGGAAAAAGAGAAGATTCTATCAACTACCAGAGAGTAAGAAAGGATGAAAAAAATGTTCACATAAGGTCTAGGAATCAGAATGGCTTTGGAACTCTCAAAAACAAGACTGGAAACTAGAAGATAATGAAGCAATGTACCCTGAAGGAAAATGATATCCAATCATGAATCTAAATCCCATGAGTGTGAAGGTGGCATTTTCAGGAACATAAAGACTCAGTAATTTTATTTTCCATATATTCTTTATCAGGAACATTCTGGGGGATTTATGCCAACAAAATGAGAGGGGAAAAAAAAACATTTTTATAATCCTCATTTACTATAATTAAAAGTTAAAAAGTAATGCTTTGGATTACTAAATGAAAAACAGCAGTATACACAAATTGACAAGCAAAATAAAGATAGACAATGGCAGAAGAAATTAATACAGTACTCCAAGAAGTGGCCTCTGATGAAGAGACCTAGTGGGGAATGAGGGAACTTAAGGCAGAAAGAGTATAATCATTCTGTTATAAGCCTTTTAATATGTTGGTCTTAAAAAATTCTCTGTGCATGATTTGCTTTTAAATAATTAATCTAATAATTAGAAAAAAGGAAGGAAGGAAATATGTATCATGTAATTCAATTGGCAAAGCCATTCTCAGTGTTGAACAATCCTAATCGTATCTACTTTCTGTTATAAAAAGTCTTGATTTCATTTTTAATTCTAAAATTTATATTAATATGCATTGGTATGAGATCATTTCAATTTTGCATTATACTATATAGTTCAAAAGAGAAAAGGACAGGCAGGTGGACAACTGATGGAGTGAAGAACATCACTATAAAGTTTGTTGTCTGGGTGAAGTAAGATGTAACTGCAGTGTGTATTTCATAAAATATTCTTTATACTGCTCCTAATGGCAACTCTTTTAAGGACTATGCACTTTTTGTCTGAATTTAGATATGTGAAGGTGAGATTATTAAATGAAAATTACATCCACACTCTATCTCAAACCAGATCACCCCAACTTGGGCCAATAGGCTACAGTTCTCATATTGTGAGTCACTCTTAACAGGAACACTGGTAAACTTGAGAGAAAGAGGAAGCCTTTCTGGGAACTAAGTGTGCCTAGATTAAAGGAGAGTTTCTGACACCAGTATTATAAATTGTAATTTCATTTGGTCTCTGCAGGTATTTATAGGCCTGGGCAATGATCACTAGTAAGATAGATGGTAAGTTTTCCTATGTAGAGAAGAATGCCGACTGTGAAAGGGAGGTGGATAAGGAGGGCTAGTGCTGACATCTCAACCACAAGCATGTACTCAGATCGACGCAGGAGGAAGTACGGAATGGAACTTTGGTGACCACAGGGCAGACTGACAGACGGGCTGAATGTTCATTGGTACGATTTTTACACCCTCGGCTGGTAGGAAAACCACATATCCTTGGCAGTTGGGCTGGGACCAAGCAATTTCATTCTGGACAGTGAATGTGGCCAGAAATGTTATCAAACGTGAAACTCCACGCATAATCCTTGATGTTCTCTCTCCTTCCCTTAAACGTAGACCTTGAAGGTTAGAAGTTTTTGGTAACAGTAGCATCACAAGATGGAAGGAGCCTGGATCCCTGCCATTGCTTGGAGCAGAACTCCTCCCGAATGCCAGCTCACTTTCCAGGGGCTGTGATAGGATGAACCATCAACCTCTATTGTGTTAAGCCACTGATATTTGGCAAGGGTTGGGGGAAGAAGGGGGTGCACATTAGTTATAGCAGCTCATATTGCCTATATTTATTAATAAAGGAAGGCAGAATTTTCTTTCCATAAAATAACAATAAATCCAGAATAGACCCTTTTCAAAATAGCATTTGTTAAAAGGCCCTTACATTAAAATTTAACTAATGATCAATCACCAAGATTTTTTGGCTGATTCCATAGAATTAATATCTTTTGTTTTTAATTGAAGTACAGTTGATATATAATCTTATATTGGTTTCAAGTATACAGCACAATGGTTCAACAATTACCCATATTATTAAATCTTTACCCCAACTAGAAGATGTTACAGAATCATTAACTATATTCTCTGTGCTGTACTGCCATCCTTCTGACCAACTTATATTATGATTGAGAACTTTTGTGCCCCTTTATCCCCCTCACCCTCCACACCCATCTACGTCAAACCCTCCCCATGGTAACCATCAGTCACTTCTCAGTGTCTATCAATTAATTTACATGGATTACATTTTAAAGGGGAAAAAAATCATTATACCTGCTATGTGTCTCCCTTGTTTACTAGGCCAAATAAATATATCTATGAAGTGAATTAGACTGCTTTACAGTAGGAACTGAAAATCATATATTAGTATTCATAAACCTTAGTGAGATGATATTATTATGGAGCTTTTTCTTTGGCGTGTTTGCTCATTTGAATTTAGTTTTGTGAGTATTTAAGTTTCTCTAGACAGCCACTTGAACATATTTTGTCAGAGCTTTTTAAATTATTCAATGAACAAATAAAAATAAAATCTATGGCAGCAGACTAGAGTGTCATGTAATACCAAATTAATTGTATGATTCACTGTAGTTACCAGCAGAAGAAAAGACTCTTATGCAAATAGATTTGTCTCTAATAACAGCAAAGGGAATTTAGCAAATTACTGGCATGGTGAATTACTTTTTATTTAAAATGTCCCTTCTTGTCCAGTTTGCTCCACAGTGGAAGTCCTCTCTAAATCAGCCCTTCTACATGGGCAGCCACAGAGTCATCATTTCCCTCTGCCAAAGGATTTGTTAAGGCTGAGGTTTGGTGGCACAGGGGACTAATGGAAATGTGCAAAGCCTCGCAAAGCCAAGTCTGGAAAATCCAACCCACGCTCCTGACAGCAATTAGCATTTATATAGCAGGGTATACATTTTAATTAATTAATCTCACAACACCCTCTTGGGCTTTCATGCCCATTCCCACATTATGTGCCAGGAAAGGGAGACAGAGAGATTAATTGACTTACTTTTGCTCGAGTGGTAGCACAAATAAAGCTGCCTGAACATAGATCTAGGATGTTTGTCCCAAACCTATGCTCACACATTCGAAGCAAGGTATTTCCCACAGGAAAGCTATTCATATATTTGTATTTACTAAATATTTACTGAGAACCTGCTGTAAGCAAGTCACTGTGATGGGTGCTGGGGTTGAGAGACATGTGGATGTAAAAACTCAGGAAGCTCAGATATAGAAAAGAAAAAGATTTAAGTACTGGAAGAGTGGAACACTATGGTGACTTGCTTCCCATATTATTTTTTATTTGCTATGTGCCACTCACCTAACACATAACCTTGAACAAAATACTTTCCCTTCAGACTCAATTTCTGCATGTGTAAGAACATGCCTATGTTAGAGTTGTATGAGAATTAAAGACAAATGAAAGGAGCTCAGTACATATCAGCTGAGTCTGCATAATAAACCTATGTCCTTGCCTGTCAAGAAGTTAACAATCTCGAAAAAAGAAAGACATAGACATAAAATTAACTACATGAAAATACCTGGTGGAATGAATCAACTGTTGTAACAGTCTTCTAAGCAAAAGCTTAGTTATGATAATAATATGATATGATACAATGTAATATAACATAACATGTAGGGCAAGGAGTGGAGATGAAGTCCTGAGGTTGGGTTGAGATCAAAACCATTCCCCTTTTACATCCCAAACTGGAACTCAATGTGCTTTAAAAATAGTCCCATAACACATTCTAGTAATCTAGTAGAAGGCAGAGCCAAGTCTAAGGGAAGGGCTGTTTTTATATCCATTCTGGTTGTTTTGCTTAATAATGCTTCTGGTGGTGCACTTGGATTCTCAGGAAATGTTAATCTGGGACTGTGATCCAGAGAGAATTCAAGGTGTGCATACATTGGTTAGGTTGGCTGGCAACACTGAATGAGTGGCATGAAGACAGAAAAAGTAAATCAACAACTTATGTGTGGGGGAGTTTCTGAGGCAAGATACAGAGTGCCAGGCACTAAAACTGCAGGAGTCCTGATGGAGGTGGCACATGGCAGAGAGCACAGAGCATTAAGGGTTGGGAATAGCAGACATGATTCAAAGGCAAGCTTTGACACCTCCTGGCTTTATTAATTCACTTAAAAATTATGTACTGAGCATTCCATCATGTGACATGTATTAAAACAGGTGCTCAGGAAGCATCAATGAACAAAATAAGGGTCTCATCAAGTGCACCTTCAAACAGGGAGACTGACAATGAAGAGTCGAGGTGCTAAATGAGAAAAGTAGAGAATATATTGGAAGGTGGTAAGTCAAGGGAACAAAGAGAAGCATAGAACCTCGCATGAGGGATTAGGAATGAGAGGAGGATGAGAGGGAGGAAAATACAGTTTTAAACAGGGTAATTAGGGCAAGTCCCTAAACCACTATGAACCTCAGTTTCTGTATCTAAAAAAGAAAGCTCATAATAGTGCATAGTAGTTAAAAAAATGAGTCTATGATACAAAGTACCATCAAAACTGAAGTTCTATGCATGTATTAGTTATAATTAATCTGTAGACAACCATTTTCTATATGACCTTTGGAAAACGATTTCCTCTTTCCAGGTCTACAGCAAACACTGCTAAACATGTCTCATTTATCATGTCTCCACTTTCCCCTTCTTCAAGTATATGGGAACTTTCAGTTGGGCATATAGCCATTCAGAATAAAGGCTACATTTCCCAGCTTCCCTCTCTTTGAATGTGGTCAGGTGACAAAGTTCTGGCCAATGGAATATGTCTGAAATTGTCATGTGGTAGATTCCAGAAACTTTCCTTGAGAGACGCTGGCATGTTCCTATGTTTCCTATGCTTCTGCTACCATCTCATTTCTTCTGTCCTGCTGCTTGGAACATGGATATGAGTGCTGGAGCTACACCATGGACCCTAAGAATGAAGGCTACACCCTAAAGATGCTGGAATGTGAAAGGAGGTAGGACCCTGAATAACATATGGAGTTGCCTTTCTAGACCTGACAGTTCTGCCTCTTAGTTTTACAGGAGAAATAAATATTTTATATCCTTGTTACTCAAAGTGTGGCCCACAACCCACCAGCATTATCTGCATCCCTTTGGAATTTGTCACAACTACAGACCTTTAGGCTCATTCCAGACCTACTGAATGTGAATCTACAGTTTAACAAGATCCCCAGGTTATTTCTAAGCACATTGACATTGGAAAGGTATTAGTTTAAACCATTGTTACTTTGAGTTTCTTTATTCACAGATGAGTATCAACCTAATAACAATTTCACCTGTTAAAGTAAGCAGGTTGTTGAACTATTTCTGAGGTTTTATCCACTGCATGGGTCTATGTATCTTTTATTAATATTTACATTAAAAGTACATTTTTTTGCTCTTCATTGGAGGCAAATATTAAAAATATATGGGTATTTCTCAACACTATTTTATAGAAAGCCACCAGTTTAAAAAAAAACGTACAAACTACATTTCCAGAGTAAGATTTAAATGGAAACAATATTATTAAAAACAGATACATTTTTTTTTATTCAGAGGCAAGCTAGGCCTATTCAAAGACAGGTCCAGAAAGTGTTTCTGAAGATTGTAGATGTCAACTAAGTCATCAGAAGGAGAGAGAGAACTTTGGGCTGGGGAGGAAGGGCTGGTAAGGCTATGAGCAGCCACTAGACATCCTCATGTAGCTTGTACTGTTCAACAACACTGAGCTAATAACTTGGCAGATGGCTTTCCTGGACCAGATAATTAGACATACCTTACTCCCACTGAAAAAGGGGGTTTTCTTTATTGAGTAATTCGAAGAAATTAAGAAATAGTTCTGATAGATAAAATTTGCCAGATAAGGAAAGAATGCCAAATTCAGAAAGCAGGTTGCTGTCAGTGAGGAGAATCCACAAGCTACAACTTCAGTTTTGCAGGGGTTGTTAGAGGTCATTCCCAGAATATGTTTCACTCTTGATAGCGCACTGCTTCTTCCCGCGACACTGAGCATTAACCTTTACACTGTCCTAAAGACTGCTTTTTTATACTAGAAGTGGTAGGCCTGACTAATTAAATAAATGTGGAGAAAGTCATCACCAGGAAAACATGAAAACAAGCAAAAGCAAAAAAAGGAAAGAGGCAAAAAGGAAAGTGAACCCTCACAGATGAAAACAAGCAAACCTATGAAGATGAAATTTACCACATACATGGTAGTAGGTGTGACGTAAATTTACAAAATCAGATTATTTAAAGGATGACTTAAAGGTGGGGTCTTTCAGAGTCTAATTATTGTTACAAAACCAGCACTCTAGGATTTCTGAACAACTTGGTTTCATTCAATACCTATCATGTAGAGGCTCCTAGAGTTTGCAAACATGAGTATTACTTTCTATAAACTTTCCCCTGTGGCAAAGGATTTGAGGATGGAGGATTTTAGAGTTCCCAGGGATAGAGGAGCTGCTGAAAGTCTGCAGGCTCTTTCTTGATCTCCATGATGTCATTTCACAATTGGTTTTTGGAGCTCCAACAAAAGACCCTTAATCATTATGTGTTAATGTCCCAGAAGGGTCCAACAGCCACCCTTCCTGCTGTTGTGAATAATAGGGAAGGACGTGGAATAACATAATCTAATAGCCACCTAGAAAGGGCTCTGCATCTTTCATCAAAGTGGCAGCAGGGGTCAGCAGGCTAAAGAATGGATTCTGAGTATACTGCTTCTATACCATGGTTCCATTACTTTCTTTTTTTAAAAAAAATAACCTAAATGAGCATTCTCATGTGGCTTAAGGGAATGATTTTCTTTGCAGGGCTATTGTGACAAGAGATAAACTGGCCATATCAAGCGGGGCACAGTACACTAGGGAAACTCTAAGCAGTCATTAGCTGGTTTTTATGTTTTTCTACCCCAATCCATGATTAAGATGTAAAGATCCAATTACTGTTCTCATGCAATAATCAAGCAGCCTTCACTCTCTTTATTTTTTATTGTTACATAATATTTATTCAGTGTTCTATGAGTGTCAGCAGTTATAAACAAAAAGTAGGAAAATACTTGGTCTTTGACATCAAATTTCCATTCAAGAAGCAGATTATGAGTATTGGAAGTAAAGGTATTTTATACATTATCATAGAAGCCCAGACATATAGGTCTAAAATCTGATTGTAGCCTCCAGTTCCAGTAGTAATGCTGGTAATACTCCTTCCACAAATGAGGGAATGAAGCTAAGAGAGGATAACAGACAGGTCTGACACATGGGCCAACAATATATAATAGAGGTGGGGAAGCACTAAACCAAGTATCTTATATCCTGAAGCTATTTTCCCTGTGGGGTACACAATAGCTAGCCTCTGGAGTCTGACAATCTCAATTCAAACCCTTGTTCCACCACTTCAAGCTATGCAAATATATGCAAATAAATTAAATATTCCTATATGTCAAAGAAGGCTGGTTTGAAGATTAAATGAGACAACACTTCCAAAGTGTTTAACAGAGAGCTGCTCAGTAGTCCAGACTATTACTATTCTATTCCTTTCTTTCTTAATCCCAAACTAAGTATGGCCAACTTCAAATTGAATATGGCCTAAAAAATGTTAACATTTAACCTATGTAGACTCACCCCTCACAGAGCGTTCAGGTTGTTAGACTACAAGCATGTTTTAAAAACATTTAGAACAACCATCTCATTTTATAAATGGGGTAAACTAAGCCCTGAGAGCCTACCTTGATGAATGACAGGGAGCTCATGAGTGGCAAGCACAGAATCACTTTTTCCAACAGAAATGTCAATAAAATATAGGTCATCCCAATAAAATATATGTTCCAAATATGTATCTGCACAAACATTCCCAGTTAGCAAAGGGATGCAAATAGTACACAGGAATATCCTCCTCCAAAACAGAGGTGGAAATAGGCAAAAAAGCAAACTCAGGAAGACTAGAAAAGATGACCTTAACAGTGAACCACAGAAGGTAACTTTACATACATTCTATGTGATCAAGCCACACAATTCTTCTCTTTCCTCTCATTTTGCAACTGAAGAAGCTGATATGTGGGTCTTGTCCTTGAGGGTGAGAGCAAAGTAGGTGGCAATGCTGCCCATAGGTGTGGCACCTCAAAGGAAGGATCCTGCACTTCAGTTTCCTCATACGGAATAGTACATGGAGCTAATAAGAGTACCTACCCCAAAGAACTACAGATAGAGATAAAAAAAAAAAAAAGATCATGTACAAGATTACCATGAGCTCAGGTGCATAGTAAGAATGTAATAAATCTTAGCTATTAATATTATGTTGATTTATATAAATAAGGGAATTAAGGCCTAAAAAGACAACAGGGAAAGTAAAGTGCTGTATGCATTTGTTTTTGAGTTTTTATTGCACTTTACCAGAGCCTGGGGCAGAAAGTCCAAAAGTAAGATTTGAGTCCTAACATGTAGGAAACAGGCTAAGCATGGACTAGCTTCTTAATTAGTAAAAACAGCTCAAGCAATCACTTTTCCACCCAGCATGGTGGAAATTTAAAGCCTTCTAGGTACTCAATGGGCCTGTATACCCTCCATCTCCACATCTCACCTCTCAAATGGAGGGACAAAGAGGCTTGTTCAGTTAAAGTACATCAGGTACCTCCAACTTTCAATTAGGAGCTATATGATTCCGCTGCCTCTAGACTCGCAGCCATATTCTAATAACAGCTACAAAGTCAAAGGAAAGAGCATCTTGTGAGCCTTGCCAGCAACCTCCCTAGCTATTCTCAGGAAACCGTCAGGAGTAAAAAGGTTTTTGAGATCTTTATCACATGCCAGCGGAAGAGACACATACTATAATACTGCCAGTGCATTTAAGAGAGGTGATCACCTGTGAGTGGCAGTGCAGCCTCATTCAATTTTAATAATGTTGTCAAGCATGTAGATTTTTCTTGAAGGCTGGTAGTGACATAGAGAAGATAAAGGATTCTGAGAGAAAATCGGGAGAAGCGAGCATCAAAGTTTGACAGCATGAGAAATGGGGCTTGGGAAATATCTGACAGTGCATGATGATGGGATGTTAAAGAGAATCCACAGGCAGGGGTTTTGAATGGCTAGATTTTCAGTGGTCCCTCATCTAGAGAACAGTATCAGGTCCCAAGGGGAGGAGAAGGCTCTCAGGAAGATAAATTCCAAGAGAAAATCACACTCCAAATTTCTGATGATTTAAGTCACCTATAATCCACTATGCATCTTAGAAAACCAGCACTCATTGGAGCTGGAAAGGGGCCATACAAATCATCCAGCTCCATGACATATTCTACAGTAGGCTCTCAGCCCAGAAGGGCGAGGGAATGCCTGAGTGAAACACTGGGCTAGTAGCAGGATGAAACCTTCCAGATTTCTAGTTCTCTGCTTTATAACACACATGACTTCTGCCTTTAATAAAACCCACTACAAATGAGAGCTTACACTACACTTACATGGGTCTTCGCTTTTTTCTCCTGGTATGTCAGAGGTTGAATTTTTATACCTATATGTATATTCAGCTTCTTAACTCATCATGGTCTTAAGGTTGAGGATATTTGCCTCATGTATTTATTGCTGAAGAGAAAGTAGAATCTACAAATAAACTTTTCCAAACTACAGAGCTCTTAAAACATAGAAGCAAAACAGAGAGACTTTTAATATATGAAGCAAAAGCAAACACTCTAAAGAATGCAAACACAGAATCACTTATATAACAGCCCTGTTATTGGTCCTCCCTCTTTCAACATGGCACTCACATTCCCTCTTCATTCACACTCACCAGGGGCTATGTGCCAATGTTCTGCCAATGAAAAAAAAGCAAAATAATCACCATAAAGTAGAAAAATTAAAATAACGGAAATAGATTCTAAATTGGGAAAAAGGTTTGCAGTCATACCAAGAGTGCTTGTTTGTTCATGTGTATGTGTGTTCAGGCATAAATCCCAAGGCAAAACTATCAAGTCCAGGACCCTCATCTCTGGGTACTTTCAGTCTCCTAATGCTATGCTTCCCCTGCCTCATGAAGAAATTGACAATGAAGGTGATTGATTAGAAACACAGCTTTTTACTTCTATCCTCTTTGAGGCAGGAAAATGCTCCAAATTCATCATTTAGGAATCATTGCCTTCTTCCCCACCATATTGCATCAAAGATTACAAATCTATAATTGTTAGTAGATTTCATAATATTTCACATTTTATATGGCAGTTTCAGACACATTATCTTCTTTGGTTACAGAAAAGAGGTTGCTGCCCCATTTTGGGGATTAGAGAGACAGGCTCAGGCAGTGGCTTGGGCAACTCACAGTGCTATCAGGCTGCAGAGCTTTGACTCCAGAGCCAGTCTTCTGTACTGATCCTCTCAGGCTCTCTGGTATCATATTTCATCCTTTGGTTTCTAGTTTGGAGACTATATCTACATACACTTTCTTCCCTCAAATACTCCACTTGCATTGATATTTTTATGTTAACATATCAAACCATGTTCTCTCTGCTCTCTTATAGCAAACTAGCTACTGAGACTTACTTTTGAGTTTAGAAATTCATTTTCAGGCAGATATCTTTAAACTTCTTTGCCACTAAATACAGTTCCTGAGGTACATCTTATAGGATTCCTTATGGAGAAAAAAATAACAGGGTCAGGAGACCTGATTTCTTGTCTTAACTGCCAGTGTAACCACATTATTATTACTATAAGTATCTTCATGACTTCCTAATACTGAATGCTTTTCATATGCCAAGTATTTAGTGTTTTACTTTTATTATCTCAGTTATCATAACAGCTCTTTGAGATAGTTTTATTATTGGCCCCATTTAACAAATGAGGAGCATGAGCCTTAAATAAGTTAAAGAATATCCACACAATTACAGAGTGTTACATTAATTAAACAAGGAGGCCATTAGACTGAGCTGGTCTAATACCTTAGCAACCTACCTAAGCAAACCAAAATCTAAGACTGTAATGCTTCAAGGCCAAAAAATAAAAAACTTAAGGAAACCAATCACAAACAGCCCATTAAGCTTTATCAACTAATGAAAGTGCCTGTGTCTAGCCAATCAAATAATTTCTTTGAAATCAAATAACACAGCCAATTGAGTGCTCCTAACTACTTCTGGTTTGGCACTGCCTGGCTCCAATCAATTTTTGCTCAAATAAACTCTCAAAACTTGGAATATGCCTCAGTTCATCATTTCATAACAGCAAATAAGTAAGAAAAGGGCTGAAACAAAGATTTGCCTCATTCCAGCATCTTTCACACTGAATACTGGCAAATAACTTCCCTTTTCCTGGATTCAGTTTTCTCATATACAATATAAGAAAGTAAAACCAGATGATCTCTACCCCCTCCCATATCTATAATAAGTTTATAATCAATGATAACTTCAGGAACATTTTCTAGCCTCAGCACAAAATATTAAAATCAACTCAGTTTCTTAGGGAAAAGAGTGGGGGTTGGGGGACTGGGCACTAGCTGTTATCAACTGGAAGAAACTAAGTGAGTCTCTTTAATGAGAAGCATAAAATCCTTGATTAGCAGTTTCAGCATTGGAAGTCACAAGTCACAGCCAAGAGGCAGTGGGGCAGAGCACATCTGTCTGAATGAGAGCGTGTCATCATGTAGTCATCTTTGCAGTGGAGACTCCCAAACTATGTTCATGCTCAACTTGCCTTCACAACACCAGATTTTAAGAAGCAGAGGAGTCAGAAATGTCAGTGTGTCCTCGAAGGCAGCTCTCTCAGCATGAATTGCCTCTGTCTTATTAAGTATAGTCAGGCATGACTCGGCTCCTCCATCAACTGTCTGGGAAAGAGAACATTTCATGCTGGTAGGAAATCACCTTAAGCAGAACAATGGAAGGCATTTAAGGTACAGTTAGAGCTGGGTTGCTTATTACTCAAAATCAAATCACCCTTTTCCTATCATAGAGAGGAGAACATAATCACAGCCAATAGGTAAAAAGACTGCCCTTAGTTAGAACACAGAAGATCACCCCATCACCCCCAGTAGCAACGATCAGCCACTCAGACATCTTTTCTGTCTCTTCATCACAAAAAAAGGTGAACTGTGGGTTATGCCATGTCCTTCAATCAATGAATCCTCAGTGAGAACTGAATACATGCAACAGTTTACAAAAGGCTCCAGTGGGGGGATAAATACACAAGGAAGACATGGTCTCTGCTTTCAAAGTTTCAATATCTAGAAAGGGTGGACAGACAGGCAAAAAATTAATCACAACACAAAGTAAAATAAAGGAAATACTAAAAAGAAAAAGATTTGGCATGTTATAAGAGGGCAGAGGAATTCTTAATTCTGACTGTGAGAGGCAAAAAGTTCAATGAAGCGTTCACAGAAGAGACAGCATCTGATTTGAGTCTGAAAAGTGAAGAGTGTGCACTGACAGATACAGGGAGAAGAGTCCAGGAGGACGGAGCACTGTAAGCAAGGGCATAGAGGGTGAAGGAGCCTGAGTAGTCCGCCAGTCAGCTGGGGCTGGATCACAGGGTGGGGTAAGATTTAGTAGAGTATGAAGATGGGAGATGAGGGTAATAAAGGGTAAGAAATTCTTATTTTATATTCATAGGAACTGACAGTCACTGGGGTACCAGAAGAATGAATTGACACACATTAATGATAGCTATAACAGAGATAAAGATTGACTGGGAAGTAAGTTTGTGTCCTGAGATTGTCTGATGGGTCTCATATATGGGCAACTCCACGTATGTCAAGAATGGACTTTCTTTGTCCATTTGTTACCTCTGATTTTACGTACACTAACCACAAATTAAGATAAAAGAGGCAATTACAGCAAACTGGGCTGGGTGCAGGGGGTAGGCACTGAATCGAATTGCTTCTGAGGCTGACCTTTTGCTCTATAGTTGTTGGAGTAGAGGCTCTTGGGGAACCTGTTGTCAAACAAGTTCAATACCATATGGCCCAATAATTCTACTTTTGGGAATTTACCTGAGGAAAGCAAAATCACTAATTGAAAAGATGTATGTACCCCTATGTTTATCTCAGCATTATTTACAATAGCCAAAATATAGAAGCAACATAACTATCAACAGATGAATGGATAAAGAAGATGTGGTAATATATACAATGGAATATTATTCAGCCATAAAAAAGAAGGAAATCTTACCATTTGGGACAACATGAATGGACCTAGAGGGTATTATGCTAAGTGAAATAACTCAGACAGAAAAAGACAAATACTGTATGATTTCACTCATACATAGAGTCTGAAAGACAAAAAAATGAACAAACAAACAGAAATAGACTCATAAACAGGTTGGTGGTTCTCATAGTGGGGAGAGGATGGGTGAAATAGGTGAAGGGAAAAAAATCAGTGAGAATGTTTGGCATCTTATCTGGATGGTTATGTGGGTGTATGCATGCCAGAATTCATCAAGCTCTACACTAATATTTGTGCATTTCATTGTATGTACTCAATAAAAAATAATAATAACCAGAAACATCAGTGAATGACAACACTCAGTAGTGTAACACACTATCTATACACCCCTTATGGCATTCAGAGCATTATTACGTGAGTTATAGATGTTTTGAAACCTGTTTTCTCTTTCCAATTACCTAAAGGCTTCTTGTTAAAAGGATAATTGCCTTTTCTGTCTTTATAGTCCCACTGTGCATGAAAGAACCATAAAGCCCTATAAGTACTCTGAGTGGAGAAGGGAACTGTGGTAGATCCAATGATGGGCTGGGAATTAGGCTTTAAAGTAACTAGAAAAAATAAAGGTTAGCTAAGACAAGGCATCGATGAGAAGAAAATATTTAAAAATCATATATCTGATAAAGGTCTTACATGCAGGATATATAAAGAACTCTGAAAAGTCAGTACGAAAACAAACAACTTAAGTAAAAAAGAAAGATTTCAATAGACACTTTATCAAAAAAGATAAACAGACAGCAAATAAGCATATGAAAAGATGCCCCAAAATATTAGTCATTAAATAAATGCAAATAAAAATAACACAAGATTGTTCATTATGCTTCAGAAGATCGGAGACTGACGAGAATTAGGCTTGAGATGGATTAATAAAAAAAACAAAACAAAAAAACATGTTGAGATTTTCAAAAAAAAAAATAACACAAGATACTACCATATACTTATTAGAATGGCTAACATTTTGAAAATGGAAAATACTAAGTGTTGCAGTATATATATATATATGCAGTAGCTGGAATTCTCCTTCATTGTTGATGGGAATGCACAAGGAAGTACAACCACTTTGGAAAACAGTTAGACATTTTCTTATTGAGTTAAGCATATACTTACAGTACAACCTTATAGATAATATAAGATTCGAGAAGCTATATTAGTTTGAGGTATTTAGTCCTCTTGTACACAGATGCTTATAGCTGTCTTAATCATAATGGCTGACACCTTGAAGCAACCAAACGAACTTCAACCAGTGAGTGGATAAAAAACTATGCTATATCTATACAGTGAAATACTACTCAACAACAAGAAATGCTCTTCTGACACAATAGACAGTATGGATGTATCTTGAATGCTTTATGCTTAGTGAAAGAAGCCCAGTTATGTATGATTCCATCTATATGACATTCTGAATAAGGCAGAATTATAGGAACAAAAACCAGATCATTGATTGCTAGAGGCTTGGACTGGGGAAAGTTAACTGTAGAGTGGAAGCATGGAAAAATTTTGGGGAGTAATGAAACTTTTCTGCATCTTAATCATAGTGGTTGTTAAACAGCTATATGCATTTACCAAATTTCATAGGCTTCATACACCAAAAACTGAAGTTTATGTAAATAAAAGAATGAATACAAAAATAAAATAAAATATAAAAGGTCAAGAGCTATGTAGAGTAAAAATTGATCCAAATAACTATAGTTTCTTACCTAGAGTTTTAGCTTTCCTTGTAACAACTGTAGGGGGCAAGCACTGTGTTATGGACTGATTCTGCAAAGCCTTTTCTCATCTTCAAGTAGTAAAATCACATGAATCCTCTAAGACCTAACATGGTCAGTAACACTCTAGATATGGCTGGCTGCCATTTTTTTTTAAAGTAATTTCTCTCACTTCTAAACTACAATAGCAGTTTTTCTGGACCTCTTCTGTGATATTGATCACTTTATACCTTGCATAAATATTATTTGAGGTTATGGGTAATTCCCTGGTAGATTGTGAGCTCAAGAACAGGGCTTGAGTCCTCATCACCCAACACAGTGCACAGAATTTGGTGAATATTTGTTTCTAAATGGGGTAGAAAGAAGCAGCTCACTTTAAAAGCAGGTATCAATAACTACATAGAGATAAAAGTCTATGCTTCCTTAGGACTCCCTAATATACATACCACAATCTCCCATACAAAATAATCTCATAGCTCATGTAAATACTGAAAGTTTAGCCATTTATCATATGCATTCATTCATTCATCAAGTACTTAATGAGCATGTAATAAGTGCAAAGCCTAATGCTAGGTATGAAAGATACAGAGGTAATACACTCTGAAAACTGTAAGATGCTCATGAGAGAAATTAAAAAAGACACTAATAAATGGAAATACATCCATTGCTCATGGATAGGAAGAATTAATATCATCATAATGGCCATCCTGCCCAAAGAAATTTACAGATTCAGTGCAACCAAAATACCAATAGCATTTTTCAATGAACTAGAAAAAATAATTCTAAAATTCACATGGGACCACAAAAGACCCTGAATAGCCAGAAGAGTCTTGAGAAAGAAGAACAAAGCTGGGGAATTATACTCTCTGACTTCAATTTCTACTACAAAGATACAGAAATCAAAACAATTTGGTACTGGCACAAGAACAGACCCACAGATCAATGTAACAGAGTAGAAAGCTCAGATGTAAACCCATGTATCTATGATCAATTAATATATAATAAAGGAGCCAAGAATATACAATGGGGAAAAGACAGTCCCTTCAACAACTGGTATTGGGAAAACTGGAAAGCTACATGTAAGAGAATAAAATTGGATTCTTGTGTAACTCCATACACTTGAAGTAAACTTGAAATGGATCAAATAACTTAATGTAAGTCATGAAACCATAAAACTCTTAGAAGAAAATATAGGCAAAAATATCTTAGACATAAGTATAAGCAATTTTTTCTTGGACACATCTCCTTGGGCAAGGGAAACAAAATAGAAAATGAACAAGTGGGACTACATCAAACTAAATAGCTTTGGTACAGCAAAGGACACCAGCAGTAGAACAACAAGGCATCTTACAGTATGGGAGAATATATTCATAAATGACTCATCTAATAAGGGGTTAACATCCAAAATATATAAAGAACTCATATGCCTCAACACTCAAAAAACAAATAACCCAATTAAAAAGTGGGTGGAGAACCTAAACAGACATTTCTCCAGAGAAGAAATATAAATGGCCAATAGACATATGAAAAGATGCTCCATATAGCTAATCATCAGGGAAATGCAAATTAAAACCACAATGAGATATCACCTCACACCAGTTAGAATTGCCACTATCCAAAAGACAAGAAATAAAAAATGTTGGCAAGGATGCACAGAAATGGGAACCCTCCTACACTGTTGGTGGGAAGGTGAATCTACCATAGTGGTGCAACCACTGTGGAAAGCAGTATGGAGGTTCCTCAAAAAACTAAAAATAGAAATACCATTCGATCCAGTAATCCCACTTCTAAGAATTTACCTGAAGAAAACAAAATCCATGATTCTAAAAGATATTTGCACCCCTATATTTATTGATGTACTATTTGCGATAGCCAAAATATGGAAGCAACCTAAATGTCCATCAATAGATGAATAAAGAAGATGTGGTACATATACACAATGGAATATTATTCAGCCATAAAAGAAAAGTAATCCTGCCATTTGCAATAATATGGGCGAATCTAGAGGGTATTATTTTCAGTGAAATAAACCAGGTGGAGAAAGACAAATACCATATGATTTCACTTATTTGTGGAATATGAAAACAAAGCAAAACAGAAGGAACAAAATAGCAGTAGTCTCATAGACAATGAGAACTGACTAATGCTTACCAAGGGGGGAAGAGTTGAGGTGGGCAGGGAGAGAAGGGGAGGAGGATAAAGGGCATAATAATTCACAATCACAATATAAATTGGTCAAGGGGATGGTAGTACAGCATGGAGAGTATAGTCAGTCATTCTGTAACATCTTTCTACATTAATAGATAGTAACCACACTAGAGGGGATGAGGATTTAATAATATGGGTAACTGTTGAACCACTGTGTTGTACATTTGAAACCAATATAAGATTGTACATCAATGATACTTCAATTTAAAAAAAAGTTGCAGAGGTGAATAAAACATATCTGTCACCATGGAGCTTTCATTCCCAAGATGGTGAAAGATATTAAATAACCAATTAACTAAGTAATTAAGTACATAATTCACAATTAATAATTTAGTTGCTATTGGCATGTGTACAATGAAAAATAAGTCAGGGTAATATGAACAGGTATCTTAGGGAGCCTGAGTACTTGAAGGGATAGGGGGATGGCCCCTGAGGAACTGACTTTTGGTCTGACTGCTGCAGAATGAAGGGCAAAGTTGAGAGGAGAGAGTGGAAAGCCTCACTGTAGAAAGACACACTGTACATGATTATCTGAAAGTAATCTCAGAAAGCTTCACTGCCAGGATCAAGAAAAGTGAAACATAAAGTGGTTGAAACAACAGATTTAGATCCAAACATACAGGGCCATAAAGGCCAGTGTAAAGAATTGAAATTTTATTCTAAGAAAAATGGGAAGTATTTCCAGTATTTTCACCACAGGAGACCTATGATGTAGTTTACCATAATGCTAATGTTGGTTGCCACGTCAAGAATGGATTATAAGGAAGTAGCACAGAGGAGGAACGGACAGTTAGGAAACTATTGTGAAATGGTGTTGGCTTGAACTAGGATGATAGTTAAGATGGAGAGAACTGGACAGCTATATTAAAGCAGAGCTAAGATGGACTAAAAAAAAAAACACGCAAAGAAAAAGAAAGGCAACTTGGTTCAGAGGCTCTTGAGCCTCAAAGTTACAACTTCAATTATGGAATCCTAGAGGTCTAGACTCAGAAGGAACTATACAGTTTTACAGATGAGGGAACATAGATTCAGAAAGGTTAAGTAGCTTGCCCAAGGTCACCCAGCAAAGAAGCAACACAGCTGAATGACAGTATTAAGATCTTTTATATCCCTTATGGTATTTCTCATTTGTATGTTTAAAGCCCAATTTCAACCTTTTTATTATTCTTCATTTTTATATGAAATCAGAGTATATTATTCTTCACTTTTAAAGCAAACACAGTAATGCTGCCATCCATGGGTCATGGTGAATAATGAAGACCCCCAAGACTTTAAGACATGAAACATAGGAGATTGTGAGTAGCATAAAGAAAGGAACAAGATCTATTTTGTTCACCATTGTATCATCAGGGTTAGCAAATGCCTGACTCATGGAAATATCTCAGTAAATCACTACTCAGTGAATGGAGAAATTTTCTTTGGCAATTATATTGAAAAATACAATTGAAAAGTAATACAAAGCAACTAATTTAGAGTCATCAAAACTAAAATAAAAGGCAGAGAATCACATGACCATCAAAATCAAAGCAACTGATTTTGCAGAATATGCTACCACCTGCCTTTGAATTTTTAGAAAATTGGTAAGTACATAAACATCTGGAGCAAATGAAAACCCTCTGGGCAAAGGTTAGATTACATTTGGAAATGTGGATTCTTGTGGGCAAATACCCACTTTTGAATGCAAAAATCTCAATCCTAATCTCCCAATACAGAGAACAAGAGAACAAGTAGGTGCTTACCTGTATACTAAGTGTGTGCTATCAGTTTTCAAATTCATTCAACTGAGCTTCTGCTTCTTACTTGCTTTTTCTGGTTACAGAAAAACTCTGAATATATTACCTCACTGGATCCCCATAACAACTTTGCAATGTTACCATCTCCACTTAATTGATAAGGATAGAGAGTTCTATGAAGCCCAGCTTTGACTTGAGTCCAGGATTTTTTTTTCTCTACATTATATATTGTGAATTATTCAGGCATCTTCTGACCCAGGACATGTTCTGAGCTCCCACAGCACTGAGATTTAAATTTGTTACAATAACAAACAAGGAAATGCTCAAAGCTCCTCTCTTGGATCAGAGACTAAAGGGCTGCATACTAAGAAGACCTCTGAATTCACCCAGATCTCTTCTTTTTCATTTAATGTGTTTTATCTTAGGGAGCCATTCTGAAAGTAGCTGTGGTATTGCACCCACCCTGAGATTCATCTGCTATTCAGTATTTCAAAAAGATATTTACAATTGTGCAGTCAATTTGGAAGGTAGTTTGGGAGTTTGTCAAAATGTTAAGCATAGAGTTACTGTATGAACCAGCAATTCCACTTCATGCTCTTTACTCAAGAGAAATGAAAATGTGTCCACAAAAAAAAACTTGTACATAAATGTTCACAGCCTCATTATTCAAAATAGACAAAAATGAAAACAACCTAAATGTCCATCAATGATGAATAGGTAAGCAATGGAATATTGTTTACCAATAAAAGATACTGCGGTACTGAGACATGGTACAACATGGATGTACCTTGAAAAGCTTATCCTAAGCCAGTTACAAAAGAACACATATAATGATTCTATTTCTATGAAGCATCCAGAATGGGCAAATCTACAGACAGTAAGAAGATCAGTGGTTGCCTCGGGCTCAGAGAAGTGGGGAGAGGGGATGTGGATTGGTAGCTAATGGATAGTTTCTTTTTCAAGCCATGAATGTCTTCTTAGATTGCAGTGATGGTGGCAAGGCTAACAAGACTGATTTCTACTGTTTTCAACACATAGGGTCTTCATAAAGTAATAGAGAATAAATGATGTCCTTATCAGTGAAAGCTTTGGGATCCCCTGGTTCTGCCAGGGAAAAGAATAATGAACTTGAAACTAGAAGACAAGGACCTGAATCCTGGTTCTCTGTTTACTATCTGCATGACAATGGCTATGTCACCTAACTCTCCAAGTCTTTGCTTGAAACAGGAATAATGATATACTTAATTGTCAATCTGATGAGCAAATAATGTAATCTTTTTAAAACTATAAAACCCTATAAGACATCATTCACCACTGTAATGATTAGTTGATATAATGATAATGTGAAGTGTATCTGACACATACTGTAAGCCCAATACTGCATATGTTTATTGCATAGAGAAATGAAGGAATGTTACAGATGAGAAGCACTCATTTATCGAATACATATAATTTATTGAATATGTATAATCATGCCTACAGCTATTGAAATGTTGACAGCTTGTTAGGTATACTCTGCAGTACTGATTTCTTAAAAAAACAAAGACAAAAACAAAAAACAGAAACATCTGTAATCAACAGAAATGTTTAAACGATCTGATAAGTAGGCAAGAATTAGGGTACATTGGCTCTTTTGAAAATGAGTAGCCAGTATCAGCAAACTCCGAAGTGGTGAAGTGGGGACTTATTGATTTCAACTTCCAAAAGTTTGGGTGGCTAATGCTTATTTTCTTGACATTCTATATCTAACACAAATATCAGTCACAAGTATAATGCAGGATAATTAAGCATAATATCTCTTTTCTCACACAAATCTCCAAAGTGAGAAGTCTACCAACATCATTTCATGAATATTTAAGTTCTCTCTGTGCTAGAGAAGTTGTTCACATACCAATTTACAGATCAAAACAAAGAGCCAAATGCTTAATTTGGGGGATCTCAAATTGCCGCTTGCTTGCTATCTCAAGAAACTCCAACCCTTTGGGTCTTTATTCTTTCTTACTTCCAACAACTAGGTTACTCTTTATTTCCAATTATAAATATAATTAGAATATAATATATTCAGATGATAACAAAATTATTTTAAAAGGGAGGAAATAAACTCAAATGTAATTCCACTTCCTAAAGGTGATCACTGTTAAGATTTGGGTGTACTCTACAAAATGTAGTTTTCTACATATACTTACATAGTGGTGCATGGTAAACCAGCTGGGTGAGAGGGTAGGTAGGAGGGGCCTGATTTGTATCTTCAGATTATCAATTTCCATGGGGTAAATATTCTTGTTATAGCTATTTTCAGATTACCAACAATCTAACTGCTGATTTGAAAAAATTCCTGAAAATTAAACAATGAGTCCTTATAAATTGGTTCAATCCAGCTCCAGCAACAAGTGCCAGCTTTTAAAGAGTGTAGACTTTAAAAGTTTGTCCCCCTGTATAGTACCTGTTTTTAAACAGAAATATTTATCATAAACTCACTTCTACCTCAATAAATATAAAATTATAACTTTAATGACTCAACCCTACTCCATTTTAACAGTATAATAAATTAAGCATCCTCTATCAGTGGATATTTGCATTATTTACAACAGTATCTACTTTAACAATTGTATGAAAAAATAAAGTTGTGATTACATCTTGATTCATTTCTCTGATTATTTCCTTAAGATACATGTGTGAAATTTCATTACAAGGTTAAAGGGAGGCACTTTGGTGTCTTGGAAACCAGAGCCAGGGTGCCCTCCACGAAGCCTATTCCAGGAATGCTCTCACCCGCAGGGTAGGAAAACACCACACCTGGTCACCAGCTCACCATGGGGCCAGCTCTGCATAGGATGGCCTTCTCTAATTGTTGGTTATCTAATGGAAGAAGTGCATGTATCTTCTTAGACATGAACATGAGGTTCTTTTTAGTGTTATCAAGTAGTTTTTATCTTTTTTGAACTTTCAGTTAAAAATATTTGCTCATTTTTTCACAGAGTATACTTAAATTGGAAAAATACTTTTTATGTGTAGATCCTTTTAGTCCTATGACATTAACCCTTTGCCACATACCTCCATTTTTCCAATTGTTTTTATTCATCCTTTAACTTAATATTTTGATGCTACATTACTTTTGTCAATTTTTATGTAGTTAAATATTCAAATTTTCTTTAATGGCCCTTACCTTTGAGGATATAGCTAAAAAGACCTCCATTTCAAGATTATAAAAATGTTTGCATATATTTTCTTCAAGTACTTTTTGGATTTATTTTATACATTTAAATATTTAATTCAACTGAGATTTGTTTGGGGGTAAAGCAAAGGCTAGAATGTAAGTTTATTTTTAAGGAAATTATCCCGAAGTCCTAGTACTTAAATATATCGTTTCCCACAAACTCTTGATGCTACCTTGGGGAGCCTCCAGCTATGGAGCTAGCTGGCTTCCTTTCTTTCCTGGATTCCTGTTTTTATTTCAGTTTTATCCTCTGAGGTTTTCTTACCTACACAGCAATTCATTTTAAGAGACATTTATTTTTAAATGCAACATTTCTAGATGCTTTACAGCAAAAGGGTTGTTCAGGGGATCTTGTCCACCATACTGAGAGGAACTGAAATCTCTCCAATCTATTTTCCACATGGCAGATAGCATAAACATGCAATAACTAGATAATGTCAGGGACCTGCTCAAATCCTTTCAGTGGCTTTTGTTGCAGTGATGGGAAATGTGACAACACCCTAAATAGGCACTGGACCCTTCTTGCCTTGTCCTCATTATCTTATGTCCTGTTCCCCCTAGATCTTCAAGCTTGAGAAAAGTTAGTAGCATCTTTATAGTCAGGGCCTTCATACATGCCATCCCACTGACTCCTCTTTTCTTCACATAGGTAATTCTTTCTCATTCTTCAATTCCCAATAGAATGTCATTTCAAATAGATCCTCCCTGACCACCTGGCAAAATGAGTATTGTCTGATCACTTTCCATCAATATAATGCCCTACTGATAATATTCACAGAACTTTTAAAAAATGTATTTATTTACTTTTCTTCAGTCTCATGCCCTCCCCATGGCTATAAGCTTCATTAGGGAAGAGATCATTTGTGTCTTGTTTACCAATAAATATTAGCAAGCACAGTGTCTAGCACATACCCATATACTATGGATGAGTGAATGTAAAGTGTCTTATTTGTCTTTACAAATCCTGTGTACCAAGCTTTGCACGTAACAGGTGCCCAGGAATTGGGTATCATATCTATTCATAAAGGACCAGCCTCCCAAAAATGGAGTTTATATAAATCTCTGATTTGTTCCTTTTAATTCACAAAGAACCATTCTCAAAATAAAAGAGAAGCATTTATCATCCTTCTGTGATAAAAGTATTGCATGCTTTCAAATGGATAACTAGCCTATGAGAATACTGACTTTCCTTTGACTGAAGAGGATTTGAGCATTAAACCTGAACAAATTTTCAGGTTTTCAATTCTGGAGAGTTCACAGTGAATGAAATAACATCCTTAAGTATGGATTAGTGATAATGCCCCCGCTAGATCTTTTGTGCACTTGCTGAATCAACCAATTAGTAGGTTAAACCAAATTCTAGCTGTTTTGTTACCCCCATCCCACCACACACACACACACACACGACAGTTTTCAAGAAAGATAAAACATTTCAGACCCATCAGAAATAAAACAGAAATTGGAGTGAAACCACCATCAAACTTCAGAATTTATACTCACTCACTGCCAGTCTATCTAGACAGAAAAAATAAATGGTAGTTTTAGATCACAAAGAATTTTCTAGAGCTACACACTACTTGCTACCAAAAAATATTTACAAGCCACATGTAAACATCATTTACTAAGTCCCTATCCCTACACCCTTAGGAGAAGGGCCAGGGCCTGCTGTAGTCAGGTCAGAAGGAGAAGCAGGAAGTCACAGTTAGTGTCTCTCAGTTTGCCCCACGGGAAGCCAAGTGCAGAGAGTCAAGTAACCTGCAGCACCTGCAGTGAACAGCTTCCTGCTCTGCTCAGACCCACCACCTCTGCACTGTCATTCCTTCACCATCTGTAATCTTGTTTAGAACTGCTTTCCTTTAGGAAATTTTTATACCCTTGGAAAAGTGTACATAATCTGAATGTATGCAATGGAAGTACACTATATACAGTTCAGGAATCTTGGAGCAAATCAGTTTGAAATAGTATTTGCAGCATGAAAAATCACATCCTATGTTCTCTTTTCTTAATTGTTTGAATGTTTCTCTCCAAGTGTGTTTGCTCCATATCATCAATTATTGACAGACAGCTTTTGTTGGCATATTTAGAAAGTGAAGAGTTGCAATTGTAAAGAATTCAGTGACAAGGTATTCTGCAAATATCATGCATTCTAAAGTCAAGCAGGTATACATATGTTACTACTGAACAGCTGTAGGAAGCTATTCCATTAACTTTTCAATTCACTTTTTTCAATCTGGTGTTTTTCACTAGTAAAGGCAGATGAAAACACTTATCTCTGCCTTATGGGGCTGTTCAGAAATTTATGTAATTCCCTGGTTCCCTAGTTCAATTAATGTTATGTCCATCACCTTCCTTCTTTTCTATTACACACACAAACTCCACTATATAGTTATTACCAATTAATGGAGAATTAGAATGTAAGAGATTTAAAGCCACACTTATATTAACATGATCTTCCTTTAGTGATTAAAAAAATGTCAATATTATACAATGCTTCATGGCTATTATTGCAGTCATCCATTATCACTGCATTGTAGATGACAGGAAGAACCTTTTTAATAACAGGATATTTAGAGTAATAAGGCTGCAGGAGCAAAGAGTTTACTCTAATAAAGAAGCAAGGAAAAAAAGACCCTGTCTCCACTTTCTTCCTGAAATTCCCCCTTAGTATCTCACTAAGAACATGGCATGCAGTGGGAGGGATTCCTCCAGCACTTCCGTTTACTAATTGTTCTATTCACAATTTCCATGATTTCAGTTATTCTCCAGAGTTACACCCTCCTTGTGGTTAGACCTGAATACAAGGTAGGTTTCTACTGAGCCTTAACCAACACATTGCTACTAGGAAAGATGTTTTGAAGCTCACTGTCAATTGTGAACAACAGCAGATTATTTTGCCTTAGACCTCATGAATGCAGAGTGAAACAGGGGGTCCAGAATCCTACACTCTTGCCTCCATCTCCTCTTCCTTCATTATGATGAAGGTCGTGCACACCTCTATGCCTCCACCATGTCTGCTGCACACTTCCTCCAGAATCCAGGCATCCTCACTGACACAGCATTATTCCTGGAGATGTTGATGAGTCTCATGGCTAGAGGTGCACTAGATTTAAGGAAATATATGTAATATTTAAGGCTTCTATTTTCTCTCGTCATTTTAATACCCTAGGAACAAGGGAAAGAGTAGGAATGTCCAAAAAAACTAGAAAAAAGAACCAATTAAAAAGGATTTCATCCAACTAAGCTCAGTAAAAAATGGGGCAGTATTTAAATGTGGTACTTAATAAAAAAAACTAAAAAGTTATTTTTATGATCTCAAAAAGCATATACTGGGTTTGCACCAAATCCAACAAGACCCTCTGTGGGAAGACTCTCTGTGTCTCCAGCTTTCTCTTTGATGTTGCTATCTCTATCTCAATTACTATCTCTTTTCTCTCCCTCAATGCTCCTTCTCTTCATTTCCTTTTACCTTGAGTGGACAGTAAAAAACACTGACAAAGCATGTAGCATTAAGCCAGGGATGTCAAAAAGTCTTGTATAAGAGAAACTGAATTTTCTCTAAGGTACCAGATAGATCAAAAGGTCTAAATAAATTAGAAAACCCGAGGATAAAATTAACTATTTCTCTCTTGAAAAGCAAGAACTAGTTCATTAAGCAACTTCTGGGGCAAAATGAACTCTCAAGGGATCTAAGATGGACAGAGGTAACTGAGATGCTTCAGTTTAAGCCATTAGGCACAATGTGTTCAAACAGCAATCAAGTCAATAGTGAACAATTAAAGGTTTCTCTCCAAAGTAAAACAGGGCAAACAAAGCTAGCAAATAAATGGTTAATAATGGTTGAGATCCCCTTGGGAACAACAATTTGTATTATCTGTATTTGCTTTAGTGATAATAGAGTACTACATTTCAACTAGAGTTGTACTTGTATGCAAGTTTAACTAATTAGCAATCAAATAAAGCACATAACATTATACTCATATAAAGCTATATTTATATAGAAAAGCCCTTACTGACTGATGGATGCACTTTCTTTTTTTTCTTTCCTCTTGAGTATCTACTTATACTGTAGGCCCCACAAGTTCCAATGAGGAATCATAGTTGACAAATACTCTTTACTTGAGCCGCATCACTGGCATGGCAAGGCCAAAATTTAAAGGAACCACAGGGTTCTGTTACAGAAGTTAAGGAAAAAATGCAAACTTCAGTATCTTGGTGTACATACCCAAATGCATACTCCAACTATCTAAAGGAGTGCTTCAAATAATATTTAAGTATCTCAGAAGGGAAAAAACAATGAGTTAATGGGCAAGAGCTTTAAACTATTATTCCAGACCCTACACTGTAGGAAAATGATATTTATTTCCCAATAATGTACAGCTTTGATTCTGGTGGCAGGAGGAGTAATAGAATTCAGGAAAACAACAGAACTCAGCCATCTCTAGATTATTGAGGGTGTGATTATTTCATCTCTTTTCTCTCATTTTCTCAGCTCTGGTCTTGTATTTTCATTGTCCCTACTGCCTATAAAACAGCGAAGACAAAAGGAGGCCGTTCTGTGTGTCAGCTTTTATAGGTTTGGATGGCAGGTGCTTGAAGTTATTGACTGAGTTTCCCAGATTATTTGTAAAATATATCCATTTTCTCTCTGTCTCTCAAAAAATAAATGAGAGAGAGCAGCATCCAGAGGATTTAAAAATAAAGCAATCAGTGCCTTGTTATATTGAGGTGGATGTGTATTTTATTCTCTAAAGTTAATCAGCTAAATAGAAAAGAAATTTTAAAAACAATGGAAGAAAAATGGGTGAAAACTGGCCCAGGAGTGAGTCACTGATAATAAAGATGGTGATCTGGTACTATAAAGTTTATCTCAGTATGGCAGAAACCAAGAGTTTTGGGAGAAGAATGCAGAAGCAAAGGTGATTTAAAGGGCAGAATAAATTCTTCTAAACTCAGTGTTGTCACCTATAACCATATACACTCATGTATTCCCTGCAAAAATACTGGTTTCTCTTAACTACCACAGCCATGTGCAAGGGAATCAGGTCATTTTCCTAAACGTAGAATTATCACTGTGATCCCAGAGACTGGTCTAGAGAGTTTATATGTGTAAAGTCAGCATCAGGCTAATAAATTATGGCACTCAAATCTCTTTCCAATCAGGCTACAGAATGCCCACCTTTGGAAAGTGTAAGTAACTTACAAATAAACACCCATGTGTTTCAAAATGCAAACGCAGCTCAAAAAAGAAAAGAGTGAAGATACCTGCTCCAAAGAGGTAGCATTAAAGGACAACAGGGTGAAATGTTATAATTCCAATGACGTTTAGGTATAAAAATAAAATAAAACTGTATTCTTCAGACATTCTCCAAATGTTTGAACAAAATTACATAGAAAAGAAGGGTGTTCAGGATGGCCAGCCATGAGCAACAGGGACAAGATGGAATGTCATAAGTACATCCAAGTATGGAGTTTTTCAAAAAGCACATTCAAATAACATGAGGCCACTGGGGCTGGCAACAAATGGAGTCCTTACCAAAAGCTGAAAGAACCATTACACAGTATTAAAAATATTATATGACCTTACAAAATAAGACTAAATTAAAATTTTAAAAAAGGAACTAGCCAACTTTATCTAAAATACATTAAGCATAAATATTCTCTTTACCTGTAGGGAATCCTGTCCCCCGCAATCTGTTCCCAACCTTACTTTCCAGCTTGGCTTCTAAATGCCTTTACACTCTTCTGTCAGGCACCCTGCACTATTTTGTCACCAGATAAGAGATGTATTTCTACTAGAAAAGAGCAATTGCTATTTGATAGAGAATTCATCCCTAATACCTCCCTACAGGACTAGTAATTTTCTCTGTTCTCTGACGGCATTCTTTTTGGTATTTATATTCTCTTCTTCCTCTCAGACTTTGCTGCAAGGTGCTTACAATAAGAATTATCCCTCATTTATCCTGGATTCTATAATATAAAATGGTTAAACATATAAACATATGATCTTTAAAATGAAGTGAAATCATTATGATTAAACACTTGTCATAGAAATTTCTTAAATTAAGTAATTATTCATATATGTACATACTATGTATGAATTATTTATGTACGTCCATGATGTATAATAATGCCCAAAAGAAAGAAGGCAGAATCAGTGGGACCTTTGCTATTGCTGGTTGGTGGCTGATTTGGTTTTATATGTACAGACGGAGTAACAGAGTGATTAAATGACTTCTTTAATGCCATTAAACTGCTCACAAAATAAAACAGAATTTTACCAATGTCTCTTGATTCCTGGTAAACCAGAGTGTTTTCTTTTATTTTGCGTAGTGTAATTTACTCTCAGTAAGCCAAAAGATTATTTCCACTCTCTGAAAAGTTCTTAAAAATAACAGAAAGAAACCAGGAGATCTTACCTCCATTAGCAGAACAAAGTCCTTAAAGGTCTGGTGTATAAAGGAAAGAGCTCTCCTTTTGCAGTCAAGGGAGTCTTGAAAAGCTCTATCAGGCATGCCACCATGAGCACTGCTAACCCAGGCTACCTCCTGGCTCCTCACTGCCTAAACTACATAAGGGGTGTAAAATCTCTAGCTCCTCCTCCCACAGTGTTTTCTGTGAAGTTCACGATAATGTTTGTAAAATCTAGCCCTGCACCTGACACAGTCAGCTGTATGTTGACTTTGAAATAAAAAAATGTATTCAAAGACTTGTATATGTGCATTGGGGGAAGAAGTGCACTGCTATCATTTTTTTATGTGGTCTGTGTAGTAAATAATTTTGATGTGGCAATATTTTAGAAATTCACCATACTACATATATATATATACATGGTGACATTCTCACTATCTCCTCAACTTGGAATTCCAAGTTCCAAATATTTATTTCTACCCTGAAGGCAGCTTTAACAGTTCAGTCTCTAACATGCTTCCAATAAAATAAACCAAAAGAGAAATGTGTGAGGAGTTGAAGTTTTCTTCTAGAACTTTTGTAAAGGAGAACTCCTTTGAGTTTGGCATGGGAAATGTTTAATACTAGGACAAATAAAAACAGGAATACTGAGTTCTGAGCTTATATTACAATAATTTTTTTTTCTAAAAAAAACATCTAAAGTGGTGGGGTGGGCAGAGTGAAGGTACTTTATATCTAAACAGAAAAAAAAAACCTGTTGTTGAGCAGTTTTTTAACTGTTAAGAAAACCTACCTTGGATCTCAATGTCCTTAAGTTGTTTTTATGCAAGTGAAGTCCAGGGGGAGTATATTTAGAAAATATTACACGCATTTGGTAAACTGAGGAACTAGTGGAAGTCATAGTTACGCTAATTATTAGCTGTGTGACTTTGGTTAATTCACTTAACTACCTTGACTCTAATTTTCTTAGCCTGAAAAAGGAGTTACAACAGCCTGACTATCCACGGTTTGGCTGTAAGGGGCAAATGACACCAGATATGTAAAATGAGAAGTGCTTTCTCATCAAAGGGAGCTTTATTATTACCACAGTAACTACCACATTGCAATTATATTATCACCATTATAATTATCTAAGAAGTGAATGTATGTTTTTGATTATTTGCCTTTATCACCACATGAGATGAAAATGTTGTTCCCGGAGCAAATAATGAAATCACAGCATTTGCTACCAGAAGTCAGAAATGTGTTCTTTGAAGTTCAGTTCAGTGCACTGGAAACACACTGAATGGAACTAAAACTCTTACGTTGTTATGGTTCCTTTTTAATATCTGGGGCTTCCTTTGAGAGAAGGGCCCAGAACAACAAGGTGAAACTCTTACTAACATCCTATGCACGTGCAGTGCCGTAGGGTTTTCAGGTGGCTGCTCCTCTGTTCCTCATGTCAGTCCTGAGATTCTATTATGACAGGTACCTGAATGTTCAGGGGCCTCATGAAAGAACAAGAGGTCTGCCAACATCCACATGGTTGCATGAGGTGACACCTTGATGCACAAGAGGTCGGTTGGTCCCCCGGTGTGCATGGTGACCCATCTTCCGCTCCTAGCCCAGAGCTAGCTGCCCCTTGTATTTCTGTCAACAACGCTTCCTTTTTGTTCCTCTCCCTCCAACTAGGAAGTGCACCACTGACATAGACACAATATACCTTTTCATAAGGAAGGCAAATGAGTATGCGCCAGATGGGCTGAGGGGATTACAACATGTTTCCTGCCCCTGTGGTGACTCAATGGAGCTGGTATGAGAACTTATCTTATTCAAGAAGTCAGCTTCCCTGGCAGAACTATGAGTCACAGTTCCTGGGTGGAAAGCTCCCTTTCCAAAGGCATTGGGGTGGGGGCGGAGCGGGCTCCTTGGATGGATTACCGCAAGGGTCATTCAGAAAAGCAACACGCCCAGGACCGCTGGGGAGGCACCAGCAACGCACAATTCTGGGACTTCACTGATCTCTCAACAGGAGTAATATGGTCACCCCTCCCTTTTTCCTTCAAGGTGAGGTAGGACATAAAACCACATTGATGAATTGCTGGTATGAGTCCAAAGAAGTTCCATTATAAAACTGGCTAATTTGGGCAAAAAGGAATGTGAAGGGACATTTTTCATCCATTTCATACACACACACACACACACACACACACACACACACACACACACACACACACACATTCTGTGTGTCAATCATTATTCCAAGTGTTTGAGTAACAAACAAAAAGGACAAGTCCTTGTCCTTGGGTAGCAAAAACAGAGAAATAGGGAAGGAAGTGAAGGAGGGAAAGAGAGAGTAAAGGGAAGAAAGCAGAGGAGGACAAGAGGCCGGGGAGGAAAAAAAGGAGGAAGAAGGACAAGGAGGGAGAGGGGAAAACAAAGAGGTGAAGAGAAAGAGTTAATAGAACGTCATGAAATGAGTGTTATGAGGAAAACTAAAGCGGGATAGAGAGTGACTGGCAGAGGTATTATAGTTAAGATGGTTAGGGAAGGCCTCTGTAAGCAGGTAACATTCAAGCATAGAACTAAATCAAATAGGAACCAATGATAATCAGGGGTTACATTCAACATATTTAAAAGTCAGGACAATCACAACTGACCAGCCAACTGTGACATTCAAGCAAGCAGGACAGATGTTGGTCTAACAGCCAATAGAGCTGTATACCAACACAGTGCGGCTGAATATCACCCTGGTTATCATATATGCTTTCCTCTGTAAAGCCTCCAAGGGCCAACAGGGTTGGAAGTTATCTCTACTTTTCTCAGCTTTAAGTTGTGTTCTTAGTTATAACCCCACCCCATTAGTGCTATTTTCGACCTCCAATAAAATGCTTTAAGTGGCAAAGGAAACCTGAAACATACCCAGAAATGATGATCTGGATAGTAAGGGCTCAAATACATGTCATGTGAAGAACAGTTGAAGGCATATATTGGGGAACACCAGTCACGGTTACATGATCATTATTTTAACATCTCCAAAGGTCTTTCACATAGAAGAGGAACTAAAGCAATGACATTCAAAGTATTGTCCATGGTCTTCAGGGAAGCTAGATGGGGAGCTTTTTAAAAACAAAGATACCTAAATTCCCTGAATTAAGTCAGAGAATCATTAGAAAAGGTATTTTCTATTTAAATCAATCAACTGAACCAATGTAATGTATGGAGATGACAGAGACAAAATTCAGGTATACATACTAAAAAGAATTTTGGTCAATCCAGGCACAATGGGCTTCAGTTGGATGATCACTGTGCAGAGTTACCATAGAGTGGTTCTAAGCAATAATTCTGGAGATCAAAGAGACCTAAAAAGACCTACATTCAAGTTCTTTGTAACCGATTTCATATGATCCAGGGCCATGATGCCTGAGTTTGGTCATGCAAACTTAATGAAGGGCTTGGTTAGTTTTCCTTATAAAACAACATGCAAAGAAAGAAAAAGTCTAATGACAGGCCCTTTCACTCCTTGATAGAAGTAATATGGCAGGAACCCATCATTATTTATTTGTTCTTAGAAGGGTTCCATGGACTGATACCACGGAGGCCTTTTTTCCCCCATATGACCTGAGGTAAGGAAAAGAAGCAGGATTCTAGTTGGTTTGGATGCAAAGGTGAGGGAAAATTCCTATATTTATGTACAGCAGACCACCACACCAAGTACACTGTGTCCCATCAAGACTACAGACGTCAGTGGTTCCTCCCATTGCCAAAATTCTCTCATTCTGTCATACTGTGGTTCTGTGCCACAGAAGACAGTGGAAATAAAATGTTCTCTTAACTCATTTTCAAAAAGAGTTGGTACATTACCCTGTGCATAACTTCCATTTTAATAGATTGTCAAAAGCCTTTCACTTACCTGAGGCATCGCTTTTCAGTATCCCATAGAAGCAGAAACTCATTACACACCACAGAAGTCCCATCCTGTCAACATAAATACAAAGGTAAGGGGGAGTACACATTCCTCTCAGTGCTTAAATAATAATTAGCACACATGCATGCTGACTGTAGACCAGGTACTACTGTATGAGTTTTACAATATTGACAAATATAATTGCAAGAAACAACCAGTAAGATATGATTTACTTTTAACATCCATATTACATATGAGGAAACTAAGTTTAAATAGCATAACCAAAATCCTTTGGCTAGAAAGTGGTAATGATAAAACTCCAGCTGTCCAACTCCAGAACTGTCTCTTAATCACCTACTTTAAAAAAAAAAATTCTCCTGGACTTTTTTCACCAGGAGTCACATTTCTGGGAAATAAATTTTATCTCCTTATGCTTCTTCACATTCCCTTGGTCTATTCCCAATTGGAAATATTTTATGACCCAGGTGATAAATAGAAAATCTAGAAGTCTTGGATTCAGACTTGGTCTACAGTCCATCACACTCTAAATGTCTAGTAAGGGGAAATGTATAAACCTCATGCCCTGCTGTGCCTGCTCTCTTCACTGGAAGAGATAAATAATGAGGCTGGAGTCCAATTTCTGTGATCTTCAGCCTTATTTCTATTGATAACCACCTGAAACACCCAACTAGCAAGACCACGCCCTTGAGCTGGCTTTCATGACCTTTAATACAGAAGGCCTGGAGATTTTAACAACTCTGTGAATTATCTTTCCCTATTACCTGGCCTTAGACATAACTGGCCCCTGATAAAATCTGTAGGGTTCTAAATATTGAAACCAGGATATTACTAAGAAATTCCATATTCAAGACCTTCGCTTTCTGTTTTGAACACAACAGCCATATAAGGGTGCTTACAGAGGTCTTGGTAACTTGTCCAGATCATATTTCTAGTAAGTGACAGACATTTATAGCCACATCTGGCTAACTATAGTGGTATTATCCCACACATAAGCCTATGCCACACATTTCACAACCACAGGGGCCCACCCAACTAAAAAGGTCAAAGAGGTATTTGATAAATAGGGTGACCATAACCACAGCATTTAAAATGGGACATGTTAAGAGTGCTACATTGAAACAAAAGGTACAGATTAGGGCCATCTATCCAAGCAATCCAGAGTGTGTGGTCATTTTAAATGACAGAGCAAGTTTCTAACACCTGTCAACCTTTCTTGACCACACATCACCAAACTCTGTAGCTCATATTGTGCTTCCTTCTTTAGCACAATTGTACACAAATCACAGGTGAGTTTATTATATTTTAGACAACCGTTTCATCACAGAGATTAAATGTCTCTTTTTTACCACTACCATTCCATTTCAATTCTTCTACAGTTACATTAGGGAACTCTTCTCTCCATCATTCATTCATTTATTTATCCAATAAACGAGCGCCTCTGGTCAGTAAGATGTAGGGCCTTCTCTAAAGCCAATTCTCCCCAGTAAAGGAATTAAAACACATGCAAATCACTTCAACATCATCAATTATGAGCAATATACATGGAAAGGCACCACAGAATATGCAAAGATTTATCAGATGGAAGTTATAGCTCTAAGCAGAGTCTAGCAGAGACTTAAAACGTGGGCAAAAAAGTACCAGCAATTCAAAGTAAATGGTGATAAAAAATAGTGAGAGAACAGTAAGTGCTATTGAAGATTAGCAAAAGAAAGAGATTACTCCAGCCAAGGGAATCAAAGAAGACTAAACATTAAGAGGTCGCTTTTGAATTGATTTGGAAATTTAGAATTAAGGCAGAAGGAAAGTGTGGGAAAAAGAACCTCAGTGAAGATAATGTTCAAAGATGGCTAAAGCATGGGACATAAATAGGAACTAGTCTATAAATAATTCGGTTTGGCTCACACACAGGGCATTAGTAAAAGAACTACAGAAGATTTTGTTGGAAAGCAGGGAGTGTGAAGGGCAGAATATGTCAAGGCTCTGAATAGCAAGCTAAGGATTTGGGATTTAATTTAAACAGGAAATAGGGAATCACTAAAGATTTCTGATTAGAGGATTGATCTGATCATCAAATTGCACCTTATGGAGATTATTCTTCCAGGTAGGTATTGGATAGATTGCCACTAAATTCTGTCTTGAAATCATTTTGGCTCCTCAGTCTGTCATCACAGTAATTGTTATCCTCCCAGTTCTGTGTCATCTATAAACTTGATCAGTATGCCACCTATATCCTCATCTAAATCATTAATAAAAGTAATTGATAATTCTGCATTAATCTTTGTCAGCAGAGAGCAACTAGATTATTTCATTACAGATTCAAAGCACAGTAATTTCAGACCCAATACTCAGCTATGCTAAAACACTCTAGCCTCCCAAATTGCTTTTGGCTATTAGAAAAAAAAAAAACAACAACCTCATACCTCTAGATTTTCCCAATTTGCCTGTTTATAAATTGCTGAATTCCAAAGGCAACACTCAGAAGACATTCTAATTAGTGTGATTGAGGACCTTAATTGATATTCCCATGAGCAACTGGATTATGCCTGAGGCACTCAGGTTACTGAGGTAAAGCTAATCTAAAGATAACCTTTGTGCAAACACAAATCCAGGGTCAGTCCTGCCCTCTGATGAATGAAAATATAGCAGCCTAAAAGAAAATGTGTGACACTGGTTTTGATAGACTAAAGGTTCCAAGGTTAGTAGGAGGTTGGCTGGTCTGAAACCTTTCAAAGGATGGTTCATGTAACATTGCCCTTCTTTCATTATGCATTAGAATTTTATTATTGTGAATAGTAATACACTTTTAGTTCTTGTTTCTTGAAGGGCAGAGGGAACTGGATGGCAAATCAAAAATTCTAGAGACTGAGATCTCTAAAATAAAAGTGCTTATTGAGCCATTACAGATGCAGCCAGAAAAAGAACTGAGTCCTGGGACAAGAAGTTTCTGCTTCACCAGCAGCAAGGCCAGTTAACAAAAACAACTTATCCACCGATTCAAGCAATGGAGCACATTTATGAGGAGTCTCAAGAAAAGAAAGTTCTTTAAATTCACATGGGCTATAGATAAGCAAAGTGGGTTAATGTGAAGCAGGGAAAGTCCTAGAATAGGTGGTTAGTCCGCAGAGAGGGCTCATGCATTCTTTGTTGATGGTGGTCAGACACTGTTCACGCACAACAGGGATGTGGTGGTTCTGGGGACCTTCTAGATGATTGTTGAAATGATTTCATCAAGGAACGTGGAGTTTCTGGTTAGCTGCAGCCTGCAGCTACTGACTGATAACTTTCCCTTGACTCTCTCCCTCATTCTCTGGCCCTGTTGTCACTTACTTTAGAATATTTCAGAATTTTTCCTTATCAGGGGTATTTTCAGAGATAGAGAAACTGCCATAAAGCAACTTGCCTAATGATGTATGGTTTCTCACTGTCTGAATTACAATGTACCTTTAGATTATTGTAATAGAGTTCAACAGACTCTGCCCTTGCATAGATGATTGGAACCTAAATATAAAAAATTCTTGGTCAACCTTTCCTGCATTATCCATTTTACTCCCTATATAATAATTTTCATATTTCCCACATATTGAAGTCATTGTTTCCCAGTATATCAACTTGGATGCCTACAATGCCTACATAATCTAGTAAGTTTCAAATATTCACTTAGTTCTATATAATGAGCAATAATATAAATGATGATTGTTAACATGTGATCAGCACTTTAACATCTACCCTTGCATACAAATCTATTATCTGCATTCTCCAGGCTTAATAAGCTGCAGGATCTCCTTACCTCTGAGTCAGCCCTGACTACTGATTCTGCTAGGCCAGCAGGTGACAGGCTGAAACCAGGTTTGTTGCACCATAGGCTGGCATTATCTCTGAATCACCGTTTGCCTTCCTGCTGTACAGAAGCATTTCACCAAGCCATAGAACTAGACTTATCCCTCGGTTTCCTTAGCGATCCCACATACAGCTCCATACTCATCACAGCCCCTCTTTAAAGCCCACTAACTGGTTGGAGTTTGGATCTTCAATCCAGTACTTGTCAGCATGCTTTTCTAGGAGCCTGAATTTTGCCCTGTGGAAGGTCTTGCTCCAGGCTAGATAAGCCCCCTGAAGCCATGGAGCTGCTGTCACCAGCTTCATTCCTGGTTGACAGAGAACCTTTGCTATCATCTGTCCAAGGAAAACTTGGCCACAACACCAAGGCACAAACCTAAATGTTCATCTCCATGCAGGGTCAGCCCTGCTGCTAAATCACTTTCTTGAGTTTTGATCCTTCCTTTTCCCTTCTCTAACTTATTGATAAAGTTTAAGCAAGTCTTTCATCTATACCCTCCTAAGGTATGACAAACAAGTCTTTGAAGGGCATATGGCAAGTTAGTAATTACACTATTTTATAGAAAAGGAGAGAACATTTATTAAGAAATCAGAGTTGCTTTTCCCATCTTTTATCTACTTTATAGTTTTTTGAACCATAAATGAATCCTTGGGCAGAACATTTCAAAATCTAGTATTTATCAGTAAACAAAAATTTCAAAAAAGTGACATGGAAGACTCTGATTCTGGGTAAAATGAAGTAAGCACACTTTACTTTGTTTTTCTCTATGAATGCAAATATAAACCTGAGCAGAATGCATGGAGCAATTATTTGTACACCTGAAAATAAATACATTCTTTTCAAGTACATGTAAGACATTCACCAAGATAAACCATAAATCAAACTTCAACAAATTTAAAAGAATTAAATGTGTAAGTTCTAGTCATAGAATTAAATTAAAAATCAATAAAAGAAAAATAATAGGAAAACTCTGAACAGTTAGAAATTAAGTAATATACTCGTAAAAAAAAATCCATGGGTAAAAGATGAAGACTCAAGGGAAATTAGAAAATATTTTGAACTGAACAAAAATGAAAATACAACATACCAGAATGTGTGGTGTGCAGTTAAAGCAGTGTTTAAAAGATAATCTGTAGCATTAAAGGTTTATATTAGGAAAGATGAAAATTTTCAGTAATGTAATCTTCCACTTTAAGAACCGAGAAAAATAAATCAAGCAAGCAAACTGAAGGAAATAATGGAGAGCAAGATCAAAAAATTTTAAAACAGAAAATATATATATATATATATATATATATATATATATATATATACACACACACATATATATAGGAAAAAAACAAATGAAACCAAAAGTTAGAAGGAAAAAAATAGACATACATCACTAATATCAGGAATTAGAGAGTCACTACTGATTATATAGGCATAAAAATGTTAATAAGGCAATACTAAAAACTCTAGGCATATAAATACATAATTTAGGTGAAATGAACCAATATCTCAAAAACTACAAACTACCAAAGCTCATTCAAAATGAAATGAACAACCTGATTGGTCCTATAATTATTAAAATTAATTAAATTTACAGTTAGAAACTTTCCAGTTTCCAGTAGCAGGTGGTTTCACTGGCACATTCTATCAAACATATAAAGAATAAATAACATCAACTCTAAATAATCTCTTCCATAAAATAGAAAAGGGGAAAAAAAGTTGTCAATTCATTTTATGAGACAACATTACTATTATTCCAAAACCTGCCACAGACAGTAAAATAAAACAAATCTATAGATAGCCCACAACCAAGGAGAGTTTATGCCAGGAATGCAAGCTGGTTTAAGTATTTGAAAAGTCTAAAAAAGAAAACCACATGATCATATCAGTTGATACAGAAAGAGGGTTTGACAAAACTCAACATCTACTCATGACAAAAACTCTAAGAAAGGTAATAGAAGGGAACTTCCTCAACCAATAAAGAGCATCTACAAAAAAATCCCAACAGCTAACGTCACTTCTCATACTGAAGGGTGAATGCTTTTCCACTAAGGTCAGGAGCAAGGCAAGGGTGTTCATTCTTAGTACTATTCAACATCATACTGGAAGTCATAACCAGTACAATAAGGCTATTCACAGATGGCATAACTTTCACAGATTTTCATAGAAAATCCTAGGGAATCTATTAAAATAAATAAAATTAAATAAGTAATGTCACAGTATATGTAGCCAATACACAAAAACTAAACATATTACTATATACTATCAATGAACAATGAAAAACAAAAAATTTTAAAACACTGGTTACAATAACTAAAATAAATAAATAAATAAATGAAATGCTTTGCTAAAAGTCTAACCAAACAGGTGTATGATCTATATGCTGAAATTTACAAAATGTTGATAAAAGAATGAAATATAATTTAAATAAATGGAAATATGTGGTTGGCAGAACAGCCCCATGCCTAAATACCTGGAACCTTATTTAGCAAAAAGAACTTTACAAATATAATTTAGATTTAGGGACCTAAAATAGGGAGATTTATACTGGATTATGCAGATGGGTCCTATCGAATCATCTGAGCTCTTAAAATAACCAGAGAACTTTCTTGGTTAAAATCAGAAAGATGCAGCAGAAACATAAATCAAATAAATGTGAAGCAAGAAATAAACTTGATAGGCCTTTGATGTTTAAAGATAAATGTAGCAACATGTCAAGGAATGCAGGTGGCCTTGGAGCTGAAAGAGAGAGTCTTAGCTGACAGCCTGTAAGGAAACAGGAACACAGATTTATAGCCAAGAGAAATGAGATTCAGCCAACAACTTTGGAAGTATATTCTTCCCTCATGCCTCCAGAAAGAAATGCAGCCATGCTGATTTTAGCCTTGTCACTCTAAGCAGAGAAACAGCTAAGTCACACTCTACCTGGACTTATGACTCACAGAAACTGTGAAATAATAAAAGAATATTGTTTTAAGCCACTAAGTTTATGATAATTTAATATAGTGATATAGAAAATAATGCAAGAGACATACCATATTCATGGATTGAAAGACTTTCAATAGAAAAGATGTCAGTTCTCTCCCAAATTAATTTACAAATTTAATGAAATTACAACCAAAATCCAAGCAAGATTTGTTCATAGATAAAGACAAGTGGATTCCAGAATGTATATGGAAAGAGAAATGCCTTAAATATCAAAAAACATTTTGAAAAAGAAAAATAAAGTTGTAGAAATCACACTACAAACAACTCAATTTTAAAATGTCAAATGTCTTAAAGAGACACTTTGCCAAAGAGGATATTAAAAAGGCAAATCAACACATGAAAAGATATTAAACATCACTAGCCACAGGGAAATGAAAATTAAAACCACAAAATTTAATAACACTACATAACTTTCAGACTAAAGAAATACTGACAACACCAAGTGCCGAAGGGAATATAGAGCAACTGGAACTCTATTACTGCTATAAATATACACTTACTGTAAGATGTAGTAATTCCATTCCTAGGTATTTATCCAAGAGAAATGGAAAATTGTGTTCACACAAAACCTTTATATAAATGCTTACAGCAGTTCTATTGTTAATTGCCAAAAACTGGAAACAATTCAAATGTCCTTCAACAGGCAAATGGATAAACTACCCCTGGTACATCCAAAAAATAGACTACTTTTCAATAATACAGAGTAATGAGCTATTGATAACATCCACTAGGAAGAATCTCAATGGCATTATGCTAAGTGAAAGATGCCAGTCTCAACAGATTACTGACTACCCAATTCCACTAAAACAGCATTCCTCAGAAGACAAAACCAGAGGGACAAAGAATGGGTCACGATCTAGAGGTAACAGGAAGAGGAGACTGAAAAGATAGCACAAGGTGTCAAGTAGGGGATAGAACAGTTCTGTACTATGATGGGTTAAGTAATTATATGAACCTATACATGAATTATTATTCATAGAGCTGAATTTCCAAAAAAAAGTCCATTTAATTGTGTTAATTAAAAATATTTTTTTCAAGTGGCATGATTTTTCTGTTCTACAAGCTCTACAAATTGTCTGTGAACCCTTTTAAACAGTTCAAATAAATGAAAGCTCTTTTAACCTAAATGATTTCTATTTTCAACATTTACTTTGAAAATAACACAGTTCTATTGTTAAGTACTGAATGTTCCAGAAAAGTCTAGCACTAGAAGCACATAGAGAGATCAATGAACTTTCACAGCTTTCAGCATAACAAGCCAGTGTTGCTAACCTCAATACAACGTCAGAGGCCAAGTTCACAGAGAAAACACTAGCACACTCCTCTTAGATATTGCCTTCCCCTTTCTTACTGGATAGCTTCAAAGTGTTTGGAACTCAGAGAGGACATATATAACATAATATACCACCTGCCATCTTTAGAAACTTGGAATAGAATGCGAGCAAATTGATTTCCATTTGTTCTTTAATATTTTGAGTAGCAACATGCTCTGTAAAGTAAAGGGAGAAATACCTTCATTAAGCCTCATACTTCACAAGAGAGAACTAGAACTAGGTTGTCACTGAGATGAAACTGAAAGAGAACCTTAAAATAAGCAGTGAACTTGGCATTCTAAGTTTGACTGTGATCCTGAACAACCGAAGAGGAAAGGATTATTCACAGCAACGTATAACCTGGTCAACTGTCTTGATGACTAATCTAAGACTGACACTAGGTATTGCTGGGCACTTCTTAATGAGGACAAGAGTGTTTGACTGTTCCTTAGTACCCTTTCCTTAGTGTGTAGACAATTTGATGATTAAGTATTCTGTACTTAGCGATACTGAGGCAGGTCTTTTGCATGGGGGGTGATAGCAACTAATTCCTACCCCATCAGTTTGTTGCAAGGAATGTACTTGATAATTCCTCTCAAGGGATTAGCACTGTCCAGGAACATAAATAGCTCTCAGCAAATGCTGGTTATCATCAGCTCTAATGAAATAAGATAATATATGTGAAACACTTGAGAAACCATGGAGAAACAGACGAATGTGAGCTACTGTTAATACAGTTTACAGAGACAAGCCCAAGTTACTTGGTTCAAGGTAACCATTGGCCATTCGGCAAAACTTGCCATGTCCTACTCTTTGTCCAAATTTAGCGCTCTGCTCCTGGAAAAGACAGTCAAGGTTTTTAAGTCTCCATACACTGTAACTTACAGAACTTACAGAAAAGCAACATTGTTATGCTAATGCCTATGATGAAACTTGAACTTGGAGAAATCATGATCCAGGATGTATGTATCCCTCCTGTAGTCTTCAAATACCTCATGTTTAAAAGGAAGTAAGAACTTCTGCAATGTCTCATAGGGTGATTGTAGAAGACCAAATGATGCGACGCAAGAAAAGAGACTTTACAATTAATATGTGTTATATTAATATAGTGTTACTATGTTAGTTTTATTATGCATAGGCTGGACTTTTTGTTTTGCTTTGTTTAAATCTGAAAGAATTCAAAGGGGTGGACATCTTAAAGTCAAAAGGAAAATAACTATGAATTGCTTTCTTCAGATCAGAACCTGGATTACCTTCGAGGATATTGACAGGGAGACGCAGAACGACACTTCTGTGGTCTGGTAACATTCTGTTTCTTCGTTGATGGTTACATGACAACGCATTTGTAAAAAATCATCAATTTGTACACTTGATATTTATGTGCTTCACTGTTAACATGTTCATATATAAAAAATTATGGCAAAACTTTTGCTTGACTGAAGTTAAAGAATGGTTTAAAACAATAGGGAAAGGTTTGCAAAAGGTATAGGATAACACTATAACCTTTTAAATCCAGAAAGCAGCTTAAAATACAACACAGAATGTGACAGAGAGTCGTATCAGAGAGCTTCAAGACTGGGCAGAGAGTATTTACAAATGAATACAACTAGCGTTCTTCCTAATTCACACAATAAACATGTATCAAGATCTGGACACAGTCTGAGGGAAGAGGAGGAAAGGAAATTGGTTTTCCTCATGGAGCTTGCAGTCCTGAGACATAAACACCCAGAGCCCAGGGGACAGCACTGCCGCACAAGCATTTCATGACCTGCACATGAGAGCATAGGGAGCTGTTCGCTGGGGAAAGCTCATGCCATCTGAAGTTAAGGTCAGAACATGGTGAAAGTAAAACCATCACAGACACAAAACAGTCATATCACTTTACAGACCAAGTTCTAGTCACCTCCTGATTAGGAAAGTCATTACTTTTCCCAGCACAGAAAAGCTTCCTAGCCATCGGAGGTTTGCTTCTCTTAAATTTCATTTTACAGCTTTGCCACCAATAGTTTTCTCATTCAAAGGAATGCTTTGAATGAACAGGATCCTGTCTGTGAGGATCTCGAGAGAAAGATAGCATCTACACAGTTACAGAGACCACAGGTAACTATACTCTGGCCAAGTTTTCAGAGATTTCTCCATAAAGACTGTACACCCCATCAGCAGTGTCTACAGAATCAAATTTCGTTCAGATCAAGAATTTATTTACTTATTGAGCCCCTATTTCAGACACTTTAGTAGAAACTGCAGTATACAAAAACAAACCCACAGTTATAATTATAGATCTCACAGTTTGGGAGCAAAATCAGACTTATAAACACAAAATAAAAAGGAGAAAAAAAGCAGAGAAAAGAATAAGTCAATGGTCCCATACAATACAATCACACCAAAGAGGTGATGAAAACCAGCATATCCTATAGTGGGCATTCTGCCAAAGGACCATGTGGCTAAGTGATTTTGAAAAGTAACAAGTCATGTTTCTTTCTCAGAGATTCACAATACATAATAAGCATTTTAAAGGTTCTGATAATCTACCCAGTAAATATTATGGTTGACTTGTTTGAACACAGCATTAACCAAAGTTATTTGATCATGAACCCCTTTTTTATGCATTATACCTCTCAGAAATCTGCTGGAAATCCTGACAGAGATTGTGAAAGCCCTAATTAGGGAAACGAGAGCATGCAAGCCCTAATTCCCAGATTAATCTTCAACCCATAAGACGCAGATGCTTTTCAAAATCATCCAACTCCACTTGAGACCAAATTGGCTACCAGGGAAAGAAAATTAATCTGAACTTTCCCACAGCGTCACCTTGCCTCTGCAGCCTTTCCTGATTCTCTGTTATCTTGCCTCTGGCCAGAAGTAAAACTACAGCTTTTCTAAATATTCTGGGCAGATGCCCTAACCTCCCTCAGAGCCCTGAGGAATTTATGTCCTTATCTGGTTTATTTAGGTTTCTTTCTTTTTTCACCTCCCTTGGAGGACCAAGACTCCAAGTTCATATCCACAGGATATAGTCTGAAGCTGTTACACAATAAATATGTATAAATATAGGGCAACTGCTGAGTGGCAGAAAGAACATCTCCCTAAGCACAGTCAGCCTCTGCGCTAGCTTGTTGTTGGTTGCTTTTTAACTGTGTGCTCTTGGATAGTGTACTTAACATCTGTGTACCTTGGTATCCTTATCAGTAAAACAGGATAACAAATATTTACTTAAGCATTACTATAAAGATCCGATTAAGTATATTTATGACAAAGCTCCATGGTGGTGAAGTGTGATGCAAACATGAGGTTTGTTTTTATTTTGCAAACATACTCACATGCACACTAGTTTCTTTAGCAAAGCTCAGCGCTATCCAGAGGATGAAATCTCCTCCAGGTATAGGTCTAAACAGATGACACTGTGAGTTCTGTGACTCTCACCAATATCCACTGCCTAAAAAATGAACCTGTCTTCAGAAAGTAGAATTGAATGACTCTAAGCCATTCTTGGTCTCACAACACAACCACTTGTCCTTTCAGAAGAGCCCTTCCTCCATGTCAGCTCTACAACCCCCTGCTTCTGTCAGAAAAAATGGCTGGCTTGCCAGAGATCATCCATCAGGCCAGAGTTTCACCTGCCCTTCTGTTCAGGGAATGGGAAGCTTCAGTAGCTTCAGTTCCTCTCACAGACCCTGCAGTCCCCAGGGGCTCCTCATTCTCAATTACACAGACAAGCAGGTAGGGTCCTAGCCTGACTCCCGCATTAATTAGCTAAATAGCTTTGCCTGTGCACCTCATTGTCCTGATGTCACAATTTCAACAACTAGTTTAATTAAGAGTTAATGTCAAAGTTAAATTCGAATTTTCACAAAACACTTGCCACGTGCCAGGCCAACACTGTGCCAGTTGTGAGAAAGCACAGGGGCTTCAGGACAGCCCTACCTCCAAGCATTCTTTCTACTGGAGAACACAGTCCATTAGTCATTCTTCCCAGCCCCATCTCCAATCTCGTCCTGGAAATGCAAAGAGAATATTCCAAGTCTCTCTGAGAACCTACATAAGCCCAAACTGGAGAGACTTAAAGGAAACATCATTCCTCTGTACCTAAAGTGTTAAAGAAAATCCCCTTATGAACTAACACTGAGGAAGTCTGTGTGAATCTGTGTCCCTGCTGAGAAAATTCTATGGCTCCTTTCAGTGATTTTTTGGACACCAGGATCAACCTGGCAGATAGCAATGTGCACCCACCAGTCCCATAGTCTGGGAGGTACCCTCAGTCCACCAGATCACTATGGATGGAGAAAAGGGTGGGGGGCTCTAACCACAGGTCTTTCTTTACATATGTATTTGACATTTGGGGATTTTATTGCAAATAAAGTAAGACCATGTAATCCCACTTCTATCAGAATGAGAATGAGATAAAATTTAATAGTGCTATTATCTACTGATCCATAAACCACTAAAGACACAAGTGACCCTACTTTCAACAAGTACACCTTATCTTTATTATACAGCTACTTAGGGGAAAAAAAGTGCTTTCACAGAAAGGTACTCAAGCAGGGCTTAATATGAGGTTTTAAGATGCATTGACAAGGAAAATGAACAGGAGGGGAGAACATACACTAAAAAATATTGACAGAGTACAAGTGGGGCATTTTGTGACTGCACCATTAGCTTTCCTAATGCAAAGTTAATAAATGGTAACTAAACACCTAGTATGTGGACCCTCTGTTGTGGTGCTAAAGAATGAAACATTTTAACATGCTCCAGATATCCAGGAATTCATAACCTTGTAGGGATCTCCAACATGTGTATTGCTAATTATAATCTTGTGGTTAATAGCCTATTGTTTTGGTTAAATATTCCAATCCCTGACTCTGCCACTTAGTACCTATAAAATATTGGGCAATTCACTTAATCTGTCTGTGCCTTAGTTTCCTCAACTGTAAAATGGGGAGAATATCAGTACCTACTTCATTGTTGACAGAGTTATACGAGTTAACATATATAAAATGCCTAGAAGAATTATTCTTCCAACTGTGCAAAGCAGTTAGCTGTGTTTGCTCATGATATTATTAAGTGTACAGATCAAAGTAACATGCTCTGAGGAAGGAATTACTTGCATTTTAATAGTGGGGGGGAGGTGTGAGGTTGGGGGAGATCCCTCGAAAAAGATGGCATTACAACTAGATTCTGAAGACAATAATACTCTGAAACACAGCCATGCCCAGGAAGAAAGGCATTTAGGGCAAATTAAAATAAAACAACTCTTGCTTTTTACCCCTCAGCATCGAACAGGATGGAAAGCTTGCTCACGATGTCTAATCAGATGAATATTATCTTGTTTATGAAGTCCCTAAAATCATTGACTACGAACGGCTATTAGAAAGAGAAATTGTATTCTGCACATCATTTCAAGGACTCCTTGGAGCTGCTAATCATATCAGTGTATGGTTACCCCATGCTGCCCTAGGTAGCAGTACCAGAGATTATAGAAGCTAATAGGGCATTACTCAAGCGATGGAGCCATAAAAAGCATGTTGATTACACCAGTGCCGCTAGTTTCAGAATGGGAGTCTTCCTCATCAGCACACAAAAAATTTTTTTAAACATTTTGCCATTCAGAAAGTTGTTTCCACACATATATATTCATTTAAACCTCTGAAGACCACCAGGAGTTTGGTATTTAATATCAATCCCATTTTCCAGAAAAAGTAGTGATTTCCCCAAAGTTCTACAGATATTTAATGGTGAAACCAGTCAGTATTCAAACTCAGGTAAGTGGACACCAAATCTCATCATCTTTCAACTAAATGCTTCCCTTCCATACTTGTTATTACTTTAAACATTTCTGTTACAGACATGGGACCCCAAAGCACTATTTTCTCCTGGAATCTGAACGTCTATCTTCTGCTTAGCAGATGGTCTCAAGCATTCATCATGTCCTAACAAAAATCCCATGTTACTTCATGCCATTGATCTGTAGCTGTCTCCAACAAAAAGACCTGAATGCCCGCAGTGTCCCTGGGAATTTTAAATAAGAAGTCAATGAGAGATGCTGGTAAGTGGTTCTGTAATTGTCTAGCGGTGAATAAAACCTTGTGGAATAATAATCATATTGATATGCTGGCTATGTGAATGATTCTGCAGTGAATTACAACAGGGCACTTCAGCTCCAAAGCCTAGGGTACCACATCTGCATAATTAATCTCACTCTGCAATAACCACGCAGGGTCAGCAAGATTGGCATTCAGCAGCTGAAATTAATGCCCTATTATTTCAGTCTCCTTTAGTATTTCTTCAGATTCAGGAAAATAATATCAGATGGAGTAGCTCTGTTGACACAGTTTTAAAAGATTGCCAAGGTACAAAAAAATCTTCACATAAATCCTTGTAGGTAGAGAGAGAATGAGTTTAATACATAGTCCTACTACACCTACTAAATTCAAGGTTCCTGATAGATTTATTTCATTCTTGGATTAATATATGACCCCTGCCAAAGACCACATATTGATCTATATTATCCAGTGTGGGCTTCCACAGAATGATTTCAAGAAATTACATTTTGGTATCATGGCCTCATTTTACAGTAACATTAGATTATTAATATTATGCTAAAAAATAGGTTAAAAAGTTATCTTTCTCTACAGGATTTCTAAAGACCTCAGAATGCTAATAATGAATACTGTGAAACTAAATTACTTAAAAATAATTTACAGTGTTCCTCAAACTTAATTGACTTTAGGAATACTTTTTAAAAATATCTCAAGCATTAGGATCCTTGGTACAGTTTAGAGATGCTGACTCAAGTTCTTTCAGAGAAAAAAGGGTTTCATTTGTATAAGGCATCCAGCAATAGACCAAGGTTTGAGAAATCCCTATAAATTCTCCATTAAGGCATAACAGATTTTTAAAAAAGAAAAGGAAAAAAAAAACTCCTACCAAGATAAGGATTATGAATTCTCAAATTGGGAAAAAAGTGGAAAGTTCAAGTCAATTTTCTAGTTTACTAAGCCATCCCTGTGGCAAGCTGATGGAGAAACAATAGCATAATGACGAGCTAAAATGACACATAAGACACGCTGGTGAATTTAAGTATGGTAATGCTATGCTTGGCCAGTACAGCTAATTGGAATTGATTATGATTTCACTCCTAATATTTTGGATGCTTAAAGACTGTTGTCAAATCAGAACATAAGACACCATAGAGAAAGAGTCAGAAAACAGAGACTTTAATTTCTCTGATTATAAAAGGTGTCAGCACATAGGACTTTCACCTTTGTGACCTTAATATATGCTACAAAAATTAAAAGTGCTATTATTTTTAATTGGTGTGCTCTTCTCTGAGAAAGGGAAAGATGAGAAAATGTGTATATTCATTAGGCTGACCTAAAAACCAGTAGTTCTATGTATATGAATATTCTTTCTATCCACTGATGCTCGAAAACAGACCAAAAACCTGTTCTCCAAAGCCAGGAGAAGAAATGTTTACCCTATCACAAACAAGAAGGCTGTGAGAGCCTTAGGTAAGTATTGGGTGCCATGAGGATACCTATAAAGGCTAACTGATGACAAGCACCAAATCAATTTCCAGCACAGCAGATCTTAAATCTCTTTCCCCAATGTCCTTCTTATGACATTCTCGATCCTCCAGGATCTGGTGGCAAAACTCTATCTGACCCTTTGCCGTGATATTCCCCGTATAACCCAGGTTCCAATCACAGGTACACAAATGGATGGTTTGTGTACAAATCAGCTCGATGTCTCCCTTCCCTTTTAGTCATCCCTTCTTCCTGGGATGCCCTGTACACCCCCCCTCACATGTAGTACACTGTCCCTCCTTAAAGATCTATTTCCAGAATAAATTCCTTCATGAAATCTCCCTGCCTCTCTTAGCCAGATGGAATGCAGCCTTCTCCCTACCGCTTTCCCTGATGGTTGCAATAATGTAATTCTCTACCTTGTAGGACAATTAAGTCTGTATGTCTTCTCTCTAAAGGCCCTTCAGAATAGGGTCTACCACAGATGAAAGCTTGTCTGGCAGCATGTAACATGCAGCCTGGCACACAGAAAGAGCTCAGTGCCCTGGGCTGCTTGATTGCCTTCTGAACAGAGTGATTCTACAGGCTGTTCCTTGGTCTCAGAAAATATTGCAACTCTTTTCATTTGTCTTCCACACCTCTGGTCTCTCAATACTCATTACTTTCTCCAGATCATCTTTAAATCATGTTCTCATGAAAATCTGTTAGACAATTTACAAGCATACCCTGGGCTTGTCTGCTCTGTCACCATAAGATTCAATTATACCATATATATATACACATATATATACATACACACACACACACATATGTATACATGCTATATATACATGCAATATATTGTCTTTCAAGCATCAGTGGATAGAAAGACTATTTCATTGGTTTTTAAGTCAGCTTAATGAATACATGCTTCAATACACATGTATATATTTTATACATGTATGCATAATTATATATATAATTAATTTGCACTTATCTTGTGCATGATGGTGCTAAACAGAGAGACCCAGTGAACTCCTGCCCAAGCACCCTCATAAGGGAACTAGCCGTGGAATATTGTTTAATTTGGATGTAGAGCATCTGCTTCAACATTATTGTGGCTCATTGTTCTGGGGCCAGTGTAAAATCCCTTAGCATGCTGCTACTGGGCTAAAAGAAAATTCCCCTCTTTCTAAGTGTTTATGTTCTAGTAAATGACTGTATTTCTGTCAGTTCTGAAACCTCAAAAGCTTAAGGAAACATGTAGACTTAGAAAGGAAAACCTGAAGGAAGGATGTAACATTCCTTTGGACCCTTCATTTCACTCACCAAACCCTAAACTCTGAAATTTTTAAATCTGAAGTATGATTGAGTCAGAAGAGAGGGGTGTGAGGAGGGAGCAGATAAAGCAGAGTGGAGAGGTTATAAGCCAAGCTGGGAACATGTGTAGAGAGGAGAGAAGCCTAGGAAATTTAACTTTATGCACATCACCTATTCATTCATTCACCAAATATCTTCCAAATCCCCACTATATGCTAGGCATCTTACACAACAAAAATAATGTATGTTTTGACAGTATACACAATGCTTCTTTTCATGTCTTATTTTATTTGCTATTCACAACACTTATTCAGAAAGGAATATAATTTTCCTGTTTTACAGATGAAAAAATTAGATGCAAAAAGGTGAACTGTCTCACTCAAGCTGTCGCAGCAATCAAGCAGCAGAGCTTGGCTTTACATAAGGTGCTCTGACTGCAGCCCTTATTGTTACATCATTCTCTACAGTGTTCATGGCCGGCTATCAATGAAACAAATGAAAGAAGTGTTCAGTATTTAGTTTGCTGTGTTTCACAAAATAACCCAAAAGATCAATTAAGAAAGATCAAGATTCACTGAAACAAAGGTTATGGAAAATTCCAATCTACATTAGCAAAATCCTTGCATTATAAGCAAAAAGTATTTCACTTGAAAGGCAGTTTCCATTACTTTGAAAGGAATGGAGTGGCACCAATGAGGCCTTTCTGAGATTCTGTGGAATTAGTATAGCATCACTGGTATAAATGGGGGATGAAAGGAAAGGAGCGACACATAGCAGCAATTCACCGGAGAGTTCCGCTTTATTAGGGAAAGGTGCTGGGTTATATAGGAAGGGGCATGAATTGATTGAGGTGTCACTTCTACGGGGCTGGTGGCTGTTGGCTAGGTGCTGGGATTGGGAGGGGGGCGAGAGGTGATTGGGCTTCAGGTGGCGCCAGCGGGAACTGAGGACCCCGAAGAGAAGCCGGAAGTTTGCCATCTTACTGGTGGGGACCCTTCATTCCCCCCTTTCTCCTCTATGGGTTTGTGGACGTTGCTTTCTCTCTGGCTGCTTCCTGCTGAACAGGGGCGGAGAAGGGAGTGAGAGCTTGAGGATTGGGAGGAAAGGGTTGATAGGACTCCCCGCAGTAAGGACGAGTAGATGTGGACTTCTTCAGGTTTGGAAATCAATGAAGGTTCCCTGTAACCATAGGTTGAGGACCTGTTGATTCCAATGGTGCCAAGAGGATATGGGTGTCAGGAGCCAGGCGTCTGCGGCCATTGTTTCCAGGAACAGTTTCCAGTGGAGAGAGGGGTCCATCTCAGTGTGTGGTGAGGAGGTCACGTGAGGGTGAGGGATCTTCTGTGGCCAGAAGCTGGTAGTTCCTGAGTAAAAGCTGGTTGAAAGCTTGATTAGAGATTTTTCCGACTTGGGATTTGATGAACTTTATTATACAGGGTAAGAAGAGACAGGCGAGAAGAATGATTATTATGGGGCCTGCAATGGGCCAGAGCCAGGTGAGGAGGGGGTTTGTTAGTATTGAAGAGAATGGGTTGGAATTGGAAGCAGAGTGGAGGCTGGAGGCAAGGTCAGTGAGTTTGGTAATGTCAGTTTCTACAATGCCGGATTCGTTGATGTAATAGCAGCACTCTTCCCAGAGGAAGACGCAGGTGCCACCCTTCTTGGCTGTAAGCAGATCTAGGGCTCGCCGGTTTTGAAGGGTGACTTTAGCTAGCGAAGTGACCTGTCTTTGGAGAGAGGCTAGGGAATAGGCAGTAGATGTCAGGGCTCCCTCAAGTTTGGCGTTGAGATCTCTAACTGCCCATAGAGAGTGACCCAAGGCTTCTCCCGAAAACCCTGCCCCAATGGCTGAGGTGATCAAAGAGCTACTGACCATGATGGGAAGGAAAGCAGCTCTTTGTGCATGAGGGCAAGGGAGGTTGGAGCTCAAGGAATTCTGCCATGCTGTAAAGTGTAAGCTGTGGGATTAGGGTGACGAGAATGCAGGGTGTATCGGAGTTGAGAGGCAGTGAGTTGAAAAGACTGCCATTACACCAAAAGAAGTGTCCCGGTTGCGTAAAAGTCTTAGAGCCAGAGGTAGGCATGTAGATAGAGAGGCAGTGAAGTGCACTGGAGGGGGGGTGGAGTTGGGCCTACACAGTGGTGGATGGTGAGATTATCTGCGTATTCTGGTTCCCATAGGGGTATGTCTGCCAGGGGGCAGAGGGGTTGTCTTTCTGCATGGAAGGAGTAGTTGGAAATATTAAGGGGCACGGTGGCCAGCAGTGGGTGCTGTAGTGATGCACACAAGAAACAATTGGCTGTGTTAAGGGTGTGGTTGAGAAAGATGGTGGTGTCCTGAATGAGCTGTAATGAAGAGTAGGAGAAATGGGAAGAGGGGCGGGGATAAGAAGATGAAGAGGCGCCGTCAAGAGTTTGGATAATGACTTTTTCGGAATGTCTGCTATCTGATGCAACTTGAGAGATCTGGGAATGAGAGGGAACATGCTTTTGAGAGATATGAAGGGTACTGTGGGGGGTCGAGGACCCCCCGTAGTACACTGAGGCTGTGACTCTGGCAGCCCATCGAGAGTCCCAGGGATCTGGGATTGATAAGGAGAATGAGCCGTTGGGATATTTCATGAAACGGTTGGAGGAGTAATACTGTGGGTACTGGAAGTTACCTATGTAGTGAATGGCGCAAGACTAGTAGGGACATCTCCTGTAGGTATCTGGCCATCGCCTGCAATAGGCTTGTTTTTTGGTCATAGAGGAAGCAGAGGTAGGGAGAATAAGGGTAGCTGCTAGTGAACACTTCGGTGGAGGGAGGAAAGTGGAGGTACAAAGGCTCAGAGCAGCTTTTCAGAGGGCAGTCTGGTGTGGCAATGAGGGCAGTAACTTTTGTTTGATGCTGTGTGTAAGTCTGTCTGACTTTGAATCGCCATACAAAGGAGGCTGGGGTGGTGGGGAAGACAATAGGAATGAGGAAAAAAAGCGAGAGAGCAGTAAAGGAGGAAAAAGTCATGATTCGGGTATGGATGGCAAAGGGGGTGAACGGGATTTTGGAGGAAAGAGGACAGTAAGGTCAGGAGTCTGGAGGGAGGGAGAGTCTGTAAACTTTTGTAGGTTAAGAGATCTTTTAGGTGATGTGGGGACAGAATGGTAAGGGGCGCTCTGAATGTCAGTTTATGAGCTTCTTTCTGCAAGAGCTGTCTAGCGGCTAATGCTCGTAGGCAGGGGGCCCATCCCTGAACTGTGGGGTCTAATTGCTTGGAGATATAAGCTACTGGGGCAAAGCATATTGGCCTAGGACTCCTAGAGCTTGACTGGACCTCTCATGAATGTATAATGAGAAGGGCTTCGACAAATCAGGAAGATGGAGAGCTGGGGCTTCTACAAGGGCTTGACGGAGCTTAATGAAGGAGTGTCAGGGTGAGGAGGATAATGGTTTTTTAGGGGGGCTCTTGCTGAGGTTGTATAGGGGTCTTGCCAACATGGTGCAGGGAGAAGTTAGGGATCTACGTTCTAAAATATCTAGCTAGGCTTAGAAAGGGCCTAGAAAGGAAAGGATTTTTGTCTTGGTTTTGGGAATGGGCAGGTCAGAGAGGAGCCATTTTCTGTCTAAGGTAATGGACTTTCTTTGTTGAGATAGAAGGAATCTGAGGTAAGTGATAGGAGGGGAAGAGATTTGAGCTTTGACGGGGGATACTTGGTAACTTCTGGAAGCTAGAAGGTTAAGTAGGGAGGCAATGTCAAGTTGAGACTGTTCCCACAAGAGACTGCAGAGTAGAAGATTGTCTATGTATTATAAGGTGGACTTGGAGTGATCATGATGAAACTGTTTGAGGTCCTGAGCTAGGACCTGTCTAAAAATATGGGGACTATCTCGGAAGCTTTGTGGCAAAACTGTCCAAGTGAGTTGTTTAGAATGTCTTGTGTATGGGTCCGTCCAGGTGAAGATGAAAAAATCTTGGGAGCAGGGGTCTAGAGGGATAGAAAAATGGGTCTTTGAGATCTAGGACTGAGAAGTGGGATGCTGAGACTGTATGGATTTGGAACTAAGGGATGGATAGGGACAATGGCTATGTTGTTGAGGCGACGGTCTTGGACAAGGCGGAAAGATCCATTGGTTTTTTTTAACAGCTAATATGGGGGTATTAAATGGGGAGTGAGTGGGTCTGAGGTAATTTTTGTTTAAGAGATCTTGAATGATGGGTTGGAGGCCTATGAGGGCTGAAGTGGTTAGGGGGTATTGGGCCTGACAGATATACTGAGAGGGGTCACATAATTTGATAGAGGCAGGGGGACATAGGGCCACAGAGGGGCTTGTAATGTCCCAAACTTTGGGATTTACAGGGTGTATGAGGGCAGAACCGGAGCTTTCATTGGGTAGAGGGGGGTCGTCGGCTATAAGGGCCATCAGAAAGGGGTTGTGGGAGTGGATATAGTTATGGAAACGTGGAGGAGGGAAAGGATGTCTCGTCCTAGTAAAGGGATGGGACACTGGGGCATAACCAGGAAGGAGTGGGAGAAAGGTATGGGATTGTCTTGGATTGTGCATAAAAGGGTGGGTGGGGGGTTTAATGGGAAAATCTGTTTACCTCCTACTCTGACTATAGGAGTAATGGCTGGCGTGGTAGGGCCCCGGTATTCTCGCAAGACTGAGAAGGTGGCTCCTGTATCTAGGAGGAAGGAGATGGGGTAACCGTCTACTGTTAAAGTAACCCTGGGCTCCTGTTTGGTGATGGAAATGGTCGGGCGAGAAGCCCCCAGGTCCCATCAATCTTCTTCTGCCAGCCCCACTACGGTGGGCTTAGGATGGGGGTTGTTCGTCCAGCCTCCCCTTCGGGTGGTTGGGCAATCAGACCTCCAGTGGCCCTTTTTGTGGCATCTGGGGCATGGGGTGGTAGGAGATCTGGGGGAGGGGCATGCCCTTGACCAATGTCCCTCTTTTCCACACTTGAAACAAGCTCCTGGGGGGGCTTGTTTGTAGAGGGGCGCCCAGGTTGTGGTTTTATCAGCTGGGCCAACATCTGGAAATTGGCCTGATGAGCCTTTTGTTTACGGCGTTCTTTCTCCTCCTCCCGCTTATGGAAGACTTTAAAGGCCACTGTTAGGATCTCAGTCTGTGGGGTAGCGGGGCCCTGTTCTAACTTTTTGAGTTTAGCTTTAATGTCGGGGTAGCCTTGAGCTAGGAAGTATGTCATAAGGACATGTCTTCCTTCAGGTGTTTCTGGGTCCAGGCTGGTATACTGTAATAGGGCTTGAGTGAGTCTGTCTAAGAACTCGGAGGGGATTTCGTCTCTCTTTTGAATTATGTCTTGGAGCTTTTGAAAATTGACTACTTTACAAGCTGCCCTTTTTCAGACCTGCTATTAAGCAGGAGGCAAAAATATCTCGAGAGCGGAGACTCATGGCGGTGTTATAATTTCAGTGTGGGTCTTGTTCGGGGACAGCACAGGGGCCAGGGGGATAGGTGGGGTCAGTCCTGTGGGTTTCAGTAGCCTGCATTTGGGCAAAGTCCTAAACTCGTCTACGCTCTTCAGGGAGGAGAGTATTGGCCAGGAGCATGAAAATGTCATGATGTGTGAGGCTGTAAGACTGGAGGGTCTATTGAAACTCCCTGATGTATGTCATGGGATCAGTGGAAAAGGAACTTAGGCGTTTCTGTAGTTGGGCTAAATCTCTTAAGGAGAAAGGGACGTGAACGCGCACGATGCCTTTGGATCCTGCTACCTCCCGGAGGGGGGCGATAATTTTGGGAAGCTCTCGGGACTGAGTCTGAGGGGGACTGAAGGGTTCTGGCTCAGTCTGTGGGGGAGTGACGCGGTCTAGCCGTGCCTAGTCGAGCAGGTCCTGAAGTGCAGAAGGGGGGCAAAGAAAATAAAGAAAGATAGAATCGGACCCACATGTCGCCAGCTAGCAGCCCAGCTGCTTGCCTCTGCTGCTCTAGTTGGGCTTGAACTCATGACTCTGAGGTTAAGAGTCCCATGCTCTACTGAGCTACAGCAGGGCTCCAGTTAATTACTTATGGAATGCGTTGTTTTCTATTCCTGCCACATCAGCAAGTGGGGGAAGGGCATAGCTAGAAGCAGGGGCGGTGTTTCTACACATCTTCAAGGTCTCCCTATTTTCAGAGTGAGGAGTCTTGGCAAGATATGTTTTTGTGGACAGATAACTTCTAAGGACTGCACCGGTTGTTCTCTAGCTTGTGCTTTCCCATGCTGCGTTCAGACATGGGGGGAGGTGCTTTCCCATTCTCTCTACAAACATGTGAGAAGACAAAGGCAGTCCCTAACAGGGGAGAAACAGGTAATGAGGGCAAAGACGGAGGAGGCCCCTGGGACCTAGTTAAAGGGGGGGCTGAAAGGCTCAGGCTTAATCTGCAGGGAATGAAGGTGGAGGAGGTGAGATGGGGGAGGAGATGGTTGGGGAGGAAGGAAGAAGGGCTGTTGTAGGAGAAGAAGGGGAAGGGAGTGAATGGGAGGCTTCTGCGGGGGCAGCGGCTTGCAGGCTAGGAGAACTTGGGAGGGGGCAGGGAGAGGAGGAGGCGGAAAGCTTCGATATAGGGAATCTCCTTCCATTTTTTCAGGCGCTGGCAGTAGTTAAAAAGATCGCGAGTGATGTTAGGATCAAGAGTTCCCCCTGCAGGCCATTGGTTGTTATTGTCTAGGGGGTATGTCAGCCAATCTTGGGAGCAATATTTACGGAGAAGTTTTGGTTTTATATCAGGCATCAGGGAGAGGGTAGCCAGATGCTTAAGCAGGCATTCAAGAGGTGAACTTTCAGGGAGGGATGAGGAGGCTCCCATGGCTAAAGGACAGAGAAGGAGACAAACAGGGGAAGACGAACGGAGATCCTTGGACTGGAAGCAGACCACAAGGAGACAAAGGGTGTCCCTGATGATCCTTGGTGGTCTGCGGAAACTCGTATATGAGTCGGAATTTCTTGGGAAGTGTGGGTCGTCACCCAGACTTCCCTAAGAAGGCAGAGTGCCGGAGTCACGAGGAACCTAGCGCTAGGCGTTTTCGGCGGACGGAGCAGAAGGAGGAGGGGGGGAAAAGGGAGCGTTCTCATCCACAAAGGAGTCACCTCGTTTATGGCTGTTGGAGGGGGGTGCCTGAGAGTCGGCTGCAGCCGTGAAGGCTTGAGGTGGGGATTTATGGCTTTTGGAGGAGGGGCCTGAGGGTCCGCCGCAGCCGTGAAGGCCTGAAGTGGGGAGCGTTCCCTCCTCATCCCCGAGCGTCAGGGCCTTGCCGGACGATCACGGTCAATGGCACTGCGATAGCTCGGGGAAGAGTGGCCCACTCCGGGGGGAAAACTTACCTAAAGGCCAGAGAGGAGTGGTGAGTGTTATGAGCCAGCGCCGGAAAAAGAGGACGAGGGCAAGCTGCTGCTGGTGTTGCGGGGAAGACGGGGCCCAGTTGGGGTGTCCCGTCTTCCGGGTTTCGGCACCAATGAAAGGAAAGGAGCAACACATAGCAGCAATTCACCGGAGAGTTCCGCTTTATTAGGGAAAGGTGCTGGGTTATATAGGAAGGGGCATGAATTGATTGAGGTGTCACTTCTACGGGGCTGGTGGCTGTTGGCTAGGTGCTGGGATTGGGAGGGGGGCGAGAGGTGATTGGGCTTCAGGTGGCGCCGGGGGGAACTGAGGACCCCTGAAGAGAAGCCGGAAGTTTACCATCTTACTGGTGGGGACCCTTCAGGGGCACCACATTCAAAGGTTTTAAAGTTGTTTTTCCCAGCTTCCCAAGAAAACACCTTTGTGTTTCAAATCCTGGGCAAACAGAACTCTACTTACAGTTATAGGCAGGATATTGAAATTTCACTGCAGTTTTAATGGGTATGTTAATATGTTAATGATTGGGGTTGCCAGGGGCTGGTGGGTGGAGGGGATAGGGAGTTACTGTTTTAAGGGTACAGTTTCTGTTGAAACTTTGGAAGATGAAAAGGTGCTGGAGATGGATGGTGGTGACAGGTACACAACAGTGTGAATATACTTAATGTCACAGAATTAATTGTATACTTACAGGTGTTTAAAATTTTATATATATTTTTACCATGATAAAAATAAAAGGTAAAAAATGCTAATAAATTTTTGTAGAGAAAATGGAAATTTCTGGCCAGGGATATCATTCACTGTAGACATGAAAGAGCCTGTTTGCATATCTATAGGATTTTAGCAGGGACACAGACGCTGGTCAGTCATGGGATTACAAGCTCAGGGGAGGGGTGGAAAGGAAATCATTCTCTCCTTTCCTCAGTTCTTGTTACATAATTGGTCAGGCATCTGCCAGTCACCACAGAGACCTGCCTGCAGAACTCCTACCAGTGCTAGGGACTGGGAGAATGGGAGAGAATGGGAGGAGTGGAAAGCTGAGTAGGAGGGTGGTGCAAGCGGAGGAGGGAAGCCTAGAGGGAGAACCAGGAGAGCCTGAGACCTACTGCCGTGAGAATTAACATGGTATGATCCCCTTTTAACAGCCCCAACTTTATTAGGTCTTTATTAGGTGTCACCCAATTCAGGGTGAACCTTGCCCGGAGCGGGGGACACCCCACCGCTCCTCCCGGAGCAACAATTTTCAAATCAGATACCATCATGAAGTACATAATTGTGGTTACATAAAACTAAAGATAAGCCTCACTTGAATCGCTGGTTGATCACAAATGCAAAAAAAAAAAAATAAGACTTTAATTCTGAGCCACATTAGCTAAACATACTAAAATTTGTCCTAGTCTCTATAAGAACAAATACAAATTAAAAATAAGCGGCTTCATTGTCTTTGTTGAAAATAAAGAGATTTCCGTTCCCCTCTATTTGTCACAGCATTTACTTTAGAAAGCTAGTAATTGTTAGGTACTTTCTCCTCTCTTTAAGTATAGAAAACTTTTTAAAGAGTAGATTAAGTCTCTTGTCAGCTGTATGAACTAATAATGTCTTTCTCGAAGACTGGCAGCCATCTCTTGGAAATACAAACATCAAGATAAAGATGCTATTTCTCAGTTTCTGTGGGAGGGCAGGAGTCTAACAGGAAACTGACTTTGGTAGGGGGTCTTGACTCAAGTTGCAAAGCTACTTCCGGGCCACATCCAGCAAATCCCACTTCTGGGTATTCTTCTGAAAAAATGAAATAAGGATCTCAAAGAGGTATCTTTACACCCATATTCATTGCAGCACTATTCAAAATAGCCAAAATGTGGAGAAAATTTAAGTGTCCTCCCATAGATGAATGGATAAAATGCATATATATACAATGTAATACTATTTAGACTTAAAACCAAAGGAAGTTCTGCAATGTGTGAGAACATCAATGAACTTCGAAGATATTATTCTAAGTGAGATAACCTAATTGCAGGATGACAAATACTTCATGATTCCACTTACATGAGTTATGAAAAACTACCAAATCACAGAATCAGAAAGTAGAATGGTGGTTGCCACAGGCTAGGCAAAGGGGAAATGGAAGTTCCTTATCAATGGGTATTAAGTTTCAGTTAAGAAAGATGAAGAGATTTTTCTCTTTCTCTTTGAGATCTGCTGTACAACATTATACCTATAGTTAGCAATAATGTAGACTTCTAAATTTGTGAAGAGTATTGATCTTATGTGAACTGTTCTAACCACAATAAAAGGTAATTTAAAAAAATAGTGGTATGAGAAGTTTTTCCTTTGTATAAAGCCAATTAACTAACATAGATGGTTACTCCAATTATCAAATCAAGTCAGGATGAACTTTGTGTGGCAAATCATGCTACCAAGTCCTCTTACTTGAGGACAAGCTATTATTTATCCTGAAAATATGTGCAATGAGCTACTGGGTTAAGTATTAAGTATTTTCTTTCTCTCTTACCTTTGGGGAGAGGACTTCTGGGTGAGAGATTTTGTTTTTAACTATATTTCCCCAATACTTTCTATTCTTTACCATCTATAACTTTCACTAAAATAAATTTTAAGGGAAAAAAGCTAAACATATACACACATAAGAAAAAAGACTAATTCTCGTTATTACAAAGTGGCAGAAAAACTAAAGAAAGGGGCAAATAAATTTCTGGAAGAAAAGGAAAAATAAATTTTAAAATAGTAAGTATTGGTATCTATGAAAAAAATAAATGGCAATTCTATATTCAAGATAGGAACAAATTTTCCTACAGATAGGTTCATGAAAAGAGTTTGTAAAATAATTTCCAAAAAGAGAATTCTGTGCATTTTGAGGCTTTTAGTCTCAGAATGAGCATCATACAAACACGGACCCACCAAAGACTAGGAATGGGAGGACAAAAGGGAAGAAAGTAAAAAAAAAAAAAGAGAGAGAGAGAGAAAGAGAGAGAGAGAGAGAGACCTTGGGAAAAGGAAGAATGAAGGAAGGGAGGGAAATACTGAGACAGAAAAAGAGAAAGATAGTGAGATTATGAATGTGAATTTCAGTACTCAGAATTCATAGAAACTAGTCTTCAATGTGCTAATAAAATTCCTACCATTTCTGCATATCCAATACCTCCTGGATTTCTCTAAGCAAAAGCTCTCTGGCTGTTTGATACAGGGTTGTTAGCATCTATCCCCTTTACCTTGCGACATGGTTTTTCCTGTACATGTTTCATCTCTTCTATTTCACCGTGAGCACCTTAAAGGCTAGAAGGCAAAACAAGTTTTGTTCTGTTTTGTTTTACAGTTCACTTCTGCATGTACTACATTGCACATGGAGAGTACAATACCAGAAAATGTCTTCCAAATAAACTAAAGAATACAAGTAGAAAGAAATCAATTTCATAATCTTAACAAACTAAAATAAATGGATGAAACAGACATTACATATTTATTTGCTTTTTAATAACAGGAAAGTAATAGTGACTGCTCACTGGGCTTGTTCTAATACAGATCAAATAATCATCTGTTTGGTAATTTTATTTATACTGATATCATTTACATTTACTTTATTATTATGTTTATGTATTATTTTATTCCATTATTTACTTTTATTTTATATGTTTGTTTTACTTATTTGTATTTATTATGATTTTGCTAATTGTACTCAACATTTTTGTGAAGGATTAGGGACAGCCTCAGAGTTATACGATACAGAAGTTATGATAAGGGAATAATTAATGGAATGAATGAGAAAACTACAAAACAATGACATAGAGACTAGAAGAGGAGACAGAATAACACAATAGGAAAAACAATAATGCAAGGGAAAGTGGAAAAGATGGGGACATTGGAAAAAAAACCTGAAGAAAAACTCAAAGAAGAGACAGGAAAGCCCTTCTGAAATTATGAAGTGTCTCACTTTCCGAGTTTTGTGAAAGCAAATACAATCAACTAAAGCAATGTTGTTTCCCTGATCAAATGTACCAAAGTCTGATTCTGGACCTTACTCTACCGTTGTGACCAGGCTTCCAATTCTTCAAATATGCAATTATGCCAGTTGTATAGATATAGCCCTGTTAATAAGATTTCATTACACAGTGTTTTCCTGTACCTTGATTATAATCCCTTGGACAGTGAATCCACATGAGCTCCTGAAGCTCAGACACCACAGAATATCATGGCTCTTCTCAAAGAAGTGAGAGGAGAGAATGGATTTGATAATGGGATAAGCCCTTTTGTACAAGAGTCTATAAAACCCAATCACAGCAGGGACAGGAATGAGAAATTTGAAAGATATCTTGCTGACAAGAATCATGAAAGTAGCATGCATTCATACATTTCCCTCACATACCCCTTCTCATTGAAAGCAGAGGCTTTCATTCAACAATACACACTGAAGGCTGTATACTGTGTGCAAAGCTAGCCACCATGCCCTGCAGATAAAAGATGAGGACACAGTGTCTGATCACAAGACACAGTCAAACTGAGTCCACCAACACAAAAGCAATCAAGTGAAATGCAAGTTGGATATCTGTTTTAAGACAGTGCTTCTCAAATAACAGTGTGCATAAGGATGATCTGGAGATCTTGGTAAAACGGAGATGCTAATTCAGTAAGTCTAGGACAGGACTCAAGGATGTATTTTTAGATGACCTCTGGTGACTGCTATTGGTGCCACTCTACAGACCATAGATTGACAGGCAAGAGTCTCAGTAATAAAGTGTAAATAAAGGCTAAGTTAGAAATGATTCCTTCTAGCTATTAGGATTAGAGGTGTTTCATAGAGAAGATCCATCTAAACAGGTAGAGATGCAGAGGTAGTAGATGTGCATGTCTATGTAGGTAGGTGGGGACCACAGAGACCACAGGGGTGAGAGCAGAGGAGGGAAGAGGAAAAGGAATTCAAAAAGAAAATAGGTCGAGCAAAGTTCTGAAAGCTGAAAAGTGCATGAGCCATTTAGAGGAAAACAGGATATATGGTAAGACTAGAGTATAATCTACAGGGGAGCAGACATGGATTTATAGGAAATAGGCCCAGAATGATAAGCCAGGGAGAAACAATGAGATCTTACATGTATTTGACCCTTTTTCTGGAGAGATGGGAGAAGGCATATGTTCACTAATAAGGGAGGCATATTCCAGATGTTGGAATACATTATGCAGAATAAAATCTTCTAGAATCTTCTAGTTTATAGTTATTTATATTTCACATTTTGGTATTTATAACTAAGTACCCCAAATCATTGTTCTTTAATATAATTGACTTACTGCAAACCACAGCCCATCCTCAGCTGAATAACCCACCTTCAAATGAGAATATGCGGTATCTGCCATGCAAAACCCTGAAATCAAGCAGTGGCTTATCGGAAGCACAAATAATTTGTATGTATTCTCAAAACCTGATAATTTCCAGAAATATTTTATAATGTAATATCCTGGAAAAGGAAGCTAAATAAGGCTATAAGAGTGTACAGGACTTGCCCAGTTGCCTACACGGAAAGGCACAGCACAGAGTCCATGTGTGGTAGCACATGCAGGGGAACTCACAGGATGCCTAGGAAGTTCAAGTAAGTTGCCAGATCCTAACAGACAAGTTCATTGCCTCCTCTGCCAACATTAATAACAAAAATAAAATGAGAGAAAAGGTATCTGAGCTACCTAAGGTAAAGGTGTCTAATAGACCCTCTATCAGTGTTTGTTTTTTTCTGTCCAAATCTGTAAAATCTGTAAATATGGTGCTATGGGCCTTGGGGATAGGCTTCGAGTTTCATTTAGCAAGAGACTCCAGGTCAATTTTTTTAGAATAAGTCTGAAAATACTGAAAGACTTAAAAACATAATAATCTTCCAATACATAAATGGAGAGATACAAGATAAACCAGGTATATAATGCTCATAGTAGAATCTAGGAGATAGTTAAATGGGGGTTTCACTGTAATGTATTTTCAATGTTTCTGTATGCTTTTAAATCTTCATAATAAAATGTTGGGGGATGGGACTCTCCTTATCCCCCTTTAAAAAAATTACATTAGGTAGGAGTGAAAACATTAAGTTCCCTTTTCCTTTTTTGGCATTCAGGTAACCCACTTCCAATAACCACAGGTAACTAGTAATTCAGATTTTTTCATTTTTGCATATATAACATTTTTATTCATTTTTCTTTTTAAGAAAATTACACTATATATTGGTCTATAAATTGCTTCTTTTATTCATAATATATCATTCACATTTTTTCAGATCAATTCATGCAATTATACTCTTTCCTTTTAATATCTAAATGCAGTCCCATTATGTAGTTATACCATGGTGTTTGACCATTACCCTATTGAGGACATTTTATTTTCAAAAATTTTCTCTTTTCATACCACACTTAGGCTTCTGGTGATTTTAGTATTAATAAAAAAAAAAATCCATAGAGTCTCTAGCATCCCAGAAGACCACCGTAAAAATCTAAAGTGATCTAGTGGCTAAGAAGTACAACATCTAAAAGAGGAGGAAAGCAAAACAGATAGAATCAAAGGCATACAGCTATACCTCAACAGGTAACTGAATTAGTAGACAGTGTCAATTACCAAGCTAATACCAAGCAGCCAACAACTAGGCAAACGAATATTCTCAATAGCAACCAGAATGAACTCTGCATCAACTTTAAAAAAGTTAATCAACTTCACTTAAATTCCAGTCCCTCAGCTCCTCATTCTAACCTTGGTTATCTAAGTCCTTATGTCAAAGCAGAGAAGAGTATCAAATCTGAATGAAAGACAAAAGACGTTTTTATAAGTAGGCATGTTGTTGGCAGTGAGAAAGTTGAGATATTAAAAGCAAACAAGAAAACTAAAAAAATAAAAATAAAAAAAAATCCCAAAAGTTGATATGGAGGCTTGGGGCCATTTAATGTTAAAGACTTACATATTTAATAGGTCCTAGGGACATCATTATGCACAATATAAAATAACTGATGTTCAAAATCATGGCCCTGAATTACTAATTAAAGGTATAATATCTTAAGATACTCTGTATAAACAGCTGTGTGGTATGGAAGACACTATGGAAAGATAAACTATTAAAGCAGTTACAATAGGATCCCTGATCACAGAAGACTCACGGAAGGCCTTGGGCCGACCACTTCCCTTAATGAGAAAAAAAGAAGCACAAAGATAGCGTGATTTACCCAAGGTCAGCTGGTTGCTGGAAATAATCAGAGCTCTAATCTAGGTTAGGTGAATCTTACTGTGTTTGTGGCAAACCTCCTTAAAATTAGTAACTAGGAAACAAAACCTTATCTTTTCATAATGCTCTATAACCCAGAAAGTAACTATCACTGTGGCTTTTCAGAAAGTTAAGGTTTTACCTCAAGAAATACTGTGATAAGAAATGTAAAGGTGGGTAGGAACTGAGACTGAATTATAAGCTTAACACAGTGTTCCTTGGAGAAGTAAACCTTCCAAACGTGTGTGTGCGTGTGTGTGTGTGTGTGTGTGTAGTAAATCTTCCAAACGTGTGTGTGTGTGTGTGTGTATGTGTGTGTGTGTGTGTGTGTGTGTGTGTGTGTGTGTGTGTGTTTGGAAATCGATCAACTCCAAGAACCTAGCTTGATTCTAGCCTTTCTCTAAAGACTCATAATTGCTAAATAAACTGAATGGGCAATGTATTCAAAAGAGAATTGCCCAAGGAGGCAGCAGGAAACTTGAGTTCAAAGCTCTGTGTGAGTCTGAACAAGGGCCTCAGGGTTGTTATGTGTGAAATGAGTGAACTGAACCTGGAAATCTCTAAGCTTCCTCATGCCTGTGATTCATGTTTCTAGTCAGGTCTTAGCAAATAGAAATGAGATAGAGGAAATCCAAATGTTCTACGGTATGCAATACAGACCAAGTTTCTTATATTTGCAACACAGGCTGTTGCAACAGACTTTCTGTGTCCCACGTAAAAATAGAGGACTTATTTTCCTAAGCCCTGTTCTCCACTTACTTGCTCTTAATTCTCTCCCCCTTTTCTGTCTTCCTATCAAGATGACCTCTAGGCAGTCAGGGCCTCCTTAGTCAAATAATGTTATCTAGGATACTGCTGGGGAAACAAGAGCCCAGGAAGGGGTCCCTACCTCCTCCTACCCTTCTCCCTGCCTCTCTTTCTCCCTTGCTGGTCCCTATCTCTGACTTTCAATGAGCTCAATGGCTTCCTAGTGAAAATGGGGAAAGACTGCTTTTGATTTCCAGTTCAAGACTTCCTATGATGAAGACATACTGCCTCCCAGGGCTAAAAAACTAGGATATACAACTGTCCCCTAAAAATAGCACCACTTATATCCCAAGAAAGAGTCATGTCTAAACAAGCAATGATCCTGTGTTGTTAAAGGAAGACAGCTCCCTGGGCCCAGGAGCAATGAGCAAGCTGCCAGAGAAGCTGAAGCTGCTGTCTCTTTGTGGAGATTTATGATGCACATGGGAAATCTTGGCCACACTACCTTCAGGCAGTGTGGGACGAGATCTCTAAAGGCGTCCATGCAGCTATGAAGTATTTAACATGTTTGTTTCTGGAGGACAGTGGGGTTGACCTGACCAGGTAACTGTGAGTTCCTGAAGCATCCCTATAATGCACAAGATTGCACAGTTTGATATGGTCAAATATGATAGTTTTGAGCAAAGCATACTTAGCTATAATATTTCATTTAAAAAAAAGGTGAACTTGGGACTCTCTTGTCCCCTCCTGGTGTGAGCTGGGAGCTCTGTCCTTTTACTTTATCTCTAAATAAAAGCCTGTACCTTGCTCTCCTAAAAAAAAAAAAAAAAAAAAAAGGTGAACTCAGTTGAAGATTGGTAAAGTCTTTTTAAATTGTGAGGGGAAAGATCAACCTTATTTAATCAAAAAGCTGTCCATTCCTACCTGCAGCACTGGTCAGTATGACCCGCTGCCAGTTTGCGTGACTTTCTTTTTATTCTTTCAAATCAAAACTAGACATTTATTCAACTGCTGGACATTTCCTGTCATTGTAACACTGACTCCTTCAAGAACTGGGAAGTGTCTCAAGTCTGACATTAAATCAAAGGATTATCATTTTTGAATGGCACAGCTTTCAGATTAGTAGTAAGTCAATTAAAAAAAAAAGGAGAAAAGAAATTGGAACAAAAGGAGCTTTACACTTCTGACATCCTGGCCTGCAAACAGCTCTCCTTTGAAATGGCAAGAAGAAACTGCTCTCAGAGATACTTTCTCATATGCTGCCAAGGGCAGAGGGAATATTTTTAAGGGATGCTTGTCTGGTCTGACTCAGACTTGTTTCAGGGTGTGTCTCCGTTCCTCCAAGAGGTCTGCTCCAGGCAAGACTGCATTCATTAGTAAATCAAAAAAAAAAGAAAAAAAAAGAACGCAGAGCTGGCAGCCAGTGGGAGGTCTTCCCCCGCGGATGTGCGCCTCCCACTCGCTCTAGTCATGGGCCCGGCTGGGCCGTAAGCGCCCGGGGATCCGTGCCAGGCCCAGACACAAGTCTCCCATTCTGACCAGGAGTGCTGCCAAGCGGGAAGGAGCCACATCCTTCCTCATCCTAAGTCCCCTTCCTAAATCGAGTAGTTGTTCAGGCAGGGAAAGCACAGAGGGGAGGGAGGAGGCGACATCACTAGTTGGTGTTAATTATAACAAGGGGAAACCTTTATTCCCCGTATGAAGTTTCTAAGTGAATGGGAGACAGAATCTCAAAGCCGGAAAGGCCTTCAAATGTCATTTTGATTCAAACTTCTTTTTCCAATATTTAAATTTCCCTGGAACATCTTTGCTAAATGGATGCATAGTCCCTCTTTAAACATCTCTAGTGATGGTGAATGCATTACCAATGTAGTTTCAGATGGTCCGAACTATTAAGAAGTGCGTTATTATGCTGAGCTGGCCTCTGATCCACTGGAATTCCCATCTACTTGTCCTTGTGGATGGGGCCCTATCAGGGATGTGACTCTCTCCTCCGGACACTTGTGGGCATTTAACCCAGTGGTTCCGGTATTTGAAAGCATTTCCATGTCTCCACAGACCTCACTTTCAAAAATACAAGACTACAGCTTTTGGAAAGCACTGTTCCCCTATTTGCTTCTCCAAATCTCAAAGTGAGAAAAGCATACTTGAGGAATGAAAATGCCGCTAAAACAGGAAAGACTGCCATCAATTGATTAAGGCTCCTCCTATTGCTGTCTGGTTTGGAAAGGAAATCGAAAAGGAGAAAGGAAAGCAGTATGACCAGTGGTGTAACTCATTCCAGCTGGGTTTCTAGGGAACCATCAGACAGATCAGTGTAGTGACTAAGCATCTGTTCCTAGATGCTCGTGTTCCTGTACGCAAACCGGATGGGGCCACGGGACAGAGGGCACGACTCTGCACAGTTAAGCAAGTGTGCTTTGGGGTCACAGACCTGGATGCAAGTCCTCAGTAGTTGTACAAGCTTTCTAACCATGCTGAACCTCAGTTTCCTTACTAGGGATGGGTCAGTAAAGAATCTCATGGAATTAGGTATGAGGATTATGCAGACAGTTTTGTAAAGCACTCAAATTTCTTAGCCTTTCTTTTTTTACTTTATTACATTACTAGAAGCCTAGCCTTCAGTTTTCCCAAACTTATCCCTACCTACTGCAGCAAACACAGGGAGCAGAAAACCCATATATCCAGGAGAGCAAAATGAGGCCAGTTCTCAGTGGGAGAACTAAAGCAGGAGAAGCAGCATATTCCAGTAGGAAGTCCACCAGAGTGGAATTTGGAAGGCCAGCTTTAGGGAGGTTTGGCTCACTCTTAATGAGACACATCCCCTCAGGCCTACTCGCAAAGCCAGGGGGTTAGCCTTGTTCACCCTAACTAGTATTCTCAAAGAACCAGTACAAGCACTCTGCTTAAAGACAGCTGGGAAGGCTTGGTTTCTGTACATCTCCTCTTGCTCCCCTGAGTCATGTCTCTATATAAATAACTGCAAAATTCCTAGACACTCCACAGCACAGTACCTGAGGTAGTCACCCCCATCGGACATGGGGATCCATCTTACAGGATAAAGCACAGCAGGGGCATACTAAATGGAGATTATTGGTTTTGTATTCACTTGCTATTGAAATCTCAGGTGATATAGCACTAGGTCTAAGTGTATGTTTTAAATAAGTCAAGACAAGTGAATGAGTTCTGCTGTGTTTTGACAAGTAGGAAGCCAGGAGATACGGCTTTTCAACATTCAGGAATGTATGTTTGGAAGAGCTGACAGGCAAGATTTATGGAATGACCTAATTAAGAGATGTGTGGTTCTCCTGGAGATGTTAAAGTACCCAATTAGGTATGCTTTGTAAAGGTGTTCCTCTTTACCCAGCATTTGGTGTTCTGTGCTTTGATGGCAGTAAATATCCTGTAAAGGGGTGAGAAATCAGATGGCTGCAACTACAGCATCTGGGTCACAAGGAGCCTGCTCTCTGGATGGAAAGAGACCTATAGGTAATGGTGTCCCAAAACTATACATAGATTTAGAACAGGTACACAGAAAACCAGAGACATGTCCCAAGATTCTCAGGCCGTGGTGCACAGGGTGAAATGGATAGAAAGATGTCCACTGCTGCTAAGGAACTGAAGCGAGTGCTCTTGAATCATCAAGGGCTAAGTGGTCACTTGATGCTTATCACAACCTCTGAGCTTCAGTTTTCTCACTTACACTAATTCAGACTAATTGACCTTGCAGAGCCATTGTCAAAGCAAAGGAGATAACAGACATGGAGATGATTTACAAATTGTTAGGTATTTGGACAAGCTTAAAGGCATACTCCTATTACCCCTCAGTAAAACCAAGAAGCATTATTTTGCTAAGTGAAATAAGAAATATTTATTTTTATAGGATCTTCCTTTCCAAACGATAACTGATATGGTTGCATAAACCAATTTCCCTTCAGTCAATATTCCAATTACATATATACTGTCTCTTCCTCTTCACATACTGAAGACAGAATCATCAAGAAATTTCAAAGAATAATTGTCTATGTCATAAGGACATTACAGTTGAAAATATTAGTCATAGGTCATATCACTTTAGCTTGCGATGTACATTAACATTTTTAATTCCCACAATAGTCATGAAAAACCTCTTATAATACCTGAGTCACCTTTCCAGGTGAAAACAGAAGAGAGCTCTGTGAATGTAAATTTTCTTGCCTGGATGATAAGATGAGAATGCTCATTAATTGCCCCACCTACTCCCATGATAAGCTCCAGTGCTCAGACATCCAATACCAGATCTGATCTATCTAAAACACAGATCTGATAGTGTACCTTCTTGGCTCAAGAATATTCAGTGCCTGTCCTTGCCTTACAGGATTAAATGCAAATTGCTGAATAGAGTATTTAGGGTCCTCAACAACAGCCTCTGCTCACTTTTTCTCAGTCTGATCTTCAGTGACCTCTGTGCTCATATACCATCTCCCAGTCAAATGGGGCTCTCCCCCGATGCAAGGCATCCACTTCCCTCCTCCACCTTATGTTTCCATTCTGCTCCCTTTATGTGCAGTATCAAATGTAATTTTTAACCATGTCAACATAATTGCATTGGAATTATGTTTTTCCAGAATCCCCTGTTCCTGATGATTCCAAGTTAGGGCTGGACACAGGGAAATTCACATGACATTTGGATGGGAGAAGTTAGGCAGTAGCCATGGCTTCAGAAGGGTCTGTCTAGGCACCCGAGTACTGCTGCATCTCATGCACATTATTGCTGATCTGGTGGCTCACTTCCTAGGTGGCGGAAGCAGCCATACCCTCTGCTCCTTTATCTCCTTCCAGATCCCCCACTCACCCTCTCCAAGTCCAAGGGTAGGCACATGGGAGCTCCAAGGCTGAGCTCACTGGCTTCTTCTGCAGGCCACCCACATTGCCCAGGCTCACACAGAGACAGTTCAGGGCTGCAGTCCGTCCCCTCCCCATGGGTTCCAGATTGCTCACTTCCCCTTCACATTCAGCTTGTCTTGAATTCATTCAACAAATATTAGTAAAAGTTAGGCATAGTTCTCAGGTGTGTGTGTGTACATGTGTGTTTGTGTGTGTGTGTGTGTGTGTGCGCATGTGCTGTGTGTTGTGTGTAGACCTTTCCTCCAAGGAAATTATCAAACTTGCGAGATGTGAGATGATAAAAGTTAAACCTTTTTTTTAAATACCCCATTAAGCTAAAAAAAAAAAAAAGGTCATTGTAAATCAGCACCATATTGCTTTCTTACAAAGAAGGAAGGAAGCAAATGCACCAACAAAACCGGACTGAGTTCACTGTTACTGGCTTCTCCCAGGGAAAAATAAATTGTCAACTAGAATGAAGCTTCTGGCTTTCCCCATATAACCTTTGCCTCATTTTTCTGCTAAGTATTTCTTCACTTCAGGGAAGGTCCTCAGAGACCCCAAAGGTGCTGCAAATGTGCACAATTTGCTTTGAAAGAAATGTGTCAAAACAAAGGTAAGAAATTTGCTTTTATCATCACAGCACCCCAATACACACATGGAGTCAACTGTAGCAGCTTTTAATTTTTTCTCCTGGTTTACAACTAATATTTAAAATCACAGAGGGCTGAAATAAGGACTGAGTGAGATAATGAAAGGAAAGCCCTCAGCACAGCCACTGGCACACAAGAAGCACTAGACACATATTAGTAATTATGATTACCAAGAGGTCCTGGATGTCCAGCAAGCTCTGTAAATTTGTCTCATTAAGTGTTATCTGGAGTCAAATTTGAGTCTTCCGTTTCCCATTTGTCACCCAGAATGCTGTGAGCCATCACTGGGATACACAGTAACCGTTGGGCAAGGCAGGCCTGGATGGGGAGAAGGCGGGCAGGGCTAGAAGGCCTGTCTGCAGGTTCGTCACATGTGTGGCAGAGAGACAGGCAGCCTGCAGCACCTTTGCTCCCGAAGCATTCCCCGGGACTGGCCCTTCTACCCAAGGAGAGCCCTGTGGAAGGCAAGGTGCCAGATTGGGTCATGGGAAAAATCAACATCACTGATTATATGATTGAATCTTTAGCTGTGATTTTAAAAGGAAGTTAATAAAACAAGCACAACTGAACACTGCCTGAATATGTTAAGTATAAATATGTTTGAGGAGGTCCTTTTAGTTCAAAAAAAAAAAAAGCTCAAATGGACTGAGTACGCATTGTGACACAGGCACTGTACTAAGCACTTTATGGACATACTTCATCCTGGCATTTCCACCCTTGTGCCAACAACACAGAAGAGGAAACATGTTTAGAGATGTTAAGTAATTTTACCACAACCCAGAGATAGTGAGTAGCATTACCCTGCCCAGCTTGTCTCACTCTAATACCCATGTTTTTGCCACTATGTGCTAAGGAATTGATACAACTTGAAAGAATAGGTCACGATGAATACAATGAATATATTCATTCACTGATTCAATACATTTACTGAATGATTCTGCCATATGAGGCACCATGAAGTGGCACAAAGATGAATAAAATATTAAGGGTTACTTCTTACAATCAAAGGGTTAAGCTTGCCCAAGTTCAAATCCTGGCTCTACCACTAACTCTGTGACCTTAGGCCTCAGTTTTCTCTTCTGTAAAATGGTGATTATAACAGTACCTTCCTGATAAAGGTATCCTGTGGTTTCAATAACTAATATTTGTAAAGCACTTTAAAGATGCCTGGCACATGATATCATGCTCTTTTAAGCTTGTATTATTAGAAAGCAAGTCTGAGATATGCATGTGTTTAATATATACTTGTAAAGACTTCATGGAGTTCTACTTAAAAAGTTAGGCACCATTTAGGTTTATAGAGCCTAGAAGAAATTGATCTTATATGGAATCAAATTTGCTTTTCACTTGCTCACTCTTCGGTACAACAGATTTCAGAAACTGGTACCTGAAATCTTGTATGGAAATAGCTCTAGGTCCAGTACTTTGGGGGACTGATTACATAAGACACCTACACAAGAACTGTAAAATTTCCAGCTCAATTGAATTGAACAGTTCATACATTTCCATCCATTGCTTAGGACATTTGGAAATAAGAATGAGATCATTTAAGAAAAAGCAGAAGAATCTGGTTTTACCTATTTTCAAAGTTGTTATTTTTTTTTTGAGACATTCTAATGGAAAAGAAAAGCTATGAATGACAGACCAATAGGACTGAATTGTCTTTCTCCTCTGTTCATAGGAGCCTCTATGAGATCAGAGTAGTTTATCGCCTCATCTTATAAGTAACTTCTTCCATTTTCCTGCACTTACTGTTCAAGGCTTCAAAAATGTCAAACATGGTCACAATCCTAATCAGGCCTTTCTGTGACTTCCCGCTGAATTTGCATTAAATCCAAACCCCTTATCATGGCCTACCTGGCCAATCTAACTGAGACCTTCTTATCTGAGGCCTTACTGCCGGCCCCTCTCTCCCTTACCTGGCCCCTGCCCCTGCAACCATGACCTCAGGCCTAGTCTAGCTCCTTCTCAGGCTTTTCTCTTAAGTTCAAATGTCACCTTCTCAGAGGTGCCATTCCTGACTACCCTATTTAAAACGTCCCTGAAATCACTGGTATTTTTACGATGTGTCTCTATTGTCTGTTTAGTCTTTTATTAATTTTTTGTCTCTCTCCCAAACTATCCTTACAGCATCCTAATAACAGGAATTACTTCAACACCTCTGCTTCACAAGGCAATTTTGGACCGTATACATACAAACACACACATATTTAGAAGTATGCAAATAATACATATACACTCATACATACATATACACACACCCATACATATATACACATTTTTATTTTAATATTCTAAATATATATTCAGCATTCTAAATATATATGCACACATATACCTATATACATACATCACATACATACATGTATGTATATAAGTGTATATATATATATGTGAGTATATATGAGATCAAGTTTTTAAAATGTTATACATATTAAACATATATATTATGTATATTATATGTTATGTATTTTATATATTATATGTGTGTATGTACATGTGTGTGTGTGTGTATATATATAATATATATATAATTTGTTTCCTTGTCTAGTTCCATATATTTATCTTTACTACTTGGGGACAAATAATTATACTAACATCTACCCATGCATTTATTTATTCATCATTTACTCATGATTAAGTAGCTGCTATTATAGGCACTATGCTAGGCACTCGAGATACAGCAGTGAGCAAAACAAAGGTCCTTGTCTTTGTTGCTTTTATATTCTAGTGTGGTGAATAATAAACAATAGACAGATTAAATAAATTAATTGAAGAGTATGTGGAAGATGATATAGGGGACAACTGCTCTGGAAAAAAGAATAAGCCCAGAGGGTAAATGGGATCAGAAATAGCAGGGGTGGAGATGAGTGGCAGGATAAAGGGCAATTGTATGTAAAGCAGTCAAAATAGCCTTCCCTGAGATATTGAGCAAAGGTTTCAAGGAGAGAAAGGAGTTATCCACATAGCTATCTGGAAGAGTGCATGAGAGAAGAAACAAAATACACATCATATGAGCCCTTGCAAAGTATTTTAAGGACCAGTTTATACATTGAGTGACATAATGTGTGGTTACTTGTACCAGTCACTCCTCTTCCGAGCACTTCATATGTATTAACTTATGTAGGTCTCACCACAACCCAATGAGTTATGTATCTTATTTATCTCATTTTGCACGGAGAAGTTAAGCAACTTCCTTAGCATTACACAAATGGAACCTGAATTTGAACCTATGTAACAAGATCCCAGACCCCTCCAATATACGGCCTGTCCAGATAGGAAATTCTAGTCCACTGTTTCTCAGATTTTGGTGCAGAGTCCCCAGAGACCTGCCTCTTTAACAAGCTTTCCAGATTCGGATGTAGGTGGTCCATGCCCCACATTTTATCACTGATCTAATTCTTCCTCCACATGAATGCTTTCTAGATATTCTAAGTTAAATATCACACTCACATCCTATCCCCTGCCATACCCATTGTTTGCCAAACTGGAAAGATTTCCTTAGCTAGCTGAGGCATCTACGTGTTATACGTGCCCTCTCCATCTGAGTTCCATCTGAGTTCCATCCAGTCAGCAAGGCTTTGGGGTAAACAGCAGCGGTTAATGAAGAGGGAACAATTAGTATTTCCTGAGGGCCTTTTAGGTCCAGCTATTAAATGTGAGGGATTTACTATATTTTATCTTACTTTAACCTGTCTAACATTCATAAATATGTAGATATAGGTGTAAAGATTGATGCAGATGTCTACCTGTCTAGGAGATAGCAAGCATGCTTATTACCATTTCACAGATGAGAAAACTAAGTCTGGACAGGCTAAGCAAGCCGTACCTGTCTAACCCAACTCTGACTCCAAAGCCAGCCAGCCTTCGCTACCCACTCTATACATTCAGTCTCTAACCTCTGCCATTGTCTCACTCTGTAATTGAAAACTGAAGTCTAATCTCCCAGAAAAGTGTGATTTACTGTGTACTACCACTCTTAAGTGTCCATCATTTCTCTAAGTTGAAACACCTCCTATATTTATTTAAATAAGAGCCAAGCTTCTTCCATGCACACTAAAATTAGCTGAAAAGGACACAGAAAATATGTGCTTATAATGCTAAAAGCCAAATATTTTATCCCTTTATTTCTTTGTAGAAGATTATGGTCATTAATAATAATACAGAGCTTGCTTTATATAAAAAGGCTTTCTTTTGATTTCCCAAACAATAAATGTCAGTGTGCCTAACACAGCCATCTATTTTCTCTTCCACCCCAAACCTGAGTCGTGAGGGGAAAAACAGTTTTCAGGTCATGGGAATGTAGCAGAATCACATCCTTAATGACACCACAGGTGTCTTTATGGATTTGCCTCCTAGTTCAGGGCTCAGGTGTGACCCTCACTGAGGCCATGGAGGCTGCCATGAGGCTGGGACTGAGGCTTCTCCATATGCCATGCCACGCAGATGCCTCTGTGGGAAGAAGAGTGCAGTTCTACCCTTACCTGGTCACGGCCTCCCCTAAGTCATTTCTCTACAGGCACAAATTTGTAGAACACATACCTTAGAGAGCACCTTGCTCAAACTCCTCATTTTGGAGATGAGATAAAGGACTCTTAGAGAAAGAAAAGCAGCTTACCAGCACCAGGGCTGTTGGATGGAATGGCTGCGGGAAAGAAACACAGCCTTGGAGTTAGAAAGCTAGTGTCCAAGTCGCAGCTTCACTATTTGCTGGCTGTGTAGCCTTAGCAAATATTTAGCCTCTCAGACTCAGGATGGAAAATGTTACTGGAAGCATTTGCCTTGATTACTTCAGATTACTAGGGAAAAAAATTATGTGTGTAGATAACAACAGGTACTTTGAAGGTTAAAATTTTTATACAACATAAATCTTATTATTGAAACCTAGATCTTGATTTTCTCATTCAGTATCGATTTGGGCATGCAACTGAATATCTCTGCAGTTGTTAATCATAATAAAGGTTAAAACCTCCCACACTAGACTCTTAACAAATATCATGGCATGTGATTGACACTCAACAAAAGCCTAATGAATGGGTTTTATTATCTTCTTTTCATAGATGATGAAAATAAAGCAGAGACAGACCAAACTAACTTGTCCAAAGTCAAACCCAGCAAAGTCAGTCTGATACAAAGCCCACAATGTTACACAGCCACAATTTGAGGTCACCATAGCTGGCTTAAAGAACTGTATCATCTATGAAAAGAACATTTTCAGATACGAGAGTTTTATAAAGTGACTGGTTCTCTTTTCTGTTGCCTTTCTCATTGATTGGGAAAGGAAGAAGTCAGTGTAATCATAAGGACTTATGGGCCAGTGGGCCAGATGTGTAGAAACCACAGGCAGCTCCTGGATACAAACTAGATATAAAAGGTCACCTGTCTTATGTCCAATTATACAAAATAATAGCTTGACTGATGTGAATTCTTCACTGTTTTTAGAAATCTTCAGATCTAAGCTCATTGCAGCTGCCCACTTCCCTGTAAGCTTCCTACTTTCTTTCAGGTAATTTATTTATGACACTTGAACTGGCCTTGCCATCAATATATGCAAGTGTATAGTTGAGTGTCATCCTTCACTGTGTTTACTGCAACATGCCCTTGATTGTTAAAAATATCTTTTCCATCATTGAGCTAGTGGTGTCCAACCTTCTTAGAGTCTGTGACTCCTTATCATTTGTCTGATTAGTCTGTAGAGATAGCCTTCGAGATAATTAATGATATGATAAAGTATGGCAAAACTAGGAAGCCAATGCTGAGCCCACCTGATAGAGTATGAATCCATCACCCATTTAACTCTGCCATCTTTTACGTACAAGGCACTGTGCTAGGCATGCAGAATAAATTGTGTCATCAGCTGCATAGGTTCTAATCAGGGACTTGAACAAGAACACAACAGGACAAATTATTGACCCACATTTTTTTTTTAATCACAATAGAAGATAGAAAGAAGATGCTGTAAGCACTTAAAGCAGTTCCCTGGACTGGGAAGAATCAAAAAAGGATTTGAGCAGCATGTTTAGGAAGGAAACAGGAAGAGAGGAGATAGCAGCTGAGGTGGTGTGGTGTGAAGACAAAGGGAAGGGACATTTACAAATCTAACTGCACAAGTCCTCAGATTTTATGGTGTGGTATCTAGTCAATATGGTGTAGCAGACCAAAAGGCTTTGCAGTCAGGCACACATTAGTTCTAATTCTCACAAGTTACATAAACTTGGACAAGTCTCTAAATGTTCAGAATCTCAGTCCTTCATCTGTAAAAGGGAGACAATAATAAATACCTGAGAGTTATTTTTATGCTTAAATGAAATGACAGAAGCAGATGCACCAATGAATGCTGGTTCCCTTGCCCTCTGCTGTTTGACCAGAAAATAGATGTTTTAGCATAAAATAATAGTATTTTCTCTTTCATTCCTTTTTCTCCTTATAGCCTTGAGTTTTACAAAGACACATGGTGAAACAATATCAGAGTTGAAAGGAATCTTAAAGAAAAATAAACCATATTGTAGAAGAACTTTCGAGATCATCTCATCCAGTGGCCTCACATTTTAGGGTCAGAGGTTAAGAGGCTCCTCAGTCTCAGAAACATAATACCAGGATTGAAATGGCAAGACAGGGATGGGTGGGTCATAGGCCCCACTCCAGGTCTTTAGTTCGAGTCCAGAGGTTGCAGTTTCAAGCCCTTCCTAGCTCTGAAATGAAATGCGTGGATCATCTTAGTATCAGTACTTTGTGCTATGTGACACAGGTCATGCTACATAACCTCTCTGAGCTTCAATTGCCTCAAAAATTACCCAGGATGATTGCACGGATGGAATGAAATCAATGTAAGACTCTCATGTAAGTACCAGTCATGACGGAGTTCAGTAAAGAGCAGCTATTCAATTTTGATTTTCACAATTTAACAGACTAATAAATTGAAATAACTGATAGCAGAAGATATTTATTAAATGCTGCTTATGAAAAAGGTGCTGAGATGGGGACTCAAGCTTCTATGTAGGCATCAGTGTTCCTATTTCCAAGCTGAGGAGATTGAGGCTCATCTCAATACAGCAACATGCTGCAGATACCTGTGAGACTCTAAAATTCCACACTGCTACAGCTGCCAGTTAGTCAGAATAAAGTCCGGCTAGAAAGAGGTCTCCAAACAACCCTGTCAGTGTAAGCCATGCATTCTCACTTTCAAAATAGGAAAAAAAATATTAAAAACTGAGCTATTGAGAGAGCTCACCTAAATTAATCCCTCCAAAATATTAGACAGCAAATGTTCTGTAACTTTCCAGTTCTTCAGGATTTTTATTTTTCACATAGAACAATTGACAAAGTGGGCAAAGAACACAGGAGATGGCTCTTTTTAATATTTCATGGGCAAGGCGACAGTGACTCACCAACCCTACATCTGTGTCACCAGCAAAAGCCTGACAAAGTTGAGCAACAAATGAAGTTGTGTGCATGCTGGAGATAACCTTTATTATTATTATTTTTTGGTTTTGCCTCATCCTCTGATTTCCTCCAGCTATATTCTGCTTTCCCAGCTGTGCCAGGTAAGATCATGCTGACTGCCTACCTTTTGGCAAAGGCAAACACAGGCTTCCAAATGTTAAAAGTAAGGAGCAGAACGTTTATCCCAGAACTGCATTTGCAAGCCTGTCTGCCTGCTGCAAAACCGAGAAACCTGATGGCCTGTGTGGAGTCTCAATGGATAAATGGCCAGAAACAGATCTGTTCATTTTCCTATGTAAGCTTGCAGCCATGAGTTTCCACGAGGAGGAATGAAAGTCCAGCACCGCCAGCAGGCTAGGGGTCTTTTCTGCAAATGCTCCATCTGCACACTACTCTACATGCCACCCTGCAAATTAGCACAAAGATGGCAGATGGAAAAAAATGCTTAGAACAGGAAGAAAAAAGTGACATAATTCTGAACTTTATGTCTGAACTTCACAGTACCCTTCCTCCTAGGAACTGAGGAAGTGCAGGATGGCTGCCTTGGAGATCATTACTTGAATCTCCCTCTTCTGGGAGTCAGCCCCACTAAACTCCACAGAGCATGTTTAAGGATTGTACCCTTACCAAAGAAATATCCTCTCTGGGACAGAAAGGATACCCTGTAATCTCCAGCCTAACAACTGAAGCAAATTATTAAAACACTCATTAGAGAGGTGACAGGGTATGATGGGAAAAGTCCTTAACTTCAAGTCAAAAGGTGTGAACTGTGTTTCCAGGGCAGAAACTTAATAACCACATGACCCTTGGCAACTTCTCATTTCTCTGAGACTCCCTCAGTTTCTTTCTCAATAAAGTCCCCATAAATTGAGACTAGCTAAGAAGACCTATCATTTAATGAGCACCTATTCACTACATGTACTTAACATTAGTCCACTTAATTTAATCCTCACACAAATCCTTGGGGTAAGCATTTTTTTTCATTTTTAGAAATGCATAAAATAGAGGTCTAAATGGTGAAATAAATTGCTCAGTGTCACCTAACAACATAGGAATTAGAACTGAAATTTGAATTTGACCACAAAACCTGGGCTCCTTTCACTATGAATATGCCTGCTATATCCTCTCAGGACTATTACAAGTAGCAATAAAATAATATATATGGAATACATTTTGGAAATTTTAAAGTTACACACATATATATGTAAATCATATATATAGATAGATAGTTACAATTTTGGTAACAAATAATCTGGGTAAGTAGAAAAGGTATAATTGGGCATCCTTTCCTTAAAGAACCATAACCAAAAGGAATTAGCCTTCAATCTCCCTTCCATCCCCTTGTTCTGACCTTATTTTGAACATTTTTGTTTTCCCCACAAGTCCCCGGTCTCTCAGGCACGCATTCAGATGCATCCTGGCCAGCTCATCATCATGCAGACACACGGAACAGGCTGACAGAAGCAAGTGACCCCATCCTCTGCAAATGCTTGGTGCAGAAGGTACCTAAAGGGGCACCACCAAGCTCTTCCCTTCCCTCACTGTGTGTCACACCCCCACCCACTCCCAGGCATTCATCAGAATCACACACAAATGGGAGGGACTGTGAAGCAGGCAGCCAACTATAAATGCTGGATGCACAATTCAGGGACTTATAGCAGAGCCAGGAGATAGTAGTGAGTAGTTCATGAAGTCAATCAGAACAGAATCAATTGTTCTGAGCAGGGTAGGGATATGTGAGGGACGCTACCACATTTTAAAATACCAATAATGAAGGAAAGCTAGTGTAGGCACGGTGTTTCTGTGCAGAGAGGGTTAGTTTGTGTCCAGAAGGGACTGAGTTTACTTACTGCATAATCCAAAAGAAATACATGAGAATTTTGTTTTCCTATACTAACACAAAACATAAAGTCACTTGCCTGACATAAAAGAGCAGGAATAAAATGCTTAGAACAGTGTGTTAACGTATCAGAACTCCCAACTTTTCCTGTCTTCCTACCTCTCCTCAAATTCAAGACCCTCTGCCAATAAACGATACCTCAGGTCAGAGCTTCACAGACCTGAGGCTTGGCCTAAAATCTACGAGGGAATTGGCATCACTGAGAAACATTAATCTTCTATTCCAAGTCAAGCACCCATGATTGAAATCACGAATAGACAGCATTCAGAAAACATTTACTATAAAAGAGCTGTTTAAACTCCAAAGAAGAAAATAGCACATTACGGATTTATTTTTTTTTAAAAAGTCACTCTAAAGGTAGTATAAAATCACCTTTCTGAAAACCCGCTGTCTCCACGGTTACTATAGAAGAAAATTTACAACAGTTGCCATCAATCTCAAAACGAGCAGGTGCCAGGCACTATGCTAACCACGTTATTTCATTATCCTATTTCATTCTCCCAACTACCAGAAGATCTCGTTGTGCCCATTATAATCTCCAGTTCACATAGCAGATAACTCGCCTCAGTTCACATAGCAGAGCTGGAGTCAAAAACCAGGTAAATTCTCCTCCTCTGCCGGTAGCGAACCCGAGGACCTGCGGAGCAGAGCAGCAAAACGCAGGAGCGGCGGCGCCGCGCGGATCACAATTTCCCCACCAGGGTGTAGGGAAGACAGGCTGGGGACTCACTCTTAAAGGAAACGGCAGAAGTTTGCTTTGGTTCGTGATTTTCCTCTTTAACTCCCCTTCCTCATTCCCTCCATACTCAGAAGTGAGAGGGCCTGCGGCTCCATGAAGTCAGCTGCTCCCACTTGAGGGGCATCCTACCGCACCCAGGGCCACAAGCCCCGCTTCCTCCCGGGCTGCAGAGAGAGCTGTGGGTACCCTAGGAAGTCACCCGCACCCCCACCGCCTCACCGACACCCTCGGCAGGGGCATCTTTCGGAGAAAGCATGTCGGCGAGGAGGGGGCGAAGCTGCCACAGCCTTTGCCCAAGCGGACAGCCCCCGACTTGGGGCGGCGTGATGCACGCTGGGTCACACTGCCCTCTTCAATCCTCGCAGTCCACAGCAGCGCTCTGGAGAAACCAAGGCGGGGGACACCAAGGTAGCTCCCCTGAAGGGCTGGAAGTGGGGAGCAGCAACGCGAAGCTGTCTCCAAACTGCGTTAATTAGGCAAAGAAGGGGACCTAGACAGCTGGGTTCGAGTCCTGGCCACGGCACTAACTCACTAAGTGACCTATCCCAGCCGCTCCCTCGCTCTGTGCCTGTTTGCTTCTCTGGAATTTAAGAGGGTTGAACAATTTGTAAGAATCCTTCCACCCTGATATTCTGCGATAGGGGATTCCTCCGAGCTCTCAAGACAGCGCGAGACTCACCTTTCTTGGGAAGCTGAGCGGGCGCAGCGAAAGGGGCAGGGATGGGTGCAAATCGCCCAGCACCGCTTCTTCCCAAAACGGAGCCCCAGGGACCCTGACCCGGCCAGTCTTCCCCCAACGAGCCTCTTACTTTCCGCCGCACTTTCTTTTTCCCCCTTCGGGGCTCCTCCCCCGGCGCGGCGCGATTGGCGGCCGCCGCGATGCCCCGGCCCCGCCCACCGCCTAGGCTTCCAGGGGCGGCACCGAGGGCAGCCCCACCCATGGCGAGGAGGAGCCGCGCGGGGCAGGCCTGCGGGTGGTGGCGAGGCTGCGCTCCGCCGCTTCCGCGCCCGGCCGCCGCCGGGGCTGCCTGGGACGCGCAACGAAAGAAGGCGGGGTGTTGGTCCTGCAGCTTGGCACGCTGCCAGGCGCTCTGGGCAGATACGCCTCCCCGCTGTGCACAGAGACCCACACATGTGCTCATTGCAGGATTCTGGTCATCAGGCGAGATCGATGCCACGGTCTTTTCTTTCCGGCTCTGTGTATTTAGCCATCGTGCTGCACTGAGCCGTGAATCAATTCAGGCCACAGAACTCGCGAGTCCGTCCACCTTGTGCCAAGCATGGAGCGCGACAGGAAGAAAAACTCGATCTCGGTAGTCAGGAGCCTTTGCTCCACTACAAGTGACAGTCGAACAAACAGCTGATCATGACAGTAAGGCTGAATCTCTGTTTTCCACTGGTGTATGACTACTACCTAGTACAGTGCCTGGCACAAAGTAGGCATTCAATACATATATATTGAATGAATGGATGAATAAATAAAATAATAATCATAGAAGAAAAGAATCCCCAAAGAATTATTTGCTTTTCATTCTTTCCCATTCTTCCAGGTTTTTAGAAGTGCCCTCAGGTGCCCTCCTTCACTCTTGGTGGTGGTCTGTAAAATCATCTTGAGAAGCTTTATAATGCTTAAACTCCTTTGTTCAAGAACCGTCTGTTGTTCCCTGTTGGTAGTCCATAGGGACTTCTTATTGACTGACAAGGTCCTTCATCACTTGACCCCATTGCTGAGATTCCCTAATAAAGGCAATCTACCCAGTTGACTTGTCTCTTCACATATTCCTTGCCCACTACCACCTTTATTTTTCTTCCACTCTTAGAATTACCTAATTAAATATTTCTAATTTATTTATCCAAGAAATTGAGATCCAGGTAAAGCAACTGAGAAAAAAAGAGTTAAAAAAAGAAAAGGGTCTAGGTGAACTAGTAGGTGAAACTAGCAGGTGTCAGTCTCTATACAACTGCTAAGACTGACAACAGGGCAATACTCAGGCACTGTCTCTGCCTTCAAGGAGCTTAACTCCTCAAAGAAAAATGACAGTATAATCAAAGTTGTAGAAATGTTCATGTTATTTCATTTATTAATATCACTCATGAAAAGTAACCCTTACAAATTACTGCCTCTGGCTTTCTGGCACAAAATACATGCTCACAACATTATTACTGAACCCAAAGGAGAATAATCTGAAAGAATTTCTAAAGTTAGTTGTATGAAGCAGAAATAAAACTGTTCTTTGATTTATTATTCACTAAGCAGGCTATCAACTTTTTTTTATTGTCATTATATACTTCTCAAGCACTTGCATAGGAGCTTACAAAGTGGTGGGCACTTTGCATATATTAGCTTATTCAATTATCACAATAACCTATAGGCAATATTGTAATCTCCAGTTTATAGATGAGATTCAGAAAAGTTGTATCTTGCCTAAGGCTACAAGCCTACAAATAGAGAATGCAAGATGAGAACTGAGGAAGTCAGTTTTTTTGTTCTTAACCTATATAACACAGTCTCTTAGCTATCATGTAGTCTCATGTGCTTCCGAGAAGTCATGACTGTGTGTCAGGCACATGCTGGTGATCCAAAATTGAATCGATATAGTACTGGAAGTTGACAGGCTGCTCATAACTTCATGAGGATGGCAGGCATCTAGACCAATCATTTTAATATTATACATTATAATTTGAAGACAACATAAATGGTTGAGAATAAAAATTATTAGAAAACTAATGCTGTATATTCATACAATAAAATCTCTACTGTCATAATTAATATACTATGAAAATATGTCTACAAAGGAAAAGGCTTACAATGTAATTAATAAGGTTGTATAAAATTTATGGGAACATGGACAGCAGTAATTAAAAGGAAGGTGGAGAATTATAATGTGTTAAGAGTATGGGAGTGTAAATATACTTTTTCTTTTTTAAATTTGCTTTAATATCAAAACATTGTAACAAAAAAATATTTTAAACTCATTTACTAGGCAGTCAATGAACAATTGTCCCCTAAATGAATGAATGAATGAGGTTGCAAACTTACTGGTGTCAGTGCCTGACAGTGTTGGGTGTGTAGAAGATGCTCAATAAAATGTTTTTAAATTGATTAAAGTATTTGTAAAAGTGCTTATTACTCTCTTCTTCCCTTTGCTCCTGTCCTCCACCTCTGTTTTCAGGTTATCCTTAATCATTTTGCATTAGCTATAAGGGAGCCTCAAAATCTTGCTACTCCCTTGAAGCCAATCCAATCAGCCCTTTGTCCCTCACACACTGTAGCCAAGGTATCTAAGGATCTCCACTCTGCTAAATTCAATGGTCAATTCTTGGTCTTCATCTTACTTGACCTAGTAGCTTCATTATACACAGTTGGTAAGTTTCTCCTTCAAACTCCTTCTTACGTGACTTCTAGTCCATTGATTTATATTCTGCTCCTTCCCAGACTCTTTTTGGATCCTTTACGTCTTTATGATCTCTGAAGGTTAGAATGCCCCAGGATATGGCATATGTATAAACCCTCCCTAGGTGATCTTGTTCAGACACATAGCTTTCTCAAACATCTTTATGGAAATAACCTGCAAATTTAAAATTACAGTCCAAAGCCCAGACTCTGTTTACCCTGTTGCCTCCCTCACATCTCTTATTAGAGGCTTCTACACATTACTTATTCAAAACAAACTTCATTTGTGCCCCTCACCAATCCACCTCCTCCCCCAGTTTTCCCAGTTTTGTAAGAAACACCATCTTTTACCCATTTGCTTAAGCCAAAAAATTAGATTCCTCATTGATTCCTGGCTTTCCCTCATGGCTCATAGGCAATCCATTAGCAAACCTTCTGCTTCCTCTGCATTCAAATCACATCTCAAATCTGACACTATTTCTTTTCTCCACCACAAGCACCACAGTCCAAGTCACTGTCCTCTCCTCCCACACTGGTCCCCCTGCTTAAACTCCTACCTCCAGAGTCTTTTCTCACACTTCACAGTGATCCTCCTAAATGGAAATCAGAATAAATATGGACTAGTGATTGAGGGCAAAGGACCTTGGAGCCAGAATGCCTGGGTTCAAGTTCAAACTCTATAATGTATTAATATAACCCGATCAAGTTACTTCTTTGTGTCGCAGTTTCATTAGCGGCAAAATAATACTGCTACTAATAATAACATCTGCATCATAGGGTTGTTAAAAAATTAAATGAACTAATAATAAGTAAAATACTTAGAGCACAGACTGGCACATATAGAGCACTATGTAAATATTAGTCATTATTTTTACTTGTAATAACATGTCATATTCTGCTCTCAAAAATACAGTGATTTTTCATCATGTTTAGAAAAACATCCAGAGTCCTTACCATGACCTACAAGTCCCTACATGATTTGGCACTGAATTACTTGAAATCATCTACTGTGTGCTCCTTGCTATAGCCAAGCACACTTACATGTCCCCATGCCAAGGTTGCACTTACTGTTCCCTCTGCCTGGAATGCTCTTTCCTCACGGCTTGCTCCCTCACTTCATTCATATTCCTGCTCAACTGCCGCCTGCTCATTGAAGCCTTTCCTGACAACCCTATCAAATAGTACTCTTTTTTCTCTATCTTATGTTACATTTTAATATATTTGTTTATCAAATATCTTTTTCTAGATCATAAGCTCCGGGAGAGTAATATGATGTTTCCCTATCAAATAGATAGTGCTAACTTAATAAACATTTACTGAACTATGAACCCAGTCCAAACTCTCATGGTTAAATTGAGATCCAAAGATAATGACTGATTTTCTGCCCCTCTCCTTTGATTTCTATTTTGTAAGGCCAGAATAATTGGAAGAGAAGAAGTAAAACAATAAATAGCTTTCCTTGGCTGAGAGTAGGGTAAAGAAACTACAGTACAAAGATACTTTACTTTCAGTTTTTGGAAGGAAGGTGAAGAGCAGGACTGAGCCAGAAAGAAAAAAGGAGAAAAGCAAACCCATCATCTTCCATATCTTTTTATGTTCCCATCTTTTATACCTCTCAGTTCTTTTTCCTTCCATCCCACTGCCCCCCAGTAGCTGCTTTCTGGCTGTCTCTAACCCCCTTGCAGTACTCAACCATGCCTTTACCCCTGTCCCTGGACTGCCCCATGCTTCCAAGTCACTTCTCCCTCTTCCTCCTGATTGCCTCTGTCTCTGATAAAAACCTTTCTTCCCTAAATTTGGTTCAGTTAAGGGTTGGACAGCAAGCAGGTTGTGCAAAGTCCTGTTAAGTAGGAGATTGTTAAAAGCCCCACCCTGTCTTGCCAGAGGTATATGCTCATGTGCCCAAACGTGTATATCTAACTATTAAAATTCAAATCTTCTCGAAGAGGAAATTTGATTATGCAGTAGAGGCTTTCTCCATTTATCTCTCTCAGCCTAGCAGGCTATGCTGTGTGCAGCCCTGGAAGATCAGTGAAAGGGGCTCCTGGATCCCAAGAGAAACCTTTGCACAGGCTTGCAGGCAAGCCCAGTGAATGGTGAGCTCTCCCTCGTGGAGTTTTCAAAAATAAAAACAGCTGGACATCAAAGCAATGAAAACATATTTTATTCAGTAACTACTGACTGTAGGTGAAAGAGCTGAGCTCCATTCCAATTTGTGCAGAGGAGACATGGGTATTTTAAATGGAGAATGAAGGAGGATGGAAGGCAGGAGCTCAGTAGAATCAGAGAAATGAAAAATTACAAGGGGTTGGTCAATGTAAATATGATTAGGCCAGCTATATCTGCTGGCTAGTAGTTGGAGTTAGGATTCTATCCTCCCACACAGACAGGAAGACAGGCCCTATTCTTTCTGACGACTAGATTTCAAAACAGCGGTTGTTAGGTCCTTGAGAAAGACAATTCTGAGTTGTAAAAGATCCATATTCACAATTGGAAGCCCTTTATAGTAAATGCTCCAAGAAAAGGATGTCAGAAGCCTATCATCAGATTTTGGCTAGAATAAATAGTAAAGTTTCCTAGCAGCCTTGAGCTTTCTTGGGTGGGTCCTGTAATAGTAGGCAGGAGGTAATGACTGGGACACAGACTGATGCTGCTAGAAGCTGTGCTAGGACCTGGACTATTCTCCTGGTGCAGGCGCTTGGACAGAACTGGTATGTGCTAAAGGTTGCACAGCTCTCAGTTTCAGTGGAGTATCTCACACAATACCCATAGTGGGAGAAGCAGCACCCATTTTCCTCTAAAACTGGCTTTTCCTCCTGTGGAATTGTTTGTTTTCCTATGATGCTCCTCCAGAGGTGCCACAGGAGCACATCTAGGTGAGTGACAGGGTGACAGGAAAAGACATGTTTTCCAAAAGACAGCCTGAGTCTTCTTGGCCTATGGCCTAAAGCTCCTAGAGACTTAGAAAAGACCCAATTTTTTCTCCTTACTTTTTTCCTTCCAAATAGAAGCTTTGAAGTAAAGGTCAGGATTTTAATAAAGTCTTGGAGGATGGTTATTATGCGTGTTGACACTTCACTAAAGCAGGAAATTTAAAGACAAGAACTTTGCATGCAAAAAAGGAGAAGGTTACCTTTATGGTTGTAACTTGGCCTTCTAAGTAGCTAACAACACATTTACTAGCTTCCAGCCTCCAAAATCTAATCTGAACTGAAGACATGCTCTTCGTATAGATACATTCATCTCTATTATTGCATAAGCCAAACCACTGCAATATTCTTTAGAGCAGACTCAATCTAAACTGCTCACCATCTGGTGAATAACAAGCAGTCAGTGACAGTTAAAATCATGCCAATATTTGCTTGTTCATACAGCAGTATGAAAAGGCCATGCCATTCAGCCCTTTTCTTTCTGTGAAGCAACAGGAAGCCTGAATGAGCTCCTAGCAGGCAGGCACTTGCTATATTATTTATCTCAAGAGAAGGATTTTCATATAGTCACCTGGGATTCAGAGACTTTGTATGGGATTCTTTCTCCACCACCAGTGTTGAAAAGTTTGTTTTATCTTTTATTTACTCATTTATTCAAACATGTGTTGAACATTTGCTGTACTGAGACGCTGTGAATGATGCCAAGCCAGGGTAGACGTGGCTCTTTCATCACAGAAGAAGACACAATGTCTACATAGCAAATACAGTAGAAGGTTGGAATATCTCTTCTCCAAAGAACAACTATTATGCAGCATGCCCTTCAAATACACATTATTTCTAAACAGTACAATAGCCTTAAAAGGTAGTAAACAGTTTTCCCTCCTTTCAGTGATGAGAAAATAGAGTGGAAGAAGCTTACTTGCCTAAAGACACAACTAGTTAATGTTGAACCCAAGAGCAAACCCCAGAGTTAACAGCTTCTGAAGGCCACACTTCCCCATGCTACACTAAGAGCCATCAGAAAGGGGAAATAAAGTACTCTTGAAGTACTGAGGAAGGAAAATTACTTCTGTTTGGAAGAGATCAAGGAAAGAAACAGAGAGAATGTCACTAGCAGGAACTGGAAGAAGTGGAATTAAGACTTACGATGACAAAGAGAAGGAATGAGACACCTCAGGACAGAAGAAAATTCATCCATCTGTCACCCAAATATTATTAGATATATAAACAAAAGAATTGCAACATGATGTGCACACTACATCAAGTGAACCCAGAGAAACGTGTCTGCATGCAGCTCTGGGAGGTGGGAAAGAAAACGGAGTGAATCCTCTAGCTGAAGGACACATGGGAAGTGGTGGGGAGGGAAGGGTGGAAAACTAAGATATTGGAAGAAAAAGGGAGGAACTGCCATTGAAATTACTCATTAGAGGTCAAGACCTTTGACTTACTGGCTTTCATATCCCAGATGGTGCATGACATAAGAAAATGTTGGAATAAATGAATGAGTTACTGACACCTGCTGAGGGCCAGGAGCTCTCAAGCCTGGTGCTTTTATAAATAATTAAATTATGTTATCACAACATCTCCATGTGGTAGGGATTTATTTTTCCTATTGAAAAGATTCAAAAAATTCTGAGGCTCAGGGAGGTAATGCAGTTTGTCCAACATCACAGAGCTAGGAAGATCAAAAGCTTGATTTTAAAGTTTGACTCTAGAGCTTGTGATTTCTTTCCACTCTCTGCTCAGCTCTAAACGTCAGGCGAAGGCAGTGCTGTATTGCTAGCATTCTTGATATTACTTTAAATATGCATTTTATAGATGTGTAACATGAATATATAAATATATAAACTAATCATGTGTGTAGAGAATAATGAAATTTTGTAAACACAACCATGTAACTAGAAACCAGATCAAAAAAGTCACCTTATCTCAGCCTGCAGAGTTTGTCTTGATATGGTAATATAGTAGTCAATATCTTCATTTCTGTTGGGGTAAGACACTCCCCCTGCAGTTTTTGTTCAGATATACACCATGAACAGAAACTCATGAGCTACTAAGTCATAACCAGCCTTGAAAATGAGTTAGTTCTTTTTGGGGAACATATGTGTTCCCTCTGTTCAGAGCTACCGTTATTAAGCAACAGCACCATAGGTATACCTGGGGATTACTGAGCCTGGGGCAACTCTGGCTGAGTCTGAAACCCAAGCAGTAAAAGAGGAAGCAGCAATGAGACTTCTGCATCTAATTTTATTGCCTGTCACTAATGTGCTGGTTAGTTGTATTTTTACAACTGTAATTTTACAGTTTCCTGAGAGTTAGCCCAGATACAGAAAAACCCTGAAAAAGAAGGAAGAGTGGAGATGTCAGAGAGTAAAGAGGCAGAAGATGCACTTAACTGGTGCTAGGTGACCTGGGTTCCTGTGTAGGTTTGACAGCTCATTCTCTGTGCGATCTTGACACAATCATTTCTGCTTTCTGAACTTCTGTTTCCTTACCTTTCAAATTGTTGTGAACATCCAATATTGTACTAGAATAAGCTCTCACTAAGCATCTAAATCACTGGTGCTTTTTTTGTGTAATGGTTTTATTGTATAGTTTGTTTTATATTTAATAATTAGAGATGCCCCAGTCCTTATGCTAACCTGTGGGTTGTGGGTATTGAGTGAGATTAATCACCTCACTCCAAAAGTGATTCTCAAAACTGAAATTTGATATAGAGTTGCTGATCATATATTAGTTCATGTATGAAATTTTATACTAATTCAAACAAATTTGGAAAAGTTCACAAATAATCACTTACGCAAAAGAAGTTGCATTCATAAAAACTGTGTATTCAAAATATGTTTTTGTGAAAGAATGACCCCACAACTGATATATATATCACAGGAAATAATTACATGTAAAATACATTTGGTAAAATTTGCACATTTGTGGTGGCTGAATATCACCAAGTCTGCAGGAAGAAAGAACAATTAGGAGATTATTTGATTGTGTTCGTGTATGCTTTTTAACATCTAATAAACTACAATATTATTTATTTATTTAAGATCTGCTTTGAGATTTAAAAAAGTTATTGTGTGAAAATAAAGATAGAAACAATTCAGAGATTAAAACAATTAGCAAATGTGAAATTCTGTATTGTGTTCCACAGGAAAAGCACAGTGAACTTGAAGAGATAAATTTTTAGTATGACAACTATGACAGCTCTACACATTCACACTCATGCTGTGGAATACAAGATGACTCCCAGCTGGGAAATCGGGGAAGATTTTATCGAGATGGTATTTGAGATCTGTTTTGAAAGATGGATAAGATTTGTCAAGAAGAGAGGAAGGTAAGAGGCACTTGGTCATAGCAACAGCAGGGACAGACAGACCCATAGTGGCATGATCGTGCACAGCAAGGAGAAAAGAAAGGGTCTAGTTTTCTTGACAGTAATTTTCATCCCTGGCAGTAGGATAGCTAGTTAAAGGTAGGGAAGGCTCATTAAAGACCAGTCATGGCAGGTGTGGCAGGCGTGGCAGGTGTGGCTATGGTAAAGCATTGTTTTTTGAAACCCTGGGAAGCCCTTGAAAGCTGATGAGTGAAGTAGTGAGTTGCCCAAGGTCACACAGGTAATATGAGTTAGAGGAGTTGGGCTGGAATTTGGATCGTCTGATCTGAAGTCTAAAGATCTGTCTTACTCTCCCCAACTACAGAAAAGGAGTTGGTCAAGTCATGGGAGAATGCCCATGCCAAATACACCAAACTTAAAAACTGGCAGACTTTTCTGTAACAGTCTAAGTGTTTGGAAGTAGAACTGAAAAACAGGATTGACATTTATAATGACTTTTCCCCTGGTGGGTTCATGGCCTTCTCCAGGGTAGAGAGAATCAGTTACCTACCAATGCAGAGCAGTAGCATGCAGTAGGTTGGCCTCAGGAAGCACAGGGCATTGCAAGGGAAACTGCAGAGGGAATTTAAAATTGACAAGATGCAATTACCAAAGTTGGAATTTGGCCAAGGTCTCAAGTTTTAATATCACCACTCATCCTGGGTCCTTGTAAAGACACTTTGTGGTCAGACACCTTAATTTTACTGTTCCCGTAAAATTCATGGGACAGGATTTCTTAGCCTTTCCCCCCAAACCAGGACTTTTTACTTTGTTTCCTTGGCCACTGTGCTTCCAATATGGCTTTGATTGCTGCTGCTAACACCAAGACACTTTCATTGCCCCTGAAGGCCATTTTATTTATTGGTGCTATGTTTCCAAAAGATGCATTTCCTTCCACCAATATGTTCTGCTGGCCACATAATAGCATAGGCTGACATTTTGCTCACCACTCAGGAGAGCAGCAGATTGTGTAAATTTCACAGCTCTGCATGTCAATTGTGAGGTACCTTGAAAAAAATGTGTGCAGGTTGACCTTACTTTAAAAAAAGAATCGTAGAAAATGCACAATCACAGAAAATATAGCAGGAAGTAGAATATAGGAGAAAGTAGACTTTCAGAAGTCAGAAAGATTTAATTACTATTATGCATAGTTTTACAATGCAAACTAAGGCATAACTAAAATTAAAAATATGTATAGAGAAAATATTGCAGATTGTCTGAAAAGTCATGGACCAAACATCAAATTCCAATAGTTAAAGAGACAAATGTGTGGTCAAATTATTAATAAATAAGTGAATGTAGTTATTCCAAAAACATATGTAACAGTGTTCAGCTTTACTAGTAAGCAAAGAAAAGCAAATGTAGACAATGAGGAACACTTTTACATTTATTATTGAGAACAATGTAAAACTAATTTTGCTAATGAAATGTTGGGATTTCTGGTGCACTGCTACATTTACATGGTGATAAAGTCAATAAACACAACTCGAGAAACAATTTGGCAATTAAAGTCAAGATCTTTAAAATGTTACACTTTTCAAACCAAAAATTTCAATCCTGGAAATATGCCTAAGGAAATAATTCAAACAAAGAGAAAACTGTATACACATATTCATTGTAAAATACAATGGTAATCTGAGGTTATTATTCAGAATATGTAAAGAGCTACTACAACTCAACAACAAAAAAATAATCCACATAAAGAAAGGGCCAAGGACTTGAATATCAACATTTCTCTAAAGAAGACACACAAATGGCCAATAAGCACATAAAATGATGTTCAACATCATTAGGGAAATGCAAATTAAAACCACAATGAGATACCACCTTACAACCATTAGGATAGTTACTATAAAAACAACACCACAAAAACCCTAGAAAATAACTGATGTTGATGAGAATATGAGAAATTGGAACATTTATGTACCATTGGTGAAATGCGAAATGGCACAGCCTCTATGGATAACAGTATGATTCTTCAAAAAAGTTAAAAATATAATCACCATATGATCCAGCAATTTTACTTTTGGATATACACCACCAAAAATTGAAAGTAGGGTCTTGAACAGATATTTGTATACCCATGTTCATAGTGTCATTATTCGTAATAATCAAAGAGGTGGAAGCTACCCAAGTGTTCACTGACTGATGAATGGATAAACAAAACACAGTCTATATACTCAATGGAATATTATTCATCCTTAAAAAGGAAGGACGCTCTGACACATGCTACAATGTAGATGAATTTGAAGACATTATGCTAAGTGTAAAAAACCAGTTACAAAAAGACAAATATTGCATGATTCCACTTACAAGAAGTATCTGGAGTAGTCAAATGCATAGGGACAGAAAGTAGAATTGTTACCAGGCATCAGGGACAAAGAAGAATGGGGAATTAAAATGAAAAAATCAAAACACAACATTTAGGTTGGAATAAAAACAATAAAATAAACTGGAATTTAGACCATGGATTATAGAAAACCATAAGGATACAAAGAAACTGAGAATATTATTTAACACTGTATATTTTAGCATATCTAATTTTTATTTGTTTTTAATATTATTATGCTTATCGAATTTTTTTTATTTTGGATGTATGGTTTTATGAAGTTAGTAATCTTCCTTTGCTCATAATGAGGCAAAAACAACTTCCTATTGGAATGTATTTCCAATTTTGTAATAAACATCAACATAAAAATGTGATTTGATATATATTCTTTGTAATGAATAGTTTTTAGAGGACACCAGTGCTAGCTTTAAGTGTTTATTCATTCACTAAATGTACATTTGCTTTTTCTTCACTAATTTTTGATAATGGTTATATAAAAATTGCAAATAGGTCAGATGGTTCTGATATGTTATTAATGTGCCACAATTTTTCTAACTATAGAAATGAAATATGAGCCCTCATCCCCTTTGTGACAATCAAATACTCTGAGCGTGAATGAAATCCTGTGACACCACTATATATAAGACAATAAAAATTTAAATGAAGAGTTCATTGTGAAGCTGGTGACCAGAGAAAGGGAGAAAAAGAAGACAGAGAGAGAGACAAAAAGGGAGAAAACAGAGCCTAAGTTTCCCAAAAATTTATTCTGTGAACATGTGACCAAGGAACCACAGAAAACGAGAGAGGAAGGGACCCTCCCAGTAGGTTCTGGTGGTTTGCCAGCCTGACCTGTCGTTTGCCCAAGGCTCAGCAAAGTGGATTTCTGACTTTCTAACAAGTGGTAGAATCTTGAATAAGTTCTCTCACATTTCTATTGTTCTGTGTTCACATATGAGAAAATGAAGATGAAAAAATTTCTATCTCTAAAGGCAAGTTACTGTGAGGATTAAAAGGGATGATGCATTTAAATTGCCTAGTGTAGTGTCTGGAGCATTATACGTGAACAGAAAATGGAGTTTCCCATCCCTACCCCTTGACTTAGAATGAATTTCTAACTTGTCTCCTCTTCCTAAGGAACCACAGGTTCTGTAAGAGAACTATGGCTGATGCTAATTCTTATTTTCTCCGAAGTCTAACGCAATTCCTTACATGTGATAGGTACTTGATATACATTTATTGATTAACATTAACATTCAATAAACCCTTTTTTGCTAGATCAGCACTGCAGCAGGAGATACTTGGTTTTAAAATTCTCCTGATTTATTGTGACAAGTCCAAGGCAAAAAGTGGAGAGTAGCTAGGGAGTTAGCTCCTATGTTACTATTTAAGAAAAGGGAAAGGTCCTTCCTGGATTGTTGCAATAATTATGATTCTTTATATTTTGTCACTTCAATATGCTTTAGAAAGTATTAGATCAAACTATAACTTGATCTTCAGAACAATCATGCGGAAAGCTAAGAGTCAGTGATTATTACCCCATTTTAACACATGGCTCAAACTGGGTGATGTGATTTGCAAATATATCGTAAATGTTAGCAAAGGGACTTGAACACCTGTCTGTCACATTCTGTTCTCTTCATGATGTCGGTTTGGTTTAAGCCTGTGACAGGATGAGACCTCACACAACCTTGCAGAGTCGACTTTACTACTTGCCTACATGGATGTAACAGAGCGAGTCAATTTCTTCATTACTAGGTTTCAGAGTGTTTAGCTACGAGTCGACACCTAGTGTTGCAATGAGGTTTAATGACACAAGTTGACTTCCCTTTGAGAAAGACACAAAAATACAATTTTTTTAAAGTTATTGTAATGATCATTATTCTTTCATATGGATTACTCTACCAATGCTTTTCACACTCTGTTCATATTAAATAATCATCACTTTTGAAGTTCTTCACTTTTGAAAATCTCCAACTAGAGCTGAGGTTTTGAAAAGAACCTCAGTGTAAAATGAGTGAGTGAAACTGTCTAATCGACAAACTAATTAAATGAAGTTGGCATCTCAAGAGGGAGTCTGCCAGCATCCTTCCCAGGCGTCATTGATGGCAGCTGCCTGACATAAGCATGAATGCCATGCTATCTGGTTTCATCAAGCCATCCCTGATGATGTGACAAGATGGTATCTTGATATCTAGGGAGCCCTGATATATCAGGCAGCATTAAATCATGTGGTTGTCTTTTTCATCCCAATGGCATAGGGTATAAGCAGCAAAAATTGGAACAATTTTTGACAATGCTGGAATACAAAAATGATGCACTATAATAGATGGGCCCTTAATATTGGCCTTGCATCCCATCTCGTGTCTGCAGCCAATCAATCATTGTTTACCATGCACCTACTATGAATCAGACCCATTCTCTGCCCTCAAAAAATTTTTGGGATCTCAGAGTGGGAAAGAGTACACAAATAGATATCACAGAAGGACCATGGGATGAGAGTTTCAGACAAAGTGCAAAGGAGTTCAGAGAAGTAAAAAAATAGAAATAGCTCCAACTTTTTCCATCTGAAAATTGTCTCCTCTATGTGCAGTCCTTGGTTTTAAAGAATTCTGGTAAGACCAACATCCCACATTCTCATGTTGTATCCTATATTAGTTCTTCCTGAATTAATCACCATCAAAAAAAGGAGGTCTCTTTTTTGCTTTTCCTATTCCTTCTCTTGGTTTTAGGGAAAAAGGGATTAGTTCTGTCTAATAGGTGGTTTTAAATATTGTTTTATTTTCTACTAATGGAAGTCATGACATCTGTATAGTTAGTATTTCAAAGGAGGTAGAAAAGGGGGATTTGCCCAATTGTCTGGACTCAAGCTGGTGACTTCTGATTCAGGAACATCTCTTACAAAGGACAATGGAAGAAAGACAACGTCGGACAGCAATGTGCGGCCCATTACTGAGAATTTTAAACGTCAGACTGCAAGTGACATGCTCTTAAATATGAATTTCACCATGATGGAAGAACAAATGTTCTGAAGAGATTAGCTGGATAAAATGACTATTATAAACTCACCATTTATGTATGTCAGGACAAATGGAGCAGCATAAGAGTATTTTTTTTCTGAATTTCTTTGAGGTATGACAGAGAAATTAATTTGAGACTAGAGAATAGGCAGGGAGCATTATAAATTTGGAATTTGACAAATAAAGCATGCTTGTACAATACACCAAGTCTGAAATAAAAAATGAACTTATTAGAAAACCTCAAATCCTTGTGAAGAATCTCTTAAAAAATTTTTTCCAGTCAGGCCTTTGTCTGTTTTTTGTTGTTGTTATTCTTATGTTTATTGTGTTTCCAAAATCTTGAGCCATGATCAAATCAATGTTATCATCATCATGGCAAAAAAATATTAAAAATGGGTGTAAATCTTTTCTGAGTTATGTATATGAACTACCACATAAACAGTTTAAGCTTTGCTTTAAGGTTTAAGCTACAGGGGGATAACTTTAAGGAACCTACTAAAATTAAACAATATAATTTATATACACGTATTTACATATGTATGATATGTATATAGGGCAACTATAAATTTATGGTACTGATTTTTCACATGCATACATACATGAGTGCACACACACACACATCCCACACACGCCAGGCAGTGCTCTTACTATATATATGCATGTGTTCATACAAACACATATGTACAGTACTTCATATAGCACTTTGTCCATCTGTTTAAGAAGCTTCCAAATACACCCTTCAGTTATAGTTAAATGTGAGCATGTGTTTCCCATTTTGGATCAGGTAAATCCATCACTATTTCTTTCCTGCATGTGGTATACAATACTTGAACATAGTAGGACTTGTAAATATTGTTTGCACTGAATGGGATTGAATGGTGAACACTACAAATACTGAATTAAATCAATACAATATTGATATAATGTATAACAGACACAGTGAGACTTGCTTTAAACCTGTAATTAAAATAGTTCAAGACCTAGAGTTTGGAAGTATCACAGTGTCATAAAAATGGCTTCTATCTAGACATGGAAGTCACAGAACCTGGGTATGAATTTCATCCCTGTTGTGTGACTCAGGGTGATTTATTTATCATCTCAGAACAGTACATACTTTACTGAAGTATGAAACGTCAAATTAAATAACACATACAGGCAATGTGTATGTGATGAGTACTTGATAAATGTTTCTTTCTCCTTTTCTGTTCTGCCCAAATTTCAGCTGTTTAATATTTGGAAATAATAACTTTGTCTTTTGTGGATTTTAAATATGCACTCCTTCTCCCACCTCAAAGAATATTTAGTAAATTCTTAAAAATATTAAATCTTTGGATTAGTTGTTATACTATCATTATTTTATTCAGCACAAATATATTTCCCAGTGTAATAAGTAACTGAGAATATCCACTTACATGCAAGTATGTTAATACTGATGGTGACCTGGTAGAACAATAATGATAAGGTCAGAACGGCAGTTAGGAGACTGAGATCTAGACTTTAGGCCTATGTGACCATTGACAAAGCATTCTCCATACTCTGGTCACAATTCCTCTATCTTTAAAATGAAGGAGTGATACTATATGTAAAGGTTAGCCTAAGAGTTTTGTGATTCTGCACACAGAAAAAGATTCCTGTTTTCTCGAATTTATGCAGAACACAGAGATAGAAGGGGAAAAGACAAGTTATTTGGCCTAGTGGAAGAATGGATTTATTTTTCTGAATTTCTTCTGTCTCATAAGTGTTCAAGTAAATGCCCCTTTTTTCAGACAATTGTGCCACAGCTAAAAACCTTAACCTGATAATGCTTGCTTTGTAATTTGATTATTGTCTCAAACAACGGCCGTTAGCTATAGTCTCACATTCTCTCTTGGTGTAGCCCATCCACCTTAACCACTTGGTGAGAGCATCACATGTGTCCACTGGCTTGGTGTTGCAAGCACTACACAAAATAAGATTATGGTCCTGGTTGTCAAGCTGCTCACAGCCTAGTGAGAGACAGAGAGATAGGACAACTGGGAAAGAATGAAATAAATTCTATAATTAAGGCATGATAAGGTGGAGAATTTGAGGGCATAATGATTAATTCTGATTAAGTGAAGCAATGCTTAGTAATTTAAAGTAAATGAATTGTAAATTTCTACATACCTTTCTCAAGATGACTGTCTCCCTGAAATTAAGCAAATTCACTGAGAATGAAGCATGTTTAGGCCTACAATATTGCCAGTGGATGGTTTTATGCCAAAGTGCTGGATCCCACTTGCCTTGATGAGAGAACAGTCAGATTCTGACCCAAACTGCCCTATCCATTAATCCTGCTTCCAATTCATTCATTCATTTAAGAAATATTTATGAAGAAACTCTTCTGTGTCAGGTACATATCAGTGAGCTAGGGATATAAATTGAACTGACAATGGTTCACCACTGTTCCTTGAGAAAATGGCTGATTCTAGGACTGGAGCAGGAAATATGAGAGATGAAACTGAAGCATCTTATAATGTCAGAAAGTAAGAAAGTACTAAAAAATAAAGTGAATATGTCAAATGGGCACAGGAGCAACTGGAAGAGCTCCCAATGAACAGAACTAGACTACAAACCAGATAAAGTAGCACTGGATTATAACCCAACATATAATTATACGTACAATATATAATATAACCCAGTGTAAACCCTTGTGTTTATACTAATAAAAATAAATGATTGAATAAATTAGTAAGTTGATGAGAAGAGACAAATCTCCCATGCAGAAGAATTCCCAGTTATTTGCATAGTCATTCTACTCTCAGGAAGAGTTGGAGCATAACTCCCCACTTCTAAGTGTAGACTCTGCATAGTGACTTCCTTCCAAACACTACAATATGGCAAGTGGAGGGAAGGCAACAATGCAGTGGAGACATCTGTGAAACACTACATCAACCAGGTGATCAAGGTCAACATCATCGGTCATAGATCATGCTAATAGTGCATACTATTGACATGATGTGATGAAGATGGCACTTTACCTCTGTGACCTCCTTCTCCAAAACCAGTTACATCAGTCTGACCATTTTTAAAAGCTAGAAAATTTCCAGTGGAGTGGCATCCTACAATATATCTGATTGGTCCTTTTTAAAACTGTCAAGATCATCAGAAGTAAGGAGTCTGAGAAACTGTCCTAGCCAAAAGAAGCCTAAGGACATATGACTGTATAACTTAATGTAATATAGTGTCCTAGACAGTATCTTGAATTAGAAAAAAACACATAAAAGATAAACTAATGAAACCTGAATGAACTATTGACTTTAGTTAATAATAATGTTTCAATATGGGTTCATTAATTGTGACAAATGTATACTAAAGAAAGATGTGACTAATAAGAGAAAACGGTACCAGACATATGAGAGCTCTTTCTGCTCTCTTCTCAATTTTTCTGAAAATACAAAGTCCTTCTAAAATTTAGTCTTCTAAGAATAAAAAAAATTTCCCCACTTAGTGGGGATTAATAGTGTACGTAAAATCAATTGTAAAATTATGTCATAGGTGAAATAAATACAATGAAAAGAACAAAATAGAGAAAAAGTAGATAGTGCTGGAGGTAGTATAATTTTATCTAGAAAAGTTAGGGAAGGTCTAACTGAGAAAAGTAGAATTTGAGCAGACTTAAAAGATGAGGTAGTAAATCACATAGCTAAGTGGAGAAAGAGATTCCAAAAAGATAGAATAGCAAGTGCAAAGGCCCTGAGGTAGGAGCAAACTCGTCATGTTTGAGGAATAGCAAGGATACCAGTGTGGTTATAATAGTGTGAAAAGTGAAGTAAGATATACAGAAGTTGGCCAGACCATGTAGGGTCTTTTAACCATATCATAAGGTATTTATCTCTTACTCAAAGGGATGTGTGAAGCTTCTGTTGGATTTTAAAGAAGATTAGCATGATCAGATCTATTTTTTAATGGGATCTCTCTGAGTGTTGTGCAGATCATAGACTATTGGAGGAAAGACAGAAGCAGGTGAGGCTATCACCAGTAATCAGGTGAGCATGGTGCTTCTGCTAGGGATTTAGAGGTAGAGTTGGTGAGAAGTGGTAGATTCTGGATGTTTTTAACACAGAGCAAACAGATCGCTGAGTGTGAGAAAAAGAACAAGGATGAATGGCCATTAACTAAATCTGGGTAGATTTTAAAAGGAGCAGGTTTGTGGTAGAAGGCCAGTTCATTGCCAAGTTTCTTTTATTCTACCACCTAAACATATTTCAGATTTGCCTTTTTGCTATTTCCAGGGCCACCCTTCTTATGAACTATCATTCTTTCCCCTGGACCTTTGCCACAGCCTGCTACCTGGACTCTGCTTCATTCTTGTCCTCCTATTACCAGTTTCCTCCTGAAAATGAATACGATCTTTTAAGTATGTAAGTGAATAAAGTCACTTTATGTCACCGCATAAAGCCCTCCAGCTGATTCCATTCATTCGCTGTAGCTAAAATCCAAATAAATCCCTGTCCCTGTAACTTAAACCTCATCATCTTACTGCCTGAACGCCAGTTACATCGTTTCTTTCTCAGTGCGCCGGGCAAGCTCCGCCCTTCTTTGCCCCATCCTCCGCTTTCACTCCCCTACCACCCTGCCTATCCAAGGGCATTGGCAGCTGTGGTTCCTTCTGCTTGGAAGACACTTCACATTCTTGGGCTTTATGCCTGGCCTCAGAAAGCCCTCCTCTTTGTTCTCTGCTTAAAACAAACTCCTCCCTCCTCGTTACTCTGTCTCCGTTTGTTTCTTATCACACGTGCGTCAGTTTGGTCCCTTTGTCTCTCTTGCCTCTCCTCTACAAGCTCTACGAAGTCAGGGGCCAAATCTGTTTAGGTCAATAATTTATTACAAATGCCTAGTATAGAGCCAAAACTATATTAGGAGCACAATAAATACCGGGTGAATTAATGTATTTTGATTTTTTCCTGTTATTATATTGTATTATCTTATTAATACGTTCTTTGGCATAATCCTGGTCTTATTTTTTACCCTCTCATTCTGGATACCAAACTACAGAGTTCATAGAGAAACACTGGTGAATGCTTAACCTGCACAAGCTTCCTAGCAGCTACTCTCACTGATAGAATCTCATCGAGTGGGCCTCTATTCTGCTCAAGCGGAGTAAAAATAGGCACTGCTTAGCAACCAGCATTTTGTTCTGAGCTGTCTCCTCCTAGGACAGAGGGATGCTAGAGCTAAAATGGTAAGGGGATTTAGGAGCTGGTAAGTATATGAGCCAATTTGGGAAAAGTGCTTTTGAGTGTTTTGGCTCCAAACAGTTGCTCCAGAAAGAACGTGAACATAACGTGTTAACGATGAAAGGACTCCTTTTTACAGGAATCCTTTGTATGTCCTACATCAGGGAGTACACTCAGGTCAGACTACAAAAGGTTCTTCACATAAACCAAAATAGACTCATTGTACAAAAATCTTCCCTACTCTTCCTGTTTAACTTGATTCATTTCTCTTACTACCACACTTACCAACCATAGAAATGAAGTTAAAACTCAATTAAAAACTAGTTTTGTTTGTTATGGGTCTTTGGTTTTGGTTTTTATTTTTAATTCTAACTAGGCAGCTGGTATATCCACGTCTCAATTTTTTTTTCTGCTGTTCCGTCTTTATACAAACTTTGGGTGTGCTTTTGCTATCTGAGACTCATTTTCCTCAACTGTCAAGGGAGGTGATTCAGGGAATTCCAAAACCTCTTTTAGACCTAAAAGTAAGTGATGAAATTCCTTTTTTTTTTTTTTTTGTCAACTATCTAGCTTCCAGAAGCAGATATTGGCATGCAATTTATTAAAAATATAATGATTTCAAGAGACATAGAATAAAATAGATTTATATTTCAGAACCATGCACTCCCACTTAACATCTCATTTAATTCTCCCAACAACTTTGAGAAAGTTCGTATGTATATTTTACAGACAAGAAAATGAAAGCTCAGGAAAGCAAAACACATAGCATCAAATCACAAAGGTGTTAAGTAATATTTGTAAGCAACGTAAGTATGGTAATACTGATTGTCTGATCCTTAAGTATAGAGAACTTTCCCCCATATCACAGCTGAGTCACCGAAAAATTATTAAAGTAAGGTAATTATGTGCTCATCACCCTGCTACTCTCTGGGGCTGTTGTAACAAAGTGGCACAAACTTGGTGGCTGAAAACACCAGTGTATCCTCTCACGGATGTGGAGTCTGGAAGTACCAAATCAAGAAGCCAGCAGAGCCATGGTCCACCTGCAGGCTCAAGGAGAGAGCTCTCCCTCACCCCTCCCCTATCTCTTGTGGTCGGCAGCCAGTCCCTGATGCTCCTTTGTTTTCGGGCCCATCCCTCCAGCCTCTACCTCAGATCATCACATGGCCTTCCTCCTCCTGTGTGTGCCTGTGTCTTCACAAGGACAAGAAAAAAAAAATGTCTTATCTTTCTGTCCAAATGCATCCTTCAATGCTTACTCAACCATGGGTATTCCTATAATCATTTCTTCTTGAAGGTGAGCTTCCAAGCTTTCTCAGTAGAGGGCAGGAGAGGGACATCACAGAAAGAAGATGCTCCCTCCTCAGACTGGGTGTGCAATGGTAGGTGTGAGAGCATCTGGTGGAGCCTGCCCCAGCCAAAGGCCCAGAACACCATCTCTCCAGGATCTTGCAGCCTCCTGTCTGGGCATTCTAGGTGAGCCCTAATTGCCTGGATTGCAGAGGATCACACACCCAGCAGAGGTTTCCTCTGCAAGCCTCTCCCAACCCCCAGCATGGCCCACCTGCTCTGAAGCCCTTCTGCTCTGTGGATGCCACGCCTTCCACTGCACTCCTACACCCCAGGTTACTGATGCTGTGCAGCTCACTCGCGATCAGAGGATTACCTATTGTTTGTCCTGGAACTGCAGACCTGTTCCAGGCATCTCTACTATCCTGTGGATGAACACCACCTTCTTCAATCAGGTCTGAACCTCTTTCAAGTTTGTTCTTTCTTGGGCATTCCATCCACCCCAGGGTACCATAGAGTGTTTTGATATATTTTACAGTTACCCTTTTATCATGGTTAATAATTCTTTATATTCAACTATCCATATTTAAGCAATTTCTATGTATCTCCTGACTAGGCCCAGACTGCTACCTCAATGGAATTAAATTTATGATACATTTCAATAGAGTATCATATTTATTAGAAGGAAGGTGAAGGTCCTTACCATTACAAAAATAACATTTCAGGCAAAATCATATTTTGGAGAAGCTAACTTTCCATAAACACTGATCTCAGGCTTATCCTAATTGTCTTAGTGGAGCAAGGAGGGAAGATTGTCAAAGACAGGTCTAGCAATCAACCCTAAGGAAGGTCTGAGGTAAAATTTGGGTTGAAAATGTATGTTCAGTTTTGGTTCCAAATATTTGTGCCTTCTGCCCCTATTTATTTATTTATTTATTTATTTATTTTTATTTTTTATTTTTGAGAGGGCATCTCTCATATTCATAGATCAAACGGTTGTCGACAACAACAAAATTCTATATAGGGGGGTCAATGCTCAATGCACAATCATTAATCCATCTCAAGCCCAATTCTCGTCAGTCTCCAATCTTCTGAAGCATAACGAACAAGTTCTTACATGGTGCACGAATTCTTACATAGTGAATAAATTCTTACATGGTGAACAGTACAAGGGCATTCATCACAGAAACTTTCAGTTTTGATCACGCATTATGAACTATAAACAATCAGGTCAAATATGAATATTCGTTTGATTTTTATACTTGATTTATATGTTGATCCCACATTTCTCCCTTTATTATTATTATTATTATTTTTAATAAAATGCTGAAGTGGTAGGTAGATGCAAGATAAAGGTAGAAAACATAGTTTAGTGATGTAAGAGGGCAAATGTAGATGATCAGGTGTGTGCCTATGGACTAAGTATTAATCCAAGCTAGACAAGGGCAGCAAAACATCCACGGATGCAGAAGATTTCTCTCAAAGCAGGGGGGGTGAGGTTCTGAGCCTCACCTCTGTTGATCCCCAATTTCTCAGCTGATGGCCCCCCTGCGACTGTGCCTGTCTTAGGTTGTTCCTCCCTTGAGGAATCTTACCAGTCTCTGGCTAACCAGTCATCTTCCGGCTTCTGCCCCTATTTCTAACAGCGTGAAACCATTTTAGAATTAAAAGAGAAAAGCAGGAAATATCAGAACAATTGAGAATGAAGTTGACCTCTCATGATCCTTAGGAAGTTTTTATCTGTACAGTTCTGTCCTTTAGAAATTTGTAGGGTATCCATCTCAACTAGGAGGGAAGATTAGTGGAATGACACAGGAACCCATCTTTTGTCTAATTAGGTTTAATGTTTCTGCTTCTGGATAAAAACAAAGGAGGAAGATTCGCTGAATTTTCTAATTAGATGCTGGGAAGAATAACAAATGTATAGATACAGAATAAGGAACCACAAAGATCTTCACGGATATAAAACTAAACACTCCATAATTTAAGAAAGCTAAATGAAAGTAGAATCTTCAGTAGATTTATATTTAAAGACAACTTCCTAAATTTTTACAACTCTCCCTAAAAGAGAAAGTTTACTATTTTCTCAGTAAGAAATTACGTGTCTTGCTCGACCCTGATGATTTCTCTTGATGAAAGTGGAACCCCTGGTGAATTTTCAGATAGATTCATAAATATGAAGAATTCACTCTCTTGATCTTGTTTTCTTGTAACAGTGCCTAAAGATCAGACATAGGCTGTGCCTACACAAAACCATAAATCTAGTCAATTCAGATTAAAAAGAAAAGCATGTCAAATGAGTGAGAAATAAATCAAGGAGATACCAGCTACAAAACAACTACTTGCATGACTTAATTTTTCAGTTTCATGTCCATATGAGTATCTTATGCAGTGTACAGAACCACAGACAATTTGGGGTGGATTTATGGAAGCTATAAGCACACATTATCAGCCCATAACCTTACATGAGCTGTCATATATAGGTGCCTTAGAGAAAGTCACCTTTAAGGATTTACAGTAATCAAGAGTAGCAGAATAATAAAAGTAGCTAATAATTATGAGAACACCCCATTTTCTAGGTATTGTGGTAAGCATCTTAGTTGTCTTAGAGACTAAGTGACTTGCTAAATTCACACAGCTGGGAAATTAGAGACGTTGGATTTGAACCCTGCTGTGTAAGGCTCCAAAGCTACTTTTCTGCACTGCCAGGGCTGAAAGGATCCTGGAGGTCAATTAGTTCATACTTTGTTTGTGGGAGAAAGAGTCCTGAGAAGGAAAATGGTGTGTATAATGTGGCCTCACAGAATCATAACTCACCCCATTTCTCCTGACTCCTTGTTAGTTATGTCTTCCATCACAAAGAGCTCATAGGGGGTATTAGATTCTCCCTGGTGCTGCAGATTATATGTTTATGAATCTACTTGTCCAGAGGGTAAGTTACAGCAAAGACAAGGGCACAGGAAAGAGACACAATAGTTGAATGGATTTAAATCAGAGTGTATAATGTGTGAATTAGAGTTTGTAATGTTCAGATATGGATAGTTAATTCGATACATATTTTTGATGCTTATAATGGGACAGTTACTGTCCAAGGTGCTATAAGAGAGCAATAAATCTATCAGATATAAATCTTCTCTTCCAAAGAATTATAGTACAGAGTAGAAAGTATAAGTCTATAAGCTAATTTATAAAACTAATTAAATACTAATACAAATATATTTTATTTATTTGTTACCTTTATTTATAAACTAATTTAGCACAAGACAGTCCTGTTTCTGTCCACAAGAGATTTTTTGGAAGAGTATTGGCTTTGTCACTTAACCAACTTCTTCACTATATTCTAAGTTCCATAGTATAGTGTTTAAGACTTCAGTCTTTGGGTTGCACTGCCCCTGAGTTTGAATCCCAGATATTAACCTAAGTGGGAGGGAAGAAAAGGGGGGATGGATGGAGAAAGAGAGGGATGCCAAGTGATATGAGATACAGAGGAGATGTCAATTAATTTCATTTCATAAAGTAGTTCTTGTTGTCTCCAGGAAAGTCATGGAAGGTACCTGAGCTTAGTTTGAAAGCTTCATGGAGTTTCAATATATGGAGTAGGATGATCTATTCAACTTGCTATTTTTTCTTATTCTAGAGTTAAAATACATTTATAAAAATAAAAAGCCAATTTAAAATACATCTTTTTTCACCATTTTAGTTCGATAGGTAAGACTTTGTGTCCTGAGTCTAGGACAGAGGTCACCAACTTGCAGCCTGTGGGCTGAATTTAGCCACAGATATCTTTTAACTGGTCCATGAAGGTTTTTAGACATTTAAAGTTACTTGCCTACCTTTAAAAATCAATATATTTTACATAAAAATTACATTTTCAGGCAAAGTAGGAAAAGCTACACATGATTAAGGTCCAGAAACTATTTTCCAAGTTTTCTGGGTTCCATAAGCCTTCTGGATTCCTGCATGATCTTGAGGGAGGGAGGAGAGACCCCTCTGTCCCTCTACACACAGTGACTGAGAGAAAATATTCAGCCAATGCTTCTGGGTAAAGGTGAATCCAGATATGACTTAGGATAATAAAGACATATGAAGTTTAAGGCATATGAACAAAAAAATTTTTCTTTTCACAAATATAAATGGAAGTGTTGGAAACATTCTAGGTTGAGAGAAAAGGTAGCAACTCTAAGTGTGTTCAAGGAAGGTGAATAGGTGAAGGAATAATTACGTGGGTGGGATTAAGTGATAGTAAAGGGAGGAATAAAGTGACAAATGTGGAAGTGTAGGTATGTCGTGGTTACATCATAGGAGTTCTTAGAATGCCAAAGTAAGGTATGTCTATTAAGCTCTTTTCCCCTCCCTATACTTTTTTTGAGAAAAAAATTCAAACACTTCTTAAACACATATAACAGCCTAAACAAAAATTAAAACTAATGAAAAATAGTCAATCATAACTCCATTCAATGAGACTAGCTTCCTTTTTCCCCATTTTCCCCCTTATTTTGTGTATCACTTATCATAGTCCCTTAGTAGTAAGAGGAATACAATGTGGATAAGTAATTTGGTCCTAAAATTACCTCCTAGTTCAAATAGTGTTTTAGCACTTGACTTTACCAGGTGCTTCCATACATGTTATTATGCAAATCCCTCAACAACTCCAGAGGTAGATGAAATGATATTTTCTACCAGATGGAGTTAAATTCCATGAATTGTGCCTCCAGGTCTATATTCCTGACAATATTTCCCAGTCATTGCTGTGGTTCATTTGGTCTTGGTGGTCTGGACTCTATGGACACAAAAAGGGTATACTCCACACTATAGGGCTAATGAGGACACGCTGACCTAGAAGCAGGTGTGTTAATCAAGGTGATGCAAGGGTTGAACAGAGGAGTGAGGCTGGGGAGTGACCAGCCTGCTAGCCCATGCCCTGTGTTTTAGGAGAGGAAAATAGAACACTAGTGACAGATACTCAGGAGTCCCAGCAGGCAGTCAGAGAGGTCACTCTGTGGTGGATGCCAGGTTACTAAGCAGAACTCTAGTTTATATATGAAGAGTCAGAAAAGAGTCTGTTTACACAGCCTACTATTAGGAAGACAGGTATTCAGGAATTGTAACCAAGATTCCTGGAAAACGCTAGATTCACAGTGCTATAAATGGCAATATTTCTGAAACTTTCAGGAGCATTTCAAACACCTGAAGATCTTTTCATAAATGCAGATTCTGATTGGGTAGGTCTGGGGTAGGACATGAGATCCTGTATCTCTAACAAGCTCTCAGGTATTGCAGAGGCTCATAGACCTCTGCTGAGCAGCAAAGTTCTAAAGCAAACCAGGAAGTCAGGTGCCAGGGACCCTAGAGCTGCCTTAGCTAAGAATCCATCCTGAAAACTCTAAGTCTGAACTGGCAGGTGGGAATCACTCAGCCTCTGCTATGCTATGGCATTTTCTGTATCTCCAGCCCTGTATCTCCAGCTATGGATGATTAATGTTTATGGGCTCCATAATCTCTCTGGATGTCTGCATGATCTTGATGGTGGGAGGAGATCCCACTGCCCTCCAGAAACAGTGAAAGAGCTCAACACAAGCCTATTCTTGTCTAACCTCCCAGGCATTACTTGATGAGAGTTGTGATGGAGAAGGCTGCCAATTCAGCAAGAACGCCAAGACTCCCAGGCCCTACAAGGCCTTTTTGTAGTAATCATTTGATATATAAATACTTTTTAAAGATGCTTTCAAAGCTTTGCAGAAAAATCAGAGTCAGTCATTTTAGACCCTGCCCTAGGTCATTGGGAAATGGTAAGTACTAGACTTTTATTGTTTTAAAATTGGCAGCAAATTTGGGAGCATAGCTCAGCTTCTGTAGTTTGCCCAAGAGAACTGAAAATAGGATTTACTGGCAGAGAACGTCATCTGCTGTGTTTGAGATTAAAACAAAAGCCAGATGGGCCCCAAAGACAGAAGAGGTGGGGCAGATGGGAAATGCCCACCATGGGCTATATAAATACAGGATGAAAAAATTTGTTTGCATTTTACCCTTTTGAACCAAAAGAATGGTAGGTAAGTATTCACCTTGAAATAAGGTGGGCAGCTGTCTAATGTCAAAGATAAAGCTGGATACTAGTTAAAGTGGTAAGGACAGATTTTAATTAGCAATATACTATTGCAATAGGGAAAAATGTCCAGTGTGAACTGAATTCAACTTTGGTTTGTACAGATGTGATTGGGCATTTAAAAACAGAATGAAAAAATAAGGACAGGAGTGAGCAGAGGCTCAGTGAAGCAGAGAAGTGAAAAATTACAAAAGTGGGAAGGCAGGGGTTAGTCCATGTGAAATCCATCTGCATTTGTAAACTGGCCCTTATCAGAGTTAGACTTCTGGTCTCCCTCAGAAGCTGGCAGACAGGGGCCCTATTTCAGGTAATGGCAGATACAGCCTTAAGCTGTTAGAATCTTTGTTAGTGTTTTGCTCAAGTCTTTGGAGGTCCAACTTGAAGCTTAGTCAGGAGGAGGGCTTAGCAGAGCCTGGCTAAAGTTTGGTCAGGAGAACATAACAGTGAAGGCATGAGGAAATTCCTAACTGGCTCCACTTTCTGAAATTCTGAAGCCTAAAAACTATGCCCATAAATTCAGCCCTTTGATATGATACAGTCAGAACACTAAAGACATCAGAAAAAAGAATTATCAGGTATATTAATAATAGGAAAGTAAATCCATAGATGATTAGTGCTAGAGGGACTTAAAGAGTTCATTCAGACAGCCCCAGCCTCACCATCCTTATCTCTGGGCCATTCCATAAATGTGGACAAAGTGATTCCAGAAAGGCAAGTGTCTTGCCCAACATCAGTGCTAACTAGGAAGAGAGCAGATACATGTCAGACACATGTTCCAGGCAAGCAGACACAGAAGGTGCTGAAGAAATGTGGGGGACTTGATTTCACAAATACTGCAACTCTCCCCTCCAAATGGAGTCTGCCATGCCTTCCCAGCTCTGCCCACCCCCACATCTGTGCCTGCAGCCTCCGTATCTTCAGGTGTAGTGGGAGGCAGTGAATCCTGATGCCATCTGTGCTGCCAGGATGCCCTGGTATTTTCACCCTCCACCCCCATGTCTCCTCTCCACCCCTGTATTTTTCCTTAAGGAAAATCTGCACTAGAGGCAAAGAACTGTTTGATCTCATCTCTCTCCCCCTTACCACCTCCTCTATACACATAAACACACATTTCTCCCTTGAGTCAGTTTGTCAAACCTTTTGTTATTTACCCTTTAGCGACACAAATAAGTCTGGTGTTGCCAGCACCATCCACACTGCAGTATTATTTATATAGCAGCAATCGCTTCCTGCATCTGTGATTATAACCCAGGGGAAAGAACCAGAGCACCGGCTGGTCTTTCAAGTGTTTCCTTTTTGCTTAAGTCATTAATGGTCCAACATTCCGTGCTGGTTTCTGCCATGGCTTTTAGCCGCTAAACTAATGTTACATTAAAGTGATAAATGATGCTGTAAAAATGAGGAACCCCAGCTGAGAGATTAATGTAAGGTGCCCTTTAAAAAGGATTTAGATTGTGGATTTTGAATGTATTTGTTATGAGATGCCTTGGACATTTTGGTAATACACCAGCTTTAAACCCTTGCATTCTGATGTTGTCTGTTTAAACAATGTCAGATCAACTCTCGCTTCATAGACATCAGAGATAAATCTTCTCATTAAATAAAGCCCTTTTGGTCCTATCCAGATAGAAACCCATGGTAGGCAAATTATTAGTCGGCTAGTCTGAACTCATTAGCATTCATTCGGTCCACTGCCTTTCTCATCCTGACCTCTTCCTTTCTCTTTCCATTCACAAAGGCCATCCTGCTTCTTTGCACTAAATACATGAAGCCCTGCTCTGACATCCCACTACACAAAGGTGGTTTGACCAGGATAAAAATCTTCATTGCTAAAAACTCTGCTATTGAGGCTTCTTCTAAAACAGGCTGTGTATGTTATCATTAAGTTGTTCCAGGCCACTTAGGGGCTAATATTAAGAAAATACTCAAGTATTTTCCCAGTTTTATTATAGGTGGACTTCTCTATTTTACTTTTTACATTTGTGAGAAGCTCCTAAACTAAAACTCTTTCTTAATCAGTCCTCCCAAGTACCAGCTCTTAAGTCATTGCATTGTAAGATATATTTGCTAATACTTTCTATAAAGACAATTGCATTCTGAGGAAAATAAAATCACTGATTTGAAAAGAGACATGCACTTTTATGTTTATCGCCATATTATTTACAATAGGCAGAACATGGAAGCAACCCAAGTGTCCATCAGTAGATGAGTAGATAAAGATGTGATACACACACACACAATGGAATTTTATTGAACCATAAAAAAGAAAGAAATCTTGCCATTTGCAGCAATATGGATGAACCTAAGAGGGTATTATGCTAAGTGAAATAAGCAAGGCAGAGGACAAAGACCATATGGTTTCACTTAGATGTGGAACCTAAAACAAAAACAAAAACAACAACAAAAAAGAACAGAACAGAAATAGAGTCATAGACACAGTAAAAAGACTGGTAGTAACCATAGTGGAAGCGCTGGGAAGTGAAATGGATCAAGGGAATAAGGAGGCACAAAATGTTAATTATAATGTAAATTAGTCATGGTGATGAAAGGATAGCATAGAGAATATAGTCGTTAATAACATATCTTTCTATGTTAACAAATAGTAACTACACTTATTGGGGGTGAGCATTTAATAATGTAGATAACTGTTGAATCACTATGCTGTACACCTGAGACCAATATAATATTGTATATTAACTATGCTTCAATAAAACATATTTTAAAAAGATAATTATATTTCCATTAACTAGAATACTGATACTAAATTATTTCTTAGTGTCATCTTTAGTGACTAACTCTTTTTCTCTTATGCCTTTAATCATAGATCACTATCCTATTTTCTTTTACTAACACTCAAAATACTATAAGGGATGACGTAGATATAAGAGCATCATAGCAACCAAAAGAAGCTGTTATTATTCTGCAGTGCTATCAACTTGGTTTTGCAGGGAGTAATGTTCTTTAAAAAAAAAAAGAAAAGGTGTACTTTCTTTTCAAGTTAAGGCACTTAGAAGTCTGTGCATATGGTCTATTTCATGAAACTTTCAAAAGCATATCTGAGGCCAGTTACTCAACTTCTTATTTTGCAACACAGACAAGTGTAGACTGGTGGGGAAAAAAGTGGGAAACTCAGGGAACTGTACTACTAACTCAAACCAAAAACGCACTGGGGGATTCCTCTGTGTCTTCTATTTTGAATATCCTTCTATCATGAATATCCTAATCGAAGAGCTGACGTCTTCTCAAACTGATCAAGTTTCCTTATTTCTCTAGTTCCTTTCTTCTCTTTTGGATTAGGATTGATTCACAACCTGAAAGGCTATGTGTGTTTGGGCACATGCAGATACACAGGAAAACTGCTTGGGTTCTTAAAAATTGAAGCCCAAAAGTAAATCATAGTGATAATTCACAGATCACCTTCTGTCAATGGCTAGTCACTGCAATCAGTTTCCTGTATTAAACAGCCCAACTTGAAAACCCATTTAAGAAGTAGGAATAGAGCAGAAATACTGGAATCTGAGCTTTGCTCTTTGTGGACAGCCATTTTCCACTTCCCATTACTCATTAATCACCAAAATCATGCTATAGTTTACTATTATCTAAGACCAAAAAGGTCTCTACTCTAAGTAAAGCTTTATTACACAAATACTTGTGCTTAGTTTTTACCTTTCCTATTTCTTAAAATATTTTCATTACTTCCATGTTCTCCTCCTTTTCCATTACCTCCCTTAAAAGGCTTCTAAGAGCCCCTCCATTATGTAACTGATTTCTCAGAATTAGCATGTAGGCCTTTATACTATCAGATGTTCATTCTGGCGAAACCTATTGTCTTCCAGGAGTTTCTTAGTGTAACTGCTGAGCTAGTTTTGATTAAGTCACTAGATCCAGGAGTCAGATGTATCAAACCTCACAGCCATCTATAACTATGCTGAATTCCCATGGAATAGATAAAACAGAAAATAATGCAGAGAAGTAAAGGAAACACATGTGAGAAACTGAGATGGTAGTTCTAAATTATAATAGAGGAATCTTATGAAAAATTATTTTATCAACAGCTACTTTTTCTTCCCACAACTACTTATCTACCACCTAGAATATTCTAATGCTTAGTTCCTGGTCTCATTATGTCTTTGCTTATGTCCCACAATATAAAATAAAATGTTATTATAGGAATTCCCTACTTAAAAAAATTTACATCAAATTTTTTTCATAGTGTGGTCCATGAGCACTCTGATTAAGAATTTTGGAGGGGACTTATAAAAAAAGGTAGATTCCTAGTTTCCTCCCCAGTCTAGTGAGTCAGAATCTATGTACCTTTCTAAGCAAGCCCCCATGGTAATTCTTAAACCATCAACTATTACTATATACAGTACAGTCTAAAATACCCAACTTGCCTTAAGAGATACTCTAAAATGTGGCCTAATTTCTCATTAGTTTTCTTAGCCTGGGGAATAGCCAAGCTCTTTTGATTGAGAACAAGAGACCCCCTCCTGGTTCAGTTTATGAGGACTTATCAAGGACTGAGGTAACTCTAGGGACAGGTCACTCTCTGATCAGTTAAAACCCTATGGTTTTCTTCACAGAGCTTCTATGCCCACTAAATGGCCCTGATTCTGTCTTACAGTCTTTCTTTCTGGATCTTCTTTTCCAGCTTTACCTTCCACTGAAACTTTTGTGTTTCTAGGTTCAAATAATCAAAGAGGGCATGTGATTGGCCTCATTCATTTTTTCAGCCAAGCCAGTGTACAGGTTTTGGATGAGCCAGTGGAGAAGCTGACTTCTAATGCAACAAGGGGCGATTAGAGACAAGGTCACATGGTAGTGATCATGGCTCCTAAGAGAAAATCCTGCATGATGAATGGATAAATGGGTGGCCACAAGGAAGCTGTGTGTGGACAAGCATTGCAGTCAGTAAACCAACTGCACCCTCTCTCCTCTACCCTAAATGCTCTCAGCCAGTATGCATTTTCCTAAAAAGCACGCTAGACTTTCCCACCTTCTGTCCTTGTATGTATATTCCTATCCATCTGAAATGACCTACTTTCCAAATCTATATCATTAATGTCTTATTTTTCCTTCAAGGTCCTCTCTCAATTTAATTTCATGAAGATTTCCCAAAATTTCTAAACAGAATTAAACTCTCCATGACCTATGCTCTCAAAATTCTCTCCTTTAAAATGCCTTTTTTTGCTTATAAAGTCTATTTTTTGCCTTTAATTACTCTCATTTGCATAATTGTGAACCACTGGAGTTCAAGAACCTTGTTTTATTCATTGACATTTCCTCTGTAGAGTTAAGCACAGTGTCTTTAACCATTAAGCATCAAAACAGTGCTTTGAACTTTATTTAATAATGTGGCTAATCCAAAATTATAAAGTCCAAATCATTATTTTGGATTTTGGTTATGATTTAGAGAGGTGTTACATTCACTACTGTTGTATCAGTTATATAATTTTAAATATTTAAACATTTGTTATTGTGAAAAGAAAGTAACAAAAACAATTCATATATGTTCCTTCAAAATACACGGAGATCCCAAGAGATATTGTGTCTTATAGTTTATCCGATAAATAAGTTAACAACATGGTAAACCTCAGGCCTTATTACTGAGCTACTCTGTGTTCTTACTTTCCCCATCTGTAAAATAAAGGCATTGGTCTGGATGGCCTCTAAAACACCTCCCAGTTCTGACGTCCTGTGATCTACGGGTCTTCATGTGTCATTACCAATATCACTCATATTCCCAGTCACTCGTCTTCCTTTACGTCCACATCCATTAAAAAAAAATGTGCACTGTTTCTTCTTCCGCATCTCTAAAAGTATAATCTAGATCCCCAGATTCATTGCCTGCACCACTGTCCACCTTCCTAGGATTTAAAATAGGACTTTCATACTGGCCCTATTAGCTTCCATTTCAAGCTCCATGGAAAATGCTCCACACCTCAGATCTTTTTCAGTTTAATTTCTCTCGACCTACCTTAATTGAAATATTTAGAATATTTTGTGTCAGTACACAGTTGTCATGATAAAAGGCACAGGGACTTTCAGGAAGTTGGCTGAAGGACACGACCCACCGCCTCTCCTCAGCAGCCCCAGCTGGTGAGTCAGGGCTGTGCTGGCAGAACTCTTGAAAGATCCTGGAGAATAAAATTCTTGAGAAGGGCAGATTATTCTCAGTGGAAAATGCCACATTGTAAAAACAGAGGCTGAATGACTGAATTTACAGCAGTAATTATCTCTGAATGATAATTAGCTATTTTTTTTCAAGTTTCCAGAGGCTTCAGTGCCTCCTACTTTGCAGTGTTTGAATCTCCTCTTTGGATTCCAGAGAATGATCAAAAACTTGTTTTCATTTTCCTTCCTAAGATTGTCCCACTTATTCCCCACCTGATCACATATTCTAAGGTGGGAATTACTTTTATATAGCTAGTTTTTTGTTTGTTCATTCATTTGTTTCAATTTAAACTACCATGAATGAATTTATCAATTTTGGGACCTTAGCATTAACATAAAATTATAATATACTGTGACAGTTAAAATCTCAAACTTTTTGGCATCATATTTGGCTTTTTGGATTCAAGTCTAGTTTGTTCTCTGCCACATGGTGATATACAAATGGTGGGATGGGGAGAGTGGTCCACCCAGGGGTAGGCAATGAGAGGGTGCATTGTGGGTAAATAATTTATAAACAGTAATAAAACTGACTAAAACCGAGTCTGATTTTTGTTACCACCATCTGTAGGCACTGCTAAGAAACGTCAGTAATAAAATACTCTGCTTCAAAAAGTTATTTTTTGGCCCAAGTTCTAATAATAATTGCCATGGAAAAACTGACTTTCTCATTCTTTCAAGTCTTATTTGTGTTGCTCAACACTTTTAAACTTGTATTCACATTGAATACAGGAATATTTATTTTTATATAATAATTTTGTACACAGCAAGTTTACTGAACTCTAATGTCACAGTCTTAAATATGAATACACAATGATCAAATATAAAATAAATCTTTCAAAATGAAATAGTAGAGCAAAATAAATAAGCAGAAAAAATATATCACTGGAGCTAACACAGATAATTAAAAAAAAAACTAAAGGAAACTTCAAATAAAAACAATGCTTAACACCTGAAACTAATAAAATATTGTATGTCAACTTCAATAAAAAACATTCTAATCAGGGGCTTCAGAGTGATTAGAATTAGAAAATATTTCATAAATAAAACAAAAACAGAATTCCATGGAAAAGTTACAAATGAGTACAAGAAGAGCTTTGGAGTTTAACTGCTCTGATAAACAATTCATGAGAAGTGTGGGAAGATGAGTCAAGGAAAATCACTTTTATGCAAACCTAATGCAATTTTCTATTTTGGAAGGAAAGAATTTGTTAGTTTTATGTCTCTGTATATCTTTCATTTTGTTTCCTAATTCTAGTTTACTTAATCAAAATAGTCACAGCAACTTTCCAGTATTATTATAAAACAAATAGGTTTTGGTTTGTTTTAACTTCCTCTATGAAATGTCCTTAGCTCTTCCAAATAAAACAAAACCGTCTTCCAAAGCATTTTTGCCATGTATAAACAGAGTGCATCAATTTGTTACTCACTGTGATTTCATATGTTATCCTGAAGGCCACAAGATGTCCAGATATTTGGTCAATATTCTATGTGTATCTATGAGGATGTTTCTGGATGAAATAACATTTGAATCCATAGACTGAGTGGAACAGATTGTCCTTCCTCTTGAAAAAAGGTCTCACCTAATCAACTGAAGACCTGAATAGAACAAAAAGGGTGAATAAGAGGGAATTCCTCTACCTGAATCCTTAGGCTGGGACATCAGTTCTTTGGTCCTTTTCTTGTCTTCAGACTCAAAATGGCTCATACGCTCTTTCTGGCTGTTGAGGCTGATAGCTTTAGGACTAATAATACACCATCAACTCCCCTGGTTCTCCAGCTTGCCAACTGTAGATCTTGGATCTTGTCGGCCTCCATAACTATGTGAGTCAATTCCTTAGTGTGTTTGTGTGTGTGTGTTTGTGTTTTGTGTGTGAATTGGTTCTGTTTGGCTGGAGAACCCAATATGCTAAGTTACAAATAGTGCAATACAGCCATCCCATCTATAATTTGGTGAAAATATGCTGCTTCTTGAATATTAGGTGAAGTAGGGTAATAGATTATAGTGGAAAGAATGAGCAGACAGAAATCAGGAGACTTTAAATTTACGTCAGTCTTTGCCAGGACCTCTCTGAGACACTGTCACTACTTTACCTATCTAGAATCAGTTTCCAATACCTGTAAAGTTTGGGGCTTGAGTAGATGAACTCTAAGATCATTTTCTGCTTTACAGTTCTATTTATAATGACTTTTTAAAGCAATTACTCCATCTACTTTGTTTATTAGATTTGTTATCAAAGTGCCAGACTAGAATCATTCATTCATTTACTCATCACCATTTGTGTCATCTACTCTATTTTTTTTTACCTGTTGGTAAAACGATTTTCCTTCTTCAAATTCCAACTCATTGACTTTTCTTAAGTAAAGCCTTCTCTCTTAAGTAGAATTATCCTCAGCTTATTTTGGCTTCCCCACTGCATATTTTTCCCTTATATTTTTGTTTAAGTACATAGTGTGTTGTACTATAAATCATCAACTTATACATCTCTTTCACTTCTAAGCTATGAATTCCCAGATTATGAAGGCTAACTACTTTGACTCTTTCACAAAAATCTGAAGAGAGCTCATAAGACATAGTGAACACTAAGGATTGCTGTTGAGTGAAAATTCAGTTTAACAAATATTGACTTGCTATGTACAGACACATATGTATATATTTCATATTTATATGGAATCCAACGTGAATAAGTCCCAGTCCCTGACAGTTATAATGTAATTGAAAGTAAAGAAGATGAAAACTCAAATTAATACACTACAGACTAAAACTGGGTTTGTCATTCTCAAACCTAGCACTGTTGACAATTTTAGACCAAATAGTTTTTTATTGTGGGGGATTATCCTGTGCACTGAAGGATGTTTAGCATCATTTCTGGCTCTACACACCACAAGACCCCCCTAATTGTGACAAAGAATGTCTATTTGGAGCATGAGAGTTAGCAAAGGGCATTTATAAAGATAGAGGAACTCGTGTTGTAAATATTGTCTAACATAAATATCAAGGAGAGAACAGTATTCTTTAGCTGACTCTTTGAATGTTTTCCAAATAAGTCTTTAGATTTGCAATTTTTTTTGCTTTTATCTTAAGAATGCAATTTAATAGCATTGTCTATTTTCTTGATGAATTATTCCTTTTTTATCATATAATGACCCTCAATTCCTAAGAAGACTTTTTTGCCTTAATATCTATTGTGCTTGTTATTAATATAGATAATATAGAGAAACTAAGCATTCCTTTGGTTAGACATTGCTTGGTATCTTTTCCCAATTTTACACTTTCATTATTAAGTATTTTGTTACTTATTACATAGGCTTTTCTCTTGCAAATAACACATTTTGTTTCTATTTGATTCTGAGAGTCTTTTAATAAGCAATATTATATCATCCAGATTTAATTGGCAAGTTTAGATTCTTTACATTTACTATAATTACTGACAGATTTATATTTATTCCACATCTTAATTTTGTGTATAGAAAAATAATAGTAGTAAGGTAACAGATTTCAGAACCAGACTCTGAGTTCTACTACTTACTCTCTGTGTGAATTGAGCAAACTATTTAAATAATTTGTATGTCAATTTCATAATCTGTAAAATGGCATGCTTATGACTTATTGTCTGGCATCATTAAGAAGATTAAATGAGAAAATACATCTAATATACTTACAATGCTGCCTAATGTTCCTATAAGTACTCAACAACCTTATTTTTATACACAATTTTATGCTTTCCATACCATGCTTGCTTTCTATTCCTCCATTGGGTTAATCTTAGTATAATATAATTTATTTTGTTTTCTTGTCATTACTAGTTTCAAGGTTTTATATTTTCATTTATAGTCTTTGTGTTGTTACTTTTAACTTCTAGATTTTACTTAAAAAGTAATTAATAATTTTACCTTCCACACAAAGATTATAAGAATACTTCATATTAACTCACATATTTCTCAATATTTCATTTACCATTGCTTTTTGTATCCATTTCTTCCAGAATTTAAAATCCTTCCTGAAGGAGGAACTTGTCAGGGGAAAACTCTCTCAGTCTTTGTTTATTTGAAATTGTCTTTGTATGACACTCAGTCGTGATAGATTAGTTGGGCAGAGAATTATAGGTTGACACTTCCTTGCTTTCCACACTGTGAAGATATTATTCCATAATCTTTATTTTCATGGTTTCTGTTGAGCTCTCTATAGTAAGCCTAATTACAGTTCTTTGTATGTAATCTGTCTTTCCTGTTTACTTGTATTTTACATATTCTCTTTGATTTGATGTTTAAAGTTTCACTTATATGTGTCTAAGTATAGAATTACTTACTCTTTACAGAACTTAGGCTTCTTGAAAAGGAAGAATTTTAATTCTGGAAATTCTCAACCATGCTGTCTTCAAATAGACTCCCCTATTATTTTCTATATTGCCTTCTCCTGGAACTCCTGTCCTTCATGTTGAGCACCCTTACTCTGTTTTGCCATCTCTAAACTTGTCTTCCATGTTTCTATCTCATTGTCTCTGTGCTCTATTACTGATTATTTTCTCTAATTTATCTTTTAATTCTCTAATTCAATTTTCAGTTCATACTAAGCCCTTGAAAATTATTTTCATTGTGCTTTCGTTTCAACAGGTTCAATTCTGTGAGATTTTTCTTGTAACCTGGATTGTGTATTATCTTTTTATAGTGGTTTTATATTTGCTTAGGTACTCACTGATTTGAGACCAATTTTTATCTTAATTATCGAGCAGGGAGTTTCCACTAATTATTGAGACAGGAATTTGCAGTTATTGGTAATTTAGACTCTAGCATTCAAAGATTTGGGTCGAGGTTTACCATTCTTTTTTATCCATCCAGAATCTAGCCAGAGAGAAGCCTCATTGCTGCCTAACTACTTCCGATATCAATATTCTAGTTTACCTTCTTAACTAAGATTTAAATTCTCTTAGGGCCCCAGATATTTACATCAATCTGTTTTCTAACTTCTTACAAGAATGAACTAAAATTAGGTCATTAAAATCCAAGTGTTAGACATACTGTGTCTGATGCTCAGCACTCTATCTACTGTGGCCCTAAGGTTTCCAGAGATTAAGGCTATAAATTTACCACTTCCTAATTTTACCACCTGGGGATTCTCATTCTTTCATGTTAGTTCAGTCACACATTTGATATATTGTTGTATTAAATCCAGCTTCATAGTGGTAGGAATTTTATACTATTTTAGTACACCATTTTATCAGAATCAGTTGGGCTAGTTGCTGTCTATCAATAACAATACTTTACATATTGAAAGCTCACCATGCACACACAGGACATCACCGGAGAATAAGAACACTTTTCAAAGAGCTTTTAATTCAAACTTTTGTTATGGTAATGGCAGCAGGTCTTCTGCTGTAATAAGAAACGATAAGGTTAGTTTGTTTATCAAAAACTATTCAGCAAAACTTAGAACAAACCACCAGACACTGGCTTCACTTCTAGGATCATTCTATATATTACACAACTTCAAAGAGCAGAAATGAATATCTATGTCATAATAATACAACATATCATCCATTGTGGTTCCAGAAAAGTCATTAATAGAAGAATTATGAGAAAAAATAAAAATGGTAAAATTATATTAAAAGGAGGGCCATGGACAAGTTCTTTGAAATCTGAAATAAAGAAAATAAATTATTCACAGTCATTGAAATTCTGAGATTCTTAATAATCATTTTTTGGTATTTATCATGCTGCACTCATATGTACCACCCAAATGTGAAATTTCAAATATGGTATGCATGAATTAGCTGATAAAATACCTTTAAGAAGAATATATTTCAGTTGTCATTGCTGAATGGTTTTGCCAAGGAAATTGACTTGATAATGCTTCATGAAAAGTGCCAGGTATTATAACGTAATGTCAAAGTCCAGTCTAAAATTGTATCAGTATTTCAAAAATGGTATACAAAAATATGACTTTTATATTTTTAAGAGTCATTTGCTTCTTTTCTGTCCTTTCCTTCCCAGGATTAAGTGAAACTTAAGGCTTAAAATACCATATAAATTATTTTTGTAAGCTTTTTACCTATATGCCTATAAGTAATATCTTGATAAAAATTCTAATGAAAAAATGGGTATGTTGTGAGGAGCAGAAATAAAACTAACTGCCTGAAGGAGCAAATGTAATTTAACAATTACTCCTTATTCATTTACTGTAGAGTAAAAAGCTTATTAAAACCAGAAAGTATAGTCACAGTAGTTTAGGTCTTAAATCAATAAATTTCAGATGTATTTTACTGCATAGCTGTTCTTCTAAGTGATGAGAACCATAAAGAGCTTTCAGACAGCCTCTTTTACCGTGGGCTCATCATATTCTTAATTGCTTTCTCTAAAAAATGAAACTGATCTATAAGTTAATAAGCAGATAGGATAATTTCTAATTTAGATCTCTAATTCCAAGCCTGCCTGAAAACTAGGCAAAGAAAAATATGCTTAGAGGACATGATGGATCAGCAGATATGATCATTATCATTTCAGCCTCAACTAATGGGAGTCCCAACAATGTAGACTGAATCACAGATCAAAACCCAATCTGCATGCTTCTTAAATTTCTCTTTTACTTTGGCAAAAGGGGTGCATTAGTGCTAAAATGCTTCTTAATAACCAAACAGTAAACAAAACTGCTGGAGTAAAAATCCAAGTAATGCATTGAAGAGAGTGAAAACAACTGTTTCACTCTAACAGTGTCACCCCTCCCTCAGGGCAGCACCGCTCAGTGCCAAGAGAGAACCCCTTGGCCCTGGAATTTTCCCATGGAGGAAACTGAGAGTGAGGTATGTGCCTGGCTTTTTGCAGGACCGTGTGTAAGACGCCCACTTATGACTTGCCCCACCTGGAGCACTGAGGGAATTGGCATAGCTGAAGAAAGGGGAAGAGGCTCAGAGTAAATGGCATATGGATCTCAACAACTGGCCACTAGACTATTTTATGGTCTCCACCAAGAGCCCTGCCCACAGACCTTGTGGAACCCCCATCTGCAGACCTAGCTAGCTAAGGAACACGTGACCCCAGTACTCTGTATACCTCCCAAGTGGCCAGTGCCCCACACTCACCCACAGACAGCTCATGAGCCTCCACAGGGATGACTGAGAGGAAATATTTGTGACACATTTATCAGACAAAAGACTTGTATCCAGGGTATATTAAAAACTTTTCCGACTTTTTAAAACTTTTATAACTTGTTAGTCACAAGACAAACAACTCAAGTAAAACTGACAAGATTTGAGTACACATGCCATAAAAGATATAAAAATGACCAATAAAATATGAAAACATGTTTAATATCTTTAGTCATCAGAGAAATTCAAACAAAAGCACCATGAAATACACAATATACCCTTTAGAGCAGTTAAAATTAAAATGACTGCACCAAATGTTGACAAAAAGTGTGGAGCAACTCCAACTGTCATACAATGCTGGTGGGAATATAAAATGTTACAACTAGACTGTAAAACAGTTTGAAATTTTCTGAATAGTTAAACATACATCTCTCAGATGACCCAGCCAATCCATTCCTAGGCATTTATACCAGAAAAATGAAAACATAAGTCCCTCCAAAAATTTGTACATGAATGTTCATAGAAACTTTATTTATAATTAATAAAATCTTCAAACAAGAAAATGTCCACCAGTAAATTAATCAATGAACAAGTTGTGGAAAATGGAATATTATTCAGCAATATAAAGAAATGAACTATTGGAACATGCAGCAGTGTAGATGGATTTGAATGACAGAAGCCAGACATAAAAAGTTCATCCTGTATGAGTCCTTATAAAAAATTCTAAAGACTGCTAGTAATCTGTAGTATCAGAAATTGAATGGTGATTGTTTGGTCACTGGTTGGAGGAAGGGATGGACTACAAAGAGGCTTGAGGAAAATTTGGGGTTGCTGAAACTGTTCAACATTGTGATTATGATAATAGGCTCATTATGTATACATATGTAAAATTCATGGAACTATAGATTCAAAATAATTTGTAGCTTATTTCACATTTACTATATTACAATAAATTTGTAAAACAAAACAAATACTGTGTGAAATGAGAAAAATTGTTTATTGAAGAACAGGTTATTTACAATTTATTTCCCTGTTTTTCCTCTTTGTAATGTACTTTCTCATCATTCATATTGAAGAAGGATTAAATTGACTCATTAAGACACTGAAATTCTTCATTTCCCTCCTCCTACTTCTCTTCTTTGTTACTCTAAATTAGGGAGCTTGAACTTTACCCTGAAAGCTCTTAGAAGCCAATGCACATTTTCTAAAAGAAACAGAATTACTTGATCAATTTTGCAGTTTTTAAAGATCAGTCTACTAGGGAGGTTATATTAGGCAAGGGTGAGAGAGATAAGAGGGAGACAAGAATAGCCAAAACAAAACAATAGCAAAAAACATACTATAGAGATCCAGTCCTGAACCAGTACAAACAGGAAGGAATGGTTTTAAGAGTCATTAAGGAGACAGAATTTTCAGTCATTAGTGATTAATTACTTTGTTTGTTGGGGGCAGGTATCAAGGAGGGAATGAGAATGATGTATCAGAGGGCATCTATGTTTCTGCCTTGAGTGATGGGATAAAAGGAGAAATAACACACATAGAACATAAAGTAAATGATACCTGGGGATAAGATGATGTGAATACATGAGCTGTGGATGTGTTTAGCTGGAAGTGTAAATAGAACTTCCAAACAGAGATATCTATGGGGCAGTTGAATATATAGATCCGTTGTTCAGAGAGTTTTCAGCTAGAGCTGGAAATATTTAGTATGTGGATGACAATTAAGCCAAGGAACAGGATGAGGTCATCTAGGGTCCCTTTAGCTAACAAGCAAAGGGTTAAGGATGGGCTACTGGGAACACTGATATTGAAGGGATTAATATAAGCAAAAAGAATCCAGAGAAAGGAAGGAGAACCTCAGAGGCAGGAAGAAAGCCAGAAGAGAGGGGTCACAGAAGCTCAGGGAGGAAAATAATGGGAAGATGCCATGGTCGACACACTCAAGTGACAATTTGGGATTACCACGTTTCAGATAAGACAACTACACTGTTTAATTCAGAAAAGGTAATACCACAAAACAGGAACAGCAGTAAGTGCAGCATGCATTTTCTGGTATCTGGAGAACAATCATGTGTACAATGGAGTAGATTGTGTGCATATGGTTTCAAAATCTAGTACTAGAACTAATGTGTAGAAGGTCCAGAATGAAAAATTTCAGCTCAAATTAAAGGAAAATGTTCTGCATTTTGTGAGAATTGTCCAAAGATAAAATGGATTTCCCCAATATAAGTTGTTAGTACTAGACCGATGAGTCACGTGTCGGACAATCAGAAGTTCAGGCATAGAGATACCATATATCTATCACCATCATCTAGAAGTACTTAATGAATAGTGGATTGAATAATATTAATATGTAATTGCCAATATATAGCCATTTTGAACCAATAAGAATTACAACTTTATATGGCTCAATCTGATATTCACTGAATGGAAAAAAGAATGAGTGAATAAATGATGAATGAGTGAATATGGGCATAGGAAGTCCTTTCAGTATTCAGTGAATAAAAATATTCTTGCTTCTTACAAATCAGTTCTAAAAGCACTAAGGAAAATACAACACAAATTGACTACAGAGTTTACCAGAAGGAAAAATATTTCCCTCCACCTTCATGTAAAAATTTTTGAAGGGGTTCAAAAGCAGTATCTTAGTTAAGTATAATGTACATATTTATTGAGCAAATTTACTCAGAGATACTGCATCATCAATCCATTGTAAGTATTATAAACTGAAAAGCGAAATTATTATTTAATTATTATTATTGATAACAGCAAGGAAGGAAAATATGTTACCTAAGAAATATACCTCTGAGTCAGGAAATGCAATAGCAGAATACACTTTGTTTTTTTAATTTAAAGGAAAATATCTTATTTACCAATTCAGCTCATATTACTTAGTTTCCATTGGCTTTTATCATCCATTTATAAGGATCTTAAACTACTCAGAAGGAAAGAAATTGCTGGTTGTTGATTTTTTTTTTTAATGATTGTGAGTTACTATGAGTGTAATTTCCTCATGTTGTTGCCTGGGAGTCATAAATGTCACCACAAGTGCAATTTTTTGTTCTTATTTTGATTTCTATTGACTAAGCCTTTCCCTTTTCAGCCACTTAGTGTCACCCTATCACAACCCAAATTATAATCTAAATTACAAAGACAAAGTGCTCCTTTCCTCAGCCATCGTGGAATGCAGACTCTATGGAGCATAAACTGCTTTCTAGGGCATACATTATTCAATCTTTCATTTTCTTTCACATTCTTCATTCAGGAGAATTTCTGGCAAAATTATGCAATAGGAAAACGAATATTTTGCTTCTTGGACACTTTGCACATTCATAGGCTAGATTATTTTTGTCATTCTGGTAGGAATCTGATTAATTATTAGCATGCCTAGCATCTTAATAAAAACAAATAAAACACATGATTAATTATTAATGATAAGCTGAAGTACATGCACCATTTCTCTGGATCTAGATGTTAATAAATGCAAACACTTTGCTTGACATTTTCTCCAGCCCAAGTCACCTCTTGAGATACTGATCACAGTATCATCTTGATCAAAAATCCTCTAAAATATCTTATTTCCTGTAAGGAAAAGCTTAAATGGTCTCTTTATTCTGATATTAAGGCCTCCATGACCTGGCCTTGCATCCTGGTTCTAGTCACATTGGAATCACAGGTTGCCTTTTCTCCACTGTATCTTACACAGGCTTGATCTATACCTTTGCTCATTTTATTATTTCCACCTGAGATGCCCTTGCACTTCAGTTTACCCTATGCATCCTTCACGATCCATCTCCAATATCATCTCATCCATAAACCTGCTATGAAATAGACATAACATTTTAAATGCAAACTATTCAAAGTCATAAAGGTTTTATCATTCTCTGGTTAATATTTCATGTGTGGAGAACTTTTTCCTAAAATCCATGTCCCCTATAGCATATTTCCTCTCATGTCTCATTGTCTATAACTGGGTCACATCCTATGCCTGACCTAATTATTAACAAAGTGAATAAATGGACACCACAAATGGCTGAGCCTTGGGTTGGAATGGGAGAACTATAAACACAGTTCAATAAAACCAGTGCTACGAGAAGGAAAGGGTAGATCTGGGGTAGACAGTCATTGTTTTATTCAATCTTTCCAATGCAACATTAACTGCTATCTCTGTAAATTCTGGTTGCATTTTCTTTACACAGTTATCAAAGAAAACCTATTCCAATTAGCCTGTGTTACAGATAAGGAACAAACTTGAGTTTCATCTCTTTGTCCCAGTATTTGGCATGCACTGTGTATAAAAAGTGGTCTCTGGAAATGAAACTCATCTGAGTGACCATCACTGGTATTCTTCAATAACAGAAGTGATGATTCTGCACCCCACATCTAGAAGGCAATAAGAGGGAGTTACAGGGAGAAGAGCATGTGTCTTTCCATCCTGCTGCCAGTCACGGTCACCTGTCTAATTCCATTCTGTTACTTCCTCGCTGTGTGCTTTGGCAAGTAACATAAGCTCCGTAACTTTACTTTTTCATTATGTAAAATAGAATGACTTTACATGAAAATAAAGTTTGGTAAGGCTTAAGTGAACCAATGATTGTAAATTGATCAAACCAGTGGCAGAGACTTGGTAATTAGTAGCTGCAGTTAGTACAATCTCCTTGGATCAGAAAGATGAGGCTATTTTGGTCAGTGCAGAGCATGTATTCTTTATACAAGCCAAATTGAGGTAATTTTCATCAGGATAGATGGGCCTACCAAGACATATTTGCCTTTTACTAACTATATATGGCAACAAAGGTAGCAAAATTGGTAATTCTGAAGTCTTCCGTGACCTTTTCTGAATTTAAGGCAACAAAACAGTTCAAAGGTATTATTTGATTACTCTTTCTAAAGAAACATTGATGTTGTATGAAAAGGGAGAAAACTAGGTTCCCCAAAATGAAAGTAAGGAGGGAAATAATAGGAGATATGAAATGAAAACTCAGTATCTAACCTTTGTGCATTCACAAAGGCTTGAGTAATGTTTTGTAAAATCAAATTTGGAAATTAGAATCCTAAACTTTTAACATTTAACAAGAAAAATATTCATTTAATTTTGTAAAAGGAACTGAAAAGTAGAGTTTAATGTTGGTCATATTATCTTTCAAAGAGCTATTTAGCTATTTAGCAACTGCAATGTTTATCCAATGGTTTTAAAACATAACCAGATTTTGCAATTTTCAGGAATTCAATAATGTTACCAGTTAATAAAACAACTCTTACTCACATTTAAACTAAGCATGGTTTGTCAATTATTACCATAAACAGTGGCATTTATAGCAAATGTTTAACTCCAAGTTATGTCAAAGCACTCTTCAGAGTGATATAATTTGTGTTAAATCTGCAAAGGACTACATTTAATGGTCCATTTCAGACACGGCCTCTTAGTTACTAGTACAATCTCGTAATGAATGTAGAACAAACCAATGTCAAGTTTTTTTCCATTCAAAAGCTGTAGAGACACTATCTCCCCAAGCTGAGCACAGATCCATCCAGCTACTGTGCCTTCCTAGCATTCCTGATGCGCATCTGCCCCCTGTATTTTTTTTTCCTGACTGACACCTTCTTATAGTTATGTGACCCTAGCTTGGTCAGTAAAATTTCAGCAAAAGTGACCTAAGTTTGTGCTTAATTTTTTCCCCTCTCATACAATCTGATCTGGAAAATGCCTTCACTGTAGAAGACTGTGTGGTCCCCTGCTTTCACAAGCAGCTTACTCTCTAGTCAGCCATCTGAATGCAATGTAATTATAACTGTAATGCTTTAAGCCAGCTCATTCATTCATTGGTCAATCAATTAGTTCATCTATTCAACAACTATTTATTGAGTGCTTAGTATGTGAAAGGCACTGTTTAAACTGAGGTACACAGTGAACATAATAGGCAAACCTTCCTTTCCTCTTGATGTTTTCATTCCAGAAAAAGGGAGCAAAACAATAAGGAAATGTCATTAATGTAGTATAACAACTGGACATTTCCCAAAATTCCTTGGAAACATAAATTGCAGAAAGAGGATAGGGAATGTTGGCTGGGGAAGAGGTTGTAATACCAAATGTAGCAGTCAGAGCAGAGAGCTTAAAGAGGTGAGAAAGTAAGACACATGGATAAATGAGGGAGGTGCCTTGCAGACTCAGGCAAGAGTTAATGCAAAGGCTCTGAGGCAGAAGAATGGCTGGCAAGTTCTAGAGCAAGCAAGGAGTCCAGTGTGCTGAGAACAGTGAGCAAAGGGGAGACAAGTAGAATACGAGACCGAAAACCAAAGAGAGAACAGAACTTGTAAGAGTTTCTGAGCCTTTGCCAAGGACTTCCTTTTTTTCACCTTGAGGTAAATAGGAAGCCACTCAATAATTTTGTTCTGTGCAGAAGAGTGACAGGATCTAACTTATTGTTAAGAACATCACTATGGTTGCTACATTGAGAGTAGACTGTGGTCAGGCAAGTGTAAAAACACAAGAACCTGCTAGGAAGTATTGAAATAATTCAGGTGACAGATAATGGTGATTGGTGAGTAATTCATGTGAAAAGTTGCTGCTGCAGTTAATGAAAAGTGGTGGAGGTCTGTATAGATCTTGAAAATAGAGACTGCAAGATTTGTTAATGGATGGGAGCTGGTATATAAAGAGAGAACTCAACAATATTTATAAATATTTTTGGCCTAAACAACCAAAAGGAAGGAATTTTAACTTGCTGATAGAGGAAATTCTGTGGGAATAAAAGGGTAGAGGGGAGATGGGAAAATCAGAAGCTAAATTCGGGGCAAATTTATTTGCCTCAAATGGTGATATGGAGTTATACAAATTAAGAGAAGCGATCAGATTGGAGGTAAGGGTTTTGAGACCTACGACACTAAATGAGATTCCTGCAAGAGTGAATATATATATATATAAAAAGAAAGAGATCTGATCTGAGGTTCAGCTGCAGGGTACCCCTTACATGTCAAGTCTGGAGAGGTGAGGGAGAATCAGCAAAGAAGATGGAAAGCAGTCAGTAAAGTGGGTGGCAAATCAGGAAATGTACTCCTGTGGAAACCAAGTGAAGAAAGTGTTTAAAGGAAAAATAAATGATTACTTATATCAAATGATGCCAGTTGGGTCAAGAAAGACAAAGACTGAAAATTGACTACTGGTTTAACAATGTGATTAATATTTCTTCTCACTGGGGAGAAAAAGCAAATGATGAAACTGAACAACCAGACATGCTGCCTCATTTAAAGTCCTCCTTACGTACTGCTGGCTCCCATAGTTTCCATGAACTGACCTGATTTTGGAATTCTTTATTTTATTATGCTCCAGTAATCAATTCCTTATGTCTGTGCTTTGTCTGAGTTCAAGTTGGTATTTTCAGGTTGATCTTTAAAAAAGTTATATGAGGGAGATAAGACAATATTATTATCATTGTTTTGTAGAAAATGCACTTTTTAGAGAAGATAAATGTTTCATTGTCGCACCTCTGGTTAGTGGAAAAGTGGTGACTTCAGCCCAGGTCTCTGATTTCTAGAAACTTACCCTGCTCCTTTAATTTTCAAAACAGAGTGGCTGATGCCTCCTTTCTTGTTCTTCAGACCTACCTTTATGCATTGCCCACTTCTATTCATTCTTTCTATTTATTCTTACTTGATCCCTTGAAATTTGGTCCTTAGATTTTTTTTTAACAGTTGTATACCTTGACCTTTAAGGACAAATATCAGTTTGACTTTAGAGCTTCAGGAAATCTGGATTTTTGCCAGGCACCAAATCCAGAGAACAGTTTCATATCCCCTCATGTCCACCCTTCCCTGCAGGATTTACTTCCTCTTTTGCACAGGAGAAAGGCTGGGTAAATGATCTGAGCAGTACCATGGAACATATATCTGCCCATTCTCTTATTACAAAATAAAGATTGTACAGTCCAACACCCGAATACTCAGTAAACCCTATGAGTATAATCTCATATGTCATCACATACATGTCCTCTTTCTTCTTCCTGATTCTTTCTAAGCCTTTTGCTTCCTTCCACCCTTGGTTCAAACCCTATGAAGTGTAGAGAACCTCAGCAGCATGAGATCATGCTGCTATGAACAGCCATCGTCCATCCGCGGCCAGACTTCCCAGGGAGAGGAACTCACTGCCTCAAGTTCATGCACATAAGCATGGACTTGGATAAAATTATTGGATTAATCACAATTTTTAAATAAAAAACATAAATTACAAAACTCATGCAGGTGGTGGATTGCATCCGTGTCAGTTTCCTTGTGCTATTGTACAATAGGCAAGATGTTGCTGCTGTGGGAAACTATTTGGGAATCTGCAATTACCTCAAAATAAAAAGCCTAAAGTGTTATGCAGTTTAAAGGGACATCCATGGGCAGAGTTCTTTGCCCAAGCCCATCAAGTCGTTGGGATGCCGGGAAGGGCATGCACTAGTGAACGTACTGCTTTACACCAAAATCTAGCACACTGGCCTTTGGGAGTATGAGAAAGTCACCAAAGTAAGCAGATAGATAGCAATCTGGAAAGCAAAAGGTGATGATAGATATGAGTTTTTACTCATACAAAATGAAAGTACTGTTTGCAGAATTACTGTGACATAGACTGCCTCCAGTCTGCTGCCATACTCCCAGTCAGCCACCTGCTGCAGGAGCGTGCATTTTTTCACAAGAATTTCTCTCCATATATATCTGTTTGGTCATAGTTCCCGTTTCTAAGGCTAAAGCAAACATGCTGCCCTTGTTTTCATTTCATCTCTGCTCTGGTCATCTGGCCTTCCCTTCCTTTCCCAGGAACTCTCAAGTTCATTGACTCCACTGACGGAAGTCAGGCCTCCGACCGCCTGATAAATAAGTTTTCCAGTGAAAAGCCTCTTTTTTCATTCTGTTTAATTACAGCCTTCAGAGACACTCAAAATGGAGGGTGTCTTAGGGACAAATAATACTGTAGGCTTGGTTTACTTATCTCCTGTTGGCATTGGCACCAAGCCCTTCCTCTGCTTTGAAATTCATGGCTGTGTCTGTGGCTGCATACTAAACAGACCCGAGGCCACACAGCCTGCTTAGCCTGTGCAGACACAGCTCGACTAATCCATATGCCTTAACGGCCAATTCAGAACAGTAGTTTACATAACTAACACAGCTGGTTTGTTTCTAGTGCAGCCTATGTATGTGATCATAAGTGAATTAATTCATCTATTTTCATTTGAATTGGATTTGGTAAAGTATACTGGAGTTTCAGTTACAACATACTAGTTCTGAATTCCAGATGATTGACTTCAAATGTGGCCCTTACAACTGTATGTCTGTGTAAAATGATTAGATGGAAGAATTAGTAAAATCAAACGTAAAAGAAACTAACAGTGAAAAGTAAATTTCCCTCCTACTCTTGTTTCCTTAGACTCTCATTTCCCTTATACAGAGAAATTCCATTTATAACTTTAAGAAGAGACATTCTATGAATGTATGAATATATACATATGTAGGTTTTATATAGAAAGAAAACACTGTAACTATACTTTCCCACTTATTGCATAAAAAGTAGCAAGATGCACAGTGTTCTATAATGTGTTCCTTTTCCTTAATGATAACTCTTAGAGGTGTTTTCATATCAGCATCTGTGATCTGCTCCCACCTTCTTAAACAGCTACCTAGTATTCTTTTGAGTGGCTATGATCATTTTGTTTTTAACCAGTCAAATTTTGACAAACATTTGCTATTTCCATGGTTGTGTTATTACTAAAACTGCTTGGGTGAACAGCATTGCATGTATAGTAGTATCTGTAGGGTACATTCCTGGAATTCTTGCCCAAAAGGTATATTTGGTTGTTAGGTTAATAGATATTGCCTAAGTGTCTTCCAAAGAGGCTATAGAGTTTTTCCAACCATATGAGAGGATTTGTTTCTCCATATCTATATCTCCTCACTATATTATAATCAATTTTTTTTGAATTTCCCAATCTGATTATAATTGTGAGCTATATTTATCTAATTATGAATGTGGTCAAGCATCTTACATATGATTTGTTACATTCTTTCCACCTACTCACTCAGCTCTTTACCTTTCCCTGAACAATATCTGTTTCTGGTTTGAAATGGCAGCTGAAGTAAATCTCTGTGTTTACTGTAACTTATTTCTGACTCCTTTATTCTGTTGTATTTGTCTTACCATTTATGTCCATCAATTTTATAAATTTCTATATTTATAATGTCTTAATATTCTGTAATTTAGTGCCTCTTTATCATTCTTTCTCAAAATTTCCCTAGATTTTTTGCAAGCATTTTTGTTGGCAGTTGTATTGGAATTGTCTCATTAAAGTGAACATTGAAATATACCCTATATAAAAGTAGGACATGGTCATTATGAGACAGGGAAAGCTTTATGCCCAAGGTTGGGTTAGACCTGGGACTGAAAATGAAGTATAGGGAAAGAAAAGTAAAGAGGAGGAACAAATGGAAGAAAACTAAATAAATGTTCCAAATACAAGATTCCATATAAAATTCAGAAATACCCTGGCATAAAACATGCACTTAAATGTCCTAAGTCATTTAAGCAGCCAGCTATTTTTGTAGGTCAGCATATATAATCCTTGCTTTTAAGGGCTTGATAAACAATACCAATGTCTGACCTTAGGCTGGAATTCCTTGAACTCTAAGTACCTGTGAGCACGCACCCAACATTCCTGGCCCCAGCACACACTTTCCCAATCACAAGGAGCCATCACTAACGAGCGCCCTGGGAGGAAGCATAACTTAGAGAGAGGCTAAGGGAGACAAACACAGACGGCAAAGCACCACCTTCAAGCAGCTTGTCCTTTAAGTATGTGGAGAACCAGACCTTTTAGTTTCACCTCGGTGATCTCAAAAATAGGAACCTTGTGTTTGCCAATCCAGGTAACCTGCTCTCTTTCTGGGAAAAGACTTTCTAAGGTTCTCGAAGGACCTGACTTGGTATAGATTTGTTCTTTGGGTAACATAACTACTCCTACATTTAAAAGATTTCCTTTAAGAAAGTGTTACCAATACCTTATGATTTATTATATTCCATGACATTAGTCTTATGTCTCCTTTATTTAGTTCTATTGCTACTGAACTACTACAATGCAATTTAATGTCTGCTGAACTTTACTATGCTGTAAAATGTTTTTATAAAAAATGCTATTGAAATAGCAAAATGCTATGGCACAATTAATTTAAGATAGGTTTATTTTTGCCTGCAACCATATTTGAGGCTTGACAGTTTTTCAATGTAGACAGAATCATCTTAGAGTTTATTTCAGTTCCTCTGCTCCAGCATTTCATTCAGACTAATACCTATATCTCTGTATCTGTGTTATTTGAATGCAATGTATCTGGAAGATTTATGTCTAAAACACAGTAAGGCTTTGCTCACCCTTTCGGGATAACCCTAAAGTCTGACCGCTAATGCACCACTAGTGAGGTGTTAATAACGGGAAACTATGTACTCCTTGCTAAGAGTACAGAGCACAAGAAGACGAGGAAGTGGCTTGAAAGTGAAATGCTGATTTTATTTGTTTATCTGTTAAACTGGATCCCAAATGATTTCATCTACTCATAAATAAACTTTACGGACAGAATTTGAATGTTCATTTTCCTCCCAGTTAGCATGCAAATCTGCTTGCAGCATTCTAGCAAAAGAGAGTGCAACTCATTTTCTGTGCTTATAAATTGTTCATTACCAAGCTCTCTGATGGCCAATTCCTGGCTCCATCTGCAGCTCCACAAATATCTTTGCCCAGATAAACTTGGTGGGGTAAATATACGGTGCCAAAGAAGATGTATTTGGAATTAAGGAAACAAAAGACATACCTCTCACAAAATTCCCAAGTCTATCATTTTAAATTTTGTAACTTCTTACTTGTATTTATATTTGTATAACATAGTCCAGAAAATACTTCACTGATGTCGTCAACCCAATTTTTAGGACTACCTATAAATAACACTTAAAGATTTTCTCACTGTACAAGGAAGGAATATCAGCTCAAAGGAAAAGCAAGCATACACACAATGAAACCTCTAGCTAGGAGTACTCTCTTCCCTTGTGACGTGAGTTACCGTAACTCATAAGGCTTAACACAGAGAACTAAGATCATTGTGTTGGAATGCTTAGGGTCAGGGTCTTTTAAAACAAAACAATCAAGGTTATTTTCTCCTCTTTGGTGAAGGTAGAAATGTAAATCTCAATGGTTCATGTGACCTTAAACTGATTTAGCTTTAGCGTGGGTTAAAGTTCACTCCTTCATGCATATATTTAACACCCACTAATGCTGATGGTATGGAGTTCTGTTGTCATGTAGAGAGCGAGATTCCTTTGTGTGAAAATAATACATATAAACAAAACTCCTTCTACCTAAAATGTGGAAACAGAAAAAAATGCAAGGTGCACAAAAGATCTTTAAAGCAAGCAAAATATGCCTATAGAAAAAGCAAAAAGTGTTTTCACATCTGTCTATAGTGGTGTGCAGGACAGGAATCTCCCTCACAATGTATGTCTCCTGTAACTGCTGAGCTGAAGAATCTACCCAGAGATTTTTTTCAATTAAAACGCTGTGTGTACCAACAATAGACTCAGCTATGGAGCTTTTAATTAAAAAAACAAACAAAATGATTTAAACTCACATTGCCTCTAGGCGCTGTTTGTATTAAAGGATCAGACTGATGAAATGTTTGGATTTTATTGTTCTAAACATGTGTTTCAGTTGGTGCTCTCGGACCCACTCTGTGAAGAAAATGAAATGTGAGTAAACAGCAAAAGGCTCCATGCTTTTATTTAGCACTTTCAAGATTCAAAAGATAAAAAAGGTTCAAATCATTTAGCCCCAAATGAGCTTCAAATGATCATCATAATCATGCAAGAAAAATACAAGTAAACTGTTTTAAATGCAAATGGGCCAAATTTTCTAAAAGCAGAAAAGATACAATTTCATGACAATCAGCTTTGTGACATAGGTAAGGGGCCTTGTTAATTTCTACCATTTATTTTTGCTCACTGTATTCTCCACCCTTGAGGTTTCAAGGGCTCCTTAAGCTTAGGAAAGAATTGCAGTGTCCTCTGGCTGCATCTACACCCAAAAGGCACGGTGATGATGGGAGGCAGTTTTCCAGATAATTCAGTCTCAAATATAAGCAAACTAACAAATTCTAATTTGTATTATGTGTACATTTCAAAGTGCTTTTGATATAAATTATGTGAATAATTTACTCAATTTTCTCACTTCTTGTGCTGTAGACTTACTTAACGGTTCCCAGAATTCTATTCGGAAGATGAGGAGAAGGCACTATTAATAATCCTGTTGATGATTAATGATAACTGTAATGCAATGTGACTTACTGCAAGTGTCACAAAAGCACTTCTGCCAAGCACTGTCTTCCCCCCAGGTGCAGCCCTCTTTGCCAGCTAGATGTTTTCAATTACCATTGGCTGTTACCCTCAAGGCCAGGGTCTCTGGGCGCTGACTCCAGATTAAGAGGCCATGCTGAGTGGGAAGCCCTGAAATCGTTCACCTGTTTCTGGTAGATCACCTCATTATTGATAAGATGAAGTTTGTGCTACTCTTTCAGCTTTTGCCATGACTTTCCATTGCTGCTTCTTTACATTAATTTTGACTCACTTTGTTCTCTCTTTTCTGATGTTTGTGACATAATGGAGTTCTGATTATTGGTGTACCTACCTAACTCTAGACCTCATGGCTGCCTCATCATACCCTGCTTCTTCTTCTGCCTTTGACCCAGAATAATAGAATAAAGAAATTCATAATGGGAAAGGATCACAAACGATGAATCTAACTCTTCAATCAACATAACAGGAAACTATGGTACTGAGGAACTTGATAAGCTGGCTTTAGAGTCACTGAGGCTACTGGTCTCCTTTTCACGTGAAGAAATTGAGACCCAAAGAGAGATAGTAACAACTTAATTACAGGAATTCAACTTATACTTAGGTACAATCTTTTTTAGTTAACTTACTTTGCATGTAGGTGTCTGTGACATTTGTCATTATTTAATGCCATTGTTTTTGAGTAAGAACAAGAAATTACATCAAATAAAATGAAAATTCATGGAAAATAAAGACAGGGAAGGCAAGAAAGTGGCTGGTATTGTAGGCAGATGATGTAAGGTAAGCATATGTATTAAAGTGAGACAGTATCTCAACTCTTTTGACATCACAGAAAGGTAATTTTTGTTCTATTTAAATGTTTTCAGACACCAGACTAGTTTTTGTGATCTAACTTCCTCAATTTATCATTATATCAGCATTCTTAGTATGTGCATTGCCATCCCATCTTTCTATAAAATTTGAATACTGCAAGTAATTTAGTGTATAAAATAAAACATGACTGAGTTTCTCTGTAATTACAGCTCTAATCCTTTCGCTTTCCCCAAAATAACCAAGTGCACTGATGTGCATGTGTGTATATAAGTAGGGTAATTTATAAAACACAAATACAATCATACATATACAGGATTTTGTAAATTAATTGTATTAACAGATTCCTAATTATATGCCACCATCTTACCTGGCTTGGGGAAGTTAAGTATTTTCCTCAAGAGTAAGCAAGCAAATGGCAGAGCATGGATTTACACCTAAGACTAATTCCTGAGCCCAGAATTTTTACTATGAAGCCATATTGTGTACCTAATGTTTACATGAAATCATACACCAGGTGAAATGCCTCAGGGAAATATAGTCCATCCATTCTTCTAGACACTATAGAATTTAGATCAGGCCATCAATCTCTGGGTGATATGACCTGGCACTCATCTCTCCTCCAAACTGTTGTAGCTGAATTGCACTTTGGCTTATGTTAAGGAATGATTTAAAAAAAAAAATGACAAAGACCTATGAAATCTGGTATTGCACTTATTCAAAGTGTACAATGAAAAACATTGCTCCTCTTGTTAACAATGCCCTCTTCATACAGCCCCACAATTTGAATTTTTCTGTGGTTTCTATACCAGAAATAGTTATGCATCTGATGAGTAATGCTGTCTATTTTTGTTAATATAACCAGTTTTCTCTCTTATCCTATTAAGTGCTAGAAAACTTAAGCCAAAAGTGGAGTTCATTTCTAATTTATACATGGGATTTACCACATTCAGTTTACAAATCAGTCTCACTCCTGGCTTATTTTCTTTGTCTGATACTCTCCATCCTCTCATTTCCAATTTCTTTTTTTGTATTTTTAATATTTCCTCACGGCATTTTGGAAGGCAAGATATTGAATGCATTCAGGCAGTACTCCACATAGTAATATGAGGTTAAAGCTGGCTTTGTACTAGTCCCACAATCCCAGTGCTATGTGGTAAGAGACGCAGACTCCATCGCCAGACCATTTGGCTTTAAAGTTTGCCTCTGCTATTTCCAGCAGTTGTGTTGAGAAAGTTACCTAACTTCTCTATGACTGAATTTTCTCAACTGTAAAATGAGAATTGTAGTATTGTGACCCTGTCTTACAGCACTGTAAATTTGAAAGTGAGTTAATTCACATGAAATTATACAACTAGTTTAAAAGAATGCCTGACACAGGAAATTCTGGGTGATTCTAACAGAGGAGCCAATGGAGTGGCTCTGCAGTTTTCTCCTTAAATCTTGGTCCTGTCCCCCACTAATTAATTTTAAAAGGTTTTATTGGTGATCACTTGTCTGAGGATGATTTTTAAAGTCATGCTTTAACTGCCATTTTTTTCTCAGCCTCTTTTACCTGGTTCTTGGCTAAACTCAGTAAGGTGCACACCCCCAATCCATCCCTTCAAGAAAACCAAACACAAAACACAAAAACCAAAAACTTGTCTGGGTGATTGACTGTTGTCTTAAATGTCTGGGGTAAAATTTTTATGTTGATACTTCATGTATGTTAAAAAGTCATTTCTGACTAATATGATGATAAACAAGACACACTGCCTCCTTAGTGATGCTGAGAGTAGTAAATTAGCTGACATTTATGAATGCTCTCAAGCTGAAAAGTACTCAGTGTTATTTTAACAATGGCTGAGGAAGACATGCTTAAGTATAGCTCTACTTCACACGCTTGTTGGGCTGTGATGAACAGGTTTCTACTGTGTGATCCTAGAATACTTTGGCAGTGGCCCATATACCAAGTTATGAAAAAAAGTGAATGAGCAAACATACATTCAGTGCACTGTGCCTGGCATAGCGGAGGACTCTGGAATTATAACACTTAAGTGCCTACACTTGGCGAATTAAACCATCTGAAAAAAATCACACTATGAGCTTTCTTTTTGTGTGATCTTTTGAAATTTATCTCAGGAGTAATTGAATTGTGCCTCAATGCACAAATGGCTTGACCATCCTGTCTCCCTGGTAAATGTGTGGCCATACTCATTCATTTTCCCTTTTTTCTTAACATCTTTTCTCCAACAAAGGGTTGCAGGCCTGCTGTTCCCTACCAAGATGTTAAAAGTTGACAGAGATCATAAACCTGTCTTGGATAATTTGCATTTCAAAGAACTCTTAAGTATCTGAATAAATAGAATGGTGGAATGTTTATCTATCTATTGTATCTAATACCTATATGGCATGTTAGCCCTGACAAGTTAATCACTACCTTATCAGTGCACAATAGTATTTGTAAATCTAGAATCAAACGTATTACAATGCAATTATCTGCTTATTTTCACATTCACCTGTATTCTCAGTGCCTTAAGTGAATGAAGTGGGCATACAGAAAACATTTTCTTAATTGTGTTGGAGAGGTGGTGTGCTGTGAATGGGTGGTTGTTCCAAAGAATAGGCCTTGGCCATCTGGAGGTCCCGCACTAATAGGTCTTTTTTTATTACCAGGTGTGTAAGCTATAAAAATCAATACACAAGTGGCTGGTATATCTGGTAAGGACATCCTCAATTTGTGTTATGAAACCTTTGGTTGTGTATATACATACTCCTTTCCCTAAAAAAGTGAGATGGCACATAAAACCACACAGCTTAAGGTAATTTTAAGGGTCATGTGAATCAGTACACATGGAAATATAACTTTTATGTTGTTGGCCAGTGTCTTTTACACATGTCCTGTGACAGGCAACTTGCTCTTTTTAATATTAATAGTTTTATCCTGAATTGGAGATCTTTAGCAGTAAAAAAATTATTCTTCCTCTTGAAATCTCCCTAATGACTCCTCCACTGATTTTAGTTCTGGCCTTAAAAAGCCATTCAAAATAAAACCATTACCTTTTATGAGCCAGTCCTTGAGAAATTTTAAGACAGTTGTTATGACCTCCTAAATCTTGACTTCTGTATTTTCCAAACTAAATATTACCAGTTCTCCCAATTGGATGGCTAGCTCTTCGAAGACAAAGACCCTGTCCTGTCTACCTTTAAATTCCCAACCCCATATCTAAAATCTGTTCAGGTGCTTACAAGTTGAATGAAGGATGGATGGTTGACAGGAATAAAGGATGAATGAATTAGGAACCAAGACAATATTCCTTAGAACGACCTTCCCATTTCCAAAGAAGAAACAATATTCACCACATGGCAAGACTGACCGCCTCTGAGCTCAATGAGCATTCCAGGTTCAGTGACCATGTATGAGTTGCAGTGAGGAATTGCTTAAGGAATTCAGCCTCCCAGATTCTTTGCATCCTATTTAGCTGAGTTGTTTTCCTCCTTTCCAGAAAGTTAACAGAGGCTCTTCACTTCCCTGCATGTTCCACCTCACTCCTCCGCTGCTTCTTCTGGCCCCAGGTTCTTGCTGCTGATTTTCCTGGTGGCTCTTCTCTGTGGAGTGGTGTTCTTCTGCCTCCAGCGCCTGCTTAGGAGACGCCGAATGGATTCTCCAAGACGCACTCTGGCTGTTTTTGCTGTTGGAGACTTGGACCCTGTGTATGGTGAGCTGTCTGCACGGTTCTGTATATCTTCTTTGAAACCTTACAGTTTTATGGCAAGCTGAAATACTAACCTATGAAAAGGAGATTTGTGAACTTAGAACAAGACAGTTTATTGGAGACACAAATGTATGCATTGGGGAAAGGGTCTAAGTGAGTAAACTTCAGAAAAAGGCGACTTCAAAAGAAGAAAAGGGGTTTTAGGGAAATGACTCATAGTTGAGTATGGGGATATACCCTAAACCGATTTGCTCAGTCAACAAACAGCAGTGAAGAGATAACCAGGGCTGGTCATTCCCAGTGAGTGACCAGGTTTAAGGCATAGAAGAACATCTCTGACCTTTTGACATAAATCTCCTACCCTGTGTTCACGGTTTCACTTACTGAGCCCTCAGTGCCTTACTTGTCTGCAGTAACAAAGGATGCCCCTATTTTTTTCCAGTCTGCATGGGAAGGTGATGAGTGGAGGAAATTGAGGTCTTAGAGCTATTTGTAACTGCCAGCCTTGGCTGAAGTAGAAAAAGGATCACTTCCTGATTTCTGGGAGGTCATGAATTAAGTTCACTTCTTCATGTGAAGCACTGCCCTCATCCCGACTGTCTTTTATGAGACTTTCCCTCCAACGTACTGTGCTGTACAGCACAACTGCCTCAAGAGTGCTTGCTAAGTATTAACGGCTGCCTTCAGAAACTTGGGTTGGATTAAGGTTTTCAAAATGTGGATCAGGGCAGTTCCTAGGAAAACTAACAGCTAAATAGAAAGTAAGGTAAAAATAAACTTAAATGTTTTACTAACACATCTCAGCACTCTAAAATGCAGGGATTGTTTTCATTATTGGCTTTTTTTTTTTTTTTAGTCATTATATAATAAAGGAAGCACATTGTCAATTTGAGAAAAGGTTATTTTTGGAGAGACTAATTAAAGTCTCCACTGAAGAAAGCTTTCTCCTAAAATAAAAAATACTTTCCACTGAGTGTAGAGGTAAATGGGGTCACCAACCTTCTAGCAAAATAAATTAGTTATAAGATCAGCATGTTCACATTGCTCTGTTTTTCTTTGTTTAACTTGAGGTAATTTAATAAATAAATGCAATTACGTTTCTTTCAACTTGACTTGAGTTTCCAAAGAGGAGCATGCACCCTGGTCTTTTTAGCCCTTCTCTTACTCTGAGGAAGAATGTCTGAGTGGACACCTTGAATCTTGAAAGAATTCTGTTTTTAATTTGAAATAAGTTAGCTACCCAGTTATACTGTTAACCATTTTTAAGGCAGTTTGTGTGCCACAGCTATGTACCCATGTATCTACTGTTTTTATTTTCCTGCATGGTGGTTTACGTATATGCTTTGGGATTTTCCTGAAATCGCCTGAGTCAGTAATGTCAAGGCTGATAGATTCCCTCAGAGGGCTGCCTGTAAAGAGGGCACTGAGTGCACGGCATTCGGATCACATTCTTTGTAGTTCCCTGAAGACTTTACATATAGGAAAATAAAATACTTGGGAAAAATTGTTTTTTAAAAAAGAATTAGTCACCCTATTTTTTCACATCTACCAAGGGTTTGGCACTAGGTGAGGGATTGTTCAAGTACTAGCTGATTCCTATTTGAGTGACTATTATTTATCCTAGAGGATGGTATCCATTTTTCCCATTCTGCTGGTTAAGTATATCACATGGATCTTTGCACAAGATCAACTAATAGGTCTCCAATTTTCCAGAACTGAAGGTAGGGAGCCAGTGAAACTTGGAGCAGGGCACTCATGGCTGAGCCACCCCATCCCTGGACACTAAGTACAGCATGACGCCCTGAGCCTCCAGACATTTCCATAGGATAATTCTTTGAAGGTAGAGATTGAGCTCTAGAATTCTCTTTCCCTTCTTCTTACTAGCCTTTCCTTCCTAATCCTGCTGGTATAGCTCTGGATCTTACTTCACTCAAGAAATATTTAAACTCCTCCCTACTTTACATTGTATTACAAAGAACATTCCTATTAATTTCCATCTGAGAGACCACAGGCTCAGTTGCCCATTCCCATTTATTTTCTTCTCCCTTGCCTACACTGGGTTTGGTGTTACATTATCCCACCCAGAACCCATCTTCCAGTCCACCCAGCAAAGCTCAGATGGGGTACAGACAGTGAGCACCCATTCACATAGCCTGTGACGTGGTTGTAGATCCTAGAGTTGTGTTTCTTGGCAAAGCTTTTTCTCCTCTCTAAAACAGAATCAATAGAGTGATTTAAGAACTGTTATTCTGTGTGATCTCTAGTGACCTCTTCTGAACTAGTAATTTCCAGAAATAAATTACAGGAAATCAGTATTTTAAGACCCACACTGGACTTCTTTTCCCAACTGAATCCTCATTACACTTTCAATCTCCAACCAAATGATTCATTCTGCCTAATATTTCCGTAAAAGGAGCTGTTCTCCAAAAGGGCAGTGAGTGGGCCACAGGAACTTTGAATAGCTACAGAAGGAGGTAAGGGCCCAAACCACAGCTTTTAACTCCACAGCCCCTCACAGAGTGTGTGCTCACAGGGTGGAGCTGCATCCAGTTGTGGCCAGACCCACATGCCCACACAGCAGGCTGAGAGGTCGCACTTGGGGTCTCCCTCACAGCTGCTGTTCAGAGGGGCAGAGGGAAATGGGAGCTCACTGAAAGACACCAATGACCTGATCAAATATGATAGAGGGTTTCTGGACTTCCTGCCACCCCTCGAACACAAAGTGTTCAAGATGGGATGTTCCCTCCTGATTACAGAATATAGGAACTGGGTCATTTAAAACATTTAAATGGAAAAACTAGATTTACTCTGCTAACTGTGGGTTCCTCTTGGAACTTTATTTTATTTCTTCAGATATTATTTCACATTATTATTACTATTTGTGGAATATATTAGTTGAAATAGCTCTACTCTTCTGACTTGTGGGTGAGAGATATGACTCCCAGGATCCCACAAAGCTGCACTCAACAGGGAAGAGCTGGGAGGAGAGTTCTGACTATTGAGACTGGAGAGGACTGAACTTTACTGATGTTAATATATATATATATATATATATATATATATATATATATATATATATATATATATGTATCTTGTTAGCAATTCCTGACAATATTATAGGGCTCAGGTGGCCAATTCTCTTGATTAGAAATATTCAAGAGATAAAGGAAAACACTGGGCTTGGGACCCTGCTAAAAGGTGCATAAAGGAGGCCTTGTCTTCGCAATGTGTGATGAGATCTCTGTCTGGGAAAGATCCTTAGGCATCTCAGGCAAACTCCCAGGCCCCAGTTGTATCTCCTGGACCAGTAATTGTGACTCTTCATAGCTCTCTGATGATTCAGTGCTCAGACTTCTCAGGCTTCCTTCCCTTTTCTTCAGATCTATGTTTCCATGGCCATAACATGTTATAATAAAGCCCTGTATGCACCAAAAAGGGAGAGAGAATCCCTCTGAGGTACCCTTGGAGTGTAAGGAGGAAGGGGAGGTACGGTTAGAGACAGGGGAGGAGGAGGAAGGCCAGAAGAAAGGCAGGAAGGCAGAGGAAAGGGGAAGAATGAAGAGAAAGAGAAGGAACCTACAGCTTGGAGTTGCACATATTGAAGGACTAAAATTAAAACCTGTTTATTTACTAAAACCATCAAAATCATGTTCTTTTTCTCTGCTGTGGGGCCACCTCCTCTTCCTGGAGCAGCTGACCCCAGGGGTCCCCTAGACAGTCCTTCCTCCGTTAGCACCCTGCCTCCGTGCCGACTCCTCCTCGGGATGTGCCTCCCACTGGCCGTCTCTGCTGTACCCCCAGAACGGATCCTATGTCTCCTTGAATGGGATCAGCTGTGAAGCAGTCTCTGAGACCTTCTTGCTCCCTTTTCTCAGCCATCAGAGCCTAACAGTTCTAGTATAATTCAGGTAGCTTGTATCAGTACTATATTAGGGGTAAGAATGATTTGTTGTTTCAATATTTTATTTCAGTATCTTACACATTTTAATGATGTTTTTTGAATCCCTCATATCTGATAATTCAACAAAAAATACAGATTTGCAATTAGCTGGGGTTTTTTTCCTCAAATGTAAATAGAGAGTGAGACCACATACTTGGCCACAGGAAGTGATTTTTAAAAGAATGCATACAAACTCTTAGTAAAGGTGGGGAAAGAAAACAAGAAAATCATGAGAATTCTCTATAACTCTCTGTATTCCAAATCGGGCTTAGAGCTTTTACTGTAGAAGACCGAGGACTATACAACAGGATGAATAGGTAGGAAATACAAGTGATATAAAAAGAAGAAAAAGAAAGAAGCTGGGGTTTGTTAGATTAATTGTTTTGTTTTTTAAATTTGTATTTGAAAAATAAATGACAAAGGAGTGTTAAAGTTTATTACAAACAAAAGTTTCTTTTAAATTCACCAAAAATAAGAGTGAAAATAAGTTTTCATGGAAAATAAGATTGTGAAGCTGAATAAAAGCCATTATTTATGAAGAAGTAAGGCATTTAAAGATAATGAAGAAGGAAACATTGGGGTCTAGGAGGTGAGAAGACAAAGGACTTGAGGTAGAAAATCAATCTAGTGTTCATTAGAAAAGAGAGAATTTGAGAACATAGGAGAGGGATCCCCACCATTGTCTGACCATATTTTTAAACAAAGAATAATAATGTACTGTAAGATCCCTACCAAACGCTTTTCTATTTCCTGTGGATCAGATCCAGATCTCATCACTGAGAAGGCAGCAAGTAGGTCCCTTGCCTTTCCTGGGAAGGTGGCGAGGTGAGCCCAGCTCCACGTGGCTGATCTCCCTGTAAATGCTGCCTTTCACTATCCAATCTCCCTGACCTGATTTTTTCCTGCAATTTCAGAGATAATCTTCCTTTTCCTTATTTCTTATTTCAGGGCAAATATAAATGCTAGCCTTGGAGCAATGGTTAAACATGAGGGGAGGAGGAGAGGACTGGACAGAGACAGACAGGAACCAGACTCTTACATGCTAGCTCCTTTCTCTCTCACCTATCTTCTTTTAGGATCTTTTTGAAGTGTTATTTTCCTGTTCTTTATGTTCTCCATGTAAATATTCTGTGACTCATTTTAGGTAAGGGAAAAGGGAATATTTCTTTCACACACTTTCATGGGAGGGCGTGATAATAGTAGCAGCTCACATTTATTGAGCATTTACTATGTGCCATGCACTGTGCTAACACTCGACATCTCCAATCTCATCCTACAACTCTCTGAGGTGTTCACCATCATTCTGAACACTTAGAAGATGAAGAAATTAAGAAACTGGTAGAGCAAGCAGCACAGGGAGCAGGCTGTAGAACTGTGACTCAAAGTCACCGTGTTGTTAGCCTCTCCCATAGAAGAGAACGTGATGAGAGCAAAGTGGAAAGAAGAAAGAGGTAAAAAAGGTGCTGAAATAAGGCAAGCCTAGTGGGGTGATTCTTAGTGATGTCAGAAATTTGAACTCTGGCTGTAAAAAACTCAGCAGTGGGTATATTGGTTTTACAAGATTAAACAACAAACTCTAATACCTTCACCAACAGTTCTGTAGTAACTATTGAATTTTGGCAGACATTTTTATCTGAGTTCTCTTAGGTTTTTTATTTGTCAGAAGATAAAAATAATGCTTGCTCCCCTCCCAGTCACATGATACAGTTTCCCCAGCTACCTGAAAGCAGAGCATTCATATGAAACCTTTCATAAGCTGAAATGGCATAAAGCAAAGAAGCAATTATCATTAATTAAAATAGAAACTGTTTGGGCATTCCCAGACCCCAAAAATAATTTCTGTTAGCCTTTTCTGATACCTTAGGGCACATCTTGCTAAATGGATGCACAAAATAAATTGAGATGAAGCACAGCTGCTCACAGACACAGTTCAAAGCTATGCAGGTTGATGCTCAGATGCCGAGGGTGGTTCCTAGGGAAGAGCTTGGTGGGGCCGCTCTCCCTGCCTGGGTGCACACTGCCTCTGCAGGGGCTCACTGGAAAACAAGCCCTGGACACTGTCTTTGTGTTTCACCTTTGTAAAAACAAAAATCCTCTTCAGGCTTCTTTTGGTTTCTGAAAACAAGTGCTGCTAAGGTAGGTCCTTTGTTAAACTGGAGTGGCATAAAGTGAACTTTTGAAAAGCGGGGAATACCTGTATTATAGGTAAACATGTTTTGAAAAAAATGAAAATTGATATAGTATGTGTTTGGTTTTACAAAAGCTTTCTGAGCACATTACTTTAGTTATTGCTTATCAAATGAATGCCCTGTGGTTTTCATAATGATTTTAAGAGCAATGGCTAAATTCATAGTAAGGAGATAATAAAACTTTCCTACCATAGAGAACCATTGTCAATATCCTGTTACCTGGAGCACAACACTGATAATGGCAGAGGGAAATAAATTTGAGCTAATAATTGTGGTGAGTCAATCTGGTCCACCACTCCCAGAAAAATGAAAGCTCAGTTACCATTGAGTTTATATTGAATACACCAGGAATAGTTCATCTAGAAAATGGCCTATGCTCAGGACAAGTATCCACAATGGAGGGAAGGATGGGGCAAGTACAATTTCCAATGATCACTGTTTCAGCACGTCCCTCAGACCCAGTTTATGTCATCCTAAACTTTCTGACTACAAGACTCTAACTCCACAAAATTTCTCATCTAATAATCTCTGTGCTATTATATCAGTAATGATAATGATGAAATCATTTAACCATTAAAATAAGATAGATTGGAAAATAATATTGAAAAAATATTGCAAAGGAAATGCATGCATACTCCTATTGTACAATGCAGTTCTTGATATTTAGTAATATACTAATAGTACTACTACAATAATGGCAATTAACCTTTAATGGGCAATTTCTGTGTGTATGGCTTTAAGTACTTTACAATTATTTAGCCTTGCCTTTATAGCCATATATACCATCTATATCCTTTTATTGAATGGAAGAAAACTGAGGTACAGAAATATTATGTAATAGGCTAGAAGTAGATTATTCAATTAAATAAACAGCTGCTTAAGAAAGTGCTGAACCAGGAGGTGAGACTTATATTCAGATTATGCCTCTATCCCTCATATATTATATTAAAATTTGAATTATTATACTTTGCTCTGTGAACCACTAAGTATAAAAACAAATATATAAAGATCCATGATTCTAAATAAACATTATCCACTCCAAATTAATGATGTTGAATAATCCACACATAGCTTCCAGTGATGCAGCTATTGTCTGATATTCAACTATTGTTTGAATTGTTTTGATAATTGTTTTGATAATCTCTGAAGTGGTATCAGATCTTAATCCTTTAAGGAATCGGTCAACAAACTTTTTCTATTAAAGGCCAGATAGGAAATATGTTTGGCTTCACTGACCATTTGGTCTCTGTGGGGACTACTTACTTCTGCCACTGTAGTGCAAAAAGCAGTCAGTGACAATATGTAAAAGTATAGGCATGGCCATTCCAATTAAATGTAACATACAGAAACAGTCAAAGAGCTAGATTTAGTTCAAATATCTAGTTGTTATTATTATTATTATTATTATTATTATTATTATTATTATTGTGTATTTACAGGTGTTACTTGTTTTGGGAAGAAACAGTCAAATCATTCCAAGTTAGCTGAACACTCAGGTGAAAAAATAAGAAAAAAATATAGAAAGATGGTTCTGATATATTACTTTTAATTCCTGTGTAACTCAAAAATAGTCTTTCAAATGAAGACTGATAGATTTCCAAAAAGCTGTTGGACTAAGTGTGTGGTCTCTCAAGGTGATCAGTTTGAGGAAGAACGTGCATGTGTTTTTATATCGAAAGGCTTGTCGTGTGCATAATCTGAAAGTGAAGAACTTTGATTTCAGAGCATTTTTAAAAATTTGAGAATGGTTTTTCTTTATTGTGTGTGCCTACTTTGTATGCAAACTTTTCACAAGTTAACATCTTTACTGTTCATTATAAAGAAATATTTAAAGCAATTAATTGCATTAGTTGCAGTTTGCAGAGCAAAAAAATAAAATAATGAAATTTGGATGTACTATAGTAATGTTTCTATTGAGACTTGCATTTCCCATAATGGGAGCATTAGGAGAAATACCATTAGTATTTACAGGAAATCTTGTCTTCTGATCCACCAAAAAGGGTATTCCTCCTAGTTTCAACTGCTAAATTGTAAATGCATCTTGATGGGCTACTCAGGGATGATATAATCAATTCATGAGAGCAAATTTTCTTGCTATAGTGACTAAACTATCACTGCAGGGAGCAAGATGGTTGTAAATTTTTTCTCAAGGGTACAAATAATTTTCTGTTGCTTCAGTGATCCAAGAAATGCCAGATTTTATTAGGCAGTTCATGTACTTCTGTTTTATGCTGACAAGAAAGATTACAAGTCCCCATTTCTCTCTTTCCAGGGACAGAAGCAGCTGTGAATCCAACTGTTGGAATTCACCTTCACACTCAGAACCCTGAACTGTGTCCTGTCCCATGTGTTGACAAGTTAGGCCCCCCACCTCCATATGAAGAAATTTTGAAATCAAGTCAATTTTAGATCTGGATCTGGATCATCAACTGAAAATATTAGAAATATTTTAAATTCCAAAACATCCAAAATTTAGGAACACTTCTTCCATTTAGTGGAATTATCAGAGGCTAAGCAATATAGTCTGAAGAAGATGAATAGACAAAAGTATGAATTCAGGGAATGAATTTTGGTGAGGGAGATGTTTAATAAATTAGTGAACTCTCAGTGTATCACTGCTGTGTTATATTTTGTGCTACACAGCCAAGTTAATGTTTCTCCACTAGCACTTTAATATGCAGTAATTAATGCATGGAGTGGTTGCCACTAGGTTTAGGAATCCACTACAGTACACAAGATAGCTTTTCATGCCTCATTATCTCTGTTTTAATCTGACCTCCCCCCTAGTAGGGAGTCAATAAAAATTATCATAAGTTAACAATGGATCAAACAAAGATTCAGACACATCTAGACCCAGAACCAGAAAGAGAATATTTGAATTAGGATGAAGGGAGAGAGTAGGAAGAAGGAACATTTGGAATTGAAGGGTAAAGGATGAATAAAGAGGACTAAAGGTTGTTGTATATCTCAGTACAAGGAGTTGTATATCTCAGCCTGAGGAGGGAGAAAGAGTAGATAGAAGTGAAGATTACCTAAACTGGGGCATGCATAAGACCACGTGGAGAATGTGGACAAGAAGGAGAAGATTCCCATTTTAGGTGGGTCAATGTGGCCTCTGGAGTTCACAGGCTTCCTCTGGTGCCTCAAGACTTGGCATTGCCTGGATAACCATTATAAGAATCTGTAAATCCAGGAAGGGGAAATCCTGGGGCAAAATGCCTTTGAACCTGAAATCAGTCAATGGGAGAAATAAAGTTTAAAACCCAATTATTGCTTACAAGGAGTCATCCTGCATCTCTCCTGCTGTGGCAAAAGCAAATAAGATTCCCCCCAATCTCTGCTCCAGCTAAGCCCTCACTCACCCATGTAATTAATCATTGATATGGAGACGGACTACTTCTCTCCACACCTTGGAAACACCTGTTGATATGGAGATGAATTAAAGTCAGGCAATAGATTCTGAAAATAGTGGAATTTTAACTACAGCCTACCCATCCTCTGCTCCCTCCCCATCTTCCACAATGGTCCCTGGGTGAGAAAACTGGGGCACTGTAACCAGACTAATGATGTACAATAGCAACAGCAATAAAACCATGATAATACTCAAGCCAGAGGATTCAGCTAGGTTCAAAGTCCAATGGAGATTAAGTCCATAGCTTGCCCATTCCACAGGTGGTCAGTAACTGAACAGGTAGGGAGTTCAGAGCAATCATCATGTGGCAGCTGCAGCCAGGGGGTGCATCCAGGTCACAAGTACTGTAGAAGAAAATAACCTTAAGGGCGATAAGACACATGTTTTAATGATACCAGCATAGGCAGTTTTGTTCATCAAGTAGGATACATGCAAAAGAATGGTCCTGTAATAGGATAGTGGCAGGAATGGGATCTCATCCTGGTCTAGTATACCAGACTTTCATCCACTCCCTGTGAGAGTTAAAGATTGGTCAATATATAGTAGGACTGTGGGAGGTATATGCACTGGCCGTAAAGAGAAAACAAAACTTCCCCATAAGATGCTCTTACCTCCTGGACATTTTGGGTACATTACCATGATCTTTGGGGGCCACTCTGCTGTTACTCCAGGAATACATGAGGCCAGCTTCCAGGCCTTTTCCCCAAGGTTCTGGAAGGGCCAATCACCACTGGTTCATGTGTTGAAAGTCCAGGACCGCATCCATTCAACAGCGTCTCCAGGCTTTAATGAAGTTGGGGCTGGCAGCAGGATGTTGCTCTGCTGGCCATATCCTGGCTTCAATAATTCCTTTTTGGTTTGCACATACAGCTGTATAGGAGAGGCAACAATGTGTGTTAGAATATCCACAGGGCTCAAGGCTCCTTTCTGGGGCTTCTCATTCAAACACTGTACCGCGTCCATAAGTGAACTGATCAGCCCCATAGATTATTGGTGTCCGACTTCAGGTCAGATTTCAACAAATGGTTGTACCTCTCTATCATGCCTGCCCTGGTAGGGTTATATGGAACATGAAACTTTCACTTTCTTTCTAATTGCTACAACCATTCTTGTAATGCATGTCCAGTAAAGTGGGTGCCTTGATCACTCTCAATTGCCATAGCCTGCAAAAAGACACTCTAGGCCCCTCCTGGTGATTTGCTAATCTGCACGATGTGCAGGAAAAGCAACCAATAGACCAGTAGCCATGTCCATACAAGTCATGGCATACTGATATCCTTTTGATATAGGCAGAGGCCCAATAATAGTCTATCTGCTACCTGACAAGGGTATCGGCCCCTTTACTATTGTCCCATGTTGCTACAGGACTCAGTGTAAGTCCTTCTTGGAGCACATGAGGCACTCCTTCCTGGCTCGGCTGACTTCTTCAAAGGTCAATGGCAAGCCTCACCAATGGGCTACAGCCCACATTGTCTTTTGCCCTGCGTGCAACAAACACTGATGTAACCTTGGGCTACATCAGAAGCAGGCTTTCCTTCTAGCCAATACACCTGGGCCAATGTGTCTGCTTCATCATTCCCTGGAGATGCCAAAGGCAAATGGCCAGTCACATGATATATGGTAACAGTCTTAGTCTGACCAGAGGCCCATAGGTCTTATCACAACTCTTGCCCCTAAAGGGGCGGGTGACCAACCATCCAGTGGCATGGTACCATGTTGGTAGCCACAGAGTCAAGCCCCAATAGACAGGCCAGCTGTCAGTGCAGACAACTATAGGGGAGGGTTCCTAAGTGATCATGAGCCGTACTGCCCACAACTCAGCCCACTGGCCGCTCTTCCCCTCACCATCCTCTATCCATATTGTTTCAGTCTTCAGATTGAAAGCCACAGCCCTCCACTTCAGGGGCTGCTGACAACTGGAGCTGTCTGTATGCCAAGCACCAGGTATAGGGTCTTTTCCCTCCTGATAAGGAGTATCAGCTACCAATGGCTCAAAAAAAAGTTCTTCCTGCTTTTGACTGGTATAGGTCACTGACCCCAATAAGAGTTGGGGTTCTCCACTTAAGGGGCTTGTAGAGAGGGTGCTACACTGCTGTAAATAGGTGCTCCATCAGGCAGTGTAGGCATCTGTGCCACACCACTCCATGGCCTTTGGGTCCAGTCTTGCACTCACCCCACAATGGGATTGGTGGTTGTTACCTTGGTCAGAGCTGTTCTGGTGATGGGCTCCATAGCCAGCAAGACATGGTACACAGCAGCCAGGTCTTCTCTATCAAGGTGTACCAGATCTCTGCTCCTTTCCATAGTTGTGACCAGAATCCAATAGTTTGGTGTGTCTATTCAAGCCATTTCCAAATACCACATCCATAACCATCTTCAGTTATATGAACATCTATCTCACAGGGCTTTGATGAGTCCACTACAGTCAAGACCTGTATGGCCTTGACTGTTCATTTAGCAGCAGTAAAAGCAGCTGCACCTGTCTCATCCCAGTCCCACCTGATAGATACCCTTTCTTACCAACCAGTATAAGGGCTTCAGAATTTGTGCCAAGGGCAGGATAAACACTCTCCAATAGCCCAAAATACCCCAAAACTCTTGTAAAACTGCCACAGTGGTAGGGGTAGGGAAAGCCTGGACCTTGTCTATGACTGCTTCAGGAAAAACTTTAGTTCTACCCAACCAGACAACCCCCAAGAATTTCACAGACAAACCAGGTCCCTGAACCGTGGTGCTGTTCACAGCCCATCCTTTCTCCTGTAGATGCTGCAGCAGTCTAGGAACTGCCTCTTCTAAATCTGCAAGAGAATCAGACATGAGCATAATATCATCACTGTAGTGATACAGCCACACCATTTGCTGTCCCTTCCATGTGGCCAAGTCCTGGGCTACAACCCTGGGCTACAAGTCCATGACAGATGGTGGGACTGTGGAGGCGTCCCTCTGGAAGGACAGTGAATGTCCATTGCCAGCCTTCCCATGTGAAGGCAAACTGTTCCTTACTTTCCTGTGCTAAGTTAATAGAGAAGAAAGCATTAGAAAGGTCTCCTACACAGTGATACATTCCCCATTCATGACTGAATGTGTCCATAAGGGCTGCTATAGAGAGGACAGCAGCATGCAAAGGGAGTGTGACTTTCTTCAATTCCCTGCAGTCCACAGTCATATGCCAGGAGCCTTCTGGCTTTTTCACTGGCTACACTGGGGAATTAAAAGGACTATGAGTGGGCTTTATGATGCCCACTGTCTCCAACTCCTGTAGAGTTTCTACAGTTTCCTTGTGCCCCCCCTAGGCAATTTATACTGCTTAGTATTTGTCACCTGCTGAGGTAGAGGCAGAGCTATAGGTGGGTGCTTAGCATGTCCCCTCAGAACTGCCTTTACAACATGTACCCTCAGTCTGAATTCAGCTGCAGTGGTCTGCAACCACAGGCCATGCAGTTTATCTATCAAAATATATTCAGGGATGGGAGAAATGTACACAGTATACTCCCTTGGGGGTAAACACCTTATCCCCTATGGGATTTGGGCTTTCTTCACTCTAATTGCCTTACCCCCATAGCCATCTATCACTGCAGGGGTTCTGGGAAAATGCTCAGGGTTGCCATTAATCAGAGAACACTCAGCTTCTATGTCCATCAGCACCAGGACACATTGTACATTCACAGGGGACCAAGGAATTGTTAATTCTACATGTGGCCTCTGGTCCCCACCACATCCCCCAAAGTGGGAAACTTGATGCCCCCTCAGTTGAACCACAATGCCCAATTGTGGGGGTGAGGGCCCAGGCAAATCCTGAGTACCTTTGACTCTGGTTTCCATGCTCTGGACCTCAGCGGCTGGAACTGCTGCTCTGGCTTTAATTGGTGCCACAGTTCTAACAAGATCCTATTGGGCTGCCTATCAAGTTTTTCTTTCACTACCCTGGCCTTTATCGAATCAACCCACATCTGGGTCCTCAAGACCTTTATGGGGCCTTTTGCACCTCTCCTTTCAGTCGTAGCCCATATTTCCTTCTGTGCACTTATTGTTCCAACCTCCCAGATCTGCCAAAGTACAAGTAGCCTCACCTGTGGGTTGCAAAAGTAGTCACTAAGGGGCCCAAGGAGATATGTGAGAGCTGTATGCAGCACAAGATTTCTAATTTCTATGGTGAACAACTCCTTACTGGGGCCTTGGGGGTCCATATAAAATATTCAAAAATTGGATATTTTTCATACCCAATTCCCGCAACACCTGTTGGAGCTTTACATACTTTTTCCAGCTAGTGGGTAAATATGGTAAATCACCCTGATAGGTCAAACTTGCCTGGTGGCAGCTGTCAGCCATTCCAGAAGTGTCTGATTCCCTGAGGCATGACGGGCACTTTGCAACCATTGCTGGAGGGAAGAGGGAGTCATCAGGGAAGCCATTCTACTCATTTCAGTAACCAACATAACAATGTTTTCCACCCTCATATCCCAGAGATGTAAAAGCCATGTAGGCAGAGATTCCCATGGCTTCTACCTATACTGTATGCTCATGTACACCAGCTCATCCTGGGTATAGGGGCGGAGCATGGAGTGCTCCACAACCTGGAGAAGGGTTGGCTTCTCCCCCTGAAAAGTCTGCGGTTGTTTTGTTTTTATTTTTTTAATTACAGCTTGGTGGGTCTTTAATACAGGAGAGGCTGGTGCCTTGGGCGGTGGCCTTGGCAGCAGATCAGCCTTTGGCCCTGACTCCTAAGCTTCTCTCCTGCCCCCGGTGGGCACTGGCTCCTCCACCATCTCTGGGGCTGAAGGCAATCGCTCTTTCCTCCCCCTCCCACATTGGCGTCCTGCAATGCACCTTCTCCTGCTGCCTCCCCCTTCACCGCTGCTGAAGAATCTTCCAGGAGCATGATCCATTTTCTCAGAAACTGTCTCTCTTCCTTAAGGGCATCCCATAGGTCATTGCTTAGCTCCTCCAAGCAATGCCCAGTGTGTCTCTCTCCTGCTGAAGTCCCTCTCTCTCCTCAATAACCCTCTCGATAACCCTCTCCTTCTCCTCAATAGCCCCATTCTCTCCTGTATAACCCTCTCTCTCTCCTTGATAACATTTTCCACTATCTAGAGGAAGAGAGACCCTATATTACCAGCTGCTACATGGCCACTCAGGGCCTGTAAGTAGTCTTCTATTTCATGGAGGGCTAATTCTGCAGCTTCCAGTGTCTCCACCCTTCACCAGTTCTGGAAGGCCCCATCCCTCTAGGAGTTGCTTTACCCTAGACCAGTTCCCCACTAGAGGCTCCCAAATCGGAAGCGTCACAGTTTGGGGGCTCCCCGGTGAAGCTGCACCCTCTGCCACTGCAACCACTGTGGCCTCCTAACTATCCACAGTGGGGATTCTGGGTATCTCCCCAACATCTCAAGGGTCTGCTCAAGGGTCACATCCATGAAGACAGTTTTTGGGTTCAGAGGACCTGTCAACTACTGACAGATGTAAATCCGGGAAAGTGAAATCCTGGGACAAATGCCTTTGAACCCAAAATCAGTCAAAGGGAGAAATAAAGTTTAAAACCCATTTATTGCTTACAAGGAGTCATCCCACATCTCTCCTGCTCCAGCAGAAGTGAGCAAAGATTCCTCCCAACCTCTCCACTCCAGATAAGCGCTCTTCTGTCCATGTAATTACCCACTGATGTGGAGATAGAAACACCTGTTGATAAGGAGATGCACTAAAGCCAGGCAAGAGATTCTGGAAATATTGCAATTTTACCCACAGGATCCTTGGCAGAACACATAGATATCAGTGTTCTCACTGAGGACCCTGACTAGAGAAGTAGCAGTGAGACAGTGTCATAAGGAATTTTTGCAGTGGCCATGGGTAAGGGGCAGGAAATGAAATCCAGAGCAGACGCCATACGGTCTTCAGCTGACAAATTGGTAGAACAAAACAATTGATATCTTCACTTATTTGTCAAATACACCTCTCAGATTTAATTCGACCAAATGAATCTCTCCTAATCTTTTTTCCAAACTTGTTTATGCAAACTGTCCCCATCTCCAGTAATGGAAAGAGCAACTTTCCAGTTGCTTAAACCAAAGAATTTGGGGAAATCCTCGAGTCCTCTGCTTGTGTTACTTCCCACATCCATTTTGCCAGGGAAGGGCTTGGTTTGGCTCTACCTTCAAAATAGGTCTAGATTCTGAACAGTTCTCACTGCATCTCTGGTGTGAGCCATTCACTGCCAGTTCTTGTCCGGATTTCTAGAATAGCATCTAAACTGGCCTGCTTGCTCCCAGCTCTGCTCTCCTCTATTCTATTTCCAAAGCAGTAGCTAGAGTACTCTTGTTCAAACATAAGGTGGATTGTGTTCTTTAAGTAAACTCCAATGGCACTCCACACTCAAAGAAAGGCCAGAGTTCCTTACACATGGTCCTATGGGATCCATACCCTTCAGGTCTCCTTTCTTACAACTCTTGTTCTTCTTCATTATTTCCAAGAACACTGTCCTCAAACTTATCAAGTATTATTATATGCACTACTATCTTTTAGGGCCTTAACACTTGCTGTCAACATTAAATTAGCAAGAAGATTTTAACACATGGAATTATGTATGAGATGGGTACAGATGGATAAATCCTAATTGATGGGAATTTCAAGTTTTCCACTTTTGCTGGAATCCAGTTCCAGCAGTGGGGTGTGAAGCCCAAAAGGATGAGATGGAGTCGGTGCACCGAGAGACAGGACACAGAGTCAGATGGAGGTGGTCTCTTGACAAAGTGCCAATGACAGCTTTATTTATACCATTTTGCACAAGGATATGATTATTTTTTATTGTTCTGTTGATTAATTGGTATAGGCAGTTGATTAATAGGTATAGGCAAGCTTTTTTCTTCTTTCTAATCTATACATGGTTAGTCAAGTGTTAGACAGGTGATCTTTTTCTGTTCCTTGACCGAAACTTTTCCTAGCAACATGTACTCTAGTGTGTCTCTTGTTTCTATGCAAAGCGGTTTCTAAGTAATGCATGTGACCACAGAAACCTGCAGCATGTAGCAGTGACTATGGAGTCTATGAGCTCAGGGTGAAATACAGGTCACTCACTACTACAGTTAGCTAGGCAGGTATCATCATCTATATTTCTAATGCAATGGGTACATTTTATCTCCTCATAATATTGATTCTATCGTAGGTAGATGCAAGATAAAGATAGAAAGCATGATTTAGTGCTGTAAGAAGGCAAATGTAGATGATCAGGTCTGTGCCTATAGACTAGGTATTAATCCAAGCCAGACAAGGGCAACAAAACATCCACAGATGTAGACAATTTCTCTCAAAACTGGGGGGTTGAGGTTCTAAGCCTCACCTCTGTTGGCCCCCATTTTCTCACCTGATGGCCCCCCTGTGACTGTGCCTGTCTTAGGTTGTTCCTCCTTTGAGGAATCTTACCCGTCTCTGGCTTACCAGCCATCTTCCGGGGCCATACAGGGAGATGTAAAGCTGGTAAGTGAGAGAGAAGTAATATTCTTTGGAAAGGTTAGCTTTTCACTTCTTTGCAGATTTATGTCCCGTGGCTTCCAAGCCCAGCACTTGTCTTGAGGTGTCTTTACCACTTGGAAGAATTATGGTACTTGGTAATTTCACATATGAGGCACGAATTCTAGTAAAGGGCTGTAATTAGGAAGGAAGAAGAAAAGCTATAGAAGTAGCGAATAGAAGAAAACATGAGAAGATGGATTAAGTGTCAGACAGGGTTATTCTATTCAATATTCCCTCATAACTCTATTTCTCTAATTTTCTTATAAAACTCTTCATACTAATTTCACTAACATTGCAAACAAGGGGGGCATTCCCACTTAGGTGGAGATGGGGTAGTCAACGTTTAACTAACTGACTGCAGGTTTTGGTATTCTATGCCAAGATCGCCATCTGGCCCCTGCACATTCTCTTCTTCAGGAGCACTGTCCTGAAAAGCTTTGGGGAAGTTTATGTTCTCCTTTCCATGCTGCTTATCAAAGGTTAGCTTAGTCTTTGGCAAAAATGCAAGCAAAAAGCAAAGCCAATAGTATAATGGAGGAAAACCAAATCAAGGTGGGTAATAGGGGAGCCAGCTGCAAAGGCCCTTGATTTGAGAGGGTCTTCCTCCAGCCTGAGCTTTGCTACACAGCTTGAGTAGCACGGCTCCCAGCACACTTTGATAAGTGTCTTCAGGGAAGAAACTGAGAATAATCAAGTGAATTCATGCTATAGTGATGGAAAAATGCCTAAGAATTAGGGGCAGATTGGTGAAGAGAATTCTGAAATAATGATCATGTGGGTAAAATTGCAACACTTTTACAATCTCTTGCCTGGCCTTAGTGCATCTCCATATCATTAGGTATTTCAAGGGGTGGAGAGAAGTAGTTCATCTCCATATCAATGTGTAATTACAAGGGAACTAGGGCTTATCTGGACCAGGGAGGTTGGGTGGGGTCCTTTTTTGCATCTGGGTAGCAAGAGACACAGGCGAGCAGAAGTGAACGACGGCTTGAATGCAATAAATGGGTTTTTCTCACTTTATTTCTCCCTATGACTGATTTTGGTTCAAAGGTATTTGCCCTGGACTGGGATAATATTTTTCCCCCTGAGTTACAGATGAACTATGAAGAAAGCACTGAAGCAGCTCAGAGAAGAACCAGACTAATTCCAATCAGAACATGATGACAAATAGTGGTGGAAAGATAAGAGGGATGATTAAAGAACAATACATAATGAAAATGTGGTGATAAATTAACAATTGGTAAATGGAATGTGAAGGAATTGGGAAAAAAAGGCAATTATAAAGTTATGAAAAACAAAATTTGGATTAACTTCTCCAAGATGGTTAAACTATGAATAATGTAAATATTTAATACTGTGTATTAAAATGGGCCTTATTCATATTAACAAGCTAGGAAGAGGGGGAAGTATGTATGAGGGAAAGTGGAAGATATAATAAGAAAGATAAATATTAATCTCAGATTGTGGGAAGCCAGTGAATAATATTTAAAATCTATTAAAAAATTAAGAAATAATGGTAGGGTACATAATTTGGAAATTAGGTCATAAACATCCAAACCAAAGCACTAAAAGAGTTCAGATTTATTGCCTCAAACAGTAAGACCTGGAGATAATGCTATGTAGATTAGGTAGAACAGAGAAATACTGTTTTTTATCATGAACCTATAGCGTATTTGACTTTTAAAACTAAATGTATGTGTCACTTTAATAAAAAAAAGGTTAAATGAATAAATGTTTGGCAAAGTTATAGCTTGCAGTGCAAGCAAACAAAGGAAATAAGGAAAACAAAATGTTACCGTATATGTGTTTAGGCAGTAGAGCTATAGGATATTTTATTTTTTATTTATGTTTCTGGATTTTCTATTTGTTCAAAAATGTGTGCACATTACTTTTACAATGTAAACTTCTGTTTAGAAATAGATACAAAAGAAAAACATATATATTAATCTATACATTTAATGGATGAGAAAATGTGGATTCTGGAAGAGTAGTCAACTCACCCAGCGTGTATAACTAATTACTGTGACAGACAAACGAGTTAGGTATTTTTATCTTGCCATTCCTATTCCAGATGTTTTCCCATTATGATCTTCTATCTTCAAAATAAACATCAGAGAATGTGGGTTATAATTCTATTTATTTCAAATAAGTAGCTGTAAGGAAAGGTTTCTATTCATATCCTATGTGCTATGTAAGTTAAAAGCCATTCCAGTTACAAAACAGGCAGGGGTCATTGTTAACACCCAGAAAAGTGTAAACACATCTGGAAACAGGGCCAAGGATTCAGCAGCTGGAGTTTGCCAAAGATGTTGGTGAAAGTCCAGGTCAAAGTCATCAGAATTGATTTTTGTGTGACTTGCTTTAACGTGTCAGTCAAAGTCTAAGCACACAATGGTTGGTGGTTTATTTTGGGGGGTGAGGAGGAAGTGAGGGTATAGGGTGTAGGAAGATAGGTATGGTTGATAGAAAAAGTTTGTTTTCATAGAAACTGTTATGACCACTATCTCTTACTAAATATCACAAGGTTCATTTTCATTTAATGTCTAAAAATACTGAGTGATAAATATGTTAATTTGTACAAGTTCTTGATATATTTCTTCAACAAACTTAGTATTATTTTAATAATACTAGAGTTTCCACCCCTTGGCTTTGACCTCCCAACAGATACTTGGAAGTTCTGTAGCAGGTACTCTTTATAGTCCATGGTAAACTACTGCAAATAATAAAATAATACAACTGTAACTCCAGGGAGAGAAAATACCTCTAAAACCGAAATCAAAGGGAGAAAAATAGTTTAAAACCTGTTTACTGTTTACAAACTGTGGTCTGGGGCCATCTCTTTCCTGCTCTGGCAGAAGCAAGCGAGACCTCCCTGCAGCCTCTCAGATTCAGATAAAGCCCTTGGTTGCCCAGGTAATTACCCGCTGATACAGAGAAGAACTCCCTCTCAACCCCTTAGGAATGCCTGTTAATACGGAAATGCACTAAAGCCAGGAGAGAGATTCTGCAAATCCTGCACTTTTACCCACAACAACTAACTTGGATTATATGATTACTATGCTATTTTAAAAACTTATTTAAAAAGTTGAACCTGTTCTTTTTTTGTTATCTCATCTCTGAAAATCTTTACCTAAATCTTAGTTCATCAATAAATTGTTAAAATTCTATTTATCCTAGTGCCTCATATTTTAATTTTGAGAGGACTAGTATTTATTTTTCTTCCCATGTTAAAGAGCATTCATTTTTAAATGAGGCTTTTCTTACTGTTAAGAGGTGTAGCTTTTTCTTTGAATATCCAGCAGAGGGCATGAAAGCCTATCTATGATTCTAGCCCATGACTAGATTTTATTTAATGGTTGTGAAGCCATGAAGCTGGGTTACTACTGATAGATTTTTGACAGACTCTAGCAGAAAGAAATAATAATAAGGTTCAAATTTGCATAGAGAAATCCAGTACTTTAGCTCACATTGCTCACAAGGAAGCTGAACATTAGGTGAGATGCCTGCTATCAAATTCTAGAAAATTTGAAATACACCACCACTTCTGAGGCTGAGACCTGTGAGTTTGAGTAGATTGCAAAGCCAGGCTAATTTGTGTATAATACTCTCATGTGGTATGTAACATCTACAGCACTGACCTCATAGGTCAAGTCTATTTCTTTTTTACCTGACCACAAGTTTCTCTTTAATTTTCAGTTTTGTAGCTCTAGATTTGTTTCATTTGTGTTGGGAGTACGATTTTCATTAAAAACAAAAACTTTAAAACTCAATATCTTTCACAGAAATGAAATAGACCTGGGATAGAACTGAACAGCATTCATGTGTACAATGAAATGAAACTCACCAAAACATTATATTTAAGGCAAAAATGAAATACTTCAGGATTGTATAAAAGAAAATGAGACAATGAAAATGTGTTGGCTATGAGACCACACTTTTGATAATGATATTTTAAAAAAATCAGAACAAAGAAAGGAAACAGAATATACATTTTAAAGGAATCTTTTACTTTTATACTTATTTTGCTTTGCGATTTTGTACAAAATAACTCTCTACAGCCTTTTTTTTTCTATTTAATATTAGATCCTGGAAAAATAGTGTATTTTTTTTGTTATTTTACTAAATGTAGTTACAGGGAAATGGAATAAAAGTGATATCACAAAATACAATTTATATTTGTGTATTTTAAAAATTATGCCAGTCTATATATAGTCTCTGACTCATGAGGCAAATAATGTAATCAATCAAGATGTCAGATTTTTATATTAATAAGATGAAAAATGGCATTGCTGAGAAACACTGAAATTATCAGTGAATACAGGTTGAAATTATCAGTAAATGCAGGTTTCAAGCCAGGTTTCTTGGAAAATGTGTTTATGGGATGCAATGAACAAAAGTAAGGTAATTTTCCTTTATCTAGTAATTAAAATAAGTATGTTTCAGCATTTAATAGTTATAATTTTTTCCATCAGATATAAAACTGAAACCGTGTGTCAATTCAGATTATTCTCTTTTATATGTCTTAATTTGTTTAAATTTATAATGTTAAAGAGTCTTAGGTATCACTGACTAATCGCCTTCTAAATTTAGAAGCACTGGAGCTATTATTTTTCCTTAAAAAATAATAAACTGTTGGACACAGATGTAATTCTAGTGCTTGACCTATCCAGGTAATAAATGTTCCACTGTCATTCCTTGGTCTCACTGAGTCCATAGTGAACTTGCCGGGAGCTGAAACCCACTGGCAAGACAGGGGGAAACTGATTTGCAACTAGAGCATATCTCAACCCCCTCCCTTAATTCTCTGGGTTACCTATGCTTAGCATTGGATAGAGAACTTGGGAAAATAACAGTAAGGTTTGTTGATTTCAACAACACCCACATCCCTCCAGCCCCTTCACCAGTTTCCCACCTGTATCCACCTGTATGCCCCTCCTCCAGCAAACAAAGGAAGACAGTTAAAGGCCCCTTCTGCCGGCTGCATTTCTCTCTACCTGAGCAAAGACTGCGTCACAAAAGCACCCCCATTCTTTCTTTTAAACTTCCATCTTCCTTCTCAACTACAGTTTCCATCCTACACCCCAAGTATTATCAACAAACATTTAACCTCAGTTTTGTGGAAATAGTTGAATTTTTGCAAAGGAAGCCTTATAGAACTTTGCAGTTTTCAAGTCTCCTAAATTCTGACTCAAATAGAGATTATAGAAATTAAAATTACAGTATTTTAAGTCATATCAACTGCAAAGTGTGGGCAATTTTGGATCTTGAATTTTTGAGTCAATTGAAAAGGATATTTTTCAGACAACTAAAAGAAAATAGATGCTAAGAAAATTGATATTAAGGAATTGCTAGTTGTTAATGTTAACTGTGATAACGTTATTGTGGTTACATTGTTAAAAAGTCTTTATCTTTTATACATACATATAATGAAGTATTTATGAGTGAAATGATATAGTTTCCAAGATATTTTTAAAATAGCCAAATGAATCAATAAATACTATTTTCTTCTTTTTTTTTGCTTTGGAGCAAAGAATTTGAATTTGAGCATATGTTTATTTTTTACATGCTAACTCTAATCCAGCTTGTATTTTGCATGAGCAATGGAATTTAATAAATAGGGTACTTTTGCTTAGAGTATTTTTTAAGAAAATTGTATTGATTACCCATTGTATACCAATATTTAGTTATTCAGATATGGACTTTCTAATTTTTGATGCCTGAAAAGTATTGTACTTATGTTCATTTAGGTATTTTTAAATCAACTCAGTTTCAAACTTAAATATATTTTAAATGGGAACTTCAAATTTTATCATAAATAGAAAATGTGCTTTTTAAATTTCCTGAAAAAATGGACATATGGCTATAAATAATAAAAATGTCCAATATACCACTTAAAAATATTCAAATACCATTTGTCATAAATAAGCACACTTTGAGAAGCTCTTTAATATATGCTTTGGAATTAGGGATACACCATAGCATGGGATTAAATACAAAGAAAATTTCTGTCTTCAGAAATAGTCAAACAATAGTGATTGCAAAAAATTGATTGAAAGTGTTCAATTTAATTAAAAAAATGCAAATCCAACTAACCATATGATATCATTTTTACCCATAAGGTTGGTGAAAATATTAAAGATTACTAAAAACTTGTGTTGGCAAGGGTATAGGGAACAAGCACCTGACGGAAGAATAAATTAGTATAAGAATTTTTGGAAGCCAATTTGGTTAATGTATCAAAAATGTTAATACAGGTTCACATGGATTCAACATTTCTACTCTTACACAGAGTTAGAAAGTTATTCTATATTCTATAGTTATAATCCTATAGGAAGACAAGGATTTTTAAAAATGATATTCGCCGCTTCATTGCTTATAATAGCAAGAACAGCAACAATAGAGATGCTTAGACAAATTAGATAAATAATGGCACATATGAGCAATGAACTACTCAGCCATTAAAAAGAATGAAGTGATTGAAGAAGAGCCAATAGATATATTTAAGTAATAATTCTATTTTTAAAGGGAAGATAACAGTATGCTGTTTACATTTCAAAGGACCTTTATATACCATTAATTTCATTTTTTTTTTGCCTTTGGAAAAATACAATAAATACGTGATAGTTAATATATCTGGAGAAAAAAGTGGTGGGGGAAGACCGTGGAAGTGGGTAACAGAGATGTTGTTTAATGTTGACATTTCTGTACTGTTACCTTTTCAAGAATCTTATGCATGTATTCTGTTTATGTTAACTGAGATTCTCTGGGTGCTGGGATAATTGGTAATATTTTTGTTTTCTTCCATATCATTCACTTTTCTGTTTTAAACAAACAAAGACAATTTTTATATAAATATAAGTGACAAATCACCAGCTTTTTTTTAAAATGAAAATACAGGGTAACCAATATTGGATTGTGCATTATATTGTTTTCCAGTTAATTATTGCATACCAGGGCCAACATTATTAACTTATGAACAACAATTTCTGAACTCCAAAGCTACAGAATCTACTCCAGGAATGGTTTTTCTACTTAATCCCCAGTTAATTACCTTAAAATGAGATTGGAACCATTCTCTCCAGATTGAGAGTGCTGAGATAAAGAGTGAAACCAAAAAGATACAAAAATTGATTTGAAGGAAGATTAAAGTGTAAAGGAGAGGATATAGTAGGAAGATTAATTTGGGAATCAGAATTATCTCTGTAATAATGAAGACTGGCTTAATAAGGCTTTGCTACATAGTTGATTTTTCAAAGAGAATGATTGTAGGAAAGAAACCAGACTAGTTACCCAGCAGAATAAAACTAGCACCTGATGAACTTGGATTGTATTTCTAATAATGGCATTAAGGCTTTTAGCAAACATCATCTCAATTTTCCTATTTTGGGAAAAGTGAAAATGTTGTCTTCTCATGGTTCTTATTTTAAAGTATTCTGTGAATAATAAAACCTCCTTCTCCCAGTTATGCTCTGGGACACTGCTTGTAATTTATAGTACATTAGTTGCCCTCCCTTAATTCTTTGTGCATGTTATTCTCTTTGCATAGAAATATTTCCCCTTAGTTGTTTTATTTGACTATACCTATAATCTTTCTTCACTCCACCAAAAATATCCCTCCTCTGTGAAGTCTTCCCTGACTCCAGACAGAAGTAGATTGTTTTTCCAATGGCATTTCATATATACCTATGTTATAGTAATTATTTTATCACAATCTAACTTCTTTTCAATATCTCCAGCCCCTCTATGTGTTAGGCTGCTGTAAAACACAGACATGACCTTTCAATAAACCTGCACAAATGTATGCACAAATAATGGAAGGAATAATAAAATGAACAAATAAATTGCATGCAATGGATGCTTAGCTTTTCCAGGCTAGGGTAATAATCACCATTCATTCACTCACTTATTTAAAAATATATATTAAGGATCTAGAATGGATCAGGCACTGTACTGGTAACTGGAATAGAGCAGTACATAAAGTAGAAAATGTTTTGCCTTATTAGAGCTTGAACCTTGCAGAAAATAGAAATGTGGAACAGTGAACACACTCATAAGTGAAGGGCAACAGGAGCAATGAAAGAAGAGTCCTTAAGTATTAGGAACAAGCCAATGGCTAACTTAGTCTGCTAGAGTCAGAGAGGTATCCCAGCAGAAGTGATGTGTTATTAGAAAGAAGAAGGATGTTAGGGGTAAGAACTGGAGAAGGGAGAAGGAGTTCCAAGGCCAGAAGAAAGAAAAGCATGGGGTGTATGAAGCAAAGAAATTGAACATAAATCCACTAAAAGGATATTCAAGTGGCTAAAGTCATATAAAAATGTGCATGGCTTCATTAATCGTTAGTAAGGTGACACTCACTTAAAAATGACAAGGTTATGTTTTTTATACCACTACATGCCTATCAGAATGGCTGAAATGAAAAAAAGAGACAATACTACTTGTTGACAAAGATAAAGCATCATATACTGCTGCGGGAAGATGAATTGGTATGAGCACTTTGGAATTGTTTGGCACTATTCACTACATCTGAACATACACATACCTAGGACTGAGAAATTCCACCTAGGTATTAGAGAAGGAAGTGTTTATGTCTCGCCAAATCATGGACAAGAGTATTTATAGCAGCACTGTTTGTGATGGCTAAAAATTGCAAACAAACCAAATATCCATCACCAGTAAAATTGGATTAAACATTCATGGTATATTCATGCAATGGAATAATACACTGCTATTAAAATAGGCAAACTAAACAGCATGCAACAGTACAGATGAATCTTGAATTTTGTAACATAATGTTGAGTGGAAGAAGTTAGCCACGGAGTTAAATGTACAGCAGTTCAAAAGCAGATAAAACTAATGTAGGTATTGGAAGTCACAAGAGTGGTTACCTATAGGGCAGTGAGGAAAATGACTGGAAGCATGGTGGGAACTTCTGGGGAAAAGTTATTCTACTTCTTGACATGGATACTAATTATACAGGTATACTCACTGTGTGAAAAGTAATCTAGCTATAAACTTGTGCTTTTCTCTATGTATTTCTGTGTTAAGATTGTTAACATTGTTAAGGGGAAAAAAATTTTTCAGGATTTTAAGATAACTCAGGAGCCACATTAAGAAGATCCCAGACCAAAAATGAGCAATTTAAAAACAAAAATAATAAGAATCATAGTGGATTAAAACACACTGAATCAATGAAAATCTCTAAGTTCTTAATGATACTCAAATATGAGAAGTATTGAAAAATCATACATGTCACTCTGTGTTAAAAGAATAACCATACTTCCTTACTTTCCTAGGAAAACCCTGAGTTCATTACAAATGGTATCCACTTTTACTTTCAAGTTGTCCCTGTTTGGATGATAAATTACATATTATCTCATTAATAAACCAGCTCTTTTACTTGTATTAGTGAATTGGTAATAAAGGGAAAGAACTGAGCATTTATCTTGCCTTTTCAGGGTAATTAAAAGGTCTCCCATGAGGAGACTTAAGTCTTATTTTACAGAAGAATTTCTACTACAGATGTAGGCAAAAAAGAAGTAGAAAAATTATCTTTCTACAAACCTTAACCATTGTATTGGCTCAGATAAGGATTACCAATTTTTAAAAGTATAATTTTAAAATAATTATTACGGATGCTGGAGAATAGGATATTCGAGAGTTTCTGAAATACTACCACAATAATCAGGTATTTTCTGTCACTAAAGAAAAAAGATATATACCTGAAGAATGGAGGGACCAGATTGTCATCACTGTGATGCAGTGAACAATTGTAGCATAATGAAGGCTCAGTCAGTCAGATAGTAAGTCTCCAAATATGTATCACATCACCTATGGTGTATTTTAGAAACTAACTTGATTCCATTAAGGCTTTAGATTTTAAGTTCAATTTACTGGAAAATAAGGTATAGGGAAACCAGCTAAATTATATCATCAGAAAAATACAGAAGGTGAGACAAACAGTAGGAAAACTGGTTCAGTTTTTTTTTTTTAACAAGTCAGGGTCAGTGAAAAAAAAAATGTAGCTTGATTAAAAGAGACTTAAGGAACATAACAGCCAGAGGAAAAGCAGACCCCAGGCTGGACAAAGCAGCTGTATACCTCATTTCGAAAAACTTGGGGAGATTTAAATATGAACTAGTATTAGGTAAGATGAAAATTCATTGCTATGAAAAGGCAGAGATAGTTAATAGAGAAAAAGGTAGATTACAAAACAAGACACATAGGATGATCCTTAATAAAGAAATAAATGGATGTGTGAGTGTCTTTGTGTATGTGCATAAATACGGAATATCTGGAAAGATTGCAGATGTTCCATAAGATTTTAAGAGTGGTGGTGCTCTGGGTGGTGAGAATATGACAACATGTAAATAAGATTTATTTTTGGTTGTCTGTGTTTTCCATCTTTCTACAATGCACATATTCAACTTTTATAATAACAAAAGGCTAATTTCAATTAAAAATGTGATATGGGAAATTAATAGTAAATAGGTAAATGTCCTTTTATAAATTTTATTTTCTCTTATTGCAATTAACAGGACATGACTACTACATTTCAGTACCCAGAATTTATTCTGGGTGAGTTATTTTAATGTTTCAGCCTAATCTTATGTGTGTATCTTTTGGGTTTATATATATATTTTTTCTTTCTCAGCATGTTGAGCCACCACTTCAATTATTACTTTTTTATTATTTAGTATCTGTTTTGTTCACTAGTTGCTATACAAAATGTATTCTTGTTCTGCTTTATTTTGGGATGCTTCATTATAGTGGATTAGGAATAAACACTCCCAAGGAAATTAAAAGCCAAATTCTAATATGCAAAATGTTTTTATTGAGAAAAAAATCAAAATATTCATAGATGTCAACTATCACCACAATCCTCTGAAATATTTTCTGATACAAATGAAATTTTTAAGGAGGGAAAAATTTGTATCTCTAGAATCTAACAAATTATTTAATTTTACCCTGCTCTTCTCCTGAAGGTTTTCAAGAGACTTATTAGAAGATATGAAACATGACAATGTATCATAAACAAAAGTGGGAATAAATATTTATAAAAAATGGGTTTGAGAAAAAACAAAGTAAGTTTTAAAATTCATGGAAATAATACCTAGGCAACTAGAAAACATGATTAATAAATAATTCTTCTAAATGTCAATTACACAGTTAATATCAATCAAATAAAAGTGAATTAATTGCTATTAATCCTAAAATCAGATTAAAATTTCTCCTGAGAATGCTGGTAAAGAGATTACCATGGGAAGTCATGAACACCATTCCCAACAATATAAATTAGGTATGAGGCTTTCATCATCTCATTTTTACACTGTACTTTTTCACACTTAACTTTTAAAATTTGAAACACATCTTTTGGGGTCTTCACAAAATTGCAACAAAATTTAGTTTTTTCCAAATAACTAATTTCTACTTCAGTTGATAGTCTCTTAAGATATTACAGGGTATTAATGGAAGGATATTATTTACAAGAAATCAGAAAACAGAGATTAAGTTCTATAACTTAAAAAAAACTCTATTTAAAAAATTCAAGATGATTACATTATGAATAAAATCCCATTTGCAATCATTCACTGATTTAAGTGTGTATATAATTCTATTTCTTTCAAAATAGCATATATTTTGTGAGGAAAATTGATATTTTTCAGTAGAGAATCATGAGCCTTTATTTATTCCAATAAGCCACATTTGTTAAATTTTATCATATGTCAGATATTTCATGGGTGCTGAGGATCCAGTGGTGAGAAGACACCTAAATTGTTGAATTTTAATGTAGTGCACTAGGGAAACAATGTCCATTTGCATGTCTGATCAATAAATGAGCTAACTTCCTGGCTAAGCTATTACTGCTGCTGTCTAATCCCTTGGCAAATTGTAGTCAAACTTGTAGTAGTGATAGCTGAAAACACAAAGAGTGAACCAAAAGCAAGGCAAAAAGCAAAGAGATTCTCAATGCCATCGAAGATTTGCATCTCTGACCTCTGTTGAAGGTTGCATTCTGTTCTTAAAGTGTCATTTTATTTTAAAATCATCATGCTACAATCTCTAATAACAATATAGAAATCACAACCAAACGTTTTTTATTCTAGCAACCTTATCTTAAAATACAGGGAAAATGTGTATATGTATATGTGAGAGATGGGGGGTGGGTAGAAATAATGAGGAAGATAAATGAAAGTAACAGAAAAGGAGAAGTGATAGGAGAAGGAAACTTTTTCATTAAGCTGAGCAATTAATTTAGTTGAATATGAAGTCTAAATAATTGTTCCTGAACTGACCTGCTATTTTATTAACCTGAACATTGTTGATTGATTAGTTAAATAACATATAAACACAGACTGGTATATAACACTTTACACCCTTGTGTCTACAGCATACATTTTGGCAGTCTCTGTCCGAGGGGCAACATATGACTTGGCCATGGAAACAGTTGCAGTTGAATAGGCCTTCCTCATGGAATAAGGATAGTTCCTCTCGGGTCCAACATCTGTTTGAAAGAGATAAATTTAGAGGCATCAAAATAATTGTGGCTCAGTAAACTTTGGAAAAAAAATATCATTTTATATTTTTTCCAAAAATAGAGGCCAAAATATATTCTAAAAAGAAATCATCTAAGAAGAACCCTAGAAGAAAATCTAAGATCTTCATCCTGAAAGTTATTTTTAGGTTTAAAATTCAGCTAAGTAATTTCTGTATTTTTTAAATTCTGATGAGGAGAGAACTTTTCTTAGTCTTTTAAAAGACATTTTTAGAAACCCAATAGAAATACATTACATGCTTTAATAACAAATTTTTAATTTGGCTCTGAGTCTATTTCTCTGTTTAACTCTAGATACAAATTTAGTAGATTCGGTGAAGTAATATATACAAGATTTGACACATCATCAAAATGACTATTAAATATTTGGACATTGGACACACTTGTAGCTGTGGGATTTTTGTTTTTTTCCAGCAAATATGCCACTAATTGGGTAATAAGTCTCAAGTATTGCAAATTAGTTGTCCTTGAACAACTGAAATGTTGAATGGTATAGGTAGGGATTGAGTAAGCAACATTATTTGGGGCTGGTGAGATGTGCATGCATTGGGTTGGGAAGACTGATTCTGGTGGTGGAAAAAGGTGCTGTTTTATTTTGTTCTTACCTTTCAAGAGATATAAACAGCATGTGAGGACAGCACCTGCCAAAAAACAACCTAGGGACCCAGCCATTCCAAGCCAACAGGACCAGCCAAATTTATATTGGATGCCAAGAAATATATTGTGCAAAACCAGAGAAGAACGTTCCACGTAAACATCAGCAGCATACCACACTGAGCCAATGATTCCTGGGGCACCTGAAATAAAGCAAAGTTGCTAAAAATAATGTAGGCCTTTTGTAAATTTAAATTCTAAGGAGATCTACCTGCTACCCAAACTGGGTGGCATCATTTAGAGATAATAATTATATTACGATTCACAACTCAAATTTTGAATACCTTTTCTAAGTCTTCCTCCCATCTTCTGTTTTCTATTTCTTCCAAATTACATATCAGTTTATATACAAAGAGAATACAAAAATTAAATAGTATAGTGCTCTTCTCTGTATAAACCTAAAATGGTCCCTCTGGTTTTAATTTTCCTATCTTTCCAATGCTATTTTAGCGATGTATAAGAGAAAATGTTAAAAACAAATGAAAAAAAGAAGGAACATAAAAGTGAAGACAAATAATACAGAACATAAGTTCACTTGCTATTGATCTTTTTCATTGAAAGTACATATCTTTAATTTAACAATTTTCAATTGTTCCCTCAGACTCACAATTAAAGCTATGTCAGCTGCTTACTCAGCACCCATAAGGAAACTATGTTTTAAATGTAGTTCTCAAGACTAATAAATCAAGAACTCCATTTATTCATCTGCTTTTGAAGTAGAGATAATATGATCTGTTTATTGTTACATTTATGATCAGATGGGTTGGTACATGAGAAAAGATTAACATAGGGCTTCCCACAATTTACTTCATTGCAAAAGGAATTGGTGAAGGTGGGAACAGGTAAGGGGGTGGGTGCCTCGGGCTTACTTTAGGATTTAAACAAAAAATATATTGTTTCAAAAATTTAAAGCATTACATAACCTTTTAAGTGGTTAAAAAATAGTGTGAAGACTTCAGTAAACCTTTATCTGGGATATTAACAAAAGCTTACTCATCTGATTCCAAAGCTAAAGAATGTAAGACCGGTGGCTGTGCTCTTTGTTTCTTCAATCTAGAAAAGCAAGTCACACATGATCCTAAAAGGAACTGCTTCTGAATGGTATCCTTCACCTTCATCTCAAGACCTTAGACGAGAATCTTCACCCCTGTCGCTAGAGCAAACTAGTACCTGCGATCAGTAACATGATCCCAGCAACAAAGCAGATGCGCACTTTGATGTATGGCTCATCGGGGAGGAATTTCACGCAGTCAAGACCAAGGAGCAGAGTGATAAATCCAAATCCAGCCAGAATATCTGCGGTAATCATTAACGCCCGAGTTACCACCAGCTTCACTGGAAAATCAGGGCATGTGGTTACAGCACAGTCAGAGGAAGGAAAAGTTAATTCAACATAAATAAATAAATAAACAAACAAACAAATAAATAAACCACAACACACACTTAACATTTGCCCACTGAAAGAATGAGACTTTAAATCTGCATGAACTTGGAAATGAATACCCTTAAATTTTTCATAAAATTTTTCAGTAAATCAACATTTACTGCTGAGTCTTGTTGGCTTCCTAGCAAAATGCCTGGCATCTAGTGGGGACTAAATAAATGTTTCCCTTTTTGCCTCCTGTTCTGGAATCAGCCTCATTCACAAGTATTATAGCTAACTGTTGAATTGAAAGTAGAGTATCCGTTCTGCACAAGTTACCTAATAAATATTCAATAAAAATGATCATTGCATTCATTTGAAGCTTTATTGAAGAAAAATGTTAAAATAATGGGTTAAAATTTGGTATGGGGAGCAGGATAAAATACTTCAAGATGTGCTAATCCAGGCCGGTGGGAGCCATCAAACGATATTTAGAAGGAGAAGGAGCCTCTGTTATGAAGCAGAAGACTATTTCTGGAAGCCAGACCATACTCTTGTATCCCACAGGTCATGAACCTACTTGGCCAATACTTCATATTAACTCCTCCATGTTGCATTGTTAACTGGCCATTAAAGCTATAGCCAATGAAAATGTATGGTAGAAAAGTCAGGGAAGAGAAGAGCAGGTAAATAGATCAGTTAAATAGAAGTGAAATAGGATCCGTCACCTTCTACAATGAGAGTATCCCAACTGTGAAAGCCTCCTGAACTTGAGTCCCAGTTACACTAAATTAAAAATAGGGAAATTTTGCCACAAATGGAAGGTTAATTACCTGAAGTCAGAACTACTACGGTTTTAGCTGGCTAATGGAGAGGAGTAATAAAATGTGTTCCTTTGATGAAATGGTAATAATGTGTTATTTTCATAGTGATTTGGAGTTTCCTTGTATTTTAAATAACTTTTTCCTAGAGCAAGATAACTCAGGGCCTATTTAGAAGTAGGTTGTTTGTAAAAATGTGGCCTAGTTTCCTTATTTAAAATAAAAAATATTTTATGGTCCCTCGGTGACAGGAAATCAATGCATAAAAATCAGATTCTACCTTATTATTAGGTGAGTATTTAAGATCTCAAAAAATTATTTCAAAAAATTTAGGTTCAAATTTCAAATGTAGGCCAAATTTAAGGAATTCAGGAAAGAGAAAAAATATGAAACTCATTAGGTGATAACAGTTTTTAAAGTTTCAACAGATATTCTTGATCTCAAATAGTACAAACAAGTGGGCCTCCTACTCAGCCCCCAGGCCAAGCAGGTGCACATTTGGAGTGCCTTCCTTGAAACTGTCTAAATTCACTTTGGGAACCTGAGAACAACAGGGCCATGATTTCTATCTGGATGGGGTGTCCTGAAATCACTGCAGCCCTGGTCTGCTCTCAGACCCTTCATCTCCCACGCAGCATAACTCCAGCATTCCGGGGAGTTCCAGGACTCAGGCCTGGGGTGTCACCCAGGGGCTGCCTGCCTAGCCCAGTTCCCAGAGGGCAGCTCTGCAAGCAGGTTACTAATGCTGACCAGCCAGGGATTTTTGGGGGGAATTGTTTGAGATTTGGTTGCCTGAATAATGTTAAATACTTTGCGGCGAGTAACTCAAAGTAACTATATCAAGAAACAATTTTATCTGGGTTCATATGTCTTAGATATACAGGGCAATGGAAAAAAGGTAATCTAATTGTGATTGCATAAAAGATCTCAAAGGATGAAATCTTACTCTTCTTTCACAGGTACCATACTAACTGAAAGGGTACAGTTATATTTAAAATACATTTTCATCTCTGTTGTCTTTATGCATATGGTAGAATTTTTTAAAGAAATGCAATGGATCTTTAGGATATTATTTGAAATTAATAGATAAGCATATATCAAAAGAAAAATGTGAAATAGCATAGGCAAAAGATACAAACATTAAAATACAAACAGTAGTTTTCTCTGTACAGTAGGCTTGTGAGTGAATTTATTTTCTTCTTGCATAAATATACAAAACAGTATTTAAAAGTGTGAAATATTTCATGTTTCCTTTCTCTTCTCAATTCTAACCATAAGCACTGCATTCCCAGACAGGCTTGTGTTCTTCCACATGAACTTCCATTCCTATCAATCAAATTATGCTTCTTTGTAGATAGAACTAGGTTGGTACAAGGAGAGAAAAAGAGAATTAAGAGGACTTTTTTTAAAAATTAAACAAAGGCCTTATGAATTATGTTAAAAAATGTTCTAGGCCCTCAAAACCTAAATGGCAAAGAAAGATATTCTAGAGCACTGCTCTATTTAAGTGTTTTCCCAGGACTGAAATAGCTATCCAGGGGAAGAGTCACATTCCAAAGGTTTATTTTTCTTTTATCTTGAGAAAAGAAGTTGTCATGTTATAACATCACCCATCATTCTCTTTGAAAAAGACTGAAAACCAGTTTGCTTTAATAACAGCACTTGTATTTCTCAGCATGATTGAATGTTCAAAATAAATAAGTGATATGAAGACCTGAGAATCAATAGTAATATTTTTAAATCTATGAAATCTCTTTATTCATAGAAACATGGGCCTTGCTAATTATATTTTAAGGAGGATGAAGAAGGTGGCTTTACTATTCTTGCTAATAATGTGTCACATACATTGATTTTTTTCCATTCACTGATCCTATAGTCTGAGTATCTCTCTTTGTGTGGGTATCTCTTGATCTATTTTTCTGTCTCTGACTCTGCCCCTATATCTCTAACTTCTTTCTTTCTTAGCCAATCTTCCCTTGAAATACTGTAAGCTTTCTCTTTGACCTAAGTTAAAGCTAAATAATATCTCTGTAAATCTTTTCATCGAACCCGTCAATTGTAATCATACAATCACAGCACCCTGAAGAATTAAGTTCAGTTTAAAAAGTGTTTACTCTAAGCCTGCTGTGTAGAAGGCCCCATGCCAGGCCCTTTGGGGGACAGCAGAGATGAGTAAGATAATATTTTTACCATAAAGGAATCTATAAATACATGGTAAAAGAAAAAATTTGTTCAAAATGTTTCAAGTAATATTTCAGAAATAAGCTAAATTTCTAATGAAAATATTTAAAACTGGGTAGAACCTTAACATAGTACTGTAGAAAACAAAAACACACACCAATTTTCTTTGGTATTTCCTCCCTGGCAAGGGGGATGGCTAAAGCATACGTACAGGGGTGTTCGGCAAGTATAGAATCGTACTCATCACAGGTGCGAATCCCATCAAAAGCATTTGTGACACATTCCCACCAGAGGCCTCGGCATTTTGTGCTCACCTAGATGTTGGAGAAGACACCGTGTGAAACAACTCATGCACACATACTTCGGTTCTCCTTGATCAAAGGAAGAACTTGGCTGTTGTGCTTGATAACAAAGTACAGTGGTTACAATTGTGATCAGAATTTCATTTACAACAAACACAGTGCATATTAGAGTATTTTCCCTTAATAACTAGCAATTAGAGGCTTTCCACACCAGGAAATGAATTTACTTTCTGATTTGGGGATGGGATGGAATAAGTCATGCCTAAAATGGATTAAATCAGAATTAAATAAATGCAGATGCCTATGACTGGTTCCATCATCAAGTCACAGTTTAACATGGACACAATTCATTGCAGTTCCCTGGGTTGACATTTACTCACCAAAAAAGCAAATAAATAAAATAAAATAAAATAACAATAACACCTATAACAACAGATGATAACTGTTGACATGGTGAGTCTATTAGGAATATACATTAATTTTTCTTCATCATAAACACTGAGTTCCATGAAGAAAGGTGTTATTATGCATGAGGTTCATAAATTAAAAATACTTACCAAAGAAAGCTATACATGAAGACAACAATAAATGAAATATAAAGACCCCTTGACTTCCTTGTCACTGCTGCACTGACAGGCTGCAAGTGCTTAAGCTATGAGATGGATATAAACACACTGAGCATTAATTTCATGAAATCTGGCAGCTGTAAACCACTTTTACTTAGAAATGCTGTGCCGATGATTCTCAGTGTCCACTTAGAGCTAAGTGGTACCAGTGCCCTGAGCCTCCCTATACTTTATCTATAAGCTGTAAATCACAATAGATTTCTTAGAATTGTAAACATGCCAACATAAAATAGTTTCAACTATTCTTGACAGAACTCATGAATATAGAACAGAGCTAATGTGATTGTGTTTTTTAATTCAATTACAGATTCACATTAGCTTGGAAATCTGGGAATAGTTTAAGATTATCTTGGATTTAACCACAAGAATCATCTTAGAGAATGAAAATGAATTTTTCCTTAAAGAAAGAATCAATAACAGAGCAGAGCGGGAAAAGAAATGGCCAAGGTAGGGAAACAGAGTTGGTGTGCAGAAGACATGAGGGAACATAAACGACTTTGATTTGCGTAAGAAAATCATATTAGGAATTACTTGCACTGTGGAACTCTGCCCCACATTCTGTTTTGGAGTTTGGAGCTGTGTTGTGTGCCAAAAAAAAACTCTACTACTTGAAACTCCACCACATTTTTGGATGTTAAACTTCTACTATTACTTTAAATGTGAAATGCTTGTAATTGGTAACAATTAATAATTCTAGATTGAATTTGTACTATGAAGCAGTTACTAAGCAAGCATATTATTATCTCATTTAGTCCTTAAAGGGTACTGTGAGATATTGTTATTATCATTAATCTCTATTTTACAAAGAAGGAAAATGAGGCCCCGGAAAGTTAAGTGATAACCATAAGAAAGCATAGATAATAAATGGAGGATCTAGGACTCAAACAGTATGCTTTTAAGCACTGCAGTACGCTTAAAATTTTTTATATTTCCTAATCCATTTCAGGCTAGAGTACTCTACAACTGGAAATTAGAAGATAGTTTTGGGTGAAGTAGTAGGCCCAATTTTTAATCTCATCCTGTGGCTATTATTCTATGAAATGTCACTTTGGCTTGCTATCTAAGCTTAAATTTGGAAGCAATGTTTCAGAATTTTGGAATATTATCTGATCTGAGGGGATACAAAGACCAGACATTTAAGAAAGAAAATCCGTCTTGTAAAATTTAACACATCAATTTCAAAAAAAGAATATGAACATCTAGATTTACATATGTATGAAATTTAAGCTATAGTTGAAAATACATAGACTTTACATCTAAGTTGACACTCTTATCAGCTATGTTGTATCCTTGGGCAAGATCTCACTTATTTTTGAGCCTCAGTCTCCTTATTTGAATAAAGGAGATAATGCTAGGGTGGTTTATAAGAATTAAAAATCACAAACACACACAATATAAATAATTTCCTTAATTAGTGATAACATTAGTAAAGTACATAGATATCATAATAACCTGAATAGTGACTGTGTTCAGCATTACTGACTAAACATAATGAAAGTGGAGAAAGGCAGATATAATGGGTGAAATAGTGGCCCCCAAAAGATATGCTTACATCCTAATTCCCCAGAACTGTGAATGGAATTTTATTTGAAAAGAGGAACTACAGATGTAGTTAAGTAACTTGAGATAAGGGGATCATCTTAGAGTACCAACGGTGGCCCTAAACCCAATGACAAGTGTCTGTATGAGAGACACACAGAGGAGACACACAGACAGAAGAGAAGGCAGCAGTGTGACCACAGAAGCAGAGAGGAGAGTGAAGTGGCTGCAAGTCAAGGAATGCCCACAGCCAAGAGGTGAGGAATGGATTCTTCCCTAGAGTTTTTAGAGGTAGTGCAGCCCTGCTCACACCTTCATTTCAAACTTCTGGCCTCCAGAACTGTGAGATAATACATTTCTATTGTGGTAAGTCACCAAATTGTGGTAATTTGCTATGGCAGCCTTTGGAAGCGAGTAAGTAGAGGCGATTAGTACTCAACTATTACTGTAACAGAAAACAAGCCTTCTCATAGCCTATTGCCCTTCAGTCTCTCAATGAACACACTGGATCCAGTTTATTCCAACTTGAGCTAGGTTATATGAATTTGTAGTCACTGTTCTGTAATCAGACTCTGACTGTCTACAATTTTCTCCTGTTATTCGGTCACAACAGCAAACTCATGAACCCAGTACAGTCATTCTTACTACCTATGAGGTTATTCAGAAAGTGACTTGAGTTAAATTTGTGAGAATACTTATTTTACACCAAAAAGAGTATTTCATTCTTGCCAAAATAATCCAGCAGTGGTGTCATTTTCAAGGCTATTGATCATTTACCTGCAATGACCATATTTAGAAAAGCAATGAGCTCATTAGAGGAAACAAGGAATCCAATTTCATTAGGTATTAATGCTCAGGGGCACACTGTTAGCTTGCTTGGTATTCACGCTCAGTTAAGGTATGTGAGAATAGTGGCTGTAATTAACCAAACTTCTGTGTTAATAAAGCACTTAGTGGAGACACCCTTAAAGGTGCCTTTGTGCATAAAAGACAAGGTTAAAAGATGTTATGTTATTTGTCATATTTAAGAAAGCCCTCTTTGTCTAAACACACAGTCTTTATTTACTTATGCTTCTGTTGTGCAATGGCTTATTAAGAATTCTCTAAAAGGCAAGCAAATCTTCCTTTTCTTTATTTAATTGAAATATCATTGACATACAACCTTATATTGGTTTCAGATTTAAAACACAGTGGTTCAACAGTTACCCATATTATTAAATCCTCATTCAAACTAGTGCAATTACTGTCAACTTAGAAACATGTTACAGAATCATTGGCTATATTCTCCATGCTGTATTACCATCCCCATGACCAACTTACATTATGACTGAAAATTTTTGTGCCCCTTTATCCCCATACCCTCCCCACCCATTGACCCCAGCCCCTCCCCCAAGGTAACCATTAATCATTTTTCAGTGTCTATGAGTCTACTGCTATTTCGTTCATTTTTTAAAGCAAATCTTTCTTAAACGTCTTAAGACAAGGTTCTTAAAAAGCAGACCAATGCTTAAATTATTATGGTTATTCCCTAAAGAGTGAAAGATGCAAAATGTGAACTAATAGTTTTTATCTTACAGGGTCATCCAAAAAATTCAAAATGTAAGCTTTCTTCTTTTAACATGTGGTTTATATACTAATAAATAACACAGAAAATGATACTAGAGGAATTTGTATATTATTTCCATGAATATCTGTCAGTCCTGAAGTGAGGAGGGGGTTATCTCCTAAGTGGGGAGAAGTCAGTTTACCCAGGTGTGACAATAAAAGTACAAGTCACAAACATGAGTCCAACATAAATCTTTTAATATTAGTTGCCAATAGGGAAACCTACAAATTTTACAGAAGAGTACAGCTTTCTGGCTTCCTTTGACACTTGCTCAGTCTGGCCATCTGGATGGACTCCACATAGCAAAAAACCAGCACAAGCTGAATGGCTGCTCCAGTTTAAGTGGGACTTAGGCTCACAGGTTCCTCACCATTCCTACCCCATCTGCCTCTTTCATGGATGCTGACTATCTAGTTCTTATAGGCATTTGAGTTTTCGCTTCTTGGTATGTACTACCGAGAATAAATACCCTTGCTCTCAATTTGTCAAGTTTCTACCTATCATTCGAATCCCACTTCAAAGATATCCCTTCTTCCATGAAGTTCTCCCTGCCTCTCCAGCCAGAGTTCATTCTTTTCTAGATCCCACAACCTGTCCCTATTTCTATGATATTTACAGTATTGTGGGGTTTTTTTTAACAAGCGTATATGTACATCTGACTCCCAAGTCTGCCTGTTGTCACCTTTCAAATTTATATTCATTGAAGGTCTCTCATGTGTCAGTCAACAAGCTAACTAAATGCTGGGGATACAGCAATGACTCAGACAGGTATGGCACCTTTCTTCAAGGACCTTATAGACCCTTCTTCTTGACACATAGCAGATGCTCAAAAGATGTTTATTGAGGGAAAAAACAATCTGAAAATTTTTTGAATGCATACACACAAACTCTCATTTGACCTTTGGCATAGATAATGGTTATTGGTACACTCTATGCACAATTGATGCTTACTATGTGCCTATGACTTGACTGGATAGACTTGACTGGATAGAACAGCTGAATCCAGGAGTCAAAGAACTATTATTTAGTCTAGAGAATTTATACTGATTTGGTGTCAGCCCGGGCCCTTATCTATTCAAATGGCTCTGTAAAGTGCTGACCACAGTTCTCAGGCTGAGCAGGATGTCACTTAAAAAAAGCTTTAGGAAACCATACTGATAGTGCTCTTCCCTGTAGCGTTTATAGTAACACAAATTAGCTCCTTAAGCCTGGGATATCTTATTCTGAGCTCTTCAAAAGTCTCCCATTGAGTCTTCTCTGTCCTAGTGTTTGCCAATTTCTTTTTTCTTATCACTCTGAAAATCCTTAACAAGCAGCAACACACAATATTGCCTGCCTTGTCTTGTTTACTATAGTTTTGGGTGTTTTTATTTTGCCTTTACATATTTTATGTACCTTTTGAGCATTTAAAGACATTAAAAATAGTTTAGTTAATTGACATATATTTCTCTTCCAGTTACACAGGAGAATTACAGCATAGTTATATACAGTAGGCTTAGCAAATATTTATTGTTGGTTGACTACTAACAAATAAGACTTTTCTTTGTTAATATGCATTAGGTTATAAATGTATGCATACTGAATTTGTGTGGAAATATAATACATATAGGAAGAAGAATACATAAACCAAAAGTAAAATGGAATAAGTCATGAGATAGAATATTTTGACAAACACCTTACATGTGTATATTATAGAGATTTATAGTTTTCACATTACTTTACCATCCTTGTGCCAACATACTTTAACATTGAAGATGGAATGTACTGGTTTCCCATATTTACTTAAGTATATTTTTATTAAAATTTAAGAGTTTTAATAACACTAAATAAATATTTTATTTTACTACTAAAACTTGAAACACTTTCAATTTTCACATAAAGTGCATTTTAATTTTTTACATGAGGATTCTGAACTTTTTAGTACCTGATTTATTTTTCTTACTACCCCAGGGTCTAAAAAAATTCAAGACAGGAATTTATAAGATGAAGAAACAAGATTAAAATAAGCATAGTAGATGCCACCTTTCTTTTCTACCTCATTTTATATACCTCAAATTTATTTGCTCAAATATATTTGGTTGAGTTCTGTATGCTTATTTGTGGAACCCTGGCTAGAGGTTAAACTGCAGTAATGGGAAAATACAAACTTAGTGCGTAAAATACAATTTTTGTGGCCTTCATGGTTATATTACCTAATTTACATGTCTGAACAATCTAAATTTCAACTTTAACATTTATTATTTAACTTATTTAAGTCACACATTTAATCATTTCAGAATGTTTATGAATGTATGGTGTCACAACTTCATAATGATGCTACCCAATGACCGATCACCGTTTATGTTGAGTGAATGATAATGAAATGTTAGTTTTCTTCTTTCTCTCTCCTTTTCTTCATTCCTTTCTCTCTTTAAAGGACCATGAAGAAAAGCTATATCTCTAAACCAGAATACACTCTGCATCAACTTTATTACATATCTCAGGGGATTAGATCTTTATTGTTACCTTTTTCTTGAAAAAATTTAAACTGTAACAAGATAAAAGATCTTGCCCCAAAATAAAGTGGTGGTCTCCTAACAGAGATATTTCTCATTTAGTGCTCAATGTCAGATTTCCAAAGATCACATCTCATTCTATTTTATCCATGTATTCATTTTTTTAAGTATGCCAAGTATCTTAATAGGCACCCAAACAATTCATGTTAACAAATGCATCAAGAGTTCCCATGTGTCTGTTGAAGGAGTTGGAAATCAGTTGGAAAGTAGTACATAAATAATCAGTATACATGTTAGATATAATAATTTAACATATACTTTATGTCTGAAAAAAATTGTAGCATCATTAATGCAAACAGAAATCTCAAGGAAGAATCTGGTGATGGAAATAAAATAAATCCAAATGTGGGAAACTTTCATTTAAGGTAATCAAGTTTTAATCATAACAGTGCTTGGCATATAGCAGGTTATCAGTAAACAATTAACAAAAGGTTAACTGAAAATGGGATAATCTTGTGAAAACATATTTTCCTTCTGATAATTGGGAGGCCAGTAACTTTGTGAAGAAACTATTCTTTTACTTGGGTGAATAATGAAGAATTACATATCTTACAGCTAAAAAATCAATAATGTTGTTAATTTATGATTTATTTTCTTTTCAAAAGGTCCTTAATAGGTAACTTTTTCTATTTTGTCACTATTGTCTGCCTTATTCCACTGGTTAGAAAGGAAAGAAACAGTTGTAAGTATGAAACGCAAACCACAGCTCAGAGCAATGAACAAAATTTCTCCAAGAGAATCAATAGCGAAAACAGGAACAAAACCTAAATCTCATGTCTCCCTTCAGTGAAACTACACAAAATGTCATCTCTTCCTCCAGAACAAAAACAAAACAATAAACTGCAAATAGACAATAATATATCTGACATTTATTGACTGATTTGTGTTTGCCCGGTACTGTGGTAAATGCTTCAGACCGACAAATCATTTAATCCTTGCAAGACTCTTAATTGATGTGCATGTTATTATTCTCCCTCTACAGAATAGGAAATGTGGTTTGTAGCAATGTAAACATCTGTCTAAATTTGCACAACTACCCCCTGGCAGGGTGGGATTTAATCTCAGGCTCCTCTAATTTCAAGTCCAACCTGTAGACTTCCCCACTGTAAAGCGCTGTATTCCTGGATGCTTTGAGGCACTGTGTAATAATCTAAGTGAGAAAAAATAATAGGATGGCCCAGGGACATTGCTGCTTAATGACTTCTGTAGAGGGACTAGTTTTCCTCCATTTAAGCTCTAGGTGAGTGACCCTACCATGCCTCCAACTGCCTCAAAATGGTAAAATGGATTTCAACCTTGGCATCTCCCTCTTCAACAGCCCTCTTTCCCCATATGCAACCAATTATCAATCCTTTTAATTCAAATTCTTTAAGAGTTTCTCACATCTTCATGGGTCTCTTTATGCTTGCTGTCACAATGACTCAGACCATTGCTGTTTCCCTCCTGTTCTATGACAAAAGCCCCCCAGGTGGTCTCCCAATGTTTCATTTTATCCTTTCTAACCTGTCCCCACAAGCAGCCAGGATGATTGATCTTCCTAAAGCACATGTACGTGTTTGCTTTCAGAGAAGCACCTTTGCCTACAGTATAAGATCTATGTTTTATATGAACACAAAGCCCTGCTATCCCAGCCATTGTATTTTCCTCACTACATTGGAAACTCTTGCTGAAATATGTCCAAAGCCACAATCACACAGTACTCAAATATCTGGATCTCTGCCCACATCATTCACTTCCTGTGCTTGCAATACTCTCTGCTTCTCCTGCCTCACTCACCTGTCTTCAGGTCCTAGTTTAGACATCTCTTCTTTTGGGCAGCCTTCACTGATTATCCAAGATTGGGTACGCTGGCCAGAGTTATTTGTTATCACAGCACTTGTCACACCATGCTGTCACAATCAATTCACCTGTTTGTCTCCCTGAATATACAGGAGCAACAAAAGGAGATCCAGGTTTCGTTCTCCTTCTTGATCCGGTACCCACCACAGTACCAGATAGACAGCAGGAAAAAACAGTATTTGTGGAATTAAAAAAGTTAGAAGGAAAAGAAAACAAGTAGAGACAAAGGAGGGATAAAGAGATAAAGGAAATGTGGGGAGAAAGGAAAAGAAGAAAGAGGAAGAACATAAGAGATAAAATAGGAGGAAAGGAGATGGGGGAGAAGAAAGGGAGAAAATGAAGACAAAGGGAGAGAAGAAGGCAAGGAGGTTGGAAGAAGAACGTATGAAGTTACAAAAAATAGCGAATATTCACACTTGATTCCTAGTGCCAATTTCTGAGGTGCCTCTTACTGCCATTGGTCCTTCAGTGACTGGCCATCTCTCTGGGGCCACAGGAATTGTCATAGGCATAGTCAAAGAGTCCTGCTGTTAAAGAATGTAAAGATCAGAGAGAACCTTAAAACCATGGGGCTCAACTTATGAGTGAGGAAATTGAGCCAAACATACGAGCTGTGACTTGCTCAGTAGAAGTTAAGATGCAAACAAAGGTTGGCATAACCTCAGAACTCATGTTCTCTTCACCACATCAGTCTTCCTGGAGACACAAGAGAATCAATAATGACAGGAGCAGGATGGTAGCTCAGGTCACTGGCCCCGGGTTGGGGGCTGTGCACACTGCAATTTCATGTGTTACTTCTTTTTTCCTAACGTTTTACTTACTGCAAAGAACTTCCCTCTTCAGGGCAGGTTTAAGTAAGGCAAAATAATATTTTGTAATATTTTGAGTATTCTTTAGAAACACAAAAGCATATTTGAGCTCTTTCTGCCTCATGCTACCTATTAGTCCCCTTGGTCAGCTAATAAGCCCTAGTTTTCCCTCCTTCTGTACTTTTGCCTCTCATCGGAAGGCCCCTGCTGCCATTTCTACCTTCTGGAATACTTCGTATCTTTTGGAGGCTTTGCTCAAATGTCTTTTCTTCCCTGAGGCCTGCTTCAGTGTCCCTGATGGGAAATAAACATTTTATTTTCTTTGCTGCAATTTTACTTTGTGCGTTTATTTTTCAGATATGAATCGGCCTATGCCTTTTATTATAGTCTTATGCGTATCTTTCTTTCCCCACTGAATGAATACTCTTGGAAGGCAGGGCCCACTGTCACCTTATCTTTGCCTTCTCCAGTAGGATTAGCATACCTTTTATATGGCATATATTTCATGTTTGTTGTGTCAATTTGAACTATAGTATCCATTTTCAACTCTGATGGAGTTACCTTAAAAGATTAACAAAGTGAAAAATTCATTAGTCTCTTTTTGTTTAAATTTTCCCATGCGTATGCTTTCTTTAAAGCACTTCTGTTGTGTCAACTTTTGTCCAATAGTTGTTTAAGGTGACCAAAGAAAATATATACAAAAGGAAGGAAGAAGGAGAAGGAGCAGTATAATTGGATCACCGAGTATGAGAGTCTTAAAATTAATGAATAGTATGACTTTATATGCTGGCCAATTGAAGAAGCAATTATTATGAGAGATGCTTATCCCTTTAAAAATATTGATAGAGATCATTCGAGAGAAGGGGGCTCATTTGTTCCACGTTCTTTTAAATATAGAGGCTTCTTGGGAAAAATTCATAGCAATACATTTCAAGTATGGGGAATAAGAAAGAAGCTAAAACATACTAACTCTTGTCCAAAGTTAGCAAGGATTTACTTGAGGTGATTAACCTGGACTGTTCATTCCACTCATTTTAACTAGAAATGTTCTCACATAGAGCAGATGGCAAATTGGTTTGGTGTACTGAAATGAAAGCAAGAAGACACTTTAAATGCCAGTACTCCCAATCTCTCTCAGCAAGGTTTGACCCTTTCTAAACCTCCATTTCTTATCAAGTAAAGTTATCAATTCCCAGCTTAAGCAGAAAGATTTTCATATTATTCTGAAAATATTTTAACAATGCTTTTAGGAGAGGTTGCACATATTGTTAAAAACACAATTTTAAGTGTCCTCAAGTCCAGTATATTTCCATATTAATTGCCCACTTCTGGCAGTCCAGAGTCTGGCAAGCTAATGGCAGCAGACATTTTCTTCTGAACTGTTCTCTGAGCACTGTTCAAAGGGCATCATTTTTCATTCACGAGTTCTATTCATGGCTGGAATTAAATGCATTGCTGGACTCACATATAGCAGATATCCTTTACAGTATTTTAGTTGTACCACAAGTTTCAGAGTTATAATGTCCTAGCACTTAAGAAGTATTTGTAACTCCTTTAGTTCTGAAATGCCATGTAGAAGTCAGAAGAAAATTTAAAGTGAGAAAAAAAATAATACACAGCAACAGAAAAATATTATTACTTTCCATTTTTAACTCTAACTTGGGAATTTAATAAATAAATTTAGGAAAATATATAAACTTGCTCTTGGGTATCTTTCCTAAACTTGATAGAGAAGACATTATATCATCTGTTACAGTAAATTTTTCCCTCCAGGATGTACCAAGAGAGTCTATTGAGCTGCTATGTAGTCTTTGAGTTCCTAATATAGTTTCTTTTTCTTGCCTACATTTCCTAAAACCTTGGGACACACCGGAAAGATTTGTTCTCCATCAGAATATTTTTTCCTACTTGGAAACTCCCTAAAACAAAACTTTTCTCTTGCCTAGTAATTAGGTAGGTTTTGTAAGCCTTGAGTTTGACAACTCAGTTTCTTAGACTATCACTCTTTAAGAAAGTCTGTCATTCTATTTTAAATGCTGTCATCCACATTAGCAAATTTATGTTTATAGGGAGAATGTTACTAGAATATTATTCTATCTGGTATATGAAGCATTGAAAGACAAGAATTTTTGGAGGGCTCAGTGTGCAGGAATTAATTAAGTAACCTGGTATGAATTTGTCCTTATGAAAAAATAGGGTTTTCTCCTCTGTAAAATGGGATAACAACATACCTTGCTCATAGATGAGCTATGAGGATTAAATGAGCTCATGATGTAATGCAAGACTCAGTAAGTAGTAAGTAAGGAGAAAGTATACCCGCTTTGGCTGTTATATCTATCATTAGTCCTAGTAAATGTCTGAGGAACTGGGGCTTTGAGAAAATTTGGATGGGTCAGAAAAAGTTGCTGACTTCTTACCTCCAGAGAATCATCAGCATTCACCATCCAACAGTCTGTCCAGGTGGCCACAACCAAGAACCCAGTGGAGAAAAAGGCAAAGAAGCAGGCGATGAACTGAAGAAGATCCCTCATTTTAGCGAGCAGCCTGTCTGGAAGGGACGCATAGGCAGCACCAACCTTGGGCCCACGCAGGTAGCCAGAATGCTGTCAGTCTTCTGAGTTTCTCGTGTTTGGGGATTGAAAATACTCGTCTTCTGCTTTTCCTCAGAGGCCACTGCAGACGTCTTAAGTTGTAAGAGTAGTACAAACAGGCTTGTAACCCACAGAGGGGTCCTGGAGGTCATTATCCAAAGCAACCAGCCTCCAATCAGAAATCAGGTCAGTGAAATGACTGAGTATGTTTTGTGTGGGGGAGAAAAGGAGCCTGGCATGTACGGTTTTCTGCCCAGATTGTGGGCTAATGTGAGATAATGGTCACTGGAGGCACATGCCAGCGCCAGGATGGAGAGAAGAAAGGGGATCACACCCGGTGCAGAGGCCTGTAAACTGATCTTTCTCGGGCCCTCCAGGGAAAGTGAGCCATTCTCCTCCCCCTCAGTAAGGAGGCTTCATGGTTGACTGAGTGCTATTTTATTATTAGGACTATTTTAATATTCGCTGAGTACCTTAGACAGACAGGCCACAGGTTGAAAGTATGCTAAACAAGTGCTTGCTCAAGGGGGTTTGCATTCCAAAGTGCTGGGCAGAACAACTCCACTGGGGTTCCCAGCGCCTGGGCCCCGGGCAGAGCCCCAGCTCCTAGAGGTCCAGCATCAGGGAATGGGAAAGGGTGCACCTTTAAATCCAATCAGCTCTGGGAGTAAATCCTTGCTCTATGTCTTAGAGGCCGAGGGTATCTGAGATGTGGCTATGTAAAATGGGGGTTTTCATGTTTCACAAGATGTTTGTGAGAAAAAAGTGAAATTGTAAATCATTTAGAATAGTGTCTGACAAAAATAGCTAAGTGGTAAAAAATTAACATGCCCATGAATTCCTTATATGACTACTTTTCTCCTATGGGCCAATGTGTGAAAATATGCCTGGAAAGAAAAAAAAAAACACATTTATGTTACAAAAAATAGGTTTAAAAAAAGTTTTTGATATAGCAGGGGCAATTGGAGTTTTACCTTTATCTGAATGGGTAGCTTTATTGGGTATAAATATTTCATAACCAGTAGTCTTTTGAAAATATTTAAGATAGCATACATATTGCCATTTTACCAGCATCAGTTAGACTTCTTTATACTAAAATATAAATTTTAAGTGATAATATTTAAAAATATCTTATGTGGTTTTTAATGCAAGAGAAAGAATAACAAAGGCAGTGAGAGAGAGAGAGAGGGAGAGAGAGAGGAACAGGGAAAGAATTAGAAACAGGTCATTATTTAGGGAAGAATCAGCTACTAAGGTAGTTATTCCAGTATAACTCATAAAGGTATTACTTTTTTTCCATTTAATAATGGTTTGGTCAGAGTATTTAGGGCAAAAGGGTAAAATCAATATTGATACAACATCTTTCAAGAAAACATTGAAACATTAACACTGTATGACTTAAACTTATTTTCTAATTTTAATTCATTTGTATTCAAATATGTAAAACACAATGGTAAAATTAAATGTCAAAACTTTTTTAAAAGTAAAAATGTAAAATTAAATGTAAAAAAAATATGATGTAAAACCAACCATATGTAGAATATAAGCCAAAGTATTGTCACATATAAGGATATGCAGGTATATGTTAACAGTAGGTATCATCAGTTTGTGAGGTACACTAGAGATGCTTTCAAGTTGACTTATTTTGTTTGACTTACTGTACTTAAGAATTGAGAAAATTAATACTTGTTCTTCAAGTGCTCATTCAAAGAATGGAATTATCTGTATGTGAAGCTACAGCACACACATAGAGGCTGCTTTGGTGAGTCACCAGGGAATCTTCCTGTATCCTAAAATCTAAGATGCTCATGCTCTGTTGATCTGGGAGGGAAAACCAATCCCCAAAGCATAGCCCTGTTACAGGAAGAGTCCTGGACTTGGCAGTCAGCTTTCCACGCAGACACCTCTCACAATGTCCTTTCCTGCCAGCAGCACACCCCAAGGCAATGTGCCCTGACCCTCAGTGCACACTGGAATCTCCAAACTGCAGGTTATAAATGCAGAACGGGGCTCTCAGAGATCTGGATCCAGGACATTGGGAACAGAGGCCATGGGTTCACATTTTATATACTTATGCAAAGTATAAGTATTCTAATCCTGAGACAGATGACCATGCTTGTGAGAGACTAAGGAGAAGAGAAGAAAAATCAGCTTTGAAACCAGCCTCTTGGTTTTCAGGGTCGTATACTATAGGTCAGAGACAAAGCTATAGAAGGAGATCAGAAATACATCTTTGGTACCAATTCTTCCCTAACTAGTACCAACAGAAGGTCCCAGATCAAAACATTAGAATTTAATGGAGAGGATTAAGAGAGGGAAAAACCACTGAGCACATGCATGCATTCTACACGTAAACACATATAAATGTATTTCTGGAAATAATGATCTTTGCCACAAGAAAGCTAAGGACTGTAAAATTTATTTCATTCCCCAAATTGTACATTGTAAATGTGAAGATTATACATGTGACTGTAGAACTGTTCCTGAATCAAAGCTTACTGCTTTTAGAGAACGTAAGATAATCACACCTAAATGCAACTTTTGTGGGCAAGGCCCTAACATGACAGGAGATCCAACAAAGGAGAGGCAGGCCGACTGACAGAGCAGGAAGGACTTCGGGGGTGGGACTTCCGAAGGAAGAGGTGAACGTGCAGGGAGCGCTGCGGAAGGAGGTGAGGAGGCAGTCTAAATTACTCACAAGTCTAAACAGACAAATCGCAGTCACTTTCTGCCCATGCTCTACACTCCAATATTTAGCTCTATCAACTCAGTCCTAGATGAGTTCCCTTCCAGTCAGCACACGTTCATGGCCAGTCGACTCTGACTTTGTACTATGCTAGATCCTGGGGACACAAAGAGAATAGAGGTTGGAAGACTTGATCCCTGTCTTGGAGAAGCCACAGGGAGTGGACCAGGGGCCTGGTGGGAAGTGAAGAGCTCCCTTCAGGGGACCCTGAACACAGCCTTAAGTGATAGCACCACTCCCAATAATAGTCCACAGGCACACTGGTTAGAAATATGCAGGGGTTTCCAATGTGGTATAAACATAATGAAAAACTGTCACTGTGCAAGTGGTTCACTAGCGTTTATAAAATATTTTTAAATATACCATCATCTCATCTCAGCTCCATGAAGGCAGCTTTGTTTTTTTCACCAACGTATTCCAAGTGCTTAAAATTCTGCTTGACATGTAGTAGGCTTTCAACAATATATGTTGAATTTAATTTCATCTTCACAGCCCCCCACATTTTATGGAAGAGAAATTAGTGTTGGATTTGCTCTTTCTGAACCATCCAGCGTCCTCCAGGATACATGTGAGGCTGGCAGAGTGGCTCGGTCATCTTTGCTGCTCCAGAGCTCTTCGTTCTGCTTGATCACTAAGACATTCTGGTCGGTTCATATGCACTGTATTCCCCTCTCGCCCAGTTTTTGCAATACTCACGGTGAAGTTTTAGAGCCACCTAGTGACGAGGTGAGGGGCGCCCTTAGCCCAGCACCCTGGCTGTTCTCTGAAAGGTCCCTGTAGAACAGGAAATACTGCAATTGTCCCTTTGGCCGGCAGGTGGAAGCAGCTCCGCGCTTTCGGTGGAGAAAAACAGAACGCTGTTTCTGCGTTAACACTGCCGTTTCCTGTTAGTGTCACACACTGTTCCTTCTATCTGTATTCATTACAATAATATCAGCCCTCAGAAGAAATAAGCTGATTTATACCACACCTTGTGAATAATCTTCTCAATCCTTTTTGATGTCCAGTGCTCACTGGAAAACCTACACAATAAAATCACTTGCTGTTGTCACAAAACATGCTGACTATAACTAACAACAAAATAAATCAGTGATTAAAAGCTTGCACCTCAAAACTGGGCAAACCCAAGTTCAGGCTAAGCCACTTAAAAAATGTGAGCTCTTGGGCAAACTACTGAACAGCTTGCTCAATAAAATGAAAATGATGAACTTTGCCTAAGATGATTGTGAAAAGTAAATAACAGTTGGGAAGGTACTGACACAGTGCTTGGAAAATAATAAGCAATCAACAAATTATAGCTATTATGATTTTATATTACAACCTTGTTCTTCTATATATGTGCCATATATACATACGTGTATGTAAACATACACAGACATATATATGTGTGTAGGTATAAAACAACTTAGTATATTGAACACAAGGAAACAAAAGGTGTAATCTATGAAGCAATTTTATTTTTGCTTCCTATGGTCCTTTCCAATCCATTCAGTTTAGGCAAATTATTTCTTTGCTTCATAGATAGAATCTAGTGTAAGTCCCATGCTTTTCTGTTATTCTTAGGTAATATAAATTCTTCCAGTCACTTCAAAGCACAAAGAAACAGCCTCCTTTCAGTCATGTAAATATCCGTGTTCTTGTATGGAGGCCAACCTGTTGCAGCCAATCCTCCATCCTGCAGGTCTCTGAGCACTGAGATGCCTGCCAGTCTCTGCCCTTTTGATTTTTTAGTCTCAAGATATACAGCTGTCCATCATGCCTCTCCAGATCCAGGGAATTTCAGAATAGACGAGTTTAAACTCTTTAACCTTATGCTTAAAATGAGGTATAATAACTCTCACCCTCCTCCATGGTGACAGGGAAGTAGGACTCACTGCACACCAATAGCTTTCTCCAAAAATATCTCATAATATTTATCTCCTTTCTTGGAGTTAGCCTTGTTTTTTTGGAGAGGGGCTGGAGTCAGGGATGGACAGAGCAGGGTAGAAATAGCTGGTCCAAGAAGACAGCTCTTCCACGGCTCCTGTCTGGAGTCTCCCTCCCCATTTTAGAACATGCTGTTTACTGTTTATTGACCTCGGAATGAAATGATTCCAACTAGAAAACCTATTATAAAAGCTTATATGGTATTAGACTGGAACTCTAGTGCTCACCCTGGCCAGAACACAGCTGGATTGGTTGTGTTTACTCCTGAGTACTATTATTTAAGATAAACCGGAGTCCATCTAGAGGAGAAGTTCTAGTTAAAGAAGTTAGTGAGCAGATTGGCAACCATCTCCTATTAGATATGATCAAAGGAAGCAGGGTCAAGAAAGTATTATAAGTCTAAATAAAGGAGGCTGTAGACAAGACAGTGGGTTTCACATAATAGGTGGATTGTAATATGGAAAAGGAATGATCATCTTTCTAGGAGGCTTCAGAGAACACAACTAGAAAATCTTGTAAAAGGAAGAAAGGCAGAATTGTACTCAGGAAGGACTTTCCAGTAAATAGGACTTACTGAAAGGGGAGTAGTCTGCTGGGTTTCTTTACTTTGGAGATGTTCAAATAGGAGGATTACCGTTAGTTAGGGCTTCAGGAAATGGTTCACGGTGGAATAACTGAACTCTCCAATTTGCAGAATGCTTGGGAGGGCACAGGACCCTGGAAAATTCCTCTAACCTCACATAGGATTTGAGTCTTATGCCAAACCTCAGAGATGAACTCAGTAAATCATTCATCAAAAATCACAGCTCACAGTCAGCAGCAATGCATATATCATTACCCATTCTGTCACTTATTTCATCTGGAAAAGGAAGACACTCATCATGGCACAGGACTGTTAAGCAATCATGGGTACTTTGGATGAACCATGAAGGAAGAAGCCTGGTGTCACAGGTTAGCGTTTCACTCCCTTTGAGTTAACGGGTAACTCATGGAGCCATTGTAACATGAAACTTCTCTCAAATGGCCTTTACCCTTCCACATATCCTTACGTTCATTATTAAATTGGTATTAAATAAATCCATCAGAATCACGCTGTATTTCAAGTTGACCTGTTTTCAATTCACTCAACATATTCCATTGACCATATTAATTTTTTTCTCACCATTTTGCATTTCTTTCTTGTTTTCTTGTTGCATGATCAAGCATTCACTTATAGAGTCAGTTTCAACTGTCCTTTTTAAATCACAGAGGCTACGTGAATGGTGAATGTTCAGTGTATGCTTAATCCACACTCAGCAACGAAACATTGAAATTGTCAGGAAATCAAAGGAGATACTCTATAAACTGTCAGACTGTCTTTATCACTGCCCTTGTGCTCATCCTTTCAATCCAATTGGCTTAACTGATGTATTCCTTTTTTAAAAATTGATATGCGATCTTATGAAGGTTTCACATGAGCAACATTGTGGTTATTACATTCACCCATGTTATCAAGTTCTCCCTCAACACCCCATTGAAGTCACTGTCCATCAGTAGTAAGATGCTATAGAGTACTACTTGTCTTCTCTGTGTTATACTGCCTTCCTTGTGATTCCCCCCACATTATGTGTGCTTATCATAACGCCCCTTAATCCCCTTCTCCCTCCCTCTGCACCCACTTTCTTCAACCCCTTCCCTTTGGTAATCCCTAGTCCCTTGGGTTCTGTGAGTCTGCTGCTGTTTTGTTCCTTCAGTTTTGCTTTGCTGTTATACTCCACAAATGAGTGAAAATATTTGGTACTTGTCTGTCTTTGCCTGGCTTATTTCACTGAGCATAATATCCTCTAGCTCCACCCATGTTCTTGCAAATGATAGGATTTGTTTTCTTCTTAAGGCTGAATAATATTCCACAGTGTATATGTACCACATCTTCTTTAACAGATGTATTCTTAACATAACTCATCAGGAATGACGAGTGCACAAAGAAGGTCCTTTTCTAAGACAGGAGATGACTAACTTTCCATTCCATTCAATACACTGGTTCTAATTGACATCAGTGATAAAATAATATTATCAAAGGCCTAGAGACTGGAGGACAAAGTGTACAACGAAGAAGCAGTGAGTATTCTTCTGTATCAATGTCTTAGTATATGTTCAGGACATTAGAGAAAAATAGAGCTGAAGTGGCAGATTACAGTCACACTGTGGAAGACCTTTAATTCCAGATTGGGGGGGCATGGATTATTTGGCTGTTTGTTGGGATCCACTGAAGGTTTCAGACAAGTGTGATCACAAAGCAGACAGACCAGGTAGTACCTGTAAACTGAATTCCTATCTGTCATAGTCCTCAGCCTGTAGACCAGAGTGCTCTCCTACCAACCCACAGAGTGCTCTTCGCCAGTGGTGTGGTGAAGTAATATCAACAACTCCTGGCCAATTAAGTATATTGTAGGAATGTATCCTCTTCCTTCACTCTTTCCCTTATTCTTCATTCTGCATCTCCCTGTGCCACTGCAGATGTTTCAATGGCTTTCTGGACCTGGAGTCTTTGCGGTTTATCTGTCATTTAAATCCTAGTATTGACTCCTTGGATCTGAAAATTGACTGGACTCCCTGGCTTTTACCTTCAGTGCTGCCTAGGGTGCAGCTTGTGCTCACCCTCCTGGCCAGTCTGAATAACCTCCATCCTATCCTACTCAGCTCTGGTCCGTGGGCCCCTACCTTATATCAGTTAATTTGTAAGACCTGTTTTCTTCTGTTCACCTGTGGGTAAAATTGCAGTATTTCCAGAATCTCTCACCTGGCCTTAGTTAATCTCCATATCAATAGGTGTTTACAAGAGATGGAGAAAAGCAGTACATCTCCATATCAATAGGTGGTTACAAAATGAGTGGGAAGCTAGGGCACACTTAGATCTGAGAGATCTGGTGGGGTTCTTTAGGCAGTGGGGTCATGAGAGGCAGGCGAGCAGAAGCAGATGACTGTAAGCAGTAAATGGGTTTCTACGCCTTTATTTCTCCCTTTGACTGATTATAGCTTCCAAGGTAATTGTCTCAGGGGTGGGAACATATTTTCCCCCTGGAGTTATACCACCAAAGAGAGATATCTGATTTCTTGACTCTAATTCCTTGGCATGTGACCTAAAATTTTATCAATTTAGAAAGAAATCCATCTGCTTATTTTTTTTTTTAAATCTTCATGATTTAGCCACATCTTACACATTCAGCAGTATTTTCTTGGTCAGCCTTGAGCTGGAAAAGCAAGAGGGAGTGAAAAGAGAACAGAAATCCAAAGGACTTGATTGTTGAGCTGAGAGGAATTATGAAGGGACAATTGGTCACTCCCTCCCCACAGCCTATGCTATGACCCCCATAGGTGGCCATCACTGGGACCACAAATACCGCGTCCCTTCCTGATTTATGCTGCTTTGTCACTGGGAATGACCCCCACTGGAACCCTAAATCCACTTATCCCAAACTTATATACCCTTCAGTATGTCTTCTTCAGAAAGCTTCTTATTAATAATGCTGGATGAAGTTTATCTTTCCTATTTTGTTTCTATATATTGTGATGATTAACTTTATGTAATGACTTGAGTGAGTCCCAGGTCGCCCAGGTATTTGGTTAAACAGTACTCTACTCTGGGTGTTTCTGGTGAGATTAATATAAATTAACATAATATAGTAAGCAAAGCAGATTTCCCTCCCTAATGTGGGTGGGCCTCAAACAATCCATTGAAGGCCTAAAGGGAACAACAAGGCTGAACCTCCCCCAGATGAAAAGGAATTCTTTCCACCAGACCACCTTCAGACTTGAATTGAAACATTTGCTCTTCCTGGTCTGGAGACTGCCAGCCTTTAGGTGGAAACTGTACTGTTGACTCTCCTGGTTCTCAGACCTTTGGGCTTTGGATCTGCTTCTTCCAGGTCTCCATCTTTCCCACTCACCCTGCAGATCCTGGGACTTGACTTACCAAACACCATAAAGAAGTGAGCCAATTCCTTATAATCAACCAATCAACCACATCCTATTAGTCCTGTGTCTCCGTAGAACACCGACTAATATACATCTCATAAACGATTACATAACATCCCCTTTTTGCTTGCTCAGTCCTTCTCAGTGGAGTTCCCTTTCTAGTCATTATGCAATGTCTTTCTTAACCTCTGATTACTTCTGTCTCTGAACACATTTATGCTCTTTCTTCTGACTGGAATGCTTTTTATTTTTCTTGACATTTATTACAATCCTAATCATCTGTTGATTAGGGATGAATAGTAACTTAATGAGGCCTGGTTTGATGTTCTTAGTTCACTCTCCTCTCTGTTCTTTGGACTTGTGGTTATCAATAACCACACAGTTTAGCACATCAGAATGTCATTGGCCTTGTCGTTATCAATAGCCATACAGTTTAGCAGATCATAATGTTAAGTTTTCTATATGTTAGTTTGATGTTTCCAGATGATGTGTAACAAACCAAGAAAAAGAATTTGCCAAGTAGAAAGTACGTATTAGGCACAAAATCAGGCAACTATTATCCAATTATTAATACAACATGACTTAAGGAGTTTGTCATTAAACAGGAAGACAAATAGATGATAGATAAATATAGATAGATATCTATAACTTGTTTTGGAATATGTCTCTGGAACATAAATGATGGACTGATTAATATGCCTAGGTAATCATTACAAAAGGCTTCACGGAAGAAATGATGATTGATGTAGTTCTTAAATGATAAAAATGTGCTAAACACAAAAGAACGAAATAGAGTACTGACATATGGCATTCTTGAGCAAAGGCACAGGACTGTGAATGTGCATTGCATTACTGAGGAATGAGTTTGTGAAAAGTAACTTGGCAGTAGGGATCTGTTTTGTTTTTTTGTTTTTGCCAATGCTTTAAAATGTTCAACAAGAAGTGATTTTATCATTGTAGAAGTTCACATGCTGGAGTTTTACTTTTGTTTAAGAACTTAAGCATCATGGAAATAGGAAATGTGTGAGTAGTTTTACTGGATACCTAGCTTCAATAAATATATGTTGAGTGAATGAATAAATGGATGAATGAGTTCCATGCACCAGGCATCATGCTAAGCAATAGAAACTCATCAAAGAATAAAATATTCTGGAGAGGGAAGGATATTCAATAATAAATATCATCAATAGGTATTTTCTGTCTTTCTGTAAGGTAAAAATAAGTTTAGTATAAGCATTCTAAAGAGATCCTTCTAAGGTAGCTCAGTTTATTTAGAATATATTTTATATTCAAGAGGCAGGGTATTTAATAGAAAATACTAGGCTGAAATTTCATGCGGTTTGGTCCAAAGTACACTTTAGATTTTCTCAGCTTATATTGCATGATAATAAGGGTACTTTAACGATTATCCAATAAATTGGATCATTGTAATTGTCAATCTATATAATAGGCTCAAAATAAAACAGATATCAAATAAATTTGTTTACTTATGTTTCAAGTGATTAAAAGGTCTATGTACCAGTTTTTAAAGAATGAATGGAAACCACTATCAATATTCCCCACTTTAGTCATATTTAATTGGCTTTCACAAATGTTTTCATTTGTATTATTTCATTTTGTATTAAAGACTTAATTGGATAGGCATCGTATAACCATTTTGCAGATGAGGAAAATGAGGGCCATTTGTTAAGTGACCTAGCCAACTTGACAGACCTAGAAAATGGCAGAATCAGGGTTTGGATCTAAGACAGTCCAAGTGTCCAGTGGAAACTCTGAAAGCCAGTGTAGACGAGTCAGGGAAATGAAAGTCCTCCCAAGGAAAGCAAAGCCTATTCAAACCTGGCAAATGTTCAGGAACAGGCTTCCATTCCAGCTGACACCTGGCTAAAATCCTGACTCCTTAAGACTCAGACCTAAGATCTTCAGGACCATTGAACAGAATGGAATCAGGGCCTGGCACTCATAATATTTATATTATCATCCTGGTACTACAAAAGCTGTCTTCTAAAACTATGAGCAAGTCATTTTACTCATTTGCGTTTATCATGAAATAGTTTCAACCAACCTGCCCTCAGGGAGGCCATGAAATTGAATGACATCACTGATGAAAGATGAAAGGCGCTATTGTGCTTTACATCCTGTTCTATACAGTTGTGGAAACATTGTGAAACTCTATCCTCCTTCGAAGCATCTTCTCTTCCCACTCTTGTCAATTCCCACTCTTGTCTCTCAAGCCTGCTTGCTGAGATCTTCTTCTATCTTAAAGGAACTTCTCAAAGGTTACCTTCTTTATAAATACAGTGTAAGGTCCCCACTTGTTTGTAATCTCTCCTTTGAATTAATAATAACTCTGTTTGTTATAACAATAATTATAATTATAAACATTTATTGAGGGCTTATTACATGCCATGGACTGAGCTAATGGCTTTTCAAATATTATCTCTTTTCATTTTCCCAACAATCATAAAAAGTAATTACTATTATAAACACACATTTTATGGATGAGGGAACAGATGTTTAGGGTGATATTTAACATATCCTAGTTTTCACAACTAGTAAATAATGGAGCAGGGATCTCAGGTCTGACTGACTGCAGAGAACATGGTTCTAATCCCACTGTGCAATACAGATATTTAACTAGCATTGTCACCATACCTTCTCCTATTAGTTCACTGGAAACCCACAGTTAAAAGAAGGACACTACCTAGGAGATAACCTTGTTCTGTCATCTCATTTTGTAGAAGAAGAAACTGAGGCTCTGGGAAAGTATCTTACACAAGGAGACACATGAGACAGATCTGCCAAGCCTCCTCCACTTTCCACTTTCTACACTACCCATAAGATTCAAAAGGACATGGAGGACACTTCTTTCTGCTCTTATTACCTGCAGCATTGCACACACATCTTGCTTATAGCAAGTAATTAAGCATTAAATTTTATTGGATTATTTTTTTCATCAGAGATCACTAATTAGAACACAGATATCAGAGCATATCATGGTTATTAATGATACACATAGAATAAAAACTAGTGACTGTAATTCACTTGACTATCTAACGAGACTTGAAAAAGATGATGAAAACATCATTTTTCTTTTTAACCAAAGACTAAAACCCATTAAGTTAAACTGATTTACAGAGATAAAACTAAGAAAGATGAAGACCAAAATGGAAACTGAGTGAAAATTATAATAATAGAAGGCAACTAATCACGTGACCTCTTCATTCTAGTGAAATGTTCCAACCATAAAATTCAAACATGACTGAAGAAAAAAAATCCCTCAAGAATCAAATGCATTGGCAACAATTCCTTGCTGTCTCCTTTACCACACTTTCCACTAACCTTTTAAAGATTCCCATCACTATCAGGATAAAATACAAAATATTTAATATGGCATGTATGATCTTTCCCAATCTCACCCTTTCCTGCTTCCTTATGACTTTCTGACATGCACGTGGTTCCTTTGAACTCTCTGGCATCTGTACTAATCTCTTTCCTGTTTTGGCAATCCCTGCCCTTCCCCTCTCCTTACCACTTCCGCTAACACTTCTGCCTCTTCTAGACTCAGGTTTATTACCTTATGGCTGATTGACTCTAAAAACTGCTTGATCATCGGATTTACCAGGGGAGGTGTCATAAAAAAAATCAGATACCTGCAGAGATTGTGATTTCCAGGCATCCTAATTTCTTAAAAATCTCCAGGAGACTCTGCCTTAAATAACTCCTCTGACCCTACCCCTCCCTGTTACATCAGTTATCAGACTGAAGTTGCCTGTGTCTTTCATTCCTACCAAGTTGGGAGCTCCTTATCAGTAGATGTGCCTTCTTTTTCTCTAACACCAACCAGAATTAGATCAGTAAAAGAGGTCACATGAATAAATAAATGTGGATAAAATGGGAGTTCCTGTGGCCAGGATTCTCACCTGGCCCTGGTTAACTAGCTCACTGCACACCTGTGGACATTACATTGCTGTTGACTCTATATAAAGAGCTCTGACCAGTGCTCTAGGTGCAACATGGTGGCAGGGCTGCAAGGCTGCAAGAGAGCAGAGCAGAGGCTGGATTGTGCAGCACTGAGGACAGAGGCCCAGAGGATGGCTGTGTGGGACGGCTGTGCAGACAGACAGGCCCAGAGGCAGAGACAGGCTTGCTGAATGCAGACTTGCTCTGAGTGAATGGGATTTTAGTGACTGACCTGCCACCTGGAAATCAAGTTGGGTATAATCCTTTCACCCCAAGAACATTTTTCTGTCAATTTCTTTGGTCACATTGAATCTATAGTGAACTTGCCTGGGGCTGAAACCCCTTGGCATAGTTGGCATAGTTGGCAGGGTTCACTGCTGACCAAGGAAAAAGACAGGCTGCCCTTATGGGAGGGGTGCTTCAGCAGGCTGCCCCTGTGAATGGGGAGACAGTGGATTGTCCCCCAATGGGTATGTGGTCTGAAGTGGCTTGTCTCCTAGAGGACTGGGCCCCACCCCAGGACTGGAGGCAAGTGGAGGTGACACCTGAGGCTATAGGGGTGGCCCTTGGTATAGTAGGCAGATCCTTTGAGAAGCAGAGTGCCCGTGAGGCAGTGGGAACTGTGCTACTCACAGTCTTAAGAAGGTCTACAGAGGAGCCCCAAGAAATGGTGGCATGAGAACGTGAGCTGCAAACTTCTGTGGATTCCCTGAGGAAGGAAATGGCATTGATGCTGGAGGAGGCAGCACGTGAGTGCTGGCAGCACGGTGCCTTTGGAGAGGTAAACAATTCCTTGCAGAACGAGATGGGAGCGCTGACAGGTGTTCTGAAGGAGGAAGAGGCCGTCAGAGAAAGGGACGAGCCCCTGAGGGAAGCATAGGGAGGTTGGCATGAGAACGTCAGATGCAAAGCATTGAGCTGAAGGTAAGAGACCTTCTGAAGACTGAGCTAGTATTGCTGCGAGGCACAGTAGAAAAGGTAAATGTTGTAGCAGAGGAGGCACTCGGGGGGAGGGGAGAGAAAGGTGCCATCAGCCCTGGAAATGGAGCAGGTGGGGAAGGATGGAGGGGTGGTGTCAGAGGCACTGGCCCCTCCTGTATTGAAAGCATGCCCAGTGGTTGTAAAGAAAATAAAGACCCAGCAGCTGAAAGTTCCCCAAGGAGAGGAGCAGGCCCCTCCCCAGATCGTGGAGCACTCTATGCTCCGCCCCTATACTCAGGCTGAGCTGGTGGATTTGGGCTCCCAGTTTAGGCAGAAGCCCTCGGAGTCAATATCAGCTTGGCTCTTGCATCTGTGGGACTTAGGGGTGGATGGAATTGTTCTGTTGGGATCAGAGATGGGAAAACTGGCTTCCCTGACAGTGCAGCCTGCCTTGAGGCAGCAATTACAAAATGCACATCAGACCCCAGGGAATCACTCCCTCCTTGACTGGCTTATGGCTGCACTTCATGCTATGTGGTCCAATCCAGGTGATCTGCCATCCTCTCCTGTTAGATGGCAGACGTATGCTGAGATCCAACAGGTGCTACGAGAGCTAGGTATAAGGAATGCCATCTATAGTCCAGAAAATTATGGCCTAGATGAAGAGATTTTCACTACTTGGATGAGAAATATTGTACTTCAAATGGCTCCTACATCCTTCTTCGGGTCTCTAGTGACCATTCTTTCCCCTCACTTAGGGCATCCCATAAGCAAGGTGACATGTATAGTAGCCGACTTAGGAGAGGCAGAAGCAACGAGAACCAGAAAGAAATAAGACCTGTTCCTCACGGGAAGAATTTAAGGAGCCCCATGAAGGTTACGAGGACCCAGATGTGGATTTTTAATAAGGGCAGGAGCAGATGGAAGGAAATTAGACAGGAAGCCAAATAGGATTTTACTGGAGCTGTGGCAACAGCTGAAACCAGAGCAGCAGTTCCAGCCATTAAGACCAAAGAGGCAGAGGTCAGAGACAGAGCAATAACATCAGCCTGTGTGTCTGCAAGACTTTTTGCTGGAGAGGCTGGAGATCAATGTTCGAGCTTCCTTGCACAGGGACCATTGCGGAGGACTAAGGGCACATGGATTGAGAGGAGAGAATCCTGGAGGGGTGGAGTGTAGATAAAATGAGAGTTTCCTGTGGCCTGGATTCTCCCCTGGCCCTGGTTGACTAGCTCACTGCACACCTGTAGGCAATACATGCGGTTGACTCTATATAAAGAGCTCCACCCAGTGCTCTGGGTGTGACACAGTGGCAGGTCTGCAAGGCTGCAGTAGAGCAGAGCAGAGGCTGGAGTTGTGCAGTGCCAAGGACAGAGGCCCAGAGGATGGCTGTGCAGGACGACTGTGCAGAGAGGCCCAGAGGCAGAGACTGGCTTGCTGCATGCAGACTTGCTCTGAGTGAATGGGATTTTAGTGACTGTCCTGCCACGTGGAAATAAAGTTGGGTATAACCCTTTCACCCCATGAACGTTTTGCTGTCAGTTTCTTTGGTCACATTGAATCTATAGCGAATTTGCTCGGGGCTGAAACTCATTGGAAGACAATTAAGTTGGCAAATTACCAAAGAATTGAGCGATAATTCTTTGCTCATTACTTTCTCTGCCTATAATATTAGCATATCTATTTTTATTTTCTGATAACTTTTCAGATCTCCTTGGTTAATCTGTCCTTGCAGTATTACCATCACAGATATTTTTGTTTATTATTTTCTTATAACACTTTATAGCCTGACTTATATTTACGTATTTTTAAATCTTTTCCAATGAGTTCTGAGCTCCCAAAGACAGACTAGGACTTTTTCAATTTTGTGATTCTTTCAGCAATCTTCAACCTATCCCATCCACAATTGTTGAATTAAACCAAAACGTTGTATTAGTTTTCTAATTTTTCATATCACTGAGGTTACCAGAATAAAATCTTTATGGCTACATAATATATAGCATTCCACCGACATACATCCAATTATCTTAAATTGATTTCATATGTAAAGGCTTTCGATTCCCAAGGAAAAATTTAGAATTTAGGACTATACTCATAAATATGTTTATATACACACACACATATTCATATATATGTTGCAATATTTATATAATATATAACACTATAACATTGTGTTATTGTGTTTTATATATATTCTATATGTATAGAATCTTCATCAGGGAGAAATATGAGGTTTTAGAACTTTGGAGTAGGGCATTATCTATACAAGACAAGATTCTTAATAATAAATAAATCTGCAAACTACACCTTCAACAAAGTTCATTCTGAAGGTTGTGAGGCAGACTAGTTTGCAAATCTGTCAGTAAAATAAGTACGTGAGAATGGTTGTGATGCTTGGCAAAATGAAGGAGGCAGTTACTGGAGTTACTGCTCCAGCTGTGATGATCAGCAATCAAGATGCTGGGACAGCAGAGACATAACTTTGGAGCTAAGTTACTAGTGAGGGGTTACAAAAAAGAAGCTAAGCCAGGCAAGGGTAAAGAAATGGACAGAGAAGGTAACAGCTGAATTGGAGAAACTAAATTGAAAACCTATGGGTGCATAGAAGGAAGACTCTTGAAGTTAAAAAAAAAAGTGCAATCAACTGTAAATGATAAATAAACAAATACATGTAAGAATATATGGTTTAAGTAATGTCCATAATATCAAATAGTACCATCAGACACTGTTCTTTCAACTCTGCCATTTTCTTTGGGCAGAAACATCTAAATATCTCAACTGTAACTGGGCACCAGCACAAAACAAACTGACCTCCTCCTTCATGAGCCCTGTTTATAGCTGAGACATTTCCTCTTATTCTTTCATGTGGGGCTCCTTTCAGCTGTGTTCCTGCATGGTTTTCTCCAGTTAACCCAGCTCAGACCTATAATGAGGCTTCATCATAATGCTGACATTCCAAAGAGCCCAGGAGTTGAAGCAAAATTAAATGCCAAGTCTGCAAAGCAAACTGAAACAGCCTAAATCCTCTTGATCAGTTAACATTTACAAAAATGCTGTCCGTAAGTTATTAAGCAAACACTACTTATTTGACCTTCAGGAATTACATGTGAAAGGAAAAGGTAGGGCTACTTAACTGGAGTTTGAACATCCCTTCTGAATATAGAAAAATGACAGTGTGAGATGTTCTTTAAAGAAGAGGAACAGAAATACAGTACTCCATAATAACACACAAGGTACCTGAAAGTTTTATAAGCAGATACCCCTCTCTATAAAGAAATATAGTAAAAATATAAATACAAATACCTGTAAATCGGATACTATTGAAACTTAATTGTTCCGTACTTTTCCTATCTTTACTTTGAAAATGTCAAATACAATAGACCTAACTACTCTCTGCTTGTATTCTTATTAATGATGTTTAAAATTAGAGCAAATGTAATGTTAAAATTTAGCATAAAGTACATAAAGGTTTTTAAATCTTCTTGTAGATACTGTAGCCTTCAGTCTTTTTTTTTAAAGACATTTATGTTTATTTTAACAACTGGTAGAGCCTTTTAAAAAACAAAAAGATAAATAAATTTCAACTGAAAAATTAAGTCTAATAATAACATGCCTGGAACCAGCAAGGTAAGTTGGTGTCTGGTTGTGGAAGAGAACCCACAAATTATACATGCTGAACTCCACACACTGCAGGTCTTAGGCTTAACCACAAAAGGATCGCTTTCCAAACAGATGGCCTACAGCGAGTCCAGTCCTGCAGAGCGATAAAGAGTGGAATGTTTTAGGGTGTTAGAAAGGGCAGGAGGAGAGGGAAGTAAATAGTCGGCTTGCCACTCCTTTAGATAGCATCTTTCTTAAGTTATGAATGTTTTCTGGGCTAAATCAATTTATGAAACTTGTTGATAATTTACCTTTGGCCTTGGGCCTCAGGGGAAATCACCAAAAAATCCCTGCTATTTCCAGTGTGGGAAGGAAAAGAGAAGAATCCCTCCCCTGTTGCTCCCAGTGGTTGATGACCCCACCTCTCGCCTGGTAGACCAGTCTAGATTATTGGTATCCAAGTTCTTTACTTCTTTTTTATTTTTTGGATCTCTCTAGAACCTTTCTATGTCTGAGTTCTATGATTATATGAGATATAACCTAACAAGCTCAAATTTTGCTGACTAAATCCCTACTCTTACTCTTATCACCAATAAGGGGACATAAGCACTGAGACAGCACTTAAGTTTCTCCTTACAAAGTAAGAAGGAGCAATCAGGAGTTTTCTAACAAGTAAGATGAGTTTTTTTTAAATTGCAGGGAAATATATAAGGATTTCTCAGATCCCTTAATAGACTATCAAAGTAACACTATGCCTGTCTTATAATTTAAGAATATGGGTGCATTCTAGGATGTCATATATGTTTCTATGTCACTGATTAGTTCTGAAGAACAAGTCATATATTTTCTATGTCATTGACTGGTTCTGAAGAATTTATTCATAAAGAAAAAAATGCTGCCTCAGCACTGTAGATATTGAATAATCAAAGATGACTAAGAGTCTGTTCTTCAGGAGCTCACATTCTACCTTGATTACAATCACATTATTTAGGGCAATGTAAGGTAGTTAAAATACCATCTGTGTATTATAACTGTATTTATAGTATATCCACTCCTTACACTTGTGAAGTTCAGAAAAGGGGAGAGTGTCTCTTAGAACTTAATGTTAAAGAACAAAATTAAGTCAACATGTCTCTACCTGAGCCTATCAAGCAGATTAGAAGTCATGAAACATAGTTTATATAAGTAAGTCACTCATAAACATATAACTTGTTCTTAGCCAGTATGCTTTATGAAATAATTCATAAAAATGTTTCTATTGGCATGGATGTGAAGTAAGAATTTGTTAGCTCATAGGCTCAGTGGCATCCTGGAAATGGAACTGGATTATGGATGAGGAACAAGGAGCAAGATCAATGAACTGAAGCTCTAGAACACCCAGGCTTCAGCCCCAACACGGAGACACGTTCATTATGTGAGGAAAAATACTTCACTACTTTTCAGTCCTGTTTTCAAAAAATGGGGAGGGAGAGAAGAGAGTTCTCAGCTTCTGAATGCATTTTCTAAATTGGATTTTCTAAACCCTTATATCAAATAAAGGACACTGAGGAATAGAAAGTTGGGTTGGCTGTCAGGGATTGGAAGGCAGAACAAAGAGGCTGCATTTTGAGATTCGCAGTACGCACAATAAAGATTGAGACCCACGCGGACATATCAGAAGGGAGTGGTCAAAGGCTAATGCCAATAACCAGGAAGTAGGAACTGGCAGGCTGGCGGTGTAAGGCGTACCCTGGCAGGCAGATCAGACACAAGCCAACTGCTTTAGCAAGACCTCGATACCTATGGCAGGCCTTTGCCAAACCTCAACCTTTGTGTTTCCCCTTAAGGAAAGAAATGGAGGAAAGCTAATTTACATATAATTGTCAGGTGCCAGGGGCCATATTATGCACTTCCACAAATGCTAGCTTTTTTATTCCACTTTGTTTTTGAGGAAACTGAGGCTTAGAAAATGTTAGTTACTTGCTCAAATTTTAGGGGATATGATGGAACTTGGTGTCCATCCTGAAAGGGTATGGTGGTGAGCCCTTTGGCTGACAGTGAGCCCTGCCTCTTTTCACAAAGTTATCCAGTTTTGAGTTGAACAAAATGAATCTCTGAATGCTGTCTAAGTAAAAGATACATTGTTAACCAGGATTCAAGTACAGTAAGTCCTATCAGGCTGTGAGCTTAGTGGGAATTGAGGAAAGCTGACATGTACAGCATGGGACTTAGATATAAGACATATTTCACATTGGAGCAGTTGTTCAGAGCCAGACTAAACCCTCTGAGATATGAGGTCAAACAGCTCAGGAGGTAGAACACAGGAACAAGATTATGGTAGCCATGTACAGGCAGAAGTCCAGCCAGGCAGAGGTTCAACCATCTGGGGCAGCAGGCATATGGGCTCCAGTGTCAGAGAATCTGGGGGCTGGTGACATACAGAACATTGGTACAAGGTCTGAGGGCAGAAGTCGGGTGTCTGACAGAACTAGGGTTCAAGAGTAGGTAAAACCCCAGGTTCTGGTTGAATTGGACAGAATAGCACGGTGCCCTACCTATTAATTAACAAATCGACAATTGTTTATTTTGCACCTACTGAATTTGAGGCTTTGCTCTGGCTTGGGACTAAGTCACTGAAATACCTACCTTCCATTTCTGTTGGAAGAAGGAAACCAGGAAGTAATTCAGGTACCAAGGAACAAGACATGAACATAATTTCAAGAGCCGATATTAGTGGGGAAATTGAGAACATCAGAGAATCTGACTGAATTCTTTCTACCTCAACTATTAGCCTATGACTTACAAAGTTCCATCTTAATAGGGACCCACGTGGTTTCAAAGCCTGTAAGAACATTGAACATGCAAAGTGTTCAATGTAGCAGGGTAGGATAGCTTGAAAGTCACTACTGGTATCAGGATATATTAAAGACAATATTATTATAGACAATAGACAATATAACCCACACATATGTATATCTCATTCTTATCTACTGATTGCCTGTCTGAGAAGTTTAACAATCATGACAACACTCTTGGGCATAACAGAAATTAATGCAGATTTCATGCTACACAAGTCTTGCTCATCATTCAAATCATAGTCTGCATGAATTACATCCCTGCGGAAATGCAGAGCACAACTTAAATGGCCATCTAGCAGACCTAAACTTTTACCAAGAGCTGCAAAGATTGTTATTAACTTGGTAGTGATTTTTACCAAGATTTTCAAACTAAAATCATTCACTAATTTAGTTTGCAAAATACTAAGTTAAATTCACCCATTTAAATTAACTAGTATGTGTAAAACTAAATAGCTAAAGATACAGCATAAATTGAGCAAATTTCACAGTTTTCCTTTCTTTTAGCTAAAGGAGGAATTTTCAGATTAAAAAAAAATAGCTGAAGAAGCAAATCCAACATAATGACTGACTTACTGTGTGTCTTTAAAAGAGAAAAAGAACACATCTTTCAATCTAATCTTTAAGACTTATGAAACAGGGATTTCTGAAAGAGAAAGAGACCCTCCCAGAGTTACATTAGTGCAAATGACAGTCCTAGATTTGGAACCCGGGTTTCCTGAAGGCCCGTTTAGTGCTCTGTCCACCTCTGCAACACTCTCATACCCCTCATGTAGAAGAACGTCAGCCATACAGGGTGAAAGGAAATGGTTTCTGTTTACCAACAGTTGGCTACAAATATAAAATTTGCCTTAAACTTTATCCTAATTCTGACTCAGTTCACAGAACCTTCACAGGTTTCATCCATCCACACTTATTTTTTTTTTTTTGAGAGGGCATCTCTCATATTTATTGATAAAATGGTTGTTAACAACAATAAAATTCTGTATAGGGGACTCAATGCACAATCATTAATCAACCCAAAGCCTAATTCTCAATAGTCTCCAATCTTCTGAAGCATAACGAACAAGTTCTTACATGGTGAACAAATTCTTACATAGTGAATAAGTTCTTACATGGTGAACAGTGCAAGGGCATTCATCACAGAAACTTTCGGTTTTGATCACGCATTATGAACTATAAACAATCAGGTCAAATATGAATATTCGTTTGATTTTTATACTTGATTTATATGTGAATCCCACATTTCTCCCTTATTATTATTATCATTATTATTATTTTTAATAAAATGCTGAAGTGGTAGGTAGATGCAAGATAAAGGTAGAAAACATAGTTTAGTGCTGTAAGAGGGCAAATGTAGATGATCAGGTGTGTGCCTATAGACTAAGTATTAATCCAAGCTAGACAAGGGCAGCAAAACATCCACGGATGCAGAAGATTTCTCTCAAAACAGGGGGGGTGAGGTTCTAAGCCTCACCTCTGTTGATTCCCAATTTCTCACCTGATGGCCCCCCTGTGACTGTGACTGTCTTAGGTTGTTCCTCCCTTGAGGAATCTTACCCGTCTCTGGCTAACCAGTCATCTTCCAGGGCCATACAGGGAAATGTAAAGTTGGTAAGTGAGAGAGAAGCAATATTCTTTGAACAGGTTAGCTTTTTACTTCTTTGCAGATTTATGCCCTGTGGCTTCTATGCCCAGCATTTGTCTTGAGGTATCTTTACCACTTAGAAGAATTATGACACTTGGTAATTTCGATATGAGGCACAAATTCTACTTAAGGGTTGTAATTAGGAAGGAAGAAGAAAAGCTATAGAAGTAGCAGACGGAAGAAAACATGGGAATATTGATTATTTCTTTGACATATTTTCTTGTACAGTAACATAAGCATGTATAGGTTTTAAACTGCTAATTAAATTGCATACACACATTAACATAATAGGAATACAGCTACATAACCAAAGCAGACCTATAATTACCAGCCATCTCCAGTGAAACCAAGAAAACCAGTTAGGCACCCTAGGCATTTGCGAAAACTTATCAATGATATGATGGATATTGTCTAACTGAATTTGAATAGTTTGAGAAAAATCAGACAAATTAAAATAACTCATTCCTGGGAACTGTTCACATCCCATATGTTCTTTTAACAGTAGATAGTCTGTAGTCCCAAGATTTTGGAGCACTGGAAACTGCACTTCTCCTAATTCTTGGTTGAGTTCCGACAGCATAGATCCAGTCAAATTTGTTGTTTTACTGTATGCACAGGCCAGCTTAGATATCTCCTTCTTCATTCCAATGGCAAGTCCAGGAACCGGTGGAATGAATGCGGCTACAAATGCAACAGCGCCAGGATCTTTGTTGAAGTTTTTTGAAGATCATCTTCTGGAATGACTCTTCCAGAGAATGTTGATGTTGGAAGTTCTTCTTCATATTGTATTTTAATTCGTTTTCTGGGTAGCCAAATTAGGCTTTGATCCTCTGTATAAACACAAACCCTTTGCCCACCCTTTGATATGCCCTTTATACCATTGTGAAGAAATTATTGGAGATCACCACCCAGGAACTGCTTTTTTTTTTTAAGAGAAAGGAATATTATCAGAAAAATGTATTTCCATAGCTGATCATCTGACACCTTTAAATGATCAAAATTAAGGATATTTAAAGCATGCATTAATCATTGATTTACAGTTAGTTTTATCCTATCAGGGAGTAATCCCCCTTTTCTTTCTTTCTTTTTTTTTTGTTATCATTAATCTACATTTACATTAGGTTTACTAGGCTCTCCCCTATACCAGGTCCCCCCCACAAACCTCTTTATAGTCACTGTCCATCAGCATAGCAAAATGTTGTAGAATCACTACTTGTCTTCTCCGTGTTGTACAGCCATCCCCTTTCTCCCACCCCCCCATTATGCATGCTAATCATAATACCCCCTTTCTTCTCCCCCCCCCTTATCCCTCCCTACCCACCCATCCTCCCCAGTTCCTTTCCCTGTGGTACCTGTTAGTCCATTCTTGGGTTCTGTGATTCTGCTGCTGTTTTGTTCCTTCAGTTTTTCCTTTGTTCCTATACTCCTCAGATGAGTGAAATCATTTGGTATTTCTCTTTCTCCACTTGGCTTATTTCACTGAGCATAATACCCTCTAGCTCCATCCATGTTGTTGCAAATCATCCACACCTATTTGTATTTGAGCAAGGGAATGTAACATTTAGTTCTTCCCTCCAAAAGCAAGTCTCAACAAAACCAAAGCTGGTTTAGTCATTTTTTCTAACCATTGTTCTGTAAGGCTTCTTTTTATCATTATGAGCCTGAGTCACTGTTTTCCCTAAAGACAGATAGGAAGAAATAAAATGATAGAATGATTCATATGAATTAGAATTTAATAAACAAATCAACATATTTGTATTTGTCAAGACAGAAAGATGTTCATAGTGAAAGTTTAAGTGATAAAAAGCCAATTAATAAATAACAAGGGCTCATTTTTTATAAGGTACATACATAATTTTTATTAGAGAAAAGCTATATCAAAATTTAAACAGTCGAGGGTTTCCTCTGATGGATATATTTTAGATTATTTCAGTCTTGAAAGTGGTTTCCTTATCTATACTTTTTAATTTTTCTTCAATGAATATTCATTATATAATAAAAATGACAGAATGATCAAACTGTGCTAATTTTCACTTTGTGTTTCTTTATGAACATTTAGAACTCAAGGAATACTTTTATGCAACCAACATACAACTACTCAGCAACATACCTGATCAAAACACAATTTCATTTAAAACTCAATATCTTTTTGACTGAGTCAGCTAAATGATACGCTAAAACTGGAATCTTAGTGATAATTACCAGAAGAAGTATGGTCAGGTAGAATCAACCAGCAGAATTGGCCTGACTTTAGGAATGGCCCCTCAAAGGCATCTGGGATGGGGTCCAAATTAGAGAGTGGCATATGATAGCAGGATTTGTTATGTTGTAGAGACAACCTAAATGAGAAGAGCAACCATTTTGTGTCAAAGAGAGTTCATCTGTTAAGAAGCAAGAGTCAAGACCATATAATACAGAGAAAGGGAAAGGAGAGCAAGTCAGATTAAGATCTTGTAAATCCGGGGAAAGGAAATCCCGGGGCAAAATACCTGTAAAAACCAAAATCAGTCAAAGGGAGAAATAAAGTTTAAAATCTGTTTGTTGCTCACAAACTGCAGTCTCAGGCCATCTCTCTTTCCTGCTCCAGCAGAAGCAAAACCAGCCCTCCCCCTCACCTCTCAGGTACAGATAAGCCCTCTGTTGCCCAGGTAATTAACCATTGATGTGGAGATGAACTTCTCTCCACCCTGAGGAATGATGCAAATGCACTAAAGCCATACTTCTTTCCACCTCTGAATGCCTATTGATATGCAGATGTACTGAAGCCAGGCAAAATATTCTGGAAATACTACAATTTTACCCACAAATCTATAACCAGGTGTTCGAGATCTAGACTCAGGGATATTTCACAAGACTGCTCTTTGTGATCTATGAATACAATAGAGCTAAAATGCTAGATAAGGATTAAAGATATGGGTTCTCCCTATGGATACAATGGAATTTTTTTTATAGCAAGAGACAGAAAACCTGAATCAAACTAGTTTAAACAACAAAAGGGTTTGGTTGGCTTGCCTAAATGCAAATATATAGAGGAAAGACGGAATCCCAATAATTTGTTATCAGGATTCTGGCTCTGCCTCCACAATTCTTCATGTTCTACCCTCTTCAGAATGACAGCTTTGTCCTCAGGTTGGCTTTCCTCATCTGTACCGGATGGCTTCAACATTCACATGCACACATTTCACCATCTAGGAGTGTGGGGAAGCTGGGGTTCCTATGGCCAGGATCCTCACTGAAATTAAACCACCTGATGATGTAACTGGCCTGTTGCTAGGCTACCACTCCACACCTTTAGGCAATAAGCTGCTATTGTGCTATATAGAGAGCTCGGCCCAGTGCTCTGTGCTGAGGCAGATGCTAGTGCTTGACCTACTGCTGGGAGAACAAGCCAGGTAATAAACCCTTTCACCCCAAAGAGCGTTTTGCTGTCAATTTCTTTGGTCACATAGAATCCTTAGTGAACTTTCCCAGTGCTGAAACCCATAGGCAAGACAAGGAGATAGGAGACTGTCCACTAAAATCCCACTAAAAGTCCTGGAAGACACTGTGTAGTATCTACAGCTGTGTAAAAAATTATCCAGAAACTTATTAGCTTAAAACAACAAATATTTGTTCCCATGGGTCATGAACAGAGGGGCGTCTTAGTTGCGGTTCTGATTCAGGTTCTATCATGAAGTCAAACTATTGTCCAGAGCTGCATTTCTAATCAAAAGGCACAATTTGGGGAGGATCTGCTTCCACTCTACTGTTGCTGGAAGACCCTCACTGGTTACCAGCTGATCACTTCAGATTTTCATTATGGGCCTATCCATTAGCTGCCTGAGTGTCATCATGACATGGCAGCTGACCTCTCACAGAGACAGTGGGCAGAGAGAAACAAAGAGTGAGTGTGCTCCCAAGAAAGAAGCTGCGATCTTTGTATGGCCTAATCTCAAATATCATCAGCTCTGAAATTCTATCATTCACCTAGACCAACTCCAATAAAATGTGGTAGAGAACTACACAGGTGTGACTATTAGGAGAAAGACCATTGAGGGCTATTTTGGAAACAGGCTACCACATCTATACATACCACTCTGCAGGCAGAAGAAATATCAGCTTTCCTAATTCCACATGGGAACCTGACATAAATTAGATCCCATTGTGATCTTACAGAACGCTAATTCTAGTGAGTTATAAGGAGTTCCATAGTAAAGCAGGTTCAGTGGCCAGAAAAGTTTAGGCAACAAAATAAAACTAAGAGGTTTCTTTTTGGACAACAAAACTCTTTTAAAACAAAACATTTTGTAGGTCCTGTTTTCTGCAGAATGTTCTTTTCCAAAAATTAACTGGACATTTGGAGAAAATTTTCACCTTGATCCTCCTCTAATCTTAATATTTTATATACTCCTTTCTTTATCAATGAACATGTATTGAATGTTCCCACTGGAGAAATTCACACTGGAGTAATAGTTTTGAGTTTCTAGTTCACAGGCCAGATTTCACTAAATTGGTTTCATCTGGTGCATGAGCAAATTCTTGAGCAAAGATAATTTATGCCTATAATTTCAAGTCTTAAGCATCATCAATTTTCCAGAAGGTCATAGGATAGTAACATTATTTCATAGAAGTAATAATGATATATATTATCTTGCTTTCTATCACACTCTATGGTTTCAAAATGCACTTTTACATCTATTGTCAAATATAAATCTTTGTAGTTTATCAGGACAAAAAGTATTATTCTGTCATAATATAAAAAGAAAAAAAATAACCTTTCTTTCAGAATGACAAATGAATTCCGCTACTCAAAAGGAAGCAGGATATGAAAGATAGTCTTCACTTAAGATAAGGATTTTAAAGTAACCCGTTTTCACATTTTATGTTCAAATGATAACTTTGAATGTTTATATTTATCTTGTTCCTTGAACATTCTCACATTCTGCCCTGGAGAAATTATAAGGCTTTGGCAATCCTCAGACATTCTTAATTTTGGAGGCCCCAGTTTACATCATATTAAATATAGTGGAAGCTGTGGTATGCAGCCCCCACTGCTAAAGAATAAGGCTTCCCCAAGCTTCTGGGAGTGTTGGATGCTGGTAAATCACAGGTGAGACTTGCTCCAGTTGTTGATCTCAGTTATAGAGCTTCTCACGCAAGCATACTTGACCTCATGGGAAGCAGCTCACATCTTGGGAGGTAAGTAAACAAAGTCATGGCTCCCTTCCTCAACTTGGGACCACTCTGCAGGATATCCTAAATCAAGGACTCTCTATGGAATTGGCCAAATCCTTGTTGCCAATACATCACAGTTCAACTTCAACTGTTTCAAACTGCTTCAAAATTCAGTTTTAACTCAATTTCCAGTGAGAAAAAAACCTAAAAATATCAAGGGGCCTGCCATGCCATGAAGTTTTGAAGTTTTCCATGATATGCAACATGCTAATACTCTCTTAGAAAGAAGGAAAAAAAAAACCACTAGGGAGCCCTCTTTTGAAGACAACATATTCTACATTTGGGAATACTTCCTTGACTTCTGTTTTTCACTGTCTTTGTATTCACAACATCTGAAATATTAATTTAGAAGTATTAAAAAGCCAATGAAATAGAAACTTGTGAGCTATAATCAAAATAAAATAGTTTATAGAAGCAGTCCCATGAATGTCCCACACCTGTTTATTGGAATTAGCAAGGACATTAAAATAATAATTATGTATGTGGCAAAGCATTTCTAGGTAAAGATAGATATAATGGGAGAGAGAAAGAGAAATGGAACTCTAAGGAGAGCCAAATGGAAAGTTTATCACTGAACTTCATTTACCAAGTGACATGCAAGGTCACCAGCTTTGAGTGGTCCCAGAACAATAAAGGGCTCTGTAGTTGACCTAGGATGCAGTACAAGCAGGCTTGCCACTTGAGCCATATGAACAAACAAATTCTAATGTTACCAGAAGTATGGTAAATCCTAATATGAGAATCACAGTGTAAATCTCTAGACTTACAGAGCAAGTTCTAGTGCAAGGCCATGCATGGTATATGCAGCAGAGCTGTAAATACCATTTGGAAAATAGTCCCTGATGTGCTGTTGGGGCCTGGTAGAGATGGGGCATATATCCACGGGACAACAAAAAATCATCTGGCCAGAGCTACCCATCATGAGCTATATTCTATCAGCACCACAAAGTCATAACATCAAGCATGTTCACAACAACTTATTGTTAGAAGAGGGGCATCCAGGATGGCATGAGCCGGCCTTGGGCTACATGAACAGGTCTGTACTCCCAAGCCCTACACTATCGTAATACTTGTACCTGTCTATCATCTAAAACTATATTCACATGAAAGGCTTCCTTATATCTGGCTGGGTGAAGGAAACAAAAAAAGTTTGGTTTGCAGACAGTTTGCCTCAATATATGGTAAAAGCTGGCAAAAGACCACTTTGCACTGAAGCCTCACTCCACTAAAAACAGATTCCACTAAAAACAGCAGTGAAGAGAAATTCTCCTAATTAGTAGAACTTCAGGTGGCACAACTGGTCATTCACTATGTGTATTAAGAAAAATCTCTTAGGAAGAATATACACAAACTCAAGGACAGTGGCAAATATTTTGCCAGCAGACCCAAACAAGGATGAAATTTGAGAAAAGAAGGTTAGGGAAGAGACATGTGGATGTATTTATGGGGCTGGGCACAAAGCCCCATAAACGTGTGATTTTTGGATCACACATTAATGCTCATCAGAGAGCATTCCACTATGGAAGAGGACTAAACAACCACATATGCAGCTGGCATCAGATGTAGTGAGGCCAGTGAGGGCAACTTATTTGCAGATGTAGCTCCAACTCAACTCAACTCTTGGAAAACTCTAACTGATCAGAACCTTACCCTAATTGCCAGACAGAAAAGAAATAAAATAAAAAACTGACTTTGGGTCTTCACTGTCTTTGTATTCACATCTGAAATATAAATTTAGAAGTATAAATCAGCCAATGAAATAGAAATTTGTGAGCTATAATAAAAAGAAAATAGTTCATAGAAACAGTCCCACAAATGTCCCACACCTACTTATTGGAATTAGCAAGACTTTAAAATAATAATTATATATGTGGTAAAGCATTTTTAGGTAAAGATAGATATAATGGGAAAGAGAGGGAAATGGAAACTATAAGAAGAGTCAAATGGAAAGTTTATAACTGAAAAATATAATATCTGAGAGTACAACATTAATTAGATGGGTTCAAGAGAAAATCAGACAGTAAAAGGAAAAAATACCTGATGATTACTTGAACTTGAAGATAAGTCAATAAAAATCATGTGATTCTGCAATATAGTAATAGTGATGCATAATTCACTTACAATTCTAGTTTAAGAGTTAAAAATGAAAATAGTAAAAATAACCCTAATTACAATAATCTGATTTTAGTTACATAAACACAATATAAAACACATGTAAATTATAACAACAATAATCCAAAATGTGAGGGGGAGGATAAATAAAAGTGTAAAGTTTACGTATTTTATTGAAATTAAGTTATCATCAGTTTAAAATAGAGTATTGTAGGTCTGAGATCTTTTACGTAAGCCTCCTATGTAAAGAGTTAGAAAAAGAAGAACAAACTGAGCCCAAAGTTAGCAGAAGAAAGGAAATAATAAAAATTAGAGCAGAAATTAATGAGATAGAGAACAGAAAAACAATAGCAAAGATTAGCCAAATTAAGAGTTGGTTCTTTGAAAAGACAGACAATTGAAAAACACTTAACTAGAGTATCCAGGGCAAAAAAGAAAAGACCCAAATCAATAAAATTATAAGTGGAAAACAAAACATTACAACTGAAATTCAAAGACTCATTAGAGGTTACTATGAACAACTATACACCAATAAAGTGGACAAGCTTGGAGAAATGGAAAAATTCCTAGAAACATACAACTTACCAAGACTGAATCAGGCAGAAATAGAGAACCTGAATAGACCAATTTACTAGTAAGGAGATTGTATTAGCAATAAAAAATATTCCAACAAAGAAAAGCCAGTATCAAATAGTTTCACTGGTGAATTTTACCACAAATTTAAAGGATTAACATCAATTCTTCTCAAACTTCTCCAAAAAAACCAAAGGGAGAATGTTGTGGGAGTTCTTTGAGAAGGCATAACCTCAGTTAACCCACAAGCTAAACTAAGACAATTGGAGGCTTCTCACCTGCTCCCCTGTGCTTAGAATGTACGTTTCACTTGCCTTCGCCATTTCCAGAGGCTACCCCAATGATACAGCATTGAGACAGAAATGTAATGTTGAAATTATCTGGAAGTATACATGATTGAATCTATATAAATTTCAAGATTTGGCCAGTGGGTGTGGATATCTACACATCTTGTGGACACCTAAGACAAACTTCAGAAGTTAAGTTCCATTCCTTATTAAACCTACCACCTATCTTGAGTGGTCTGCCTCTTTCCTCAGTTTCTTCCTGCCCTACACATATGGTGCCTAGTTTCAGATTATACCTGGGAAGCACTTGGAATTGTATAGCAATAAGGGAACACTCTCAAATTCATATTACAAAACCAACATTATCCTGATACCAAAACCAGAAAAATGATACTACTAGGAAATAAATCTACAAATCAATATCCCAGTGTATATGCAAAAAATTTCAATAAAATACTACAAACTGAATTCAGCATCATATTTAAAAGATGATTTACTATGATTGAATGGGATATATCTCTAGGATGGAAGGATGGTTCAACATACGTAAATCAGTCAGTGTGGTATTTCACACTAATGGAATGAAAGAAAAGAGTCGTATGATCATTTCAGTGACTGCAGAAAAGCATTTGACAAAGTTTAATATCTGTTTATGATAAAAACTTAACAAATTAGGCATAGAAAGAACATATCTCAACATAATAAAGGCTATATATGACAAGTTTACAGCTAACATCATACTCAACGGACAAGGGTTCCCATTCTCACCAATCCTATTCAACATAGTACTGTGAGCCTTAAGTAGAGTAATTAAGCAGGAAAAAGAAAAAAAATGTGAGAATTATAAAGAAAGAAGTAAAATAGTCTCAGTTTGCAGATGGCATGTTTCCATATATAGAAAAATCTTGCGTACTCATCCAAAAAACTGTTAGAACTTATCAATGAATTCAGGATACAAAATTAACATACAAAAACCAGTAGTATTTCTATATACTAATGATGAATTTCCTGGAAAAATAAAGAAATAAAGAAATAAATCCCATTTACAATAACATTGAAAGCAATAAAATAAAAATAAACTGAACTAAGGAGATTAGAGATCTCTTTGAAAACTACAAGACACTGATTGAAGAAATTTAAGAAATTACAAATAAACAGAAAAGATATCTTAGTAAAGAAGTTGTAGTATATCTATACAAATGGAATATTATTCAATCATAAAAATCAAGGAAATCTTACCATTTGCAATATGGATGGTATATGATTTATAAAGCTATAGTCAACAATTTATGTTACTGGCATAAAAGCATTTAAATAGACCAATGGAACATAATTGAAACCCCAGAAATAAACCCAGCCATATGTAGTCAACTAATATTTGACAAGGGAACCAAGAATTCTCAGGGGAGAAAAAACAATCTCTTCAATAAACAGTGCTGGGAAAATTGGGTATTCATATGTTAAAGAATGAAATTGAACCCATATATTATATTACTCACAAAAATTAACTTAATATTAATGACTTAAATCTAAGACCTAAAACCATAAACTCTTAGAATAAAATAAAGTAATAAAAAGTCTCAGTAATGACTTTTTGGATATGACACCTAGAGCACAAACAACAAAACAAAAAGTAAACAATTGGGACTACATCAAACTGAAAAGCTTCTGCACAGCAAAAGAAACCATCAATAAAGTGATAACGGGTTAATATCCAAAAATATAAAAAACTCATGCAACTCAATAGCAAAACAAACAAATAAAAAGCAATAAAAAAATGGGCAAAAGGCATGAATAGACATTTCTCCAAAGGAGCTTGGAAAGGACAACAGGTACATGAAAAGATGCTCAACAGTAGTCATTAGGGAAATGAAAATCAAAACTACAATGAGATATTACACCTGTTAGAACAGCCAGTAGCAAAAAGACAAGAAATAACAAATGCTAGCAAGGATGTGGAGAAAATAGAACTCTTGTGCACTGTTGGTGGGATTATAAATTGGTCTGAGTAACTAGGGAAAACAGTCTGAAGGACCCTCAAAATACTTTTAATAGAAGAATTACCATATGATCCAGTGATTCCACTTCTGGGAACATATCCAAAGAAAATAAAAACACTAACTCAAAAAGACATCTGTACCTCAATGTTCATAGAAGCATTATTTACAATAGTCAAAACATGGAAATAGCCTAAGAAGACCTTGAAGGCATTATGCCAAATGAAATAGGTACAATAGAGGAAGACAAATACCATTTGATTTCACTTACATGTGGAATCTAACAAACAAACTCATACAAAAAAGAGAACAGACTGTGGTTACTAGAGGCAGGAGGTTGAGGGAGGGGAATTGGAGGAACATGGTCAAAAGATACAAACTTCCAGTTACACAGTAAATATACTAGGGATATAATACACAATATGGTTACCATAGCTAGCACTGCTATATGATCTATAAGAAAGTTGTTAAGAGACTACATCTTAAGAGTTCTCATCACAAGGAGAAATTATTTCTGTTTTTCTTCCTTCTCTTTTTATGTTATATATATGTGAAGATGGACGCTAGCTGACCCTACTGTGGTAATCATTTCACAATATATGTAAGTCAGACCATCATGCTGAGCACCTTAAGCTTATACAGTGATGTATGTCAATTATTTCTCAATATACCTGAAAAAAATTGCCAATTAAAAAAAACATATCATTGTATCCTCTTTGCACTTAGTATCAATGCTAGTATTTAAAAGATTTTTACTAAGTGATAGTTGATAGAACATATAGTTTGATATAATCTGGAGCAAAAATCCTATCAATAACACAATGGAGAGCTATATCCATAAACTGGTTAGAAACGAATGGGGGATTGCTATAAAGTTTCACTCAATTCACTCATTTAATTTAACTAGAACTTACTAAGAATTTACACAGATGTAGAGCTCAAGAGAATGTGGAAGGAATTTATGGTTAATAACTAAATAGAGAGTCAATTTTAGAAATGTTTTCATTCAAGGTGTGTGAAGTCTGAACTTAATATAAATGTTAGGATGTTAGGGCTGTTTGTTCAGGACTATAATTGATGACACTTTTTATTCAGAGATAGGGTAAATTACAGTGCAAACAAGATTGAGAAAAGTGCTTAAAACACTCCAATGACCAAATTCTAGCACCATATAGACACTCAATTATACATAAAAAATTGATACCCTGACTACAAATCATACTTACTGTACTGGAAGAGAAGTTCCAAAAGGCTTCTATTCAGTAATAGTCTGTTAATTAATTTGAGCAAATAATGTGCATCAAAATAACAATATTAGAAAGTTAGCACAGAATGAGGCCATTTGCAATTTTTTAAATTGTATTCATTAAAAAAATAATAATTTATATTTCAATAATGTCCTAGAACAAAATATTTTTGAATGAAAGGGCCACCAGTTCTCTTATTTAAGTAAGCTTATCTACTAAATTGAACTATAAATTTCAATAGCTACTGAGGTCCTTCCAGGAATGATAGCTAGAAGAAAGAAACATTATCTGTAGCAGAAATGAATTTAATTAAAAGACTACATCCACTGAATTTCAATTTGGGCAGACCAGTACAGTGGGACAGGTCATTCTCTCTTTTTTAATACAATCTTAGCTTGTTGACATCACAATCAATGGATATGTGTTTGAGTTTTCCAGGAAAAATTCACCATGGAGTCTAAATATGACCTACTGGGCATAAACAGCTAGCTCTCATCTCCAAACCACACAAAATTTGCAACAATTTTACAAGTGCTAGTATCCTTAAAGACGTTCTTACTTTCTAGTCTACCTTTTTGTGCTCAGTAAAGAATGTATAGAGTGAGTTTTTCTGTCTAATCAGGAGGGTGTTACCAGATTTTTATTCTACTTTACATATTCAGTCTTATGTGGCATTTCTAATTTGAAAGTTGCTGATTTGGAGAGAATAGTGCACTAACATTTATATATCATTCTTATATTGTGACAGAAAACATGCTTTATAAATCATATTTTATTTCCGGTTTATCTTTATAGCACCTTTTAGGGTCTCATTATCACATAAAATTCACAGAGCTACACTCTGAGCTTAACAAGAATTTGAGGCAAAAAGAAAATAATTTTCCCCATATTAAAAAGAACATTTATGCGATCTGACTTGTGGAAGAAATAGAAAGATGGAAAACCAAGGAACAGCGTTCAAATTTCAGATTCCCAACCTACAATTATGCTTTGAACATTTGCTGCTTATAATGCTCTGTGCTTCTCACTATGACCTAGAGAAGAGGCAAACCTAAAAGCAAAATAAGCAATCCCATTCTTCAAGGAACTTAAAAATTATGGAAGAGAGATAAACTCATGTTAATATGAATTAAAGTGTAATAACGGTCATAAGACAGTATAAAGTGCTGTGGGATCATGAAGAAGGAAATGTGACAAGGATATTTGAAGATAGCTTTAGACAGGCTGAGGTATTTGAACTAGATTTTAAAGGAAGGCAAAGATTTATGAATGACAAGAAAGTTGGAGAACTGCAACTTGGCTGACAGAATACCATGAGTAAAACACTAAAGTGGAAAAATGAAAATGTAGTCCATATACTGAGAAAGTTCAGATTATATTTGGGAACTTTAGGGGTCATGCCAAGAAATTGGACCTTTGTTTTAGGAAAATAAGAGGCCTTAAAGATCATGTTTGGAATTTAGAAAGTTACCTCTAGAACAGAATAAAGTGTGGAAGAATAACTGGAATAGAAAAGGAAAAACAAATGAACACAAAGAAAATAGTTAAGGGCTTGTTGTTTTAGTCCAGGCAAACATAGAGACTTGCATAAAAGTCAAAGTTCTAGCCAGAGATAGTGGGCAAGAAAAAGAAATAAAAAGCAACCAAATTAGAAAGAAAGAAAGAAGTAAAATAATTTGTTTGTATATAATATGAAATTATACGTACAAAACCTAAAGTTCCTTAAAAAAAATCTATTAGAACAATTAAATGCTTTCAACAATGTACCAGGAAACAAACTCAACATACAAAAATGAGTTGCATTTCTATACACCAACAATGAAAAATATGAAAAAGAAATTACAAAAACAATTCCATTTACAGTAGCATCATAAAGAATAAAATTCTTAGAAATTAACTTACCCAAGGAGATGAAAGACTTGTACAATGAGAATTAAAAAACATTGGTGAAGGAAATTAAAAAAGATATAAATAAATGAAACTACATCCCATGTTCATGGATTGGAAAACTTAATGCTGTGAAAGTGTCAGTGCTGCCCAAAGTGATCTACAGATTCAATGTAATCCCTAGCAAAATCCCAATGACTTTTTTTTGCAGAAATAGAAAAATCCATCCTAAAATTCATATGGAAACTCAAGGGAACTTGAATAGACAAAACAATCATGAAAAAGATCAAAACTGAAAGATTCACACATCTGGTTTCAAAACTTACTGCAAAGCTATAGTAATAAAAACAGTGTGGTATTGGTATAAAGACATATGAACCAGTGTAATATAACAAAGATCCAAGAAATAAATCCTCATGTATACATACAGTCAAATTATTTGTGACAAGACTGCCAAGTCCATTCAATCAAGTAAGGACAGTATTTTCAACAAATGGTACTGGGAAAACTGGATATCATTTGATGTTACTTGCAAAGAATGAGGTTGGACCCTTACCTAACACCACATACAAAAACTAACTCAAAGTGGGTTAAAGTCCTGAATTTAAAACCTAAAACAATAAAACTTTTAGAAGAAAACATAGTTCAAAAGATTCACAGCATTGGATTTGGCAATGATTTCCTGGCTATGACACTGAAAGCACAAAAAACAGAAGAAAAAAACAGATATATTTGGTCTCATTAATGTTTTTACAAATGTGTATCAAAATACACTACCACCAGAATAAAAACAAAACTGAAAGAATGGGAAAAACGTTTGTAAATCATATATTCAATAAGAAATTAGCATTCAGAATATATAGTAACTCCTAAAATTCAACAACAAAAAAAGCAACTCAATTAAACAACATCCACATTTATTATGAGAATTACTAGCGAATGATAAATGAAGTCCATAAATTAAAGTTTTTTTCTAAAAATCTGAGATCTGATGTTTTCTTTGAAATTCTTATTATTTTTAAATCCTCCCAGAGAAAAGGTATGGCTTTCTCAAAATTAATTTTCAAGTTGTTTTTATTAGAAAGCTTTCAGAAAACAATAAAGAAACAGACATGCATAGCACTTTGCCCATATTCCCAAATCAAAAGTTTAAAGAGAAAGGATTAGGATTTGGGATTTTCAACAAGTCAGTAATTCTTTAAGTATTTGGTCAAAGTGAAGTAAAGAGAGATCATAGAAATAAGTATGTTGGTAGAAATGAAAATACAAAAACAGCAAAGTTAAAGGTGCTAACAAGTCAAAAGCAAATGAGTCCAAGTCTAGCCATGGACATCCCTGTTTATCATAGACACTTACTCTGAGACTGTGTAATGACAGTGTGAGAGAGAGGCTGATTACTAGGAGGGTTTGTTGTGTGCAAGTGTAAAGCAAAACAAGTGAGTTCTAAAAATAACTTTGTAATATTTTATTTAGTTTGAGATTCTTTCAGTTTCTTTTCTTCAGGTAAATACAGTGCCTACAGTGCCTCCTCACACCAAAAAAAAAAAAAAATGGAAGACTTACGGAATAATGTTTATTTATAAAACAACTGCCGTGAACACCTTCTGTGATTCAGCCACTTGTTAGGTACTCCAGAGTTATGCAGAACTCTGTAAAGTACATAAAAATCCAATAACCTCAAAGAAAAGGGAAGATTTTATGAGCTGACATGAAAAGGTAGGAGTAGCTGAAGGAACAGAGATAGATCTATTCTCAGGGATGCACAAATACAGTGTATTAAACACTTTAAGATTTCCCATCTATTCTTTGCTTCTCCCTATCTATTGTCCACATATTTTTTTATTCATTTTATTATCATTAATCTACAATTACTTGAAGAACATTATGGTTACTAGACTCCAAGTCGCCCCCCACAAACCCCATTACAGTCACTGTCCATCAGCATAGTAAGATGCTGTAGACTCACTACTTGTCCTCTCTGTGTTGTACATCCCTCCCTATGCCCCCGCACATGATACATGCTAATCGTAAGGCCCCCTTTCTTTTTCCCTGCCCTTATCCTTCCCTTCCTACCACTCCTCCCCAGTCCCTTTCCCTTTGGAAACCGTTAGTGCATTCTTGGGTTCTGTGATTCTGCTGCTGTTTTGTTCCTTCAGTTTTTCTTTGTTCTTACTCCACATATAAGTGAAATCATTTGGTACTTGTCTTTCTCCACCTGGCTTATTTCACTGAGCATAATACCCGCTAGCTCCATCCATGTTGTTGCAAATGGTAGGATTTGTTTTCCTCTTATAGCTGAATAATATTCCATTGTGTATATGCACCACTTCTTCTATATCCATTCATCTACTGATGGACACTTCGGTTGCTTCCATTTCTTGGCTATTGTAAATAGCGCTGCGATAAACATAGGGGTGCATCTGTCTTTCTCAAACTTGATTGCTGCGTTCTTAGGGTAAATTCCTAGGAGTGGAATTCCTGGGTCAAATGGTATGTCTGTTTTGAGCATTTTGATGAACCTCCATACTGCTTTCCACAATGGTTGAACTAATTTACATTCCAACCAGCAGTGTAGGAGGGTTCCCCTTTCTCCACAACCTTGCCAACATTTGTTGTTGTTCGTCTTTTGGATGGTAGCCATCCTTACTGGTGTGAGGTGATATCTCATTGTGGTTTTAATTTGCATTTCTCTGATGGCAAGCGATGTGGAGCATCTTTCCATGTGTCTGTTGGCCATCTGAATTTCTTCTTTGGAGAGCTGTCTGTTCAGCTCCTCTGCCCATTTTTTAATTGGGTTATTTGCTTTTTGTTTGTTGAGGTGCATGAGCTCTTTATATATTTTGGATGTCAACCCTTTATTGGATCTGTCATTTATGAATATATTCTCCCATACTGTAGGGTACCTTTTTGTTCTATTGATGGTGTCCTTTGCTCTACAGAAGTTTTTCAGCTTGATATAGTCCCACTTGTTCATTTTTGCTTTTGTTTTCCTTGCCCAGAGATATATGTTCATGAAGAAGTCGCTCATTTTTATGTCCAAGAGATTTTTGCCTATGATTTTTTCTAAGAGTTTTATGGTTTCATGACTTACATTCAGGTCTTTGATCCATTTCGAATTTACTTTTGTATGTGGGGTTAGACAGCAATCCAGTTTCATTCTCTTACATGTAGCTGTCCAGTTTTGCCAGCACCATCTGTTAAAGAGACTGTCATTTCCTAATTGTATGTCCATGGCTCCTTTATCATATATTAATTGACCATATATGTTGGGTTTATATCTGAGGTGTCTATTCTGTTCCACTGGTCTGAGGCTCTGTTCTTGTGCCAGTACCAAACTGTCTTGATTACTGTGGCTTTGTAGTAGAGCTTGAAGTTGGGGAGCAAGATCCCCCCCACTATATTCTTCCTTCTCAGGATTGCTTTGACTATTCAGGGTCTTTGGTGTTTCCATATGAATTTTTGAACTATTTGTTCTAGTTCGTTGAAGAATGTTGCTGGTAATTTGATAGGGATTGCATCAAATCTGTATGTTGCTTTGGGCAGGATGGCCATTTTGACAATATTAATTCTTCCTAGCCAAGAGCATGGGATGAGTTTCCATTTGTTAGCATCCTCTTTAATTTCTCTTAAGAGTGTCTTATAGTTTTCAGGGTATAGGTCTTTCACTTCTTTGGTAAGGTTTATTCCTAAGTATTTTATTCTTTTTGATGCAATTGTGAATGGAATTGTTTTCCTGATTTCTCTTTCTATTAGTTCATTGTTAGTGTATAGGAAAACCACAGATTTATGTGTGTTAATTTTGTATCCTGCAACTTTGCTGTATTCCAATATCAGTTCTAGTAGTTTTAGAGTGGAGTCTTTAGGGTTTTTTATGTACAATATCATGTCATCTGCAAATAGTGAGAGTTTAACTTCTTCTTTACCAATATGGATTCCTTGTATTTCTTTGTTTTGTCTAATTGCTGTGGCTAGGACCTCCAGTACTATTTTGAATAACAATGGGGAGAGTGGGCATCCCTGTCTTGTTCCCGATCTCAGAGGAAAAGCTTCCAGCTTTTCACTGTTCAGTATGATGTTGGCTGTGGGTTTATCATATATGGCTTTTATTATGTTGAGGTACCTGCCCTCTATACCGATTTTGTTGAGAGTTTTTATCATGAATGGATGTTGAATTTTGTCAAATGCTTTTTCAGCATCTATGGAGATGATCATGTGGTTTTTGTCTTTCTTTTTGTTTATGTGGTGTATGATGTTGATGGATTTTCAGATGTTGTACCATCCTTGCATCCCTGGGATGAATCCCACTTGGTCATGGTGTATGATCCTTTTGATGTATTTTTGAATTCGGTTTGCTAATATTTTGTTGAGTATTTTTGCATCTACATTCATCAGGAATATTGGTCTTTAATTTTCTTTTTTGGTGGGGTCTTTGGCTGGTTTTGGTGTTAGGGTGATGTTGGCTTCATAGAATGAGTTTGGGAGTATTCCCTCCTTTTCTATTTTTTGGAAAACTTTAAGGAGAAAGGGTATTATATTTTCTCTGTATGTCTGACAAAATTCTGAGGTAAATCCATCTGGCCTGGGGGTTTTTTCTTGGGTAGTCTTTTGATTACTGCTTCAATTTCTTTGCTAGTAATTGGTTTGTTTAGATTTTGTTTCTTTCTTGGTCAGTCTTGGAGGTTGTATTTTTCTAAGAGGTTGTCCATTTCTTCTAGGTTTTCTAGCTTCTTAGCATATAGGTCTTCATAGTAGTCTCTAATAATTCTTTGTATTTCTGTTGGGTCCGTTGTGATGTTTCTTTCTTGTTTCCGATTCTGTTGTGTGTTGATTCACTTTTTCTTTTAATAAGTCTGGCTAGAGGCTTATCTATTTTGTTTATTTTCTCAAAGAACCAGCTCTTGGTTTGATTGATTTTTTTCTATTGTTTTATTCTTCTCAATTTTGTTTATTTCTTCTCTGATCTTTATTATGTCCCTCCTTCTGCTGCGTTTAGGCCTCATTTGTTCTTCTTTTTCCAATTTTGATAATTGTGATGTTAGACTATTCATATGGGTTTGTTCTTCCTTCTTTAAATATGCCTGGATTGCTACATACTTCCCTCTTAAGACTGCTTTTGCTGTGTTCCACAGAAGTTGGGGCTTTGTGTTATTGTTGTCATTTATTTCCATATATTGCTGAATCTCCATTTTAATTTGGTCATTGATCCATTGACTATTTAGAAGCATGTTGTTAAGCCTCCATGTGTTTGTGAGCCTTTTTGCTTTCTTTGTACAATTTATTTCTAGTTTTATACCTTTGCGGTCTGAAAAGTTGGTTGGTAGAATTTCAATCTTTTGGAATTTACTGAGGCTCTTTTTGTGACCTAGTATGTGGTCTATTCTGGAGAATGTTCCATGTGCACTTGAGAAGAATGTGTATCCTGTTGCTTTTGGGTGTAGAGTTCTATAGATGTCTATTAGATCCATCTGTTCTAGTGTGTTGTTCAGTGCCTCTGTGTCCTTACTTATTTTCTGTCTGGTGGATCTGTCCTTTGGAGTGAATGGTGTGTTGAAGTCTCCTAAAATGAATGCATTGCATTCTATTTCCTCCTTTAGTTCTGTTAGTATTTGTTTCATGTATGCTGTGCTCTTGTTTTGGGTGCATATATATTTATAATGGTTATATCCTCTTGTTGGACTGAGCCCTTTATCAATATGTAATGTCCTTCTTTATCTCTTTTTACTTTCTTTGTTTTGAAGTCTATTTTGTCTGATACTAGTACTGCAACACCTGCTTTTTTCTCCGTGTTGTTTGCATGAAATATCTTTTTCCATCCCTTGACTTTTAGTCTGTGCATGTCTTTGGGTTTGAGGTGCATCTCTTGTAAGCAGCATATAGATGGGTCTGGTTTTTTTATCCATTCAGTGACTCTATGTCTTTTGATTGGTTAATTCAGTGCATTTACATTTAGGGTGATTATCGATAGGTATGTACTTATTGCCATTGCAGGCTTTAGATTCGTGGTTACCAAAGGTTCCAGGTTACTTTCCTTACTATCTAAGAGTCTAACTTAACTCACTTAGTATGCTGTTACAAACACAATCTAAAGGTTCTTTTCTATTTCTCCTCCTTTTTCTTCCTCCTTCATTCTTTATATATTAGGTATCAAATTCTGTACTTTTTGTCTTCCCTTGATTGACTTTGGGGATAGTTAATTTAATTTTGCATTTGCTTCATCATTAGCTGTTCTACTTTCTTTACTGTGGTTTTATTACCTCTGGTGACAGCTATTCAACCTTAGGAACACTTTCACCTAGGTTTGTGGGAGGTAAATTCTCTCAGCTTTTGCTTATCTGGAAATTGTTTAATCCCTCATTCAAATTTAAATGATAATCTTGCTGGATAAAGTAATCTTGGTTCCAGGCCCTTCTGCTTCATGGCATTAAATGCATCATGCCACTCCCTTCTGGCCTGTAAGGTTTCTGCTGAGAAGTCTGATGTTAGCCTGATGGGCTTTCCTTTGTATGTGATCTTATTTCTGTCTCTGGCTGCTTTTAACAGTCTGTCCTTATCCTTCATCTTTCCCATTTTAATTACTATGGGTCTTGGTGTTGTCTTTCTTGGGTCCCTTGTGTTGTGAGATCTGTAGATTTCCATGGCCTGAGAGACTATCTACTTCCCCAGATTGGGAAAGTTTTTAGCAACTACCTCCTCAAAGACACTCTGTATCCCTTTCTCTCTCTCTTCTTCTGGTATCCCTATATTGCGAATATTGTTCCTCTTAGATTGGTCACACAGTTCTCTCAATATTCTTTCATTCTTAGAAGTCCTTTTTTCTCTCTGTGCCTCAGCTTCTTTGTATTCCTCTTCTCTAGTTTCTATTTCATTTATTGTCTCCTCCACTGTATCCAACCTAGCTTTTAATACCCTCCATCATGCTCTTCAACGATTGGATCTCCAACCTGAACTCATTCCTGAGTTCTTGGATGTCTTTCCATACCTCCATTAGAATGTTGATGATTTTTATTTTGAACTCCCTTTCAGGAAGAGTCACAAGGTCCATATCATTTAAATCTTTCTTGGGAGTTGTATTAATAATTTTACTCTGGACAAGGTTCCTTTGGCAGTTCATGTTTGTATATGGCGCCCTCTAGTGTCCAGAAGCTCTATTCTGGAGCTGCTCAACCCCTGAAGCAATGTCAGGTGTCACAGGGGAGCAGAACTGGTGCCTGGGGGGAGGAAAGAGCTGTTCCCCGCCTCCTGGCTGCTGTGCCTGTCTCCACTGCCTGAGCCAGTGGGCCGGGCACACAGGTATAAGTTATTGTCCCAGAGCACCCGGATATGGATCCCTGCTTTCCACAAGCTGCCAGAATCCCAATCTCCCCAGCACCTCTGCCTGTATTAACTTTCTAACCCAGTAGTCATGCGAGTCTCATGAAAGCACCATGAAATGTAGGTTTGTGCTCCCAAAGCAGATCTCCCGAGCTAGGTATTCAGCAGTCCCAAGCCTTCCACTCCCTCCCTGCTCCGCTTCTCTTCCTCCCGCCAGTGAGCTGGGGTGGGGGAGGGGCTCGGGTCCCACAGAGCCACAGTTCTGGTATGTTACCCTGTTCAGTGAGGTCTGCTCTTTTCTCCAGGTGTGTGCAGTCTGACACTGTCCTCTTTCCTGTCACTCTCTCAGGATTAGTTGCGCCAACTATATTTTCTAATTGTATCCAGTTTTAGGAGGAAGCCTCTGTCTCTCCTCTCACGCCACCATCTTTAATCTTGTCTATATATTTTAATGTCAGAAGCTCCACTAGGCCTACCTGGTGGTTTCAAGTAGTCTGAGGTTTACATTCTTCACAATTTCACAATCAAAAAGGACATCATTCTTAGAAAGTAGATAGAGCTCTTACTGACTCAGTTTAAGCCCCATGCCATGATGGCACCTCAGGCATCGGGGTGCAATGATTAGTCGACATGTCCTGCTGTCATGGGACTAGGATACTGTGACGGTCAACATAAATCACATGGAGAAAGAACAGTTTCCCAAAGAAAAGGGTGTGTTATTATCAGGAGGGAAGACACCCACTGCAATGTGGCAATGGGACATAGATGAAATGCAGTTCTTGATCTCAAGACATTCACAGTTTAGCAATAAATGCAATAAAAACTAAACACATACTGTGATTTGCGTGTTATACCAAAGATATGTGTGAAAGTCTAATGGATAGAGATATGACAAATGTTAGCTATGTCAAAAAAAAAATGCACTTAGTTGGGAAGGATTCCCAAAGAGGTCATATCGGAACTGGATCTTGAACAATGAAAAGGAGTTTAGCAAGTGAAGGGAAACCAGAGGTGTTTTTTTTGAAGCTGTTGGAAGACAGTTTTAGAAAACAGAAAACACAAAACTGTGCATTTGCACATCAGAGAATGTTCCATTGTTGTTTTAATAAATGGGCCACAAGGATGGGAGGTGGATTGAGGAAGCAGGATCAAAAAAAAAAAAAAAAAGGTTGAAATCATGTTGTAGAGGTCCTGAAATGTTGTGGTCATTATTTCAGATACTGTTAGCCCTACAACATATTCTAGCTTTTGGTCAGCTTGTCATAAGTCAAACCTGTGGGAAGCAAGTCTGGTCAAGTCAGACAAGAGAAAAATGATATATTAAGAGGACAATTTGATAACTTAATTATTAAAATGGTCTTTATCCGAAGACTATATTGTGGCATGAATATTAAAATAGATTCACTATGATTAGTAAAATCTTTTAAAGTAATGTTGATTTAATCTTGATCACAACTGTTTTAAGGTTTATTTTTAGGTATTTATAATGTAAGCAATATAACATCCTAGTGGTCCATGGATATAATAAACAAATAAATAAATGTATTTCTGGGGTACAAGCTTTATTGTTTATTTATTTTTTTACTGTTCAGAATTTGAAGGCTACATCCTTGAAAAAATGGGCAACTTTGGAGGCTCAGGTCATGGACTTGCACTATAACATTTTATTTTAGAAAAAATATCTATGGTAGCAGCATGGAAAACAGGGTTGAAGAGAAGAAACTGAAAGCAAGGTGGCCAGATAGGAGGTCACTGGAGTAGACTATTCACATGAAGTCACTCAGGCAGAATTACAGATGAAGGTAGCGGAGCCCTGTATTAATATAGATAATAATACTATCATAAGTAACACACAGGATTGCCAAGTGTGTGGCAATCCCTGTGGCTGTACTAATCCTCATAATAACTCTTACGGGTAGATAGATACTATATTGATCCCATTTTCTAAAATCATTTATTCAACAAATATTATTGAACATTTACTATAGGTTTAGTACTTTATTAGGGACTGAAGAGAAGATTAAGATTAAGTTAGGGTCAAGGGTCTTTCCTGGGCCACACAGTTTATAGAGACTGAGCTGGTGCACATTCAGGCCTGACTGTCACCTCTTTTTGAAGGGCAGAAGAAAAGAGGAAAGCAAATTGTGTCATAACTTTACATTATCACAATTGCTTCAAACCAGCAATCTACCCATTGCCTGGAGGTGACTGCTGTAAGAAAAGCATCAGAGTCTTGATAAACCCTGAGATGCTCACTGGGGGTCCCAAATTATTCTGAATGCAAGAGCAGCATTCCAAGCTCCCTTTGATGTCCTGGAATTGTAGTTTGGACTTACACTAATGAGTCAAAAACAAGAAAGCCATCACAGTCAAATACAGCACTTTTCTGTGCAATTTTTCTCAACCATTGCTAATCAAAATTCTAATTTATATGAGTAGAAGCTAACCTGATTAACTCTGTCTGGGACAAGCAATTCAAACAGCACTTTGCTTCAGAAAGAATTTACTATTGGATTAAACACTCCAAAATAGTGTCATAAATATTGCTAAAGCTGGCAATGACCTTGAGTGTCCATCTTGCTCATTCTACTTTATCCTTCTGCTGCAGATCTGTAGAGCAGATCTACATAAAGATAATACTAATCCTGTATCCTATTTCTGAACGAACCCAATATAATTAAACACAACATATTTATTGAGAATTTAGGTGCTAGGCACAACGTCTAGGAAAAGAAAAACTAAATTCCCTTGGCAGTCTTTCCATATTCTTTAAAAATATTTAATTCTGTTTGACATTAGAAAGAAGCATTCTGTAACTCACTCACTGTTTTATTAAGTTTTATTAAGTTGTTTTCCTTTTTTTTTTTTTTTTGAGAGGGCATCTCTCATATTTATTGATCAAATGGTTGTTAACAACAATAAAATTCAGTATAGGGAGGTCAATGCTCAATGTACAATCATTAATCCATCTCAAGTCTAATTCTCGTCAGTCTCCAATCTTCTGAAGCATAATGCACAAGTTCTTACATGGTGAACGAATTCTTACATAGTGAATAAATTCTTACATGGTGAACAGTACAAGGGCAGTCATCACAGAAACTTTCGGTTTTGATCACGCATTATGACCTATAAACAATCAGGTCAAATATGAATATTCGTTTGATTTTTGTACTTGATTTATATGCTGATCCCACATTTCTCCCTTTATTATTATTATTATTTTTATTTTTAATAAAATGCTGAAGTGGTAGGTATATGCAAGATAAAGGTAGAAAACATAGTTTAGTGCTGTAAGAGGGCAAATGTAGATGATCAGATGATCAGGTGTGTGCCTATGGACTAAGTATTAATCCAGGCTAGACAAGGGCAGCAAAACATCCACGGATGCAGAAGATTTCTCTCGAAGCAGGGGGGGTGAGGTTCTGAGCCTCACCTCTGTTGATCCCCAAATTCTCACCTGATGGCTCCCCTGCGACTGTGCCTGTCTTAGGTTGTTCCTCCCTTGAGGAATCTTACCCGTCTCTGGCTAACCAGTCATCTTCCGGGGCCACACAGGGAAATGTAAAGTTGGTAAGTGAGAGAGAAGCCATATTGTTTGAAAAGGTTAGCTTTTTACTTCTTTGCAGATTTATGCCCTGTGACTTCTATGCCCAGCACTTGTCTCGAGGTATCTTTACCACCTGGAGGAATTATGATACTCGGTAAATTCGATATGAGGCACGAATTAAGGGTTGTAATTAGGAAGAAAGAAGAAAAGCTACAGATAGAGCATATGGAAGGAAACATGGGAGGATTGATTATTTCTTTGACATATCTTCTTGTAGAGTACCTTAAGTATGTATAGGTTTTAAACTACTAACTAATTTGCACACACATATTAACATAATAGGAATACGGTGACATAAACAAAGCAAATCTATAATTACCATCCATCTTCAGTGAAGCCAAGAAAACCATTTAGGCACCCTAGGCGTTTGTGAAAATTTGTCTATGATATGATGGATATTATCCAACTGTACTTGAACAGTCTGAGAGAAATCAGACAAATTAAAGCAGCCCATTTCTGGGATCTGTTCACATCCCACATGTTCTTTTAACCGTAGATAGTCTATAGTCATGAGATTTTGGAGTGCTACACCTTGCACCCCTCCCAACTCCTGGTTGAGTTCCAACAGTACAGATCCGGTCAAATTCGTTGTCTCACTGTATGCACATGCCAGCCTAGACATCTCCCTCGTCATTCCTATGGCAAGTCCAGGAGACGGTGGGCACAACCGCAGCATCGTCCGGATCCCTGTGGAGGCTTTCTGATGATCATCCCCCGGCACAAGTCCTCCAGAGAGTGCTGATGCTGGAAGCTCCTCCTCATATCGTATCTTAGTTCATTTTCTGGGTATCCAAGCTAGGCCTTGATCTTCTGCATAGAAACAAACAGACCCTTTGCCCACACTTTGACATGCCCTCTATACCACTGTGCAGAACTCATTGGAGGTCAGCACACAGTAACTGCTTTTTTTTTTTTATTAAGAGAAAGGAATATTATCAGAAAAGAGTACCTCCATAGCTGATCATCTGACACCCTTTAAGTGATCAACATTAAGGATATTTAAAGCATGCATTGATCTTTGATTTACCAATAGTTTTATCCCATCAAGGAGTAATCACCCTTTTCTTTCTTTCTTTCTTTCTTTCTTTTTTTTTTTAATTTTTAATCTATACTTACGTGAAGAATACTATGTTTACTATGCTCTCCCCTATATCAGGTCCTCCCTAACAACCACATTACGGTTACTGTCCATCAGCTTAGCAAAATGTTGTAGAGTCACTACTTGTCCTCTCTGTGTTGTGCAGCCCACCCTCCCCTTTCTCCCTCCACCCCATGCATGCTAATCTTAATACCCTCCTTCTTCTTCCCCCCTCCTTATCCCTCCCTGCCCACCCATCCTCCCCAGTTCCTATCCCTTTGGTACCTGTTAGTCCATTTTTGGGTTCTGTATTTCCGCTGCTGTTTTGTTCCTTCAGTTTTTCCTTTGTTCCTATACTCCTCAGATGAGTGAAATCATTTGGTATTTCTCTTTCTCCGCTTGGCTTATTTCACTGAGCATAATACTCTCCAGCTCCATCCACATTGCTGCAAATGGTTGGATTTTTCCACTTCTTATGGCTGAGTAGTATACCATTGTGTATATGTACCACATCTTCTTTATCCATTCATCTACCGATGAACATTTAGGTTGCTTCCAATTCTTGGCTATTGTAAATAGTGCTGCGATAAACATAGGGGTGCATCTGTCTTTCTCAAACTTGATTGCTGCGTTCTTAGGGTAAATTCCTAGGAGTGGAATTCCTGGGTCAAATGGTAGGTCTCTTTTGAGCATTTTGATGAACCTCCATACTGCTTTCCACAATGGTTGAACTAATTTACATTCCCACCAGCAGTGTAGGAAGGTTCCCCTTTCTCCACAGCCTCGCCAACATTTGTTGTTGTTTGTCTTTTGGATGGCAGCTATCCTTACTGGTGTGAGGTGATACCTCATTGTAGTTTTAATTTGCATTTCTCTGATAATTAGCGATGTGGAGCATCTTTTCATGTGTCTCTTGGCCATCTGTATTTCTTTTTTAGAGAACTGTCTGTTCAGTTCCTCTGCCCACTTTTTAATTGGGTTATTTGTTTTTTGTTTGTTGAGGTGTGTGAGCTCTTTATATATTCTGGACGTCAAGCCTTTATCGGATGTGTCATTTTCAAATATATTCTCCCATACTGTAGGGTTCCTTTTTGTTCTATTGATGGTGTCTTTCGCTGTACAGAAGCTTTTCAGCTTAATGTAGTCCCACTTGCTCATTTTTGCTGTTGTTTTCCTTGCCCGGGGAGATATGTTCAAGAAGAGGTCACTCATGTTTATGTCTAAGAGGTTTTTGCCTATGTTTTTTTCCAAGAGTTTAATGATTTCATGACTTACATTTAGTCTTTGATCCATTTTGAGTTTACCTTTGTATATGGGGTTAGACAATGGTCCAGTTTCATTCTCCTACATGTAGCTGTCCAGTTTTGCCAGCACCATCTGTTGAAGAGACTGTCATTTTCCCATTGTACGTCTATGGCTCCTTTATCAAATATTAATTGACCATATATGTTTGGGTTAATGTCTGGAGTCTCTAATCTGTTCCACTGGTCTGTGGCTCTGTTCTTGTGCCAGTACCAAATTGTCTTGATTACTATGGCTTTGTAGTAGAGCTTGAAGTTGGGGAGTGAGATTCTCCCTACTTTATTCTTCTTTTTCAGGATTGCTTTGGCTATTCGAGGTCTTTTGTGTTTCCATATGAATTTTTGAATTATTTGTTCCAGTTCATTGAAGAATGTTGCTGGTAATTTGAGAGGGATTGCATCAAATCTGTATATTGCTTTGGGCAGGATGGCCATTTTGAAGATATTAATTCTTCCTAGCCATGAGCATGGGATGAGTTTCCATTTATTAGTGTCCCCTTTAATTTCTCTTAAGAGTGACTTGTAGTTTACAGAGTATAAGTCTTTCACTTCTTTGGTTAGGTTTATTCCTAGGTATTTTATTCTTTTTGATGCAATGGTGAATGGAATTGTTTTCCTGATTTCTCTTTCTATTGATTCATTGTTAGTGTATAGGAAAGCTACAGATTTCTGTGTGTTAATTTTGTATCCTGAAACTTTGCTGTATTCCGATATCAGTTCTAGTAGTTTTGGAGTGGAGTCTTTAGGGTTTTTTATGTACAGTATCATATCATCTGCAAATAGTGACAGTTTAACTTCTTCTTTACCAATCTGGATTCCTTGTATTTCTTTGTTTTGTCTGATTGCCGTGGCTAGGACCTCCAGTACTATGTTATATAACAGTGGGGAGAGTGGGCATCCCTGTCTGGTTCCCGATCTCAGAGGAAATGCTTTCAGCTTCTCGCTGTTCAGTATAATGCTGTCTGTGGGTTTATCATATATGGCCTTTATTATGTTGAGGTACTTGCCCTCTATTCCCATTTTGCTGAGAGTTTTTATCATGAATGGATGTTGAATTTTGTCAAATGCTTTTTCAGCATCTATGGAGATGATCATGTGGTTTTTGTCTTTCTTTTTGTTGATGTGGTGGATGATGTTGATGGATTTTCGAATGTTGTACCATCCTTGCATCCCTGGGAGGAACCCCACTTGGTCATGGTGTATGATCCTTTTGATATACTGTTGAATTCTGTTTGCTAATATTTTATTGAGTATTTTTGCATCTACGTTCATCAGGGATATTGGTCTGTAATTTTCTTTTTTGGTGGGCTCTTTGCCTGGTTTTGGTATTAGGGTGATGTTGGCCTCATAGAATGAGTTTTGGAGTATTCCCTCTTCTTCTATTTTGTGGAACACTTTAAGGAGAATGGGTATTATGTCTTCTCTGTGTGTCTGATAAAATTCCGAGGTAAATCCGTCCGGCCCCGGGGTTTTGTTCTTGGGTAGTTTTTTGATTACCGTTTCAATTTCTTTGCTCATAATTGGTTTGTTTAACTTTTGTGTTTCTTCCTTGGTCAGTCTTGGGAGGTTGTATTTTTCTAGGAAGTTGTCCATTTCTTCTAGGTTTTCCAGCTTGTTGGCATATAAGTTTTCTTAGTAGTCTTTAATAATTCTTTGTATTTCTGTGGGGTCTCTCATGATTTTTCCATTCTCATTTCTGATTATGTTGATTTGTGTTGACTCTCTTTTTCTCTTAATAAGTTGGGCTAGAGACTTATCTATTTTGTTTATTTTCTCAAAGAACCAGCTCTTGGTTTCGTTGATTTTTGCTATTGTTTTATTCTTCTCAATTTTGTTTGTTTATTCTCTGATCTTTATTATGTCCCTCCTTCTGCTGACTTTAGGCCTCCTTTGTTCTTCTTTTTCCAGTTTTAATAATTGTGATGTTAGACTATTCATTTGGGATTGTTCTTCCTTCTTCAAGTGTGCCTGGATTGCTATATACTTTCCTCTTAAGACTGCTTTCGCTGCGTCCCACAGAATTTGGGGCTTAGTGTTGTTGTTGTCATTTGTTTCTATATATTCCTTGATCTCTATTTTGATTTGTTCATTGATCCATTGATTATTTAGTAGCATGTTGTTAAGCCTCCATGTGTTTGTGAGCCTTTTTGTTTTCTTTGTAGAATTTATTTCTACTTTTATACCTTTGTGGTCTGAAAAATTGGTTGGTAGAATTTCAATATTTTGGAGTTTACTGAGGCTCTTTTTGTGAGCTAGTATGTGGTCTATTCTGGAGAATGTTCCATGTGCACTTGAGAAGAATGTATATCCTGTTGCTTTTGGATGTAGAGTTCTATAGATGTCTATTAGGTCCATCTGTTCTAGGGTGTTGTTCAGTGCCTCTGTGTCCTTACTTATTTTCTGCCCGGTGGATCTATCTTTCGGGGTGAGTGGTGTGTTGAAGTCTCCTAAAATGAATGCATTGCAGTCTATTTCCCTCTTTAGTTCTGTTAGTATTTGTTTCACATATGGTGGTGCTCCTGTGTTGGGTGCATATATATTTAGAATGGTTATATCCTCTTGTTGGACTGAGCCCTTTATCATTATGTAGTATCCTTCTTTATCTCTTGTTACTTTCTTTGTTTTGAAGTCTATTTTGTCTGATATTAGTACTGCAACCCCTGCTTTCTTCTCACTGTTGTTTGTCTGAAATATGTTTTTCCATCCCTTGACTTTTAGTCTATGCTTATCTTTGGGCTTAAGGTGAGTTTCTTGTAAGCAGCATATAGATGGGTCTTGCTTTTTTATCCATTCTATTACTCTGTGTCTTTTGATTGGTGCATTAAGTCCATTTACATTTAGGGTGACTACTGAGAGATATGTACTATTGCCATTGCAGGCTTTAGATTCGTGGTTACCAAAGGTTCAAGGTTAGCTTCTTTAGTATCTTACTGCCTAACTTAGCTCGCTTATTGAGCTGTTATATACACTGTCTGGAGATTCTTTTCTTCTCTCCCTTCTTATTCCTCCTCCTCCATTCTTCATATGTTGTGTGTTTTGTTCTGTGCTCTTTTTAGGGGTGCTCCCATCTAGAGCAGTCCCTGTAGGATGCCCTGTAGAGGTGGTTTGTGGGAAGCAAATTCCCTCAGCTTTTACTTGTCTGGGAATTGTTTGATCCCGCCATCATATTTAAATGATAGTCGTGCTGGATACAGTATCCTTGGTTCAAGGCCCTTCTGTTTCATTGCATTAAGTATATCATGCCATTCTCTTCTGGCCTGTAGGGTTTCTGTCGAGAAGTCTGATGTTAGCCTGATGGGTTTTCCTTTATAGGTGACCTTTTTCTCTCTAGCTGCCTTTAAAACTCTTTCTTTGTCCTTGATCCTTGCCATTTTAATTACTATGTGTCTTGGTGTTGTTCTCCTTGGATCCTTTCTGTTGGGGGTTCTGTGTAATTCTATGGTCTGTTCGATTATTTCCTCCCCCAGTTTGTGGAAGTTTTCAGCAATTATTTCTTCAAAGAGACTTTCAATCCCTTTTCCTCTTTCTTCTTCTTCTGGTATCCCTATAATACGAATATTATTCCTTTTGGCTTGGTCACATAGTTCTCTTAGTGTTGTTTCATTCCTGGAGATCCTTTTATCTCTCTCTATGTCAGCTTCTATACGTTCCTGTTCTCTGGCTTCTATTCCTTCAATAGCCTCTTGCATCTTATCCATTCTGCTTATAAATCCTTCCAGGGATTGTTTCACTTCTGTGATCTCCTTCCTGACATCTGTGATCTCCCTCCGGACTTCATCCCACTGCTCTTGCATTTTTCTCTGCATCTCATCCCATTGCTCTTGCATTTTTCTCTGCATCTCTGTCAGCATGTTCATGATTTTTATTTTGAATTCTTTTTCAGGAGGACTGGTTAGGTCTGTCTCCCTCTCAGCTGTTGTCTCTGTGATCTTTGTCTGCCTGTAGTTTTGCCTTTTCATGGTGATAGAGACAGTTTGCAGAGCTGGTACAAGTGACCGCTGGAAGAGCTTCCCTTCTTGTTGGTTTGTGGCCTTCCTCTCCTGGGAGAATAGCGACCTCTAGTGGCTTGTGCTGGGCAACTGTGTGCAGACAGGGCTTCTGCTTCCTGCCCGGTTGCTATGGGGTTTATCTCCGCTGTTGCTGTGGGCGTTGCCTGGCTGGGGCTGCTCCTCCAAAATGGTGGAGCCCTGTTGGAGGGGGAGCGGCTGGGAGGCTATTTATCTCCATAAGGGGCCTCTATGCTCCCTGCTGCCCAGGGGTTTATAGTGCCCAGAGATCCCCAGATTCCCTGCCTCTGGTCTAAGTGACCTGTCCTGCCCCTTTAAGACTTCCAAAAAGCACTCTCCAAACCAAAACAACAACAGCAACAATGAGAGAGGGAACAGGAAAAAAAAAAAAAAAGGAAAAAACACTTGATTTTTTTTTTGTCCTCAGGTGCGGGTCCCAGGCACCCACTCACTAGTCCTGCTGCCCTGCCTCCCTAGCACCAGGGTCCCTGTCCCTTTAAGGCTTCCAAAAAGCACCCGCCCACTGGTCCCACAGGGAAAAACGCGCGATATTCTTTGTCCTCAGGCGCCGGTCCCAGGCACCCGCTCACCTGTCCCGCTGCCCTGCCTCCCTAGCACCAGGGTCCCTGTCCCTTTAAGGCTTCCAAAAAGCACTCACCAAAAAGAGAAAAAAAAAGGGGAAAAACACGCAATTTTCTCCGTCCTCAGGTGCCGGCCTCAGGCACCCACCCACCGGTCCCACAGGGAAAAACGCGGGATATTCTTTGTCCTCAGGCGCTGGTCCCAGGCACCCTTTCACCAGTCCCACTGCCTTGCCTCCCTAGCACCGGGGTCCCTGTCCCTTTAAGGCTTCCAAAAAGCACTCACCAAAAAGAGGGAAAAAAAGGGGAAAAACACGCAATTTTCTCCGTCCTCAGGTGCCGGCCTCAGGCACCCACCCACCGGTCCCGCAGGGAAAAACACGGGATATTCTTTGTCCTCAGGTGCCGGTCCCAGGCACCCGCTCACCAGTCCCGCCGCCCTGCCTCCCTAGCACCGGGGTCCCTGTCCCTTTAAGGCTTCCAAAGAGCACTCACAAAAAAGAGGAAAAAAAAGGGGAAAAACGCGCGATTTCCTCCATCCTCAAGTGCCGGTCCCAGGCACCCGCTCACCGGTCCCACCACCCTGCCTCCCTAGCAACGGGGTCCCTGTCCCTTTAAGGCTTCCAAAAAGCACTCGCCTAAAAAAAAACAAACCGCTCCGGTTTCTTTTCACAAGCCAGGAGCCGGGGGGAGGGGCGCTCGGCTCCCGCCGGGCCGGGGCTTGTATCTTACCCCCTTCGCAAGGCGCTGGGTTCTTGCAGGTGTGGATGTGGTCTGGATGTTGTCCTGTGTCCTGTGGTCTCTATTTTAGGAAGATTTTTCTTTGTTGTATTTTCATAGCTCTATGTGTTTTTGGGAGGAGATTTCCACTGCTCTACTCATGCCGTCATCTTGGCTCCGCCCCTGTTTTCCTTTTTTAAAAAACAAACTCACTCCTTCAGTTGCCCTCAAATTTTACTTTCAGACAAATAATGTTAAGTAAATCATGATCCCAAATTGAAGTCCCTATCAAATGAAGACCATTAATTACCTGTGTGCTCCCAACCTAAGCAAAATACAGAATTTATGAAATTACTGGGATAATTCACGCCAGGAAAAACGCTTTGCTTTCTTTTCTAGACCTCTCCCTGATGTTCAGATTTACTTTTGGGAGAAGATGGCCCATTTTAACTGAATGCTTTTGAATTTTTCCATAATCAAAAGAGAACTTCACCCGAGTGGCTCTGTAACACCAAGGCTATTTTCATTATTTGTGTATATAGCTTATTTCTTGGTTACTATTTCTTTATTTTTTATCTTACACCTGTTTCTTTCTAGTAACAGACTGTCTTCAGGCCAGGATCAGCTAATGTGTTGCATGTTTTTCTTTTTTTATTAAGGTATTATTGATATACACTTTTATGAAAGTTTCCCATAAAAAAACAATGTGGTTACTACATTTATCCATATTATCAAGCCCCTACCCATACCCCATTGCAGCCACTGTCCATCAGTGTAATAAGATGCTGCAGGTTCACTATTTGCCTTCTCTGTGCTACACTGTCTTCCCTGTGATCCCCCACACCATGTGTACTAAACATAATACCCCTCAATCCCCTTCTCCCTCCCTCCCCACCTGCCCTCCCACACCCCTCCCCTTTGGTAACTGCCAGTCCCTTCATGGAGTCTCTGAGTCTGCTGCTGTTTTGTTCCTTCAGTTTTGCTTCGTTGGTATACTCCACAAATAAGGGAAATCATTTGGCACTTGTCTTTCTCCGCCTGGCTTATTTCACTGAGCATAATACCTCTAGCTCCATCGATGTTGCTGCAAATGGTAGGATTTCTTTCTTTCTTATGGCTGAATAGTATTCCATTGTGTGTATGTACCACATCTTCTTTATCCATTCATCTACTGATGGACACTTAGGTTGCTTCCACATCTTGTTTATTGCAAATAGTGCTGCTGTGATAAACATAGGGGTGCATCTGTCTTTTTGAATCTGAGAAGTTGTATTCTTTGAGAAAATTCCAAGGAGTGGAATTCCTGGGTCAAATGGTATTTCTATTTTTAGTTTGTTGAGGAAACTCCATACTGCTTTCCACAATGGTTGAACTAGCTTACTGCGTTGCAAGTTTTTAACTTAAGAAAACAGAAAACGAAACAAACTTAAGGAGTAATAATAACAATGATAATACAAAGTTCAAATAATTAATTCAACCTTTATAAATGCAAGCCACTGTACAATTTTGCTTTAATTTCATGGGTTCATTTAGCCTTATTTCAATCCTACGGAACTGGTTCTATTTTGCACATGAGGAAGATGAGACTCAGGAAGGTTAATGTGTTAGTCTGGGTCAAGGAGCAGCTGCCAAGATGGGATTAAATGCGCAAAAACTTTGTTAGAGGAAAGATTTGTGTGGAAGAGAATATGGTGGGTGCTGAAGGACATAGGGAGAGAAGCCAGACCACAATACAAGTCTGACCCACAATGAAGGCGGGAGGGAGAGGAGGTTGGGAAAGCACCCAGGCTGCCGGCAGTCTAAGGAAGTTTGGGCAAAATTGTTGGAAGCCCTTGAGCCAAAGTCAATGACGAAAGAAAATGGGGCAGCCTGGGATCTCTGTCACTCTCAGTTGTTGGCCAGAGCAGCCTGTGGAAGGCATGGCCTCAACTCAAAGACAGGGAAGGACTTCAAAGCCAGCTGCCAGAGACGTCTTCAGGTATGCCCCATGGAGGTGTGTTCTCATGCTGCCTCTGCTAGTTAAGTGGGGAGGTGGAGATGCAGCCCTGTACATCCCTAACTAAATCCTTCCTCTTTTCTGTTAGGTTTATTATATTTTTCATGACCTTTCCATGTTCTCTTGATTTTGGTAATACTTTTCAACATTTTAAAATCAGAATTAACAATTTTTAGTTGCTTTTTCTTTTTTAACATTGAGTAAATAATTTTTGGTATCTTTAAGATGGTTAATAATTTAATAATGTAACCCCACATCTACAGGGTAGTTTATGTGCCTTCATAAATTATGATTCTTAAACCTCAAGCCCTGATCTCATGTAGAAAAGCTTTATTGTTTCATCCCAGGCTTTGGGTCAATTTATCAGGCTTTATACAAGGTATAAAATAAATCATGTCTCGAAAACATGTTCCTTTCTAAACCAAATCTGCAGATATTTCTACTGAATTTGTAGAATCTTCATGAAATATTGGGATGTAGTTATATGTAGGAGACGACTAACTGCTTTTTCCCACACCCTTCCCTGACTCATCCATTAATACCCCATTACCCTACAGCTTGTTCAACGAGGTCACTCCCTTGAAAGATGGGTGAATCAGTTAGTTATTGCTGTGTGCCAAACCACAACCACCCCAAAAATCAGCCATTTTAATGCCAAACCTTCGTTTTGCTAACATCTATGCTTGTGAGTTGACTGAACTGATCTAGGCTAAACTAGGCTAGACTCACTCATATATCTGCAGCCTAGTCAGGGGCCTCTGCTCTAGCCTGGGTTTAATGGGGCAGCTTAGACAGGCAGCTGCATTCTTCAAAGCTCTTACCCTTCTTCCTGGGTCTACCTGGGCAAGTCTTTCTCACGGTGATGGCAGACATGCAAGAGCACAGAGAGATATGCACTGGCCCTGTAAGATCTGTACTCAGAGCTGGCACACTGTCACTTTCAACTCATACCACTGGCCAAAGCAAGTCGTATAGTCAAACCCTATGCAAGTTAAGGGTTGGGAAACGACGATATTCCTTTTGTGGGAAAAACCAATAAAGTCACTTAGCTAAGTGTGTGTACTCAGGAAAAAATAAAGACTTGGTGTCACTGATGAAAAATAACACAATTGTCTTTCATCTGTTTGAAATTAATTTGTTCAGTATTTACTGACACAGTTTTGTGCAAGGCATTTTTCTTGGCAGTCAGGTAGACAGCTTCAATTTAATAATGGAAGCAGACATAAGAGCATATTATTCCCCTCTTTCTAATCTGACTACCTCTTCTCCATGAAATTTAGGTAATGGCAGCCCTTTCTTTTTCCTCACTCTATTTTCTTTCCTTGGATGATATCTTCTATTCCCATGACTTTCAAAAAACCAAAACTCAGTTTATGTTATTTGCAAAGATAACACACACATTCAAGGCCTCCGACTGACCTTGGCATCCTGGCCTCATCCTCATCCTCTACTACCTTCCCAGGCTTCTTGGATTCTCTAGGCTTCAGCCTACTGGTCTTTTTTCTGTTTCTCACAAGCTACACAAAATATTCCTGCCTCTGGGATTTTGTACAGTTACTTCCATGAAGTTAGGTCCCATATCATGTAAGTCTCCATTCAAAGGTCACCTGCTGAAAGAAGCCTTCTCTACCATCCAAATTAAAGAACATAGGCTCTACTGATCATTCATTTTCATATCACCAGATCTTATTGTCCACAAATTGCTTATCTCTCTATTTGTCTTATTTATTTATTTTTTCATTATCTGTTTTCCCCTTTAAAAATGACATTTCCATGAGAGCAGGAACCCTGCCTACCTTGTTCACAGCTGTGTTATTGGTGCTTATAATGGTAACTAACACATGGTAGGCATTCATAAATACTTAGTGAATAATGAATACATGATTCAATTTTCAGACAATCTAGCCTAAACCTCTATCCTGAGTGCTAGGCTATTATATCCCTTTCAATTAGATGTTTGGTGGGGAGCTCAAACTCAACACTGACAACCCTGAATTTATCCCCTTTCTCTCCAAATGTGCCCTTTGGCCAATGCATTTTATGGTTGTAAATGGTAAATCGCTCCACCCAATTGCTCATGTCAGAAACTTGGTAGTTTTTCTGATTCCTTCCTCTTACTTATCCTTCACATCAAGAGTGTTAGAGGATGTTATTAATCCTACTTTAAAAATATGTATCAGAACCACACACATTGCCATCTTCACTGCCAACACCAACTCTGTATTAGTTTCTGAGCTGATCTCCATGCCAATCCACCCCAGTCACATAGTAGGTCTGTGATCTTGCCCATATTTCTTAATTTCACAGTGTCTTGGTTTCTTCACCTCTCAGACTGAGTTAACCTCATAAGGTTATTGTGGTAGATTAAATAGAATTCTCCCAAAATTCATGCTAACCCAGAATGTCAGAATGTGATCATTGGAAAATAGAGTTTTTGTAGATGTAGTTAAGTTAAAATGAGGTCACACTGGATTAGGGTGTGCCCTAATCCAATGACTGGTGTTCTTAAAAAAGAGGGGGATTTGCACACAGAGAAGACAGAGGAAGAAGATATGAAGCACAAGAGAGAATTCCGACATGAAGATGAAGGCAGAGATTGGAGCGATGAGTCTACAAGTCAAAGAACACCAAGGATTGTCGGTGATGAACAGAGACTGGGAAGGCCTCTCCTCTAGAGCCTGCAGAGAGAGCATGACCTTGTCAACATTCTGACTTCATACTTCTGGCCTCTGAAACTGTGAGATAATAAATTTCTGTTATTCTAAGCCTCTCAGTTTGTGTCAATTTGTTACAACAGACCTAGAAACTAATACAGTTGTTGTGAGGATTAAGTAGGATAACGTATGTTGAAACTTGCAGTTGTGCCTATAATAAGTAAACAATAAAAGTTAGCTATTGTTTTTTTTATTATTACAAATCCAGATTGAAATTCTTAAAATGTAAATATGATCAAGGCACATCCCTACTTAACTTTTTAGAGGTTTTCTATAAACTTTAAGATAGAGCTTAAAACCTTAAAATAACTCAAAATGTCCTGAGCAATCTGACCATGTACTCACCTCTGTATACTTTTTCTCCTTCATTTTCTCTTCTTCAGCTGTACAGACTTTTTGAATATTTGTTCTTCCCCATTGCTAGGTATTTGAACATGCTATTCCCTCTGTCTAGTACATTCCTTCTTTTCCTTCCCCAGACACTCTCCTCCTTTAGATCCCTGTGTAAAGTCTTTAAGGGAGGCTTTCTTTATTAGGAGAGAGCTCTCGGTCTTGCATCTCTTTGTTCTCTCTATTTCTGTCATTGGCTACCTTCATCGTACTTTTGAATGTTCATTTGTATTCCTTGTTACATTGTGAGCTCCAAAGGACTTACATAAGGACTGGTCATAATTGTCCTGTTCTTTGTGCTTAGCCAGTACCTGACACATTCCCATTACTAGCTCAATAAATAAAATTTGCATACAGAAATGAATGGAATTATATAAACACAATGTCACAAATATAATAATAAATATACAACCATGACCCATAAAGAGATGGGAAGGCTCTCAGATCACCAAACTAAGGGTCATAGAATTTTATGAATAGGAAAGTTGCTAAAGTGCATTTATTTCCACCCCTTACTGTATTTCACAAATGTATAAGCAGAAGCCCAGTGAGGTAAAGCATTTGCCCAAAGCTGAATAGCCATCAAGGGCAAGACTGGAATGAGAATTACTTTTTCTCTCCAGAGGTTTTCCATAGATAGCATTATGCTGCTTCCACTAACGAGAAATGGGGACAGAACCCTCAAAAAATAAATGAATGAGAAATAACCCAACTAAAGAAATGGACCCAGGGAAAACATTAGACTTGTTTACAGAGGACAGAAATAATGGCGATGAGATGAGTGTGTTCAAATGACTCCAGGATTGCCAAATAGGGTGATTCAAAAATGATAGGAAGTAACTCAAATTCCTTAAGTGCAGTGAGGGAATGTGTAACTAAGGGAGGAGAAATAAAATTCCTTAAGTGCAGTGAGTGTGTGATCTGGGTGGGAGAAGAGAAATTCCCCAAATTGAGATACAGCACAGAAGGAACAGAGAATTTATGAAAGACCTGGCATCTAGTAGTATCCATCCATGCCAAAATTCTGTGGCCTGCCTGCCCTTAAAAGCTCTCACCAGCTAGCTATCTCCCTATTTGCCACCAGAGCTAGAAGACACCAAGAACCAGGAAATAACAGTGTTCAACACAGATAACATATCAGTGCTGTGCTTGTTGCTGGGCAGGGAGGGGTGTCTTTACTCAGGTACTTATGCCCCCTAAATCCATGAATGCAGGTGTCAACACTGGTATTAGGTTAACTTTTCTCTGTCCCACAATAATGCTTGTTTTTCTTATATTGCTTCTTGAGTAAAAGCCCATTCTTCCTACTCCTTGTACTTATACTTCTGGGTAAATAGAATTTTATCCACTCAATCAACCAGTGTGGAAAGGTCACAATTCTATGACCCTCCTCTGCCAATATCCAATCAATCCCTAAATCCCAACCAAATTTCTAGCATGGACCAGAAGATCTTCCAGAGCATGGCCTCAGCTAAATTGTACAACCCTCTCCCCAGACATTTATCCTCACATTCCCTCTATAGCAGCCATACTGTTCTCCAAAAATCGTTAGCTATTGTTTTACATTTTCACACGTTTGCTTGTTTTTCATTTCTGAAGCTCCAAAGGATAATTTAGTCATTTAATTTTGAATGTTTTGCCAAAGTAAAAACTCAGACTAAAATTTTATATGCATATACAATTTTAATATATTTTAATATATAGCATATATATTATGTAATAAAGTGTACAGCATGTATAATTATGAAGTCTGTAAGCATAACATACACATTATTCATTACTCCACTGTAACTATATGAAAATTTAGTTAGTAATTACATGTGTATTAAATCCATCAAATGCTAATGACTGTTTAAAATAATATTTAATAGCACTTTCTTTGTTCTTTTAATGGCAGTAGTGAATGTGATTATTATAATTAAAGACAGCTCTTGGGAGATGAATGTCTAAAAACCTGTATATGGCTTTTTGGGGAATTGTAAGAAGTTACTCAGAGATGTTTGGGTGATGGAGCAAGTTCTTTGAAGACATGAGTTTAGTTACAAAAATTGGACAATTCTGTACTTTACAACCTTAGAGTGATGGATATTCCTTACTATGTGTTTTCAGTCATTTGCTTCTAACTCTGCCATAACATTTATTTTGTTTTGCCCTTTATAATAATTATCAAAATACAGATGATTCCCCAATAAGGCCACAAAGTCCTAGAGGGTAAGAGTAAATTTATTTGATCTGTAGGAACACAGCATTATTTAATGAATTCATAAGACAATACAGGTGGTTTTAGGTTTGTCAGGAGGTTAGGGCATTTTAATCCTTAAACCAATTTTACCCCACCTATCTCTCACGTTTACTCCCAACATGATAACTCCATTGATACTGAAGTTTAAACTTTTTCAATTATTTTCTGGATTATGCAATAGCCTATTAGCCTGTCTCTTTGCAATTAGACTTGCCTTTCCTACAATCTTTCCTTTACATTGCTGCCAGATTGATCTTTTTAATGTAAATCTGATCAGGTCACTTCCTGTTTGTCCCTACTTAGTCAGGATTGTGATAGGAAAGCAATGTCACGCAAACATGGGGGAATTGAGAGAAGTTAAATGAAGGGAGCGAGATTAAAGGAATAGTAACCCCTCAGACTGTCAACAGAAGAAAACCACCACCACGAGGCACCCTAAAAGGGAACGGGGAGGCCCTTTGACAAAGCCCAGCAGGAGGCTGCAGCTTCAGGAAATGACCACCAGAGGAGACAGTGGTCCTCAGTACAGGACCCAGGGATTTAGATTACCACACCACCGTGTTGATTTACATCTAGTAACCTAAAGGCAGACCCTAAAATAGGTAGTCTTATGCAAGTGATTTACGATGGAGTACTCAACTGGGCAGTACTGTAAGGGAGTAAGGAAAGCCAGAAAAGGCAAAGGATGCAGTTAGGCAAACATGATTTCAGGACAGGTTTAGGTTCTGTCTTATCCCATAGGACACTCTAGAGCATAGATTGTAGCCAAAGTGTTTCCTCGTCAAAGAAAGGAGGGCTGCACAGCAGACATGTGCATTAATCAGTCATTAGCTCTGGGCTGACCCCTGGGGAAAGAGACAAGTTTAACTTCCCAGAAAGGTCTGGGTGTGGCAGCTTCAATCAGCCTCGGGCAATTCTCCAGAGAAATAGGCCATCTTGAGCAGTTAACAGCCAAGACCTGCAGGATGGTGCATCAGCCAATAAAAGGGATCTGGAAAGGTCCCAGTAGCTTCTCCCACCATCAACCACTTGTACTTCTCAGATGCATTTACTTCTCACAATAAACTCTTCCCAACTGTTCTCAGTTTTTCAGAATTTGGGATGGTCCCAATTTCTGGGAAAGCTTGGAAGAGGAGCAGGATGAATTATAGCCTTCTTGGTTGTTACTGGTTTCAAATTTGTAAGTGATACTCATCATCTCCTTCTCCTAACCTTGTAAATTTCTCTTATTCTGTCCTAGAGTTTTAGGTAGCTTGTTTGGTAAGATGACTCAGACTCTCATCCTTGACAGGTTTGATACCCTGGTTACCATCCCTTACCACCAATGACCGCTGTACTTGTTCACTTACAATTAAAGTTAGGCATGGAAGCACCGAGATATACCCCATAGTTCACCTGAGTACCCAAACATAATCCTCCATGCCCCTATTAAATAGCAGCAACCCTACCTCCTTAGGATACTCAGGTTAAAATACCTCAGTGTGTATTAACATACCCAAGTGTGTACCATTGTGCCTGTATGGTAACTCCTTTTTTGCTTACTGACCTATTTGAAGAACTCTATTGATCAGGTATCATTCATGGCTTAAGTTTAGTGGGACTTTTGCTATGGCTCTGAAGCATCCTTCCTCTGAGAAATAGGACTTCTAGACACACAGGGTCTAAAGTTGAGAAGACAGGAAACACAAATTCTCCCAGATGGGCCGTGAGTGATGGTGTAATAAGGTCATGCCTTCCTCCACCTTTTGATTTCTGAGCTCAGGTATTTTACCTACTCAGGACACAGTACCATATAATTGTCATTGGCTTAAGATAAATCTGTTTTCCAAAAGATTGTGTCCCTATTACAGGGTATCATCTCCAAGCTGGTACTACACAGCTCCAAGCAGCTGTGCCTTAAAATAGGCATGTCCATGCTCTATCAGTTCAGCAGTCTCCAAGTAACTCAATATGTAATAGTATCAGAGGATTCGTTTTCCATATTCCCACCACCATGCTTCTTTCGCAAGAAAAGGAGTCTTTTGATCTGAGGTGGTATTATGAGATCCCATCCCATAGATCCCTCTGTGAGCCCTTGCATTTGATGCTGACTGACAAACTGCTGGTAGGAAAAGGTAAACACATACTTGGAATATGTGTCCAGGACAGATTATTGCTCTTGTCAGGATGAGAGGGGCCCAGTGCTATCACATTGCCATCAGGTGCCTGGTTGGTTTCCTCAAAAGGTGGCATCATGCATATCAGGGGTACAGTATTAGAATTTGTTTCTGGATAGGTCGGACATTTAGCTGTGTTATTAGCTAGATCAGTTTTGGTGAAAGGAAGCCCACGCTATTTGGTCAGTAGATAGTCTCCATCTCTGTTACCATGGCTACTCCATTCCTAAGTCCCTTGAGCAAGCACAGATGTTGGTTTTTAATCTGTTGAACCAGTTACCCTTCACACCTGGTTGCTTTGTGTTTCTTTGACAGTGGATGGTCTCTGATGGTCGTTACATCATGTAATGGTAAAATCCTCCTATTTTGTGCCTATTCCCGTATGTCCATCCACATTTTCCCTCCCTGGACTTCCTCAGTCCTAATCTTCCATTTCATTCCTTACATGCCTCTGAACAATGAGCCAAGCCATTCACCACTACCCATGCATTTGTGTATATCTTTGTTTTGAGCCACTAGTCTCTCAACAAAATTGGATGCTGAGTAATACTGACCAAAGCCCTGCCCCTGCTGTTGGGGTTTCTCACCCCTGCTGCCTTTCAAGGCTGCTCCTAAGTGGGGCTGCATTGTAACTGATTTTTGGCCCACACTCAAATAACAAGCTGAACTATCCATTCATCTCTTTACTAAGGGAGTCATAAGGAATCACCCTGAGGCCACAGCTGTGAGCTGCATGAGTGGTGTTTGTTGAGATCATGCTGGGTGATATGCAAATCCATGATACTTGTTTGTCCAGCTTACCTATGGCCTTTGGATCTACTTAAGGCTGTTCTGAGATGTAACCCTTCCATTTTATAAATTATTACTGCTGGAGCTGCTAAAATGAGCAGTTATGGTGTCATGGTTATTTGATGTCCCTTAGTCACATATTTACACTCTCTGTGATCCTAACTACCAAGGGGAAATTGGACTACTACTCCACAGTGGAGGTAACAAAGAGAATGTCTAGAGATCTTTAAGGGCATTTCTTAGTATTACTATGCCCTGTGATTAAGATCAGTGGAAAATTACAACAACTGAATCCAAGTAGGACTACTAATAGTCCAGGTGCTACAGGAGTGAGGGTTTAGGTTATTCTGCTAGGTAAAGAACCATTACCAGCAGAGATACTTGCTGAAAGCAAAGAGACTGCAGAATGGGTAGTAGAAGAAAGTTGTTACAAATACCACTTATGACCATATGACCAGTGCCAAAACAAGTGTGGGTAAAATTGTAATATTTCCAGTATCTTTCGCCTGGCTTTGGTGCATCTGCATATCAATAGGTGTTTCCAAGGGGTGGAGTGATTTGTCCAGTTACATATCAGTAGGTAATTACAAGGGCATGCAAGGGTTTATCTGGACCAGAGAGGTGGGTGGAACTCTCTGCTGCTGCAGCCTGGTCAAGAGAGAGATGGGACTACCACTTGTAATAAATGAAAGGGTTTCTTAACTTTATTTCTCCCTTTGACTGATTTCAGTTTTAAAGGTATTTTGACTCGGGATTTTCCCCCCAGAGTTACAACAAGAACTGTAATTGACATGAATATTTCCTCTTAGTTTTGTTATGAATAAGTTTATGTGTGTATATACATATGTTAAGCAATTATCCTTGTTTTCTTTCCTCTCATATTACCTTATCATATAACATAAGATTTATTTGCTTTATATCTGTATTTAAGTATTGTTAATTTTATGTTATAGCATTCAAGTTATGGGACATAAGGGGAAGAGAATCACTTAAGGGCCTTATATCCTCTTTTGGAGAAGGGATTAGTGCACTTTCAGTTGTATCGTGTAAGGTGGAACTATGACCTTGTTATTGTCTTTATTTGGAGATTAAATATGGTTAAGAAGATGCACATAGATGCCAAGCTGACAGGAGATGGACTTGTGATGGTTAATTTTATGTGTCAGGTTGACTGGGCTAAGAGATACCCAGATAGCTGGTAAAGCATTATTTATTTGTGAGAGTTTATTTGGAAGAAATTAAAATTTGAATCAGTAAACTGAGGAAAGAAGATGTCTCTCAACAATGCAGGTGAGCATCATCCTATACCCTGAGGGCCTAAATAGAACAAAAAGGCAAAGGAAGGGTGAATTTGCCCTCTGCCTGAGCCAGAGCACCCATCTTCTCCTGCTCTCAGACACTGGTGCTCTTGGTTCTATGGCCTTGAGACTTGGCCTGAATTAAACCACTGGCTTCCTTAGGTCTCCAGCTTGCAGATGGTAGTTCACAGGGCTTCTCAGCCCCAATAATCATGTGATTACTTTTTATCATTATAAAAAATCATTGTAAACTCCTATTAACATATATGTTAAGAACACACATATACATACAATTTTTTATTATTTATAAAATATAAATATATTTTCTATATTATTGGTTCTGTTTCTCCAGAGAAGACTGACTAATATGTCATGCTTGGAAGCGCTCCAGCAGTTGCATTTTGAATGATGTTCTCTGCTGATGATGGCGTGATCTTGCTCCAGAATCTCAGTTGCCTGCTAGGATACTCTTCTCTTGGGGCTTGTCATAGACTCCACACACATCCTTTATCTCCTGCAGATAACTCTTGTACCACAGTAGGCTCATCTAGGTCACATGATCCCAGTGGTAGGCCAATTTGTACCATAACCTGCATGTGCCCTTTCTTGCTCAAGCCTCCCCTGAAAACTGGCAGCTTTCCACATCACTTGCTAAAGCATTCAGTGTGGTATGCCCGAGTGTGGTATTTGCTGTATTTTTGTTCTCTTTTTGATATGATGCACAAGGTGTAATAATTTCCCTTTTTCCTTGGAGGGGATGTCCCAGTGTACTCTAGGCCACTAGATCTGGATCCTGAAAAGTGTCACAGATGTGACAAGCTACTGAATCTTTGTATAGCTTATGTCTACCTGTCTTTGAAGCACATGTGTTTTGTCATGGCATCCAAAGTCCTACCTAGGCTGTGAATTCAGCCTTCTCTAAAGTTCTTCTATTCTCATAATTAAGTCCTGTGGGTGTTCACCAGCTCAGTATGTCCTCTAGCTGCAGATGATAAGCAACTCTTTAAAAACTACTAAGGAGGGCCTCTGATTGTTACACTTAATTTTGAATAAACAGAAAGATGATTAATCATTTTCCTTTCCTGAATGCACCAGCAAGCAATCACCAATAGCCACACAATTCCACATTCCATAATTTTATTATTTTTCCTGTTCTCACAAATGCCAGAGAAGCTGTCAGAGCTAATGCATCACCACCATCTTGGCAACTGCAATGCTACAACACCCAAGGGACTGTCCACACTCCACTCGTCCCTGGGGACAGGGTCTTCACTGCCACCCAGCTGGTGCATGATCAAACTCCGGAATTAAATATTTAGAGTTCGCTTTGCAGGATCATTTCTAGTACCAAATATCTTAATTTGGGTTCCCTAGAAGCCAAGTCTGAGGCAGAGAATCTTATGCAAGTAATTTATTCAGGGAATGCTCTCAGGATAAAGCTTTAAAAGGGTGAGGGGAGGAGGATAGGGCAAGGGAAGGAGCTAACAAAGATGAGGCTTCAGGAGAAATCCATCCTCAGCTGAACACACAAAGAGCTCTGACATCTCAGTTATTTACAGAAGTTGTGTGACCAGATCCCAGGTTACTGAACTATTATATCCTTGCAGTGGTCAACCACTGGTGACTGGCTACTGCTAAAGTAGAGGATTGAAAAACTTTTAGGCATTTAGTGGTAAGACAGCCCCCACAAGCCAAGGGCTCTCTTCATTGCTGCTAAAATTTAAGTTGTTAGCAGACAACATCTGCAGCAGCTAGGAGATATAAATACCATCCTGAAGAAGAGGAGATGGGATGCCAGTTTCACTCCTCTCCAACTCTGATTTCCTGAAGGTGTTTCTCTTTTATCAAAGCTAGAGGGCAAGAGAGACAAAGGATAAAAGCGTAAAGATTCATCTCTTGGGATGCAGATCAGGGTGGAGATGATCGCAGGATGGATGTAGAGGAGCACAGAGAAAAGGTCTGGTGCTCCTACCTGAGACCATGCAGGACTTTGACATAAGCCAGCAGATAAAGCCCACCGTCCTCCGCGGGGAGGGCTCCGCACAGTCTCTGTTCCCTGCCTACCTTGAGGCTTCATCCCTATGGCTCCTACCTGATGTAGCATATGTTCTGGCCAAAATTTCTCCAGCTTCCATCTCTGAAATACTTTTCTTCTTGCCTGATATTCCCCTCTCCAGTCTTGGTACAGCCACCTGCCACCCTGCCACAACTTCCCCTCCTGTGCCAAACACACACACACGCAGTTTGTTCCTAACAAACACTCAGTACCCTAGTTCTTTATAAATCCATTTCTCAAATAGATTTTAAATTACTTGACAAGTAATGTTTTTTTGAAAAGGATGCCTTTGTTTTTGCACTGCTGTGGCACAGAGCAGCATTGAGTGAATGAATGGAGGAAATGATTCTTTCATATCTTTCAAGATTCAGTTTTAAGTAACATCTTTTCACTGCCAGCTCTAACCTCTCCTTCCTGTCTCACATTTTAAATGCCCCTCCACTCTGTTTCTATAGCCCTTTGTCAATTGTTCATAGAATTGACCATACAGCATTACAAAGTGGTTGGTCAGGTGTCTGCCACCTGCACTAGAATATGAGTCTTTCATCATTATATTCCTGTGTCTGGCAGATAATAGGTCCTTGAAGAATATGAAAATGAATACATGATTGAAGAGTGAATGAGAGTAACAGACAATGAGAAACTATATAACTTCCAGGAGAAGGAGCATATTTGTCATTTTCAGAATCAGAAGAAGAATTGCAAATTATAATGGGATTTTAGTGTGGCATGTTCAGTTGTCTGTAAAACATTTGACAGAGTATCATAGACAGACAGATGATAGATTATATAGAAAGAGATCTAGATCTAGATAGATAGATATAGACATAAGCATAGTAGTTTTTCTAATTAATTTCAATTCCAATAAGGGAAAATTTTCACTTGATAGTATATGTTATTTTACCTGTAGTTTTTAAATAAGGATACATTTAAGTTAGAGTGTTGTAAGGTTCTCAGAACTGTTAATTTGTTAGTATGTTTGCAGTATCATTGGCCCATATTTCTAAGAATCCGATTGATCTCTAGAATAACACACTTTAGACAAAAGAGTTTTAAAACACCTATAAGCAGTGTGGCTCTCCAAAGTTCTTAAACTCAAGATTAATTTAATTCAAAAAGCTGCTTCTTGCAGAATTTTATGGGAAAAAAAACCCTTTTATCTTATTCTTTGGAATGATCTTTCAGTGAATTACCACATGTTAATGCTGACAGCACAGACAGTCACAGTTGTTTATGAACTTTGTTGAGTGCAAAGGTTTATTTGCAAGGACATTTTGACCAAATTGTAGCTGAGATGGCAATAACATTCATCTCTTTTTCTAAACACCTGATTAAAATAAAGTAAGGAGGTTAAAACATGTTTAAACATGTTTCAGACTAATAATGTCAGCCTCCCCCAACTGGAAATGTAAGTGTTCTCTTTGTGTTCCTAATCTTGGTCCTTAATAAAGTGAAGTATATGCAATAAGAACTCCCAGTGTGACTATTTTTACCCAATTTCTTTACCTCCTCAGTCATAATTTATCTTATCAGCAACAAAAATAAACACACACTTGTTCTCCTATCTCTGATTAATCTATCCAGTAGTTCTGTACCAACACTCTTGTTTTATTTTGAAACAAGTTGTATGGAGCAATTGTGCATTGATCCATATTGTGCTCTTTTACAATCTTATCTTTCCTCTACCTCAATTCATAAAGGAACATGTTGAGCATCGGAGGGGACCTCAGAGTTAGTTTTATATGGTCTCCTTCTTCTATCTACAGGAAAAACTTAAATCCAGAGAAATTTCACAGGTCAGTAGGTGTGCTAGGAAGAGAACCCCCATTTTTCTGAGTAATATTTCCTGAGTCTCTTTCATTTATCCCACACTACTTCTTAAGGTGCTATTAATTACCCTATTCGCTCATTCATTCATAAGTTCATATGTGGAGTCTCTTAGTATCTTAGACTTTAGTGTCTTGTGCATATAATATTTATTAATATCTTAATTTTCCTGTAACTCTCTATTACTTAGTTAAAATTTTTCATTAGATGTAATCAGAATTTTTGTTAACTCAGAAACATATGAATAATTATTTGTTATACAAAGCCTCTGTCTTTAAGGAAAATCACTCTACTTTATAAAACATTAACTCATCAGGTTAGGTAGAATAAAATAGCCCCTCCCAAAGTTGGTTGTGCCTTAATTTCCCCAAACTGGGAATATGGCACCTTATATGGCAAAGGGGGAATTCAGACAGCAGGTGGAAGCAAGGTTACTAATCATTAACTGACCTTGAGATGTGGAGATTATCTTGGATTATCTTGATGGGACTAATGTTACCCAAGGGTTCTTTTAAGTAGAAGAAGGAGGTAAAAAAGAGAAAGGAAGAGTTGGCAGCAAGAAAAGGACTTAGGTCAAAGTTGCTGAAAATGAAGGAAAAGACCTGAGAGCCAAAGAATGCAGGTGGCCTTTAGAATCTGTAAAGGAGCAGAGCATCCAGAAGGGTATGAAGCCCTGCTGACTACTTAATTTTAGCCCAGTAAGACCCATTTCAGGCTTCTGAATTTCTGGTCTTCTTACAGAACTGTAAGATAAATTTGTTTTAAGACACTAAGTTAGTGGTAGTTGTTACAGTATCCGTAGAAAACTAATATACCTGTTTTTAGAGGGATATGAAAAGGCAATTTCAGATGTAGAACTTGTGTATTTGGTCAAATCAATTGTAGAACAGGGGCCAGAACACTCTAGGAGGATGCTAAACAATAGAAGAATCAGAGATGATGGAATGTTCTAATCTGTGTTGTCTAGTCTGTATCCATTCACTATATTGAGCTCTGGACATGTGGCAAGTACAACAGAGAAACTGAGATTTTTATTTTAATTTTAGTTTATTAAAACTTAAGTAGCCACATGTGACTAGTGGTTACCAAACTAGATGGCACCGTTAGTATTTGGATTATAATTAAATGTCTTTCCACCATATCCTACCAGAGGATTGAAAGGAAATTCTCACAACATCATCATGTAACAAATCAGAAACAAGCCTTTGCCTGTTCTAAATACTGAAGTTGTGTTTTGTAAACTATGCACTCAGTAAATATTTAATGAAGCTTGTGGGAATGTGATGGTAGCCAAAATTAACATTAAGAAGGGGAGATAATCAACTTTTTGCAGCCAAATTCCAGTTGGTTTGGCTTCTGCCGCAGTAAGTTAAGGGTCATTCAACCAGGAAATGGCTTGCATTCAGTGGCCCTGACCCCACATGGTGACATATTCCAGGACAGAGTAACAGAAAATCAGTTTCAAATTCATTCCTAACTGTGGGACTGTTGCAATGTCTCATTCTTTGTCTTCTTCCTATTTTTCATGCTCACTCTCTGATTCTGGTTCTAGTTGGTTTAACCTCTACTTGTTCAACGTTCATAGAATAAGTTGTCTTTTCTCAGCCTTTCTCAGGTAGGGGAAAAAATGGGATGGGGAAAGAGCCAAAACAATGGCAGATTTTATTTTAAGAGTTCAGTTTTTTGAAGTTAAAAATACATGCACACATGCCTTTGGAGAATTAACTTCAGTTAGTTTGATTATTCTCTTATGGGTTACAGGATTTTAATTATTTACTTATATTTCATTTTATGGCACAAAAAGGCAATTTCTTCCATTCCAAAAATCTCTCATCTCCATTCCATTCTCCACCCTCACTGTTACAAAATGGTCAGATTCCCCATTTTCTTCGTCCTACATCAAATAGTATAAGATAGAAGACTTACTGAGCAGTTAATATGTGCCAGGAGCCTTTCTAAATGCGTTTTATAATAATCCTCTCCTTATCACCACCCAGTGATGGTAGTAATACTAGTATCCTTATTTGCAGATGAAGAAATGAGGCATCCAAAGAATAATGAGTAACTTGCCTAATGTTACACAGCTCACAAGCAGGAATGCCAGGATTGGGTGCAGGAAATCTGAAACGACTACCCCCGTGCTTAGCCATTTCTGCCATATTGGCTTCACCAGCTTCATTATGACACACAGACAGTGAGCATCAGTTAGAAGATGAACCATCATTAATTTGTATTATAAACTAATGTGGTCAGTCTAATAACTTAAAACAGTTTATTCCTTCGAGACAACATTTGGAATGAGATAATACTTTTTTGGTAAAAGAGAGGAAATTCAAGTTTACATTCCTAAAAATCTCAGGCAGAGGACTTAGAATTGTGAGTAGACATTTAGGACTCAATAAATATCAGCTATTATATGCTGAAATTAAAAAATATATTTATAGCTAGTGCACCTTGAATTCTACACAGTCTTGCATTGGGGTATGTCTGCGATTAAGTGAAGGGGAAAGGCTGTCCTGCAATATTTCAAGAGTCCCTTGATTAGGCAGTTAAGTGGTCTCCAGCCTACCAACAATCTAATCCCACTGTACCTTTCAATTGGTTGTTCCTATTTTTCTCTCAGTTTGGATCCTCCAGACCTGGTCTGGAAAACCTTTGCATGTCTTCTTATTGCCCTCAGGAAAAAAAAAAAAAACAAATAACCACAGGTAAAACTAATCATTCACATCTACATATTACCTGGGAAGAATCTCTAATACCCATTTGTCCTTACCAATTCTCCCTGTCCCAAGTCTTATTACTCCCCCACATACTACAAACAGTATTTCATTTTAGGGACTACAATCATGAATAATACAATTGTCCTTGAAAATCTGTTGGGAAGAAGTCACACTAAAGACTGGCATGCTGTGTGAATCCAAAAGGTCCAGCTTCTTGTCCATCCATCTTTGAAATGGTTACTGCTCAGAGGGAATCAGCACCCTATTCTCCATCCACTGCTCTCTTCAGAGACATACTTAATCTATCCTGTGTTGGTACACAAAGCCACCCCATATTCTCAAAACTATTATCACTCTTGGCTCAGCATAAACATTTAAAATTATGTTAAAGACTGCAAGATTTATCCCGAGCCATCTTTTCTCTCTAACTCCAGTGTTGCTGCCTTTGGCATTGTTCCACTCTCTCACCAAACTGCTCCTACACTATTTCCAGTCTTTTCATTAACTGACTTCTATCTCTGCCTCCTGCAGCTGAGAAAAATCTTCTAAAATACAGATCTGCTCAGGTCTCTGCTTAAAAGTCTGTGATTGCTTCCAATGCATTTTAAAGTCCACACAACTTGGATGACACGCAAGTCTTGTTAAGCAGATGCTTACTACATGCACTTCCTATGTGTGCATTGGCTCCAAAAGTCTACAGGATCCAGAGAAGTAACATAAACAAATGAAGTAGAAATAATAGGCACTGTGGAGGAACGGCGGACCAGAGAGCCCCTCTAGAGCTGCACAGTCTTGCCATCTCTTTTTCATCAGAATGTAGAGTATTTTTTTAGGAGAAATCTTTCCATTTCTCAAAGTTCAAGTCAATTTATTTTTCAAAAAATTACTAGTCAGTTCAAAAATATGCATATTTAGGCCAAATTTGAGACAGAGCTCACCAGTTTGTTAGTCTGTGCTATATTATGGTATAAACTATTTACTTTGACAAAAAAAGGTCCTGATGTATATTAGAAGGGCCTGTGGAAGAGTATATTCATTGAATTCAAGTCCTATCTTCATTAATCCAATCCAAACAACAACAACAAAAAATGTAGAAATAGTTTTAACTCTGAATTGACTGGAATAAAAAGGATAAGATTATATGATTCACGTGGTAGTGGTCTAGCCTTACAGTAAATTCTGAGCACCTCCTTTAAGCTAAGTCATCTTGGGGAAGCTTATTTCAAATAAGCTTAGGTACCTCCCTTAGGTAGCTTATTTCAAATATTTGGTTCAAATATTTAGCTAAACATGATGAAATCACAGCCTGCCTACCACCCTCTCTTCTACGGCGATGGGACACTTGCTCATGTTCTTAGAGGACAAGTATCATTAACCACTTTCCATGTTCTGGGCTCAGGGTTCAGCATTTTATAGGCACTGCCTCAATTGTGTTTACTTCTCACAATACTGTGAGTTATGTGCATATATTTATTTTACAGATGGGAAAAAGAGGCACAGAGAAATTAAGTAACTTGTCTAACACCATGTGTTATGCAGGGATATCTCTCATTGGTCTTTCTCTGGAGAACTTTGACTAATAAAGTTAATGTTACATGGAGATTAAAAGTAAAATATCATTAGTAATTTGAACTTAAATTTTTGGTGATTAAATTAGTGGAGTGTTTTGAGCATCTCTAATTATTAAAAGGAAATCTTTCCCCAAATAAAATAGAAGCAAAAGGATACAGTAAGGTAACAGGTCCTCACCACTTGCTTTGGAGTAAATTTTCATAGTTCAAAAAGTAGATTTTATGGCTGAAATTCCACCTTTTGTCCCCCTTCTTTCCTAAAGAGATAGATGTGCTAGGCTGGGAGCAGAGGGGAGGGCCTCAGGGGGAGCTTTCTATCCATGTGATAACAAGGCAGAGACTTAATACGAATCTTAAACCAAGGATGTGTCCCTCTGGCCCTCTTTAAAGCCACACCGATCTGCAGGGAGAGTCATCTCCATCCCCCTCTACTCTAGGTCACTCCTCAGAAAGAGCCCTTCAGCCTTTAGTCCTGGTCATGGAAACAACACAGGATTTAGAGGAGAAAGCTGTCCAAGGCCAGGAGAAGAGGCCTAATACCTTATCTAAAGCCCCCAGCCCTCTCCTTGCTACCTTTTTGATTTATGAACACAAAATCACATCTGCCTGCTAGAAACCCTGCATATCCTGTCACCCTGATTTAACTATGACATTAAGTGGGAGTCTAATAGAACCAAGGCAAGAAAGAGTTTTCTGAACAAATGGGAGATTCATTGTAAATGGCAGGGTTAGCAAATTAAATATCTGATCTGCTGTAAATAATAACTACCACTTCATGTGGTTGCTATATGCTAACTACTGTTCTAAGTAATGTACATGTATTAACTTAATGATCAGAAGATAGAGTTTATTCATTTGAAAGAGCAAAAATCTAAGGCACGAGCATATTGTGCAAATTTTCCAAGTTATTCTACTAGCAAGTGACATAACTAGGGTTTAGAAAGTTTCTGCTTTTCACTACTTACACCTCGTTACCCTCTCAAAAACTCCAAGGAGATTCAATGGACTGTGTAAGTAGTGAAGACAGGCACAACGGTTTTCAATATCGGTGACTTCCATGTTCTAATGCTAACATTCATATTAAATTTTCACATTTGATCCCTCTTTCAAGCGCCTAGTAATGAAAGGACACAGCAAATTGCTTATAAATGTGTGTGCTTAGAAATTCCATTCTACTTTTGCCCCCTGAGTACCCCTGAGAAGCCAATGTTAACATGCACTGGTGCTAAACCAAAATATATAGATCCTAGAAGCTTTCTTGCTCCCATCATTAACCATTTTGGAGAACTTGTCAGGATGCCTCCTGGAATGGTGTCTTTTTGCCCACACTCCCTTCCATCACCCTCAGTCTCACCTCTACTTTCATCTCCCTGGGCATCTCTTGGACTTGCCATTCCTGGCTCTCAGGATCACAGCTGAGCCCAGGCAGCACCTGCACATGCACATGGAGTAAACCAGCTGTTTGCTGTTTCCACCCCTCCCTCCCTCCCTCCTTGGCAGCAGCACCACCCCATGCAACATGATTCCGAATCCCTGGATACAGAATTTTAGCAGGCAGCAGTAGAGACTGAGAAGGGAACGGAGGGAGCACCAGGGCAATCACTGCCTGGAATATTTCACTGGAGATGGAAACACATTAGGAGGATGTTTAAGCCCAAAAAGCCACTGGTTCTCAACTGATTTGGTTCACACAGGGAATTACTTCTGCAGGACAGTGCTTAAAGGCATGTGCTCCAAGGTCAAAGTGTGTAGTTTGGAATCCCAGCACTGCCATTTACCAAGTACAGTCCTGGATAAGTGATTTGATGTGTCTGTCACCTTCATGTAGAAGATAGTGCATATGAGACTCTGAGCTCAACACTTGGTGATGACAGTATGTTACCCACAAGGGTCTGTTATTATTAGAGTCATAAAGCTCTAGACTTGGGTGGCCTTTTAGAGCTCAGGTCCTACCTTTTACTGATAGGGAAACTGAGAAAAAGAAAGAAAGTAAGTTGGCTGAAGGTACATGCAGATTTTCCTATACAACAGACCAGAATATTTGCCATACCACTGTCAGCCTTTCTAGAAACTGCTGCCTCTATTGTTTATGCTTCATATATTACAGGCAATGTTTGTAAGTTGTTCTTCCTCTTGAATTGACTGGTTTATGCTGAGCCATTATCTCACCTGCCTGCTCCAAGGAAGGAAGAAAACTAGACGGAATCAGGGATGCCCGAGATGGGATGGATCACAGAGAGTTACCAGCATCCACCACAGCCTCACAAACACAGCTGTGGCCGATGAAATAATCAGCTTCACACAGACCTACAATAAAAAACAAAAACGTGGGGCCATACTGACCACAGATGTCATCTCTCCAATTCCTTGCCAATAGTAGGTTGACAGAAATAGGTCCTGATGTATATTAGAAGGGCCTGTGGAAGAGTATACTCATTGAATTCAAGTCCTATCTTCATTAATCCAATCCAAACAACAAAGAAAAAATGTAGAAATAGTTTTAACTCTGAATTGACTGGAATAAAAAGGATAAGATTATATGATTCACGTGGTAGTGGTCTAGCCTTACAGTAAATTCTGAGCCCCTCCTTTAAGCTAAGTCATCTTGGGAAATAAATCAGATGTGACTGATACTTCTTCATTCACATCCACCAGCATCTGCAAAACATCCATCTGGATCTAGAAAGAATTACTGATTGCAGGCCTAGACTCTGCAGGCTCTACTTGCATGTGGTCCTGCCCTATAGAGCTGATTGAGCGTCTTCCTGGGGTCTGGGGAGGCCTTAGAAGGACAGCCTTCACTTGTTTTAATCTTGCTTACTCCAAAATAAATCTCTTCACCCAGCTCAGGTATTACCCTCATCATTGCTAGTCCCCAAATATCTGTGCAGACCTGTCCTTTGGACTAAAACCTTCATAACATATCTGGAGATAACCAGGTGGAAATGAGGGTGGTGGGGTGTTTTTGCTTTTTATAGACCTTTTTTTTAGGCAGTTTGAGCAGAAGGTACAGAGAGTCCCATATATCCCTGCCCCCCACATGCAGAGCCTCCCCCATTATCAACATCCCCTAAGTGGCAGAGTGTGGTTGTTTTTTTTTTTCATCCCTCCTGTTCACATTCTGAACTTTCTTCTGACTATTCCTTCCTTGTCACAAACTGGCAGCTCCCATAATAAATATTGGAGCATATCTTGTTTTCTCCTCAGCTTTTTATTTCTGCTTTGAAGGTGCTTCTGTTTTTACTAAAACCTTAGAAACTTCCATCACCCTCAAACCACACACAAAAAGAAGTTGGGAGAACATGTAATTATTTCAAATCTCAACACCACTTTTGAGTAACTACAAAAAAGGAAGTTTTTGAGACCCATAAAGAGAAAATGAAGGTTCAACTAGACTAAAACCTGAGAGGGTGACAGAAGCCAGACACCCTAAATCCCAGCCCAGTCTTCTTTCTACTGGGAGAACACTTTTTACAAGCTCTCACCTTTGGAGAATAGCATCTGATAATCCATTAATGAAACACTTTGGGGGTTGAGGTGCTCGCTGACCAGATCCTTGTCAGAATGAATCACTTCTCTGAGACAAACTGCTGTAGGGAAAGGGGCTGGTGTGTGTGTGTGGGGGGGGGGGGGTGTAGGGGTGGAGGAAGGAGGCCTGCGTTTTCATAAGAATAATAGATTACAGTACATACATTTTGGTCAAGTTCAGATGCAGTGGAAAGCAGAGTAGGCTGAGAATCAAGTACTTGGGGATGCTAACTTGCTGTGTAATCTTAGGGAAATCAGATTTCCTCTCCAGGTCTCAGTTTCCTACTCTAGAAAGTATAAACATTTCTTATAATCCTTGCAGAAATACAAGCTTCTAGAAGAGAACATAAAGGGAAGAAAGGAACAGATGGAGGGAAGGAATAGCAGAAGGAAGCTTACCAAAAAGGAGAGAAGTGTGTGTGGGAGGGTAGGAGAGGTGGAGATAGGAAATGCCTTTTAATAAAATAGCAAAAGAAAGAGTTTAAAATGAAACTGTGGGTCTTTTGAAGAGCTCTATTTTTTCATCTTTATGCATTTTTAGTGTTTACACATGCATAGTAGTTTTTGGATAAATGTAGATTGAATGAATGGGAAGCCCGAGAAGGCTCAAAAGCAGAGATAGGCGAGGGGAGGAGTGAGAGGGAGCAAGCACGGGAGCGTTCTGCGTACCTGCGCCTCCTCAGGCTGCCCGCACCCCGCGGGCGGGACCCTTCGACCCCGGGCCGCAGGCCGCCGCGGCTCCCGCGCTCCGCCCAGCTTTCCCCAGGGCCGCCCTGACACCGCCAGGGGGCTCTGCGCCGCGGCCGGCTGGCCGGGGGAGGAGCCGCTTTAAATCGCGGCTCCCGGCGAGTCGGCGTCTCAGTCCCAGAGTCTGAAAGCAGCGTAGCATCTCGCATCCCGACTCCAGCGGCGACCCGGACCCGACCCACAACTTCTTCAGCTGTGGTTCGGGGAGCAGGGCTCCCCCCTCAGTTATTTCCTCGGCGCGGCTCCGCCACCCCCGGGAGTCCCGGGTGCGCACCTGCAAACTCCGCCTTCTGCACCTGCCACTCCCGAGCCAGCGCGGCGGCCGAGCGAGCCATGGCCAACGCGGGGCTGCAGCTGCTAGGCTTCATCCTGGCTTTCCTGGGCTGGATCGGCGCCATCGTGAGCACGGCGTTGTCCCGGTGGAAGATTTACAGCTACGCCAACGACAACATCGTGACGGCTCAGGCCATCTACGAGGGGCTGTGGATGTCCTGCGTGTCGCAGAGCACCGGGCAGATCCAGTGCAAAGTCTTCGACTCCTTGCTGAACCTCAACAGTGAGTGCACTCCCCACCCCCACCCCCGCTGTGACCCAGAGACCCCAACCCCAGAGTGGCTCCCCATTTTGGAGTAGTGGCTACCAAACGATTCTATTGTGATTGCATGGTGAAAAGTCTTCAGTAGATCAATGTCTTATCGTTACTCTGTCCTGAGAAGGTGGAGAGAGGCATGGTCTGAGTAAAGAAAGACCCAGGCCTAAGCTCCAGCTTTTCCTCTAGCCCCTGGGTGACACTTGCCTGCTCCTCTAGGTGTGGTTTGATCCTGCACTCCCTGACAGTGGGTTGGAGACTGAGTGGGTGAAGGTCAAACTCAGGCTTGGGCTCTTAGGCCTCATCTAGATGTTCTAAGGTTCTGTGTAAGCTGAGGAATGGTAGGCTTAGACTACAGAATGGTATGTCTTGAAAAGTTTGGACCCTGGTAGCTTCTCAAATTTGTACAATTAAATAGATAATCTCAAAGTACTGTATAAGTCGTATGTGTGTGTTTTCCAATCTATCTTTGCTGTGAGTTTTCATAGTAAAGTCACATTCCTACATGGAATGTCCTAACCAGTATCTTCTACTCACACTTGAGTTTGAGTCATTTGTTTCTTTTTCTTTTCAAGACCCGGTAGGTGTGGGAGGCCCCTTTACACCTCCTTCCATGACTCCTTAAAGAAGTCTCTTGAGACTCCCCTGAAGGGTTTAGTTTCCAAGCCATGGGCCTGCAGAGGACGCAGATTGTGTAATGGTATTTTAAAGTGAAGGCTGGTGGCAGGTGGAAAAAGGATGACAAAAAGTAAGTTCTAAATGACCTGCCATTAGACTGAAGGCATTAAAGAAAAAAACCACACAGGAGACACAGCTGCTGAAAGCAGAGGTCAGCTGGGAAGGAAGGCAGTGAGAAAACTAGTGTGGCTTCTCCAGCTTTCCATCTCCCACAAAGGAATTTCTGTGTAACAGATATTTCTTCTTTACTTCTGTCAAGCTGGAAAAGATTACATAGAAGTATTTCTAAGGATGGTGGGGAAAAGGATGATAGGATGTCCTTTTCCCTTTTGTTTTAAATAAAAGCTTTTGAGTGCCTTGTCAGAAACTCACTCAATTCCCACTTACTTCAGTGCATGGCTGGAGTATGTTCCTTAAGATAGTACATTAGTTGTCCTGCCCTTTGTGTCTGTTATGCCCTGAGCTAACATGAAGAAAGCTTCCTTGGTCTTTGCCTAGATGAACAAGCCTGCCCACTGGCTTCCTTTGTGTGCTGGCTGTGAGGAGTGTTGTCATTGCTCCGGTTTACTGCAGTTGCCTTGTCCACCTCTTGCATGTGGTTTCGTCAAAGGCCGTATAGAGTTGAAGTAACTGAAGACCCCCTCAGTTACTTCCTCCGATTCTGTCTGAATCTTTTTAAACATCTTGAACACCTGTGGTATTTGGTTTAGTCAGTGTGCATGGTGGTTCTGAGAGTTATTTCAGCTTTGCCAAGTTCCCATACACTAGGATTCCTTTATAAAGAATATAATAGGCATACTCCTTTATATAATCATTGAATCTCCCCATGCAAAAATAAATACACATGTGATACGTAAAGGCATTTTGAGTGTCATACTGAGGAATCAGTGGATGGAGAAGGTTCTAAGGGCAATTCCAGAGGTCTTTGATTCTAAACAAAACAGTTAATTTTCAAAATGTTTTAAGATGTTTCCTTTTAACTTCCTTAAATGGCCAAATGGAATCAGATTGATCCATACTGTAAATCTCAAACAGGTCATCCCTACATGTGTTCAACCATTTTACTTTCATTTATTACTAGTTAATATAGCTTTTGCAGTTTTTGAAGCTGTGGTGGAAGAACTAAACAATACTCCCCCCATCTGTACATATTTTGGAGATTTCTTCTTGATGGCTTTTTTTTTTAAAAAAAAAAAGATTCCTCTTTTCATTTTGGCTAAAGCCGGTTTATTCAAGGTGGGGGCGAGGCCTTTCTCTCAAAACGGATTCCCAGAAGAGGGAGCCTTGACTCACAGGTACTCTCAGCCTTCTGATGACTCACTGAATGCCTTTGGATAAGGCCCAGAGAACTTGTCCTGTTTCTTTACCTGGGCTGTGATGCTTACACCCACCTGATATAGAGACCTGCGGTGGTGGTGATTCATTGGCTGGTTTGGGTATATTTCTGTGGCATCTAGAGGTGAACAGGATTTTCTGTATGTATAAGTAGTGGTCCTTGTAAAAGGTTACTTTCCACAAAGTGCTTTTAGGTGAAAAGCTTGGCTAGCAATTCCCTGAAATTGAACCTTGTTCTATTTGCCAGTAGAATCTACTTGTCATCTTACGATTGAGGTACAGGGATTTATCAAGGTTGTGGCATTAGACATGTTAAAAGCCTTTGTGTGCTCTAACTAGTGTCAGCTATAAAAAGTACATCATATGCTAAAGGGGTACAGTGTGCTCAAACAAAAATATAGGAGATGAAATACCACAGGCCTTCTTTCAGATGGTTCTTGCAAAGCAGTTTGTAAGAATGTAACTGAGAAACTTCCTGGGAAAATGAATGTTCCACTGTGTACTGTGGTTTTACTGTGACTGAGACCATGTTAGTCCCATCCAGAGTATGTGATATTTATCCACAGTGATTATTCCTGCCGCTGATAGTTGGAATATATAAAGGACAGTGCCAGATGCAGTTGCAGTACAGGTTTCTTGATTAAACTATACATCTTGCCTTGTTTTTATCCAATTCCCAAACTTTTGGCAAGAGAGGACTTTTTTTTTTGAGGAACATTATGTTTACTAGGTTCCCCCCTTCACCAAGTCCCCCCATACAACCCCTATTACAGTCACTGTCCATCAGCGTAGTAAGATGCTGTAGAATCACTACTTCTCTGTGTTGCACAGCCCTCCCCATGCATCCCCCATATTATCTCCCCCCCCCTTATCCCTCCCTTCCCACCCATCCTTCCCAGTCCCTTTCCCTTTGGTAACTGTTAGTCCATTCTTGGGTTCTGTGATTCTGCTGAAGAGAGGACTATTTTATGTGCTTAGTTAGTTGTTTCTTCTTGCTTGACTTTAATCACTAGAGCTGTCCAAAGATTGGGCTGTCTTGGGAGGCTGAATGGTGGGAGGTGTGCAATCAGAGAAATAAGTAAGCATTTTGTAGGAACGTTGTAGAGAAATTCCAAGCACCAGACAAATGGGAGGTTAAGCTACACTCTAGTTTCATCTAACCTTGGGATTCTGTAATTTGTGTATGAACTCCTCTAGCCTGTTGAACTTGCTTTGCATGAATCTACCTCTGTGGGGTGTGCTTAATGAGTACTGGTTGTCATTGAGGTTTCCCAGCACTCTCCCCATGATGTTAGGTCAATCAAGGGACCACATCACTGACTTGGACAGTCTTTGAAGCACAGGCAGAGAGGAGGGCACCCACTTAACACTTCCCCAGACTGAGTTATGCCTGCTGAACCAAGGGTGTTCAGGAGGCCATTTGTGTTCAGATCTGTTTCAAGAATTAGCTTTGATTCTTATAATTACGGACGTCAAAACAAAACTCCAGGCTTGAGATGAGAAGTTTTCAGTTCCTACCCTGGCTCTGTACTAACCAGCCACGTGTGTAATGATGAACCACTTGATCTCTCTGGGCTGTAGTTTCCCATTTATAAAATAGGGCAGAATGGGAGGAATGGGGAGATGAATCCATGATTCATTCCTCCATTCAACACATGTGAATCAGGCCCTCTTCTTGCTCCTAGGGATGCAAGATGCCAAAGTTGTTGCCACTGTTGATCCCTGCCAGTGCCAGTGTTCTTTGTTACTAACAGCAGTGATTGAAAACAAAGAAGCAGCTGGCATGGTTTCGGTTTCCTTTATTGAGTGTTGAGTAAGTGACATGGAGGAAAAATGGAAGCATAAATTTAATTATGAGGCAGTTAAGAAACAAAGAAACGTACAAAACTGCTCAAGACAATCTGGAAAGTGTTAAGGCTGCCTCATCCAGACCACTTCAGTTACTCACTGTGTCCTGTTTCTGAGGTCACGCCCAGTGGCTCATGCACCAATAAAATGCAAATGCTAACAGTGAGCACTCTTGAGAAATTTTGAACTTGAGTAAAAGCAAAAGATTTAGTAAGTGAAAAAGCCATGGGAGTACACTTCTGTGACAGTCTGTAATGAGCTAATCTAATTGGCGAGGAAAAGAGCATTTTTGTTCCACTCACCTAATGGTCAGTTCATTTATTTGCCTAATACTTAGGCACTATTGATTCAAAGAAAGACTGTGTGAGGATACACATGCAATTAAAATCTATTTAATGATGTATAGTATGTAGGGCAATAATGCAGGAATATGACTAGTAAACAGAAAAAACATTTTCAGGTATTTAAGGAGATCCTTCTGCCTGTATAGTAAGAATTCAGAAAAAAAATCTACATACTTGTCTATGCTTGTCTTTCTATACTTCTGTGGATTAACCTAATTGTAGTATATGGGTAACTTCTAACTTATTTCTTGTCTTATAAGTAGAGATCTTTATAAGTTTTTTTTTTTTTCCAAATTATACTTTCAGGTTGAAAGTGGTAAGAACTCCTTAGGGGGTCTTTAATCTCAAGATTATCAGTCTAGCTAAGTATAGTTAAAGGACTGCCTTCTCAGTTTACTGCTGAATAGTGATGAGAAGCAATAGTGTAACTTTCTGAATGTTTGCTAGCAGTTTCTCCACCACTTTAGTCAGTGGTAATAATACAGCAGAGGTATCTGCAGATTTAAAGGGATAGGAAAGAAACATATTTGCTTCCAGAATATGCAGTCAGGCCAAGTCAGAGTTAATTGTCCAAGGCAATACTTCATCTCTCTGGTACAGAATATTATTTTGTGGCTTTCAGACATTTCTCAGAGTTGCTACTCTGCTGATCTTTATTCCACTAGGAAAAAACTTCATCTTGGAAGCTCATTTGATGCATGATTTTAAAATTTAGAAAAATTTAAAAAATAGATCAATTTAGCAGAGTATTTTTTTTCTTCCCTGTATGAATTTCTAGCTTTTAACAATCTTAGACTAAGTTTGGCTGAATGAAGCAAAATTTTAGCATCCCCAGTCTCTCTAGAGAGGCATTTCTCAGTATTATTTCAAAGATTAAGCCAAACACGAGAATATTTTTACCTATCATCTTAGCACAATTTGAAAGAATAAAGACATGTTCTAGTTGAAATTAATTGAACACAGATTGAGTAATCCATGTAGCTTTCCAGGTACCTACTGTTCTTAGTGTTTTGGATGCAAATATGAACATACATCTGGCTTGAGTTACCACGGAGCTTCACAAAGACGTATTTAAAAGCTCTGACATAAAAGGATTCCATAGACCTTAATTTAAAGATTCATCTGGTTCCAACTTAAATCTGTGCAATTTAGATTCTACCTGTACATTAAACTCTCATAACTTGCAACAACCCTTGCTTAGTTTGACTTATAATCCTTGTTACATATGCCTGGCTAGTGAGTTTACATGTTGTTGTGATTCATCACCTCTTTTTTTTAATATTTTCCCCCACTTGTCACTACAGTTAAGAATTCATCCAAATGTCTCCAGTGAAGGAAGATGAGATTTTGTGTTTGATGCCCATCTAGAATTGTAAAATACAAAGAAATTTCACAACTCAATGGATGTTAATGCTTTGTAAAATAACACTATTATACTATCACTTTTTAAAAAACTGAAACATGATCTCCAGCTCTGTATGGTCTATATGATTCTTAAGGATATTTCCCCTTTCTCTCCATTATTTTTTGTGCATTATACAAATAATGCATTATTCTGTAAAGCAAGAAAACATAGTAGGGTTTGTAGCAAACAGAGCAAAATATGTATTCCCTCCCTCCTGGAAATTTTGTACAACAAGGAAAGAGTAAAATGGGTTTGGCATGAATCAAATGTATTTACCTTGAGAACTTGAAGGGAAAAAAATTTAGAGATGAAGACTGAATATTAGATCATCCCCGGTGAGTGCACATGGAGGCCTGGAGTCATTTATCCACGTGTGCTCCCTGCCTGGGTGGTTTATACAAGCCTGACTCATGAGACTGAGGCCCAGGAGACTCCTCGTGAAGATACCTTGTGATCCAAGTGCTCAGACCTGCTGGGCTGGTAGCCTGCAGATTGTACATGAAGTACTGATCAGAATGGTTATTATAGAATCAGGGTCTGGTTTGGGTCCCTACAATTCAAACAAAGAGGAAAATTTGGAGAGAGATTAGAGAAAGAAACAAAAGTGATTGATAAAGAATTGGAGGACAGTATTGATGAGAAAACAAAGCAGAGGAGGAGGTATAGGAAGCTATACGTACTTGAAGGACTATCATAGGAAGAACATTTACTCGTTGTGCTCTCTGTACCAAGAGTAAAATTCCTATCCTCCTACTCTAACACCCTCCAATGACTTGTGATTACAATTAAAATAAAAGCCAAACTCGCTATCCTAGCTTGCAAAGCCCTGTATGATATATGCCTTCCACCCACCTTGCTAAACCCCCTCTCATTTTCCTGCCCACATCCTGTCATCCTCCTGTGGAGTGACCAGGATTGAGAGCCTTTTCAGGATGCAGGGCTGGTAGTTTTACAACCAAGCCAGTCCCAGGTAAAGGATGGGTGGTCATTCTGTTTTCTGGGCATAAGGATCATCTTTGTGACTTTCAGCATCTCCTCTTCCAGAATTTGTTTTCCTGATAGGCTTTCCTTCTCAGTAAAATTTAGGACTGAATCTGAATTCTGCATTACGAATGAGGGTTTAGTTATTTTAGTTTTCATTTCCTTTCTAAGTAAATGATTGTGCAAAAGCAATTGGTAAATCAGAAGGAATGACACACTCAATAATTGTGGAGTCCTTGGTACTTTCCTTTTCATACCACAGTGTGGCTTGAGACTCCCAGGAAGTTGTTTTTTAATAATTTTATAAGCAGTTTCATTTCCTAGTAAACCCATGGTCTATAGAACATATGTTTTGATTCAGCAGTTCTTATAACATCCTGGGATCTTAGGAGAAGTCCGTGGGTTTGGTGCACATGTGCCTACACAAGCTTATGAGAAGGTGGATATGTAAGGGCAGGTAGGGAGCATCTCTGTTTTGCTTATTAATTAAACCAAGTAAAAATTTTTCTTGACTTCCAAATATCATTTAAATACAATAAAAATATACATTTGATACTTCTTAGAAAGAGGCTACTATGACTTTACCATAGAGTGTCTGGTTCTGACAAGGATGGAAATATTAACAAATTAAAATGGATGTTTTATAAATATTTAGTGTTGATTATGATTGGTAACAAATGATTTCTCAACTCTGAAAATACTAAGCTCAAGCCTACTGCTAAATTAGATAGAGACACAAAATCTATCCATCATGGCAGCCACTTTTGAAGACCATCCAAGAAATCCATTGTTCCAACTCCCTGACTAGAGAGGATCATCGTTCACACTTTATATAACAGGAGCATGGTTTAAAAGAATAATAAATAGCTTACCCAAGATAGCACTATTTGATACAATTAAAATCATACTTATATATGCAAAAATACTTGCCACATGTTAACACTGTCAATGAGATAATGATCTTTATTTGAAGGAGGAAATCTAGAATTAATCAAACTCATATAATCAGTGTAATTTCAGCTCACTTTTTAAAAAAATCTGTGACTTCATGCCATACTGATGGTATCACGCTTTCACTCTTGAAAGAATATACTGGCACAGTGGCACTTGTATAGCATGGAGAATATAGTCAGTGATTCTGTAACATATTTCTAACATTGACTTAGAGTAACCACACTAGAAGGGGTGAGGATTTAGTGATATGGGGAACTGTTAAACCACTGTTTTGTACATTTGATACCAACATAAGATTGTGTATCAATGATACTTCAATTAAAAAAAGAATATACTGGCATAATACGTCGAACCATTTGATCATGACTTAAAACATCAACAAAAATAACAGGATAGTAGAAGATTAGTAGAGTCGTGTGTTTTACAACATGACCCATTTAAATAGTTTTTAAAAACTGGTGATAACTTTGAATATGAATCTACTATGTTCCAAGTAACAGCTCGAAAGGTATTTTGTTTTGTTCTAAGAATGGCATTCACATCCCCGCCCTAGTCACAGGAGATTAAAGTTATTTACTCAGCATGGTGATCTATAAGAAATTCATTTCTTATCTCCCAAACTCATTCACTTTCTTCTGAAGCTTGATGATTGGACTCAAATGCTGTTAACTATTACCAAGATATATGTAAACCATTTTAATTAAAATTGGTTTAACATTAAGGATAATACTTGTGATTGTTTCAGAATTAAATACTCCATTAGTAAGGATTAGGGGTGCATTAATTCAGCTAAACTTATTCAACCAGACTGTTAATTATTTGTCCAGGGGATTTTGAATAATGTTGAAAATATAGGATATTAGAGCTGGAGGGCTCTTTATTCATCATCCAGCTAGGCATTTGTTTTACTGGAGAAGAAAGTATGTTATTTACTGCAGAACCATCACTACAACTGGGGCCACCTAGTCCAGTTTGTCTCTTCCATACAATATGGAAAGATACTTGGTCTTCTACTATTCTTCTCTTGTTGGTGTAGGTATAATTCTTACATCTGCTATAACATTTTCTGCCAGGTACTTTGCAAGCAACTCGTGCCTTGATGGTGATTGGCATCCTGCTAGGACTAATAGCCATCTGTGTGGCCACTATTGGCATGAAATGTATGAAGTGCATGGAAGATGACGAGGTGCAGAAGATGCGGATGGCTGTCTTTGGGGGCGTGATATTTCTTATTTCAGGTAAGAAGGGCCCTGTCCCCTTTGCACCTTACAAAACTGTCCCTGGCATGATTTAAGATCTAGTTTTAGGCTTCCTTAGGCTGTGTTGGATTTATGACACTTGTGTTGATTTATTTCAGTTCCTTTAAAATCTGAAGACATAGAAACCTGAAGTCCAGTTGACTTTCTCATTCTCAAATGGGAACCAAATAAAAATTTAAGATCTGTGCTTACAGTAGACTGGTCTATTCATTGAGCTTCCAGGTACCAACTGGTTTGTTAGCAGTAACCAGTTCCCCCAGGTGAGGAGGGAGATTTTTTTGTCTAGCCAACACTAAGGAACAATTTGATATTAACTCAGAAAATTTCTGTGGTGTCTCCACAGACACTCTGGCAAAGATGGGAATAGTGAGAGAGAACATAAGAAAAATGTGCGAATCAAGCCAGTCTGTCAGAAATGGATGGGAATGGGATTACTGGAGAAAAATGAGGTTAGTATTCCAGGTGGGCAGATCTGATTCTGGAATAAACGGGATGTACTGATAGATGAGTGAAGAGAGAGGCCAGTTGGAGTGGAGTAAAATATTGGAATGGTAGGAAATTAGATTAAATGGATTAAGGAGAAAACAACCCAGAAAGGTCTTGAGTGAACCTTGATAAAGTAATGAGACTGTATTTTCCATAGAAAATGAATGTGTATTTGTTGCTTCATTCAACTGGTGATTGATGAGTTACTGTGCGAACTTTGAGAAGATGAGAACCAGAAAAAGACATGGAAAGTTGCATTGTAAAGCCTTTGTAATAAGGCTTATATTGAATAAGATTGTGTGTATTTACATATAGAATAAGCTACTGTATATATTTTTACATAGTATGTATGTATTATATAGTATATATAGTAGTATATTGCTTTTGAAAATGACACCAGTAATATACTCTACCACTAGGAAAAGTTAGAATTGGACTTTCTTTTCTCATTTTCTGTTTGACAAAAGACCTTGTAGGGGTCCCTATAGCATAACGTGGATTTAACCAATAATGTAGCAAGAGTGCCTGTGGTTTTGCTAAAGGTTTGGTTAGTTTAAAATGTCTTTCAGTTTATCCAGATTAGCACTTGCCAGAAAGAGCATGGATTATGTTTTATTCCCAATGGTTTAATTTGACATCAAAGGCTATCAATAAACTTATTGCAAGGCACCCTTCCCTTGCTTGCCTTCTTATAACTCCCAGAAACGACGGTATCACTCCCACTTCTGTTTAGGGGCTTCCTAGGGAGGGAGGGCTGCAAGTTCCAAAGCATTCTCATGGTCTATTTGAGCAGCCAAGAGCAGCCAAAAGCAGCAGTGTTTTCCGTCAAGTATAAGAGGCAGTTAGATTGGACCACTTTTCCAGTGGGGAAAAGAAGAAAGGGGGAATAGAGTAGAAAGATTTAGTCTGTTTATATTGATGGTTTCTTAGAATTACTATGAAAAGAATTATTTAATTTATTTGATAAGAAAAATCAAGGTATTCTGTACCTCTTATACATAATGGAATTCATTAGGCTGACTAAGTTGTTTCTCTGGTCTTAGTGAAATATGAGATATGTGGAAATTTGAGAGTGTGCTGGATAAATGTATCTGGCATGACACCTTAGCAAATCTCAAGGCAATACCTGGTATGACCGGCCAGTGGGACAGTAGGACTTTGGGTGATCTGGGTCTATTCTGACACAGGTCCTGCTCTTTCCTACTTTCTGGCTGTTTACTTGTCTTTTGATCCTGCAGAAACATAAATTTCAAGTTTTTGTTGAGAAAAATATAGGAAGGTTTTCATTTCTCTTTTGTAAGTGACTTTATCAATACTATATATATCTGTATCTATAACAAGGACACTGGTTTTATCAAAAGGACTTTAGTACAGGGATGTATAATAATATCTTTAAAGGACCTCTTAAATGACATGAACCTGTTAAAATGTTTCCCAACATTATTTGTCCCAGTGCCCTTGAATTATCAGTGAAAAGATGACATGAATAGCATAAACTATGACTAACTTTGACCTAATATTTTTGTCTGTCTTAACGGAGAATTTGGAATAAATCATGTCTGAACTTCTAATCTCCCTATATTAAAATAGACTAAATTAAAAATGTCAGCACTCTTGAGATTTAATTCTTGTAAAATACTTACAATGAGCTGTCTATGCTCAATGTTCCATAGTGATTAACAGTCTTTTGTTTTGAATTTCTATAGGTCTGGCTATTTTGGTTGCCACAGCATGGTATGGACATAGAATTGTTCAAGAGTTCTATGACCCCATGACCCCAGTCAATGCCAGGTAATGCTATTCATATGTAAAATAGTTTGTTCTCTGAGAAAATATCCTATTTTGTTTTCTGCAAAGTCCAGTTAGTACCATATTGCCTATATTTGCTTTCCAAAAGTTTACAAAATTTTATGTCAAACTTGAAAATAATTTTAATGGTCTGTGACTGATAAAATGAGTTTGACAATGGTTTTAGCATCCTGTATTAATAACAAAATGCACTTAAAAGTAAAAAAGTTCCCAGCTCTGTACTTTCCAACTGTATGCTGAACCTTTTTCTTTTTGTTAATATTTAATAAAGATGTTGATACATTTGAGATTTCCTTTTGAAGTGTATTCTGATACATACAACACTTAATTCTGATTATTAGTAACTAACACACAGTTTATGACTGATTGAAAAAAACAGTTGCAGTGTAGGTGTTAATGAATAATACTTTAAATTTATTTAAAAAGCTATTTAGTTATGAAAAAAAATAAGTTGAGATACCACTTTGAAATTTTATGTTCCATCACAGCTATAAAATTGGCTTCACTAAGGTCATCTTTGTTAGTATTGCAAGTTGTGGAAGTTAAAGAGCCCAGTCTTAGCTCTTGTGTAACAACACCCTTTGATCTGCGACATGACTCTTTGCCTTGCTGTGCTCACATCTTTAAAGCCTAATAACTACGTTCAGAGTCAGGATGTCAAGATGTAATCACTGTTTGTTGAGTGCTAGAATGAATGGATGAAATGGCTGGAGAGATAAATGTGCTCCTTTTCATATAATCACCCACGGACAGGAGAACTCATACTGCAATGTTTATGTTGAAACCCATCTCATAAGATTTACAATGTAGGGATAGAAACTGCTAGAGGTCAGTAGGCTAAAATTTTACCAGTAATGGATGTGAAAGCACTTTGAAATTGCTGGGCGCCATGCACTTGTTGTTTGCATTGTCTCACGTGATCCTGAAAGCGGTCTAGCGAGGCAGATGGGATTATCTTGCTTTAAGAGAAGCAGAAACGGAGATGGAGAAGTGACGTTACTAGCTCACAGTTGTAACAGTTCAGAGTTTGAATGAGGATTTAAACCCACACCTTATAACTCTAGATCTAGCCCTTTTGAACCCTAATTGTCCACCGTCAATCACAGATCTTCTCCCCAGAAATCTGGCTTAATACATCCACCTGGGTCAGCTTAATGTAGAATTTTCCATGGGTTGTTTATAAGTCTATTTAAAAAAAATAAATGTAATATTTTAATGTATATAGGTACCTGGAATCAACTATCGAGAACTCTGATAGTCTCCATCACACCCTAGCAGTTTCTTTATAGAACATGGTTGCCATTTGGCAATAGCGTGACTTGTTAAGTTTTAGCCTGGGAACCACGGTCCAAACTCAGCCTCTAAATTATATAAACAGGCTTTTCAAGTCTCCTACACATGGAAAAGTCTCTGGAAATATTTGTGTAATTAACCTGGTGTCACATGCCATATTGCCTGATTCTACTATTGCAAACTGTCAACAATTGCAATGTAAATATTCTTGTGTGCATGTGTTTGCAAATCTTAAAGCATTTTCCCCAAGGGATCATGAGGGATTATTTTCAGTGGAGAAAATATAATGCGTGTAATAGTGATTTCTTTCCTTTATTCCGTTGGAAAAGATTCCAGTGATTCGCTGACTGAACAAATGCTTTCTCTTTTCTCTTTTAGGTATGAATTTGGTCAGGCTCTCTTCACTGGCTGGGCTGCTGCTTCTCTGTGCCTTTTGGGAGGTGCCCTACTTTGCTGCTCCTGTCCCCAGAAGACAACATCTTACCCAACACCACGGCCCTATCCAAAACCTGCACTGTCCACTGGGAAAGACTACGTGTGACACAGAAGCAAAAGGAGACAAATCTGGTGGGCCAAGTGGAAAATGGACATTGAAATGTTATCATTGACATTAAGACCATACACTTTCGACTATTGTATTCTGAAGTGGTATTGCCAAAAAAATATTTTTTTAAATGTCCATTGCTAAAATGGCTTAGTCTTATTTTATCTCCTTTCCTCATATGGGAGGGAAGCCTTTTCAATTATTACTGCTTCCCACTGAGTAATCATCTCAAACATGGGAAGGAGGACTCTCTTTAAATATATATAGATATGTATATACACATGTTTTTCTATAAAAAAGATTAGGTAGTAAAACTTTTATTCTCATTATGTTGGTACCAGCATACTTAAAATTATATCTAAAAAAAGGAAAATATATTTAATTCTATATTGATTAAATAAGCAGTTTATTTGGTATATTTCTCTTCTTCCTATAGGTATACCTATATAATAGGACAAATATCATGTTCCCTCTATCATCATCTTTTAGTGTCTTTGACTACCTAACCTACTTTGCTAAGTATGTCTTATTTCAATTCTTTATATGTGCTCTTTTAAAATGCTTATTTTACATTTCTTTTACTGTGATCTTTAGTCCTTGCTTTGTCATCAGTCATCCTTCATGCCTTTATTTGCTTTTATGAGATTGGGCTTAAGTCTTGGTCTGATAACCCATTTCATATGCCTACAATTTAATTCTTAAAGTCAATAAGAATCTCTTACAAATCAGAGCTTTGGGAGCAAATCTTGCTATATGACCAGATGATAGATTCCTGTTGACCTTCCCACATGATCCCTGTACTCTGACCTATAATACTTCTGTTTGCTTTGAAAATATTTGTCTCACTGAGGAGCTATGTGCTGCTTTCCCGGGTGTTACAGCATAATTTTATTGATGGAATTTTTAAGCTACTTCTTCCCAGTTGTATATCCTCCAAATTACCATTTTCTCCTCCCCTTCTTAACTATGTTGTTATCTCATATCTAATTATCACACAGTTTACCCCTTACCAGAGAGGCATGGCCAATGTGTCTGAATCAAGTGCTAGACTTTCTGTAGTGATAATCTGATAACAAATATTTTCTCTGTAGCTATGAGTCAGTCTTTCTCCCTTTTTCCATCTGTCAAATTGAGATAATGATGCTTAACCAGCTGGTACAAGTGGTATGAGTATTAATTAGCTGATATCATACTCATTCTTTGAACATGAAATATGCCTAGGTGGTGTTTTTATTTGCTCAATTGGCTATTAAGAGAAGTCATTGAACCAAATCTACACACACACTTAACATGGGTCAGCACCTTCCTTTTCTCCCCTGGTCCATTTCCTTTCTTTCAGCAGCAGCTAGCACGTTGCTTGTGCTTTGTTCCTTTTAACAATTGCTCTTTGATTTCCAGTCTGGACAGTGCTGCTTGACTTGAGCAAGATGATTTAATGGAAAGGGTGTTGGCTTTAGTGTCTGGAGACCTGATGGGACTCTTGCTCCTATCAGTCGCTGTGTGAGTTTGGGCAAGGCACTTGGCTGCCCTAGATTTCTTATAAAAAGGGGGTTGTAATTCCTGATCTGCCTACCTCACAGGGCTGTTGTAGGGACCCAGTGAGATGGGACATGGGTAAATGTGGTTTTGTCAGGGTAAAAGCATGGTACTAGGGGAAAGAATTAAGAATTTAAGTGCATAGGTTTGGATTCCTTGTCATATGACTGAAAAAAAGAGAAATTTTAAGAAATGGGTTTCTCACCTTAACCAATCTCTCAAGTGATGAGACACTCAAACAAAATTCAGCTTACTAAAGGAAAGGATTCTAAGAAGTCTTAGTTTCTTGAATCAGTATGGCCTGATGCTTTTTGTGGCTGACCTCTTCTCCTTTTAGGAGTGCAGACTTGACCTAAGACAAGTTTGGTGGTGGAATGGGGGACACTGAAGTGTTAAGTGTTGGCACAGTGAAAGAATGGGAGATCTTTGCATTATAATCACTTGCAAGGGTATACAAGCTGGTATCTGTTAACTGAGGTGTTGCTATTAGCTGGCAACTAACACAGCTAGGACAGGTAGTTTGGGGATGGTAATTCATAGTAAAACCACCTGGGGGACGTTATCCAAAGGGATGCATCACAGGAGGATTTCAACCTAGTAAGTTTTATTGCCAAACCTGAAAGTCTACACTCTGAGAAGGTATAATTTCAAGGAGCCTTTGCTACCTACATAGATCCTACTGGTGTGTGAGTATAAAAACATGTGGTTACTAGTTGCCCCACTCTACGTATAAATCTATAGTCCAAAAGAGCCAACAGAATTGTTACAACAGAATTTATCCCATTTTGATATTTTTGTAATCTGCTTCTGTACCTAGAAACAGACAAATAGGTATTTTGTGGTTTTGTAGTGGGAATTTGTATAAAACATCACTCTTTTTCAAAAAATTGTTTTTTAATAAAAAATAAACCATTGGCTTGTCCTCTTAATTATTTATATCAAGGTCACTATGCTTGAAAGAGGAGATGGCATCAGATAAGATCTGACTCACTATGTGTTCCTGGGCAAGAGCTATGGTCCCTCCTGGCCATCTGTCAAGTATTTGAGTGGCTCCACCCACCAGAATGCCCTACTCCTCTCAAACTGAGCTTCTTCCTCAAGTCTGGTGATAGAACAGAATGCCAGAGAAGTTACTTAATTTTCTTGATCTTTAAAAAGGGAATATGCAACAGTGAGTGACTAAATGATTAAAATAGCCAACTGTAAAACACTGTGCAACTTAAGGTAGTTTTATTCCTTGCAAGATGGAAGAGTGAAAAATAGCAGGATCTAAATCCATTATTGTTTTTGTAATGATTAATATCAGAGCTACCTCTTAGGAAAGCAGGTGATGAAACTCATCCACTCATAATTTGAAAATAATCAGTAATTGATAAACCCTTAATTGTAACTTCTCCCTGAGCAATTTTCATAATAAAGAGACAAGCTTGTACAAAGGATTGCAAGTCAAAGTTGAGTCTCAGGTATTAGCATAATGGGTCAGCCATGAAGATTACTGTCAGTTTCAGATGAACGCTCCTTAAGCTGATGCATCAGAATTCCAACACCCACAGAATTTAAATCCTTGGGGGCCTATGAATTTTGAGAGGAAATAAAATTCCTAGGTGCTCCTGATAAGAACACTTAAGGGAAAACCTGGATTGTAAATCATACCAAGTAGACATCCACCTGTATGAGCTCATCCTTGTTGAGTGCCATTATTCTGCAAACCATGCCATTTCTTCTCCCCTCATTTAGCATTTTCTATGTGGGCATGTGCCCAGGTCCAGGCAAAACTCCATACCATGCCCATACATCCACATTTTTAAGCCTGTTGTTAATCCTAGTAAAATCTGGCAGTGTATTTTTTTTCTCTTTTTGTTGCATGTGGCTCAGATAAGATTTCTGTAGTCCTTTCCTCCCCATCCCCAGACATATCCCATGTACCCTGCTCAGCCCTAAATCTGCACAATTAGCTGGTACCATGGAAACAGACAGATAATTGCAGGTTCTACAGTTGTGAGGACACCTTGTTGAGTCCAAAAACAATCAGAAACCTTCTCAGTGCTCTAAACTTCTACAAAACCTCATGGCACTTTTTATATTTATCTTCCATTGACAGGTTTTTCCATCATGCCCAGTATCGGCCATTGGATATGAGATGTAAATTCATTCAATTACTATTAACCCAACACACCTATCACAGGCCCAGTGCCATTAAATGTGAACAAGGCTAAAGGATGTAGGACATGAATGAGACCCTGGCCTGGGCCTGAGCAGGGTGAAGAATATTAAGTGAGAAAGGAACTGGACTTGCAACCTAGCAGTAGTTCTGCCATCAGTCAGCCATGGGGAGCTACAGAGATCTCCACCCACTTCATTTCATTTGTAAAAGGAAGCACTTGGTTCTTATCCATAACCACATGGTAGAATCACCTAGGAGCTTTTGAAACTTCACAGTTTCAGGGCTTTAATTCAGATCAGCAGACTCAGAACCTCTGAGATGAGGGAACCAAGTATGAGTTTCCCAGGGGATCCCAATGCTGTATGGATCGCATACCATGAGACTTTGACACTTCAAGACCAATCTTGCTCAAAAAAGTTTCTGAAAAAACACATATCCAGACACTTCATAGATTACATTGTTGTTTATCCACCTTTTCTCTATTATGGTTTTATTTTCTAGTGTTAGGTTTTTTCTTTATTTATTTTGGGGAGGGGAGGGGAAGAATTAAAAGGAAGTGGTCTTTAGAAGCTGTTGCCAGATTTCTTTAAAAAGTAACCTCCTTTTTGTCATTTTCTATTATTTTTTAATTACCCCCATGAAGTCCTTAATACAAAGCAAATTCATAATACAAAACAAATAAAAAGAATAGCTTTCTGCTTAACAAATAAATTAGCTCAAGAGGAAAGTGATTATGAAGTGGAACCTGAGTTATTTTACTTTGTTACATGAACTTTTCAGGAAACTCCTTAGCCAAACCATAATATTGTTTCATTTATTTTTAATTGGGTAGCATTTCTGTAATTTTACTTCATTTATCCCTTCTGTGACTTAGTGCTTTGATTCTTCTCCCCCCAGAAAAGAAAAATAAGTAAACACACATATACCAATTAGGGGAAAGCTAAAATTTGAAAACCACTTTTTCTTAACTGAATTTACTTGAACTAGAGCACTTTATTCCTCCAAAGGGACTTTTTTCTTTTCTTTTAATAGTTTTTGTCCATGAGTTTCATGTTACCATTATTTCTGTGCTTTCCCCAAGTATCTATGGCTGCTGCTTGACCACAAAAATGTCCAGCAGCCTATATGTGACCTGAAACAAACAGACATCTAAATCGAGGGTTAGGGGTAGCAGAAAATATTTCCTTGGATATGAGAATGGAATAAAAGAATGATAAATGAGCTCTAATACAGTAAGGACAGAGACTATATTTTTGATGATTATTTTTTACCACTATTTATTTTTCCCAATAATAAAATTAAAATGCATCAATAAAGTAAGGCAATAATTATTTTAAAGACAGTAACAGTCATATTCAAAAGCAAAACTATCAATAATTTGATATGACCTTCTTCAGTCTTTTTTTTCTCCCCAAAGATAGGCTTTGGGGTTAGTTTTATTTTTTTTACTTTTTACATAGTATATAGTAAAAATAATTTTTATTTCTGCTTTGTTTTTCATTCAAGTGTATGGTAATATATTTGTTACCATGCAGACTAGACTTCATATTCATTCATTCATTCATTCAATCAGATAATCTTTTTGAGAATCTCATATTTGCTAAGCATCTTCTCCCACAATGGAAATGGTGCCCCTGAATTTGTGCAACAAAGCAACCGTGAATGAAACAGACAAAAAACCTTCCCTCCAGGAACTAATCTAGAATTCTCAATGAGGAATATAGACAATAAAATAAATGTGCCAAGTACATATTATATTAAACCATAGTAAGCCTTAGAGATAAAAAAGTAGGCAAGGAATAGGAAAGTTGGGGGAAGATAACAATTTAAAGTAATGAGGACGTGGAGGTCCTCAATGAGAAGCTGATGTTTAAGAAAGAATCTAAAGGAGATAAAGAAGGAAATCAAATGGTTATCTAGGGGAAAGAACATTCAAGAAAAAGCAGGTCTAAATAAGGTGAAATGTATAAAATGCTCAAGAAAGTGTAAGGAGGCCAGCGTTACTGGAATGGTTCAAGCTCAGAAAAGTTAATAGAAGATAAGGGCATAAAAGGAAGGGGAATCTAAACTGTATTGTTTAGACCATTGTAAGGACTTCATCTTTTATTTGAGTAAAAGGGAAAGATATTGTTAGGTTTTGAGCAGAGGAAACAACATCTAAGCTGCAATAGGATCATTTTTCCTGTCTTGTTGAGAATGGACTATGAGGGGTCAAGAAGAGAAGCACTGAGTTCAGGTAGAAGGTTATTACAGTATTTCTGGCAAGAGATGGTTTGCTAATAGCAATGGGAGGTGAGAAATGGTTAGAATCTGGGTATCATTTTAAAAGAGAGCCAGCAGATTTTCCTGATTGAAGGGATGGTGGTTTCAGATTAAAAGTAGATGATCCCAAGATTTTTGGCACAGGCAAATGATAGGACACCGGTGCCAACAACCAAAAGAGTCTGAGAGAACAGGTTTGGAAGAGAATTTCAGAAATTTAATTTTGGACTCATTGAGTTTAAAATGCCTATTGCACATCAAAGTAGAGATGTCCAGGAGGGAGTGGAAAAAAAAAAGCAGGTGTGGAGAATTACAATGAATAAAGGTTTTCAAAAAAAAATAATCAAACAGTAGTTTCACATAATTTATCAAGTTGAAAAACATGCCCCAACCTTTGGACATTTAAGTTGACAGCTATAATTACTAGGCTAAAAAGTCAATAAGACTGGAAGTCAAATCTATTTTGCCCATTATGGAATCATTTACAGTCACACTTTGGAGATATTGCAGGTTTAGTTCCAGACCACTGCAATAAAGTGAATATTACAATAAAGTGAGTCAAGTGAATTTTTTGGTTTCCTAGTACATATAGAAGTTATGTTTACATGACACTGTAGCCTATTAAGTATGCAATAGCATTATGTCTAAAAACAATGAGCACATCTTAATTAAAAAATACTTCTTTGCTAAAATATGCTCACCATCACCTGAGCTTTCAGCAAGTCCTAATCACTGATCACACAGCACCATAACAAATGCAATTATAAGGAAAAGTTTGAGATACTGCAAGAATTACCAAAATGTGATACAGAGACACAAAGTGAGCAAATATTATTGGAAAACATGGTACCAATAGACTTGCTCAAAGCAAGATTTACACAAACCTTCAATTGGTAATAAAACAAAAACAAAAACAAAAAAACAATATCTGCAAGATGCAATAAAGTGAGGCACAATTAAACAAGGTATGCCTGTATATTATCTTCCAAAGTTTTCATTCCATTATTGAGAGTCTCCTGGTATAAGAGAGTCATAGACTTGCTCTAGATTTTAGACCTGATTCTGCCCTTCCTTAGCTCTACCTTTTAATGATTACATTTTAATAACTTAATGTAGCAGAAACCAAATGTATCAGTTTAGATATTCTGGGAAGCAGGATGTGAAGGCAGCGTTAGACGTGCACTAGATGGAATGCTACTGCTGTGAAAGAGGAAGAAGGAAGAAACAGGAGTTAAACAGGAAAAGCTTCCTCAGGGGTTGGTAAATTGTCTGTAAAGGGCCAGATGGTAAATATGTTAGCCTTGTGGGATACTTGCAGTCTGACACATATTCTTCTTTGGTTTTTGTTTTACAAGTCTCTGTCTGGACTGCAAAACTGTTCTTTGCTTATGGGTTATACAAAACAAGGCTATGGTTCAAATTTGCCCTATAGGCTGTAGTTAGCTTGCACAGCCTAGTCTGACACCTGTGAAGAGACAAAGGGAGGAGAATTGTGTAGGGAAGCCTTAGACTGTTGTGCAGCTATGACAAGGCTTTGTTTCCTGCTCATGGGGACCCCTGGTTTAAAGATGTCCATAAAAGAGTCCCACATTGGGCAGAAATGGCCAGGCCCTAATACCCCTTCTGTACTGTTATTACCTGGGAACTGCCCAGCAGCAGTGTGGCTTTAACTAGAAAGCTGCAGCAGACCCCAATGGCATTGTAGCTGAAAGCTGTCAGTAAACTGTCCCTTCATGGTAGATTCTTATTTGAAGAGGGCTGTGAATAATGCATCCTCTGGATGCCACATGGAAGTACAGAGAATTAACCAAATAGAGGTTTCTTTGTCTCCTGTAACAAGTAGGGGTAAGTAGTCCAGGGATGGTGTGATGAATCTGTAAGATCATCAATACTCACTCAGGCATATTCTATCATCTTTTTCACTCTTAGAGTGTGCTTTCCATTTTCATGGCTACTTTATGGCTTTAAGAAGGCTACTCTCACCTTAATTACCTTATTCAAAGTAAAAATATGAAAAAGAAAAAAAGGAAGAAAGAAAAATGAAAAACTAGTAGTATCATCCCAGAAATCCCCAACATAAGGAAAAAAAAAAACTAAGCAGTGGGATAGACTAGAATCCCAAATCCCCCAAGCATATTGGGAACTGTGATCTAAAACGTGATAGTATCACAGATCAGTGAGGAAATAAGGGATGCTTCAGATATACTGTGGGGAAAGTGGATCTCCAAGTGAAGGGAAAAAATGACCCCTGACTCCTATCATATAGAAAAATCAACTCCATATGGGTTAAAGATTTGAATATGAAAACCAAAACTTTAAAAATAAATAGAACAGATTCTTTATTGCTATGAATTACAGAAATTTATTTTTATTAAACAAGACACAAAAATCTTTTTTAAAGGATATAGTATACAAGTACATTACAATAAAGGACGTCTATTCATCAAAGACAATAGGAACATAAAAAGATGATTCATAATTAGGAGGAGATATCCACCACATAGAATATAATAAACAAAGACTTAATATGCTGAATATAAAAATAACTTTAATAAATCAATTTAAAAAATGTAACCCAATAGAAAAATAAGCAAAAGTCATGCAAAGGCATTTTACAAAAGATAAATAATATAAGGTTATTTAAGATATGAAAATATGCTCACCCCTATTAATAACCTTAATAATAAAACATCACTAATAATGTTAATTAAAATACAAATTTTTTCAAAACTTAAGAAGTCTGATAATGCAAGTGTTGAAGGGAATGTGAATCAGTGACAGTAGGGCTCTCAATTGGTCCAACAAACTTTGAAACTTTGCATCATACTGTAAATTCCAACATCCAAATTCATATAAAATGCACTACTGGAAGAACTTTTATATATATATCAGGATACAGATACAAGATTGACAACTACAGTAATTGGAGGTAAACTGGAACCGTTTCAAATGTAGAAGAATGATTAATTGTGGTGTATTCTCACAATGGAATATTTTATAGCAGTGAAAATGAATAGAGGACAGCTACACATAAAATGAATGTCCTTTAAAAGCACAAGTTTGAATGAAAAAAAAAAGCAAGTCCCAGAGGGACACAACAAGCATAATACCATTTTTATAAAACTCAAAACCAGTAAAAGTGAATCATTTATTTTTAAGACATGTATACATAAGAGATGAAACTATGGGGAAATAAAAAGCATGGGAGTAATCAACATAAAATTTAATACAGTGTTACCTCCAGAAGAGGACAAGTGGTGGGATGGGTGAAGAACCTACAGCCATGTGAATGTTGTCAGTTATGTTCTTCTAGTCTCTGGGTAGTAAGTGGTCTCACAGGTATCCACTATGTAATTATGATTATTTAAAATTTAGGTATACTGAATACATATTCTTTTGTTTGTATCAAGGAGTGTAACACAAAAGACAATAAAGAGATATGCTATTATACAAAGAAATTCTCAGCAGACTTTCATGTTTATGTCTCATCAGACAGAATGGTTTTCTCAGGGTCCATTCAGCAGTAAATGAAGTTGGTATATTTAGCTTCACAGACGGACACATTGCTGCCCGTCAAAACCAGATTTTGCCTGCCTCAATAGCTACATCGCCCTGACCAGCTTGCTAATATCACCTATCCTCAGTAATGTGTCCAATTTAACCCACAGGGTTTTAGTGGAAGCCAAATTACATAAAACATGTGAAGTTAAAACAAAAATACTGAAAAAAGGGAAGGGATTATGGTTCTCAGGCATAATTCTTTTAGTGAAACCTTTATCTTGATGATTTCTCATGTGCAGTTGATTGGATAGGGTCCTTTCTCTGATTTCATATGTTAACCTACCTCAGTATCTGTTTTCTAGAATAATAAGTAGACTTAGCATTGAAAATCCCCTCTTGCAGAAATTAAGAAGCCACGATATCATAATACATCATATACACAAGCATATTTCAAAAAGGATACAACAGAAAATGTAGGTACAATAAAATAGTATTTACATATAGCCACTTTACGTAGTCATTTTATTATTTTACTTTTTCATGAAGTGTTGGAAGCAAAGTTATTTTGCTGAAATGTTACCAGTGAAACTACGCTCTCTTAATTCAGTATTTATTTAGCGCTTACTCTGTGCCAAATCAAGAATTGGTAGAGAGAGATGAGTAAAACATAGTCTTTGACTCAGGGCCACCTTTTTTAAAAAACCCAGAATGGCAGCATTCTCATTGTGGTCCATGTGAATGAGGTCCCATGAAGGCTGGACAGGGTATAACCTAGAAGGCCACATGCAGGGACCTCAGAAACAGAAATGAGGGGGAAAAAAGGATGCAAATGAGTTTTGTGAGAAGAATCTTGAAAAGTTACTAATAGGGGAAAAATTGATTTCACATTCTTCAGATTGATAAAAATCTTAAAACCTAAAAATACCAAGAATTGATGAGGATATGGGGAAATGGGTTCTCATTCTCACTTACAAGTGTAAATTGGCAAACCATAATACAGAACCAATTTCAAAATATCCAGCAAACTTGATCCTCTCACTATGATCTAGTAATGTTAAGATAAATATCCTTGAGAAATGAATGCACATGCATAGTGTGACAGTGATATAAGAGAGGCAAAAATATTGGTGCTAATGCTAAGGAGAGACTAGAGGCAGGGAGCAGGTAATAGTCTTAGAGAGTCTGAGAAGGCTGATAAGAGAGGGAAGCATTGAGAGATAGTCAAGAATTTACCAGGTGGACAAAGGAAAAAAGGTAATTCCTAGAAGAGAGCAGGGTGTGGGGCCGAGGGATGCAATGAACGAAACATTAAGTTACGGTGAGTGTCTTGCCAATGGGTTTCAGCCCTGGGCAAGTTTACTATGATTTAATCAGACCAAAAAATGACAATGAGACATTCTTGGGGTGAAAGAGTTTATACCCAACTTTATTTCCATGGTTGCAAGTCATTCACTAGAATCCCATCCACTCAGAGCAATTCTGCATGTAGCAAGACAGTCTCTGCCTCTGGGCCTCTCTACCCACGTAGCCATCTCAGTCTCTGTCCTCGTTGCTGCCACCACTCCAGTCTCTGCTCTCCTGCCATGCAGCCCTGTAGCCATGTCACCCAGAGCACTGGGCGGAGCTCTTTATATAGAGTCAATAGCAATGTATTGCTCACACATGTGTAGTGAGCTAGCTGACCAGGACTAGGTGAGAATACTGGTCATAGGAACCTTCACTTTATCCACAGTGAGTGACCCACAGTACTTGAAGTAGGAGTGGAAGAGAAATTGTAATACAGATGAAGCATATGCAAAGATTCAAATTTTGGATTAAGGAATTTGGGAAGGTGTTTCATTATCTACAAAGATTGAAACAACTTTTTCTGAGAATTTATTTATGAAATAAACTTTAGAGTTTTAAGAAAATTTTACACTACACATATACAATCTACTTATACTAGACATCTTTTGTGATATTTTTATTTTTGCATCCATCATTCACTTCCGTTTTCAGTAACAGCACTATGGTTTGTCAAAGAAATATCCTACACTACTTTCAATAGGTGTAGTTCAGATGGCCTACCCTTCCACCCACCTCCAATAGGATAGGAACATCAGTATATTCCATATCCTGACAGAGCTGGAAATATCATTATGAATATTATTACAGAATACAGAGGACAACTAGTCAAGAGTCTCGCATACATGCATATCTAATTTTCCATCTCTGTTTCATTCCTAAGAAAACTGGTATGTCTGATAGATTATTCCTGCCATATGATTCTCTGTATTTCTCTTGAAGGAAAATACTTAATCTATCAGTGAACTCTGTCAACTCTACCTTCAATTCATCCTATATCTGACCATTTCTCTTCACCTGTTGCTGTAGTCCACCCCATGGTTATCTGCTTAAGACCAGCTGAAAAATCTCCCAAATGACCCCTTGCTTTTAGGCCTGTGTCCTCCAGTCTATTCTCCAAATAGTAACAGGAGTGACCCTTTGAAATTAGGTAATTCTCCTCTGTTTCTACTGTTCATAATCCTTCAGAATTTCCAACATAAAATAAGATCTTGTTACTGGCTAGAATGCTATTTTTTCCTAAGATTATGCCTGTGGATAAAATGAAGGTTCCTGTGACCAGGATTCTCACCTGGTCCTGGTTGGCTTACTCACTACACACAAGTGGGCAATACATTGCTATTGACTCTATATAAAGAGCTATGCCCAGTGCTCTGGGCAACACGGTGGCATGGCTGCAAGGCTGCAGGAGAGCAGAGCAGAGGCTGGAGTGGAGGCAGTGCCAAGGACAGAAGGCCAGAGGAGGGCTGTGCAGGCAGAGAGGCCCAGAGGCAGAGACCAGCTTGCTGCATGAAGACTCACTCTGAGTGAACAGGATTTTAGTGATTGACCTGCCACCGTGGAAATAAAGTTGGGTATTACCTTCCACCCCAAGAACGTTCTATTGTCATTTCTTTGGTCACATTGAATCCATAGTGAACTTGCCTGGGGCTGAAACCCATTGGCAAAACAATGTCTCAGAGGTGATGAAGAATTAAGCTAACAGACAAGAGTATGGAGCAACCAGCAAAGCTTCAATGAGTGAAAGAGAAAGCAAGAACTCCTGCTAGACAGGAGGGGTTCCAAGAGAGGAAGCCGTCAGGGCTGTGGTGTATTGCCTCCTGAGAGGAGAAAGTCCCTCCCTTAATGACATCACAACTCACTTCTGATTGGCTGAAAGTACAATGCTTCATTTGCCTAAGGCACAACCAGCCAGGGCCGCTGAGGTCTATCTAAGTGTACTGGCTGAGCTTCATTTGCCCAGGGCAGAACCACTCAGAGCACCTGAGGTCTATCTACCTAAGTAGCTGAGTTGGACTGGGGTTTTCCGAGACTTATAAGGGCCCTGTCCCACTATCACCTGCCTCAGTCTGACACTAGCTACCCTTCCATCATCATACCTACCATTGTTCTCTATCATTCTGCTCCAACCACTCTGGTCTCCTTGCTATTCCTGTGTTGCAACACCAAGCAACCTTCCTAAATTTATCATTTTCTGCCCACATCACTTTTCTCTCCAAAGAATCACAAATACCAGGGTATCAGAAAAGACTTGTCTGATCATCCTATACTAAATAGGGCCCCATCACTTTCTATCTCCTTGTTTTAATTTCTCTCTCATTTGAAATGAAAAAAAAAGGCATAATATTATATATTTATTCCTGTGTTGATGAATTGCCTATCTCACTGAACAAATACTCTATGAAAGCAGGGGATTTATATATTTATTTATTTTTCATGTTTGTTCATTACTGTATCATAGATGTTTAGGATGAGACTATCCCTATTAGAGCTCAAACAGTAATTACTAAACAAACTAATGAATAGTGATTAAGGCAAAGTATATGAGCCAAGTTGGACCAAAAAGACTCTAGTTTTTCATTATAATAATTAGGAAAGGAAAGTCATTCTCTAGAAGTTTCTAGGTGCAAAGAAAAAAACTTAAGAGACTCAATAAATACATAAATAAAGCCAACTCTTTGGGGAAAACAGAGCTGTAGGATGAAGAACAGAAACTAACATAATTCAAGTCCCTAGATGCAGCCACACCTAGAGCTTGCTGTAATTCTGGACTATTCAGTTATGTGTACTAATAAATTTATTATTTTCTTAATGCACTTTTACTTAATTTCTGTCATTTGCTCTGTCTTGAGTAATACAAGTACCCTCTATTCACCAGTAATACAAATGTCCTCTATCCACTGTTCACCAGTATCCTCATTTGTAAATATGTAAAGTGAGATCTAGAAAAAGGAAGAGTTTTCACCAAACTCACAAAAGTGGTAATGGAGCCAAGACTCAAGCTTGGATCTTCTGAGTCCAAATCCTGATCTTTTCCACGTTACTGCTTAGCAGGCTTCACGAATAGATTCAAACCCTTCCATAATCCAAGCTTGTTGGACATTTATAAAGTAGCCTGGTATTTGGGTCAGGAATCCTAGGAAATTAAGTAGGTTGAGATGAAGTTCCCTGTGTTATTTAATCTTTTTAAATTTAAACTGCTACCTCACCATAGGGGAGGACTAGCTCAGAAAAAAGAAAAAATTCCTCCAAAGAAAATATCAGCATTAATCCTCTCAGTCTAACTTAAGCTATAGGTTTGCTGGAGAAAGGAATATTGCTTTTATAAACACTTGTTTTTTCTCAGAGACTTGTAACAGTCATGCAATTTTCCCCCAGTTTTTGCACGTCATAAATCTTTTAATTCACTGCATCCTGAAAAATGTAAGCTAATCACGGTTTCTGTGCACTGCTGTGGAACTGGACAGCCCCACAAGGTCAGCTGTTGGACTGTGAGAGAATGTGAGTTGAGCTCAGTACCTGGCACATAGCAAGCATTTGATACTCTCTATTTGAGTATGAATGCAACTGGGTCTTGTCTATACCACTGTAAAAGCTTGTAGGGGGGTTTCTTAATTGTTATAATTTTAAAATTCTGAAACCATCACCTTCATTGTATTCTCATGTTTTTAATATATATTAAAAGATTAAAATGAAGCTAGAAGATTAAGAGCAATCTATCTTATATTATGATTTTACTGGAGAAAAGAAACATGAGATTTTGTGACAGATTTTATGCTTTTATTCTTACATTTATTTCTTTCTTAGTGAGTTTTCAAGATATTTTCAAAAACTCTATTTAATCCAGTTTTTATAAATAATGTGGTTTCTGGTTTATATTAAACTATTTAATTTAGTAGGGGCAATGTAAGTAAAACCTGAATCTGTCAGAAACAATGATTTGGTTAATGGGACAAAATCAGATTAAAGAATGTTGTTCTCCAGATAGACTTTAGAGTTTTTTGTTTTAAATTAGAGACAAAAGTAATGTTGAATATATCATTTGTATGAAAATGGCATTTTTTAACTTGCAGGACATTATTTAGTCAATTGTTTAAACAAGTGTGTTAAAATGCCTTTACTATTAATGACTTTTTAAACTCTCTTTAAAAAAAAAAGTAAGGCAAAGGCATGCATTGTCCAGAAAATCAAAAGTATTGAGTTAATTTATATTCTATATTGAAATCTTACAGCATGTGTATTCACTTTATTAATACATTTTTCTTTTATACTAATTGGCTTCTCATTCATCTAAAAATATGAATTAAGTGCCCACAACAAACTATATATTGTGTGGTCTAATTGCTTCTCTACCTAATACTAGCAACTTAAACTGTTTATTTTTTAAATTGAACTGAAAGTCTGATCTGACACAGTCATAAGGCCAGCACTTAGCTCTGTAAAGATGGTGAGACTACAAGTGCCTTAGAGGGTGGTGTTCTTAGTTAAAATACTGCCCAGACTAGGGAAAATCCTAACAGTAAACAACTCTCAGAACAATACACAATGTCCTTCCGTTTCTGCTTCATGATTTGCTATCAATTCTCTTTCAACTAAAATCAACCCCCATTTCAAATGCCAGACACAATTTGTTACCAGAACTCCAGACTTGTTATACAACTACTTATTAAGCATCTCCATCCGTACGCCTAATAGGGATCTCAAACTGAACCTGGGCAAAAATAAATTCTTGATACCCAACCAAACAAAAACCTGAGAAGGCCTCTCTCTTCTCAGCTTAAGTGTAACTCTATTTCTTCAGCACTCTAGGCCAACGTCTTGACAAAATCCTTGACTACATTCTTTCTCTCATGTACTACATCCAGCTACTGTCAAATCCTGCCAGTTACAGTTCAAAATTTATCTCGAATCTAATCACTTCTCACCACTTAACTACTTGTCTTTGGTCTCTCATTGGGACTGCTAATAATGCATTAGGCCTTTTCATTGGTCACTAGACTTCTTCCTTGTCCATTTGCATCTAATATCCAAGCCAGCAGCATGATTATATTAAAACCCAGTACACATCTTGTTATTCTTCTGCTTAAAACTTTCCACTGCACTGACATCTTACTGTTAATAAAATCCAAACCCCATTCCTTGCCTCATTGCCTGTAAGGCCCTATGCCCTTGGTTATATATGACCTTTGGTTATCTCTCCAGCATCATATCCTCTCCCTGGTTCCTTCTTTGCCAACCACGATGACCTCCTTGTATTCCTCATATACAAAAAACATATTCCTAACTTAGGATATTTGCATTTGTCATACCAGTTGAGCAGAGAGCTCCTCCCCGAGATATCCACAGGTTTACTCCTCATTTCCCTCAGGTTTTTGCTCAAATGTCACCTTGTCCAAAAAGCCTTTCTGATCAACCTAAATAACATATAATCTACCCCTTATCACTCTCTAAGGTCTCATCAGCTTTTTTTCATAATTCTTGTCAGTAACAGATACTTATTTGTTTGCGTGCGTATTTTTCTTCTCTCTTTAGGAAGATTCTTCTCTCCAAATTTCCACTTCTCTCCAAAGTGAAGGATTTTTCTGTTCCATTCACTGCTATATCTCTGATTTCTACAACTGTGACTGGCCCTGAGCAGGGGTTCCATAACTTCTGGATTCTTAGCAATTAACTCTCCTTTTCCTTTAGCACTTGTCATATAGTTTGTTTCACAGATTCTTAATAAAGCAGAACTGTAGTATTTTTTATCTCTGATATTTCCATATCCTTTGCAAAATATATTGTATTACATTTCTGTTTTAAGATATTTATTGTGAGGTGGCAGAAGTGTAGAATAAAAGATGAAATATTCCACGTAGTTATGTCTTTGTAGAATTCTATGAATGAGATTTCTGCCAGAAAGGAAGCTTATAAAAATGAAAATAGTAAAGAGAAAGGCAATGTTTTTCCTTTGCCCAATATTCTCTTCTACCAAGGCCTGAATGAGATCCTGGAGATCAAATGGTGCAATTTAGACTAGGCTGAATCCTAGACAAGTGGTCATCCCTTCCCCCTCCGAAGACAAGAAACTCACAGAAACACAGGGCCATGGATACCCTAAGTCAGAAACTTCTCATACATAAGTTCCACCTTTGAGTATCTTTCAACACATTGTGAGGTTATATTCCAATTTTCACTAGAGAAATTTTCCTGTCAAGTCCCCAAAGAACTACCTTCTAGATCCCATCAGTCTTGATCCTAACCACATATGAAAACTGACATAATTTTTGAGGTTCCTCATCAGGTCGTGCTCTCTTACCCCAGCTTCAAGGCTGGAACAATGTGGTCAGGCTTTCTGCGACCGTGACCCGGTTCACAGCTCACAGCACACAGACACTGGTGTCTAAGAACCTCCTTGGGAGCTTTTCTGTCATGAACCTACATCAGGGCTCGATTATGTGAGAGATTTGTCAGTGCTGATGAATAGAAATGCCAGTTACCATTCTAAGAATAAGGAGCCACCTACTTTGACATGAGCTTTCTTGACTTTCTTTTTTTTCAACCGGTTCTGGAGTTCACAGTGATACGTCAGTCTAGCTTCGTGACTGACTTCTCATCTACTTATTACCTCTGTGACCATGGTGAGGTCATTAATCCTCTCTAAGCCTCAATTTCTTCAAACTTAATTGGAAATTATAAGCACCTAATTCATTACATTGTTGTTAGTATTAACTAGATAACCATACTTCCAGGTCATAGTCACTCAGGGAACACTGCCTACTAGTAGTTTTCCTTTTTCTTGACAATGGCATGGGAAAAATGGGATATAGGTTTGTCTTCTAGAAATCTTTGCTATTGATTCAGTGAAAGTTTCACTTAGAAGTAACTAGAAGGTAAGACTTGTCAGAATTAGTAAAAAATTTTGAATTATTCATTATCCAAATAGAATTTTTATAAAACATTTTTCAAATACATTCCTTTAGTAAAAGGTAATCAGGTATTGGAAGAGATTGTGCTTGATAAATATCATAATTAGATAAAATATTTTTATTCAATTATCTAAAAACTTGGTAACTTCAATTTACATTCGCCTTTTTTTGATGAATGTAAACATGTAGTCCCCATGGAAACACTGAGTCTCTGAGACATACTGGGATGAAATTCAATTTTTGGACAAGTGAGATGGTCTTGTCAAAGTTACAAAAGGAATAAAAATATTAAGAAGTCTTTTCTGTTTCTTCAGTGTAATCATCCAAATTTAGTGGTTTTTAAAGATTGATATTCAGTCTTTTGGAGGACCCTGAGACTTGTTCAGGAGTTTATTCTAAAGTCAAAAAACCATTTTTATAATACTACTCAGATGTTATGGGCTTTTCTACTGATGGTACAAAAGTCACTAGTGAGTGAAACTTCTGATATGTGAACTTGAATAAAGGCTTTGACTCCAAGCTATATCAGTAGTCACTGTATTCTTATCTGCTACATCAAATTGATTCATTCATCAAAGAATGTCCTTCCTGAAGCACTAAAAATTATTAATTTTGTTAAATCTCAACCCTTGGCTACACACCCTGTTAATATTCTGTGTGACGAAATGAGAAGTATGCATAAAGCACTTCTGCTGCTCACCAAAGTATGAGAGCTGTCTCAAGGAAAAGCAGTTGTATGATTATTTGAGTGGCAGACTGAATTAACTGCTTTTTTCATGGAATTCTACTTTTCTCTGAAAGAATGATCAAAAGAAAAGCTATAGTTATTCACAGTTGGATAATGGTCAAACATTTTCTTTAGAATAAGTCAAGTGACACTGTCACTTCAAGGAAAACAACTGAAAGTATTTGTAGCTAATGACATCATTTGCACTTTCATATGAAAATATATATCCATTTGTAATTTGGAAAATGTGTATCTACCACCATGAACTTGAACTTCCTAATACTTAAAACCTTTTCTAATGAGATTGATTATATTAACAAAGATTGTGGAATACATTATTATACCCATATGGAAGATCTGCATAACTTAGTGAAGTAATAATTTACAAGTGACTAATTCATAATGTTACAAAATCATGCATGGGTGAAGTATTGTTCAAAATGCAGGGTATTTCATTTTATGTATTTTATGTTCTTATCCATTCATCCATCAATGGACATTTAGGTTGTTTCTGTATCTTGGCTATTATGAATAATTCCACAACAAACACAATAGTACAGCTATCTTTTTGAGTTCCTGATTTTATTTTCTTGGACAAATACACAGAAGTAGGATAATTGGATCATAAAGCAGCATTTTTTAAGGATTTTTGGTGAATCTCTATAGTATTTTCCTTAACAGCTCTGCCTGTTTATATTCCCATCCACAGTGTATTTTCTCTGCATCTTCACCAATGTGTGTCTTCTTTTTTTAATAAATGCTATCCTAACAGCTGTTATGCTATATTCTACTGTAGTTTCTACTTGTATTTCCCTGATAATTGTTGATATTGATCAGTTTTTCATGTACCTGTTGGCCATTTGTATGTCTTTTTTGGATAAATATCTATTCAGGTCCCTTGTTCAATTTTTAAATGAGTTTTTTTTTTTTTTTTGCTTTGGGTTGTAGGATTTCCTTACTTATATTGGATATTAAGTATTTAGCAGGTATATGGTCTACAAATATCTTCTCCCTTTTTGTAACTTACCTTTTCATTTTGTTGACTGGTTATTTCACTAGGCAGAAACTTCATAGTTGGATGTAATCCCACTTACTTATTTTTGCTTTTCTTGCCTGTGCTTTTGTTGTCATAGCCAAAAAAATCCTTGCCAAGACCAATCTCAAGGAGCTTTTCCCTTGTGTTTTCTTCAGAGTTTTATGGTTTTAGATCTTATGTTTAAGTCTTTAATCCATTTTGAGCTGATTTTTTGTGTGTGGCTTAGGGAATAATTTTACTGCCTCCTCTGCAATTTGGATACCTTTTACTTATTTTTCTTGCCTAATTGCTCTGGCTAGGATTTCCAGTGCAATGTTGAATAGAAGTGGTGAGAATGGGCTACTTTGTCTTTTTGATCATCTTAAAGGAAAAACTTTCAACCTTCCACCATTAAGTATGATCTTAACTGTGAGCTTGTCATATATGGTCTTTATTATGTTAAGGTACATTCCTTCTACACATAGTTTGAGAATTTTTATCATGAAAGGATGTTGAATTTTGTCAAATGCCTTTTCTGTATCTGTTGAGATGACCATATGATATTTATCCCTTATTCTGTTAATGTGGTAGCTACATTTATTGATTTATATATTTTGAACCATCCTTGCATTCCACAGATAAGTCCCACTTGATCATAGAGTATGATTATTTTAAGGTGTTATTGAATTTGGTTTGACAGTATTTTCTTCATGGATTTTTGCATATATGTTCTTCAACTTTTTTTGGCTTTTCTTGAAGGTGTTTATCATATCCCCATTCCACCCAAATCAGAACAAATTGAATAATACTCCAGCCCTCTGGTAGAAATCAAAATATCATCATTCTGCTGTAAAGCTTGAATAGGAAACAGCTAATCAAGAACATCTTGAGCCCCAAAGAACACCCTATTCCTACCCCCATAGAATTGATTTGTGCACCTAGCTGCAGGCAGTGGGGTTGGGAACTGGCAGGAGTTCTCTACAGGTGCAGGGCCTGTGCCAAAATGCTTACTCACTGGAGGATGCTGGAGCAAAGGAAAGAATGCCTATAACCTGAGCTTTGGCCAGGACCCAGAAAACAGGAAAAGTTACATTATACATGTACAATTAATTAGCTCTTTCCCCTAGCTCACCATCAGATAAGACACCTCCACTTATGAGTAGAAATGAATGAAGGAAATGGAAAGAAATAGGCTTTTCCCTCCCAAATTCCAAACTGATAGTCATTCCTTTCTGGGATGCTGCAGAAAAGCAAGGTAACAGAGAAAAAGATGCTCAACATACTATCTTCCAGTGTCTTTCTATGGACAGGTTAATTTTTTTCATTGCTATAGCCAGACATACCCCGAATTTGATATTCTATTCATCTCATTCAATATCTATTTTATCAACACTTTCTATGAATCTGCCTACTGTCCATAATTATTTTATCACCTAACATTAGTCAATTAAACAGATGAGATATATTGTACTTAAATATTCTTTTACAACTATACATTTTAATTGTTTTCCATTTTCAATTTGATAGTGATCTTCTTATATATAGCCCTTTTCCTTTTTTAATTTTCTTTGATACATTTCCATAAATGGGATTATTGAATACTTTTATAGCACTTCATATGTGTTGCCAAACTGCTATGTAAAGGATGATGTACAACTGCACTGCCACCACAATGATGGAGATTACAATATTGTGACCAGTATTATAGCCTATACATTTAACTTTGCTTTTTAATTTAATTACTTTAAAATTTCCTATTTAAAATCACATACTTTCTTATTCACAATTAATGTGTTTTTTCTCAAGTAAATCAACAATACTCTGCATGCACTCAAAAGACCCACCCCTCCCACATCCTTTTTCTGCCTTGCTGCCCAACAATTTCTTTTGATTTGGGGATCTGCTTTCTTTTTGGAATGCCAAAATTACTGACTGAACTCTGAAAGTTATGCACCAGTATCTTAGATGAGTTCCTGGTTCTACCTATAAACCTTTCAATTGTCTTCCAGCATGACTCTATTGTTTTTGTACATGCAGAAAGTTAGATGGTAATATTCCCACACAATAAAAGATGTCAATCTCAAAGATATCAGTAGTTTGGTCAATTTACCCTTCAAATGTTTTCTGTCAAGCCATTTATATCCTGCTTTTTCAAATTCCCAGCTCTGGCAAGTCATCTGATTGTTTTCTAATGGGAGATAGTGGCAGAAGTTTGAAGGATGCAGGAAGGTAGAAACCAGCTGTTTCCCTTTTCCTGCCCTCCCTAGACAACATCCCTGGCACTGTCTACATTGCTTATGTGATCTAATTCCCATCTCCCATGGTTTCAGCTTGTGCTAGGAGGCTCTGGACCCCAGGCACTGATTCACCACCTCCTTCTTTGGTTCCTTGATGTATTAAAGACAACCAACTGTTGCTAACTTGGGTCACCTTGCTGTCACTTACTGACTTTTAATCCACTTCATCAACTTTCAACTGTCAAATGAGTCTTCCCAGACTGGAATTGTCAGGGAGAAAAATTAGACAATTGTCACCAAGGAATTTTTAGGGTCCAGCATTGCTCTTCCACTTCTCAAGATCAGGACTACCTCCAGTGGCACACCCAACAAAGCTACCATCATGGGTTAGTTGATGAATGCTCTTTGCAAGAGCTAAGACTACAAGCCCACTGAAGGAAAAATCATCCACAACATAAAAAAAGAAGAACCTGACTATGAATTGTTTACTCTCCTCACAGACTGCTAATGATTGTTTATTATGTGGATTTTCTGTCCATTTACCTCTTTCTTTTTGAATACGATGATAGTGGGAGCACATGCGTCTGGCTGCAGTGACTTCCAGGGTAGGTGCAGATGCCAGTACAAAAATGGTGCTGGGACAAAACTCTCCTGTGAGGAGGGTCATTTGTTCTATTGTTTGTACAATTACTGAGCAAAGACTCCAAGCAAGTGCTTCATCTCTAGTTGCCAGCTTTCTCCACAGTGTACACAGTTTCCTTTCTGCGGTCTTTGCAGTTCCTCAGCAATGCTGGTGTTCAAATCCCTGTGAAGTCAAAACCCTTTGGACCACTGCATGATTTTTAAATATGCAGGCTTCTTAATTTATACCCCATGGAAATCATACTTTGGTTCTGGCTAGGTCTTCTTTTCTTACAGACTTAACTTCCTGAAAGCTCATTGTGACCAAATTGGAAGGAAGCACAAAGGCCCTAAACTATATTCATTTACATTTAAACATAATTTAACATGTTTATAATTTTATATTTATGAGGGGAAAACAACTCTCTTAATTTCTTAATTGGAGTTCTGACTATACTATTCATATATATATATATATATATGTAGTCTCTCTTCATTTCAAGCCTAGTTTTTCAGAGAAAGAAATTATTTTTCCAAGAGATACTCTCACCATCATGTTTTTACGCAAAAATTAATTAACCTCAATGTTTGTCTCTGGCACAGTTAATTCAGTGTAGTGATTATTAACATAAATTCTAAGTTTGAAAAACCTGAATTTGAGTCTTGGCTCCAACACGTACAACAGTGTAAACTTGGAGAAACTGAACTCCCACTGCTTCCGTTTATTAATCTCTAAAACAAGGATAATAATCAAATTACCATGAAGATTATGGGCATATTTGTGTGAGGTGTTTACCACAATGCTTGACACCTAAGAAGTGTGATATATGCTAACTATTATCTTTTCATTATTATTCTTATTAAGTCTAGTTGTATTGTATGGATTTGCTTACAAAAGGTCTCTCCCCCATCAAATAAATTCCTCCTTCAAGTACTGGGCATGAAATCAAAATTAAGCTTTTTATATTAATTAACTGAACACCTCTATGTAATTGTTTTATTATGGTTCTATACACAGAACCTAAGAAAAAAGAAACTATTACTCCCATTTTACAAATATAAAAACGTAATTATCAGGAAGGTATGCAGATCAAAGCAAGGTCTTTCGCCTCTAAAATTCAGGTTTTTCAACTCCTTCATGTGATTTGATTGCAACAGGGTATTCGAAACAGTGAGACTCTCTACTTTCTCATTTCTCCCTCATCATTTACTCTTTCCTTAGTTTTAAACAATTTGATCCAATTTAATTCAAATGAGAGTAATCAAGACATAAATATCTTGAAGACACCATCCCACCCTTAAGATGTACAAAATTAGAAAAGTTCACAAATAATGATGACCAGTTATTAGGAAACAAAAATAAAAAGTTACACAGAAAATATAGGAAATGAGTTACTAAGTTGCAAAGAATTCTTAGAGATACCATCTTGTTAGGCGATTGAGAAGACTTTATGGAGGATGCTTGGAAGATGATTATGATTTCACAATGAAAAGGTAAGGCCAGCATGAGCAAAGATAGCCCAGGAATGTCAGAGATTTTGTGGAAAGCCTGGAATAAACAGTCCGATTTCTGTAGGATTCTGCTAAATAGAGGTAGTAGCTAAGAGTGAGAAAGGGGTTGGGACCATTTTGTGGAATGTTAAGAACATCAGAATGAACAATGCCCACCTGATTCGATAGCCCATAGGAAATTTTTAAGACAAGATAACAATGTTTACTATTGTTTCTTTATATCTTGCCCTTATTTTGTTTTCCAGGTTCAAATTCTATATTTCTTGGACATAAAATACAACACTCAAAATCCAATCATATGATCTAGCTAATTCCTCTACTTAAAATACAGATATTTGGGGTATTACTTGAAGATTTCAGCAGCAAGTGCTTTTTATGCTTTACATTCTTTGAGCATGAAAGTAAATATATCCATACCTGTGTGTCTGCATATTTGCTTAGTCTCATAGCAAACCATGAGACATGTCAGAACAAATAACTCAAATCGCATTCTCAGGCCAATTGTAAACATAGAGAGAAATTCATGCATTTTGGGTCAATTCATTTGATAGAGCATTGAGGAATTTCTGTCTTTTTACAACACTTCAAGGAGGAAGAGAGACTGTTCTGTATTATGTGTTAAGCCATGAAGGGAAGATTAAAATACCTATATTTTTAATCAGCAATTGATAATTTTATAAGTACTCTCATAAAAAAATCCCAGCTATACAGTAAACCCCTGTGGGAAAAGTGGATAATTTATAAACAACTGCTTTGCAAAAACATATAAGATACTTGCTGACTCACAGTGGCAATGATGCTGCCGATGGTAACAATCTCTTTTTTTCATTCCATTGTCCTCCTGCTTTCCAATCATTAAAATGAAACAAATCTGTTTTCCTATTTGCCTTTGTCTTCCCTTAATAATTTCACCAAGGACTAGTGATTTTTATTAGTCTTTCTCAACAATCGACACCTGACTTTTTTGGCTCCTCTCAACAGTATATTTGTTTCTTATTTCATTAATAGGCATATTATTTATGTCTTTTGTTCTATTTTATTTGGATTTAATTTGCTATTCTTAAAAAAAAAAACTTCTCAAGATAGATGATTCTCTGCCTCACTTCTCTCCTAATAGCTGAATTTAAAGACAAAATTTCCTCCAAACAAAGCTGTCCTTGTGTCCTTTAGATTTTGAAGCATAGTACTTCTGTTATCACTCAGTTGAACTTATGTTCTAGCTCCAGTGTTTATCTTATTGATCCAGGTTACTGATGAATCTCATTTTTCTGTTTCAAAAATGTGACAATTTTTGTTTTACATCTCTCTTTTTTTAATTATTAACTTCTGTTTTAACTGCATTTTGGTCAAAGGACATACAATGTGATGTCAGTTATTGGAATTTGCTGAGATTTATCTTATACAGAATGTGGTCAGTTATTGTAAATATTCCTTTGGTGATTGAAAATGTATATATATTCTGAAGTTTGGAGTATAGTATTTTATATATGTTAATTAATCAACTTTCTACTTATATTTTTCAAATATTCATAGAGAAGTCTTTTATTGATTTATTAACATAGGTTTTATTTTATTTTATATAGTTTGAATCTGTGTTATCAGTTGAGTCTGTTATGATTTGCATACAAATTTAGAATTACTATATCTTCTTTATGAATTAAATTTTTTGTCATTTTGAAGTGATCTTTTATTTTCTTTGTGTGGTATATCTTCTTCCATCCATCTTTCATTCTTTCTACATCCTTATGTTTTAAATGTGTTTTTTGTGAGTAGTATCTGCTTAGTACATTTCTCTTTATTACAATAACCATATAAAACATAGACTTTTCATATTGAGTCATACTCAAAATAAAGCACAAAATAATTTGTCCTCTTCTAGACTTTCTCTTTTCTTTTTTTCCTTTTTATTTTGAAATAATTTTAGAACTACAGTAAAGTTGCAAACATAGTGTAGAGATTTTCCACATATATCCACTCAGCAACCCCTGAAGTTAACATCTTGGAAATATACATCTATACTGACCAAGTAAATACATACATCTAAATTTATATTTCTGTACCTATTTGTGTGTGTATGTGTGTAAGACAACCAGGAGTTTATACTAATATCTCTGATTCTAATAATCCATAAGATTCATCTTGATCTTCCTTAAAAAAATGGCTCACTTTTGATGGCAGACGACCTCTTTGTATTAATGTAAACAAAAACATAGAGGTTCAAAAGCTTTATTAGCTTTATTGAAGGAAATGGTCAGGTTTTGCATGGATTGGGTAAGAGGACAGTTATGCTGTGAAAAATATTGCCAGTAGAAATGGAAGGGAAGAGTGAAGAATGATAAATAAATGCAGTGAAATTACACAGAACTACACCACTAAACCCATATAAAAATAGTTGTTTCATTTATTATCAAACATAAGACTGTAATTTATAGCTACATTCTAATAATGAATAATTCTTGAAATAAAGTCTCAATCATGAAATTTTCTCTTCCCCATCCTAACTCTACATTCAGTGAATACTCAGAAATGTGTGATCTTGCTTCCTCCAAGTTGTAATCAGGTAGATTAAGGTCTATTTCCTCTTCATGAACATGGCAGCAATTGATATGTCCTCTGCCAAAATTCAAAGCAGCTATATAAAATCTGGTCTTGGGAATGAGCAGACATGTGAATTAAGTGTGTGGGTGCTATTGAATGGTGAAAATTTATAAGTTTCTCTTTTGAGTTTCAGATTTATAAGCAGCAAGAATAATAACTTGCTTGATATAAGGTTGAAATTTTATTTAAGACCACACATCTAACAACTAAAAATATTATTATGCTTGCTCATTGTACGAAACTCTTTTATGACTAATGCAATTATTACACTTAGGAATATTCATTGATTCTGCTCATTAACTTAAGCATACCAGTTTCTCAATATGTGGAACCAATTGTCCCTTTGTGTTGACTATCACTAATATTTTACAATCTGTCAAGTGTCTAATCTGCTGGGCATAAAGCTAAATGCAAAGTTAAATCAGGTACAACTCAAATGTGCCTCTTTCCACCTACATCCAATGACTTTTGTCTTCAGCTCCGACTTTATAATGAGCTTAGAATTCATCACTCCTATCATTACAAGATAAAGCTAAATGAATTGAAAATCAAAGACTTCTCTTGGATCCATCTATCAGAGAAGAGAGATTTCAGGGCAAACCACCACTCTGGAGAAACAGATAAATTCAGAGAGACACAGCTAAGATCCACTTACCTGAAACAGAAGGTACTAGAGCTCTAGACTGACAGGAACATTTAAATGGTGATTTTGATACATTGCTAGAAGCTGAGTGTAGCATGAGAGGAAGAAGACTTGGGGGCTGCAGTCATGGAATGTGCCAGGACTGCGGGGTTAAGATTTGCTCTCTGCCCCAACCTCTCTTTGGCTTCTGGGAAATAACCATGAGTCATTTACTCTCAGTAAGGATCATGAAACCACAGCGGACAGCAAAGGGGCCATCAATGGTTGCAGCCTCATTTTCTTGAGTATGTGGCTCTCCTAGAAACTGAATAGGATCTGCCTCTTTTCTTTTCCCTGCCCAAGTCTCTTGAACATTGAGTTTGATCCTCTATCCCCTAACAGAACTCTATGGAAAGCATAGCCTTCTGTATCCTTGTCTAGATTAAACAACCTCCTATTGAACTAATTGGGGATAATATATGTAAAAAGCCTAGAACTTGATAATTGAAATAATTGAACAAATCCTCCTTGAGCATGCACCAAATATCAGGCACTGAGTTAGAAGATAAGGCTAAAAATAGATCAAATGTTGGCATTTCCTCAAGAACTAACAAGTATCTGCAAATATGTGGAGAAATGGGAACCTTCCTGCACTGTTGGTTGGAACGTAAATTGGTGCAGCCACTGTGGACAGGAGTATGGAGTTTCATCAAAAAACTAAAAATAGAAATACCATACAACCCAGTAATTCCACTTCCAGGAATTTACCTGAAGAAAAGATCCTTGATTCAAAAAGATACATGCACCCCTATGTTTATTGCCACATTACTGACAATAGCCAAGATATGGAAGCAACTTAAGTGTCCATCAATAAATAAATGGGTAAAGAAGAGGTGGTAATATACACAATAGAATATTATTCAGCCATAAAAAATAAAGAAACCTTGCCATTTGTGACAATATAGATGGACCTAGCAGGTATTATGCTAAGCAAAAAAAGCCAGGTGGAAAAAGACAAATACCACATAATTTCACTTATTTATGGAATCTACAAACAAAATACAACAAAATGAACAAAACAGCAGTTGACTCAAAGACACTGAGAAGTGACTGGTGGTTACCAAGGGTACCAAGGGGGAGGAATTGGGGTGGGTGGGTGGGGAAGGTGAGAGGAATAAAGGGACAAAAAAATTCTCAAACATAATATAAGTTAGTTACAGGGATGGTAGTACAGCATGGAGAGTAAAGACAATAATTTTGTACCATCTTCCCATGTTGACAGATATTAACTGCACTAGTGGGAGTAAAGATTTTATAATATGGGTAACTGTTGAACCACTGTGTTGTATATTTGAAACCAATATAAGATTGTATATCAACTATACTTCAGTTAAAAAAATGCTGGTCTTTCCTTTTAGGACATCAAATCTAGTTGGAAAGACAGACTCATATGAATAAATAAAATGTAGGGCAGAGTATGAAATCATTTTTAATAATAAAAGGCTTTAGACTTTCCCTTCTGAAGCTCTTGAACTTCAGTTCTCTTGGCATATTCCAACAGTGGACACTGAAATTCTGGAATAGGTAGAGATAATAGGATTTGTCAAGAATTTGAATATTGGAAAGCATATCTATGATGGCTTTTAGCTTGGAGCCTTAGAAATACAATTATACAAATTATATAGAAGGTACAGTTGCCAAGGGCATTAGAAAATATGTGGGTTTCATTTGGAAGAAACTTTCACCATGGATTTGAAGGTAGCCTATTTAAGTTAACCCATGAGAAAATTGAAATTAAGATCAATGGATAGACTTGCCAAATTTGTGTAGATGGTACACTGGAAAAAGAAGGGGTAAGGGTTTGATGATGGAGAAACTACAAAAAGATGTCTTACAAACATCTGAAATCTGCAACTGGAATACAGGCCAGGGCCAGACACAGAGACTTGAGGGCATCTGTTGAGCACTGATGTAGTTAAAGTCCTGCCAGTGGATAAAATCTCTACAGAGTAAATGTTTAGAGAGAAGAGATGAGAGCCAAAGGCTGCATCATGTGGTAATTAATCATATGGTAATTAATCATGGGTTGGTGAGAGCAGAAAGAGAAACCTGCAAAGTAGAAAAAAAATCCACTTGGAAAATAGGAGAAAAGCAGAAGAGAATGCTGTCATAGAGCATGGGAGATAGGAGTGCTCCAAACAGAAATGGATGGTCAGCATGTTCCAATCATCTGGATAGGTCAGAGAAGTCGTTGAAAAAGAATTGACCAAATGAGGTCCCTAAAAACGTTGGGAGAAGTAGTTTCAGAATAGTGGTAATTAGAGAAGCCAGAATTCAGGGTGCTAAATTGCAGATTGAGGCTTGCCTTTGATATGCCAAGTGCTATCATTTATCACTTTGGGCAGGGTAACTGGCAAGACTAGAGTGAAGCACTTGACCTTCTGCCAGCATAGGATGACTCCTCGTTACCTCAAGGGGAGAACTTCAGATTTTATAGAGCTTGATGCTGCTCAAAGCTCCTGTCTACCAGATTGCAAGGCTCTTTTATTTTAAAACATCCATGATTACTATGCCTAAAGTTAAGGTGCATTCTTCTTCCTGGCTTTTTCCAACTGGACACATATTTTTTACCACCAATTGGTGGTATTTTCTGGATCTGAGATTCTTCTTAATCCATGCTATTATACTCACTAGCCCTATGCTGAACTCTGTGTATAAGGCCCAAGACATTATGTGCCACTAAAGGTATAAAATTAAAGGAGGCATATTCCCTGTGTTGTAGGTAAAAGATACACAGCAAATAGCCAATGAGTTGTACAGATAATACAAAGCATTGGGATAACACAGAAGGAGGGGCCTGATTGCCTGAAGGTTTGTCTACAGAAATGGGATACTTTGCTCAGACTAGCTCCTGTCCTGGGCCTCTTGCACTCTCCTCTTTCCCCTTTCCTATGCATATTAAGCTGCATTAGTTTGTGGGCAGTAATTGTTGTTCCTATGCAGGTGAAAAGATGTCATTTTAGGACTGTGTTCCTGATTTTCTTGATGTGCCAGTTAATGCACCACCTGACTCACAGTATCACAGATACTTACTGCTCAACAAGCCAGGTGTGATAGTGCTGGGAGATCCAAATCCCATAGCCATAATGTAGGCTAGAATTTTCATTTAGTGAAGAACTTGGTCTGTGATTTTGATTTAGTTCTTTTTTTTTTACTGATTGAGCAGCTGCCAGAAAAATACAGGCCTTTAAAAAATACATATTTTACTTTAAATTTATGCCAGCTTAATTGCAAAATATGGAATACATTTCCCTTCTTGATTTTCTTGAATGTCTGATTAGATGTGGTATGTCTTCGAATTGAAGCGAACCTTAAAAGCAATCGATTCTGGCCCTCCTATGTGATTCTTCAGCCAGCCCTTCATCATTCTTTTCATGTGATTGTCTAGCCTTCTGGTCACTCAATAGTATGTGGCATGTGACCAGACTTATGATCAATCCTGGATTTTCTTTATGAAATGACCTGTTACTTATTTCGTATGTACTTTTCTGTTTAACAGCAGAAGCCTCATCATAACAATCATATTCTCTTAATGTTGTACAATTTTCAACTTGCTTTCACTTGCATTTGCTCATATAATTCTTATATTACTGTGAAGACAGAACTGGTAATGTCACCATATCCCCAGAACAGCCAATGACATCTCCAGTCACCAAGGCTGTGTTTACTACAGCATACCATGATGACTGTGAAGATCTCTTTCATATTTCTGCTTGACTGTCTCAAGGCCCTTTATCAGCACTTCACTTACAATATTACAGATTCCTCAAGGACAAGTGTATCATGCCCTAATGTTCGGATTAACTTGCTATTCTTCAGTGTGGCTGTTTGCAGTTGACTAGAAAAACAAAGAATGATAAACTTTATTGCAAGATTGTGCTTCACCATCACTGTGAGGAAAATAGATGCTATTAATTTTTCCACCCAGGAAAATATTCAGATCCTACAAGATATCCAACCTCTTAAAGAGTTGCCAGAGTTTAAGGTTTAGAGTCATGTTGAACAATAGCCCCACTGATTTAGTGCCTCTGTGTGGCAGCAACTGCTTTGTCTGACCCTTCAAGGTGAATTAATGACCACTCTGAGTTGCAGTTATTCCCATTTTATAGCTGAGAAAACAAAAGCTTAAGTAGCTTCAACATCTCCATGGTAAATAGCAAGGAACTTCCGGCTTTGGGACTTAAACCTTGAAATCCTGATCTCTTAGATCCTGTATCAGTATACCTTAAAGTGTAATATCCACACTACCTGTATTAGATTATCTGGGTTATATATCAATAAATCAGTTTCTTGGACCTTTCCCCAAGGTTACTGAATGGAAATTTTTGGAGATACGTCCCATACATCTTCTTTGGAACAAGTTTTCATTTGGAACACTAAGGTTTGAAAACTACCACACTCTGCTATCTTCCCTCTCAAACACTTTTGTTAGCGTGAGTGGGAGGGTGTGGAAAAACTTTGGCTTCACTGCACACCATGGGTGGCCATGTGGTAACAATAGTGCCCAGTGCTTCCTGGGGCTTACAGGCATCAGGGGAGTTGTGCTTGGCTATTTTGACATTGCACAGGATGCTGAAGCAAGTTTTTGGAAGAACTGGTAAAAGTAGAGCTTTTTGCTATTTTCCACCTTTATGTTTAGAGATAGTGAGGATATGTGAAGACTAATAATCTCAGAACTTCTGTTTTTGTAGAAAGACTACACAAATTTCTAAACAGCATTCTTTTCCCTGTTCCAAAGTCTCTGCAAGTATGTTGTTACCATCCTCCTGGGCTATTCCTGCCACAGTGCTTTCTCCAAAAACAGGGCACAAGGAATGAGCAAACCTCACAGAGCCACTGAGGAGTGTTCATTGAAGAAGGATGCCTGGAAGAAAATTGTCACTTTAATCTGTGAGGAAGGTAGTGCAAAGTAGAGGCCATGATTCCTCAAAAACTCTCTGAAATGTACAAAAGAAGGGTTTATAGGAGGCCATCCTGTCTTTAGGTTTTAGAAATGAATCCAACATTATACATGAGAAACTTCCAAAATTAAATTGGTGTGAGTTTGCACATTACTTTTGCTCCTTCTTGCTTGACTCCAGTATGTCAGTCCTGCCTCTTTAGGTAGTCCACCTGCCATGCTTCTTTGTGACTCCCCCAAGCTCTAGCGCAGTGCATATACCTGTGTGGTTGCTTTGTTAATATCGATTATGAAAATCTGATTGCAGCTTGGGTAAACTACACTTTAAGGTAAGGTAAATTAAAGTGGAAAGTCTCGATTTTCAAAAATTGAATCAAAAGTGGAATATTACTCTTCTGTTTGTATGAAATTGTTAATGACCTTAGCAAAATAAACATAGTTATAGTGCAGTTTAATTTTTTTCCAGTTTTTCAGCTTACCATATTTTTTGTGCATATGCTTAGCTAATCATGAGGGTTGCCCAGTGTAGTCAGTATTTGTCTTGTTTTTACTTATGAGAAAACATGGCTCAGAGAAGTAAAGGTAATTGCACAAAATAATAGAATTAATGCCAGAGTCAAAACAATGATTTAAGTCACTCTTAAAGTCACAAACTGAGGGCATTTTCTTCTTCAAGAAATTTCCATGAGAAAAAAAGGGGAGGAAAGTATAAATCCCTCTTCACAGAGGGATGGAAAGTATAAATTATCATTGTTATTGTGGTGCACTATTGATAGTATTATGCTTCATGTTGACTGAGCTTCTCTCCTAAAATGCTGATGCCTGTGCCAGGGACTTCATGATAATGAACTATAAAAGATTTCTTGCTTCTGAAAGTTTTGAGATTAAAAGTGCAAAAGTCGCTTGAGGAGCTATACACTTTTCTCATTTATTTTCTGTGTGGGTGGTCTGTTGTGATTACCAAGCCCACCACCATTTTGTGGGGCTGGAACACTGACTGATGGTGCAACTAGGGAATTAGGAGCTGTTGTTTTGCCTTCCAAAACAACACCTGAGTTAGCCAAGCTCAGGTCAGTGCACACCACACACACACACACACACACCTGTGTAAAGAGATTAGCGTCCAACTTCAACTCCACCCATCCAAAAGACCTCAGCTGCCTATCCAAGTCTCCCACTCCTATCCTCAGACATCTAGCTAGGAAGGCATGCAGATTACAAGACCCTAGGGACAAGCTTACAAAAGGAACCCCCAATCCAGTGACCTAGTATCCTTAGCCAGCAGTCTGAGCATAAGGTCAGAGAATTTACATTTCCCACTCTATGTCTCTTGTCTTGAAAATGCGACTACCACATAATCAATTTCTGCCTCTCTGTCCTGGGGCTCCCTGTGCGCAGTAAGTACAAAAAACAATTTCACCACTGAAAATAATATGCTTGTGTCTGGCTGCTTGACATGTGTCAGGTGTATTCAGCAAATCAGAGGCAGGCCTGGGATCTGCCCAGCTTCTGGACTCTTAATTTTCACATTTCACTCTATCATCTGTGCTGCTCTTTAGAGAGAAGTTTGACCAGTAACTACCCATAGAATTTTCACAATGTGTCACTTTAAAGCAATCTTCTTGGTAAATAACGTTTCACAGTCACAGAGGATAGTCCAGGTTGCTGTGGGAGTTAGCTATATTTCAACATTCCAAGGGAGGAATAACTAACCAAAGACCGGTGGAGGTACTTTTGACATGTTGGCTTTAGACAAACTTGACTTGAAAAATGCAGTTGTGTGTTCCCTTCCTTTGTTTGCCCCAGTGAACTTTTGTTCCATCAGAACTGTTCTTTCTTTGAAATCTGGCATCTGCTGCTCTCACCACCCCCTCATGCTCAGACATGTTTATGAACTTTTCTCAGAAAGTTCTGATGTTACCTCTCTGGGACATTTTGTCAGAAGTTTTTCCTTGTATTCAAAATCATAATAAATTCACAGCTACTCTTGTAGCTGCTCTGGGCCTGCGGTGTTGGGGGGCAAGGTGCTCAATCTCTGCTTTTTTTAAAGACAAGTGGAGGAATTAAACGGTCTTGAAACATCAGCCTGGCGCTCATTCCTAGGATGCTGTCCTGCAAATGGCACAGCTTGGGGCCTGTTAAACCTCCTCCTCAGTTTCAGAAACTCCCCCTGGGAATGAGTAGATGAGGTCAGCAATCCCGAAAGGTCATAACCCAAAAATAAGGGAAAAGGTAAAGAAAGAAAAGATCATAGCAAAGAGGAAGGGAATGGAGTATTTGGGGAGGAAAGTTAGCAGTGGAGATGGCAACATTCAAAAGAGGGTAACTCACGTGTTTTAAATAGCTATTATATCTTAGTTCCTCGGTAAAGCACTTAATATGTTCTCATCTAATTCTCACCAAGAAGACTGACTTGTGCCCCCCACTTCAACTTAATATATTGAGTTCCTACCCCACGACCCCTGTCCAGTACCTCAGAATGTGATCTTACTTGGAGACGGAGCTGCTGTGGATGTAATTAGTTAAGCTGAGGTCATTTGGGTGGACTCTAATCTATTATGACTGATATCCTTATAAAAAGGGGAAATCCAGACAGGCAGATACGCAGAGAGGGAAGATGCTGTAAAGCGACACAGGGAGAATATAGCCATTGACAAGCTAAGGAGAGAAGCCTGGAGCACATCCTTCTCTCCCAGCCCTCAGAAGGAGCCAACCTTGATGTTGGACTTTAGCCTGCAGAACTGGGAGACAGTTCAAGTCACCCATTTGTGGTACTTTGTTACTGCAGCCCCAGCAAAGTAATGCAGAAGGTACTATGGTCATCATTTCATACATTAGGAAAGCAAGGCTTGATGGTTACTCAGGCTCATTTGTAGAAAGTAATTTGGGGCTTGAACACAGATCTGCCTTATGCCCAAATCTGGTGCTTTCTTCTGTGACCACAGTAGAGCTTGTTAATGGAATAAAATGTAGCCTCCTTTGAAAAGAACATGATAACTCTGTGGTTTTCAAATCTTGGACTACAGGCTCCTTTGTTCACAATATAATGGAGAAGTTCATGATGTAGAACAGATGAGGGCAGAGGTGTTCCAACTGCATTAGGGATGGAGCCTGTGGTCTGACCTATTTATTCCTCTCCCCTTCTCCACGCTGTGATGGTCCTCAGGAGGCCTCTGAAATCCTCTGCTCTACAGAACACTGCTTGAAAACCACTGTGCATAAAAGGAAAGCTAGATGGGGACTAACATAGTCCCTACATTAGGTATAACACAGGGGAGCAAGGCATGGCCATTATCAAATGTTATAAAAACATCCTTATAAAAGCAAAATTTGTACCCCTCCTTCAGCACGCATAAAGGATGCAAAGCCTTATGAGCAGCTCCACTGTCAGCTAAACAACAATGGCAGAGAAGAAAGAGTACTAGATGGGAGTAAGTGTATACCATTTACTGGCTGTGTGATTGGGTGAGGGCTCTCCTCTCTGACTCTGCCTGTCCTGACATCCAGGTCATTGTATATGCCCTGCATGCACACTCAGTGAAGTGGACAAATAAAGTAATGGATATGAAAAGGGCTTTGCAAATTGTGAGGCTAAGTGTCCCAACATGATGAAGATTACTCTCTTGCTGAGTTCTCTAAGCAAACACGTACAAAAACTACACAAAGCAAGATATTCTATTAAACAGGCTGAGGAATCAGGGAGGGAGCTTTGGATGAAGGCTTCTGATTCTCAAGCCAAATAAGTAAGAGTCAGGCTGAACACCAAGTCTGGAAGAATCAGCACACCATGAAATTATGAAGTGTGATCATTAACTGGGCCATTCTGCACAGGCCTTCATCTCTGCATTCAGCATTCTCTTTGAAGTCCATGACCTTCTAGGTGTCACTGCACTGCTGAATGACTACTCTGAATGGCATGAAGCATTCCAGCCCACCCTGCTGATGTAATCAGACAAGGTTCACCCCACACAGCCGGAGTCCTTGGTTAGCATTCAGTCTAACAATTCAAGTGGAGCACTTGGGGGCTGGTCAAACACACAAGGCCTGCAGGTATAAGCCATCGACTTCGGGAGTAAGAATGAGTAAACTGTGGTTCATTTTTGTTCTTCTAGTCCTGTTGGAAACTCTTGAAGACTCATATATATTTTAGTGGAGAGTTCAACTGATAGTCTGCTAATAATAAGGACAGGACCCACTTTTCCTTTTTACCTAGATTTCAAAAGTTCCAAAATGTCAGAGGAGGAAGGCAACTTAGAGGTCACTTGACCTAGCCCTCTCATTTTATAGAAGGATGAACTACAATCCTAAGAGAAAGACTGATTTTTCAAAGTTCACTCAATGGGTTAGCAGAAGAGCAAGTTTTAGAACTCAGATCATTTATTTCCCAACCTTGCAATCTATTTATAGACTGCCTAAAATATGGACATATTAGCATTAAAGGGATGCTGGGGAGGTTGAAGATATGAGATCTCATTTGTACAGCAAATGTGGGGCCTTGACAACAACAGAGACACATAAAGTGCTGAATTGTGTGGCTTGGTGCTGGGCTTGGAAATTAAAGGTTTCATTAGCTAAAGGTACTTGTCAGATAATGTTTAGAATGCACATTTCAGGTGAGTGCATATATCAACAAGGTTAAAATACAATATTAAACAGCTTAATATTGTTGCATGTATTTTCATAAGTTGCTGAACCTGATGACTTGGCTTGTAATTTCCCAACTTAGATAAATAGACTCTAAGTCATTACAGACATTCTGCATGAATTACATAAAAACACAATGCCTTATTGGATTCAATAATAGCTTCTGTATCACTTTATAGCACTTTACAAATGCCTTTATAAAACAGTTTCTTTCTGTTTTTTTTAAATTTTATTCCAAGAAACTGTGAAGTCAAGTGGCTCTTCCACCTCCCACATTTACTAGCTGCTTAATTATGAGTAGGTTACTTAACTAGTCTGAGCCTCAATATCCTCATGTGTAGAATGGGAAGACTAGCTCTACCTACTCATAGGATTATTGTTCTAAGGGAAATAATTTATGTGCAGCACTTATTAAGTATTCCTTTCATCACCATTTGTGAGTTCACACAGGGGAGAGGCTACAAAACTAGGAAAGAATCCCTGGTTTCTGACCCCTATTTCTCTGAAATTCCATTCTTTTATTTTCCCCTCTAATCTTTGCCCTATTTAGGTGTCTTGAATTCTTCTATTTTTGTGGATATCTTTTCTCTCAAATAATTTTTTCTCCTCAATTTGGGGCCATGTTATTTTCATATACAACAGTAATAGTATACACTGCAGTAATAGGGTAACTACTTCTGGGTTCCTAGACCCAATTTCAGTGTGTGTGTGTCATTGTATGGGAGGAGGTCTCCCACATACAACTCTAAGCAGTTCTTGAACACAAACAGGGTGTCCAAGAACTCAACTCAATTCTGATACTATCCGCCTGGGTTCAGTACCAGATTCCCCAGGTTAAGGGCTCCATCCTACAAGAATGCCCTCCACCCCAACTTCAGATGTGGGTCACAAGCCCCGGGCTGTTACCTGTGCTTCTGACCAACCTGCTATAGATTGGAGGTTCCAATGAAATCCCCCTTAAGTTTAATTAATTTGCTAGAGTAGCTCACAGAACTAGGGAAACATTTCCATTTACTGGTTTAATAAAGAATACCAGAAAGGGTTCAAGTTCACAGTCAGATGAAGAGATACATAAGGCAAGGTCCTAAATAAAGGAGCTTCTATCCTCGTGGAGCTTGGGGCCTGGCTGGGTGGCACGTGGACGTGTTCTGGTTCCCTAAGCGTGGAAGCTCCCTCAACAAAGAAGCGGGATCCAAGAGAGCTATAAGCTCTTCTCAGGGGTGTTTGTGAGGGCTTCATTGCATAGTCGTGACTGACCAAATCACTGGCCATTGGTTGATTCAACCTCCTGCTCCCACCCTTGGGTGGGGTCCAAAAGTCTCTCATTAACAATACAAGACACCCATTTCCCCTTTAAGACTCTGAAGTGGTTTCAGGAACTGTGAATAAAGATTAAATATACCTGGGAAATATATATTTGGCCATTTGAATGACCAAATATGTATTTTTTATGACTCATTATATTGTAGGGGTACCAATTCCTCCCCATTTCCATTTTATTTTAAATTAAGTTATATTTCAGGAGTCGTTTGAACCCTTTGAAATATCTACATAATTAAACTTAGGTATTTCCTGCTCTCATTGTATATTTTATAAATTGAGTCTGAGCTCTTGCTTTTGCAAAGGAAATACTATTTTAAAGATTTGAGTATACCAATACAAGATGCTTCCATATATATTATTTAATGTGATTTCCAAAAGAACCCTGTGAGCTATTCACAACATACATATTATGGTTGAGGACTTGAGGTTCAGAAAAGTTAAATAAATGAAAAATATCAAATAATCATAAGTGGCAGAGTGAAGACTAAAATCTGCTTCAAGTGCCATGAGCTAAAATTCCTATAAAGGCTCAGAAGGGGCAATAAAACAGGGAACAGTGAAGTCTGTGGAAAAGTAAAGCTCCAAATGTGGAAAGGTTGGCCCAATATTCCCTCCCTAGACCTCTCATTTTTTAAGACAAACTAGTAGTATTTTATATGGGATCTTAATTTTTAAAGCATTCCAAATTCAAACAAGACATATCCTCGGGCCACTTGTTTACAACTTTTGAGCTAGACTAATAAATTATTGGCCACATATGCCTCTTTCCACTGCCCAGACTACACTTATTTCAGAAGAAATTATGCTTGTTGAAATGTTTCTCTGCTTAGAATAAACCAAGTCAACTTTTTCTAAAATAAAAACCTAGACTCTGATGTCTAACAACCAACTCTAACTTAACATAGTTAAATAGGATTGCTGATTTCTTCTTTCTCTCTCTGTCCTCCAAGGCTACATCCTCCCAAGTCCTCTTTATCTCAAGATCCTAGGAGGTAACCCTGACTCCTCCGCTGCGTGTATATCCCACATCCAGCCCATCAGACAGTTCTGTTGTCTCTCTGAAACTATAGCCTAATACAACTCTGTCTCCTGAAAGCACTACAGCCTTAACTCAAGCTACCAGTAGTTCTTGCTTGTCTATGACAGCCACATCCTAACTGGACCCTCTGCCTTACTTTTGCCCCTAGAACCCATCCTTCGTACAGCAGTCAGAATGATTATTTGAAAACAAATGCAGATAACATAATTTCTTCCCTTAAACCCTCTTAGAGGCTTCCTGTTGTAATCAGAATAAAATTATACATAATCCTACATAATCAGACTCCAGCCCAGCTCTTCTGCCTCTTCTTTCCCCTGTAGTTACTCACCATCAGCAACATTGGCCTTCTTTTGGTTTCTCAAACACATCAAACTCATTCTCTGCTAAAACCTTCACGATTTCAGTTTCTTCTTCCTGGAATATCCTGTTGCCCCGGCTTGTTGAGAGATGAGATGGCAGAAGAGTGCAGGCTGTGGAGTGAGGCTTCCTAGTTCAGATCCCAGCTCTGTCACATCAGGAAAGGGGTTTACTGTGTCTGTGCTTCAGTATCCTTGTCTGTGATATGGAGATAAAAGATAATAGTACCTCCTTCACAGGATGTGGTGCAGCTTTCGTTAATCAGAGTAGAGTGCTCATAGGCCTTGCACACAGAAAGCAGCCAGTATCTTCAGAGACATTACAGGTACATCACTGACTGACTTCCTCTTATTCAGGTCTCAATTAAGATAGCACCTCCTCAAAGAAGCCCTCACTGGTTGCCCCCTGAAAGGGCCCCCTCATTCTCATTCATTATTTTATTTAATAGCACTTCTCAGTAACTGACATTTTCTCATTTACCTATTTATCTGCATGTTTGCAGAACAGCTCTCTCTAGGAGAACGCATGTAAGCTCTCAGAGGCCCAGGATGCTTTTTCGGTCAGAACCAAAACATTGAATATGAAATTCTCCCATGCAACAGAAGTGCCTGACATGGTGTGTGCCCAACAAATATTTATTTTGCATTTTCTCGCTGCAGGGCTGACACAAGGAAGTGCTTAGTGAGTTCAACTGAATGGCACTGCAATCTTTTTTGCCTGCTTTCCCACTTGAGAGGAAGCTTATACCTTGAGAACTTGAGAGCAGCCTGTTCTTGATTCCCTAGTAATGCACAATGGTCCCATTGGGATTTTATCCTTCTTTCCACAGTCATCTGGAATAAAACAAAATGCTAAGTACTTTCACACTTTTGACATGATCGCATCCTGAGTGTTTTCCACCATGAAGAATTCCACATAAAACATTTGTTTTCAGGCTTTCACACTTGAGGGTGCAGGATCCTCCTTTTCAATAAACTTCATAGATAACTGGCAAAGGATTCATTATTAAAATATTAGCAATAGAAATATTAGCCAAAAAGCCCTTTCTATCTTCAATTACTATGACCCAGAGGTGTTCTAACCTATATCTGAGGGCAATATCCTGCTCTTAGAAGTGCCAGTTCCCATCTGCTGTTGCAGTGGAATTGTGTATGAGGGCATTCACCACAGGTTAAGGCAGGAAGGACTGTGGCCTAAGCCCCGCATTTAGCATAGGGGCAACTGAGGCCCAGATAGGGCATTGCTGAGTCAAGACCGGACTCAGGTTGCTTTATTCCCATTCCAGAGTTTTCTCCATTGTCTAAACTACCTTTATGTGGTCTCTTTTTTGTTCTTTCTGCCACCCCACTTTCAACTATGAAAAATTTCAAGCAAATAAAAAAAAGGAGAGAACAATATAATGAACACTTTTATGTTCATAATCTAGATTGACAATTGTTAATATTTTGCTATATTTACATCAACTATTTTTTTTAACAAATAGTTTAAAGTAAATTATTTAGAACATGGCATGTCGTTCTAGTTATGCATATTTTTAAAATAAGGACTTTTCCTTATTAACCACAATACTATTATCATACTTACAAAAAATTGAGAATAATTTCTTATCATCTAATACCTAAATCATATTCAAATTCTTCCAAGTGTTGTAATAATTTTATTTAGAGCTGGTTTGTCAAACTGGGATCCAGTCAAGGCACTGCCTCTGATTTCTATGTCTCTTAAGTCTCCTTCAATTTAAAATATTCTCCCTTTCAATGTCATAATAAATTATTTTGATTTATTTTTCATAATATTGATTTGTAGAAGAGACAGGCAAGTTATTCTATAAAATATCCACCCTTTAGGTTAGTCTAAATCCTTCCTAATGGGGTTTAATTTGATCTTCTCTCCATCATAGTTCCTGTGAATTGGAAATCTAAAGGCTTGAATAAACATCAAAGTGCCTCTGTTTCTGAAAAAAGAAATTTGAAGATATTTCTCTATTATAATTGACTGAATAAAACCCTGAAAATTGAATTACAGAGGATGGTAGGGAAAACCCAGGAAAGTCCAGAAGGCAGTGTGGTAAAGAGAATGTCCCCTACATCCCAGGACCTGGTATTTAGCTGGGGACCTCAGAATTTGAATGGACTTAAAGACACACAAAAAAAGCATGAAATACAAGCTAGAATATTATCTTTGTAATTTGTAATGAGATATGTAAGCATTAAAGCAACTGGAAAGTTACCATTAGTAAAACCAGTGCATTTTCCCCCAATAGGCCTAGCTGCATATTAGAAACATCTGGGACTCAAAAAATCCCTTACTCCCCACCCCCATCGTTTATGATTTAATTGATCTTGGGTGGACACTGGTCACTGGTATTTTTAAAAAGTTCTCAGGTGGTTCACAAATGCTAGGAGGGCTAAGAAATGCTGCTGCAGGTGAGTCTACACCAGAAGCCATTTTTGTCATCAGAAAGTTGTTTTGGAAACACAAAGCCAGAACTTGGGATGTTAGTTATATGAAAAAAGAAAGTCCAAAGAAGCGATACCATTCAGTGTGTTCAAACACCAGTGTACGTGAGTCACTGGGATATGCTTCCTTAAAAAAAAAAAAAAGTTAATAAAAACAGGCAAACGCTGGATCTCTGCTTTCTACTTCACTCCCATCTTCCATTTTACCCTGGAGATTCTGACTAAGGAACTTTAGGGTGAGCCCCTAGATGCTACTTTACTAACAAAAGTGATTCTAACATTGATAATCCAGGGGCCCCTCATTAAAGAGTCCTACGCTACACTCTCTGGGCTTTGAGCAGTAGGTAAAACCAGTGTTGTTTTCAAACTGAAGGTGCATCAGAATGGGTTGCAATTCGTGTTAAAACACAGCTTGCTAGACCTCCCACCTGAGTTTCTGATTCAGGAGTTTTGGGGTGGAGCCCAAACTTTCCATTTTCAACAAGTTAAAGGCAGTGGTTCTGACCCAGGGAGATTTTGCCTTCCGGGGGACATTTGGTAGTATCTGGAAACGTTTTCTTTAAGACTTCATTTTTCTATAGCAGTGTTAGATTCACAGCAGAACTGAGAGGAAGAAGGTACAAAGGTTTCCCTTATGCTCCCTGCCCCCACACATGCACGGCCTCCCCTGTTATCAACATCAAAACCAGCAAAATTTTGTCATTTCAAGCTCCTCCTTCAAAATGCTTTCTTCTACCTTTTAAATATCAGGAAACTGGATATCTTTTCAAAGCTCCCTCCTCCATGTCTTCAGCATTGGAATCCCTTACAGAACTTTTACTTGTTAAGAGTGTTGTGTTTTAGGCATCTGCCCTAGTAAGCTAGCTTCCCTGTAAGTCTCAGGCATGGAATAATTACTGGGTTTTTTTTTTTTCCCCAGAATTTCTGGAAATGCTTTCATCTAAATAACAATATAGGAAAGAACTTAAAATATAATTTATAGGTGACAATAGAATTTATAACAGAATTTATCCTTTTAACTTCCACAGATTGTTTTCTTATACCACTTGTGTCACAAAACTAATTTCTTAAAGATAATAAAAAGTCTTCTTGAAGTCTAGTGCACAAATATATGTTATGTTTGAGCAGGATGTTAGGCTTAATGATATGAGAAAGGGTGGAACCCTTTTCTGAAGTGAAGAGCTCTTTACATGGAGGCTGGAGAACAAGTCCGACAAGTCCGGGTACCGCCCCTGGGGTATACAGGCAAACTCACAGGACCACACGATTTGAGAATTTTCATCATGACTTGCCTCCTCCAAACTGCAGGAGCAAGGTCTAACATTTCTTTTATAACCTTCAGAGAGATTGTTCCCTTTCAAATGCTCTTTTGCTCTTTTATTATTATACTCAGATGTTTCAGAATGAGTAAGAAATAGGTATTATAAGAGCTTGTAAAATCACACAAACAAGAAAAACATAATCCAGTAAAACAGATTGATATATGCCCAGTAGGAAACACTAACAATTACGTGAGTGACTCTAAAACAGGTAGAAAACCCGAGAGCTTGAGTAGAGGCTTAAGCTGTGAAAGGTGATTATACTTGATTTGAGTGATCGCAGGAGGCTTCAGTAAAGAACTGCCTTGAACAGCGCCTGGACTTTGAAAAGGCAGAGCTAGCAAAGAAGAGTTCAGAATGCAAGAATACTATAAGCAAAGATCACTGGGCATCTGTACATAGGCAGAACAGTTACACAAGAGTTACACGCCTTTTGTTGGGCTCCTTGGGTTCCAATATTGGGGAATAAAATGGAATTTCTCATTGAAATGAGCTAAACAGAAATAGCCATCTGGGCATTAATTCTCACTTTGAGAATGACTCTGAGTTTAGCTACATATTGAACATTTCCATGGCTATCTTACAGGTGTGTGTAAAACCTATTGGTGTCTTCTGTGCTGCATCCTAAGATTAGCTAGGAAGGCTGTGAAATATTGTAGGTCCAGGTCTCTCCACCCTGGAAATCCAACTGAGCTCACTCTTACAGAATATAATAAAATCCTCATATCTGGAAAGGGCTAAGTTCAGCACACTTGATATGCCAGGAAGCTTCATGGCCTAGTCTTTATCATTCCTTGGGGTTCTTAATTTTTGATGGTGTTTACTTTCTTTTTGAAATATTTTGGTCATATACATATGTTACATTAAGTGAGGTGAGGTGTGGCTAATTCCCACCCCGCCTAGTTCTCAGCTGTAAGTGTATCACTGCTGATGAAACTTTTCAAACATTGCCTACTGACTGCTCTCCTAAACATGACTGATTTCTGTGACAAAGCTGGAAAGCTGTTAAGAAGAAGTTGGAGGACATCCAGTAGCATATTTCAAGCATTTCTAGTGCCACTGAATCAGACCTTCCCCTTACAATGTAGGCAGACTTGCTCTAAGTAGCCACCCTGAGGCACCCCAAAGAAGCCCTGTCAGCCTCTAGGTTTGAGCAATTCTGGGAGTGGCTCCCTATAATAGGGGTATTCCAGTGATGGGATCAGTTGAGAATGAACTCCCAGAAAGATCTCAGAAAGTCTGATGTCATTTAACGCTTCAATTATCCAAGTAAAAGAAGAATGTGACATGGTAATTTCCCTTGTTGTCTCCTTGGCATAAACCCAAAGGGTCTGAATGAGCCACAGAAGGAAGCAGTTCTTCCTCTAACTCTGTGATAGGTCCTTAATCATGAGGCAGGGTAGTATGAGTGGGGTGCCTGAGACGAACCAGTGGATCTTTAAGTCAGAAAGGAGCACCAGAGGTGAGATCTGATTTCAAGGTAGGTCCTCATTTAAAATATCTGAGAGAGAGAGATGGAACAGAAGAGTGGAACAATAGAAACACTGGCTTTAGAATCAGAAAGCTGACACCGAAACCCCTTTACCACACCAAGCCACGTAGCTCTGGCTCAACTCTAAGATTCACTGGAAATAGGGTGTTGGGGGAGCAAGGTGTTAATACTGTCTTTAACAGAATAATTCAGTAACCAAATGATTTACTGTAGCTGACTGCCTCATAGGCCAGTGAATCTGAAACTTTAATAGGCATACGAATCACCCAGGAATCTTGTTAAAATGCAGGTTCTAATTCAGTAGGTCTGAAGTGGAGCTGGGAAATGTGCCTTTCTAACAGGTTCCCAGTAAGATTCTGTGCAGCTGGTCTATACAGCAAAGCTTGAATAGCAAGATGGTAGGGAGTAAAGGGTCTGATAGTAATGGGTTGTTATTAGCCTATTCTAACAAGTTTGCAGGAAAGTATATTCTGTACGTTTGCAAAGTGTTTACTTTAAAATTTTTCCCCTTCTTCACCAACTTCTATAGCAACCCTCCATATCAATCCACACACTTAATAATTATAAAAATGCTCACAGTGAATCCAGCTCAAGACGACAGCCAACAGCTTCACCAAAGAGTAGGTCTGGGGGAAAATGATTTTTTCACAATGTTTTTACATATGATGATTTCACAATTATCTCTTGTGTATATCAGATATTTGGAAATTATGATGAGGCAAAACCAATTTGAAGAGGGCTTGATAAGTTGCAGGTAGGAATTAGAGGGGATTTTACGAGAAGGGTCTCTTGGAAATCATTGTATAATATTTGTATATCATGTATATTTTTATAATCTGTCCATTTGTGTAATGTTTTACTGTTTTCAGGATACTTTCATGTATGCGGCCTCATGTATTCCTTATAAAAAGATGGGATGGGCAAGTACCACTAAGCCCATTTTATAGATAGGAAAACTGGAACACAGAGATGAAGTGAGTTGCTCAAAGTTATATTCATACAGTTGCGACAACACTAAGATAGACTCCAGTTTTCCTGATTCCTAAGTTAGTACTCTTTCCTTGTCTTCCTCTGCACACTTACCATGCTGACTGAAAAAGTTATGTTTTGTTCGTTGAATCCTGGTTATGAGTAAGCAGAATGTGAAAGGTGTCAGACATCACAGATGCGGTTACTCCCACTGTCAGCGGGAAGCCCGGGAACGTGGATAGCTCTCATACTAATCAGATGAAAACCTACTCTGGCCCTGAATTTGCAGATGATTCATTTGCTTGTTTCTTTTCTGGCCAAGAATGCAATGTCCTCCTCCATTTGGAATGTTTACAGATGAGAGTTAAAGCCTGGGGGTGGAGAGCAACTTGATTATTACAGTCATCCCAAATGGTTGCCTGGTTTACTACTCTTTAGAAATATTCTTACCTTTCTTTGTCTGTGATATGTCTGTTAGCACTCCACCAAGGTGATCTCAGTCTCTTTCCCTGTTCTTACTAACTACCTTGTGAATAACACTTATAAGGCACTTGGCATTGTATACTGATAAAATTTTGCCTATAGTAATGTTTCACTCAGTTGTGTATGTATGTGTGTGTTTTCTTTGACAAATGAAATTGGGAATTCTCCGAGGATACATGTTTCATGATGGAAATAATAAATGGAGATACAAAGTGAAAATTATATTGAATTTAGAGTCAGAAAATGTGGATCAACTGCTCATTAGCTATGTGACCCTGAACGAGACACTGAAACTCTGAGCTCTTATGCCTCATCTAGGAAATGAGAATATAAGTACCTAATATTAGACTACTGTCATGACAAGTGAATGTAATAATATGTGTGAAAGTACCCTGTATTCCTAAGAACTGTACACATGTAAAGATGTATTTGTACTTTAAGAATAAAGTGCATTAGTTGGGCAGAATCTGCTGGTAACACCATTCATAGGCAATGTATTTGCTTCCTCCCCGAACATTTTGCATTTCTAGGTCCTGCCATGCAAAGACATATAGCCATATGGAAACAATGTAATTAACTTGCTTTTGCAAAAGCAGGGAAGATAAAAGATCTGTGATTCAAGGAAACCTGATATGATCCAGATGCCAAAAATGTTCATTAAAAGATGAACATTGTAGTTTTTTGGAACCCAGGTACTAGGAGTTAAGTTTGGCTTAGGAAATTACCTTTTAAATTCGCAGTATATTTGTGGAAATATTAAGTGAAATGTCATAACTACCAAAACCTCTAAGGGGAGGAAAATGATTCACTCTCTGGAATGGGGATGGTAACCTAAGCTGAGCATGCATGCCAATCAGTTCCTCTGAAAGTGATTCTAAATACCAAACCCACCTTTCCCTTCCCACTTACTTTCTGTTGGAACTACATCAAATGTTTCCTGTTTCTGGACCTGAGATCATTTCTAGAATTCTCATTCTTCTCTTTTACCCCATCACACACATACTGATAGTTGCCACAAACTTAATACCAGTGAGGTGTTAGGAGCTAGAAGGTGGTGACCTTCATTATCTGTAATCTTCAAATATATTTTGCAAGAAGGTTTTCATTCTTTGTATGTGTAGAAACCAAGATACCAAGAATTCTAAGTACATTGCTTACAGTCCTTCTATGGATCAGGCAGGGCCAGAATTCAAACTGGGTCCTTTTGATGCTTTGCCCTCTTCAAATCAATCATATCCACAAATTCACAAATTTAGAAGGCAATTTTTTTCCTAAACTCATGAAACTTAATGCATAACTTAAGGAAATGTTTACACCTGTATGTGAAATCTTGTGTATCATCCATTGTAAACAAATGACACTTTGAGAAACTCAAATTTTCCAAAGGCTGTTTGGATTCCACAAAGAAATCTGTTCTCATAACAGGAAAGACATGACCAAAGGCAGGTCTAGCTGAGAGCAGAGCCAGCACCCTTGCCTGCCCTCATTCCTTCTCCATCTACTCTATCCTGGAATCTGCTCCCACCATCCAGTCTCCTCTTCCTGAGTCCTTTCCTATGTCCTATGTGTGGACAAATTCGCTTTCATCACCTTACAAGTAAAAGACAAAAAAACACCTTACATAGTGACTTAAAATGCACACAGTTTTAGTTGTACCTAGTCCACAGTCTCCTAGATGAGAAGATACCTTCTTATGAGGACTGCATGTTCTTCTGGATATCAGAACACCCTAAACTCTTAGCATGGCCCCTCTGGCCTTGCGCTTTGGGTCCCTGAGCAGCACAATGTTGGGTAAGACCCCATTTTCCCTCTCTGGTTTCTGGGTTGTTTGGGGGAACCACAACAACTGGGCATCAGACAACTGAGCTGCCTTCTTGGGTCTACCACCTACTGGCCTTAGGTCATGAATAAGTGACTTAATAGTTCTATGCCTCAGTTAATTTACATGTAGAATGGGAAATAATATTAAAAAGTGTTTTTTTAATGAGATAACATTGGTAAAATTAAATTTCATATTAATTAAATGATTTTATAGTAATCAAATGATTAAATGAGATGACATGGGTAAAAAAAACCCAGAGTAGTATTTGACAGAGTTCTTCTCAGATGTCATGTCTGCTTCCAGTAACTGAAACAGTTAATATCTGATTGTTATTAGTGATTCTACTGTGCAAGAATACTTGACTTCTTCAATTGTATTTAGTCTCTGTCTCTGTCTGCGCCCAGTGAGAGGCACTGTCATCATGAAGGACTCTCTACCTCATGAAGGCTTCCTCGGCAAGACCTTCATACACAAAAATCTGATTTCTGAGGGACTTCCCAGTTTGTTCCTGTTTCTGGCCTGTGGGAAGCTAATTTAAAAAGCAGAACTAACCTGACTTCTCTGAATGTTTAAACCTTTCTGGCTTGAAAATCCATGGTTCCTTTGTGAAAACCTATTCATGTACACACTGCCAACTGCAAGAGACAAAACAATTCACATGTTCAGTAGGAATGAAAGGCATTCAAATATTTGGCAAAATATTGATATTTATTAGCAGGTATGTAATAGGCACATAGAGGTTCATGATATCACACTTCTTTGATGTAGGTTTGAAAGTTTTCCTAGTGAAATGTTAAAAAAAGATGTTTTTCCATGTTACTAAATTACCACTTGAATCACTCTAAAACTATTCTTTCTCTATCTTCTACCTTCAACTATATCCTAAGTATCTTGCTTTGCCCCAACTCATATTCTCTATTCTGACCAGAAAAAAAAATATTTGCCTTCCTATGTAAATGAAGCAGCTTGTCTGCAGATCTTACACATATTCTCTCCCTTTTGAATGTATGTTGCCTACTTTCTTGTTCAAAGAATCGAACTGTTCTTTTCCTGAATACTGCTCATGGGTGTTTCTTCCATAAGGCGTTTGGACTGGGTCCTATGGATTCAGTTTATCTCTGTGCAATCACAACTGGATGAAGATGTGTGCGGTGTTTCTATGAAGGCCTCTGAGTTCTTTGTGTTTTCAAAGGGGCTGGTTTCTCCTTCACTTTAGGTCTAAGTTCCTCAAAAACAAAGGTGATGTTTTCCACTTCCTTAATAATTTCCCACAAAGTCTTTTGCCATGTGAGCGCTCAGAACATGTAAATTAAGAATTTTTTTTTTTTCCGTTTGGAGATCTGAGGAATACTGACTTCTCTAGGAAACTGAAGTTACAAATTTTATATAATTAAGGCTAGGGCATAAGTGATGCTGGGGGTCTGATGTTTAGACAGCTTATATGAGAAAGGATATTTTCTGACTTCATTCTTCCTTTTACTTTAAAGATGCAAATTTGTTTTTGATCCCCTTATTACCATTATCATCCTGTTGTTCCTTCCTTTTGCTCCCTACTGATTTAATAGATGTTAGCAAGGAAAAAGAGAGAAATATTTAATATAAAATGCCAGTATCTAGAAGGTGCTTAAGAAATATTTTTTAAGTAAGGAATTGAATTACCATCACTAGCACTCCAGCCAAAAACCATTTCTTTTCCATCTGAAAAAAGGCAAGAGTCCTGTGAAATGGCACTGAGAGGTAAAGCTATCTTCAGTGTGTTGTTTTAGAAAGGAAAGAAAAACACTGTTCCTTCTCAAGGCTCCTACATACCTGGTCAAGTGGGACAGCAACGTCTCTGATGACCCCTGAAATCCCTATGACTGTGGTCCAGGAAACTCAAACAGAAGGGACTAGACTGGACCACCACCAAGACTTTCTTCAAGTATAAAACTCTGACTGTAGCATTCTGGTATAAAAAAATCATGTGTTTTTGCAATTTTTTTAAATTATGAAGGAAGAAAAGAGAAGAAAATATGGAGAAAGAAACAAGGAAAGAAAAAAAATTAAAGACAAAGAATGGTAAAGAGAAATCGAGGCTTCTCTGTTAAAGAATGACAGAAACTGAGCAATTTAAGGTTTAATTATTAATTAATTAATTATAAATATTGTGTTCTTGTGGCTCCACCTAGAGACAGAAAGATAGCCTTTCAGCCCCTCTGTCGAGGCCTTTGAAGTGGCAGTATGTTTCTGACAGTTTGGAAACATGCAGTTTGTCTTTGATCCTCTTATACTATTATTGTTGTTTTGGAGAAGAGTTGAGAGGATTATATTTTTCCAGGAAAATGTGTTCTATTCTGTCCTAAATAATGAAAGGAACTACTTTGCTTATAAATATTGTGTATCTGTAAAATCACTACTTATTTTATTTTTAAGAGCTACGTTAAGGGACCTTGCATTTTTAAGACATGGTAATAAAAATTTAACAAGACTACATACACACTCTACAAGCCACATTCAAATGCAATTTTTGTTATGATTTCTTTGGAATCCATTTTCAGCTGTGCTGTAAAGAACCAATAACCATAAATATTTACAACAAAATAGCATCTTTCATGGAATGAAGATTTCATGAAGCCATTTTTTATTAGCTGATCCTTTGAATAAGGCAGAATTAAAATATTTCCATCCTTTCAAATGGAAAAAAGTCAAAGCTAAGCCACAAAAAGAGACCGTTATATTAATTTGAGTGCAAATTACTGGCTGAGGTTCAGGCATCACACTGACACAGAGCTAAAGAATTTTCAGTTTAAGAATCAATCCCCTTAGAATTGCATGAAAATGCTTGAAATGATTTTCTCCCATTTCAGCCTCTAAAAATGACAAAACATCAAGGCTTAGATAAGTTACATCCATTCAATCATATTTCCCTGATTTTCAGACTCGGAAAGTAACATTTTTTAAATTCTATATTCCTATCACATTTATCTATACTTATTTATGATTTTTATATTATTTATGTGTGATTATTATTGAATTTGCATATCTATATCCTGTCATCTCTTTGTGAACAAGAGCCACAAATTTTTATTCCTTTGATGTCCCAAATTTTCACTGGATGAACAGATATGTAATCAACTAACCCTATATGTAAATAGATATAGTGCCTAGCATAGCATGGTAAAATCCCAAATAAGTGTTCTGAATGAATGAACTGCATAACGGCTGATGAGTGAATAAATAAACCCATGAAGGAATAGTTTCAGCAAAGTTCGAACACGAAGCATTTTAAGATTCCTAGAAGGAACACGGGTCAAAGCAACATAAAACAATGCTGTGTAAACTAAGTAGAACTCAGTGCTATAGGAAAAATGTAAAGGGGTGACAGAGTAGGTTTAGGTTTATTCAAAGAGTAGGTCAGATTGGAGCCAGGATGTGAAGGATCTGGGACAATAGGCACATTATTTTGCTCAAGCACTACATAGTATGACCCTGTCATTTTGTTGTAAATCCAAAATTGCTCTTAAAAATAAAGTCTTTAAAAAACTTCACTCTCTACTGAGATAGAGTAGGGAAATAGGACAAGGGTCATGTCATTGGAAAATGTACTTAGCCTGCAAAAAAGACCCAGCTTATTCTTTAACTTAATCTATATGCTTTGCTTCCTCTTCTTCCAGCCCTTTAATCAATTAAGTAAATTTGTAACCAGGATGAGAGATAAACCTCCAAAGTGTAAATGAACCTATGTGGATAAAGAATGCTAAGATCTGAATCAATACGGTCACCTAAATAACCCTATACTTAAGACAACACTTCAAAGAAATTGTGAATCACCTGTGTACATCATGCCTTATGCTGACACCTACCCAAAAGGCTCTATAAAAGCTCAAACTCTAAACACTTAAGGGAGCCTCCTTTCTGAGGTCCCCCACACTCCCGTCTGAGTGTGTACTGTCTTATATCAAACAAACTTTCTTCTTGCATAAGCTGATTGTACTTGTCTCTGAATTCTCCTCCATGATAAAGACAAGAATTGTCTAACCTCCACCTCTGGTGGTAAATGTCTTTGTCACTTCGCTATTCCATTCAGCTTTCTAGACTTGACACAATCTTCTTCTCTCTCTGTTTTATTTCAGACCAGTACAGAAGTGGAAATTCTCAGAACATAATATCACTCCATCCAGTGCTCTGTGGCTTCCTGAAATCCTGGGGTGGTAGGGCCATAGTTCCCACACTGTGCAGATTCAAGTGGACACTGGGGGCCCGGTGACCCTGGCTTCAGGAGTTGCCAAGGAGTTTGCTCAAAGCTGAGCCGGAATTCAATGAACTTCCCTTTCCTCCCTCTGTTCTTCCTTGTTCTCTGAAGCTTTGCATGCCCACTGACATTTGCTTCTACCCTTGCTAATGAATTCCTTTCTAACCTATACTTGTCCAGCATGGTCGAGAATTCTTTCTCTATCAGAGTCAGGAATCCTCCCCTATCCAGGTTGAGGTTTCCCCGAGTGTACAGAGAGGCCTCCCCAGATGCAGCTGCCTGACAACACTACCGCTGGGTGACATCAGCAGTGTATAGCAGTCTGTTGTGATCCTGAATTAACATAGCTAGCCAAAAACTTTCCTCTTGGCATTTAATAAATACCTTTTTACTAATAGGTCCCAATGGGACTCTGATTTCCCTGTTTCTCCTCTATTTTTCCTATCACAGTAAATTATGTCATCATAGATTCAATTGCTCAATCCTAAAATCTGCAGATACTCTCTTCCTTTTGCTCTCTTTTTCTGAATAATTATCAGCTTTTCTTAGTTTTATCTACAAATCCATCTGCTTTGATTCCCACCACCATCATCTCAGTCTGGGCCACCACCATCTTATACCTGGGCAAATGTGATGTTCTCTTAACTGGTCTCGCAATTTTCAGTTTACCTATCTTCAATTTCTTTTTTTAAATAAATCAGTTCCCTCTCTAAAATTAAATCACATTCTCCTGCTTAAAACTTTGAACGTGTTCCAGTGATGATAGAAGAAAATCTGCACTTTGTGGCCTGCAACTCCTGCAGAATCTGACCCTTGCTTATCCTCCAAAATCATCTCAAGATTCTCTACTACAACACATTAGCAAGGCTAATTTTCTTAGAAGTGAGCTGTTTGTAAAAGTTAATCATACCCACAAAACACAGCAACTGCTAGACCAGTGTTTAGACAACTAAGTGGGCACTAGAGGCTGGTCCAGCTGACACATAAAATTAGCCATAGTATCTGCCTTTTCTCAGACTCTGGTTTTAGAAGAACCTGGACTAACATTATCACCATTAATATAAAGAGAAGCCAACTTTTCTGAATCATGTAATTTTTCTCCAGCAACAGGTCTACTTGGAGACTGAAGATATGAAGAACAAATCTTAATATATTGAGCGACACAATAAATATTAGTTTAGAGCATATGCTCAGGAGCTAGACTACAAGTATTCAAATGCCAGCTTCGCAATTTATAAGCTATAAGACTTAAAGCAAGTGGCTTCAATCTGAGTATTTTTTCTTTACCAAATGGAGATAATAATATCTGCCTCTGTGGGTTTTGTGGGAACTACATTAAAATATTCTAAATGCTTGTGATAATGTCTGTTATATACTAATGCTAATGTGTTTTCTGTGGTAATAATGGTGAGAATGAACATGCTGGTGATGCTGGTGACAATGTGATGACTATTAGCACAATAAAGATGGGAAGAGAGAAAGTGATCCCAAAGGTAAACCTTTCAATCAATAAGGCCAGGAGGATAGTCACGTGGCAGCATTGTGAATTATGCAGCCATGTCATATGAGCCTGGGAGGAGTTGAAAATTCTAAAAAAGGAGGGAGAAATCCTTAAGTTCTTTTTTTTTAAGGGGAGGCAAAGAAAACACCCAAGATTCCTAGAAAACAAATCCTGAGAAAGTACTTTAGTGTTGAGATTAACAGGAAGGAGATATGTTACAATTATCCCTGATTTGTTGTTTTAGAAAGAGGAATATTAGATCAAATAGAGGCAGCAGATCAAATACATAGCATGAGAATTTGAGAATGGTTGCTCTTACTCAACATTTTCTCTGCGGCAATTAGAAGATACCAGTAAAGATACGTTATAGGTAAGAAAGTGAGTGCTATTGGGTGTTCATACGTGTGAAAGACACACACACACACACACACACACACACACAAAAGAGAGAGGGAGATTCACACATACAAGAACATAAATGTTACTTTCCTTATTTGTCTCAGGTAGTTATTGTCATTAAATTATTTTTAAAAATAAAATTGAAATAACATTTTCAATTTCAATCCTGCTTTTTACATTTATTATTATGTTTTGATAATTTTACTGTGCTCTTACATAATCTTCAAATTTATTATTTTTTTGAGGATGCAATGTTGAATTATACCAACATTTCACAACATTTAAATAATTGTATGTATTTTTCCATTTTAACCCTTATAATTTATGATAAATACACTCCCTTGTTTAAAATTCTGATTACATTTACTGGAAAATTTTACTCAGTAGTTTTAATTATTTCCAATGTTTTAGATTAAGAAATATTTCATTTTAATTGAATTTTGATTAACAGGGAGGTTGAAATTTTATTTCATATTTTAATGGAAAATTTATATTTCTTTTTGTGAAGTTACATCTTTTACTTATTATACAGTTGGAGAGTCAGAGTATTTCTTATTGATATAAAAGTGCTTTTTTGGGATGGGATTAAAGATGGTGGTGTGAGAGGAGAAACAGAGGCTTCCTCCTAAAACTGGATACAATTAGAAAATTTAATTGGTGCAACTAATCCTGAGAGAGCAACAGGAAAGAGGATGGTGTCAGACTGCACACACCTGGAGAAAAGAGCAGACCTCACTAAACGGGGGAACGGGGTAGCATACCAGAGCTGTGGCTCCATGGGACCCAAGCCCTTCCCCCACCCCAGCTTACCGGGGGGAGGAAGAGAAACGGAGCAAGGAGGGAGTGAAAAGCTTGGGACTGCTGAATACCCAGCTCCGGAGATCTGCTATGGGAGCACAAACCTACATTTCATGTTGCTTTCATGAGACTCACATGACTACTGGGTTGGAAAGTTAATACAGGCAGAGTTCCTGGGGAGACTGGGATTCTGACTGCTTGTGGAAAGCAGGGATCCATATCTGGCTGCTCTGTGACAAAAACTTATACCTGTGTGACCAGCCCACTGGCTCAGGCAGTGGAGCAGCCAGGAGGTGGGGAACAGCTCTATCGTCCCCCCAGGTACCAGTACCGCTCCCCTGTGACCCCTGACATTGCTTCAGGGGCTGAGCAGCTCCAGAATAGACCTTCTGGACACTAGAGGATGCAATATACAAACATGAAACGCCAAAGGTAACATGAAATGTCCAGAGTAAAATTATTAATACAACTCCCGAGAAAGATTTCAATGACATGGACCTCGTAACTCTTCCTGAAAGGGAGTTCAAAATAAAAATCATTAACATTCTAATGGAGGTATGGAAAGACCTCCATACCAGCAAGATATCCAGCAAGATTATCCAAGAACTCAGGAATGAATTCAGGTCAGAGATCCATTAATTAAAGAACACAATGGAGGGTATTAAAAGCAGGTTGGATATGGTGGAGGAGACAATAAATGAAATAGAAACTAGAGAAGAGTAATAAAAAGAAGCTGAGGCACAGACAGAAAAAAGGATCTCTAAGAATGAAGGAATATTGAGAGAACTGTGTGACCAATCCAAGCAGAACAATATTCACATTATATAGATACCAGAAGAATAAGAGAGAGAGAAAGGGAAAGAAAGTGTCTTTGAGGAGGTAGTTGCTGAAAACTTCCCCAGTCTGGGGAAGGAGATAGTCTCTCAGGCCATAGAGATCAGCAGATCTCCCAACACAAGGGACCCAAGGAAGACAACACCAAGACACATAGTAATTAAAATGGGAAAGATCTAGGATAAGGATAGACTGTTAAAAGCAGCCAGAGGCAGAAATAAGATCACATTCAAAGGAAAGCCCATCAGGCTAACATCAGACTTCTCAGCAGAAACCTTACAGGAGAGAAGGGAGTGGCATGATGTATTTAATGCCATGAAGCAGAAGGGCCTGGAACCAAGATTACTTTATCCAGCAAGATTATCATTTAAATTTGAAGGAGGGATTAAACAATTTCCAGAGAGGCAAAAGCTGAGAGAGTTTACCTCCCACAAACCATATCAGCAGTCTATTTTGGAGGGACTGCTATAGATGGAAGTGTTCCTAGGGTTGGATAGCTGTCAACAAAGGTAATAAAGCCATGGTAGGGAGGGTGGAGCAGCTGATTGTGAGGTAAATGCAAAATTAAATTGACTATCCCCAAAGTCAATCAAGGGATAGACAAAAGTACAGAATTTGATACCTAATATATAAAAAATGAAGGAGGAAGAAAAAGGAGGAGAAATAGAAAAGAACCTTAGATTGTGTTTGTAACAGCATACTAAGTGAGTTAAGTTAGACTCTTAGATAGTAAGGAAAGTAACCTGGAACCTTTGGTAACCACGAATCTAAAGCCTGAAATAAGTACATACTTATTGATAATCACCCTAAATGTAAATGGACTGAATGCACCAATCCGAAGACACAGAGTCACTGAATGTATAAAAAAACAAGACCCATCTATAAACTGCTTACAAGAGACTCACTTCAAACCCAAAGACTGCACAGACTAAAAGTCAAGGGATGGGAAAAGATATTTCATGCAAACAATAGGGAGAAAAAAACAGGTGTTGCAGTACTAGTATCAGACAAAATAGACTTCAAAACAAAGAAAGTAACAAGAGATAAAGAAGGACATTACATAATGATAAAGGGCTCAGTCCAACAAGAGGATATAACCATTCTAAATATATATGCACCCTACACAGGAGCACCAGCATATGTAAAACAAATACTAACAGAACTAAAGGAGGAAATAAAATGCAATGCATTCATTTTAGGAGACTTCAACACATCATTCACTCCAAAGGACAGATCCACCAGACAGAAAATAAGTAAGGACACAGAGGCACTGAACAACACACTAGAACAGATGGACCTAATAGACATCTATAGAACTCTACACCCAAAAGCAACAGGATACACATTCTTCTCAAGTGCACATGGAAAATTCTCCAGAATAGACCACATACTAGGCCACAAAAAGAGCCTCAGTAAATTCCAAAAGATTGAAATTCAACCAACCAACTTTTCAGACCACAAAGGTATAAAACTAGAAATAAATTGTACAAAGAAAGCAAAAAGGCTCACAAACACATGGAGGCTTAACAACATGCTTCTAGTCAATGGATCAACAACCAAATTAAAATGGAGATCCAGCAATATATGGAAATAAATGACAACAACACAAAGCCCCAATTTCTGTGGGATGCAGCGAAAGCAGTCTTAAAAGGAAAATATATAGGAATCCAGGCATATTTAAAGAAGGAAGAACAAACCCATATGAATAGTCTAACATCACAATTATCAAAATTGGAAAAAGAAGAACAAATGAAGCCTAAAGTCAGCAGAAAGAGGGACATAATAAAGATCAGAGAAGAAATAAACAAAATTGAGAAGAATAAAACAATAGAAAAAATCAATGAAACCAAGAGCTGGTTCTTTGAGAAAATAAACAAAATAGATAAGCCTCTAGCCAGACTTCTTAAGAGAAAAAGAGAATCAACACACATCAACATAATCAGAAACAAGAAAGGAAACATCACAACGGACCCAACAGAAATACAAAGAATTATTAGAGACTGCTATGAAAACCTATATGCTAAGAAGCTGGAAAACCTAGAATAAATGGACAACTTCCTAGAAAAATGCAACCTTCCAAGACTGACCAAGGAAAAACACAAAATCTAAACAAACCAAATATCAGCAAAGAAATTGAAGCAGTAATCAAAAAACTACCCAAGAAAAAAAAACCCTGGCCGGATGGATTTACCTCAGAATTTTATCAGACATACAAAGAAGATGTAATACCCTTTCTCCTTGAAGTTTTCAAAAAATAGAAGAGGAGGGAATACTCCCAAACTCATTCTATGAAGCCAACAGCACCCTAATACCAAAACCAGGCAAAGACCCCACCAAAAAAGAAAATTACAGACCAATATCCCTGATGAACGTAGATGCAAAAATACTCAATAAAATATTAGGAAACTGAATTCAAAAATATATCAAAAGGATCATACACCATGACCAAGTGGGATTTATCCCAGGGATGCAAGGATGGTACAACATTCAAAAATCCATCAACATCATCCACCACATCAATAAAAAGAAAGACAAAAACCACATGATCATCTCCATAGATGCTGAAAAAGCATTGGACAAAATTTAACATCCATTCATCTAAAAACTCTCAGCAAAATGGGTATAGAGGGCAAGTACCTCAACATAATAAAGGCCATATATGATAAACCCACAGCCAACATCATACTGAACAGTGAGAGGCTGAAAGCTTTTCCTCTGAGATCAGGAACAAGACAGGGATGCCCACTCTCCCCACTGTTATTTAACATAGTACTGGAGGTCCTAGCCATGGCAATTAGACAAAACAAAGAAATACAAGGAATCCAGATTGGTAAAGAAGAAGTTAAACTGTCACTATTTGCAGATGACATGATATTGTACATAAAAAACCCTAAAGACTCCACTCCAAAACTACTAGAACTGATATCAGAATTCAGCAAAGTTACTGGATACAAAATTAACACACAGAAATCTGTGGCTTTCCTATACACTAACAATGAACCAATAGAGAGAAAAATCAGGAAAACAATTCCATCCACAATTGCAACAAAAGAATAAAATACTTAGGAATAAACCTAACCAAAGAAGTGAAAGACCTATACCCTGAAAATTATCAGACACTCTTAAGAGAAATTAAAGAGGACAGTAACAAATGGAAACTCATTCCACACTCTTGGCTAGGAAGAATTAATATAGTAAAAATGGCCATCCTGCCCAAAGCAATATACAGATTTGATGCAATCCCTATCAAATTACCAACAACATTGTTCAATGAACTGGAACAAATAGTTCAAAAATTCATATGGAAACATCAATGACCCCAAATAGCCAAAGCAATCCTGAGAAAGAAGAATAAAGTGGGGGGAAATCTCACACCCCAACTTCGAGCTCTACTACAAATCCATAGTAATCATGACCATTTGGTACTGACACAAGAACAGAGCCACAGACCAGTGGAACAGATTAGAGACTCCAGACATTAACCCAAACATATATGGTCAACTAATATTCAATGAAGGAGCCATGGATATACAAATGGCAAAATGACAGTCTCTTCAGCAGATGGTGCTGGCAAAACTGGACAGCTACAAGTAAGAGAATGAAACTGCATCACTTTCTAAGCCCATACACAAAAGTAAATTCAAAATGGATCAAAGACCTGAATGTAAGTCATGAAACCATAAAACTCTTAGAAAAAAACATAGGTAAAAACTCTTGGACATAAACATTAGTGACTTCTTCATGAACATATCTCCCTGGGCAAAGGAAACAAAAGCAAAAGTGAACATATGGAACTATATCAAGCTGAAAAACTTTTGTATGACAAAGGACACCATCAATAGAACAAAAAGGTACCCTACAGTATGGGAGAATATATTTGTAAATGACAGATCTGATAAAGCCTTGTCATCCAAAATATATAAAGAGCTCATGCACCTCAACAAACAAAAAGCAAATAATCCAATTAAAAAATGGGCAGAGGAGCTGAGCAGACAGTTCTCCAAAGAAGAAATTCAGATGGCCAACAGACACATGAAAAGATGCTCCACATCGCTTGTCATCAGAGAAATGCAAATTAAAACCACAATGAGATATCACCTCACACCAGTAAGGATGGCTACCATCCAAAAGACAAACAACAACAAATGTTTGCGAGGTTGTGGAGAAAGGGGAACCCTCCTACACTGCTGGTGGGAATGTAAATTAGTTCAACCATTGTGGAAAGCAGTATGGAGGTTCCTCAAAATGCTCAGAATAGACTTACCATTTGACCCAGGAATTCCACTTCTAAGAATTTACCCTAAGAAATCAGCACTCCAGTTTGAAAAAGACAGATGCCCCCCTATGTTTATTGCAGCACTATTTACAATAGCCAAGAAATGAAAGCAACCTATGTGTCCATCAGTAGATGAATGGATAAAGAAAATGTGGTACATATACACAATGGAATATTATTCTACCGTAAGAAGAAAACAAACCGTACAATTTGCAACAACATGGATGGAGCTGGAGGGTATTGTGCTCAGTGAAATAAACCAAGTGGAGAAAGACAAATACCAAATGATTTCACTCATCTGTGGAGTATAAGAACAAAGGAAAAACTGAAGGAACAAAACAGCAGCAGAATCACAGAACCCAAGAATGGACTAACAGTTACCAAAGGGAAAGAGACTGTGGAGAATGGAAGGGTAGGGAGGGATAAGGACGGGGAATAAGAAAAGCGGTATTATATTAGCATGTATAATGTCAGGGGGAGGAATGGTGAGGTCTGTGCAACACAGAGAAGACAAGTAGCGATTCTACAACATGTTACTATGCTTATGAACAGTGACTGTAATGGGGTTTGTGGGGGGGGGGACTTGGGGTATGGGAGAGCCTAGTAAACATAATGTTCTTCATGTAATTGTAGATTAATGAAAACAAAATTTTAAAAAAGTGCTTTTTGTGTGTTGATTATATTAACATATCTGCATTGCAAATATCCATTCTTAAACTGTTTTTCTTTTTAATATCATCCGTGAAGTTTTGATACCAACATTTCAATTATCTATTCAAATTTAGTAATTTAGTAATTACTTGGTAATTTATCACTTTCATGTTTAGTAGTTCCTTTTCCTCTATCCTGTAAGAGTAAAGGCAGAAATAACTTTAAAAAGTGAGTAGACAATTTTTAAGATAAATTTTAAAGCTTAGTAATTAAAATTGTATGATATTTTTATGAGAAAAGAAAAAGATCAGTGAAACACAATAGAGAGGTCAGAAAAAACACTCATGTATTAGCATTTTAATTTAGTGGAGAAAGTGTGGACCATTCAAAAAATTGATTATGTGAAAAAATAATAGATTCATACTTAATTTAGTATTTAAAAACACATTCGAGTTGGAACTAATACCCAAATGGCAATAAACAACAGCAAAAAATCCAAGTTATTTGAAGAAATTATAGTGATATTTATCATAGTACTGAGATAGAAAAATATTCCTAAACAGGCACAAAAATAAGCTCAGCAAAAAAAAGGATTGCTATATTTGCATCAAAATTTAAAACTTGCATGCAGAAAAAAAGCTACAAATTGCATGTTTTCTCTCTTAGCCTACATTTTCTCTTTGTAGCTTCCTGTGGAAATCTAGTCTGCTTTTTCCATTTTTCTTTAAATTTTGAAAGGTAAATGCTGTATTTTATATCTCATAGTAACTAATCTTAAATATTTAACAAACAAATTTAAAGTCATTTTAACAAAATCTTACTTATCACTAGCTTTATCCAATCTCTAAGCTAGTAATATCTAAAAGTTTACTTCTCCCTTGTCATACAAAGATAATTTTTAATCAAACAATACTTAGATTTACTAATCTCATTTACTGATTACTGTGTTTGTAATTCCTTCTTGCATCTTAGTATTTATTATTAAGTTAATTTTTATTCTTTTGGACTATATCTGCTATTTGCCCTTGCAGAGATGACCAGTGGATCATAAACTTTATGAATCCTCTATGTCTAAAATTATTTACCTAGCTAACATAGTTTACCTGGTTATATAAGTCCCTATTCAAAGTTATTTTATGTTGGTATATTGTCTTCTTTAATACAGTATTATTATAGATATTGCTATTTTGTCTTCTTGAATACAGTATTAGGGATACTATTCTATTTCTCATTACTTTGCAGTTTTACTTTTCTGTATAAAGTTTTTCCTTATAAGTCAAATTCTTTCTATTACTTTCTTAGGTTATATTTTGTTGTTTCTAGTTATGAGTGTTTGATTTTTAATCTTTGTTTTGTGATTAATGGGCCCTTAAATTTTGTGAATCATGTTTTTGTTTACCTTGGAAAAATTCAAGGCCATATTTCTTCAAATATTATCTCTTCCCCATTTTCTCTAGTATCTCCTTCTAGAATTTCTTTTTGTTGCCTATTAGGATTCAACAAAATATCTATTTCTGTCTTTTAGTTTTTCTTTCATATTTTCAGCATTTTTGAACATGTTCAAGAAAGTTTCTTAACTCTGTTTTCTAGCATACTTTTTAACACCCTCTAGTGAGATTTTTTTTTGAACTAAAATACTTTTTTAAATTTAAATATATTTTAAAAAATTTATAGAATTCTTAAATTGTTCTTCATAAGCATCTGTTTATCATGTTTGATTCTTACTTTTTGGAAGAAGTTACTTTCTTTAGCTTTTTCAGATTATTAAATATTTTCTTTAAAATCCTTTTTAGATTGCATTATTATCTCCACTTTCTTGGTTATTAGTTCTTTTGGTGGTTGAGTTTATTGTGTTCCTGTAAAGATGTTGGTGTTACTTACCTGTTTTCTGACTCTTGGTTGTTTCCAGAGGAATTCTTCTGTGGTGGTAATTTCCCTTAGTGAAGTAGCTTCACAATAGTACAGATACTAACCTTAATATCCATTTAGCTTTACAGTAGTATGCTGGGCAAAAAAAATCCTCACAATTTACTTCTAAGCAAAACTGTGCTGGTTCCAGCTTTCTTAAAGAAAACCAGCAGACTACTGGGGTTTTCAGTTTGCTTTATTCTTTTAAGGATGCCTCTTTACTTCTGATTCATGAAGAATTCTCTTACTCGCTATTTAAGATTCATCAAAAAAATTATAACATTCTAATGTGTTTTGTGTAGAGGGGAGATATTTTATCATATTTCTCGTCTGCCATCTTTAACTTGAAAATAATCATATTTCTGGTTTTCTAAAATATTTTATCAAGAAATGAGAATTATGCTTAAAACATATCCTTTCAGCAACAGTTGAGGTGAAAATTTTTGTATTCTCTGTTATATTGATGTGATATATTACATTAAGTGATCTCCCAAGAGATATATTAGCAACTCAGTAGCTAGTTACCTGCTCTATGTTAAAGAATATTTTCATAATTCTGTGGAGTGTTTCTTATTTATTTTTTAAATTTTGTTTTCTGCTTTCTCATTCTTTTCTCAAGTGAAGTCCACTTAGGTCTGGTACTAAAATTCATATAATATGAGTGGATTTTCCTATCTCATTTTTTCTCTCCAACTGATTACTGAAGGAGTATTTTTCTGACCTTAATATTTCTTGGTCATATTTCTTCAAAAGTTATCTCTTTCCCATTCTCTCTATCATTTCCTTCTGGGATTTCTTTTTGTTGAATATCAAGATTCTGGACCTATTTTTGTCTTTCAATTTTCTTTAATACTTTCAACATTTTGGGACATGTCATGGACGTTTCTTAACTCAGTTTCTTAGCATATATTTTTAAACTCGATAGTGAGTTTTTTTTAATTAAAAAGCAATTTTAAATATTTCTGAAATTCTTAATTGTTCTTCATAAGCAAAACAATGAGGTATGGAGAAGGAAACTGAATATTTCACTCAAATCTTAGTCTGAAGATTTGGTTGATGTATAAAATACTTAATAAAATTTCTAATACTCAGTTTTCATTTATCATTTTTTTCCCTAAATTTTCTGGCTTCTCCTGTTGGATCACTTCTTTTGTGGGAGATTTTACTCATGGAAAATTCATAATTGATTATTATGTCACAATTTGATAAGGAAGTGTTTATTTTTTAATTAAAATACTGTTTTTAGAATAGACTACACCTGTTGGTCTAGGGGTTTCTATACTGAGGGTATAATGGCTCAACTTCTATTTACTCTGTTTCTGAAAATATTACATTTCTGTGCATACAGGCCTGAAGTAAATGTGAAAAATACAGAGTAATTAGGTACCTAAAAAATTGCCCTAACTCTGCACCTCATAAAGCTTTGCAGTAATTTCTTTATAACCCAGAAACAGCTTTATTGCTTCTGTTCACCAAAAGTTCCACATCTCTGAGGGAAGTATGAAGAATAGAGTTGAATTACCCTATGATATTCTTGCTTGACTTTATTATTTTGCTTCATTTATACTGTTTTAACTGCTACTATTACTAATATCCAATACCACAGCTCTACAGAACTTAGTCACAAATAAAAGTTTTCTCTGCTTTTGTATACTTCAATTTTGCTTTTACTTTAATAAATATGCACCTATAAACACATGCTCATGTAATGAAAATAATGACTCTGCTTTTCCCTTTCACAAATAATTTCTGTTGAGAAGATTCTCTGCTTTTTTGTAAAAATTTGGAGAACTAGCTAAGGAGTGCTTTAAATGATCTTTAAGAAATCTTCTAAAAATTATTTAAGAAATTATACCTAGGTTATTAAAGGAGGAATTACCAGCTTCAGCCTTCAGAAAAAAAAAGAAACTTTTATATCTCAAATAGCACAATATGCTATCAGAAGAGCTGTTGGCTAAACATTAAAGTTGTCCATGTGTCTTCATGTTGCTAGATTAACACTGACAACTGAGTGTTCACAGTGTCTGTGACTGTGCATTTAGAAAGATGTTTTTTGTCTGTCGGCCTCTACTTCTTTATGTGTAAGCTGAGTCTACTTTCTACCCAAGATTTTTCACCACAGAATGGGGAAGAAAAAATGAGATCATGTCTGTAAATGTGTTAAATGTCTAGAACTTACAGTCCAATAAGTATAGAAGAGATTATTAGACATGTAAGATGGGACAAAAAATGATTTGTTTTTAATCAATGAGACAGAGGACAAAGGACAGATTTTCATCTATTAATTCATTCAAAAGTGTCCCTAAGAATTCACTCTATCCTAGCACTGTGGACGACATCATGGGATTGCAAAGTTGAAAGTGGTTTAGCATTTTAAGGAACATGCCATCTAGTGAGGGAAACAGATACAGGCACAAAGCGCTGTGACAGAACATATGACATGATGAAAGCTGAAAATGACTATCAGTGGCGGGGGAGAGAAAACTATCAGTATAAGAAGGGAAGTGAGAAATAGAAGTTTGAAACAACTGACTTTTATTTTTTAAGCTATTAGTAATATTCTATAGTATTTCCAAACTGTTCTGAGAAAAAAAAAATTTTAAGATTATACCAGCATTATAATATCAGAGTCGATTAGTATTTTTCTTAATTAACTTTCTTAATTAATTTTAAACTAATCTTAATATTTCTTAACTAGCATATGAAATTTTAAAAATAATTTAAGAATGTAAAGTTAGCTACGCAAAATGTACATCTCTTATTCTATATCCCATAGCCACCTCTCTTCCATCCCTCCTCAGAGATCCACTCTCAAGGGCTTTGTATGTATCTTTGCAATCCACTCTATTAATTGACATATATGTGAAAATGAATTAAATACATGTTTCTAAATAAGTGGGAGGCATTGTTATGCAACTTGTTTTTTCAATTACAATTATTTCTCAGAAATTTCTGCATTATTTCATATAGATATACTTCTTTTAAAAATTACTATTGCAGAGGGCGGAGCCAAGATGGCGGCGTGAGTAGAGCAGTGGAAATCTCCTCCCAAAAACACATAGAGCTATGAAAATATAACAAAGAAAAATCTTCCTAAAATAGAGACCACAGGACACAGGACAACATCCAGACCACATCCACACCTGCAAGAACCCAGCGCCTTGTGAAGGGGAGTGCTTTTTGGAAATCTTAAAGGGGCAGGACAGGTCACTTAGACCAGAAGCAGGGAATCTGGGGATCTCTGGGCACTCTAACCCCCTGGGCAGCAGGTTGCACAGAGGCCCCTTACAGAGATAAATAGTCTCCTGGCTACTCCCCCTCCAACGGGGCTCCACCATTTTGGAGGAACAGCCCCAGCCAGGCCAAGCCCACAGCAACAGCGGAGATAAACCCCAAAGCAACTGGGCAGGAAGCAGAAGCCCTGTCTGCGCACAGCTGCCCAGCACAAGCCACTAGAGGTCGCTATTCTCCCAGGAAAAGGCTACAAACCAACAAGAAGGGAAGCTCTTCCAGCGGTCACTTGTACCAGCTCTGCAAACTATCTCTATCACCATGAAAAGGCAAAACTACAGGCAGACAAAGATCACAGAGACAACACCTGAGAAGGAGACAGACCTAACTAGTCCTCCTGAAAAAGAATTCAAAATAAAAATCATGAACATGCTGACAGAGATGCAGAAAAAAATGCAAGAGCAATGGGATGAGATGCAGAGAAAAATGCAAGAGCAATGGGATGAGATGCAGAGAAAAATGCAAGAGCAGTGGGATGAAGTCCGGAAGGAGATCACAGATGTCAGGAAAGAGATCACAGAAGTGAAACAATCCCTGGAAGGATTTATAAGCAGAATGGATAAGATGCAAGAGGCCATTGAAGGAATAGAAGCCAGAGAACAGGAACGTATAGAAGCTGACATAGAGAGAGATAAAAGGATCTCCAGGAATGAAACAACACTAAGAGAAATATGTGACCAATACAAAAGGAAAAACATTCGTATTATAGGGATACCAGAAGAGGAAGAAAGAGGAAAAGGGATAGAAAGTGTCTTTGAAGAAATAATTGCTGAAAACTTCCCCAAACTGGGGGAAGAAATAATTGAACAGACCATGGAATTATACAGAACCCCCAACAGAAAGGATCCAAGGAGGACAACACCAAGACACATAATAATTAAAATGGCAAGGATCAAGGACAAGGAAAGAGTTTTAAAGGCAGCTAGAGAGAAAAAGGTCACCTATAAAGGAAAACCAATCAGGCTAACATCAGACTTCTCAACAGAAACCCTACAGGCCAGAAGAGAATGGCATGATATACTTAATGCAATGAAACAGAAGGGCCTTGAACCAAGGATACTGTATCCAGCACGACTATCATTTAAATATGATGGTGGGATCAAACAATTCCCAGACAAGCAAAAGCTGAGGGAATTTGCTTCCCACAAACCACCTCTACAGGGCATCCTACAGGGACTGCTCTAGATGGGAGCACCCCTAAAAAGAGCACAGAACAAAACACACAACATATGAAGAATGGAGGAGGAGGAATAAGAAGGGAGAGAAGAAAAGACTCTCCAGACAGTGTATATAACAGCTCAATAAGCGAGCTAAGTTAGGCAGTAAGATACTAAAGAAGCTAACCTTGAACCTTTGGTAACCACGAATCTAAAGCCTGCAATGGCAATAAGTACATATCTTTCAATAGTCACCCTAAATGTAAATGGACTTAATGCACCAATCAAAAGACATAGAGTAATAGAATGGATAAAAAAGCAAGACCCATCTATATGCTGCTTACAAGAAACTCACCTTAAACCCAAAGATAAGCATAGACTAAAAGTCAAGGGATGGAAAAACATATTTCAGGCAAACAACAGTGAGAAGAAAGCAGGGGTTGCAGTACTAATATCAGACAAAATAGACTTCAAAACAAAGAAAGTAACAAGAGATAAAGAAGGCCACTACATAATGATAAAGGGCTTAGTCCAACAAGAGGATATAACCATTCTAAATATATATGCACCCAATACAGGAGCACCAGCATATGTGAAGCAAATACTAACAGAACTAAAGAGGGAAATAGACTGCAATGCATTCATTGTGGGAGACTTCAACACACCACTCACCACAAAGGATAGATCCACCGGGCAGAAAATAAGTAAAGACACACAGGCACTGAACAACACACTAGAACAGATGGACCTAATAGACATCTATAGAACTTTACATCCAAAAGCAACAGGATATACATTCTTCTCAAGTGCACATGGAACATTCTCCAGAATAGACCACATACTAGCTCACAAAAAGAGCCTCAGTAAATTCCACAATATTGAAATTCTACCAACCAATTTTTCAGACCACAAAGGTATGAAAGTAGAAATAAATTCTACAAAGAAAACAAAAAGGCTCACAAACACATGGAGGCTTGACAACATGCTACTAAATAATCAATGGATCAATGAACAAATCAAAATAGAGATCAAGGAATATATAGAAACAAATGACAACAACAACACTAAGCCCCAACTTCTGTGGGATGCAGCGAAAGCAGTCTTAAGAGGAAAGTATATAGCAATCCAGGCACACTTGAAGAAGGAAGAACAATCCCAAATGAATAGTCTAACATCACAATTATTAAAACTGGAAAAAGAAGAACAAATGAGGCCTAAAGTCAGCAGAAGGAGGGACATAATAAAGATCAGAGAAGAAATAAACAAAATTGAGAAGAATAAAACAATAGCAAAAATCAACGAAACCAAGAGCTGGTTCTTTGAGAAAATAAACAAAATAGATAAGCCTCTAGCCCAACTTATTAAGAGAAAAAGAGAGTCAACACAAATCAACATAATCAGAAATGAGAATGGAAAAATCACGACAGACTCCACAGAAATACAAAGAATTATTAAAGACTACTATGAAAACCTATATGCCAACAAGCTGGAAAACCTAGAAGAAATGGACAACTTCCTAGAAAAATACAACCTCCCAAGACTGACCAAGGAAGAAACACAAAAGTTAAACAAATCAATTACAAGCAAAGAAATTGAAACAGTAATCAAAAAACTACCCAAGAACAAAACCCCGGGGCCGGACGGATTTACCTCGGAATTTTATCAGACACACAGAGAAGACATAATACCCATTCTCCTTAAAGTGTTCCACAAAATAGAAGAAGAGGGAATACTCCCAAACTCATTCTATGAAGCCAACATCACCCTAATACCAAAACCAGGAAAAGACCCCACCAAAAAAGAAAATTACAGACCAATATCCCTGATGAATGTAGATGCAAAAATACTCAATAAAATATTAGCAAACAGAATTCAACAGTATATCAAAAGGATCATACACCATGACCAAGTGGGGTTCATCCCAGGGATGCAAGGATGGTACAACATTCAAAAATCCATCAACATCATCCACCACATCAACAAAAAGAAAGACAAAAACCACATGATCATCTCCATTGATGCTGAAAAAGCATTTGACAAAATTCAACATCCATTCATGATAAAAACTCTCAGCAAAATGGGAATAGAGGGCAAGTACCTCAACATAATAAAGGCCATATATGATAAACCCACAGCCAGCATTATACTGAACAGCGAGAAGCTGAAAGCATTTCCACTGAGATCGGGAACCAGACAGGGATGCCCACTCTCCCCACTGTTATTCAACATAGTACTGGAGGTCCTAGCCACGGCAATCAGACAAAACAAAGAAATACAAGGAATCCAGATTGGTAAAGAAGAAGTTAAACTGTCACTATTTGCAGATGATATGATACTGTACATAAAAAACCCTAAAGACTCCACTCCAAAACTACTAGAACTGATATCGGAATACAGCAAAGTTGCAGGATACAAAATCAACACACAGAAATCTGTAGCTTTCCTATACACTAACAACGAATCAATAGAAAGAGAAATCAGGAAAACAATTCCATTCACCATTGCATCAAAAAGAATAAAATACCTAGGAATAAACCTAACCAAGGAAGTGAAAGACTTATACTCTGAAAACTACAAGTCACTCTTAAGAGAAATTAAAGGGGACACTAATAAATGGAAACTCATCCCATGCTCATGGCTAGGAAGAATTAATATCGTCAAAATGGCCATCCTGCCGAAAGCAATATACAAATTTGATGCAATCCCTCTCAAATTACCAGCAACATTCTTCAATGAATTGGAACAAATAATTCAAAAATTCATATGGAAACACCAAAGACCCCGAATAGCCAAAGCAATCCTGAAAAAGAAGAATAAAGTAGGGGGGATCTCACTCCCCAACTTCAAGCTCTACTACAAAGCCATAGTAATCAAGACAATTTGGTACTGGCACAAGAACAGAGCCACAGACCAGTGGAACAGATTAGAGACCCCAGAAATTAACCCAAACATATATGGTCAATTAATATTTGATAAAGGAGCCATGGACATACAATGGCAAAATGACAGTCTCTTCAACAGATGGTGCTGGCAAAACTGGACAGCTACATGTAGGAGAATGAAACTGGACCATTGTCTAACCCCATATACAAAGGTAAACTCAAAATGGATCAAAGACCTGAATGTAAGTCACGAAACCATTAAACTCTTGGAAAAAAACATAGGCAAAAACCTCTTAGACATAAACATGAGTGATCTCTTCTTGAACATATCTCCCCGGGCAAGGAAAACAACAGCAAAAATGAGCAAGTGGGACTACATTAAGCTGAAAAGCTTCTGTACAGCGAAAGACACCATCAATAGAAAAAAAAGGAACCCTACAGTATGGGAGAATATATTTGAAAATGACAGATCTGATAAAGGCTTGACGTCCAGAATATATAAAGAGCTCACACGCCTCAACAAACAAAAAACAAATAACCCAATTAAAAAATGGGCAGAGGAACTGAACAGACAGTTCTCCAAAAAAGAAATACAGATGGCCAAGAGACACATGAAAAGATGCTCCACATCGCTAATTATCAGAGAAATGCAAATTAAAACTACAATGAGGTATCACCTCACACCAGTAAGGATAGCTGCCATCCAAAAGACAAACAACAACAAATGTTGGCGAGGCTGTGGAGAAAGGGGAACCCTCCTACACTGCTGGTGGGAATGTAAATTAGTTCAACCATTGTGGAAAGCAGTATGGAGGTGCATCAAAATGCTCAAAACAGACCTACCATTTGACCCAGGAATTCCACTCCTAGGAATTTACCCTAAGAACGCAGCAATCAAGTTTGAGAAAGACAGATGCACTCCTATGTTTATCGCAGCACTATTTACAATAGCCAAGAATTGGAAGCAACCTAAATGTCCATCTGTAGATGAATGGATAAAGAAGATGTGGTACATATACACAATGGAATACTACTCAGCCATAAGAAGTGGAAAAATCCAACCATTTGCAGCAACATGGATGGAGCTGGAGAGTATTATGCTCAGTGAAATAAGCCAAGCGGAGAAAGAGAAATACCAAATGATTTCACTCATCTGAGGAGTATAGGAACAAAGGAAAAACTGAAGGAACAAAACAGCAGCAGAATTACAGAACCGAAAAATGGACTAACAGGTACCAAAGGGAATGGAACTGGGGAGGATGGGTGGGCAGGGAGGGATAAGGGGGGGGAAGAAGAAGGGGGGTATTAAGATTAGCATGCATGGGGGGGAGGGAGAAAGGGGAGGGTGGGCTGCACAACACAGAGAGGACAAGTAGTGACTCTACCACATTTTGCTAAGCTGATGGACAGTAACCGTAATGTGGTTGTTAGGGGGGACCTGATATAGGGGAGAGCATAGTAAACATAGTATTCTTCAGGTAAGTGTAGATTAAAAATTTAAAAAAAAAAAAAGAAAGAAAGAAAAGGGGGATTACTCCTTAACAGGATAAAACTATTGGTAAATCAAAGATCAACGCATGCTTTAAATATCCTTAATGTTGATCACTTAAAGGGTGTCAGATGATCAGCTATGGAGGTACTCTTTTCTGATAATATTCCTTTCTCTTAATTAAAAAAAAAAAAAAAAAAGCAGTTACTGTGTGCTGACCTCCAATGAGTTCTGCACAGTGGTATAGAGGGCATGTCAAAGTGTGGGCAAAGGGTCTGTTTGTTTCTACGCAGAAGATCAAGGCCTAGCTTGGATACCCAGAAAATGAACTAAGATACGATATGAGGAGGAGCTTCCGGCATCAGCACTCTCTGGAGGACTCGTGCCGGGGGATGATCATCAAAAAGCCTCCACAGGGATCCGGACGATGCTGCGGTTGTGGCTGCATCCAGCCCACCGTCTCCTGGACTTGCCATAAGAAGGAGGAGGGAGATGTCTAGGCTGGCATGTGCATACAGTGAGACAACGAATTTGACTGGATCTGTACTGTTGGAACTCAACCAGGAGTTGGGAGGGGTGCAAGTTGTAGCACCCCAAAATCTCATGACTATAGACTATCTATGGTTAAAAGAACATATGGGATGTGAACAGATCCCAGAAATGGGCTGCTTTAATTTGTCTGATGGTTCAAGTACAGTTGGAAAATATCCATCATATCATAGATAAATTTTCACAAATGCCTAGGGTGCCTAAATGGTTTTCTTGGCTTCACTGGAGATGGCTGGTAATTATAGATTTGCTTTGTTTATGTCACCGTATTCCTATTATGTTAATATGTGTGTGCAAATTAGTTAGTAGTTTAAAACCTATACATACTTAAGGTACTATACAAGAAGATATGTCAAAGAAATAATCAATCCTCCCAAGTTTCCTTCATATGCTACATCTATAGCTTTTCTTCTTCCTTCCTAATTACAAACCTTAAATAGAATTCGTGCCTCATATCGAATTTACCGAGTATCATAATTCCTCCAGGTGGTAAAGATACCTCGAGACAAGTGCTGGGCATAGAAGCCACAGGGCGTAAATCTGCAAAGAAGTAAAAAGCTAACCTTTGCAAACAATATGGCTTCTCTCTCACTTACCAACTTTACATTTCCCTGTATGGCCCCGGAAGATGACTGGTTAGCCAGAGACGGGTAAGATTCCTCAAGGGAGGAACAACCTAAGACAGGCACAGTCGCAGGGGGGCCATCAGGTGAGAATTTGGGGATCAACAGAGGTGAGGCTCAGAACCTCACCCCCCCTGCTTTGAGAGAAATCTTCTGCATCCGTGGATGTCTTGCTGCCCTTGTCTAGCCTGGATTAATACTTAGTCCATAGGCACACACCTGATCATCTGATCATCTACATTTGCCTTCTTACAGCACTAAACTATGTTTTCTACCTTTATCTTGCATCTACCTACCACTTCAGCATTTTATTAAAAATAAAAATAATAATAATAATAGGAGAAATGTGGGATCAACATATAAATCAAGTACAAAAATCAAATGAATATTCATATTTGACCTGATGGTTTATAGGTCATATTGCATGATCAAAACCGAAAGTTTCTGTGATGAATGCCCTTGTACTGTTCACCATGTAAGAATTTATTCACTCTGTAAGAATTCGTTCACCATGTAAGAACTTGTTCGTTAAGCTTCAGAAGATTGGAGACTGACGAGAATTAGGCTTGAGATGGATTAATGATTGTACATTGAGCATTGACCCCCCTATACTGAATTTTATTGTTGTTAACAACCATTTGATCAATAAATATGAGAGATGCCCTCTCAAAAAAAAAAAAAAAAAAAAAATTACTATTGCAGAGAATTCTATATTATAATTTATCTTTTGAAATGGGGTATGAGTGCCTGAGTACCCAGGACTGCTCATAGACATTCCAGGAATACATGGGAATGAAGAAAGGAAATGATTTCCAGATCTTTAACTTTCAAATGAACTTTCCCCTAAAATTGACTTGCCTGAGAAGGCCCCTGTGCTGACTTCCTTTCCTCCCTCCACTTTTGCAATCAATCAGTCACCATGTTCCTATTTAACAACAGAAAGGCCTGCATCTCCTCAATCCCTGTTTTTTATTCTGATGCATTTGCCTCAAGATATAAAAGCTTTTGGTGTACAAATCAAAAGACAGTTGGCGAATGCTTAGCTTCTAGGGGAAGAGGACGGGAAGAACAAGGCACAGAGAGTTTTAACATATGGAGGGGAAACACTGATTTCATTCAGATATTTGGAAAAACTTAGAATTGGAGTTTGGAAGTAAGACGGTTGTGCCTGGAACATATGTTTATATGTCTGTTTGAAACGAAAAAGAAGTTAAATATTTTTGACACAAATATAAGAACTATCTTCACTATTTAGGTTATATGGCAGACATTTTCCATGAATTATATGAGTGATTTTATAGCACTTAGATTGGATGACAATGTAAAGTGTGTGCACAATATTAAAAATATTGAAAATTGTATCTTTCACAATAAAACATTATGATTAAAATAAAGTTGATGTCATAGTTTCTCAAAATTCTTTTGAAGAATACATGAACGAAAGCTTTAAAGATCATTTCTTATGACGCTATCCTACTGGTGGGCTTCCTCCACTCCTTCACTGAGCAAATCTTTACTGAGTGCCTACTGTGTTTTAAGAGCTGGAGGTATACTGGTGAATAATAATAAAGTTATCCAACTAACCAAACAAAAATCCCAGGCAGAAAATAAAAACACAACTCATAAAAAACACAATATACACCGAGTATCATAATTCCTCCAGGTGGTAAAGATACCTCAAGACAAATGCTGGGCATAGAAGCCACAGGGCATAAATCTGCAAAGAAGTAAAAAGCTAACCTTTTCAAACAATATGGCTTCTCTCTCACTTACCAACTTTACATCTCCCTGTATGGCCCCGGAAGATGACTGGTTAGCCAGAGATGGGTAAGATTCCTCAAGGGAGGAACAACCTAAGACAGGCACAGTGGCAGGGGGGCCCATCAGGTGAGAAATTGGGGATCAACAGTGGTGAAGCTTAGAACCTCACCCCCCCTGTGTTGAGAGAAATCTTCTGCATCCGTGGATGTTTTAATGCCCTTGTCTAGCTTGGATTAACACATAGTCTACAGGCACACACCTGATCATCTACAATTGCTCTCTTACAACACTGAACTATGTTTTCTACCTTTATCTTGCGTCTACCTACCACTTCAGCATTTTATTAAAAATAAAAATAATAATAATAATAAAGGGAGAAATGTGGGATCCACATATAAATCAAGTATAAAAATCAAACGAATATTCATATTTGACCTGATTGTTTATAGTTCATAATGCGTGATCAAAACCGAAAGTTTCTGTGATGAATGCCCTTGTACTGTTCACCATGTAAGAACTTATTCACTATGTAAGAATTTGTTCACCATGTAAGAACTTGTTCGTTATGCTTCAGAAGATTGGAGACTGACGAGAATTAGGCTTGAGATGGATTAATGATTGTGCATTGAGCATTGACTCCCCTACAGAATGTTATTGTTGTTAACAACCATTTGATCAATAAATATGAGAGATACCCTCTCAAAAAAAAAAAAAAAACAAACATAATATACCTTATGTCAGATGGTGCTGATGAAGTGTGCAATTTCAAATAGGATGAACACAAAAGACTCAGTGAGATAACATTTGAGTAAAGGCTTGAAATAAGAGAGGGAGTAAGTGATGAAAAAGGCAGAGGGAACCGTAGGTGCATGAGTCCTATGGCAAGGTAATGTTCTGGGGGTTTTGAAGATTTGGAAAGAAGTGTCTTGAGTAGAGTGAGCCAAGAAAGAGTGCTGGTAAAGGTGAGAAAAAAAAGGATAGGCAGCATTGGGAGGTAAAGTGAGGGCTGAAATTATGTTAAGGTTTAAAAGTTATTGTAAAACTGCTGGCTTTTACTGTGTATGAGATGGGAATCCAGTGGAGAATTCTAAGCAGGAGAGAGACAGGACTTGACTTTTATTTTAAGGGAATCACTCTATTTGCCTTATTAAAAACAGGCCACAGAGGAATAATTGTGGGAGTCAGGAGAACAGTTAGAAAGCTGCTTCTGTTACTCAGGTAAGAGATTATGGTGGCTCAGAGCAGAGCTGGATTTGGTATGAGATGATTGGATTCTTCATATATCTTCAAACTACAGCCAATAAAAGGGCCATATGAATTGCTGGCAAACTGCATGGAGGACATTAAAGTGGTTTCAATTATGACTTCTAAGATTTTGGCCTGAGCTACTGGAATGATGGCATTTCTGTTTACTGAGATTTATGAGATTAAGGAGGGAACATGTTTGAAAGAGATTTTGAGTTTTTCAAGGGTTTGTTCTTCTAGTTACATGTGAGATGCATATGAACTGTGGAAAAAGAGAGGTCAACATGCAGGTAGATGTATGAACCTGGAAATCAAAGGAAGATTCTGTGCTGGAAATACACATTTCAAGTGGAGAGCAGCGGATGTGGACTCAGAGAACCAAGAGGCCAAACAAGGTCACAAGGAAGTGAGGATACATGAAAAGGAGATCATGGGAGTGCGTTCTGGGCAACTGCAACATGAGGAAGTGGAGATGAAGACGAACCAGGAAGGGATAGCCAGTCTGAGTGGCTGCTGAGGAGGGAGAAAGCTGAGGTGCTTGGGACAGCAAGACAAAAGAGTTATTTTACTTTATCTGTTTCCCATTTTCACTATTGTTTTCAAAGTGAAGCAATGAACACAGATCTTCAAGCACATATGTGACTATTTCCTGGGAATTGATTCCAGAAGTAAAATTGTTAGTCAAAAATATGTGCTTTAAAAATGTTATAAATTCTGCCAAACTGCATTCCAAAAATATTTCACCAATTTATCACTGTTTAGGAGTGTTTGACCATGCGTTTCCCTACATTGTTACATATTCTTCATACTACCAAAATTTACAAATAAATAAAAGTATCTTATTTTGAATTTTTTCTTATCAGTATTAAGTTGAGCATCTTCTTATCGGTTTATTGGCCATTTGTATTTCTTCAGTGAATCTTGTTTTAAATCATTTCCCATTTTTTTATGGGCTTGTTTTCTTACTGATGTGTGGATACAGAAGCACTTTTATATTCTGAATGTGATTTCCAGTCTGTCACTTGTTTAACTTTGTTTCTGGTGTCTTTCATCACAGAGAAACTGACAAGTTTTGTGTAGTCAAGTGTGTCAAACCTTTATGTCTCTGGCATTGTGTTTTGCTTAGCTTTTCCCTACATATGGTCATAAAAATTATCCTGCTTCTTCTCTTAACACATTCATAGTGCTGTATTTTATATTTACCCCTTTAAGCCATCAGGAATTTATACTGGTATGTGCCATGAAGTTGAAATCACTATTTCTTTCCAGATGCATAAAGCATTTTGGCAACACCACTCATTGAATACCTGCTGTCTTTTTTTACCACTGATTGTAATGTCTCTTTAATCATTAGATGAATTTTCATATTTTTCATGATTCTGTTTCTGGATTCTATGCTTTTCAATTGGCCTACATATCTATTTCTGCATAATTTTGCATCTTTTAATGGCTATTACTTTATGGCAGTTTTTTATATCTTAAGCAAGTTCTTTATCTTATCTTTTTTCTGGTTATTGTTTAACATTTTCTCTTTCCTTTAAGTATTATAACCAATTTGTACTCTTCCAATATACAAACTAATAAAAATGTTTTGAGATTTTGTCTGGGATTTTATTGGGTGTGTAGCTAAATTTGGGAAGGGTATGCATATTTATAATAATGAGTCTACCTTCAATAAATATAGTATACCTTTCTAGTCTTCTGTGTTTTTTTGGTAGGGTTCTATATTTTCTTCATAAATGTCTTATTCATTTCACAGTAAGCTTATTCCTAGTTCATTTACTGTTTTTCCTAAATTTTTATGGAGAAGAATATTTGGAAAGGGTGCCCCAAAAAGGTGGCCTACCTAGTATTTTGACATATCTGTCTCTGTTGACTAGCCTCCAATATTCCCAGAGCAGGTAGTATGGTTAACATGGGTCTTTGGACGAATTTTGGTTTTGTTTTTTCCAGCATAGTACTTGTCCATTTACAGCTGATCGTGTAATAAAACAGACCACTAGATGGCAAAATAAGCTATCGTTCCTGGACTTGTGTAACAATTTTTAGACAAGAAACTTTCTGATTCACAGCTCCACTGAGAATAAAATTTATAGTCCGCAACACACCAGAATACACTGGCAATAATAAGTTGATCTAAAACGTCAATCTAAATAATCCTATAAATAATAAGCCCCTTATTCTTTGCACAAATATTGAACTCCTACATTATGCTTCTAGGGGCACGGGACCATGAAATCACTGCAGAATCTTGAAAGTCCAGCCCCTCCGTATGTGCTTAGGTATGCCAAGTTCTCCCATCTTTCCCACAGTGATTAACTTCAGAGCCCCCGCGTGCAGTCCTCTAAGCCCTGCGATATGAGCTATCTATCACCTTGCCTGACTTTTTTGCAAGAGCAAGTCTAAACCCTCTTCATGCTGATATTCCACTGGACAGCCCTTTCCTGTCTTACTTTTACTTAAACGTGAACGCATTTTATCTTTTTTCTCTGTCCCAAATCAGCTCATATTTTGATTTTTATGGCACACTTTCATCGACCTGTTAATCTTGAGGTCTTCAAATGAGTATTGGATTAGATGTTAAGAGCATTCTCTTTGGACTCAGAACCATCTGCCTTGTGTATTTAGACAAGTATAAGAAACTGAAGTATAAGAAACACTTGACTGCAGCAATTTGCCTTGTGTATCTACCTGCGTGAAAGCCAATTTAAACTCCAATTCTAAAAATTACCTTTACCATTTTTTCTCCGTGTGTCTTCATGCAAGTTTCCTAGCCTCTAATTCTCAGACTTCCTCATCTTAGCACTGAAGTGATGCTGATGCCTATGGAATAGTCATTGGCAGGATTAGTGCTGTAACACTAACACAGAGTTCAAAGCACTTAACACAGAGTCTGGCACCTGAAATGTGATTACTGTTTTTAACTGTAGTGCTTGTCGAACTCAGAGAAGCAGAAGCAGCAGCAATTGTGAAAGAAATCAGCAGACCCTACCTACCTTTTATTCACCTCAGTATGACCTGAACTCTTCTGAGTTTTTTACCCTCTGTAGTACCCAGCGTAATGTCTACTATATGGGGTGCGCTTAGTAATAAGATGGGCCTATGATAAATTATATTAATATTCTCTAATTATTCATTTTAGTTATCTAATCTCTTAATATTATTTCCTGAAGTGCTTCTAATTGCCCATTTATATATTAGAGAATTATTTTTTCTAAAAATGTTTTTTATACTCCGTAATTCTGTAGTGAAATTTTGAGATATGTGTTGTTCATTTGAAGAAAAGGGAGAAATATATGTATGCTTTGCATTTATAGTGATAAGATGAATAAAATTTATTTTTTCTCTTTATGAAATTCATGTTTTAAATGCACAATGGGAAGAGTCAGGGCCTAAATATGGGAAAACTATTATGACTTAGGGGTGTATCTTTTCTCAAGTATTAAATGTATTTTGGAAAATTTAAACTACTTGGTTTCTTGACATCCTCAAGATATTCTGGCAAGAATATACCTTCAATGTAGTAGAAAAATAAATATGATGTTGGGAGACACTTTGTTCCATAGTGTATGTCTACAGGTAACCCAATGCCTGGCATGGTGCTCAACATTATTTACTTAAGCAATGAGTAAATACACAGAAAGAATCCCATTCTGACTTTGCTAACTTAGTATCCTAACCTTAGTCAAGGTATTCACCTCTAGAACTTAATTTTGCTCTTCTCTAAAACGGGGAACAGCTACCTTCCAGAGCTGTCATCGTGTGAAACAAGAACTGAAGGATAATGTATGACAATAGTAAACTCGGCATTAGTTTCTTCCTCTCTCTTATTGTTGGAGTGTTTATAAAACTTATCTATCCACATGCCAGATTAGGCTCATTAATAGAGGTTTTATTGTTTTGGTAGGGCCATAACTGTGTAGGATAGATCATAATTAAAGGCTGAAATTACAGCATTAAATACTATTAAGTATTAATAGTACAATCAATTAATACAAGTAATACTATTAACTATTAATACTAAAGCATTGAATAGCTCTAGAAGGTATTTTAGGCCATCAAATCTCATAGCTTTATTTTACAGATAAAGAAACCAAGGCACAGAGAGGGGAACTATCTTTCCTAAGTTCCCACAGCAAGTTAATGGCTGCAGTGGAACTATATGCCAAATATCTTAATTCCTTGCACAACACGAGATGTTTTTCTTTCTTCCTCTCCCCCTCTGCACCCCTCGTGGCTTTCTCTCTCTTTCCCTCTCTCTCCCCACTTCCCTCTCCCTCCCTCCCTTTACTCTACCAGGCAGCTTTCCAAGATTAGAGTCAAATGATCATTGGCCAAGAGGGAACCACCAGAAAAGACAGTAAGACAGCAGGCAAAGTTAAGACACAGCATCTGTTAATGTTTTATTCTCTAGTTAACCATCAGCCAGAGATTTAGAAAGAGTTCTCTGGGTGGCCAGAGTTATGCAGCTCATGTGCAACATATGCCATCCATCCTGGCCTCTGAGGCTCTGGAGCACTGATGGGCAGCTCATGGGAAATGCAATTGGCAGTGGTTACTCAGATGGCGAATCTGTGGTGAGGATGGGAAATTGGGCTTCTCTTCCTAGCAATCAGACTGTGGAACCTAACTGTCCCCACTTCTCCAATATCACTGACACCTGTGTTCAATAAATGTTTAGTCCTTGTATTAGCTGTTTATTTTATTAGCTGTTTTTTCAAAGTATTAATTTATTTGTATCTTTGTTGGTTATTTTAACTGTGTCCATAACTTTTATGTTAAAAATTATGTCTTTATCCACAAAAATAGTTTTCTAAGAAAGAATAATTATTTCTGTTCATTAAAAAAAATTGGATTGGTCCTTTAACTGAAATATATTTTGCTTACTTAACCAGCTCCCTTTTTTGGAAAAAAATTTTAACATCTGGTAAAAACATGTTTAAAAAAAAAGTTGAGTTGATGTCATCCTTAAATCTAATTTTTCTATTTTAAAATACCAATAAATTGTCATAACTTTAATTGCTGTTTAATGAGTAGATAAAGTCAGTATTATCATTTTGACAGTTTTTAATTTTATTTGGAACTGAATTTGTCTGACCCAAAAATGTAGAATAATTATTTTTTAAAATGTCAGTCACTCTTTCTTCCAGTCACTTGTTCATTGATCATTTCCTATTTTCAGGTCCATGCAAGCATATTTCTTACCATATTACTTGTCACAAAAAGGCTTCATAGTAGGTATTATTAGCCCCATATTCCAGTTGAGTAAATTGACATATAAAGAGTCTCAAGTCACATAACTACTGAGAGACAAGGCTGGGATTCAAATCCAGATTTTTTCTTATTTTGAGCTTCTTTCATTGTCCCATGAAGTCTCAATAAACTTAGAATTTATTTAGCAGTGGCCATATCTAGATGCCATTATTGGTATTGTCTGTTTTTCTTACACAGCCTCACACACAGGTGTATTATAATGATCAGAAACAATCTCTCAGAAAGTTCACATTCATTTGGTGCAGAGATGTTGATATTTGAATCAATCTGTTTGATTCTAAATCCTTTTCTTTCTAAGGGTTCTTAATCAAGGATGTAGGGATAGAATTCAAGGGTTCCATTAACCTGAATCAGAAAAAAAGTTGTCATTTTAATACTAGACTAACTAAAATGCAACATTTTGTTCAACTATGAATGATGACAAATCACGGAAGTCTTAGAGATCCAAGGTAGCCAAAGGTGTCCAGCATATGAAAACAGTCAAGATTTAAAATCCTCCATATTGCATCTCACAAAAGTTACTAAATTCCTACCATGTCCCTAGCACTGGGTTTCATAAATCAAAAGAAAATAATTTCCCCTAGGGAACTCAGACATTTGTGAAGGAAATAGGTGTGTGAACATTAAATATATGTAGCATTTGAAAGCCATGATAAAGACAGTAAGACGAAAGATAAAATCACCAAGTCTACCCTAGACAGCTCCTCAGGAATGAGGGAGCCAGGAGATATTTCTTAAAAGAAGAGCTACTCGAGCTACTGCTTTAAGAACAGCCCCTCAGACAGAAAGAGGAGTTCAGGGAATGGGTAGGAAATCTTGGTAAAAAGAGCAATTTGTGTAAAAGCACCAACATGTTAAGAGGCAAGGTACATTTGAAGAACTCAAAACAATGAGGGTGAGCAGGTTGCAAGGTGTATGTGAGGATGTCTCAGAGCTGAGGCTGCAAAGCCAGGGGAGGTCATGAAGAGCGCTCTGCTGCAATATAGTGCCAAGACCCTGGGAGTGCTGAAGGACCTTCAAAAGTATCTATTTCCCATGAGAATTAGCAGCATATTTAATAAGTAAGTGATCAGGGCTGATGTCTGCACACCTTTATTATTTTCTGACTTTAAGGGCTGCATTGCCTCAAATCCACCCTAGAATTGGGTGCTTGATTTCTTAGAGGTGCAGTAGAGACAGCTGAGGTTGACAAGATGCCCTGCAGAGTGAACAGGAGCTTCTTGGTGTGGGGTCCTGGGCTCTGGAATTTTAACCAGATGTTAGGATGGAGCCCCAGTTTGTTTTCCTTCTCCATGTAGTTCTCATTTTCCTGTTCACTCAGACCTACAGCTAGGAGCAGGCTGGAAACAAGATGGCATTTTTGAGCTCCAGGAGACATGAAAGGAGAGAGGTAAAAGGGTTGGCACTTCAGTTCCTGACTTCTGTTCCAGATAGCAGTGCACATCTTCCGGCTCTGCTCTGAGGAGTCCGCAGCTTCAGCTGGAAAAAGGATGCTCCCCAAGACCTTTGAGCAGCTCTGGTGGGACTGAAGGCTGGGAAAGGATGGGCTTGGATAACAAAAGGGCAGACATACAATTTATTGTAATAACAGCCCTTTATTTCTGTGTGTTAAGCATTATGTTAAACATTTTACAAAATTAGCTCATGTTCTGCTCACAGTCATCGCATGAGGTAAGGATTACGTTTCCTATTTCCCCGATTAGGCAGCTGTGTTTAAGGAAGGTGAAGCGGTTTCTCAGACTTCACCCTACCTGCATGAAAGCCAAGATTTATATCCAGGTCTGGCTGACTCCGAAGCCCATAGTCCATAAAGAGACAGTTTTATGTAGTGGAAAGATCACTTTTAAAGAAGTCGGTCTTGATTTAACTTCTCACTCTGCCACTTAATTTGCTGTGAAATCTGGATTAAGTCATTTACTCTGTCTCTTGGCTTCCTTATATGCAAAATGGGGCTAATAGTCATAGTCATTTTACTTTACTACAGATATATTTTGTGGAAATTAAATGAATTCATGCATATAAAAGAGTTTTTGACTTCGAATTATATATAAATTAATTTACATATTTTTATTTATTTCAAAGCCTCAGTTTTCTTATCGATAAATCTGGGGTAATACTGGTCTGGCATAACTCACACACATGTTGGATGAAACAGCCAAGATGACCGATGAGGAAGTGCTTTATAAGCTGTAAAGTATTGTACAAAGGAGGTAATGTGTAAGCCCTCACCTTATAATTCTAATAGGCTGTAAGGAATTAAAACAATCACTGTCAGTTGCTCTGAGATTAATAACACGTATCACTAGTTAATATTCTTTCCCTTTTATTAGGTTCCTTCAATTGCTGTGGAATATATTGTCCAAGGAACTTGGCACAGAACTTCCTCCTATCCAGTTCACCCCCTCCCAGCCCCTCTGCCCCCATAAAATAAGATGACGTCATTATGAAAGTAGCAGCATGTTCTTTGAATGACCTGCCCAAGTGAGAGCCCCATGTATTACTTATCCTACGATCTGCACATGCCTTCATGCTATAAAAGAGGTTTTGTGAGAGAGACAAATGCAAACACCATGAGGTCACTTCTTCCAGCGTGTAACAGGATGCAGACTCTTGGAAGAAAATAGTATAAACGTCCTTTTGGAAAATTTTGTCTCTGAGCTCAGAACACATTATAAATTTTTCCAGAACGATCCAACATACAGTACATCAAACAGTGTGCCTTTTCTCTTTTTTCCCTTTATTTCCCTCCCTCTCTTTTGGTAAGTAGTTCTATTTTCAAAGAAGGAAGGAAAAACTGGGAGGTGCTTTCAGTTACTAATGATTTCAAATACCAATTTATGCTCTTCAGATTCCAGCCTGTTCACAGAGAGAGCAGTGTAGTCAGTCCAGAATCAAGGTCTCTGTCCCACTTTCCTAGCTGGGTGAATAGTTCAAATTTTCATTCATCTTCATCTGCCAAAGAGGGCAGTATGACATGCAGTTAGATAAACATTAAAGTGGAAATCAAGAGATCTGGGATTTATTAAATCATTCTCAAATAACTGTAGTGTGGCAAAATAATTACTTTGAATGATATCTATTAAAATTCCTGATACCACTTGGCAGAGGCTCAGTAAACAGTTGCTGAATAATGAAAAATAGATACATTTATATGAAAATATAATAAAATAGTAACCAGTTAGCAACATTTCAACAGGAGGCATTCTGTTCATTGTACTTTTAGACTTCTGTGGTTGCTGGCTATGGTGTATGACTGGTTTTGGAAACGGAAGGATGGTTCCAGAGGAGGTGTAAAAACTCTGAATTGAACTTAGATCTGTTGCCTCTGCTATATTGTGCTGTCTTCTCTGGCGAGTGAACTGCCCTTTTTGAGCCTCAGTTTCCCCATCTGCAATTGAAGTACTTAAACTTCATAACTCCTTAGATTACTTCCAGCTCTGTGGGTCTACTTCTGTAGTGCAACACATAACAGTTTAAGAACTTCAGACTTAAAAAGAATTTTCAGTAAACACTCAAAGCTAAGTCCCTATTCCAGGAAGAATGTCATCAAACACACAAGAAATGGTATAGTCCTGCCATGATTTCCTCTGGTGTCTTAATCAAGTGTTGGGCTGCTTGGTTAAGTATTGGCTCTGAATTAGGAATACTAAGTGTCTAGTTTGACATCTTTCACTCTCATTCCATAGCCTGGGTAGTTCATTTTCATTTATTAAAGGCCTCAAAGACAACAATTGTTGCTCTATTTAGACCAGTTGTTTTCATTCATGACTGCACGGTAACCTCATCTGTGCAGCTTTTGAAACATGAAGATTCCATACCCGATTCTCTAAGATTCTGATTTAATTGGTCTGATTTAACCAACTGTTTTTTAAAGCTATTAAAGTTATTCTATTATGTCGGCAGGGTTGGAAACCACTACCTTAGAGCAGTGTCTCTTAAAGTTGAATGTGAAAATGAGAGTCACCTGGGGATCTTATTTAAATGAAGATTCTGATTCTGTAGGTCTGAGGCAGGGTTCCAAATTCTAAATTCTAACAAACCCCCAGGTGATGTCGATGCTTTGACCCTTGCCACGAGACGTATGGTCCACAGACCAGCAGCATTAACCTCATCCATGAGGATGTTAGAGTGTAGAAACTCAGACCCACCCCAGGCCTATATCAGAGTTTTCCAGGGAAACAGAACCAATAGGAAATGTATACATGTAAAGAGATTCATTATAAGGAATTGGCTCATGGAATTACGGAGGCTGACAAGTCTTAAGATAGGGTCAACTGGGCAAACTAGAGACCTAGGAGAGCTGATGGTGTGTCTCCAGTCCAGCTGCCAGCAGACTTGAGACTCAAGTAAGAGCTGATGTTTCCATCTGAGTCAGAAAGGGGGGCAAGAAACAATGTCCACGTCAAGGCAGTAGTGGCTGGAGGAGCTCCTCCCTCTCACTCTTGAGGGGGTCAGTCTTTTTGTTCAGTTCAGGCTTTCAAGTGATTGGATGCAAGCCACCCATGTTAGGGAGGGCAACTGGCTTTATCTTGTCTACCAGTTCAAATTTAATCTCATCCAGGACCACCCTCCCAGGCACATCCAGAAGAGGATTTGACCAAATGCCTGTGACTCAGTCAAGTTCCCACGTAAGTTAACCATCATACCTACAGAGCATCTAAATATGTGTTTTAACATATTGTGCATATGTATGCATTTAATACCCAAACTGAAGTATAAGAAACACTTGACTGTAATAACAACTCTCAATCTTTTTGGTCTGTTGACCTCTTTATATTCTTAAAAATTATTGAGGATCCCAAAATATCTTTGTTTATATGCATTATATTGATACTTCCTATAGTAGAAATGAACACTGAGGACTTTCAGAATTATTTATTATAGTTTTAAATAACTGAAATAAACCTGTAATATGTTAACATAGATAACATTTTAATTAAAAAACATATTTTAAAAAACGTTTAAGAAGAATGGATTATATATTTTTGCAAATCTCTTTAATATTTAATATCTGGTTTAATAGAAAGCAGCTGGGTACTCATACACGCCTCTAAATTTAATATGTGGCAATACGGTAAGTGGGGTAGACTCTAGAAAACTCCATTCTATTCTTATAAGATAATGAGTGAAAAAAGGCAAATAACATCTTATTATTGAAAAAATAGTTTTAACTTTGACCACCTCCCAGGACCACAGTGTGAGACTGCTGTTATAGAGAGAATCTAGACAGTCTATATAACTCCTTCCAAAACAACCAACCTCCGATCTCACCAGCAAACACGCCACAATTCTACTGAAATCTGGGGCAACTGCAGCCCTTTCCAAAGGAATTCAGCTCTTTCTTCCACCAGCAAATTACACAGTACTGCCGGCAGTTTCAAAGGCCAGTGCATAGAACGCCAGTTTTGGAAGTTCACTAACACCCTACTATACCCCAAGTTTCCTCACCTTCAGCATAGTTAGTTTCCTAGTTGAATGAGTCTTTGTAGCTGGGCGCGCAGGGGAGAGGTGTGGGGTTGGGGGCATCCTGTGCAGTATCAGATGTTTAGCATCATCCTCGGCCTCTACCTACTAGATGTCACCCTTCTTCTCAATCATGCCAACCGAAAATGTCTCCAGATTCATTAAATGTACCCTGGAAGGCAAAATTATGCCTAACTGGGAAGTGCTACTGTAGACTATGGAAAACATGGGAGCGGCAAGGGTAGGAGATGAGGTTTCTTGCTCTAACTTTGTGTCATGTGTGGATGGCAGTGCCTTTAACTGGAGCAGAGAATAAAGAAGGAAGAGAAGTCTTGAGAGAGAAGAGAATGAATTCAAGTTTGTGGTATTGAAATATCCAAAGCCTCTCTCTCTCTGCATAGCTAGAACATAAGTAGAGTTATTAGAAGAACTGCTACCAAAAGTCTAGGAAAAGAGGTTCCCCAGAGTTGCACCGTAACTCTGAGAGATTGTCTTGTACTTGGATATCAAAAAGATAACCTTTTCATTTGTTTATTATGTTCCAGGTACTTCATAAGACCTCTTATAAATATCTAGAATGACCTTTTTACTGATTAGAAACTGTAGGTTGAGAGTTGAGTAACTGTTGAAAGAAAAATCCTCATAAGTGGTCAAGTTTTTCTGACTCTAGAGTGTAAGAGTTTCTGCAACCCATTTTTCTCTCTTTCTCTCTCTCTTTCCACACCCCATTTTCTCCACCTCTCCCTCTCTTTCTTCTTTCTTTCATTCATCAAATATAAATGGCTACCATGTTCCAGGAGGTGTGTATGGTATGCACTGAAGAATAGATACAGTCTTTGATCCTTACGGAGATTTCAGTTGAACAGCAAAGATAGAAAATGAAACTAAGAATAATAAAGTGTGTTAATTGCCTTGATCAAGAAACCACAGTACCTTAGGATCCCCTGACTAAGCTATTTGTCTTAAAAGGGGAGGTCAGAAAAAGGCTCCCTACAGGAAATGACAAGTAAGCTAAGATCTTACTGATGAATAAAAATTAGAAAAATAGGCAGGGAAAGAATGTTCTAGTCTGAGGGAATACTATGCCTTTCTCTCTTTTTTCTGCTTTTAAGTCTAAATTCACTAATTATCTTTACTCTTTCATGCCTGTGATAATTATATCAGTTTATTAATATAGAATTGCATTAAACCACATAAGTATATGGTTATATTTATTGAAAGTACCTTTCTCTGAATTACAATTAAGTTGTACCTGGAGAGGCAGTATGGCATGGTGAAGCTTTGAAGCCTAGATTCAAATCCCAGATCTGTAATATTCCAGGAGTGAGACATTCAGTAAGGCATTTCCCTCTTGAATTTTCATCTTTTTCCACTTATTAAATAGTCATGGCTATTGCAAAGAATATACAAAATAATATATAGAGAGATTCTTGTGCAAATGTAGGCTTTTATTAGTAACTGGACTATTATTCTGTCAGGTCAAAGGATCAGCATGAAAAAAAACAGGGAATGTGAACACAAAAGACACATTTGAGAAAAAGCAAACAAACCATATTAGCTGGAGCTTTGATATTTGAGGCAAGGAAGAACTTAAAAACAGTATGGTCATTGAGTCTCAAACACCAGGGGTTGTATCACTATTTGCTTGACACCACAGCAAGAGCCAATACTCTCTGGGGAACTGTATAGCATCTGGCAGTATCTATAAGGCTTTTATAAATAACAATATATTAAATGCTGCCATTTTTATAACTAATTCAGAAGCAGTTTAAATATTTTTTCAATTTTCAAGTAAGAGAGAGAAAGCATTATGAATATTAAGCTAAATTTAGAAAAATCTTAGGATTTTCCAAACTATGATATATAGTTGTCCAGCCAACCAACTTCTATGTGTGTGGCAGGGTGTGAATGTCACAACAACCAGAATCCCTCAAGGACCAAGAATGTGGCTCTGGTGAAGTTGTACTGATGTAACACAGGACATTGAGGTGAATGCCAGTGATGATCTCGAGAGAGCAACTGTGAATCAAGAGTCCCTGAAGAGACGACTCCTGCAGGCTGTTGAGCCTTCTGGCCTCAGACCCAGCAAGAGGATCTCATTGAGAAGACCTCATTGAGACATCATTGTGCTGTCCAGGAGGGAGATATTGCAAAAGATTCCGGATAGTTCTGAGAGGCCTCCTGGAGGACACCAGGAAGGCATCTAGTATTATATAAAGAGTCTAGATCTTGGAGGCAGGAGACATGGTTCTGAGTCTCAGCTAGTGACTATTAGCTGAAATCTTCCACAAATCACCTCACCACCCTGATACTCATTTTTATCATCTGTACAATGGAATAAAGTTAGAGCCTTTCATAAGGTTGTTGTGGGAAAGAAATAATATCATGTGTTAAAAGACTTCTATGCATTTTAAGATATTATACAAAATATAATACATAAAATATAAATTGCAGACCAGCAACCTCAGTAAAAAATGTTATTAAAAACAGGATGTGATTTAATTTTGTTTTAACATTTTAATAGCGTATATATATTCATGGTATTTGGAGTATATTGGTTTTTTTAGGCCCTAAGCTACCCACAGTTTATCTTAAAAACCTGTAGTTTCTTTTCAATGAAACTAAGTGGAATTTCCCATTTGAAAGGTAAGAAAAATTTCAAATAAAGACATAATTTAGTAATTAAAAAAAAAGGAAATGAGGAGAATGAACTGATGGTATCACACTACAAACTGAACCAGACACAGGGTTAGAAATGTCTTAGTGTGCAGTTCCAGAAAGCACAGTTGAGAATTCAGGATTTGTTTCCTAATGAAAGAAAGGAAAAGCCTAACATTCAGAAAGTATTAGATTTTTCCATTCCAGGGATGTACGCTCAGTGCTCTAACTACTTCACTGTGAAATGAGTTTCTGGGACAGTCAGAACATGGGGCCCTAATACTTTCCACCTAGGAGCTGAATGTCTGGGTGGATCTTCTGAGACAAATGGCATAAGACATTTATTAAAATTTTATATGCCTAGTCAAACTGGTTAATAGAAAGCTCTGACTATTTTAAATTCTCATTAGTAGTCCTAAGGAATGTCCATTTCTTCACTGCCTTGCCAACATGGGGTATTAAAAATTTTGTTTACATTTTAAAATTCTACTGGAGTATAAAAAGTATCTTACTATTGTATTTTTGTATTTCCTTGGAAAAGGATGAATGGATTTTTGACCCTAATAATTTTTCTTACTGTTGTGAATACAATTATTTGATCGGTGGGAATCCACATTCTTCATTTAGAACATATTTACCAATCTTTCCTCACCCCCCTTGCAAATGTTGTGAAAGTATCTGTTATCATACATCCTGAATATTATATTATTCAACGTTCACCTCAAATCTTAAAAATAAAATCTTATAAGAAAAAACAATTTATCTGTTTTCATTAATAGGTATTTGAATAAAATTTGGATAAATATTTCTAAGAATTTATTTAAAGGAAATAAAAGGGAGAGAATTAGACTATCTGCATAATGAGTTAATGTCTGGGGAGGGGAGTGTGAAGGTAAAGATAGATGGAAATTTCAAGCTGGATTTAAAAGCCAGAGCTATTTAAACCAAGATAGGGATCATTTTGAGATATATGTACAATTAAGGAAATACAAAAAGTTAGGATAAAAAAACCATAAAACTGACCATACACAACTCACTCCATGTGCCTGATGACCAATAAAAGAAAGTTACAATATTCCAGTACTAGATTCCAGGACCTCTCCTCCTGTCATGATTTGGTGCCGTGCCACTTTCCATTCTACACTTAACCCTTGATTTCATTTCCATCTTGGGGCCTCCCTTCTGCCCTTTGAACTTGGCTTGGACACTTGGATTCCTGGGCTTTGAACTTTGTTGAACACTGAAGACTTTGACTCATATTTACCTTTCCAACTCATTGCTCTTGGATCCCTTGGGTAATATCCTTTGGGTTGTAACATTGCCCTTATTTCAGATCAAAAAGTTCATGCACAGTGCTCACCACAGGATGCTGCAAGGGTGTGTTTGGATAATGTGAGTAAAAGATGGAGTGATGGGTAAAGGTATGGATATTGTTAATGGAACTGATTATCTGAGCCTTGAATCTTTTTTTTTCTGTAGTACTTGTACATGTAGATAGTAATGGCTCTTAATAGTAATAATTGTCTGTCATCCCCAAGCATGACTCTGTGTCTTTATCATGTGCTATTCTAAATGCAAACAAAGGCCTTCAAACACCCATTTTCTCAACTAGATCCTTCAAGATATAGCTTGAATTACCTCTTTTATGACTTCTTTCTTGAATGACCCAGGCTGTTGTTATATTCCCTGGGCTTGTGCAGTTGTTTTAAGAAATGAACATTAAGTGCCATGGTATCTGTAATGTTCCCAATTAAATATTCATCTCTACAACCAAGCCAGGATTTCCCTCTGCTTTGCCAAATCTAGCAAACCACCCTGCATATAGTTAAGCTCTAAGTAAATCCTTCCTCTGTAAATGTTTAGTGATGCCAGTGAGGAAAACAAAACAACTGTCACTATTATGCCAACAGCATAGATGAAGTAATTGAGATGTAAGAGACAAAGAGGCCTGGCCTAGGGTCACCTAGCTAGGCAGTATCAATTCTGAGACTCAAGTTAAATCATGGGATTGTTTTCCCTTCAGAATGTCATCTTCAAATCAAATGGGATAAACAGAACCCCTATAAAGAGCTAGTGGCCAAATGCTTAGACACACAGCAGCAGTGCATGAAAAGTGCCCTGGCTTTCTAATCCCACAGCAATGTTTCTAAGGCTAGCATTTACTTGCTTTTAATTATATAAGAGGAAATACATTCTCACTGAGTTCATTCTGCAGAATGGGGTAGTAAGCACTCAGTTTATAAAATGCACGACTTCTGGCTTCAAACAAGCCACAGAATGGTGAAAAGATTCACAGATTAGGCATTTTCTTGAAGATCTGTTGTCAGGCATTTATGACCATGTTCAATTTGTACATTGTTTTATATCTATTTTAAGTGGAAATTCCTTAGAGCAGCTGTGCAAAGTAGGTCAAGATTTTTCCTACTTCAGAAATTCGAAGAAATCATAGAGGTTATAGAACAACTCAGGGGCAGAGTCTTTGGTCTTCAGACCTTTCTTTGACCTACTGAGCTGGATAATGAGACAAAGAGTTCTCTTATGTCTATGCCTCTGCTTCAATCCAGAATCCTCAGCAGACTCTTTTTCTGTGCAATTGAGTGTATTTATTCAGAAATATCTGTGGAACATTCAGAGCAGAGTGGTGGTCTCACATTGTGTCTCTGAAGAGCAACAGATATCCAATTTTCCAAAAACATCCCCACATTAAGGTTAAAGGTTCATCCTTGCTCTCTCAGTTATTGCTGTCTACTTCCTGACTCCCCATCTCACTGCAGCTCTTAAATATCCTATCTCAGTGAACCCATACCCACTAGCTGTCCCAAGACTCAACTTGGGTACCAAGTTCTTTTCCCATCCCACATACAATAGTACATCGAACCTGTTGCTTCTTAGCACTTGACATCTTGAAGCCATCCTTTTTCCTTCCCCACTGTGACTTATTTCAGGTCACATACTTCTGTTGGGCTTCCCTGCCTCCATTTTTGTTCCATTCTAATCAGTTATACATGGCCCAGACAATTCGAAACCAGTTTCTTTAGGAACCTCCCAGGGTCAAGGTTAGGGCTAGATTAGGGCTCTTGTGCTGGGCTGTTTGACAACTGCTATTTACTCCTAGTTAACACAAATGTCATCATTTAAAAATTGATCATTTATTGTGTGTTTCCTCTATTCTATTGTTAGCCATTTGAGTACAAAGACTATGCCTTTTAATTATTTGTGTTAATTCCACAGTAGTTAGCATAATGATTGCATACAGTAGACCTTCAATAAATATTAGTTGCAAAAATAAAAGATCTAATTAGTTAATAAAGGATTGATATCATGGAGGTCTCTGTATTTTAAAGATATGTTATCTAGGAGGATTAGCATATAAACATCTGCTTAGTCCTTGCCTAACACACATCAATATTATTTGATAGTTTAGGGAGTTTGATCACATTATGCAACCTTTGCTAGCATTTATTTTTGCTGTTTTTCATTGAGAGTAGAGCTAAGAGAGTGGAGCTGTTATTAGCAAAGCAGCTTGAAAAAATTCTTGGTGTTTTCTCAATTTTGCCAATGCTCAGGCTTTATTCTGACATTGTCTTCAGATTTTATTAACCAAGAGACTCCCTAGCCAAAGTGTTTTGGAATTGGTAAAATAACATTTTTGTTCAATGAAAAATGAGTCAGAATCTATGAATTAGTTTCTGATAATGGTTTAAGGGTATGCTTCTCAAACTTCAATGTGCAGAAGAATTCTAGGAAAGCCTGGAGTTTCCCTGATCCCCACCCTCAAAGATATTTGGGATATATCTCAAGAACTTGGATTTCTAGTAAGCTCCTGGGTAAAGCTGATACTGGCAGTTCACAGACTACTGGCAGTGGTCAGGCAATAATCCTTTATTTCCTGAAAGCTTGCAGTGTGAGAGACACAATAGGTAGGGAACGATCCTGACAAAAGGGTATCCAATCAATGTCACAAATATTTTGAGCACCTACAGGGCCACCCAGTGGCAGGCTACATACAAAAAATTTAAACAAATAAAAAGCCATCTCTGCTCTCCAACGTCTCCTTGGTGTCGTGACAGGACCTGCCACTGGTAACAGAGAATGCGATACAGGCTAGGGCTGCTGAGATGAGTAGTGCAGCTCCACCAGAGCACAGACATGGGAAAGGAAGTTTCAGACCAGAGCATATAAGGCTTCGAATCTCATCTTCAGGAATTTGTACATGCCTTTGTTTGCCATGGGGACAACACATTTTTTAAAAAGGGAATGATATTAATAGTTTCTTGGAACATGGATAGCAATTTCTGATTGCACTTTGCATGGTTTTATGGATGGACTGAGAGTAAAGAAGAGACAAGTGAGGGGGTGATTGCTACTGTGCCCACAAGAAGTAATGAGAACATAAAGTGGAAAGTGGCAATAAAATACAATTTTAATAAAAATATATAGCCCCTTTAGGTACAGTGATAGAACTTCTGGGCCTTTCGTACTCCTCAGGGATATTTAAAGCCCTATGAAGTCCTTATAAACCAATTTGTTGGCTCTTTCTTCATGTTGAATGAAAGGAAGATATTAAGTCTATTTTGTTTATCAATGTATTCTCAGCACATGAAAAAGCCCCTGACACATACTGGTACTAAATAGATATATATTGATTAATTGCCAAACTGGAAAGGGCCCTAAAGTATCATTTAAACTCATCCTTTCATTATTTGTTCACGAACTGTGAAACTGAGGCCACAAAAGAGTAATTGACTAGAATCATACATTTGGTAACCAGTAAAACTAGGACTAGAACCCACATCTTATCTTCCAGTCCAGTGCTTTTTAACATCATACCAAGCACCAATTAGGCTTCTATTAAAACTGATACTGTGTTAGGGATAATGAGCTACTTCTGTATGATCTCATTGTTTTCTGTTTGTTTGACACATGCTGTGGTCTGGCAGGTATCAACTTCATTTAAGTCATCTCCTTCCAGCCAATGGCATCCTTGATTAAGATAATAAAATGTGCTTTTCTGCAATCTGTATCCCATTTCAAGTGGCATGTTTTTTTCCACTCTGTATTTCACTACAAGTCATAGCAATTTAATTCCACAAGTCTTTTAAATGGGGAGAGTAAAGTGGTTTAACGAGCAGTACTGCTGTGAGATATTAAATCCTCAAAACCACATCTTCAGTTAAGAAATGTGTCACATGGAAAATGCACCAGGGCCCAATGGCCAAAACTTGTAAAGTCTCTCTGTTGTGAATGTTCCTGGCCATGTCCCCAGTAAAGCCTCTCAATAAACACATTGTCTTGACCTCCAAATGTGTGATCCAGAGAGAGGAAGGAGGAAGCAAGCAGTAGTCCTAGAGCTCCCGAAAAGGAGTCACCGGGTTCCTACCATTTGCAGTTCTCCCTCGTGCAATGCCTTGGTTATATATATGTTTCACAGTAATGCAAAGTTTCTTGGGTCCAAGATAAAGAAAAGCACCAGGTTAAAATTCCGAAGTCATGTATGTTGGCCATTACTCATGGGGTGTGTAGCCTCAAATCCATTTTAACTGTCTATGTACACTTAATAATAATGTGCATTCTGTCTTTGTTAGGTAAAGCTTTCAAAAAGGTCAATTAGATCTGAATTAATTTCCTCATACATTAAGGGAAATAGTAATGTCTTAATGATTCATTAGGGGCATTTAGGGAGAAAGTGTACATGAGAGTACTTGGGAAGTTTGGACACAGTCATATGCTTAAACATTTATTTAAAAAGAATGAATGTTCTTCATGATTATTTCTATTTGTTTTGTTATCATATTGTAGGGTAGGAAAGTGAATGATCTTTCAAGGATTTCTAGCATCACCAGCTCATTTTATATTTTCTTCTTACATAGGTGTTTATAGTGTTGTACAGTTCCCTTTAAATACCACTTTAGTGTCATCCTGCAAATGTTGAGGATACCTTTGTTTTCATTCAACTGAAAATACTTTCTACTTTCCTTTTTGAAATCTGCTTTGACTCATATAGCCTTTTTTAGAAGTGTGTCATTTCCAAATACGGGGAACTTTTCTCAAAATCTTTCATTGGTGACTGTCTAGTTCCACTGTGGCCAAACACATATATGGTAAGTCTAGAATCCTTCTAATTTACAGATATATGTTTTGTGACTGAGGATGTAGTCTGTCTTGATAAATGTTCTATGTACACTTAAAAATAATGTGCATTCTGTCTTTGTTAGGTAGAGTTTTTAAAAAGGTCAATTAGACCAAGTTGGTTGATAGTGTTGTCCAAGTCTTCTACACATTTACTGACTTTTTGTTTACCTATTCTATCAATTATTGAAATATGGGGTATTAAAAGCTTCAACTAAGTGTACATTTGTCTGTTTTTCCTTGTATTTCATCAGTTTTTCTTCTTCCATTTTGAAGTTCTGTTATTAGGTACAGAAATGTATAGAATTATGGTCTCTTGGTTAATTGAACCCTTTATCATTATGAAATGATGGTCTTCCTTTTCACTGGTAATATTTTTACTCGGAAATTCACTCTGTCTGATATCAATATAGCTATTACAACTTCCTTCAAAGTTGGTATTAGCTCGTTATATATTTTTCTGTCATATTATTTTTAACCTGTGTCTTTATATATGAAGTGGGCTTCTTTTAAGGTCAAGATATACAGTTGACCCTTATATAACATGGTTTGAACTTCATGAGTTCACCTATGCATGGACTTTTTTCCAGTAAATACATTGGAAACTTTATGGAGATTTGCAATAATGTGAATAACATTTCTTTTCTCTAGTTTACTTTATGATAAGAATACAGTATATATACATACAACTTACAAAATATGTGTTAATTGACTATGTTATTGATAAGATTTCTGGTCGACAGTAAACTATTAGTAGTTAACTTTTTTGGAAGTCAAAGTTATACATGGATTTTTGACTGTATGAGGGGTCAGCATCCCTAGCCCCTGTGTTGTTCAAGGCCAACTATAGTTTAAAATAATTTTTATGCAATTTGAGAGTTTCTGCCTTTTAAATGGTCTGTTTAGACTATTTTCATTTAATGTGATTATTGATATGTTTAGGTTTAAGTTTTCCATCTTGCTTTCTGTTCCCTACTTGTCTCATTTGTTCCTTGTTCCCTTCCTCCTACTTTTCTGCCTTTGTTGATATTTATTATGATTCCATTTCATTCCTTTGTTGTCTTATTAGGTATGAGTTTTTTGTTTTGTTATTCTAGCAGTTTTATTTACCTTATCACAATCTATATCTGTCAGTGATATATACCACTTTATATATGTGTGTGTATATCTCTATCTCTATCTCTATCTATATCTATATCTATATCTATATAAAATCTTTATAAGAGCATACTTCCATTTCTCTTTCCCTGAACTTTATGTTATGGTTGCCAAATAGCATGTTTTTTATATATATATATATACACATATATACACATACATACACACACATATGTATATTTATATATGTACATGTTATATGTATTATATATACACACATGTAATATATACATACATATGTATATATTAAATACCAAACTACATCATTACTGTCTTTGTTTAAACAGCCAACTATCTTTCAAATAGATTTAAGAGATAACTTTGGAATATAATCAATGATTCTTTATATGCTGATAGATAGTAACCACCCTAAAGGGGGTGATTAAACAATATGGGTAACTGTTGAAACACTGGTATATATTTGCAATCAACATAAGTTTGTATATCGATACTTCAATTAAAAAAAGAGATGATTTTGCAAAATCATGTGTATTTAAGTCATATAGTTACTATTTCCAGGCTTCTTAATTCCTTTTATTCCATCTGGTATCATTTCTTTTCTTCCTGAAAGATTTCCTTTAACATTTTTTTGTGCTGGTCTGTTTGTTGGTAATGAATTCTTCAGGCTTTGTACATTTCAAAAACTTTCATTTTGCCTTCATTTTGAAAGATAACTTTCATTGGATACATAACTTCAGGTTGACAATTTTATTCTCTAAATACTTCCAAGATGCTACATCACCTCTTCTTTGCATTGTTCCTTATGAGAAGAAGACAATGTAAAGATACACAGGGAGAACACCATTTAAAGATGGGGGATTGAAGTGATTTATCTACAAGCCAAGGCTGCCAGAAGTAAAGAGATAGGCAGGGGATAATTCCTTCTCTAGCAGCTTTAGAGAGAACACATTTCTGCTGACACCTGATCTCAGACTTCTGGCTTCCAAAACTGTGAGACAATAAGTTTCTGTTTCAAGCCACATAGGTTTTGGTACTTTGTTATGGCAGCTCTAGGAAATGAATACAGTGCTCAATATGCTTGTATTATATAAAGATTCTTAAGCTTTGTTCTGGGGTGACACTAAGTTAGATAGAAACAGTTTGATCCTTTTGAGTCTTGCTTTTAAGCTTTTCTAAGACAGAGTACAGTAGTATTTATTTTAAAGCTAATTCTACCCTATTATGAAGAAAATACCCTTCTTCTGAGCACTCCACCCAGTGCTCTATAAATTAGGGCTTTTTCTAGACTGGCTGCGTGGGGAGAAACCCTTTTCTTGGTCTTCTGTGAGCTCCAAGTCCTGTTACTGCAAATTCTTTCAGGTGGCTCTTTCCCTGGCGTCAGGTGGTATCCTCATAACTATTCATTTATCAGTATTCTGCTGAATACTTGAGGAGAGACTCTTTGCTGACCTCCGGAGTTATCTCTGTGAAGCTGTCAGCTCGCTGGCTGTCCACAGGCAGCACCAGCTGCCTAGGTCTTCCCAGCTTGGTCTCCTCAGTCATGGAATCAGCGGGCTGCTCTTGCGTCACAGCCTGCAAACTCTCTCAAGGCAGTAAGCAGGGAGTCCCGGTGCCCGTTTGCTTCTCCTTGCACTGTTCTTTGTTGCCTGATGTACAGTGTGTTGAAAACCATTGTTTCACATTTTTTGTCATTTTGTCCAGATTTTTAGTTATTTCACATATGTGTGGTGGAGGGAGGAAGAATTTCCTACACACTGTCTTCTGGATCATCTCATTTCAACCCTTGTTTTGCCTTCTACTACCCTATATTTATTTGCTGGGTGCTATAGGACCCATTTTTATCACAGTATGACCTCTGGCCTGCATCTTTATGCCATATTACTGGATGGGATGACATAGCAGTTATAGGAATATCTCTGAAAATCATTCCTACGGGAATATTAGCACTAGCCTACTTATTTTTTGAGGTTTTAACCTGGAAATAACTTTAAACTTACAGAGAAGTTTCAAACACAGGAATGGTAAAAGAACAACTTTATATACCCTTTACTCAGATCACCCTAATACTAATAGTTCACCCTATGAACTTTATTATTTTTCATGCTTTCTCTTTTTTCTCCAATTATTTACTTGCTTATTGCCACATGACTCATAAATTCTTATTAATTCAATGGTTTATAATTGATTACTGTATTTAATTATTTTAATCATCATATTGGCCCATATATGGTCTTTGGAGCTCCTTTGTCAAGCTGGCTTACTTTCTGGATTAACAAGTTGTTCAGCAGGCTCACTTTGACCTGCCACATCGCTGGTACCATATATAAATTTAGGAGTCTTGATTCCTGTCAGTGCAGATGGTTTTAGAGACCAAGATCTGTGTCTGAATGTGCTCATTGCTGCTGATGTGTAACACTTAAATTCCTTTAACATAAATAATTGAATGCCATTTAAATATATTCCATTGAACCAAAACTAAATGTGTCCCCAACTCAGCTTCCCTGTGGCCACTCCAAGGCTACACTTCATGGATAAACACATAATAGAAAGATGTTGGAGTGAAAAGAAAAAGTTTATAACAACAGAAGACCACAGGTTGAGAACGTAGGGGTTCCTCCCAGGCCTCAGGAAGAGTCTATAGAAAGTTCGCCTTCATTAGCTCCATGGTAGATTTGCCCTGGTCTGCTGAAAAGTTGATTTCATCCTTTGTATGAAGGAAGAGGTGTCAATAACAGGAAGCTTTTGCAAAATCAATCAACAAAATTAGGTCAATCAATTGAGATTTTGTGAAGTATATATTTTTTGTAATTGTACACTTGCGTATTTTTTTAAGCTCTTCAGCAACTTCTTACTGTGCATCATCTTGACTTTTCCCAATGGGTCACTTTTCACCCCAGCATTTTATTGACTCATGTGTTCACAATTACTCAGAGAAGATAGATGACTTTAAATTATTTCATGTCAACCCAGTTAGGCAAAAATATGCTTTCATGATGTTTCTGGTGACAAGAGCATAGGCTTTGGGACCAAAGAGTTCTTTGAACAACTGTTGAAGAACTACAGCTAATTGGATGTATATAGTTCAAGGCCTAGGGTGTCTGACTAAGATGTCCATATCTTTGCCCTTTACAGCTTCACGATAATAGGTATTGCCATTGTTATGGAACTAGGAGAGAAACCATTCTTCTTTAACAGGAAAGTATTAGCTGTTAGAGTACAGTGGTCCCTGGTTTAAAAAGGATGAATCAGGTTTATCCTTGCTTTCCTAGAATTCTGCACACATTTAAAAAGTTAACACATAGTTAAACGTGCCTGTAACTTCCTAACATTGTTAGGAAAGTATTATAATCCACAAATCTTTTATATAAAGTATATCTACTTAATTGCTTAGGCATTTTGAAATCACTTACAGATTTTTTTCCTCTGGGAAATTACAAAATAATTTAGAAAAATCCTGTCTAGAAATTAACATTTGGATTATTAATATACTGACCCACTGATAAGTTAGCAACTGATTAATTATATACCATAATTTTATGGACATACTAAAATGTGTATAATATTAATAATGCATACAAAGATATTCTTTATTGTTTTCATCCAACAATCAGTAACATGTAGACCAAGGTTAAATGTAAGCACTAGAAAGTTTAACTGGGCAACCTAAGAGTGTACACATTTTCAACATGCAGATTTATTTATGAAGTTTTTGTTGTTGTGACTCTTTATCTTCTTTCATGAGTTCTTTGTGACACTTAGAAAAATTATCAATATTAGTTAGGTAGTCTATTCCCTGGGGAAGATTTAGTTACAAAGGCAAAAATAAGTGTCATCAGTTTGAATACCAGTCTACACCAGAAAATAAAGAAAAAAGAAACACACAAATCACATGGACTTGCTATGTTTTGAACTCCTGGGTAAAGTCAAACATTAAAATGGCCATGTTCAGTTTAATTCTTTAATATAACTAATCCTCTTTTTTTTTTAAAGAAGAATATAATGCTATATTAAAACTTTTCATAACCTTTCTCATCTGTCAAAATGATTTCTGAGGGAAGTGTTAGTGTACCCAGCTTCTCAGTATCTTCAACATGTATAACAATGACACTTCTTTTTAAACAATGTGAATTCTGGTGGCAGCTTGTGCAGGTGCCTGAATTACACAGGGGTCGTCAAAGGTCTCCTTGTACCTTATAAGACTTACTGATGGAGGCAGCACTCTCTGTTACTAAGAATGGTGGCTTACCCATCAAAGATCATGGGATCAGATTCTTTCTCTAGGACCAACTGTCTCTGACATCCTGGGTATGTCAGTGCCCCTCCATGGGGATGTGAATGAGGAAAGGAGCAGTATTAGTGCTACTCAGTGCATGACCCTCAGACTTGTGCCAATTCTTAAAACTTTTGTTACTTGTCTGAGATGAGATGAGAACAGAAATTGAGAGCAAATGTTTAAGAACATTGCAAAGCATTCTGACAGTTATTTTTTCTGGCAATATGATAAAACATGGGGTTTATATTTTGTATGTATTTTTCTCTAGTAATTCATTTTAATTTTGTTTTTCTAAAAGTATCAGTATTTGACAGAACAGTGGTAGGGTGAAACAACCAGAAACCTGGTCCTTTCTACAGAAACACAGAAACAACTAATCTCCAAAGAGCCTTTTTTGTTCTAATATATTCCATCCCTTTACAATTCTAAGAAGGTTCATTAGAAAAACATCAATTGTCCAGCTCTCCCCTATAAACTAAGCAATTTATAAGAGCACAGGAAAACACAGATTTAGCCAAAGTTCTTGCTGTTTGCCAACCAATTTTGTTTATGAAAGGCTGTCTGGGCAAGTCACATAATAGATAATTTGGACTTGTTCAGACAAAATCAGAAAAGGAATTATGAGGCTGGCTTTGGTATGAAGCAATGAATAGAAAACGTGCTACGTTTCCAGTTGTTTCAGGAGAAAAGTTACTTTAATTTTAGTTCAGGAAGTGATGCAAAATTTCCAAAGGAATCTACTTGTTATTATTTAATGCAAAAATCATGGAAAGATTTTCACAACTATAAGTAACCAAGATGCTCATGTGCTTTAGCATTTAAAAAATTAAAAATAAATCTGTAAATGTTTATACATTTATAGTGCCTGCTCTGAAATTCTTATAAGACAGACTTAGGACTAAAAATAATGTATAGCTTTCTTACTGCTGTGTTATTGGACAAAAAGAATTGCCAGACTAGAATTTAGAAAACAAGTTCTAGCTCCATTTCTACCAACAGTACTTGATTACTTACCTCTCTAGGATGCAGGAGAAAACATTTCAAATGAGGAAAATAAAGAGATTATTATCTCAAATGCCACCATTTATAATGATCTGTGTTTCAAATTATTTTATTTTCTGCTTCTAAAAGAAAATGTTCTATCCTAATTTTTAGTAGGCATTAACAAGTGATTGACCAAGAAGCCATTAGAAAACCAACAACTGTCTAAATAATTACAGAAAATAATTTGATCTATTTGTAATTCTTTCTAAACATTGAAGCCCAAAGTAAAAATACATATAAGTAGTCCATTTTAGTGAGTAATGATGTTACTAACCATTGGACACAGGTTGCATGCATTTTCTCATAGTAGAAATGAGTTTAGGCTGATCCAGTTATATTTCCTCACCTCTTTCACCTCTTATCAACAGTTTTGACTGACTTGGACAAGGGTGAAAATGGAGCAAAGTCACCTAAGCTCAAAAAGAGGATTTACCTTTCTCAACTTAGATCTGCTGAGCAAGGTGCTTGATACCACTGGATAAAACCTCTGTATCTTAGTATAACAGGTGCTGGAGTGTGTTTTTTCCTACCAATGTGATTAATATTATTATTGTCTGAGTGGTGATGTTCTCTCTACAAAATTCTGAAAGGGACTTATATCAGAATCCTCAAATGTTGAAATTAAGAAAGCAATAATGTAATATTCACTTGTTTAATACAAAATTGGCCTTTTAAATGTTTTATTATATTTTTATATTAGAAAGAACTAAGAGGTCTTTTAACACGTTTTCAAATTGGTTATTGTTTGCCAGGTCAGTCTGCATCAGAATTCTTCATGCAATTTTTAGAAAATAGAGATTCCTTCTCTCTTTAATCTCCCTGACTCTTTCTAAATTCTTATTCAGTAGAACCAAGAAATGACACCTAGAAACCCATATTTTTAAAAAGCTACCCAAATGATGCTGAGATACCTAGTTTGTGGAACCTCTAATTCAACAACTCATCTGAAGATAGAATTCCCTAGTGACCCATTTGCCAATGGATGCTCACTATGAAGCGACCTTTTACTTCTGCTTGACGACCTCCCATGAGGGAGAATACTTTTGCATTTAGTGCTGAGCCTGTTAGTGTGGATACTTAACAAATGTGTGATAATTGGCTGAACATACTGAGAAAGGCAGGAAGGCAGGAAGGAAAGGAATAATGGAATGGAATGAAACTATCTCACACCAGACGACCATCTTTGGATTTGGATGTGGGTTGCTTTTTGTGTGTTAGGAGGTTGTTTTGTTTTCTTGATTTTTTGTTTTGGTCTGCTCCATAATTTCACCCAATACTCCTACCCCATGCAATAAATACTTTAAAAACAAATGATGCAAAGTTTTTTCTATATATTGCTTTTGTATCCATTATTTGTGAAAACATCATAAAGGAATATGCAGTTTCTACAGAAGAGAAAATGGAGTCTTCTCAAAGAGATTAAAACACATTGCCCAACGTCATACATAATCAGAGTAGTAGGTAATCACATCCTCAGCACAGCTAAGATCAGAAGATGAGTGCTCTCTCCACTGTTTATTAGAAATAATGTATATGTATTGTTTACTGTGTACCAGGCAGTTTTTTAAGGTCTTTGCTTATGTCAGTTCATATCTTCACAACAACCCCATGAGGTAGAGGCACCATTACTATTTCTCCCTTTACTTTTCAGGAAACTGAGACACAGTGACATTAATCAACTTTTCAGATGTCACCCAGCTAATAAGTGATCGGCCCTACGTTATTAACTTCTAGGCATGCTATATTACTTCCTGAAATGCACATATATTTCCTGGATGTTCAGAGAACAATGTGTCGAAAAGACAGATAACTAAACTATCGCTAGTAATAAAATCAATTATTATATGAACATTTGTTAATAACTTTTTCTTAACTACTTTTCAACTCTCTTAAGACTGTTTTGTCATTCTCTATCACCTGATTTTTTGGCCAATGATAATTAAAACATAATGATTCTTCATCAAGTATTTAACTTATTTGGGGAAATTGGTCATTTAGACCTAGTTAATAAAGATATTGTTGCTACTTGGCTCTCTAGAAACCAGAAAATAAATTGTGTCATTTATCTTTTACTGCATAACAAATTACTCCCAAACATGTGGCTTAAAATAATGCTGATGACATTATTCTTCATGGCTTTTTAGATTGGATGGGTGGCTATTCTGACAGTCTCATCTGGGCTCACTCCCATGGCTGGACAGCCGGCAGGATGCTTAAGGAATTGACTTGGCTGAGATGACTGTGAGGCTTGGCCTCTCACCCACAGGGCCATTTCTCCCAGGTTTCTTTGTAGCGTGGTGAAGGATTACAAGAAGTGAGCCCCAGGGCATGAGCCCTTTTTAGGTCTCCACTTTGTTTGATTTGTTCTTTTCTCACTGAGTAAGAAAGGCACATAGAGTCTAGCCTTAATATAACAGAGGACAACATAAGAGTGCAGATAACTGAAGGCAGTATTCTTGGGAGCCTATTACTGTAATAATCTCTCTAAAAATCCTGTCCGTCCCACATTCAAATTACATGCAGCCATACCTAGATCCTCATGTATCATCCAATCATATCAGGCTCAGAGTGCTAAATCTTGTGATCTGCATCAATTCTAGATATGTATGAGGCTTGTCAGTTGTGGATGAAGCTCCAATCCACAAAGTTATTAAAAAAAGAGAAGCTATCCAACAATACAATACAAGGCCAGGAAAATAGCTATAGAGACTCCCAATCAAAATGGGGATGTACAGGAAGCCACATAGCAATCATTAGCTCCAAGCAATTCTGACATCCAGCTAGGACATGATGTCAGAACCCTGCATTGCGAGGGCAGGGGATTGATTTTTTTAATTCCTTAATCTAATATTTCCAATCGAATCAGAGTTGTTTTTCCATCTGGTGTTTTTCTCTCCCTCAGTTCTGCCATCTAAAATGTCTAATATTTTCATAAAAAATGGCCTGTGTTTGTGCTGAGAATTTTCTCAGTCTACTGCCTATTGATAGATATTTTGGGACCCAAAGGCATTTTTTCACCTTTTGGACTCTCTCAGTTCTTGTAATCAAAGATGGTGGTGTTTTACTCAGTACAACTCTCTTAAACTTTATGCATTTCCCATTAAATTAATAGGATGTCATTGTCTATCAAGAAAGCCTTATCCGGGGATATTTTGAAAAAGCTCTTCTACTTAGTTTTATACATGTGAAGCTGCTGGGGGACAGTGCCCTTCATAAACTTACAATCCTTTTTGTCTAACTGAGAAGGTACTGAAAATCAAAAGCAGTATTTTAAGAAGGAAAAATCAACTCTAGTAATGCTATTCCTAAATTAAGTAATATAAAGACAGGGAACTGGTTAGTGGATATGGTTTATGAAGCTTGTTGGTGGCCTTGACAAGAAGTTTCAGTGGAGGGGGGAGTGGGCTCCTGATCAGAGCATGCTTCAGAGCAAACAGAAGGAGAGAGATTAGGGCAGCATGTACAGATTAATTTCTAAAGAGCAGAAAACATGGGATCTATAAAGATTTATTGTTGTTATTGTAAGATAAGATATAGCAGGTTTATGTTGATAAGAATAATTTAGTAGAAAGTGAAAAATTTATGATGTAAGAGTAAATAAAGGCCTTGAGAAGTTTAGAGGGAATGGGACACAGTGTCCAAGTGAAAATTATGGCTCTAAAAGAAAAGGGATAGCTCATTATTTGAACAGAAAAGACGGAACAGAATATAGATTCTAACCCAGTTCAGCTGTAGCTTGTTGGAGGGGGGCTGATGAAGTTCCATTTTGATGGCTTTTTTTTCCCCAGGTGAGTACAAAAAGCAAAACCACATGCATCAGCAAGGAGGTAAGAGGAATTTTCAGAAATAGGAAAAGATATAAAATTGGTATCTAAAGAGAGAAGGGTGTATTGACTCATGAGTTGCGTTGCTCAGTCGCAGTGCAGCCACATTTGGGGTTTGTGTGAGTCATAAATTTAAAGTGATCCTGTAGCATAGTTATCAGTTCTTCTCCATCTATGATTGATGACTCAGATGACAATATAGAGTAATCAGGAAGTTGTCTTTTACCCAGAAAGATTAATGGAAAGAAAGAGGTACAGAGAAGACTCAGAGAAATGTACTGGTTTGTGAGGCATAGGACAGTTATCAATTGAGGAAAAGATCAGTAAATAAGAAAGTAAAATCACCATCCTACCTCTCACTTCTATTACATTCTCAACTACTATAATCAATTCATAATAACATGATTCTTATTCTGAAAAATGAAACTGATAATATGACTTGCAAAAATGCAACTTTGAAATTTGAAGTTGCTACTAGAAGGCAACATCATTTTCTTTCCTTGGTTGATTACACTAAGCAGAACAAGTAACCTAACCTAATGTGTACTGCATACCTACTGTGCTCCATTATCTCTTCCATGAATCTTCTCCTTCAAGTGACCATCATAAAAATTTGTATAAGTGAGCATTGTGTTTCTGACTTTAATTATAAATAAATTGAAGTTCCCAGAAGGTAAATAATATGCCCAAAGATTCATACCTAGTAAAAGAACTTTATCAAAGCTTTTTCTACACTCCTTCTCATCTCTCAAGAACAGAACTGAAAGCTATTGGCAGGACTAAGAATATCGGTTTTGAAAGGGCCGTTAGGTTACCTGCCCCAAATTCTTTATTTAGAAGGGAAGAAAATACCTTACTTTTAATTCACTAACAAAACTCTGAGATGTAAGATGGGTAAAGACTTCAACTTCATAACAGAGAGGAAGATTGCACCAGATGTTCAACACAGAAACAAAAACCCTAAAAATAGTCCAAATTAGCAGCCAAGAGCTTAACTTGTCCCTGGAGGTATTCTCTGGGAAACCTAAAAAGGCCAGAGAGTCCACCACACAACGTTGGGAGAGTTGTCTACTGCCATGCTCTCAGATCCTGTGGGATCCACTGAATTACCCACCTCTCTATCTGGTTGAGCCCTGAATTCATACTCTGTGCCAAATCCTTTACAGACTGGGGACCACATTTGGATCACTGTTCCCCTCAAAGACTAGAAAGCATACAGGAATGCTTTTGAGACATCTCAAAAACATATTCTTTTTGGTTGAATCAGTGGAAGGGATTGCAAGACGGACACTAAATTAGCAAGTTGAGCAAAGCTACTGAATGATATGGTTATCCATGCTCCCAGACCAAGATGCAGTTAGCTGAGAGAAATAAAATTTATTTTCAGATGTGGGCCATGGAATCCAGAGAGGTGAAACAACTTTATAAATAAACTCATGGGTTGAAAGTATATCACTAAGGCTAGCTCAAAGGCCTTTGACACCCAGAACAGTGTTCCTTCTACAGTAGGTGGGGAGAGAGTAGGGTGAGAGCCAAAGAAAAACTCTGTCTCAGCCAGAATGTCACTCCAGTAAGTAGCAATGTCACTCAAACTAGTGCTTTTAGGGTCCTTGATTGCATTTTTCAAATCGTTAATTTTCCTATGAAGTAGCCAATCTGTGTTACCACTACAGCCAAAGTGACCTGCCCTTTGGCAGGTTCACCAGAATTTTTTATGGGTTACAAAGGGCTTCTGTTTATAGTAGAACCATTCAAGAGAGCTGGTTTTGCTTCACAAACAAATAAAAAACCCTTTCTGTTCAAAGAGTGTGGGTTATATATTTATTTGTTTATTTATTCATTATAAGTGAAAATAGTCAACAGAAGCCTTTCTCCACTGGGTGAAGAAAAACTTTGTGCTCTACTCTGGTTATTTTAAGTTTCAGTATTGGCTTCTTTCTGGAGTTGCCAAAAGCAAGCTAATCCTTCCAGCTCTGACCTTTAGTTCACCTCTGAAATTTTGAGACTCTATTTGTAGATGCTGATATAGAAGTTACTCCATTTAAATGTTTTCATCGCTTACTAAATGTAAATGAGTATCTATTACCTGGATTCTTGCACTCCTTCTTCCATAAGGGAAGAAAATACCTTACTTTGATTTCACTAACAAAATTCTGAGGTAGAAGATGGTAAGATTACCATCAATTCAATCTATCTTCCATATCACAAACAGCATTATTTTACTGAAATACACCCTTGTACCCCATACTTCTTAATATGGTATGCTAGGCTCTTTACTTATTAATCCTAAATTCCACATCTGTTTTCTGCCATTTACCTCTGCAATCCATATGATACAATAACATAATACTTAAGTGTTGTTATTAAAAATATCTTCATGTTTTATATTTCTATCCCTTTTTATTCATGTTGCTCCATCTTCCTGAACACCATTTCTTCCTTTGTCTTCTATATCAACAACTTTTCCTAGTGGTCAATGTAAAATGTACTATCTATATTGTAGTGTTTTTATTTATCTTCCTTAACAAAAATTAATATCTCCTTTTTATGTGTTTCCACAAAAGTTTATACTCACCTTTATTATTGTGCATATATATTCTTTAGACGTTCTGAACTCCTTGGAAGCATGAGCTAAATGTTTTTGTTCTAGGCATCCTCAGTGCCTTATACAGTATTGGATAAATTGAATTAATAAAAGCCACTAAATATTGTCCGGAGCACCATGTGATTGAGTTTTTAATTATTAAATATACAAGCGTATATTTACTTTTGGTTGGTTGGTTTTAAGATCAGTGAGGCTTAAATAAAATATGAGCAATACCCATGAGCCTACCAAATGATAATATATCACAAATGGTTCAGCTATTTGAAAATAAAATATTACAAATCAAACCTCAATCCCTTTCTCAAAGGCAATTTGGTATATATGCAATCTATATTTTTATATGCCTTTCTAAGTATACATATATGTATCAATCAATTAAATATATTAATATTCCATGTTTTTTAAAAAATACATAAATATTACCATACTTCATGTATCCTTTTTAAACTTGCTTTTCACTAATTATCTGTAAGTGTCGATTCCATGGTCTAAGTTATTTATTTTAATTGACATAGTATTCCTTCACATGAATGTATGTAATTAAATTAGTCATTCTTCAGTTACTGGGATACTGGGACTATTTCTGACTTTTTGCTTTAAAATCAATGTTTTAATGAGCATCTTTATAAATGTCTTCTTGGGTACTTGAGTAAGAATTTTTCTAGGAGTTATACCTAGAAGTGAAATTATTAGGACATTCTTTGAGGCCAAGTTGCTTTCCAAGGGGACTTTATAAAGTAGCAGGAGGTGACAAGTTGTGTATTTATAATCTTGCCACAGAAGTAGCAGATCCACAGATCCAATGCATAGGAAACCTCCCTGAGAACAATGCTCTCTGATGTATTCTTTCTTCATTTGGCCTCAACAAGTTTGGTTTTTGCTTTTTGTCTCAGTAGAACTGGGAACATGTTGAAAGATGTCCCTTCCCATTTTCTGCTATTACTCCTCTATTCCCTGCTGGCTGTGGTTGGTCACCATATATATATACTCCTTATAATTCTACCTTTGTCAAGTAGCTTGACATCAAAACACCACCAGCCACTCTCTGTAAGCTGCACCCTTTTTCCTCTGTGCTGACATGTGAGCAGATTCTTTCCCACGTGCTCCCTCATGCCTCGTCTCCAGGTCTTCAGTTCCTGCTCTGCTTGCACTCCCCACCAAAAGCACCACGGGATACTAGTCTACATTCCTGAAAGGCAAACCCTTTCTCTGCCATAACAGGCCCCCAGCCACGCTCCTACTTCCCCCCACCCCTGATGTTCCCCACAGACTTTTCCTGACCATGATCTGGCTCTCTCACACTGATTAGCTGAGTCATCATCTTCTCAGTGTCTGTTCTTTGGAGCCTCTGGCCATGGCCCAGGATCAAGATTCCTTCTTCTGCCTCCACCCATGTCTAGTCATCCACAGCAACCACGGCACCTGGTGTAGCCAGCCTACATCGGTCAAGACACATTAATGTCCTGGCAGTTTAAACCCTTATGATTTCCAGGGGTGTTGGCCTTTTAACACCTGGATAAAAAATGTGGGTGGAGTGCACATACTGTGGTTCATCTCAGACCAGGCACTCCCTAGGGATGACAAATACATCTAGCAGACAAGTTTCCAGTTACCTGCCACAACCACAGTCCCTGGAAGGAGCAGTCCTATATTTCATATGCCCCAACTTCCCACCTCCCCATGGATAGCTAATCAAACATGATAAAACCACTGAGTGATCAGATATATATGACTTATGCATCCTGACTTCAAAAGATGATCTAGGTCATTAGTTTACTGTCCTAGCTGAACATCAGAATTACCTGGGAAACTTTAAAACCTTTACCAATGCCCAACCACCTCCCCTAAAGATAAATGTTTAATTTCTCAGTGTGGGATGAAGTATGTTTTCTTAATACCTCCACCTTCCAGGTGATTCTAGTAACAGCCAGCATTGAGAATTGAGAACAGAGCTTACTGTCAAATTAACATAATTGTTTTTGAATGTAAAAGAAATCAATATTCTTTGTTTGGGTGCTTTTCAGTCCCAATTAACCTTATGTTATTTTTAAAGAATTACTTTAATACTAAAACTTCTTTATGAGTCAAAAAAAATAATGTAATTGTACTATATTTACCTCTACATTTATTGTAGTCTTTTATCCACAGCCACTATAAGTTTGAGGTAATTATAATTATAGACTATTTCTTATTTTATTATACCTTTCAGTTGTTAATACTCAACACTTTCATCATCTAGCTAATTTGATCAATTGTGAATTTACATTTTCTCTCTTTGAGGTTTAGAGCATAATGACTCATTAGAATTGCCTAATAGAGATGGGGAGCAACCTCCAGTTTTTAGACTGATATTCTTTCAAAAATTGCCCACATGAAATGATTATAAAGATATTTGCTTTCCTTTCTGAACACAGCCTGGCATCATTAAACATCTAGTAGAATCCAGTGTTTCCTTAGTCTGTTTTTGCTGCAAATTCTTATGGCTTTAGTCGGAAAACATTGGCACAGTCATGGGTAAATTGTGCATATTTCTTTAGAGCTTCCTGAGAGGCATTTGCTTCTCAGGCTTTATTCATTCATTCATTTACCTCAGCAAAGTTCATCATCTACTGACACTGTTTTTTGAGGGTCTAGCCATCTTATCTGTTCTGTCCATTTGATTATCCATCAGGCAAGCTTGGGAAGCAAAAATAAATAGATTAAAATCCCCAGCTTGAAGGCTTACAGGGGAAGACAAATCTATAAACACCTATTTTTAGGAACATGATATACAAATTTGAAAACACAGGCAGAACTCACCTAAAGTCTTTAGCTTTATTTTGACTGAGAGTCCAATAAGATAAATATTAGTTATTACCAAAGTGTTAGACAAACCCCTTCTTATCAATATATTTTTTGACATGAAATACCTGGGTTACAGAACCTCTAGGACAGATCAAGAATGCAAACAAAGGCTGGAAGGGAAGGTGTAATCAGGGGATTTGCAGAGACTTTTCATTGCAAATGTGTTGTTATGCTCTAAATCTTTACCCCATCCATTTGGGGAAGGGAGGCTCTTCTTACCCCAAGCATAGGGATAAGGCTTTCAAGGCAGTAATTGAAAGAACTTTGGAATGTGTTCTCAAAAACTGGGTGATACAAAGTCCTGTGCCTGCCTCTCTCCCAAGAAAGCTTTATTCAGCTGTAAATTAGGAATTCTAAAGAACAAAGACCGTCCTGGATTTGGGGGTAGAGCCTGGAGAGGGCTTCTGCATTGGGATCCATCACTGTCCTTGACTAAGGGCTGCTTGATTCTTTTCAAAGGCCGGGTGAAGGTCATCTGAGTGAAAACCAGCGAAGGGTCTTCTTGGTCCTGTCCAAAAGGATTACCTGGAAGAGGGAAGTGCAACGAGCCCTCAGAGAAAGAAATTGTATGTGTAACCCTGGATAACCAAATGCTGACGAAATTACAAACAGCCAATTATTCATGCCCGTGGAGTGGAAAGCTACCCCATTAAGAAATGTCCTACTCTTCTTCTTTTCTTCTTTTCCTGTTATACTCTGGTAGGGGAAAAAAAAATCCCTGAAAACAGCTAAAGACTAGGCAAAAAAGCCAGCAGGGAGGGAGCAGAGAGCAGGGGAACATTGCCACCCTCTGCCCATCCCCTTCTCCACTTCAGCCCTCCAGCCTGAAGTAGACCTAAACTTGGCCAAGGAAGCAGATTGCTGTTATGTCAGGTTCAGAAATTTGGCTAGTATCTTGGACAGAACCTTAGCGTGTCTAAATTCAGACTGTGTTTATACTTAAAGTAACCATAAGAATGTAACCTGAGAATTGCATCCATGGGGCCTGCAGATGTGTCCTCCGGGGCCTGGGAAGACCTACTCCACAAATTAAAAGGCAAAGGACAGTGGAGACCTACAAGTACCTATATTTTGTTTAGGTCATGAGTTCAACATACAAGTGCTACTAGTAAAAATTAAAGTCATTGTTTCCAGTTCTTTTGGTTCCTGAAAAAGAGACACATCTTCAGATATTCTCTAAGGCAACATCAACTGGTAACTAATGATAAATTTCCATGTTTCTGTAAGTCTAACTTACATGTGTCCTCTAGGGCCTATCTAAAAACACTTCTGATCAGAGAATGAATAGTGAAGACTGAAGAGTAGGGTTAGAGCTATTTCAGTTAAGCCTCTTGTCATACATCTTGTATCTCACTTGACATCTCAGCTGTAAAGTAGGATAAAAATCACTATCTTGGCAACCTTATAGGGTTATTTTGAAAAGCAAAAGATAATAAGATTTAGTAGTTTACCCAATGCAGTGGCCTGTGTGTATATGTGTATACCAACATGGACAGAGCTTATAATATAATAATGAAATAAAGATAAATGGAAGAACAATATGTAAGTATAAAATTATATTTTAATGAAAAAAATAAGGGGTAGAATGATATACATAATATAAATTTATACTATGTTAAAATAACCCCTCACACACAATACAAAACAATACCAAATATTATTTAATGAGGTTATGTTGTACACACACACATGTTCAAGATACATGTATGAATGTGCAAGGAGGAAATAGTCAAAGAGGACTTCAATTTTAGCCAAAGGATGGTCATCTTTTTATAAAAATGGCAAAAACAGGTTTTAATGCCATGTTGTGAGAGAGAACTCAGAAATTTTTTGTTTTTGCACTTTTTTGCATTTTTAAAACATTTCTTTAATAAAATCCAGAATAACAGAAATACACATAAAGACCAAATTAGTAAACTGATGTGACAGTGCTGAAAAAACTGTAAAAAACTATATACTTATAAAATAATGTTCCAAACATATTGTAACTTTTAGTTTTAAAATTTAAACTCTAGGGTTCATTTTACATTCCATTATAATAAATAACAAATAATAACAGATACGTAGAAATATAAGTTAGAGTGAGTCAACAATTGCTAGATGAAATATATTTTCTTTTAATTAAAAAGACTAATAATATATGGATTTAATCAAGTCTGGGAGTCTGGGCTCTGCAAATATTAGTCTAAATGTACAAGTGTGGGCCTCTATTTTTTAAAGCTCTTTCTGAGTCAAATAATTGAAAGGATCTCAAATTTTAAAATTAAATATCATGTGCTGTTTTCTGTTTGAACTGTAATAGATAATTTATGGATTATTCATAAAACACAAAAATGAAGTTTACAAAAAATGAAAGAACCTATAATTCCACTTTCCAAAGATAATAATTTCCTTCAAATATTCTATCTATAAATAGACAGTCAATATTACTGTTTCATAAAGGCTTATGTGCTTTGCTCTTAACCTCAACTCTGGCATCGACATCCAGTTAACTTGAAAGCAGGCTTTTACTATGGTATTCCAGCACATGTTTGCACCATTGTTTATCTAACCTTCTGTGATTGTTGAACATACAGGTTATTTTCAATTTCTTAATATTAGATATAATATTCCAATAAATATCCTTACTTGTAAATAATTCTGCATGTTTTACTGCCTACTTTTCCTTATAATAAGTTCCTAAATATATTATTAGTTCAACATAAAATATTTTTAAGATACTAGATACATACTGAAAAATTGTTGTCCTTTCAAAAATTAAAGACCAGATGCCCAGTTCCTTAACCTTAGAGTTTCATATGTTTCTGAATTCATAAAGTTGTGGATTTCAGAAAGATAATATATTACATTTACCATATATTAGGTAACATCCTTCTTTAGGTCTGGGGAAACAGCCAATCAAATGCATTAATATTTCCCAAAGAAAAATGTATTAATATTCTCACTAAGTAGAATACACAAAAACTATAAGTAATCTCATTTTAGTTCAAGTCTGGTTTTGCCACCAAATCAGCTATGACAAAAACCTTTGAACTTTGGAGATGTGGATGAAGGAATGATGATTCATGCCAATTTATACTCTTTCCCAGAATGGATGAGGATAAAAATATGTGGAATTTTCAGACTATTATTTTTAAATTTTATCAATTTAGTAAGCAAAATGGAAATTTTTTTAAATTCATACTTTTTCATATGCTATTCATTTGTATTTTCTATTGGTATCCTATTTATGTCTTTTACTCTTTCATAGTTGAAGCATTCATCTTATTGATTTATAAGAACTCTTTACATTAGAGACAGTAGCCCTTTGTATGTAATATATACTGAAACTTTTTCAGTTGATTAATTATATTTCATTTTTATATTTAAAAAGTATCTATGTAATTAAATCTACTAATCTCTTATTTTGTAATCTATAACTTAGTCACTTTTATGTTTCAGAAATTCCTCCCCCACTTATAGATCAAATATTGACTTTTACTTTTTTTTTATGTTCTCCTGATGGCTACAGATTTTACATTTAACTTTGATTCTGTCAGACTTTTATTTTGCTATATGTTAATAAAAAGGAAGGGGTCTTATAGTCCTGTTTTTCCTATTAAAAATGAAGTCATTTCAGAAGATCTTTGGAATTCAGTCTTGAACTGTATTGGTATGTGTGTAAACCACAACCCTCATATGTTTTATGGAAAAAGAATGCTTAATAACAACACTTGAATCCACAGTTGTAAATATTTGCAGATGCAAAATTCTCACAATTTTGGCATCATTTATAAATATTTGTTTATTTTATCAATTCAAATTATAGTTTATGTTTTGCATGATTTGATTCAGCTAAGTATGGATAATAGTAAAAATTCTGACTCCTCTCAAAATGTCAAAACTCAGTGTTGACCCTTTCCTTCCAACTCCTATTCTCAACTTGCCATAATTTTTGTGTTTTCTATTACTATTAATATCATCTGACTTAGGTTGGGTTTTTCCAGAAATAGATTCTGAATAAAAGACGTGAAAGCAAGCAGCATATTTGGGAGGTGATTCTAGGAAAAACTGGAAGAGAAGTTTGGGAAGAGAAACAAAAAAGGGAAGGAAGCTAATGAAGGGAATATTATGGACACATGACTGACTTGGCCAGTTGAGGCTCAACTCCACTGGATAAGTCTCACAGAATGTAGAGCATGCCTGAGATTTATCACAACCAAGGGCTAACTTTGCTTCTCTTTTCATTTCCTCTACCACATTCTACTTTGGGTCTGTAGTACCATTTTCTAAACAATTAGAAAGAAGATTGATTAGAGAAGATTGGTATTATCTCAATAATACCTCCTTGCCCTGAGGTCTAGGGTCTTCCTACTTAATGCAATTGTTTGTCATGCCCTAGTTAAATCTTTTAAATTGTAATATGCAAAAGAACTTCAATAGATTTTCATTCTCTATAGAGGCCAAAACCTTGGAATCAATGGCCTACAAAATTTGCTGTCACTCCTCCTTTCCAGTTGTATCTTACTGCTTCTCATAACATATGCTCCATGAAAACTGAGTTCCTTTCTGTTTCTGAAACATGCACCATGTTTTCTAACCAAGTGCATCTTTTCATACTCTTTTCTTTCGTGGAATGCCATTATCTTTCCCCCACACTATTAAACTTTTACCTGTCTTAAAAAGTTCAGCTCAAGTACTCTTTGTTCCATGAAGTTCTCTGGTCACTCCCACGCTAGGAGTAATGTGGTCTTTTGAAGTGCCTTAAAACAAAAGTCACCTTTTACTTTGAATTGTTTTTGTTTCTATGTCTCCTAGGTTATCTGAAGAGAGGGTACATGATCTATTCTTTCATTTTCCATTAAATCAAGCAAGTCCCTTGCACATAGCAGATACCAAAGAAATATGTATTAAACCCATGCAAGGTTTATGAATCTTACTAAAGATGAAAGAATTCAGAAACAAGAACTGCTTACAAATATCTGAGGAGATGTCAAGTGAGTGGATTTACCTTTTTACAATAATTTTCATAGGGGATAAGGAAACAAATTAATGGAAGTTGCAGGAGCCGTGAAGACTGAAAAGGCTTTTCCTGAGTTTTCAAGGGTGTATATCAACTGTATATTTGTTATCTTTCTATTTACTTTATTTATTCATTCATTGATTATTTCAATTAGTCAATTGACAGTATTGATATATGTCAACAGTGTTCTTGTTGATGGGTACACACAAGTGAATAAAATATCTGACTCCTGACTTCATGGAGCTTGTGATTTATTAAAGGAGAGAGATGAAAATCAAACACAAATATATACGTTGTGATCAGTGCCATGAAGAAAAATGACAGTGGGTCTGCAATCTACTATTAGAGGGATTTAGAATTGTAAGAGCAAGAAAAATACTTCTGAGAAAGTAACATTTAGGTTGATAATTGAAGGATGAGGGAGAATTACAAAAAGAGAGTATTAGAATGGAGAAAAACTGCAGTGTAAAAGATTTGGACAAGTTTTACAAAAATTAATGGTGTCCAGTAAAAATAGAGAGCAGTAAGTAAGAAGAAATTTGAAGAGATAAGGCTGCATTTGGCATTGGCTAGATCATGCATTACCTTGTAAAATTAAAGATTTTGTATCTTATCTCAACTGCAGTAGGAAATCATTGAAGATAACTAAGCCGGAGAGTGACATGATCGTATTTACATTATTTTAATAGATTACTTTAGGTGTTGTATGGAGAGCAAGTTGGAGGGGAACAATGATGGGAGCTGGGAGACCAGAAAGAAGGCTATTGCCATTTACCAGGAGAGCAGTTATAGTTGGTTTGCTCTAAAGTGGTAACCTGGATTAGAGAGAAAGGAGATTGATTAGAAACATATTTTAAATTTTGAATGGACAAGACTGAGTGACTAGCAATTGAATATGAGAAAAAGTAGATCTCAAGAATAATTATAAGTTTTTAGGTTTTTAGCAACTAGGTGGATTTGGTAAATTTAATGATATGGGAAAGGCTAAAAAAGGAAAAAGAAGATTGAGGGAAGAAGCTTGAGATAAAGAGACACTTCTTCATGTATTTGGTTGAATGTATTCGGTGGCTCTGTTTCCCCAAGTTTCTCCAACTTGCCCTTTGGGTGTGAAATTGTTTAAAGTCCATCCCTGATCCCTCATTGAATTTCCATTGTGTTTAGATTCATCGTCAGACTCTATAGACTTGACGGATTCATATTCAGATCTACTGATTCTAATATCTCTGTTTCCTTGGTCCTCTTGACCTGTAGCCTAGAATTAAATAATATCTTCCTCCATGGACATCTGAGCACACCATGAATGCAATGGAAAGTAAAAGCAAAAACAACTTGCAAAGTCTTGGTAGTTGAACAATATTAATGTTTTCAATTTAGGACTCCTGAGAAATTTTGGATGTTTCCTTTGTCCTCAGGAATGTCTTCTCCCCAGATCCTGGCCTGGACTTTTAGGAGGATTTGCTGGTTGGAAATGTGACATACTAGAAATCAGGGATTTGTAAAGTTTCAAAGCAGCATTATTTTTTTTTCTGATGATAATTCACAAATAAAATCCAAGAGCTCTGGCTGAAACTGTGGCAGGGGTTCCAAAAGGCTTCCAGGACTCCAAGGCAGCTTTAAGGATCTCACAGATTGTACTTAAAAGAAAATTTCAAGGAAAATGGCAAGAAAGTGTTCAAAACTGAATCTTGATAAAGTAATTCTCCCTGGAAAAATGTGTTTTCTACAAAAGCATGGTTTTCATGCTAGGTTAGACACAGAATCACTGTAGGCTTATATGTTAAGTCACTTTTCAGTGTAGGCTTGGAAGTCTTTCACGAATCAGGTATTTGCACTAGATGATAAATGGTTTCCTCATCCTGGAACAGCTTATGAGTTTAACTATTCAAGCTTGTTTCTGTGGAGAAGATTCACACTCATGATCACCTCTTCAACTTTCCCTTTGAATTGTAGGTCAAAGTGTGGTTGTGGGGTGCAGGGGAGGCAATGGAAAATTGGGATAAGCTTGATAGTAGGAGGCTGTGTGATTTGACTCACCACTGTCACAAAGCTCATTATCCATCTCATCATTTAGTTCTGGATTTAATGTAGGATCAGGAATAAGGCCAATCTTTGGTCTGTGATCTGTTTCATCATCAGGAAAATTTGAGAAGTTTTGATCTATACCTATGGGTAAAAGAATAGAGATTATGAATAAATGCATAACTGTCCTCATTGTGTTTTTAAGATGTCAGATGAGGGTTATCTTAAGAAGAGGGCTATCTTAAAAGGAGTGGAAATAATGAATAAATGAAAATTTTTTTCTGTGGCTTTTACCATTCTGAAGTCTTGTCAGAAAGCCTTAGTCAGATATGGCATAATCTTCCAAGAAAAGGGCAGTTTTGCCAATGAAAATGAGGCTCCTGGTGGAATATAAGGATAAGCTCCTGTCTTCCTCTGTTCTTTTCTTTTATCCTGAAATAATACAGAAGCAGAGCCCTAGAGAATTTCACATTTTGTGTGATAGTATCTGAGGTCTAGCAGGCTTTCAGATGCAGTGTGGAAGTTAGTTAGTTTTGTTTTCTTGTGGGTATATCAGGAATGAAGTGGGAAAAAAAATAGAGGAAAGGGACATTAAACAGCAACTCATATGTCCTAGCATATGAAAATCATTTTGGTTAAGTTTACCTCTCAGAGTGCAGCAATACTTCCAGACAGTTAAGTATATTTTTTAAATAGAATTATTTCTTCAAAGAGGATGGGTATTAGGTCTTCACTAAATGTTTGATAAAATTCAGTGGTGAAGTCATCTGGTCCAGGAGTTTTGTTTTTAGGTAGTTTTTTAATTACAAATTCAATTTCATTGCTGGTAATTGGTCTGTTCAGATTTTCTGTTTCTTCCTTGGTCAGCCTTGGAAGGTTGTATTTTTCTAAAAAGTTGTACATTTCTTCTAGGTTATCCAATTTGTTAGCATATAATTTTTCATAGTATTCTCTAATGATTCTTTGTATTTCTGTGGTGTCCTTAGTGATTTTTCCTTTCTCATTTCTGATACTGTTTATGTGTGTACACTCTTTTTTTCTTAGTAAGTCTGGATAAGGGTTTATCTATTTTGTTTATTTTCTCAAAAAGTTCCTGGTTTTATTGATTGTTTCTATTATTTTATTCTTCTCAATTTTATTTATTTCTGCTCTGATCTTTATTATGTCTCTCCTTCTACTGACTTTGGGCCTCATTTGTTCTTCTTTTTACAGTTTCATCAATTGTGAGTTTACACTGTTCATTTAGAATTGTTCTTCTTTCCTGAGGTAGGTCTATTTTGCTATATGCTTTACTTTTAGAACTGCCTTCACTGTGTCCCACAGACTTTGGGGTGTTGAGTTGTTGTTTTCATTTGTTTCCATATATTGCTTGATTTCTCTTGTTTAGTCATTTATCCATTGATTATTTAGGTGCATGTTGTTAAGCCTCCACGTGTTTGTGGTCTTTTTTGTTTTCTTTGCATAATTTATTTCTAGATTCATACCTCTGTGGTCTGAGAAGCTGGTTAGTACAATATCAATCCTTCTGAATGTACTGAGGCTCTTTCTGTGTCCTAGAATGTAATCTATTCTGGAAAATGTTCCATTTGCTCTTGAGAAGAATGTGCATCCTGCTGTTTTTGGGTGGAGAGTTCTGTAGATGTCTGTAAGGTCCATCTGTTCTAATGTGTTTTTCAGTGCCTCTGTGTCATTACTTATTTTCTGTCTGCTTGATCTGTCTTTTGGAGTGAGTGGAGTGTTGAAGTCTCCTAAAATGAATGCATTGCATTCTATTTCTCCCTTTAATTCTGTTAGTATTTGTTTCACATAATTAAGTGTTCCTATGTTGGGTGCATAGATATTTATAATGGTTATATCCTCTTGTTGGACTGACCCCTTTATTATTGTGTAATCTCCTTCTTTGTCTCTTGTTAGTTTCTCTGTTTTGATGTTTATTTTGTCTGATACAAGTATTGCAACTCCTGATTTTTCTCCCTATTATTTTCATAAAATAACTTTTTCCATCCCTTCACTTTTAGTCTGTGTATGTCTTTCAGTTTGAAGTGAGTCTCTTGTAAGCAGCATATAGATGGGTATTGTTTTTTATCCATTCTGTAACTCTATGTGTTTTGATTGGTGCATTCACTCCATTTATACTTAGGATGATTATCAATAGATATGTACTTATTGCCATTGCAGGCTTTAGATTTGTGGTTACCAAAGGCTCAAGGGCAGTTTCTTTACTATCTAGCAGTCTAACTTAACTCTCTTATTATGCTAGTTCAAATACAATCTAAAGGTCCTTTTTTTTCTCCCTGCTTTTCCTTCTTTTTATATATTAGTTGTCATATTCTGTACTCTGTGTATCCCTTTTTCCATTCTTTATATATTAGGTGTCATATTCTGTACTCTGTGTATGCCTTGACTGACTTTGTGGATAGTTGATTTAATTTTGCATTTGCTTAGTACTTAATTGGTCTGCCTCCTTTACTGTCATTTTATTTTCTCTGATGACAGCAGTTTAGCCTTAGGAGCACTTCCATCTAGAGCAGTGACTTTAGAATACACTGTAGAGACTGTTGTGGTAGGTAAATTCCCTCAACTTTTGCTTATCTGGAAATTGTTCAATCCCTGCTTCAAATTTAAATTATAATCTTGCTTGGCAGTGTATTCTCTGTTTGAGGCCCTTCTGTTTAATTGCATTAAATATATCATGTCATTCTCTTTTGACCTGTAAGGTTTCTGCTGAGAAATATGATGATAGATTGATGGGTTTTCCTTTGTATGTGATATTTTTTCTCTCTCTGGCTGCTTTTTATACTCTGTCCTTGTCCTTGATCTTTGTCACTTTAATTATTATAAGTCTTGGTTTTGTCTTCCTTGGGTCCCTTGTGTTGGGATATCTGTGCACTTCCATGGCCTGAGACACTATTTCCTTCCCCAGACTTGCAAAATTTTCATCAATTATTTCTTCAAAGACACTTCCTATTCCTTTCTCTCGCTCTCTTCTTCTTCTGATACCCCTATTGTTCAATTTGGATTGGTCACACAGTTCTCTTATTAATATTTCATTCCTATAGATCCTTTTTTCCCTCTTTGCCTCACTTCTTTGTATTCCTGTTCTCTAATTTCTATTTCATTTACCATTTCCTCTATCACATCTAATCTGCTTTTAAATCCCTCCATTGTATATTTCATTTAATACTGTATTTTCAAAGTGTCTATCTTTTTCTTGAAGTCCTCCCTGAAGTCTTGAATATTTTTCTGTAGCTCTGTGAGCATGTTTATGATTTTTATTTTGAAATGTTTATCAGGAGGATTAGTGATTTCAGTTTCACTTAGCCTTCTTTCTGGTGTTTGAGGGATTTTAATTTGTACCAGGTCCTTCTGCCATTTCATATTCACAATGATTACTCTGGAGTAATAACTTTGTGTCAAAGGCACCTTCTAGTGCCCAGAAGCTCTACTCTCTGGAGCTGTCTAGCCTTTGAAGACATGGCAGGGGCCACAGACGCATGGCACCAGTGCCTGCTGGGAGGAAAGAACTCATTCCTGCTTTCCATCTGCAGTGCCTGCCTCCATTGCCAGGGCTAGTGGGCTGAGTATGCAAGGAGGAGCCTCTATGCTATGCCCTTGTAGCTGCCATCGGTGGGGCTTCCCTCTGGCTGGTCTGGCATGATGGTGGGGACAGCAGGTTTGTGAACCAGTGCCAGTGAGAAGAAAGGAGTGGCAGGATGCATATCACAGTGGAGGGCCTGGGTGCTATGTTGCCAGGAGGAGATTGAAATCCTTGCCCCTTTAACGGCCCTTTCACTATTGGGAAGTCTGTCAAAGTGCCCGCCTTTCTTTTTCCTGGAGCTGCTGGTTGTGGGTACCTGTTCTCTACAAGTGGCTGGAACCTCAGTCTGTCCAAGTGTTCCCTTTGTCTTTGCTTTCCAACCCCTCTAATCTCCAGAGCACCATGTAATGTTGGTTTGTGCTCTCAGAGTAAATCTCCAGGTATGGGTACTTAGCAGTCCTGGGCTTCTACTCCCTCACTTGGCCATTTCTCTTCCTTCTAGTGGTGAGCTGGGGTCGGGGGAGGGTTTGGGTTCCACTATATCGTGGCCTTGCTACTTTACCCTTTTGAGGTCTTCTCTCTTCTCCAGATGTGGGGCATCTGCTGCAGTCTTCTTTCTAGGCACTCTTTCAGGGTTAGTTGTATTTGCTGTATTTTTGTGTTATATATTTGCTTTTGGGAGGAGTTTTCTGCCTCACTTCTCACACCACCATTTTGTTTAATCACTGCAATATTTTTAATGAATGTTAATAAAGAATTAAAAGTCTATTTTTTTCTTTATCTTTTGAATGTACACTTGACTCCAGGAATCAGCTAAATATCACCTGAAGTTGATTCTGGAAAAACAATTAAGGAGACTCTTTTTTGATAAAAATTCAGTTTTGCTTATAAAATAATGTGCAAAATTTCTCTGCAAGTCCTTCCTGAAGCATTGGTACCACAAAAGGAATCAGCATATGTTGTCTACTTTAAAGGAAGTTGACTACACAATTTCTTCCATGTTTATTTTAAAAAATCAACTTATGATTACATTTTGTGGTAAAACCTAATGTCTGGTAGTCTCTCAAATGCTGCATGTCAAGTTAGTGACCCATGTTTTCCTGTGGGTATATTAGAACTAAAATGAGAAAAAAATGGAGATTTTATTTATTCAACTTTCATCATTAAAAGTAAGATATAGGAGTTACCTAAAAAAAAATTTAAGCAAACATATGTACAATTTTAAAGTGCCTTAAAAGTAATGATCACAAGTTTGTAAGTGGTTTAGAAATAACTAAGTTAATTTTTAAATATGAATTATCTCATCCTCCAAAAGTGAATTGGCTCAGGTTGGTTAACAATGTACATTCTGAACTCCTCCAAGAGTAACATGATAAAGAGGTCAGATTCAATGGAAGAGAGGAGTTAAGATATACAAGTGGCCAATTATTTATTAAGTTTTTTTTTTCAGTTAAACCACTTCATCACTCTATTTGGTCTTAACCTTCTCCATTTATCAAGTGGGGTGGAGAGTAGGGTAACTGTACCTCTACTCATTATTTTTTCTAGATCCTGGAGTCTCTTTATGACATTTTTCTGTGAGTAAAGGAAAAGAGACAGAAGGAGAATACACATGGTGGCCAGACTGAAATGGGAGGTTCCCCAGGGAGCTGGGACATATGTATCAACTCTGCAGTGCCTGTAAGTGTTACTATGCTACGGGTTGCTGAAAAACAATAATGCCAGTCCCCATTCTATTGGTTGAGTCTGGCTGATTTCTACAGCAAAATCAACAAGCTCTGAGTAATCTGAGAGTTTTAACGACCCCAGAGGGAGCTTGAAAATTTACTTGGGAAGCAAAGTTTAACTTTATCCCAGAGATAGATGTAGGGAGAAAGGGAGTTATGCTCTGGTGGACCACTAGGAATATGATAACATTATATTTTTTTAAATGAAAGAATCAGAGAACACTTAAAGCTGGAAAGCTCACAGAAGTCTAGTTCTACACCTTCCTTTACTGATAGGAGTAAAAGAGGCCCAGAGAGAAATGACTTGCCTAATGGATAGCAATTAGTTCATGGCTGAGCCATGGCCAGATCTGGGGCACTGTGATTTCCTACACAGGGTTACCTTACATGTATGTCTCTTTTGAAATACAAATTCATTTCATTCACTCATCCAAATAGCATTTTCTAGAACACAGAGGTATTAAGTTCTAGTGAATCTCTTTCCTTTGGAGAGGTTAAGAGGATGATGAACTTTAGGTATCTCTTTGAATAAGTTTCTGTTTGGGCAATCTGCACATGGTCAGGTACTGATAATGAAAGGCAATTTGGAAATGAACACTGCAGTAGTATGCAGGTGTAGAGGCAGCATGGTTAAGGGAACCACAGGCAGACACCACCCAGGCAGGCTAGTAAGGAGGAACATGTGGCCAGGTAATCAGGAAGCTGGAATCCATTCTCAGAGGAGCCAAATGCATAATGAAGTCAGAATCTAAAGTATTCAGGTGTGATGAGTGACAAGTTCTCCACCAGAGCCACACTGGTGAGTATTACGGGTTCTGCCAGGTTTTTTTATTTGAATGAATTCCTTGAAATCACTGTGATAAGCAAAATAACCAGTTTCAAAGACATATTTTTGATATTTTGGCTTTTATAATTTTATAATTTTGGTCAGTAACTTAAAAATTTTTTTTATTGAACTATCACTGATATACAATCTTATATTGGTTTTACATGTACAACACAGTGGTTCAACAGTTATCCATAGTATTAAATCCTCACCCCCTCTAGTGTGATTACTATCTGTCAACATAGGAAGGTAATACAGAATCATTGGCTATATTCTCCATGCCATACTAGTATCCCTGTGACCAACTTATAGTACGATTGAGAATTTTTGTGCCCCTTTATCCCACTCACCCTCCTAGCCATGCACTCCAACCCCTCTGCCTTGGTAACCACCAGTCACCTCTCAGTGTCTATGAGTCTACTTCTGTTTTGTTCCTTCTGTATTGCTTTGTTTTTGTATTCCACAAGTAAATGAAATCATATGGTATTTGTTTTTCAATGCCTGGCTTATTTCATGGAGCACACTATCCTCTAGATCCATCCATGTGGTTGCAAATGGCAGGATTTTTCTTTTTATGGTTAAATAATATTCTATTGTTTATATGTAACACATCTTCTTTATCCATTTATCTATTGATGGACACTTCAGTTGTTTCCAGATCTTGACTATTGTAAATAATACAACAATAAACATTGGGGTGCATATATCTTTTTGAATTAGGGATTTTGTTTTCCTTAGGTAAATTCCTAGAAGTGGAATTACTGGGTTGAATGGTATTTCTATGATCAGTAACTTTTATTGAACAGTTTGAAAATTTTCTCAGAGGACACTTTTCTTTATTCAAAAGGAAAGCAACACTTTCTATTTCCTTCCAACTTTTTCTCTTACATAAATATGTGTCTGCAGGTGCCTCTTTATTTAGTTTTCTTTTTACTCTATAGTTGATAGCAAACCATAGGGGTCCTTAATCTTTGTGTCTGCAAATCTTTTTTGGTAAAAGATGGGGCATTGATGTTTTATATATAATGAAAATTATACATATATATATATATATATATGTATAATTTTTATGACCTCAAACCAATTTATCCTAGATTTTCTACAGACAAGGCTGTTATGAGGTGCTGAAATTTCTAGGGTTAAGGTGGGGAAGGACTATACAGCTCCTTCAGACTTGGTGAGACCTCTTCCTCCAGCAGTTTGTGTGGGCTGCTAGAACCCATCCGTTATCAGAGAACAAAAGAGAAGAGGCTCAGCATTTCTGGCAAAGGCAAATTTAGATGTTATCCAGAGAAGCATGGATGCACGGTACCATGGTTGGACCATTCATGATGAAGACGTTGGAGATATCTAAAAAGAGGGAGATGGTGATAAGTGTGGGCAAAGAAGACAAGAATAATGAGAGAGGCAGACACCTAGCTCTGAAATTTAGGAGCTCTTAGTAACTGAAGCTTTACTGCTCTAATATTTGGTTCTTATTTCCTTGTGGTTCCACCAGAAGATGAGTTTGGAGGCCACCAGGAGCTTAGAGAAGTTGACTAGAACAAAGCTCTTGTCAGCAGATGCCTAGAAGACCTCCTGCCTGGAGACCCTAACAAGAAAAGGAAGAGATTGTTAGGAAACTAGGCTCTGGACTCAAATTTACATCCTGACTCTCTAACTTATTTGCTCTGTACACCTTTTCTACTCAAATTTTTTACTTTTAAAAGTTTGCATAATAATAACCTTAATTTCTCCCCATCTCCCAATATTAAGGATTAAATAAAAATCAGAAAATGTTCCCAGCTCAGAATCCTCAATTAGTCTTAGTTAAAGCTGGACAAAGGTAAAAGTTTAATGCCTGAGGGGATTTAATCTAAATTTTCTACCAGCCAAGTATTCTCCCTTTATTTCTTCCTGTGTTTTCTATGTTTGGCTTTCCATCTAGGTAACCAACAAAATGTGGAAACTGTAGCAGCCTATGTTTTTGCTGGAAATGGGTACAAGATATAATTCATTCTGAGGTGGTCTTCTCCATCTTTTCCCCATAAAGTTGAGGCCAGAGAGGTGAGAACACCAGAAATTGCATTTCCCAGAGCAGCCCCCTGTGCCGGGCATAACTTGGGGTTGGTCAGAAGCAGGGTAGACTAGATCCAGAAGGAAGATCCTGACACACTTTGGTGGGCCAGGATTAGAGACACGGATTCAGCTTGCAACAAGATGAATTTCATTCAGGCTTCTAATAGCAAAGCAGTCAGCATCAGGGTGGCTGTAGTCAAGAGGCCACAGTTGGGAGGACAAACTCACTTCCAAGGATTTTTTCAGCAAGAACTAGGGTGCTGGTCCACGCAGATTACTGGCATTAGTGATGTCTGGCAACAGGGGCTTGGGTGAGAGGCAGCAAGAGTACGGTGGGCCCCATTTCAGAGGAAGGATATGGGAAGGGGAGTTCTCAAAGATAGGCAGGGCAGGAAGGTCATCTCAGAATGATGGATCATCTATGCACACAGAGTAATCTCTTTCAGAATTTCTGACAGGTAAAGTTTTACTTTGCATCCATACACAGTGATTTGGCATCTCGTACAAAGGAGTCAATTAAGAACCTGTTTATCCTCATGTGTTTCCATGCATATGTTACCTATCAAGTGAGTTCAGAGTCATATTAAGCCTCTATCTAATAGATATGGTGTTGTGTGTACACACACACACACACACACACACACATGCACCTTATCCATATTTACTCTGCAGAAAAAAATGTTATTAGTCAGTGACTCTAACTGAATGCAGAACAAAATTGGTGACTGAAGAAAAGGTGTAGTCTGTACAAGTTTAATAGAGCAGAATTTTAGACAGGACCTATGAAGATGTCTCAGGCTTAGGAAGAGGCAGTGTGGCAGAGTGGGGGAAGCACTAAATAGGCGTCAGTCCTGGCCTTTAACTTGGAAACTGGGCTTTGGTAAGTCATTCCTCTTATATAAATCCTTTTCTCACTGGTGGAATTACAATGCTAATGTTTTACTCGAAGAGACTCTTGAAAAGAAATTGATTAAATGTTTGTGAAAAAAACTATACTTAATATCCAGTACCTAAGATATGTCCAATTTTCTGGATTTCAGTTTGTGTTGTGTTTTTAGCTTAAAGTATTTGGAGACTGCTCAGCATTCTTATTTCACTTTTTTCTTGTTCAACTAAGATGTGAGCCTCCTGAGGAATGAACTTAGAATGTCTTCATGACGGAGTGGGGACAGAGTGTTTACAGAGTTCTGTTTGATTTGGAATTTTCAAGTTCAATCAGGAATTAAGGCAAGCAGAGAGACAGAGCTATTAAGGAAATTGGAAAGGAACAGACAGTTCTGGAATGTGGCAGCTCCCGTTTGATTTTTAATGTAAGTTAAATATTAATTTTTCTGAAAAAAAAAACCTTCTTCCTCCAGGGAGGATTTTTTCTCACTCTCTCTTCTGGCGATAGATTGTTGGTGGCTTACCTTTCACACTAACTTATGTGGAGGAAAAAAAAAGTTTTCAGATGATCTTATTTGAGTAAGAAAAAAAGTCTTCAAAACAGTTGCCTTGTAGCCAGCATCAACAGCAGTGGAACAGGGTTGGGTTGTTGCATAGTGAGAATTATTCCTTTCATTTCAAAGGAATCAAAGATGTTTGGGGCAAGCAAGAGCTCTGGCTACCCATGACCAACGTAAACTAATATTAGATCTGCTTATGGAAAGTGTTGATTAAGTCTAACACTGAAGCCTGAGTGTGCTTTTATTGTTCCGTGAAGATTCTGCAGGAGAGAGAAGTCAGCTTGGAAAAACTAAACCGATTTGGGGAAAACAGGAAGCATTGGAAGATCTTTTTTCTCAATTCCTTCTTGTTGGAGGTTCCCTAAGGTAAGCAGTGCGGAGATGCTGTTGACTTGTAAACAGAAGTTGAAAGGAAATTCAAGCTTCTGTCAAGATTCTTCCAAATATAATAAAAAAGGAAGTGATTGGATTTCTCTTAAAGTTTTTGGATGGATTCTCTTGTGCTCTGGCTGTTCTCTGAATTCGTAAGTAATGGGGGAAAAGTGAAATTGCAGGCTCCCAGTTCATACCTATCTTAGCAGAAATTTCAACATTTTATTCCTACAATGGCTCCTTTTTCTCAAATTATCGTTTCTTTCTTACTTTCATGCATTTTGTTTTATATCTCCTTTAAGAAACATTCACAAAGCTACTGTTATCCTGTGTTCTATGACATCCAGCATAACATCTTGTCTTTTAGTATATAAAATTAAGCATATGAGTCCTACCACTGCCTATTTATGTGACCTGTGTTCCCATGTTTCCTCATAAAATAAGAGAATTGAGTAAGATACGTAGTGCTTAAACTATGTTCTACCCTAGGGTTTCTCAACTTGAGCATGGTTGATACTTAGATTGTGGAAGGCTGTCCTGTTCATCAAAAGATGGTTAGCATCTATCCATACCCTCTACCCATTAGATGCCAATTGTACAACTGTACTCCATTCTCCTAGTTGTGACAAACAACAATGTCTCCAGATATTCCTGGGAGAAATATCACTAACTAAAGCAGTGGTTCTCAAACTTTGTTGGGTTAAAGAACCCCTGGGGAACTCAGTAATATGAAGGCCCAAACTTGATTCTACTTTAAAAGCCAGACATCTGTGTTTGTTAAGAGCATTTTGATACACAACAAAGTTTAAGAAACACTGTTCATAAGGAGTTGTTTTGATAAAGAAATTCTCAAAGTATGAATCTTGCACCAAGAGCATCAGTGTCACCATGGAACTCGTTAGAAATGCACATTTTTGGCCTCTACCTCAGGCTTAGTGAATCAGAAACTTTGAGGTGGCACCCAGTTATCTAAGAAATAACCCATATAAAGAAGTACATTCTCGGAACACCCAGTGAAATGCTCAGGAGTGCAAGCGACCCAGGGAGGGCTGCATTTCTCAATACAGAGTTGATAACACTGGGCACCACATTGCCTGGAATCAACTTCACTGCCCTGCAAGACTCTTGTCATTCAAGGGTTGTGAGATTTTGTTTTGATCCAGCCTTAAGAGAAATATCAGACTTCCCTTTTTGAGAAGGAGAGATCTGAGGGATGATTCATGAATTCTCTATAGCACCCAGAGCCCTGACACATAGACCTACTTTTTGGACTATGGCATTAACTTGAGACCAGTGATTCTCAATTTTGGTTTCATATTAGAATCATGGAACTTTTATAAATCTCAATTCTCAAGCCATATCCCAGACCAATTAAATCAGAATCTTTCAGATTAGGGCTAGATAGCAGTATCTTGCCTTCTCAAGTGATTCCAATGTTCAAGCAAATTTGAGATGTCAGTTGAATGTTTTCTATAAAGTCAGGTATCTGTACTATAAAGTACAGATATTGATAAGGTAGCAGGAATATGCAGAAGATTTGAAAGCACATGGCCAGCTGGGGGATCAGCAGGAGGTTTGGTATGGCTACAGCCTGTAAGCTGACTCTACATCAATGTCAATTCTCCCTCTAACTTTTCCTCTAATCTTTCCACCAGAAGCCATCTTTCCAGGCTCTGCATTTCTGAAATACACTTTGAATCTAACTTAAGATGTACCACATTCTACCTTGTGTTATAGTCCTGCACATCATGTTTGTCTCCTATACAACACTGTAATCTCCTAGAGATAAGGGATATGGACTTGACTTTTTTATCTCCCTTTCCACCAGAACACCTACTTTGAGAACAGCCCTCCAAAGACATACATTTAGTTGGTATTAAATGATGTGGAAATGTCATAGGATATACAGGTAATCTACAGCAAAACATTCAGGCACTTTGTCCTTAGTCCTATAGCAGGACTGACTAGTGTGCTTCAGAACCTTCCGCAAGTGGATTGGTAACTCTGGACTCCAGTCTTTATCTGAAAAGAGAGCTAATCTTTACAGAAAAAGTCTGGGCTAATGACCCAAGTGCAAATTCTGGAATATTGAACATCCAAAGCATTCAGTACATACTCAGCTCCAAACTGGAGCTTTTCTATCAGGGGAATGAGCCAAATGAGTGAGGTTTGGTGTACAAAAACAACAATAGTATGGTTATTTGGTGTCTCTTGAAGTTACAGAGCCAAGACTGTTCATTTTCAGAGTGGTCAACCAAACAAAATAAAGGAATGAGCATGAAACTCTGACAACCTCCTCATGATAGAGGTGATTCCATATGAAAGTTTTCTTTGGGAAATTCATATCAACTACATGATACACGTGGTTCCTTTCCATTGCTCTTCTCTTTTGCTCAACATCCAGTTGGCTAGGGGGACTTCGGTGAAATTGCCACAGCCATTAGAAGAACAGGAACATGTCTCCAGGAAGCAGTCTGGAGTCCAGGATCCAGTGCTTAACCTCTCAGGAATCCTTGTGAGAGTGTAGAGCCAAGGAACAGGGACGAGGGAAACACCTTGGCTCCAAAGGCTGAGAGAAGGAGAACAGAAAAAGCCTCCAAAGCTAGTCCTTTGGAGCCCGGCAGCCATTTCTGTCAACTTCCCTATTCCTAGATTGATGTTCATTATTTAGGTCCTGGAGGTACTTGGTTTATTGAATTGCCTCTTTATTCAACTCCTGCAGTTAGAATTTAGGTAAGAACGTGACACGTTGAGATATTTGTCTGTTATGGAGATGAAGAAATTGAGGCTCAGCTGCACAAGGTCACACGGTTGATAAAAGGACAGAGCAGAACGTGAGGACAGCCCCGCCTACTTTAACAGTTCCCTAGGTCCTGTAACACGGCTGTGCGCACAGGCATGCAGGCTATTTATTGCTCCTCTCCTGCCCCTACCCCTGCTCCGATGCACAGGCACAGAGCCGTACTAAGGGAGATGGGACGGCAAGGAAGGGCAGACCCGCCCAGGGGGAAGCTGCGGTAAGCTCTGACTTCAAAGGCCCAGGCTTGGGTCCTTCCTTTACCTTTTCATAGTTCAGAAAGTCGGACTAACCACTCTTGCCATCAAGCCTCCGCAACTGGGCCAACTGGCCCTCCGGGGCTTCCCTCACAGCCTGCGATGGAGCTTTGGCGCTTCACCTGAAGGGGAGGGACTCTGCAAACTGCGAGGTCAGGTACACCTTCCCAGAGCCCTAACCTCACTAAGCCGATTGTCTTCCCCTCCAAAAAGGGAGTTGATCATACACATTTCGCCACCTAGAAGGAAGCCCACGAGTAAAGCTGTTCTCCCGGATCGGCCTCAAGCGGTGCTCGCTGTCTGCCTGGCACGCGGGGGGTGCAGCCCACCGCATCCCGGCGACTGCGGCCCGGAGCCTGCAGGGCGCGCGCTGAGCGCCGGCTCCTCGCCGCGGCTCGGACGGCAGGAGGAGCGTGCGCGCTGTGGGCGTCCCTTAAAGAGCAGCCGGCCCGGCCTCCGCCTCAGTAGCGGAGCGCCAGCGGCCACCTGGGGTGCGCAGGGCAGTCAGATCGTGGGGGCCGGCGCCCTCGCCCGCGCAGGTGGAGACCAGGCCCCGACGCCGGGGCCGCGAGCGTCCGGCAGCGCGGCGGAGGATGCGGGAGCGCATGTGGGCGCCGCTGTCGCTGCTGCTGGCTCTTCTGCTGCCGCCGCCGCTGTGGGGCGGCCCCCCGGATCGCGCGCTCCCGGAGCGGCAGCCCGAGCCCGGGCCTCTGCAGCCCTTCGACCTGCTCTACGCCAGCGGCGTGGCCGCCTACTACCGCGGGGACTACGAGAGAGCCGTGCGCGACTTGGAGGTAGCTCTGCGCAGCCACCGGCGCCTGCGGGAGATCCGCGCGCGCTGCGCCCGCTACTGCGCCGCGCGCCGCCCTCTCGCGCCCCCGGGGGTCGGGCCCGGGGCCGAGCTGCCCTTCTTCCGTGCCTTGCTGGAGAGGGCGCGCTGCTACCGCGGCTGCCAGACCCAGCGCCTCGGGGGACCCGCGTCCCGCCACCGCGTCAGCGAGGATGTGCGCAGCGACTTCCAGCGCAGAGTGCCCTACAACTACCTGCAGCGGGCCTACATCAAGGTACCCAGCGCGCACGCCAATGCCCCCTGCGGCTCCGGGATGCTCTGTCCAGTCCGGCCCGCTGCTCCTTTCTCCTTGCCATCTCTCTACCCATTAGCCTTTCAGATTGAGTTTCCTTTAACGTTTCTGTCTCCTGTTTGTGGATCCCGATATCTGGTGACCCCAGTTCGGTAATCAGCACTTGATGAACCTGGGCAAGCCATTAGCTCTTTTGGCCTCAGCTTCTCACTCAAAGAGGACTATACTGATACAGCGATGTTTAAAGTGCCCACTCAGCATTAATTTCTGAGATTAATTTAGCAGGGCTGGTTCTAGTTACGTCTTCTCTCGCTCCTTTTCTTGGTCTAGCTTCATCCCCATGTATCTTACGACTCCACTTCCTCATGCCTTCTACACTCTACTCGGCACCTTTACCCTGAAGTCTAAAAGAAATCCTCAGAACGGCAGAGTTAAAAGTAGATTTGTTCTGGAACAAGTTTGTTTTTCTCTTTTCTCCTCCACACCTTTAAAAAAAATAAAAGATCAAAGGTTAAAGGGAAGGTATGTGTGGAAGAGGTGACTCTGTGTGAGGCAGTCTCACTGAAAGTATTTACCCAAAGTGCTGACTTTCTCTCCTTTGATAGTGGGCTACCAATATCTGGAGGTAAGAATTGGGCTTTGTTATTGGACATAAGATGCCCAGTACTCTCCTTTTGGTTTTATTTTTGTGCATATTTCTGTGTCAGGAGGTATACAGTGTATATTGGCATTTTCCCCACATTCACAATTTGGAAGATCTGGACACCTCAGCAGAAAGAATTTAGCCTGTGTTTCTTATCCCTGCATCTCCACCCCCCACCCCCCAACAACATGTTGCTCTGAACTTACATTTCCTCCCCTTATGGCTTTCCATGTCAGTGTATCTATGTCTGTTTTCCAACTGTTGGAGAAGTAGCAGCTTTGGGAGTGGGTTGATCATGCCAGCCAGTGGACCAGGCTGCATTTCTTAGGTGGCAAAAACATGCATCGTGTACAGAGAGCCAATGCCTTTTGCAGCTCATCCCACAGGCTTCTGCCCTCACAGGTAATAGGGTTCTCTGGAAATTTACAGTTGCTGATGAAGTACAGAAAATCACAAGTGAGACTAATTCTTAACTCCCAGTGCTGTGGCTAAGGTGCTGGAGTTCACTAGCATCGTATCTTGAGCAAGAAATAAGGTAAAAAGCCTGCATTCTTTCCAGGATTTGTCTTCTTTTTGCTTGTTACACCTGATGGATTTGCTAATGTATGAAGTAGAAATCTGATTTCTTTTCAATGAGTGGCACAGTTTTTGGTGGTCTTACAGAAATTAATCAGTTGGCTTGAGCACCTGCCTGACAGTGGGCGATAATCTGAAGCAAATTCCCAGAGCAGAGCCTGGGTGGTCCAGGTTGGTCCCTGTAGCACGATCTTCCCAGGAGTCTCAAATGTAAGGTTGGCAGTCCTGCTGATAGCTCTGTCACACATCTTGGGCAGATTTTCCTTTCCCAGGTCTGGAGAAGGAATGCACATTCCTGTTCAGTCCTATAAAAGCAAGTAACCATATGGTAACTCTCAAAATGGGGGTTTCCTTGGTTCAGTAACCAAGCATGCTTCACTGTCATTGTTAACATCTATTAGCCATTCTCCTGCTCTTGTCCCCTGGTTGGAGGTCAAAGAAGGTAAAGCCATAGGTATAACATACCTCAAATTTTTCAGTGAATTGCTTATAGGAATCAATCACTCATGGGCACTTTTGTGGGTGAACTGCTGGATGTGGTCTGATGAACCAATGAAGTTTAAGAAGTCCTTCAAAAAAATATGGGAATTCACGTGCTAATTTCTGTTTTACCAGTAGTGTTTCTGAGAACAGAACAAATCTTGAATATTCTCCTTATTCATCTCTGCTCTGATAGGCAAAGTTTTCTGAATTTACAGAAATGATAAACTCTTAAAGAGGAAATATTTTTATTCCTTTAAAAATTCATTTAAAAATTTTTGTTGTATAGTTTATATATGATATTGTATTGGTTTCAAGTATACAACATAGTGATTCAACAGTTATGTACACTATTAAATTTTACCCCAAATAATGTAATTACTATCTGTCAACATAGAGAGATGCTACAGAGCTACTGACTATATTCTCTATGCTGTACTTTCATCTCTGTGACTAATTTATATTATGAGTGAGATTTTGTGCCTCTTTATCCCCTTCACCTGTTTTACCCACCCACCCAGCCCAGTCCCTCCCTCATGGTAACCACCAGTCACTTCTCAGTGTCTCTGGATCTACTGCTGTTTTGTTTATTTTGTTTTGATTTTAGATTCCACATATAAGGGAAATCATGTGGTATTATTTTCTCCACCTGGCTTATTTCACTTAACATAATATCCTCTAGCCCATCCATGTTGTTGCAGAGTGGCAGAATTTCTTTCTTTTTTTATGACTGAATAGGAAATTCACTTTTATGGCCTGCATTTGCCCAAGTGTCTTTGTGAACATCTGATAAGGTCCACCACATTTCCTCCCTCTTTGCTCTCAAGAACTCCACAACTTCATGGTTTAGCCTCTGTGTGGCTTCCTTGGAATTTTACTCATAAACACACACACACACAAAGGCACTCAGGTGAACATAGCCAGACACCATCCTTTCAGAGCAAAACACAACTTTCAAATAATAATAAAGCATCCTTGGTTTCTGACAGGTGTGGATTCTAAAGTGATTCATTCCCTGATGATATGGACTGAATCCGATCATTAAATGAATTCCTTACATATGCCTGGATATCATCATGAATTACTTTTGACATCAGTGATCCAGTTTGCACTTGAAGAGTATAATCCTGGGCCAGATTGACTTTAGTGAGGACTTTGTAGCAAGGATTTGAGACCTGTAAATCGCATGATGCAGTCAGAACTAGCAGGCTTCCTAGAGATGAAGAAATACAATTATTCTCAGCTAGTTTACAAACTGTAGAAGCTCTCAGGAGATGCTGATCCTTCACCAGATCCCAGTTAGCGAGCCAGACACTGATGGAAGCGGAGCCTTTATGCTGTCCTGTTGGAGGGGAAAAGGATTGAGAATTGGGAAATCTGAGTCCCGTCAAGCTCAATTTCTCATTTCACAGTTGAAGAAAGGGAGATCAAGAGAGGGAAAGTGGCTCACCCAGTGTCACATATTTAGTGGCAGAGCCAAAAGTTTAATGAAAGGCAGCACGGAGCTGGGAGTCAGGAGTCTGGGTTCTGACAATACCAATCACTGCCCATGCCCATTCTGTGCCCTCTGCCCCATGGGGTTGCCTCAGGCCTCGGGGAATGTTGTAGTCCCCAGGGCTATCCTTATGCCAGATGTGGACAGCTCCAGGAATGAGGAGGTCCTTGTCCTCTGTGTAACAGGCACTCACACAATTATATTGAGACCTGCCCTGTAGATTCTTCCTTGAGGACTGGCATGTTTGGAATTTGTCTGGACAGCTGTCAGGCAGTAGTTCCACCTGGCTTCTGGCCATACTTTTTTGTTTAACGGCAGGATGAAAAGCTTCAAAGTTTGATTTTTATCATTTCAGATTGTGAGATATAACTCTTGACTCTCAGCCTAAAGACTAAGATTTTATCAGAGTATTCTCCACTCAGAAACCTTCAGTGGTTTTCCCCGTACTACTATTGAAAGCCCAGATAATGTAATTAATACAGCATCCACAGCCTGTATTAATTCACTTTCCTGCCCCTGACTCCCCTGACTCTGCCACCCTCCAGACAAAGGGAACAATGGATGCTTGGTCTTCTGTATCTGACACATCTGGTCTTTGTTTATCTTCTAGGGAGGCATGTAGATCTGGAATGGGATAGATCTGGGATTGAACTCCAACTCCTCAATCTTTAGCTGAGCTGTGTGGCTGAGCAAATTACATAAACTTTCTGAGCTTTTGCTGCCTCATCTGAAAAATGGGAAAATAATGGGACCTACCTGATTGGTTTAGATTGTTTGAGAGGATTTATGTGGCATATCCAGGACATGGCCTGCTTCTCAATGAACACTGGAGATGTGTTTCTTATTATCAGGTATATTAATATATTTTTCCTCCTCCCCCTCTTCATGCTCAAATGGTAACTGTACTAATACAAACATACCTATTTCTATGAGCTCCTCTTTTACTCCCTCTACAGTACATGTATTCCTTCTCCTCTATATGTTCATAGCAAGGAATTTGTTCCTTTCCTTTCATGTTTCATTTTAACATAGTTTTGGGGAAATTTGTGTATTTGCCTGTCATTTATGGTAGCTCTTTGAGATCAAGAACTTAGTCACTTTTGCATCTCCTAAAGTAGGAGTTTCCAGATCTAGATGATTAGATAGATAATCATTATGAATCATCTGGGCATTAAAGGTAAATGCAAAATAGAGATGTAGGTTCAGGAGGTCTGAGTTAGGTCCTCACCTCTCTATTCCCCCCTGATACCTATGAAAGAGGACATAGCCTTAAAAGCTTAGTATATGTTTGATGAATGAATAATAGCCTGGTGCCTTGTGTATCTTTTTTGTAGAAAGATTTCTGTCTGGCAGCAGGTTTTCTCACATTTGTTATTCGGTTTCCTGGCTGGTCATTTGGGGGAGGAAATTACAGAAAGACTGTAGATGGCTTGTACGTTTTTCTACTTGCAAGTTGCAGATACTGTTGCAAATCTCCTTTCCCTCTCCTTCCATCTTCTTTCCCTAATTTAATTCTTATTACTTAACACTATGCCTTAGAAGATCCTTGACACACTGTGCCTGCTTTATATATATCTGCTGAATTTAAACACAGGTAGGAAATACTTTTTTAATTTTCAATATACTATTTAATCAGGAATTGGCATATCTCCTTTTCTTCCACTGTTCCCAGCCATTAATAAAACAAAAACAAAACTAGTGCAGTTTATTTATTTCATTTAGCTTAAAATAAGCCTGCGCTCGCATGTTTTGCTTCTGAGTTGGTACTTTGTGCCATTTGACCTTCGTTTTTCTTCTCAGGATTAGAGGGTGGGAAAAAAGGGAAATGCAATTAAATTAGGCAATTCAATCTCCTTCCTAGAATCATCTCTCCAAACTCCCTTTTATTGACGATAATCTATTTTATTAGTGGTTTCTAGAAAGAAAAAAAAAAGTAAACTCAAGGAATGTCCTCTCTTATGCTGCTTAATCAACTTCTTTCTTTTTATCAATGAATGTCTTAACAAGCAAACAAAATGAAACCTGAGACCACAACTGCATGCTATTGATCCTGGTAGTTCAGGAAAAAAACTTTTTCTGGATTCCATATATAAATTGCTCTTTTACTCTCTGTAGACCATGTATATTTTGTCCCTAAATCATTTCAAATAAGTTGATTTTGTGTCTTCTTTACATAGTTTATCTGAAATTGTCCTCATTATTATTTCCTCAAGGGATTTTTTTTTTCCCCTCACAATTGGCCCTTTTTTATGTGCTTGAATTATCAAAATCCACTGTTGTCATCTTTTCCTCACACTCCTTAGGAAAGAAACCTGAGAAATTCTTTGTCTAGCCAGCTTGGATCCAGTGTGTTAAGGAATTCGAATCTCAATTGTTTCCTCATAGGAGGTTGTCCATTTGGTGGCCCAGTCAGCTCTTTATCAGTCAGCCATTGCAGTTACAAATAGTGAGTGCCTAGAGGCTTAAAATTCAATTAGATAAGGTAACAACTACTTATACATTTTCTCCTGTCTTAATCTGGTGAATCAGGCATTCCTTCTCAGGTTTTAATAAAGAAAAGTAATTAACTTCTTGTCTGTCATCAAAGATCCCATCTCTGAGAATCGACTGTATTCTATCACTAATATCATTTGCTCACTGATAAACTCCAAAAGGATAACTGTATGGAATTCTTTTGGGAATATTTGATAAAATGTCAGCTTGTTTCATGCGGGGGGCTTGATAAATGCTGGCAGGTGGTTGGCTTCACCTAATGAAAACTTGTCAGATTTGGTATAATAACAGTTCTTCTATTTTGCTAAGTAATTAAATAAACTGTGGATTTCTTAGAATCACACATCTTTGAGCTGCAAGGGATTCCAAGAAAGCATCTTGTTCAACTTTCTTCAAGTAAAATAATTGCTTTTGGGCAGTGAAGTAGGGGTGAGAGAAGGAGGAATAAGAATTTTGCTCAAGAAACATGGTCTAGCAAGGATCGGGGGTGGTGATTATTGGGACTATAAAAAATACCACAGCTTGAAGAACCCTTAGAGATCATGAAGAAGTCTCTCACTGTCACTTAACAGCTGATGACGCTGGCCTTAGAGGTTCTATGACGAATTAAAGAGGGTCAGCACATGGAGCTGAGTCTAGAATGTAGGCATTCTAATGCATAGTGTAGTGTTTTTCTCAGACTCTGTAATGGGCATCCCACCTCCAGAGGGGCAGTGTGGTGAATCACTGAAGCAGCTGAGACCCGCAGACTTCAGAGACGGAGCAGACACAGGCAGAGCTTCCTTGACTGCCCTGCCCACTATGCGTTTTCATTCACATGATACACAGGCCACTCAGCCAAGAGTCACAGTTGTCTGATGGAAAATTTTGCATTTCTCATTAGGAAAAATAATTTCTCCTGTTTTATTTTCCATTCAGCTTTTCTCCTAGAATTCTTTTTCTGTCCTTTTATTCATTTCTCCTTTCCTGCCATCTGACTTCCTAGCTGTATATATTATCCATGAATCCTGGCCCTCATTTGCCAAATGGCCCAAATACATCTTTAAAAGTATAATTTGGAGTCAGCCTTTTAAGTGGTATGCTTCAGGGCTGTGTGTATGATTTTCAGTTTTCAGTACTGAAGGGAGCTGCAGGCTATGGTCAGAAGCAGTTGATTTCACTTGGTCATACTCCTTTCGGTTTATTTTGTTTTCTGCTTTTTTTTTTTCTCCCTTTCCTCTCCCACCCCTTGCCCTATTGGTGATTTACACAGTGACATTACATCCGAGGAAGAGAGGGTTGGAGGGATCAATAGAGGGAAGAGAAAACAGGTAGTGGTAGAAGCCATGTCATATCTCTGGCTCTGATACAGTGAAGGCCATAGAGCCTCATATTTAATTTGATACATAGGCTTAGGCATCTACGTCTATGAAAGTCTTTTTATGCCTCTTTTCCTTGTACGACTTGTGCAAGAACTGGGCATGCACTGAGGAAGGTGTTCCCCTCCATTCTTAGCTTCCCATCTTTCTGCAACTGCTCCCCGCCACATACATGCAACATTAGTGTTCCAGCCATCCCATTTTACAAATGGGAACATAAAGCCTAGAGGAGAATCAGGTTGTCCAAATTTATCCAGTAATGTAGTGGAAGAGCCAGGATTGGAATCTGAGAACCATGAGTCCTACCTCTGTGACATTGCTGATTGACCACTCTTTGCCCACACTGGAAACATAAACTGAACATAATTAACAGGGAACACAGAGCATGCCACTTACATTATCTGCTAGATGCAACAGACCCTGAAAATAAAAGCTACCTTATGCAGTGTTATTCCTTGTACTACTGTTCTGCCCCCTTCTGGCAAAATTTCAGAAGTGGGAACCTGAGTTAATTGTATTCCCCGAAAAGCCTAATGAAAATAAATGAGGTAAAAAATATTTTTTGGAAGAGGAATTAAGGAATAAGAGCCAGAGCCAGAAAGAGGGAGGTCCAAGATGTCAGATTTTCCAGAAGTCGAGGGCTATCACAGTGATCCTAGTGGAATTCATTGTCTGCAAGTAATGGATTCAGTTTTTGTGCAAGTAACAGGACTCTGCTGAAGACTGCAGTGTAATTTTAATGGAATTCTGGAAGAGAATGGAGGAACACATAAAAAAATTAATAAATCTAAAACAAAACAGAGAAACTGTTAACAAATCCTGAATCACAGAAAAGTTAATTAAGCCAATTTTGATTGATTCTTCTTATCTGAATGCTAAATTTTTGCTTTCAGTCTGCCAAAATCAAAAGGCTTGCATGATGACATCAACACATAATTAGGACTACAGACACAGTGAAATACCTTAATAACCAGATTTGGCTGTTTCTGAAAATGATCTCAAATTATGATATCAAAGACTAATCCAGAAGACCAGATTATTCCCACTGAAGCAAGAGGTATTTCTTAATACTATTTTTTCAGATTGAATCCAGGATCAACAATCAGCATTTGATTCTAGCCCATAACATGTAAAAATGTCACTGGGGACAGAGATATTCACCGTCAGTCATTGTTTGTCTAAGGTTACCAAGAGCTCGGTTACACTTGGAATCTGCTTGTTGTCAGATCAGTAGGCATTTAAGCTGGAGTTTCTCAACCTGGGCTTACTGATATTTTTGGATGAATAAGTCTTTATTGTCATGTGCTGTCCCGTACATTTTAGGATGTTTAGTGGCAGTCCCTGGCCTTTACTTACTAGATGCCAGTAGCAGACCACTCCACCCCTCTCCAAACTGCGATACCAGAAAAAAGCATGTCTCCATACATTGCAAAATGTCTCTTGAGGTCAAAATCACCCCTCACTGAAAACCACTGGTTTAAACATTTATCCATATTTAAGATAACTGGACAGCTAAGTTTAGACAAGTACGAATCAAGTTTTTGGCAGAATATTCTAGATGGCAATGTGCCAGTGATGAATCATGATATTTATGAAAAAGTTTAGCTATAGCTGGACACCTTTTTATTAGGGGAAATATATTCATATATTCATTGGATGTAGAGCTCCTTTCTCTAAGATGCAAATCAGTAGGCTCAAATCTGATAGCTGGACCTCCCCCATGGCTACACTTGTTCAGCCTGAAGCAAAGATCAGAGGATCTGGCTCATCTCTACATTTTGTCTGAACATAACAGGGCAGGTTGTTTTAGTAGGACAAACCAACACCTTTCGGTTGTGAACTCTGAACTCCAGAATTAAATATGGTTCTCATTCAATATGCATAGTACTCACACCCAGTCATTTAAAAGTAATCCACTGCAACTCTTAGTTTTCTTGCAGTTTCCCCTATGTTGTATATAATCTTAGGAAGCAGCTTAAATCAGACCTAAAATGCTAATTTATAGAAGGTAAGAAAGTAGGGAAAATGAGAGGCTGTTAGAGGAAAGAATGACACAGAGACAGGGTCAGAGGGTGTTTCAATCCTTTCAGGCTGGTACACCAGAACACCATAGACTGCACAGCTTGTAAACAACAAATATTAATTTCTCAGAGTTCAGGAGGCTGAGAGACCAAAGTGCTGAAGATTTGGTGTCTGGTGAGAGGCCTGCTGTGCTGTAACCTCACACAGCAGAAGGAGTTAGGCCTCCTGTGCAAGGGCACCTTTCTGAGGCTTCTTGTCAAGGGCACCGATTCCATTGCTCTGATTCTATTCATAAGGGCTCTACATTCATGATCTAGTCACCTCCAAAAGCCTACCTCCTAATGCCATCACCTCGAGGGCTATGGTTCAACATACCACTTTCAGGACACAAACATTCAGTCTATCTTAGAGGGAAATAGAGAAATAGAGGGAGAAAGTTGGAGAGATGATAGCAAGCATTAAGTAAAGTGAGGGGAGAGCAATGAAATCGATGTCCAAGCAGGATCCCACACATGAAAGGAGGCTGCACTAAACAAAACATGTGTGCTGCACGCTGTGATATTCATGTGTCTTTGGTAAAACCAGCACTCAGGAGCAAATGCTGGTCATTCTTCAGTGCTGTGATGTCATGGGTCCCACACTCAACTGATAAAGCCCAGGATAGCAGAGCCATTCCATTTCTTCAGTGAACCAGAGAGGGGAGCAGTCTCTTCTGGGGAGATGTCACATATATAGCACTGAATATTTACCAAATAAAGAAATGCCATGTGAAAACAAGCAAAAAAGATAGAGTTTCCTAATAAAAATGTTTACTTTTAATTTACATTAGATTATACTGCTTTCCCAATCAGTAATTAAAGAACCTCTGGAACCCTTTCAGGTGTTACATTCCCTGTTAGGCCCTGGAGATATGAAGGTGGATAAAACATAACCTCTACCTTCAGTTAAGTCACAGTCCATGGAGAGAAACTAATGTATATATACTTACAATGTGAATCCATCAGATGAGAAATAGAAACACTCCCTCTGTGGTTCTGTGATGATGTGGCGGCACTTCAGGGATGTTCTGTATCAGAGCAATGGAATTAGGTATGTAAAAAAACTATGTTTTAGGAGAAAGTCCATTTAGAAAATACCGGTAATTTTGAGTTTCAGAGGAAAAAGAGACTAAAAAAAGGAAAACTATTGGAAGCAGAGAAGATAGAAAATTTGGAGAAATTAATCAAGAGTACGGGTTGAAAAAATTTTATCATATGTTTTAAAAGACTATGCACTATTCTGAGGCTGGGAAGAATGGATAGATGGTAATGTATGAAATGACACCTTTTAGGACATTTTACTAATCGTGACAATTAAAATATACTCCCTCAATACTGTTGTCCGAGTGAATTGTGTTTCCAGTGACTTTTTGAGTTTGTTCAGGGAGATCATTTTGCCATTTCAGGTGTCTTTGAAATCCTAGGTATAGCTCCACCATCCCTTCTACAGTTTGCTAAGTTCCTCATCCTCTTTGTGACTCAGTTTCTATCTCTCAAAAGATTATAATAAAATTACAAAACTCACAGTGTTGATGTAAGGATAAAATGAGAAAATATTTGTGGAAGTCAATTATGGGTGCTAAGTATACATAAAAGATGCAGAATGAGGAGGAGGAGGAACGAAAACCCCAACAGAAGACTAAAAATAAACCATGTAAACAACAAAGCTCTGAACAGGCAAGAGCAAGAAAATCGTTCATCACTTCACACAATGGACACATGTTAGACAATTATCCTCCTTCCTCAAAATAACTAATTGAATTGTTTTTAACCCCAAAAGGTAAAAACATCAAGGAGTCATTAAACTAATAAAAATAATCTATGTATGTGCATGAAGAATCAGACTAAAAGAAATACGCATGTAGGGCAGTTGTTAACTCTGAAAATCGTATCTTATTACCTTCTCAGTATAATTTGTTCACAAATCAGATTATAAAGAATCCTGAAATGACAAAATGACATTTCCCTTGACAGACTTAAAAAAAAAATCACTGAATCCAAACCTTTAGATTTAACTTTGAGGTAGTGTATGTTCTAACTATATCTATTTAGTTTCAGAAATTATTTTATTAACTATTGCTATTTCCAGTATTGTGCTAAAGGCTTTATATGAATTTTCCCATTAAGTTCTCACTACACCCCTAAGATACAAATCTTAGTATAATCTTTATTTTGCAATAGGGACACTGAAGCTTAAAGGTTTAAATAATATGTCTGAGATCACACAGCTAGTACATAACACGTCAGGATCTGTATTGGGATTTTTCATTCAAAACTTGAGCTCTTATTAACATCTCAGTCTGAGTTTTGACATCAAAGGACATATATAAGAAATAAAATCTTGCTTTTTTTACTTGTATGATGCTGGGAAAGCTCACCTATGTGAACATGAGTTTCTTATCTGGAAAATGGGGATATTCATACCTACTCTACAGGTGTGAGAAGTGAGAAGTTTATAAAGAAAGACTGTGGGCTCACCTAGTTCAACACTGACACAGAGATACTTTTTTCTTGCCTCATGGCTTCTAGGCAGAGGACAGACTTGTGAGGGAAGATGAAAGACAGAAGAATAGTTAAACCAATCTATCATGAGATATCAAAAGGATACATGTTCAGTAGGTACCGAAAACTTGGGGACACACAAAACAAGAACTGACCTGCTCCATTCAAGCTACTGGCTGCAAGTTACTTCTCTGTACAGTGCAGCACAGACAGACCAGCCTCCTCTCGCCAACAGGCTAAAACAAAAGCATCCTCTTGGTGGGGTCTTGGTACTTGTTAGGAAAAGTCTTTTTCCTCTCTTCCACACTACATTCTCTGACCCTCAGATTTCACAATTTCCTTGAGATTGTGGCCTTTGTGTTTTTCAAGAAAAAAATGGACTCTGTTCAAACACATTCCAAACCTTCTCTGTTTCCTATTAGTAGATAAAATCTCTTCCCACAGACCAACACATCTTGGGAATTTTAAACCCATTTAAGCCTCTTCCCAACCCTGATCTTGAGTACCCTTGGGAAATGGCCTTGGTTTGGGAATCAACAAACATCTCTTCATCACACACACCAAAAGTGAGACTGCTTCTTATATTACAGTCAAGTAAATGGGAGAGTAGTTGTGAGTCTAGAACCAAGCAATTGAGGCTCTGTGCCCAGTTAATGTTTTGCTTTAGGCCTTGAGGTCTCCATGTGAGCAAGGGCACTGTGGGACAGGGTGGCTTTTAAGAGCCCTCTATCTCTGCCAGCTGCACAGCAAGACAATGATCTACCCACAGAAAATAAAAGTGATGAGATAGTAATATAATGGAATACCAAGTAGAATGGAAGTAAGAGTTAAAGGAAAGGAAGCACTTCCAGAATGTCTGATGCCACTCCTCATCTTTGCTCAGTCAGTTGCTGTAGAGTAAGACTTGAAAGAAGGTCACATTGATATTTTATTTGGTGGTCCTTTTAGAAGTACAAGATAAAGTGTAGGGAATGTTCAGGAAGGACAAAAACATAAAAGACTTGAAACTATGTTATATGAGAAACAATTGAAACAGGGATGAGTAGATAAAAGTAGTCTAAAAAAAAAAAAAGAGGTTTTAAAAAGATCATCATCTGAGACAGTTATTCTTGATCTAAGTTATTGCACCGAGGAATTGAAGAACTAGGACCAGGTAGCAGAAGAGACAGAGAACAGGATTTTGGCTCAGACATGGAAGCTTTTTTCTAACACTATGGTACAATAGGGAGCACCAGAAGAAGGTGTTTGAACATGAGTTGGACAGCTGCCTAACAGGGAGGTTGCATTTAGGGTTCAAGCACTAAAGTAATGTTGAAATAAAGAAGATTTAACATATTTTTCAAATCAGAGTTAATAATAAGACTTCATGAACTCATGAAATGAAAATGTGTCTTATACTCACTGAGGGGGGGTCATTAACTACTTTTTCACTGGAGAAGCTTGACAGCCCTTTCTCTATCTGGCTTCTTAGTTCTGGTTAATGAAATCTTGGACCAGGGAAACCAGCACACTCCCTATAAATAACTTAGAAAATGTGAAAAAGGATAAAGAAAACAACAACAACAAAAACAGTACCAAGGCCTTAAAACAAACACAGGAACACATGCTCATGGAATATTTAGCAGTAACAACATCCACATGTATGGTCTGCATCAGCCCTCTGATTTCTGGCTTAAGTGTCTCTGCGATAACATCTGAAAAGGATTTAGTTGTGGTTTCAGAGTACCACTGAGAGTTTTAAGTTAAATGCATAACAACTGATCAGAACGTCCATGCTTAAGAATTGAAAGTGGGTATGCCGTCTTAGCAAGTACATCACGGTATATGCAGAAAGCTTGGCTTCATTTACAGAGCTTTGCAATGCTGTTCTAGGTTGCTTTGTTTGCATGCTCTCCAGAGGCCAGTCTGAAAACTTGGCCACATTCCACACTGTAGTTTCAGTGTTCAAACCTTTTGCCAATTTAATTCTGGTCAGTTTCACATGTGGGTTGCTAAAGGGTCTGCCTAGGACTTCATATTTAAGAATATGTAAATGATATTAATATTCTTAAAGAATACTTAAAGACCCCGTTTATCTGGCTCCCTCCTCTCTGAAACTCCTTTTTTACTCTGTAGGCGGAGGGAGAGGAATGCCTGCTCCCCGTGAGGAAGAGAGGAATGGAAGTCCAGCCTCTTTAGCCGACCAGCCACCAAGAGGGAGCAGACATGCTTTTTTTGTTCCCCCTAATGTTTGGCTGGAGTAGGGCAGGTACTGTCACAAATGTTTCTATTATTCCGTGCCTATCTTTTCCAGTTCCCTACCTAGAAAGAGTATAGTTTTTAGTGGCCTTTTCTGTTTACTCCAGTTGCCATTGGCGTTTTCAGGTTGTAGGCTTCTCCAGAGTCCAATCTGTGATATTTGGGAGACAAAAAGAAAATGCAGAAAATTTACCATTATGTTCAACTGTCGGGTCCCTAGCCAGTCCACCTTCGTGGCACCTTTTGGAGTCTTCCTGTGTTTGTCTCTTGCAGTATGTCCTGAGTTTTTAGATGTGCTTAAGTGGAGATATTGGGAAAAATGAGTTTCCTCCACCATGTTCAGAACCAGAAGTCTTCATGCAGACTCTTTAAGGGCTCTTTAAGTTATAATCACAGTGATGAGTACAGTTTAGAGTAGAATTGATTTCAAAACTCTCACAGAGCTTTGTTGTCAGTGCTTTACTGCAGAAAACTGCAGAAAAGCCTTTCTAATCTCTGATAAAAATCTCCAGCTTTCTCTTACCACTACTAAATTAAACCTAAGTAAATCATCTGGACTGCTGCAGTCCACATCAAATTGTTCAGAGGATTCTTTCTATGCCTGCTTTACAGGTACAAAAAAGCTGTGGCCCTTTTGCTGAGTTGCCCCCAGCCTACCCATTCACACGTCTGTAGGTCTACAGAGGGGATCCCTCACGAATACTATGACTTAACTCGTCACAAATAAATAAATATTTGGTCATTGTGGTCCATTTTCCCAGTGGGAGACTTAATAGCATTTGCCCACCATCTTATATATGAGAATTTAGATAGGATTTTAGAATATGAAAAAACAATGCTCCTAAGTAATGATTCCCTTTTCTCTTTCCTATTGTCCCAGAATAAATACAACATTCCCATAATCAATACCTTTGACATTCCAGATTATTATGTGTGAGATCTAAATGCTCACACACAGCCATCCCCACTGTTTGATTCTTTGCACTTGGTAGGAACTCAATACATGTTTGTTAAATTTAAATAATCAGTTTTCCTAAGGCATGAGTTTGTCCCCATGATAGTCCTCATAATTAGACATTTAAAAATGTTGTTCCACTTGATCATACTTTTTAAAGAGAGCTCTTTCATGCCAACTTCTAAAGTCAATTTGAGGTTAATAACATGAAGTTGGGTGTGATACGTTGGAAACAGCTATAGAGTAAAGAGTTACAAAAATGTGGCTCTCAATGTAACTGTGCCTCTAACTCTATGGCTATATGATGATGAACTTCTCCCTTCTTGGCCTCAGTTTTTTATATTTTTTTATTAAACTAAGTGATTGGAAAATATAATCTTGAAAATCTCTGCTAGCTTAGATGTTTAATATTTGGCAGAATACATCCTTAATAAACAAAGCTGTTAAATGTTACTAAACTATGGAGCTCTCAGCACTTAGATTGTTTCCTCCTCAATTTGGTCTTAATAAATCCTAGTATCTTGCCAACATTAAACATTTTTATAGTTAGACACTAAAATGGTACACATAGACAATAAAAAATACTAAATATATTGGAGAGGAAATGGGCAAGCCTTTTGCAGTTATGGAAATCCTCTTTTGTAGTTGTATCCTGTCCTAAAGAGACATTGTGACCTTGTCACAATTAAAAAACCTGTCTCTCTCTTCTCTAACTTCAGTGTTCAAAAAAGTGTTATTGCTGAGGTTTGCCCACACCCCTTTGAAATTTTGTAAACAAATAGTTCAGATTAAGTTTTATTCAAAATTATCACTGTTTCCTGTTATGTTCAATCAAGATCAGGATGTAAATTGTTAACAGCAACCATTGTGTTTGAATAAAGCAGTTTACATATTGGCATTCAGCTATGACTTATTTAAAATGCACATTTTTTTTTTTTTGCTGCACACACACAAAAAATGAGTGCTCTGTCATTCATTTTGATTTCAACATATCTTGTTCCAACATGCCCATGTTCTGATTCACACAATTTTGTGAATTAACCTAGAACACAGAAAAATCTTTTCTATGATTGTCTTGCCAATGGGTTTCAGCCCCCAGCAAGTTCACTATGGATTCAATGTGACCAAAAAAATGACAGCAAAATGTTTTTGGGGTGAAAGGGTTATACCCAACTTTATTTCCACGGTGGCAGGTCATTTACTAAAATCCCATTCACTCAGAGCGAGTCAGCATGCAGCAAGCTGGTCTCTGCCTCTGGGCCTCTCTGCCTGCACAGCCATCCTCTGGGTCCCTCTGTCCGCACAGCCATCCTCTGGGCCTCTATCTTCACTTCTGCCACCACTCCAGCCTCTGCTCTGCTCTCCTGTAGCCTTGCAGCCATGCCACCATGTCTCCCAGAGCACTGGGCAGAGCTCTTTATATAGTCAATAACAACATATTGCCCACACATGAGCTAGCCAACCAGGGCCAGGTAAGAATCCTGGCCACAGGAACCTTCATTTTATCCACAGTGATGTAGGGGCTTTTAGTGATAAATAAACAAGTTATTTGCCACTTTTCCCTTGCACATGACCACTGTGTCCAGTTATATTTCTCTCTAATGGATTATCCAACTGTAAAGAAAAATATTGTTATATCTGTATAAGTGAAAGCAATTGTCCTTCACCATTGCATGTGCTATACTATGTCACACCCTACAGAGTTATTTGAAAATGGAATTGTACCAGGAGCTCATTCTTCTTTCTTTCCAGTCATAATATGCATTATTAATTTTGAGACTTTTTGTAAGCTTCTAGGCAATGGTATTTAATGTAATTATTTTTGCTATAAAGAGTATAACTTTGTAAAATGCTTTTTTTAAAACCAGTTATATTATTTTTTTGTTCTAGTGTTTGTTACTATTTTTATCTCTACCACTAGATTTTAGTGAATCACTAATGAAACATATATCCTTTATTCTTTTTTTTTTGGTAAAATGGAGCTATACCAAAACAGCAATGATGATAAAATTGCAAATTTAATACAGTAAACAACATCATGTAAATGATATAAAGTAAGCAAGATTAAATGCATCTTGATAACTGAATGGTAGCTGACAGGCAATACTAGTGTAATCCAGCAAAGACCTTTTCTGGCCTTAAGAGTGTCATGATTATTAAAACCTTAATAGGATTTCTATGAAAATCACAATTAAGCCTGCATTTTGAATTAGTGAAATACACCTGAACTAAATCACTTTAAGTCTAAAACTTGCTGTCCATATAATAAGCCCAGGACACTCTAAATATTCTAAGAAACACTGACCTAGAAAGTAAATGAGGTGGTGTTTTATCACTGTCAGCAAGTTAGTTAAGTCTCTCTAAAGCATGGTTAAGTCATAGGGGTGCTGTAAGGATTTCATGAGTGAATACCGGTCAGACACCTAGAACAGCACCTAGATTGTAGTATAAGCACTCAGTAAATAGTAATTGTTGCTAATGTTATATTGTTAAATTATTTTTCTAATGGGCTATCTATCATTTGTTATTCCATTTCACATCTCTCTTATATGAACTAAAAAGAATTGGACAGTTGTCATTTTCAGACTTCATCTCTTAATTTGTAATTTAGAGGCATGAGATTAACCTTACCCTAGTGTCATTTGAAATTGAAATGGTACACAGTCTGATTACAAAACAATGGACTGACTCCTAAGATCCCTGAAAAAGTCTTTAACTTTGAAACTCAGTTTCTCTTTCTGTGAAATGGGGATATTACTAATATTTACTGTATCTATGGAGCAAGTGTATTATAAGAATTAAGAAAGTATTTTGAAAATGTCTAAGTGCTTTACAAATGTAATGTAACAGCAAGTAGTTTCTTATTCATAAAGGAATATGTAGAGTTTAAAAAATTGTTTTACCTTATGAATTACTATTACTTATATTAATATAATTTTTCTTAAATTTTTTTTTCCACATTAAATTACTCATTTTTATTTGAACAATGACAATATCCATACTGGCCATAAAGTTCAATATGTGACCTGAAAGTATCTAAATGCTTTGAGCTTACATAAATCAAATATGGGTAGTGCAAATATAAGAAACCATATGTAGAGATTTCTTTTTCTCATTGACATTTTTAAGTTCTCTGACATCCTTTAATACATTCCAGACCCCTGCATGCCTTTATCCCTGGGGGGGTGGGGAGTGGGGAGTGGAAGCTGTTTCTTAAAACAACACTTGGCACAGGAATTGCCTGATAAGGCCAATGGTTAGAATATTTGCAGCTTCTTGTTTTGAATTCCTATGATAACATCAGCTCCCAAAGATCATCTGGCAGCTTGTGGAAAATCAAGCAGCAATAAAAATTGGGCCTTCAAGTAGGATTTTCTAGATATTATACATGAGGTAGAAAGAAATGAAGGAAATGCAAATATATGAGGCAAGTCTGAGTTACCCCCATAGTATAGTAAGTAGGGGTCTCATTACTTTTCAAGTGGTAACTGGTGTGATCGTAGGGCTAAAGTTATGTACGTGCTGTGCCTTCTTCAGATTTTTTTTCTTTTTAAATCAATAGCTTATTTGTTTTATGAGTCAGTCTCTTACTGACTTATTTATTGAACTGTGCATGAGAAGCCAACACCATTATTTCTGATATTCAAATGTATGAAAAGAATCACTGTTGGAAAAAAAGCAGACTGATTTCCTTCAAGTCATGTAGTAGTACATCAGTGACAGGCTGGGACATGCACAGTATGTCCCAGCACTCAGCTTCCTGAATGGATTCTCTTTGCTTTCAAGTGGTGAGAATTATAATCACAGCTCATTTTTGCATCATGCTCGGAAATTTGTGAAATGAGTACACACACACACGTGTTCACTTCCTCATGAGTGCCCTATGAGAAAGCTGAGGTGTCATGGTTTGTCCAGCCCGATACTGAGAGAAGGGCAGAGCTGTGACTCAGTGGAGGTTTTCTGGCTCCAAGGCCAATATTCTTGTCAACATGTCAACACTGCTCCCTGTTCAGGTTTGAATAGTTCTTGGTGGCCACAAAGCTGTTAAGTCCAATGAGTTTCCATTTCAAGGCCTTCATGGGGCAACTCTTTTGTGTCTTTATCTTTTCTGGTATGTGCTGTTTCCAAGCTAAAGAGATTATTATTCAGTCATTTGTCCCTCTCCTTAATATATGGGAGTTTCTGGCCCTGCTGGGTGTCTATAATCACTGATCTAGGACAGCATGGGAGGGCCTGCATGTGAGAATACTGCTTCCAGCCAGCAGCTAGCACAATAGCACAGCTAAGTGTAGGATCCCAAAAAACTTTCCCATCTGAAGTGGAATCTACACCGCTCTGTGCTTTTGAACCCTCAGGGTAATACTCCCAATTGTCCATATCACATAAAAGAAATGACAGTTGCATGAACCTAGATTTTTGTATACAGTTTTTGGTGTGTCTTTTTGTTCCATTTCTGAACCTTCCATTTGTGCGTGGTGTAAACATTGAGGTACAGTACTTCATTCTCTGGATTTCACTCTGATCAGCTAAAGAACTACATGATTTTCAGAATCTAAGTACATTGAAAGAGATAGTCTACAATTACAAGTATATTTGTTGTAGTTTTACTTTTGTTTTTGCCTTTTATGCTGTATTTATATCCCTTGAGATATAATGAGTTGGAATTACAGCTTGTTTTACACTTAGGTTGATATTTTTGCATGGACTTAGCTCTCTTTTGTTACTGACTCTGTGGCCCAAGAGAAATTTCAACTTAAATTTTTGCTCTTAAACTTTTGGGTGATATTTGTTGTTCTTTCATTTGGGTAAGTAAAATGTTGAATACTGTATCATTCTGAGGAGTAATTCTTCATATTTTACAGACATTGAGAGGGTTTATCTTTGAAACAGTTCAACTTCAAGCTTCTGTGCCTGGCTTTGTAACTTTGGGCAAGTTATTAAATGTCTTTAAGAATCTGTTTTATCATCTGGAAAATGAGCACAAGAAGAAGTCTTATTTTCCTGTCTGTAAAATGCAACTTCTAGAAGTATTATGAAGATCAAGTGAGCTAATTCATATAAAGTGCTTAGATATACCCAGCGAAGTCCATGTCAACTTTTCTGTTAAAACTAATGGATCACACACTGGGAAATACTGATTCTGTTCTTTTTGTAAGTTTTCAGATGTGTTCTATTGATTAGGTTTGACTTGGCTGTGGCTGAATTGTCTTGATATAACCAAATGACCTTGATGATTGGTCAGGACATCCAGATAATTGTCCTGTTCATTCCCATTCTAACCATATGATTTTGAACAAATTCTTTTACATCTTTAACCCTGACATTTTTCTTATGGTGAAGAAAAGTGGCATACTTAACACTTGATCTCCTTACTTTATAGTATTATTGGTGGGGGGTTGGGGTGACGTAGATATTTCTTTATAATGGCTGTATATATGTGGCTTCTTATCCTAGCTTTATCAATCCAATTTTGGGTGGGGCAGAATAAAGAAACACGGTACCCTACTGTTGTTGGCACACTGTACTCAGCTACAACCAAACTGTTACGTCAGGGCTGTTGACCTTGAGTCAGCCTTTCCAAGGCCACCATTGCCTTAATGCTCATGGAACTATGTGTGGATTCCATAGAAACGGCAGGGAAAATTTGAATCAGTGGGCTGTTCTACTTGGCTGATAAATTTGGTTCACTGTTTCAAAAATTAGGACAAATCTGTCTAGAATGGTTCTTGTTGACATCAGCAACCATGGTCCTAGAATTGAAGGACATCAGATACACAAAAGAAATGGAAAATAACTTCCCAAAGTAATGCCTTCTGTAAGAATCACAAGGCTAGTTGCATTGCTGAAGAAGGCTAAATAGGAAATGTAGCTTCAGATATGAGATTTCCTGCTTGTAACTCAAAACGGATGTGGATATAGATGTGAGGATGTGATTCAAGATTTTGCTTTCCTGTATGGAAGGAATAGCATCAGTATTAGATTGCTGATCAGTGCTTTTTGCAATGTAGGTAGCCCCACAGTTGTAGCCAATAGAACAGAGGTTAATTTTCCAGATCAGCTCATTCTCAATTCTTGTTCTACCGTATATCAGATTGTGAGCCATTGCTCTTTACTGATGTTAGTGAAATTCTCAGAATCAATCTAAATTACTTTTGATTTATGTTACACAATGCCGATTTTCTTCTTGGAAGCAAAAGTGATAATAATGAAAGGGTATGAACTTTCCATCATGTAAAGGAAATGTAAATTTCATTGTAATGTTTCATTGCACAATATAAACTTACAGCATCTAATATTCAATTTTCATGTAATTTTCATTAAAGCTTAATATGGTAAATTATGCAAAACTTAAAAGCTTTGAGCTTTACAATTATTTCCAGTTATCTATTGTTAATCTTGGTGATAATGATATTAAACCACACCAAAACAAAACAAACAAACACACCTTGTTGTTGAGTCATTTATTTTAATTTCCACTCCCTGTCACGGTCTCATCCATCATCCCCCTTGAGCTGCCCCTGCATATCTTGCTTGATGACTTCACCTGGTTTGTGGATTTATCATAGTGCTTGCTTTTTATCCACTGTCCAAATACCAGTCTCTGTGAATTCAACAACCATGAGGACATTGCTTAGATAGCTTTTCTTTAGTCTTCCCATGCTTCCTTATCAGATTTTGCCTTTTCTAGTTATGGAGTTTTTCTGAACTACTCTTTATACCCTTCTTTCCTATCGTAATTTATTTTTCTGTCCAAACCATCCTCATGGCCAACCTCTTTAACTATTCACTTGTATGGAGGCATAGGAGCATTCACACAGCAGTAAAGATTAATACCATTCTTTCCTGAACTCTCTGTCTTGTCAAGCTTTGCTGTGTTCAACCCCTGTACATTGTAGACAAATGTCACACCATTGTGTCTTGGAGGTCTACCACTTTTCACCATTGTGAGACTACAGCTAGGAATTTAGTGTTACTCAGCAGTTTTTTGCTCTCATTGCTCCGTATTTTTCAGAGAGTTGATGTTCAGAATCACTTAAGTTCTCAAATCTTTAATCCTTCATTCTTTGCATGATTTCATCTCCTACATGTTATCTTGCATGATTTTATGTCCTACATAAGGTAAGTTTTAATAAGGGACAGAATTTAGGTGTGTTGATAAAGGAGAAGGGAGGACACATATGTAAGACACCAAGAGGGTGAAATTAATAGATGTTTATATCTTTTTTATGGATCAAAAGCTAAAGGTGAAAAGAGGGTCAGATAGAGCTGATCCGCAGCTTTGGAGCCTGGGTGACTGCTAGATTGTGGTTCCGTGAACAAAAACAAGAAACACGGGAAAGACAGTAGACAAGGGAGGAAGAATGTTTTTCCCTGGCCAATTCTGTTCCTCTTTGCCCCTTTAACGTCTAATTATTTGTGCTTAATTACCTTAAATAAAACAGAAAAAATTGCTTGAAATGAATGAACTTTCAGAATAAAAGAGCACATGCCAAAGACTATGAGGAGTTCAGATCTTGTCTATCAGAAAGAATAATCCTCTCAGTAAGTCAGGTTTACCATCTTTAACATTAGATAACTCGAACAGCGTTCTGCGTTTGGACAATGCCATCGGTCCTTTGCCCTTTCTCTTATTTTTAAAAATAACCATGTAAGTGAGATGCAGTTCTTAATAGGAACATTTTCTAGATTTTGTGCCTTGCCTGAAGTCCCAGCTATTTTGCCAAGCTGATTGTCTCCTCAAAAGGTTTTGTTTTGTAACAAGTCAAAGATTGACTGAGTTGGTGAGGAAGTGACACATGGCATAGGGGTTATTTTAGTAGTAACTTGCCCTGAATATCTACATGGCCCTTTGATACAATTTCTGCCGAAACATTTCCTCTATGATACAAATACAGTCTGGCTAAGACCTACTGGAAAATGTGACTGTACATCCTTAATGACAGACACATTAGTAGAACCTGGGATCCAGGTGTTTCCTGCATATAATACTCAGGTCAGGTTCTCCTTTTCCTTCCTATAGTTCTTTCTTGAATATGCCATTCTCTTTGTATCTCACCTTCCCCATTTCACAGAGAATGTCAAAACATAAGAAACAGCCATTGAGTTTCCAACATCCTTTACCCTCTTGCTGTCATAGTGCTGTTTTCCTCTGCCAGTCTATGGACTCTAAAAAATTCTTTGGCATCACTCTTTCCACACTTATCCAAGTAGTCTATTTGTCAGGAGTCTGTCTTCTGCCATATCTTCTTTTAAACATTTATAGATTGTTATTGCATAAAACTTTCTGGCTTTGTTATATATAATACTGCCAAATATTCATTTGCAGATAATAAGGTGCATCTTTTGCTAATGCAAGTTGTCAATCATGCCGCATAACACTTTCTTTTCTTAAACTAATTTCCTTAAAAGTACGAATTAGCTTGGGACAGCCTATTCTATTAGTTTGTTAACTATAAATTAGGGAAAGGCATGAAGTTGAGAGAAATATATTCATTAAATAAGTTACTGTTTAGATAAATGTGTTTGTTTTGTGTTTCCACATGGCAACTGGTACTCTTAAAACCACTCCCATCAATCTGAATGCTTTACATCAGACCAAAAGGTGTTTAGCAAATTTAAGCTTCATGTTCTCCACTGGCAAACATTACCTAGAAGGTGAATTTGTCTCTAGAATAAAAATTAATACAAAAGCCAACATATGTAATTTTGGATTACCTGCTTTTTTATTTGTGGCTAATGTTCCTTTTAATTTGTACAATATTTAATTCATTTCTAGAACCAATGTTATATGCTAACCATTGCAGAACCTTGTATCAGAGCTCACAGTTTTGAGATGGGGGTAAACAGGCATATATCTCAATATTAAAATTAGTGTGTGATAAACTCTATGAGATCAGGGAGTAGAAAACTCTGGGTGAGCTAAGGAAAACTTCTCTAGGAAGGGGACATTGAAGTTATGCCTTTCAATTGAGTGTGAGGCCCTCAGACAGAGGAAACAGGGTCGGGCCCTCGAAATAAGAGGAATAACCTGTACAAAGACTTCAAGAGTTTAAGCGCTTGAGTAATTCTACCGGGTGTTCGGTACATGTTCTGAGGTAATAAAAAAATTTGAGTCTTTAAACTGCACAGTGAGAACTGCAAACATAGATCTAGAAAGTGTTTGTCTGTTTAACAGATTAGTATTTTGTGTTCTGTAAGCATTTTCCTTATTTATCTGGTGCCTATGATCTGGTAGGTTCCACAAGGAGAAACAAATAAAAGGGAAACAAATGCTATCTTCTAAAGAAATAAAGAATTATTTGAAGACTCAGCCATGTTTATTTAGGTAAGAAACACATTTGGACTCATGCATCATGAGAAATGAAAAGATGCTAGGGGAGTACAAAGGAGGGAGCAGCTGTGAACCTTGCCCACAAGGTCCGAGAGAGTCCACCTACAGAGTGGGTTCCTTGGCTGCACATTCTTTCCACGTTATGGCACAGATGCCAGGCCACAAGTCCTTTACCTCACCCACCACTGAGGCCCTGCCAGGCCCAGAAAACCTTTCCCACAAAGGCCCCCATTCATCATTTCTTCACTCTGTGCCTGAAATGTGATGTGGTGTCAGGCAATACTAGAGCTAAATATGGAATTGAAAACTCAAATTGCACTAGGGTGGTAGCTTTGTGGTTTTCAAGTCCTTTTTTAATGGACCTCACAAATTGGACACCCACCTTGTCCTGCCCAGACTATAATGACTCCACGGGCTGGGAAGCCTCCGCATGACAACCAGCACTTGTCTCCCACTTTCTGATGTGCTCCTCCTCACATGTCTCCGAGCGTCCAAAGCTCCTTCCTGTAAATGTCACATTCCTGCACTGACAAGATACAGAAAGGGGAGGCAGAGGATGGGACATGAGGTAAGCATTTGTGACCACCCTGTAGGGACAGGAGGGACAATCCACCAAGTTTGCCTCTGGGTAAGAAGACTGGAGCAGAAAGTTGCAAGGAAGGAGAGATTCGGTTCTTATTGATCTGGCCTCATGGAATGAGGGCCCATCCTGTGTCCTCTCGTTTCAAATGACTACTTTGGAATTTTTAATTAACTTTAACCCTGGATTCACCCAGCTGGAGGCTTCTTTGGTTATTTTGTGTGAACGATGGTGTGGTGGCAGGAGTCTAAGGAGATAAAGGGCTAGAGTAGGTGGTATGATGGTGGAGCTTCTCTCTTCTGCTGGGGACACAGCAGGGGCTTAGGGATGACTTAACAACACTAGTTTCATTCCTGTTCCCTCCAACTCTCAAACTCTGTGTCTCAGTGTAGGGGAGTTGAAGAGTGGTACAGGTGAGGGTCAAATATTGCACGGCCTTTGGGCAGAAAGAGGCTCATTCCTGAACATCCCTGAGTATTATAGGGACTGTTTCATGGCAGTTGTAGATACGAAAATGTTATGTAAAATTTTTTATTTTAATAAAAAAATATCATTAATTAAATATTTTTTAGTTTCTTATGTTTTTTTTAAAGTGACAAAATATCCCAGCACAGGGATCTTTCCTTAGATCAGTTGTTGACATTCCCACAAGCCCACAGCTGTTACTCAGGGAAGAAAAAGTAGATTTCTCTTTATCCTTTTTCTGGTCTGGCCTCACATGTGTTACTTTTCACCATAATACTATAGTTACCAAGTATGAAGCGTAGGCTAATAGGTGCAACTTGGATCTTTCCATCCTCAAGCTTGACTCATTTTGTTGACAATTCTAGTCACAAGAGAGACCCACATGTTTTCTTTACAGATCAGCAATGTAGAAGGAATCATAGGCTTAGTTGACATCACTTTTCAGATAACAAAGAAATATGGAAAATTTGAGCTTCATAAACAATTTGCCTTCTTTACTTTCCTCCCAAGACATCTCAGAAGTTTCTAATGTGGTCCAATATGATTATTTCGGCAAAGAATTTTACCCCACAGCATGACTATCCAGATGCAATATTATGTATATTAGTATTCTGAGGAAATAACATTTTTATTATTCCAAAAATTTTTTAAGGGAATAATTATTTGAAGGACCTAAAAAAGAACACCTTTATCCTAGCCACGGCAATCAGACAAAACAAAGAAATACAAGGAATCCAGATTGGTAAAGAAGAAGTTAAACTGTCACTATTTGCAGATGACATGATATTGTACATAAAAAACCCTAAAGACTCCACCCCAAAACTACTAGAACTGATATCAGAATACAGCAAAGTTGTAGGATACAAAATTCACACACAGAAACCTGTAGCTTTCCTACATACTAACAAAGAACCAATAGAAAGAGAAATCAGGAAAACAATTCCATTCACAATTGAATCAAAAAGAATAAAATACCTAGGAATAAATCTAACCAAAGAAGTGAATGACCTATACTCTGAAAACTACAAATCACTCTTAAGAGAAATTAAAGGGGACACTAATAAATGGAAACTCATCCCATGCTCGTGGCTAGGAAGAATTAATATCGTCAAAATGGCCATCCTGCCCAAAGCAATATACAGATCTGATGCAATCCCTGTCAAATTACCAGCAACATTCTTCAATGAACTGGAACAAATAATTCAAAAATTCATATGGAAACACCAAAGACCCCAAATAGCCAAAGCAATCCTGAGAAAGAAGAATAAAGTAGGGGGGAATCTCACTCCCCAACTTCAAGCTCTACTACAAAGCCATAGTAATCAAGACAATTTGGTACTGGCACAAGAACAGAGCCACAGACCAGTGGAACAGAATAGATTCCAGACAGACATTAACCCAAACATATATAGTCAATTAATATTTGATAAAGGAGCCATGGACATACAATGGTGAAATGACAGTCTCTTCAACAGATGGTGCTGGCAAAACTGGAAAGCTGCATGTAGGAGAATGAAACTGGACCATTGTCTAACCCCATATACAAAAGTAAACTCAAAATGGACCAAAGACCTAAATGTAAGTCATGAAACCATTAAACTCTTGGAAAAAAACATAGGCAAAAACATCTTAGACATAAACATGAGTGACCTCTTCTTGAACATATCTCCCTGGGCAAGGAAAACAACAGCAAAAATGAACAAGTGGGACTACATTAAGCTGAAAAGCTTCTGTACAGCAAAAGACACCATCAATAGAACAAAAAGGAACCCTATAGTATGGGAGAATATATTTGTAAATGACAGATCTGATAAAGGCTTGATGTCCAGAATATATAAAGAGCTCACACGCCTCAACAAACAAAAAACAAATAATCCAATTAAAAAATGGGCAGAGGAACTGAACAGACAGTTCTCCAAAAAAGAAATACAGATGGTCAACAGACACATGAAAAGATGCTCCACATCGCTAATTATCAGAGAAATGCAAATTAAAACTACAATGAGGTATCACCTCACACCAGTAAGGATGGCTGCCACCTAAAAGACAAACAACAACAAATGTTGGCGAGGCTGTGGAGAAAGGGGAACCCTCCTACACTGCTGGTGGGAATGTAAATTCGTTCAACCATTGTGGAAAGCAGTATGGAGGTTCATCAAAATGCTCAAAACAGACTTACCATTTGACCCAGGAATTCCATTCCTAGGAATTTACCTGAAGAACGCAGCAATCAAGTTTGAGAAAGACAGATGCACCCCTACATTTATCGCAGCACTATTTACAATAGCCAAGAATTGGAAGTATCCTAAATGTCCATCAATAGATGAATGGATAAAGAAGATGTGGTACATATACACCATGGAATACTACTCAGCCATAAGAAGAGGGCAAATCCTACCATTTGCAGCAACATGGATGGAGCTGGAGGGTATTATGCTCAGTGAAATAAGCCAAACGGAGAAAGAGAAATACCAAATGATTTCACTCATCTGTGGAGTATAAGAACAAAGGAAAAACTGAAGGAACAAAACAGCAGCAGAATCACAGAACCCAAGAATGGACTAACAGGTACCAAAGGGGAAGGGACTGGGGAGGATGGGTGGGTAGGGAGGGATAAGGGGGGAGAGAAGAAGGAGGGTATTAAGATTAGCATGCATAGTGGGGGGTGGGAGAAAGGGGAGGGCTGTACAACACAGAGAAGACAAGTAGTGATTCTATAACATTTTGCTATGCTGATGGCCAGTGACTGTAAAGGGGTTTATAGGGGGGACCTGGTATAGGGGAAAGCCTAGTAAACATAATATTCTGCATGTAAGTATAGATTAAAGATAACAAAAAATAAAGAAAGAAAGAAAAGGGGGATTACTCCCTGATAGGATAAAACTAACTGTAAATCAACGATTAATGCATGCTTTAAATATCCTTAATTTTGAGCACTTAAAGGGTGTCAGATGATCGGCTAGGGAGGTGCATTTTTCTGATAATATTCCTTTCTCTTAAAAAAAAAAGAGCAGTTCCTGTGTGGTGACCTCCAATGAGTTCTACACAATGGTGTAAAGGCATATCAAAGTGTGGGCAAAGGGTCTGTTTGTGTTTATACAGAGGATCAAAGCCTAATTTGGCTACCCAGAAAATGAACTAAGATACGATATGAAGAAGAACTTCCAACATCAGCACTCTCTGGAAGAGTCATACCAGAAGATGGTCACCAAAAATCCTCAACAAAGATCCAGGCGATGCTGCAGTTGTAGCTGCATTCATCCCACCGGTTCCTGGACTTGCCATTGGAATGAAGAAGGAGATATCTAAGCTGGCCTGTGCATACAGTAAAACAACAAATTTGACTGGATCTATACTGTTGGAACTCAACCAAGAATTAGGAGAAGTGCAAGTTGTAGTGCTCCAAAATTTTATGACTACAGACTACCTACTGTTAAAAGAACATATGGGATGTGAACAGTCCCCAAGAATGGGTTGTTTTAATTTGTCTGATTTCTCTCAGACTGTTCAAGTTCAATTGGACAATATCCACCATATCATAGATAAGTTTTCACAAATACCTAGGGTGCCTAACTGGTTTTCTTGGTTTCACTGGAATTGGCTGGTAATTATAGGTCTGCTTTGGTTATGTAACTGTATTCCTATTATGTTAATGTGTGAACACAATTTAATTAGTAGTTTAAAACCTATACATGCTTAAGTTACTCTACAAGAAGATATGTCAAAGAAATAATCAATCTTCCCATGTTTTCTTCCGTCTACTACTCCTATAGCTTTTCTTCTTCCTTCCAAATTTCAACCCTTAAACAGAATTCGTGCCTCAAATCGAATTTACCGGGTATCATAATTCTTCCAAGTGATAAAGATGCCTCAAGACAAATACTGGGCATAAAAGCCACAGGGCATAAATATGCAAAGAAGTAAAAAGCTAACCTTTTCAAACAATATTGCCTCTCTCTCATTTACCAACTTTACATTTCCCTGTATGGCCCCAGAAGATGACTGGTTAACCAGAGACGGGTAAGATTCCTCAAGGGAGGAACAACCTAAGACAGGCACAGTCGCAGGGGGGCCATCAGGTAAGAAATTGGGGATCAACAGAGGTGAGGCTTAGAACCTCACCCCCCCTGTTTTGAGAGAAATCTTCTGCATCCGTGGATGTTTTATTGCCCGTGTCTAGCTTGAATTAACACTTAGTCTACAGGCACACACCTGATCATCTACATTTGCTCTCTTACAGCACTAAACTGTTTTCTACCTTCATCTTGCATCTACCTACCACTTCAGCATTTTCATAAAAATAATAAGAAGAAGAAGAAGAAGGGAGAAATGTGGGATTCACATATAAATCAAGTATAAAAATCAAATGAATATTCATATTTGACCTGATTGTTTATAGTTCATAATGTGTGATCAAAACCAAAAGTTTCTGTGATGACTGCCCTTGTACTGTTCACCATGTAAGAACTTAGTCACTATGTAAGAATTTGTTCACCATGTAAGAACTTGTTTGTTATGCTTCAGAAGATTGGAGACTGACAAGAATTAGGCTTGGGGTGGATTAATGATTGTGCATTGAGCATTGACTCCCCTATACAGAATGTTATTGTTGTTAACAACCATTTGATCAATAAATATGAGAGATGCCGTCTCAAAAACAAAAACAAAAACAAAAAAAAGAACACCTTTAAAAAGCTTTAATTTTTATGCTTATCAACAAATGAGACTTTAGATCTGTTGAAATAAAGATTATTTCCATGTGGTCCATATGGAATTTTATGATTGGTCTCTGTTAAACCTGCCTTGAATAAAGTCAAATTGAAAATTTAGTACCTAAGTTTTGATTAAAAAATGCTTTCACAGTATAATTCATGTGTTGAGAAGTCAAGACAATCATTTTTAAGAACCTGTTAAAATCCCAGACTGAAACCTTTATTTTTATTACTTGTTAATGTGTGAAATATAATAAGACCTCTTTTAGATTAGTTAGTTATGAAAGTATGGGTTGGTCAACTCTGCCTTGAATCTACAGTAATCCAGACAAGTTTTGTCTTTGTCTTCATTCTTTCACTTCTCTGCCCTGTTTTTCCACTTATTTCCTACCCACCATCAAAATCAAAACTAACAAAACCCCACAAATTTGGGAGTATTATGAAATTTTATAGATCTGAATTTGGAATTGCTAATCTATTCTTCATCAAATAATTGATTTCCTTCAGTATATCTATAATTTATATCAAGAACAGTGTAGATTGATAAGACATTGACCTTTCCCTGAAGGATCTTAAAGCAGGTGACACAGATATTTAAATAGCAGTGATAGAATTTGAAAAGTATTTTTATAGAGGTAAATAGTGTTGTAGAATATACTCAGGAAGGAATTTGTTCTACTTGGGGCCTTTGTAAGGCTCTGACTTTATAAGGGGAGGTGACCTTAAATGGGTCTGGGTAGATGAGTAGGAGTTTACAGGATTTCAAGGTAGAGTCCTTAGCATGGGTTATCATATGGAGATTGCAAATTTAGTTACTACTGCTCAAATGAGCAAATAAGTTAAACTTTATGTTCCATCACAAATCTAGCTTTTCTCACAAACTTCTATCCTAAGTAGTGGGCCAGGGCCCTGCTTGTGGAGAGGGACTTTAACTTGCCATTTAAACATGTCTCATCCCCTTCTTGCTTTGTTTGTGGGAATGGCTCAGTCTTTTTGGGAAAACGCTCAGTTTTCCAGGTTTCCTCTCTCTTCAGCATGCTCCTTTCCAAGATAACAGTATTTCTTTCTGTGTATTTAAGAAGGTTTATTGGTAGCAGTGGGGAAGATTTTTCTGGATCAGCATGGAGTCCTCTGGATTCGGCTTCTAAATGGGCATTCACTGAAGTATAGTAGGTCACACGACCTTTATGGGAGAAGAGTTCAGATTCATAATTTCCCTCATCCTAACCATTCATGAAACTGTGAAATCTTTACACACTGCAGACTCATTGCATGGCCTCATGCCTCTGTACAGCCATGATTGTATCAATTCTGAAGTTTCTCCAGTGCAAAGAGGAATACTAGAACTTGTTTGGGCCATATGCAGTGTTCTCTGGGAGGAGGGCTTTTCCTGACTGGGACGAGTTTCCTATGAGTTCCGTGAGACCGAATGAAGATAAGGGCAAGAAGTTGGGGGTTTTAAAAGGGGTTTATACCACATTTATTCTCACAGAAGTAGGTCTCAGTCTCTCCTGGCTCTGGCACTACTTCCTCCTGCTCCTCAGCACAGGCTTGATCCTCTCCTAGCACCAGGACTCCACTGGTACCCTCTGCCAGCCCCTGTCCTCTCCTAGTTCTCCCTCTAGGCTTCCCTATCCTGGTCAGAAATTTCCATTTTTTCTGCATGCATGAGGAAACCAGGAGGACCACTGCAGGTTGTGAGGTAGAAGGAAGAGCTGAGCATCTGGAGGCCAGCAGTGTCACCAGGTGACACCCAGGGAAGCTGACACATCATTCTGTGGTTTTCATAGATTTCATGTGAATTTCATAGGTATCTGGTTCTTTCTCCAGAGATTCCACACTGAGCTGTTCAGCCTCTTTGCTCATCCAGGGAGAGACTATCCAGTGACACTATTGAAGAGATTTCATGTGAAAGGTAATGAATGAGGTGATCAGATAAAACAGTGGCTCTGAGAAATAAGAGGATATTATTGGTCTGTGATATATTAGCAAGGTCAGACAGATTTAATTTGAATTTTGGGGATGAGTAGTTGAACATGACCTCAACATTTGTTGCTTGGATGATGGCATAGTTAATGATGCCATTGGTCAAAATAAAAAAATATAGGGTAATAAGTTTGGGATTGATTTTAGTGAGGCTAGTTTTGGTAATTGTTTCAGTGCATTCGGGCTGCTATTGCACAGTACCATAGACTGAGTGCTTATTATAAACAACAGAAACTTATTTCTCAGTTTTGGAGGCTGGAAGTCCCAAGATCAAGGCACTAGCAGATTCTGATTCTGGTGAGCTCCTGTTTCCTGCTTCTTAGATGGCTGTGTTCTTGCCATGTCCTCACTAGGTGGAAGGGTTCAGGGAGCTCTAAAATTAAGGCACTAATTCCATTCATGAAGGGTCCACCCTCATCACTAATCACCTCCCAGAGGTCCCACCTCCAAATATTGGGGATTAGGTTCCAACATATGCATTTTTTTGGGGGAGACATAGATGTTTAGTCTTGTGTAGTAATGAAGAAAGGATTTTATTTAACTCTTTTCAGTATACTTTGCTGTACTCGATAGAACATTCTCATCTGTCTTTGCCTGTCCAGTGAAAAGTGTTACCCTCAAAATTTAAGAATCAGATTATTACATATTATTCATTTTGTAAAATTACTGGGAATGTAAAACAGTGTGGAATTTTAAATCTGAGACCCTAGTGAGGTAAGGAGGAAGTTATGAACCAAGTAAAAAATACACCACATTTTTATAATCTATGTTAATGAATGCAGGAAAATGTTCACAAGCATATTAAATATGCCAATAATTCAAATTCAATTTTATACACAAACATATTTTCTCCCTCTAGGCTCTCTAATATGTTTCAAATAAAGGGCAAAAGTAATTGCTATTGAACAGTGAAAAATAGTCTATGAGAAGGAAAAATGTAGTTAGCTCCAATAAGAGTAACTATTCTAAAGAGCCAGCCATTCCTTTACAAGGAGCATGTTTAATCTATTAGACTGTGTCTACAAATGATTAGAGAATTTGTGCAGGCAGTTGTCTAGCAAATGGGAAATCAATTATTTTTCTGCTGTTCTCCATTCAAAAGCTGATATAATTAACCACATATATCCAGAGACTTGTAGCATCTCAGGGGTTAGCTATCTTTAAATACGTCTGTATCAACAAACATAAGAATGTCATCATTTTGGCTTTCTTGGTTAATATCATGCCTACACTAAAAACCCTCATAAAAACAGCAGACATCACAAATGACTCCATCATTAAACAGTGCTGTGCAGCAGACAGAGCACTGGGTTTGAGCTCCATCTCTTCCCTCTGATACTTTGACCCCACAAAAGTCCCATTTCTTCTTTGGGCCTCAGTTGTTATATCTGTGAAATGAACTTCATCAGGAGCAACATAAGAATAATCCAACATCTACTCCAAAAACATCTACTCTTGGATTCTTAAACCAAGCCAGCACATAATCTCTAATTCTACATTTGGGATTACCCTAGCCTAAATTTTTCTCCAAAAACATGATTTTTTCTTTTTTAAATCTCAATAAAACCTGTGAGAGTGATGTTAAGTCTGTTCTGGGATTGAGGAGACTGCACTTCAAAAAGTTTAAGATTGGAGCTGAGGTCTGTCTGACTCCAAAGCTTATGTGTTTTATATTGTTTCACTTTGTCCCATTAAAGGAAAAATAAGGAAATGGAATAAAGGCATGTCATGTAGTTAGTAATGCAGCCAGTGGTCTTGCAGTTTTAAAATTGTATTGAATATTTAAAAAATATTAATATAGGAAGTTTATTGACTGCAAGGCCATTGGTCAGAATAACAATTTTACTTTTAGCATCCATAACTATTCATTTATTCAATTGACACTTGGCTTTTATAGAGTCTTCACAGTGGGTGGGGCTTCCTTCCCTTTCTGTATGCTTTTAGGACTTATAAATAATGTGACTAAGACTAGATGATTTTCCTAGGTATGTCTTCTGGCCAAGAGATGAAGAAAATTAAGACAACCTTCTGAATAATTTAGTTGCAAAATAATGCTATTTATGTTTTAGATGATGTAAAATGCTATGAAAATGCTGTTTTAAATGATAGAAAGTTTGGTTTTAAAAAAATCATCATATTAATTGCCATCCATAATCCCTTGGTTGCAGAGACCTCTTATTCCTGTTATCTTCCTATTCTGAAGCTTGTTAGCTGCAAAAACATTGAGGAGATATTGTTGTAGGGTAAAGGAAGTGAGTGATGAGGAATTATTCAAGAATTCTAGTTGTATAGACAATATACACAGTCAGGTCATTTAAGTCCTAACCTTCTCATGTGTTGATTAAAATCCTGACCCTGCCCTTTAATAGCTGTTTGACCTGGGCTAAGCCATTGAGGGAGTACACCACTCTTCAAATTGCCTTCTCATTGACAACTCAAGTTGCTTTGGCAAATATCTTTTGAATTTGAGACAATTTCTTTTTTCAAAATAATGATCATGGAGCATATTAAGTAGACTTTTAACCTATTAATTGTTACTGTAATAAAAACATCTGAATTCCCATTGTAAAATGCCAAATGAGTTTGAACATTGCTATAGGCCTTGTGGGAACTATAAGGTAGGATTCTTTTCTGTGGAACCCAGGGTGCAATTGGCAATGGGGAAGAAAGGTTTGATGTTAATCCTAAATATTTCTAAAAAAAAATAATCCTAAAATTAAAGGTTTTATGGATTAAATCTCTCTGGGTGCCTGGGAAATTTTTATATTCCACTAATTTTAGAAAGAACTCTTTATTTAGAGCTGCTTCTATGCCTGTGACAGGGCTGGCCATACCACAATTACAGATTTTTACAAGGAAGGATCCTTTTATGACAGATATAATTTCTACCCCCTCATTTTTCCCAGTTAAAAAATTACCATTTAAATATCCTTTGGAAATGGTTTGATCCTTTTTGCACACACGAATTTCTTTCAGTCTTGAGGAGATTTATGTAGGCTGTAGTTTTTAGTCAGAAAGAACACACTGGGGAGTTGAGTCTTTTCTTTATCTTAAATAGAAAGGGCCTGGGTTTTTTTCCTTTGATATGGTTGAGGTACACCTCCCCCCTAACTCTTCAGATGGCCCTAGTGTTCCTTGCTGTTTTGACTTCACCCTGAACATCCCATCTTCTCTTCATCTTTCCCTTAAAACACATAAGCTGTTTTGCGTTTCACATGACAAATATGATCATGGATAAATTACCCTGAAGAAGCAAGGCTGCAAATTATTTTCATAATTGAGTTTCAAAACTTCAGAAAATCAATTTTGTCTTAAGGCAATGACCTGGATACCCTTATTAGCTGTTTGGTTTTGATGACTTTAGGTGAGTGCAGGTGAGGTCACGATTCTCTGCATTATGAGATGCTGGTTATATATACATATTCACTCAGTTAAACTTGGAGTATTGTGATCCATAACCAACATATGATTAATAAAATTTCAGTTTTCACTAAAAATGTATACGTGTGTGTGTATAATGTGTTCTTGAAAGCGTATCTCCATTTTGCCCCGTTATTGATATTAGTAGTGATAACTTACTGTTCTTGAGTCTTTACTCTCTACAAAGCACTCTGCTAAGCACACCTTCTCCGTGATGAGAAAGCCAGGACTACCTTCCACATAGTTATGCATTTAGAAGAAGGCAAATTTAGGGCTTGCAGTCAGGTTTGTCTTACAAGGTCAGTGTTCTGGCCATTAATTTGTTTAGCTTCTTCAGCTAAATGCCTCAAGTTGGAAGTTTCAGAAAGCCCAAGCAATAATTTAAGAGAAGAGGTAACAATGGAAATTGCCAGAGCCTTTCTAGTTTATAACAACATATGCCATCTTGTCCTGGTACATACTCTCCTGTCTCATGGGACTGTTACCACTTGTTCTCCTTGGCTAGATTATAAACTCCTTGTACATAATCCCCCTAACCACTTGCCTATAGTAGATGGTAACAAAGGATGATTGAATTGGATGGTAGTAGAAGAGGTAACAACAGCTCCTGTTTCTTGCAATCCATTTCTTGTCAATCAAATGATTGACACATATTTCTTAGTGTAATAGTAGTAATCACATTAGTTTTAGTCAAACTCATAATAAATGCAATCAGCACTGTTAAAATGAGCAGTTTGATAGCCCTAACTAATTAATTTCTCCCATATTTCAACAAATCTTTATTGAAAGGCTACCAAATACTGTACCCTGTTCTAAACAATGAAGATATAATGATAATTTTAAAATAAAACAGATAAACAAAAATTCCATAAATTGTGGACTAATGGAGCTAGTTTACAGTCCAGGGACTTTGAGAGCTGACCAAGTTCCTCTACCCCTTAGGTATTTCTGCACCCTGTCTACTCCAACTCCAGTTATATTTTATTATCTCTTGAAGGACAGGACAGAGAAGACTTAAAGTTGCTACCTGTCAGTTCTTAAAGAATAATCCTGAGCTATTTTGGAAGCAATCGGAAGGCCCTTGATTGATTTGCCTTGAGCCAACAGGTGCTGTTTTGAGCCCTCAGAGAATTGTTAAATTTGATGGCATTTTGCTTTTGCTGGTCTCATATTCCCACCTGTTGGAACCAGTACTCTCTTCGGGTCCGTGGGAGGGTCTGGTTCAACTTGAAATTAGATGTTGAAGAAAGGATAAATACAGTCATTTCATGATAGGAGCTTTGAACTTAAGTGAATAATGACTGGTTTTCACAGGCTTGCTCTGTTGTTTCTCCCTAAATATGTATCTAAAGGACATCCTTTGCTTATTGTTGAAATTAATACAGTTAATGTAACAACTAACATCTATGCAGGCTTTATTATTTCAAAGCCCTTTATCATTCATTATGTCTTTTGAGTCTCACAATAACACTGTGGGGTGGAGATATACCATCCCCCATTTACATGATGAGGTAACCAAAGAGGTGAAGAGGCTTTCCTAAGCTCACCACTAGGTAAGGGACATTCCATGCTTTTTGTACTGGACAATATTGTCATCACCTAGGATAAATTTCAAGACCATTCTGTTTGCTGGTGTGTGTGTGTGTGAGAGAGAGAGAGAGAGAGACAGACAGACAGACAGACAGACAGACAGACAGAAAAGGGAAGACAGAAAAGAAAGAGAGAGACCTAGGATGGAGGGAAGGTATTCAATGTCAACTGATTCTCCAGGTCTACGTCTAGACCACAAACTGTTTTGATGTCATGGAAGGCTTCTCATCTGTCTGGACAGAGGATGAGAAGGACAGCCATGAAAAAAGAGCCAGTTGCTACAGATGACTAGGCAGAGAAAATGTTCAGAGTTGCTAGGAGACCAGTTCTGCTGTCAGGCTCTGGAATGAGAACATGTTGGATGGAGGGCACTGGGATGGAATTCGTGTTTTACACAAACTGTTCAATCACGCATGCCAGTGAGGCTGAGTCAGAATCAACCAGAGCTAAAAATGGTCAGGAAAGTTTTGCTACCTCTTTTATGTTTTTATTTTTTTTTCAGACACAAACTTCTAAGTAAAGACTCAACTGCGGGTATGAGATGCTCAGAAATTTGAAGTGCCACCCTGAAATAGATAGCACTGTGTTTCTTCCAAGAATAGTAAGCCCAAGCAGAATTCTAAAACTTGCTTGTCTTCAGAGTTCCTTTGAGGCAGTAAAACAATATTGATCAAATGACTTAACGTCAAGAAAGACTCTTTGCAGTATGTACAAGAGAAGATGTCTGTAACTCAGAAGACCTCGTTCCTGATCCAAGCAGCTGGTGCAGTCCCTTTTCTCCATGGGCTTCCCGTTTCCTCAGACAAGTGAGTCCAGAATTGCGGATTACAACACGTTATGAAATATTCAGTTTTATTTGATTCCAGGACCATAGACAGGTGTTACGAACCTGAATCAACTTTTCATTCATCCAACTTAGATCACAGAGGAAACCTGGAGATCACAAAGGAAACATACGGGATCTGCAAGTGTGTGATCTCATTTTGCTGGAGGGTTGATTGCTCCCTCATCTTTGCATGGTTAAGGTGGCCTGCACTGTATTTAATAATTGCCCAGCATTCCATTTCTTAGAGCCAGGAAAGAACTTCAGGGAACTTCCTGGCTTTTGAAAGTTTATGGTCAAACACATTCTTTCTTGTCAAGATTCCAGGAAGCAGGTAGCACTTGGCTCTCAAAATCCAGAATGTGCTCCTGCCAAAGCACATAAATATCTCAAAATTAAGGGCACTTGTCCTTAGTTGCTTCAGTTTGAATGAATATATATATATGTATATATATATATATATATATATATATATATATATATATATATATATATATATATATATATATAGCCACCAGTGTGGACAGTGAAGGTTGAACCCAGGAAAAATAAACCAAACATTGTCCAAGAAATGTGAGCTGAATAGATGAAATAAAATCTGTTTGTTGCACATCTAATATCCTGCAGAGCAACAGTTTATGTTACCATGACCAATACAAGACAAAGCTGTGTTTAAATTTCCCTGGAGGATTTTCTCTGAAACATAGCTGATACATCTTCAGAAGAAATATTTTAGTTTGGGGAAGTTTAGCTCTGAATCATTATAAAGTCCTGATTCAGTCATATTGTTCTTCTAATATAAAATCTTTAATGATTCTTATGTAGTATAAAGAGTGTGACTCCCTCAGCCTGGAATTCGAGGTTTTTAGGGTTCCAGCTGTTCTGTATTTCAACCTGGTCCTCTGCTAATCCTTGTCAGGTACTCTCGCCTACTTTTCTCTTCCTCAGTACCTCTCCCTTTCATCTCCACCTGGCCTGGGCCCTTATTTAATGCCCTTTCAGGAAGCATTCTCTGAACCCTGCAGTTTGGAAGAATGCTTTCCCTTCTCGAAACCCTGTGGGTACATTTCTAAGTACCCATCTTAGTGCATATTTATTCTTTTCTACCTTGCATGACAGTAACTTATGTCATGTTCTAGTTTTTTCTTCACTATCAGTCTATGAGCTCTTGTAGAACAAAGCCCCTCTCTTCTACCTCTGTATTGGTCAAAGCATTGCCCACAGTATAGAGTAGTAAGTAATAGTGGAATGGATGCATGATATCTGGAGGTAGCACCATTTGTCAGGTGTCCTTATTCAGAGTGAGTGGAGAGCAGTCCTGTGCAGTTAGAGGACAAATCCCCTCTACCTAAGAGGAGAGGTTTCAGAAAGAGAGGACTGTAGTCAGACCTGCTCTGATTGTCCAAGGGTTTGTATGTTCCTCTCTTCATTGTACTTTGAGATCTTTCTTAATTTTAGTTTTATAATGTGTTAAAGGGGGACTAAGAGGATCTATGAGGAAGTGAGGGAAGAAACACAAAATACATAGCTGGCAATCTGTAGACATTGCTTGAGGAGACAGTAGGCTTGCCTGCACTTGCATGCCCCCCTCTCTCTTTTTCTTTCCCCTTGTGGCTGCAATGAGATGGGAGTGGTTCTATAATACGCATACAAATGCAGCTTTTGTAAATGTGGGAAAATGAAAGAAACATCATGTTTGGAAAAATAAGAGACCTCTTTCTCCTTACAGAGAAGCCTTCAGGATGAGATTATAAATTTAGAATCATAGAGCTTCGGTTTAGATGCAGATTCATTAGAGTAAGTGAGATTTTAAGATTAAATGCTCCAGTTACACTTCACTAATAAATCAATTGAAACAGTACGAGCTCAGGTGATTTGGTTAGTGTTACATAATTCTCTGTGAAGACCCAAGAGTAAAATCCAAGTGTTCTGACTTGTAGGTTAAGTGTATTGTCTTTTGTTTGCTTGGTAGTATTTCTTAATCTAATAATAAATTATTCACTGTATGATCTGGTCCAAGAGCTGAACCATCCACAAAAGAAATGAACTGCCCTCAAAAGTATTTTTTGTAAGTTTTATTTATCATTTAAAAAATTTAGGCAATGTCCATATGGCTGCAGACATGATTCGCCAGTTGTATTTGTAGCTCATTTGAGGTATAACCTTTATTCAAAAGGAGCAGAAGTCTTTGACTGCACTTGAACTGTCTCTTTCTGTTATTGCAAGATTCTCCTCTATCAGCTCACATTTTTTGGGCATCCATACATCACTGCACCACTGGCTTTGAAAAAGATAATCAGTTTGCCATCAGCCAAGCCTTAGAAATTCTAGCCCTACTGTTTATACTCTTCTTACTTTTGTTGACTGCACTGTAGTTTCTGAGCACACTGCTGCCATCGTCCTTCACACAGCCATCAGAGCTGCTGTGGCAGCCAGTTTCCAAGCCAAATGACAAAATGCATTCTATGCCTCAGTGGTTGATGATCCTCTCACCATCTGCATTCGAGCATGCCTGTATCTGATTAGCTCACACTTGTCTGGAAGTTGAAATGAGGCAGATTCCTTGTGGTTCATTGTGAGGAATCATATTTTTATCAGGCTGTCCAACAATCAAATGATGTACAAGCCATTCCACCATTTCTTATCTATGGCACTGAAGAAGTGAAGTGAGGGGCTATTGTCAATAACCTCTCAGGGATCCCTCCTCTGCTTTGAGTCTGTAACAAGCAACTCAGGGGTCAATGGCTGGAGTTATTGTTAATCTTTTTCTTTGAAGTATAACATACACACACAAAAGTGCACAGCTTGGAAGTCACTAAGTGTGCATCCATTGAAAGAAGTCTGTTTACTATCACCTGTAGTCCATTCAAAACTCCAGATCAGATGTATCTACTCATTAGTCCCAAATTCTGATAATTAGTGTTTTCACAGGGTTACTTACTGTTTATATAAGCTACTGTTTATAATACTTTTATATATATCATGTTGCTTTATTTTTGCTATTTGCAGTGATATAAATGCAGTTTAAATGTAATACAGGGAGATTGTAAATCTGATGTGAGATAGTTGCAATAGTGGTTCAAGAAAAAATACTAATTTTTTCCGGAATAATATAAATTCATACAGAGAAAAAAGGCACAAATAAGAAAGCTATGTAATCAATGTTCATTCAACATGATCACCCAGACCTAACCATTCATAACACTTTAATATATACCATTTCAGATACACATGCTCCACATATACATATATATTTAAACAAAATTTGAATCAGATTGTGCATGTTGTTCTGTAGCTTTTACTAATTAAAAATATATAAAAGGAAACCTCCTAAATTTTTAAATGGCTATAGTGTAACTATTATATGAAATATTATAATCTATTTAACAAATACCTCCTCTAGTTATCTGATCTGTATACAGGTTTGCATTTTCATAAATATTGCTTGGTGCACATTATTTTATTAAAATATTCATTTATTATCATTTCCTATAAGGACAGTCCTAGGAGTAAACTTGCTGGATCAAATGAAACGCATATATTTGACATATATTGGCAAATAGTCATTGATAAAGTTGACATGTATCACTTAATACACTAATCAGTAGCAGGTAAGAAACTTCATAGAACACCTGTCAGCTTTCTAGATTATACTTAGGTAAACCATGACAATTTGATAGATAAAAAATTAAACTTAATATGCATTTTTCATTATCAATATGAAAAATATTTTACAAATGTTTGACCATTGTTTCTGTCTTTTATCCATTTTATTGTGAGGTATTTATTATTTTTCTTATTGCTGCATAGATTTATTTTATGGCTTAGGATATTAATCCTGCACATATTTTTCCTAGTTCATCATTTTTCTTTGAATTATTTATCACCCAAACTCAGAGCGGAGATCAGATTTACCCAGAACTAATTGAAATACATTCAGAATGCTAAATGCTAGAAAAGTATGTAATCTTTTTATAATCACTTTTAGATGACTCTTTTATATTTGCGACTTTTTCTCTTTTATTTCAACATGTGTATGCCTAGGAAGACTTATGAATAGACAAGAAGATAGTGACTATTATTTTTCCTGGAATGGAAAGTAGTGAAATAGCCCAGTAGTGCTTAAAAAATTCTCATTGGCATAATTTGGAATAAGTGAAATTATCCAACTTTAAACTTTTCTAATAAAAATTCATAGTGGCTATCAACACATGTTTATTCAGTGATTAATGTGCTGCAGGCTTAATTAAGAATTACTAGAAGTAGACCGGGTTTGCACGTTCCTAGAATTGTAGATAATTATTTTTTATTGAAGGGTAGTTGACACACAGCATTACATTAGTTTCAGGTGTACAACACAGTGATTCAACATTTATATACATGATAATTCTAGCTACCAGCTATCACCATACAAAGTTGTTATAATATTTTGACTATATTCCTTATGCTATACATTACATCCCGGTTGCTTATATATTTTACAATTGGAAGTCTGTACTTTTTTTTTTTTTTGAGAGGGCATCTCTCATATTTATTGTTAACAACAATAAAATTCTGTAAAGGGGAGTCAATGCTCAATGCACAATCATTAATCCACCCCAAGCCTAATTTTTGCCAGTCTTCTGAAGCATAACGAACAAGTTCTTACATGGAGAACAAATTCTTACATAGTGAATAAGTTACATAGTGAACAGTACAAGGGCAGTCATCACAGAAACTTTTGGTTTTGATCATGCATTATGAACTATAAACAATCAGTTCAAATATGAATATTCGATTGATTTTTATACTTGATTTATATGTGGATACCACATTTCTCTCTTTATTATTATTATTTTTAATAAAATGCTGAAGTGGTAGATGGATGCAAGATAAAGGTAGAAAACAGTTTAGTGTTGTAAGAGAGCAAATGTAGATGATCAGGTGTGTGCCTGTAGACTATGTGTTAATCCAAGCTAGACAGGGGCAATAAAACCTTCACGGATGCTGAAGATTTCTCTCAGAACAGGGGTGTGAGGTTCTAAGCCTCACCTCTGTTGATCCCCAATTTCTCACCTGATGGTCCCCCTGCGACTGTGCCTGTCTTAGGTTGTTCCTCCCTTGAGGAATCTTACCCATCTCTGGCTAACCAGTCATCTTCCGGGGCCATACAGGGAGACGTAGAGTTGGTAAGTGAGAGAGAAGCCTTATTGTTTGAAAAGGTTAGCTTTTTACTTCTTTGCATATTTATGCCCTGTGTCTTCTATGCCCAGCATTTGTTGTGAGGTATCTTTACCACTTGGAGAAATTATGATACTTGGTAAATTTGATATGAGGCACGAACTCTATTTAAGAGTTGTAATTAGGAAGGAAGAAGAAAAGCTATAGAAGTAGCAGACGGAAGAAAACATGGGAAGATTGATTAATTATTTGACATATCTTCTTGTATAGTAACTTCAACATATATAGGTTTTAAACTACTAATTAAATTGTGCACACACATTAACATAATAGGAGTACAGCTACATAACCAAAGCAGACCTACAATTACCAGCCATCTCCAGTGAAACCAAGAAAACCAGTTAGGCACCTTAGGCATTTGTGAAAACTTATCTATGATATGGTGGATATTGTCCAACTGAACTTGAACAGTCTGAGAGAAATCAGACAAATTAAAACAACCCATTCTTGGGGACTGTTCACATCCCATATGTTCTTTTAACAGTAGATAGTCTGTAGTTGTAAGATTTTGGAGCGCTACAATTTGCACTTCTCCTAATTCTTGGTTGAGTTCCAACAGTATAGATCCAGTCAAATTTGTTGTTTTACTGTATGCACAGGCCAGCTTAGATACCTCCTTCTTCATTCCCATGGCAAGTCCAGGAACCGGTGGGATGAATGCACCTACAGCTGTAGCAGCGCCTGGATCTTTGTTGAGGTTTTTTGATGATCATCTTCTGATATAAGTCTTCCAGAGAGTGCTGATGTTGGAAGTTCTTCTTCATATCATATCTTAGTTCATTTTCTGGGTAGCCAAATTAGGCTTTGATCCTCTGTATAAACACAAACAGACCCTTTGCCTACACTTTGATATGCCCTTTATACCATTGTGTAGAACTCATTGGAGGTCACCACACAGGAACTGCTTTTTTTTTTAAGAGAAAGGAATATTATCAGAAAAATGTACCTCCATAGCCAATCTTCTGACACCCTTTAAGTGATCAAAATTAAGGATATTTAAAGCATGCATTAATTGTTGGTTTACAGTTAGTTTTATCCTATCAGGGAGTAATCCCCCTTTTCTTTCTTTCTTTTTTTTCATCATTAATCTACACTTACATGATGAATATTATGTTTACTAGGCTCTCCCTTATACCAGGTCCCCCTTATAAACCTCTTTACAGTCACTGTCCATCGGCACAGCAAAATGTTGTAGAATCACTACTTGTCTTCTCTATGTTGTACAGCACTCCCCTTTCTCCCACCCCCCCATGCATGCTAATCTTAATACCCCCCTTCTTCTCCCCCCCTTATCCCTCCCTACCCACCCATCCTCCCCAGTCCCTTTCCCTTTGGTACCTGTTAGTCCATTCTTGGGTTCTGTGATTCTGCTGCTGTTTTGTTCCTTCAGTTTTTCCTTTGTTCTTATACTCCACAGATGAGTGAAATCATTTGGTATTTCTCTTTCTCCGCTTGGCTTATTTCACTGAGCATAATACCCTCCAGCTCCATCCATGTTGCTGCAAATGGTAGGATTTGCCCTCTTCTTATAGCTGAGTAGTATTCCATTGTGTATATGTACCACATCTTCTTTATCCATTCACCTATCGATGGACATTTAGGTTGCTTCCGATTCTTGGCTATTGTAAATAGTGCTGTGATAAATGTAGGGGTGCATCTGTCTTTCTCAAACTTAATTGCTGTGTTCTTAGGGTAAATTCCTAGGAATGGAATTCCTGGGTCAAATGGTAAGTCTGTTTTGAGCATTTTGATGAACCTCCATACTGCTTTCCACAATGGTTGAATGAATTTACATTCCCACCAGCAGTGTAGGAGGGTTCCCCTTTCTCCACAGCCTCGCCAACATTTGTTGTTGTTTGTCTTTTGGATGGCAGCCATCCTTACTGGTGTGAGGTGATACCTCATTGTAGTTTTAATTTGCATTTCTCTGATAATTAGTGATGTGGAGCATCTTTTCATGTGTCTGTTGACCATCTGTATTTCTTTTTTGGAGAACTGTCTGTTCAGTTCCTCTGCCCATTTTTTAATTGGATTATTTGTTTTTTTGTTTGTTGAGGCATGTGAGCTCTTTATATATTCTGGATGTCAAGCCTTTATCGGATCTGTCATTTTCAAATATATTCTCCCATACTGTAGGGTTCTTTTTGTTCTATTGATGGTGTCTTTTGCTGTACAGAAGCTTTTCAGCTTAATGTAGTCCCACTTGTTCATTTTTGCTGTTGTTTTCCTTGCCTGGGGAGATATGTTCAAGAAGAGGTCACTCATGTTTATGTCTAAGAGGTTTTTGCCTATGTTTTTTTCCAAGAGTTTAATGGTTTCATGACTTAAATTCAGGTCTTTGATCCATTTTGAATTTACTTTTGTATATGGGGTTAGACAATGGTCCAGTTTCATTCTCCTACATGTAGCTGTCCAGTTTTGCCAGCACCATCTGTTGAAGAGACTGTCATTTCACCATTATATGTCCATGGCTCCTTTATCAAATATTAATTGACCATATATGTCTGGGTTAATGTCTGGATTCTCTAGTCTGTTCCACTGGTCTGTGGCTCTGTTCTTGTGCCAGTACCAAATTGTCTTGATTACTATGGCTTTGTAGTAGAGCTTGAAGTTGGGGAGTGAGATCCCCCCTACTTTATTCTTCTTTCTCAGGATTGCTTTGGCTATTCGGGGTCTTTGGTGTTTCCATATGAATTTTTGAATTATTTGTTCCAGTTCATTGAAGAATGTTGCTGGTAGTTTCATAGGGATTGCATCAGATCTGTATATTGCTTTGGGCAGGATGGCCATTTTGATGATATTAATTCTTCCTAGCCACGAGCATGGGATGAGTTTCCATTTATTAGTGTCCCCTTTAATTTCTCTTAAGAGTAACTTGTAGTTTTCAGAGTATAAGTCTTTCACTTCTTCGGTTAGGTTTATTCCTAGGTATTTTATTTTTTTTGATGCAATTGTGAATGGAGTTGTTTTCCTGATTTCTCTTTCTGTTGGTTCATTGTTAGTGTATAGGAAAGCCACAGATTTCTGTGTTTTAATTTTGTATCCTGCAACTTTGCTGTATTCCGATATCAGTTCTAATAGTTTTGGGGTGGACAATGTGTTTTTATTAAAGATAACTTTTTGAGAAGACTGGCTGTATGGATTGTTAGAAATAAGAGTGTTTACTATGTGAAGGAGAGATGGCTATGCAGATAGTCAAGATTTATTGTCCCATAAGCCCTTGCCTCCTTGCTGTAACTGTGAGCACCTCCTTCTTGAATGGGGTACTCTTCACTGCATGCAGCTATTGATTACGCTGGAGAAGAAAGTGGGAGGTGGCACAATTAATGTAAGTCCCTGGGTTCTACACATTTAATTATTTTTGTAATCTTAGGAACACACTTCACATTCCCAGATCTCTATTACCCCAAATGCAAGACTAAATAATTGAACCAGATGCTTTCCAGAACCCCTTCTACATCTTTTGAGATTTTTAAGAAAATGACAAAGAGTCATCAAGTGAGGACAACCTCATCTTCTCACCTTCATTTCTGCCAACCTTCTAGCTTCTCTTGGTAGGTAGATACTGCTGCTTTCCCTTCTATCTCTGTAATAATAATGATAAAGACAATAACATGAAATAAAATAAAACACATCTCTATACAAAATGAACATGAGGCCTACATTTTTTATTAGTACCCTAGGTCTCTCCTTCCAAAGGATTTCATGTTTGCAATTATCCCTTTTTCTCTCCTGTATCATCAGTTTCTCTATAGCTACTGGATGATAGCCATCAGCTCACAAACCTACCTTAATGCACCTATCTTGAAAGAAAAAACCACTTTTGACCTTACTTTTCTTCCATTATCACAATGTTTAAAGCTTGTCTGGACTTGCTGTCCCTACGTCTCTTCCCCTGTTTTCTCTGCATGCCATGGTGTTGGGGTCTCTGTCTACAACCCTGCATGGTATTGAGGTCTCTGTCTACACCTCTGCACTGAAATGGTGCTCATCGATGTGTCCAGTGGTCTTGCTGGAGCCAGTGGCCAGTTAGCTGTCAGCCTACTTGCCCTCGCAGAACTGTGTCACTCTCCTGAGGCGGTGTCTTGGAACACATCCTTCTCTAGGTTTCCTTTCCCTCCGACTTGCTAGATTTCCTTCTGTTTAACTGGCTGTTTTCTTCTCCTTTGTTGCTCTTCTTTTCTGCTGGATGTCTGAATACTGGATTGCCTGGACATTTCAGTCATTGGAGAGAGAGGTAGAATTTTGACACACAGGGGTGAAGACACTGAGGATACATGGGGAAGGAGGAAAGCTGATGATGTTATCAATTTTACATGTTTTGTTTTATCTGTTTGGCTGGAGTCAGGGGTAGGTGAAGATTCATTTATGGAAGGAGCTTAAAATGTCCCATCAAATATATAACACCTACTTTAAGACTAGGAAAATATTTCTAGGGACTGTGAACCCTCAACTTCTTCAAGCCCTGAAATCTGTGAAAATTCAAAGGACACTAACTCAGTGTGGCTTGGTAGATAATTAGGCCCCATATTGAAAGTACCAATTTCTTGTTATTGGAAACTGAAGTCTTAGCAATGTCCCCAAAGAGAAACCCAGAGTGTGTCACTGTAGACTTTCTTGTTCTCCTTGGTATACTTTCTCCAAAGAGTACTTACTACTCTGGGGCCTGGGGCCAAACCACATGGTGGCTGACATTCATTCCTCAATTCCCCAAATATTTATTGAGCTTCTACAATGTGGAAGGCACTGATGGGTGAGGCTCTCTTGGATAAATATACCAGAGAATAGAATTTTTGTTGGAACTAATTAAAGTGTCAGCTATGAAAATAGTGACCTCATTAATATGAAGTATTTTTTTTCCATGGTTTCTCAAGATGCCACTGGGCATGGGATGGTGTATATATAGTAAGAATTTATAGAGTCATAATAGGGGACCAAATATATATATTTTTAATATTTGCAACTTTTTGGATGAAAGCCTTAGAATTATACTTCAATTTCAATTTTTTAGATGTGAAAACATCAATATTAGGAGATTAGGAAATTGTTACAAGAAAGAAATATTTATTATGTAGATCAGCAAATGTCAGCCTTTCTACTGAGCAAAATAGGTGACCCTTTTAAGTGATATGACTTCTCAGGAAATTTGCAGCTTTGGCTTTAATTAAACTGCCTTGTCTGTGCCTGCACCTTCCTCCAGAAATATTGCATTGGTAAATTGATCAAGCAGTAGTGTCTCCAAAAAAGCTAGTCTCCTACATCGTATTACTTTATGTGTCTTTGCTGTGTTCTTAGAAATGTTGTAAAATAGGAAGCCATTCAGTTTTGACATCAGTTAGGGTTTAAAGTGAGCCCAATACAAATCTGGCACTTTGAGCAACTTTTGTGAGAGAATAATAGAGGGGGTAACTTACCCCTGTGTGGCCAGACCATTGCAGGAACCTACGGAATGACTCCATTGGATAAGGTATCTGGCGTCTTGTAATGTTTCAGAGGATGGGACAAGGTTAACTCGTTGTTTAGCTGTTTCTTTTAGTTTTAATTGTCTGTTGAAATTCAACCATGGTAATTTCTTTCTTGAGCTCCTTTAATAATATTTGCTGACAATGTATTGTCTTCAAAGTTCTGAGAAAGAAATCAGTGATTTGTAACATTTATCTTAGCTTTCATAAGTTAAAAAACTTATTATTAGACATCTATGGGTGAGAAGAATCATAAGTATTTGCTATGGTATGTAAAAGTGTCAGCACCCATCTAAATTAATATTAAATACCAGAGTAACACAGAATCAAAAAGCCTAGAGGATTCAGATGACATGGAATGGTGGAGAGAGCACCTGAAGATCTGGCATGGGAGTTTTTGTGCCACTAATTATTTCTTTTCCTTTGTTTTGTGTATGTGAGGGAAATAATGAAAAGAAGGATATGGAAGTCACACAAGAATTTGTCTCTTCACTTTCATGCAAGAAACATGGAGCTTAACTTCCTAAAGTGTAGAAGAGAACCTCAAGTATTTCATATCCCTCTTCTTTCCCTTTGTCTTCATTTATTTTTTATTCAATAAAAATTTCTTGAATGCCATATAACAGGCCTTGTACCTCAGTGAAAAGATGGATGAGACTGAATCTTGTCTACAAAGAGCTAAGAATCTGGTAGTCAAGATAGCTACAAAAATATACAAACCATAGTTTTTTGTGAAGATATTACCTTATGAATATAGTAGAGAGAGTTACTGTTCAGCTTGTGACTATCAGGGAAAGCTTTACCAGGAAAGCGACATTTGAGCTGAATCTTGAAAGGCAGCAGGGGTGACATTCAAGAAATTCTAGGTGGGAGGAACAACATGAGTGAAAGCACAGATGATGGGTGGCTGGTTCTCTGGCTTTTTCTTTTTAGGGAAACTTGAACAGACAAGGCTGGAAATGTAGGTGGGAGCCAAATTGTGCATAAGCTTGAATGGCAGATTAAGAAATGTAAACTTTAGATAGTAAGTCTTAAGTTATTTTAAGCAGAAGAATTTCAGTATCAGATTTATTTCATAGAATTATATAGGCATAGATTGCAGGACAGACTGATGCAAGACCAAATAGGAGGCTATTGCAGGGGCCCAGAAAGGCTTTCTCAGGTCATGGTGACAAAGGCAGATGGAACAAGCAAATATTACTGTGCATTTTATATTAAATTTAAGAGATCACAAAATAACCCTACCAGTGTTTCTTTTTGAATGTTATGTTGATTAAGGCCTTCATTAATTTAACTGTACAAGTGTGGCTGTTGTAAAAGGAAAACTCCTAAATCTCAGTGGCTTAAAAAATAGAAGTTTATTTCTCATATAAAGTCAAGTGGTGGGGGTGGTTGTGGGGAGTACCTCTCCTCTCTCATCTTCAACAAATGGCTTTCAGGGTCATCCTGGGTATTAACATTGGTCAACCAGCTGGTAGACAAGGGAAAAGAGAGAGAGAGAGCACACGCAGGATTACATGGAAGGTTTTTATGGGTCAGACCTGGAAGTGGCATCTATCACCTGCAACCATATTCCATTATGTACTCGGTCTTGTAGTCACAATAAATGCAAATGGGCTGGAAAATATGCTCTAGCTTTTTGCCCAGGATGACAGGGAAGCAGGCTTAGTGAATAACTAGATGGTCTTTGGAATACTGACTTTGCCTTCTTTGCTCCAGGAGGGTCTGGGTTCCTTAATGGAGACTGTGCTCTCATGGAGACCATGGGCAGCTTGCATTCTAGGGCAAGTGGTTTTTAGGCAGGGAGTCCTCCAATCTGGGTGAGCCAGGCTACCAGAAATCAAGAGCCTGGACTCTATGCAAAACTAGGTTTGACCTTGAAGATTGAATTAGCTGAACAACCTCTGAAGTTTGTGCCTAATGAGCATGCATTACATTTCAAATTTGTTTTGTGTCTGAAGTATTTGTTCTGTATCTGATTCTTGCCTGGTGTAAAATAAGAAGGCTCACCTTATGGCCTTTGATAGGTCATCCTTTTATTTCCCCTTCTAGGAACGTACTCAAGATGCCATATTAATTTAGAAGGAAGAGGTTATAAAATTATACAGAATGACTCAAATTTTATCTTTAGAAATGTGGACATCTTTTTTTAAAAAAATATACTCACTTAGATGGTCAGCTCAGTGAAGTCTGGGGCTGTGCCAATTTTTGCTCTGCACCCATTCCTGGTACCTATCAGAGGCATCATACACTGTGAGTCTTGGTAAAAAATAGGTTAAATAAACAAATACCTATGTGAATGGAAAAAGACTGGAAATGTATCTGAGATAATAATTGTATTTATATCTTGTTAGAGAATGTGCCCTGCTTGTACCTGTTGACAACACCCTCTCAATCTCCATATCCTGATGTGATTCATATGCCCACTGCTCTGTCTCCTAACTCACTCCTCAAAAAGGATCAGAAAAATATGACCTAATTGTGTTCTAGAATTCTGTTATTGAGAATGTTTATTCTAAAAGCATTTTATTTAGGGTTGGCTATTAAATTGATATATAGTTTGAACAGTCTCAAACTCATCACAAAAAAGGAATGGAGGCACCTCAATTTCCTTTCTTGCAGGACATAGTTAAAAACTAGTTTAAAAAGTTCCTTTCTTGCAGAAAATAGTTAAAAATTAGTTAAAAACTTGGCCTCTTTCTCTGTCTCCCCAGTACTTCACCAGCTGATTTGGGTGTGATAGACTGAGTTCTAGAGGCTGGTCAGAGGATCTCTGATGGTCACCACACCAGCTTTGGTCACTTCAGCAATAAATAGTATGAACTATAATAACATCAACAATGACAGTGGGTGGGAGGAGACATGAACACATTTATATGTCACTGAGCATCAGGGGTGGACACTTTATTGGAGCACTATTATTTGAATCTCTAACAAAGCACATTCCTGGTATTTAATAGACCATTAAAAATGCACACAGCCTTTCAAGCTTAAAATGAAAAATGGAAGTCTGGAAGCAACTGCAGATATGACTTATAAAAATAACTTTTTTACTAAGCAGTGTCTGGTGCAGTTGTCCTATTGAATGAGAACCACTAGTACTGCAACCTGTCCCTATTATTAATAGCCAAATGTATTCACCAGAGCGAAAGTTTAGCAAAATGCCTTTGTCCCAAGAACATTCTCTTTTGCCTTCAGCATCCTGGGAAGCAGGATTCTGGACTAAGGCATGGAAGTGATTAACTGAGTCTTTCCATGTCAGAATACTGTTTATATTCTGATAATCCACAGCTCATGCTATCTGCAGACAATCCATCATGGGCTAACTAGAAGCAGCCTGTCCTTCACCAGTAGCTACATTTCACACATGGTACATTTTTCTTAAGTTATGAAGCAATTTGTAAAGGTAGAAATTCTAACTTTAAAATAAAACATCCTAGGAGATGTTTTTTATAGATCTCCCATTTATTGGAGAATTTGGTTTGGTCCCAATGCATTGGCTTAATCAAGGAATACCTTGACACCACTTGTTTAAACAAGTAAAGATCTTGGTTATGGCAGCTCAGAACTGAACATAAACAAAATTGTGTAATAGGATTTGTATCATTCTGTTTGACTCTCACACAGTGAGGAGTAAAAGTGTGCTGAGATTGGAAAGTAAGTTGACATATCTTGGAGGACCTTGGGGAAAAAGAAAATCCAACTGTCATTTTTGAGTACCTAATATATGCCAGACATTTTACATTCTTTTTTCCTCATGTAATTCTTTCAACCATGAATAGATGTTGTTTACCAAGGAAGAAAACTGAAGCATAGACAGACTAAGGAACTTGCCCAAGGTCAATTGGGAATAGACTAGGATTGAAATCCAGCCTTGCACTGGTTCTAACATATGTTCTTCTCATTCTGTCATACTTTATTTTTCTGAGGGCAATGAGGAACCTTGAAAGAGTTCTTAATAGAAGAATTCATGAGTACATTTGCTCACTAAGCAACAGTTTGCCTGATGAGTAGAATCTAGGAGTCAAGGCTAAGAGGTCCTGGTGGTCTATTGCAGGGCATTAATAGAAGAATGGAGAATAAGATACAGTCTGTAGGACCTTGTAGAATTAAACTCTGCAAAGTTTTGTATTTAGATACAGTAGAAGGGGTTTATAAACATAAACTGGGTGATTTCCATCTCTGAATTTTGTAGTTAAGCCCACATTCCCACCATTCTGTAATTCCTGACCTACCCTTGTGCAGTTCTCATTTCCACTCTATAACCAGAGTTTTTCATTCAAAACATAGAATCATATGGCACTAAATAAAATCAACCTGTAAGTTCATGGCATCAACCTTTCAACTGAATATGTGTTCCTATGGGACATCAGCTCTCCCTCAGTTGAGATTAGTAACCAGTAAGTCCCCAAACATGGCGTGCTATGTGAAGGCTGTCTTGAGGCCCAGGAAAAGGAAACTGGAGGATTCTCAGGCAATCTGGGGGAAAATAAGAAGAAAGTAGAGCAGGAAAAGAGGATGTTTTGGGTTTGGTTTTGATTCCAGCTCAGTCTTGGTTTAAATGCCCCCGTGGTCAGAAATAATGGCATTGGCTTTGCTAAGAGCCTCACAGTCAGGGTTGAAGCAGGTTCTTTGTGTCCGTGTGGGGTAATCAAGATAAAGCAAACCATGTAACTGTTCCTGTCATTCCTACTTTCCCCTTCCCTACATTTCTAGCATTTTAATAGCTGGATTTTGATTTACAATCTACTCTTAGTTCTCTGAAGTTTTTACAATCCGATTCACCCACATATGAGACAATGGAATAAAATAGCACCAAATTGTAATTTGATGTGAAATCTTTTCTTTGTCACTTGGGGATATACTTCATCTTGGGAAACAGAGATCATAGTCTAAATTAGGCTTATGACTAAGATACACTGTATCATTCATTTACTTTAAAAATGGAGAAATGATGAGTTGACCAAAAGCAGGGACAACTACTAAAAATAAATAAATAAATACCAGTTGGAATTAGAGTGAGAGGGAAACACTTACATGAGTCATTGACTGTTTAAAATTTCCAGGAAATTTTTCCAAGTCTAATTTGGCATCCGTGGTCCCTCTTATTCCCATAAAATTCATATGTGAGTTTGAATAGATTTTGTGTTCACTTGCAACTTTCAGAAACTTGGCAACTTTGGCTGTTGAATGAGTTACAAGTTAGATATGAACTTCCTTACAAAACTTAAGCCTAATTTAAAAATAGATCATAAATCCTCAATTAGGGGTTAGCCATATACTTTATTCGTGGTAGATACTGTATTTTTCTAATGACTACTTCTTTCCCTTGACATGCAGGCATTTTAGGAAATTCTACAGCAGTAAAGTTCTATCAATGTGTGCCTCCCTGCTTTGCTATGGACATTTACAGATATTTGTTGCAAACCCAGGTATTTCTCTGGTACTGGATTAAATTCAAGCAAAGGGCTCTCATCAAAATGATCTAAGTTCTTAAGTTAAGCAACTTAATATAAAGCCAGTTTTTAAAATAAAAGTGATGATTTTGGCCAAAGCCATGATTAATATCTCAGCAGTCCCAGTTATCCCTCTGAATTCCTTCTTCATTAACCTGTCATACATAGGAAAAATGTCTTTTGTCTTTAAAGTGGAACCATCCCTGTTACTGTTGACTGATGTAACTCAGAATCATGTTGGTACTCCCTACCCTTGCAAAATCTCAGGTTGGGAGCAGAAACCCTCACTTCAAATAAGTCAGTTATGAACATAAAGAGTATGTTATGAAGATAGCATGGTTAGGATTCTTGCGGGTACTAAAGAAAGTTGAAGAATATATTTGTTTTGGTCCCTTATTTGGCATTCAGTTTTTCTTTCACATCCTAAAAGAGCTACCAGAACAGGAGGCCAGCTTCCTGGAGGGTGGTAAGAGTTGTTGGGAGGCGTGGGTGGCAGATACTGTGGAGGTGAGTGGTCTTGGGGGTGGAGTAGAGCAGTGAAATAAGGATGAGGAGGAAATTATGACAAATAGGGAATTGTCACTTTTTCCACTTCTGGCAGTTCATAGCTTTCTCATTATCTTGGACTTTGCTTCTTGCAAGATGACACTATGGCTAGAGATACAGGGGAGGGAAGGGCTTCCGTGCTTGAAAGCAGTGACCTTTCCAATTTTCCATTCTCCAGTGTTGGATGACAGTTACGCACTTTGATGCCACCTCGTTCAGCTTTGCTGGGAGTCTCTGACTCATGGAGACTTTCTGTATTCCATTTGTCCAACATGCCCTAAACACCTACTCTATCCACCATCGTTATAAAAGGATAGAGACCGGGGGGCGGAGCCAGGATGGCGGCGTGAGTAGAGCAGTGGAAATCTCCTCCCAAAAACACATAGAGCTATGAAAATATAACAAAGAAAAATCTTCCTAAAATAGAGACCACAGGACACAGGACAACATCCAGACCACATCCACACCTGCAAGAACCAAGCGCCTTGCGAAGGGGGTAAGATACAAGCCCCGGCCCGGCGGGACCCGAGCGCCCCTCCCCCCGGCTCCCGGTGGGTGGAAAGAAACCGGAGAGGTTTTTTTTTTTTTGGCGAGTGCTTTTTGGAAGCCTTAAAGGGACGGGCCCCCGTTGCTAGGGAGGCAGGGTGGCGAGACCAGTGAGCAGGTGCCTGGGACCGGCGCCTGAGGACAAAGAATATCCCACGTTTCTCCGTGCGGGACCGGCGGGCGGGTGCCTGAGACCGGTGTCTGAGGATGGAGGAAATCGCGCATTTTTCCCCTTTTTTTTTTCTCTTTTTGGCGAGCGCTTTTTGGAAGCCTTAAAGGGACAGGGACCCCAGTGCTAGGGAGGCAGGGTGGCGGGACTGGTGAGCGGGTGCCTGGGACCGGCGCCTGAGGACAAAGAATATCCCACGTTTTTCCCTGCGGGACCAGTGGGCGGGTGCCTGAGACCAGCACTTGAGGACAGAGGAAATCGTGCGTTTTTTCCCCTTTTTTTTTTCTCTTTTCTGCGAGTGCTTTTTGGAAGCCTAAAAGGGACAGGGACCCCGGTGCTAGGGAGGCAGGGCGGCGGGACTGGTGAGCGGGTGCCTGGGACCGGCACCTGAGGACAAAGAATATCCTGCGTTTTTCCCTGTGGGACCGGTGGGTGGGTGCCTGAGACCAGCACCTGAGGACGGAAGAAATCGCGCGTTTTTCCCTTTTTTTTTCTCTCTTTTTGGCGAGTGCTTTTTGGAAGCCTTAAAGGGACAGGGACCCCAGTGCTAGGGAGGCAGGGCGGCGGGACTGGTGAGTGGGTGCCTGGGACCAGTGCCTGAGGACAAAGAATATCGAGCGTTCCTTCCCTGCGGGACCGGTGGGTGGGTGCTTTTTGGAAGCCTTGAAAGGACAGGGACCCTGGTGCTAGGGAGACAGGGCAGCAGGACCAGTGAGCCGGTGCCTGGGACCGGCACCTGAGGACAAAAAAAAAAAAAAAAAAAAAAATTGCTTGTTTTTTCCTTTTTTCTTTTTTTTTTGCTTTCTTTCTGTTCCCTCTCTCATTGTTGCTGTTGTTGTTTTGGTTTGGAGAGTGCTTTTTGGGAGTCTTAAAGGGGCAGGACAGGTCACTTAGACCAGAGGCAGGGAATCTGGGGATCTCTGGGCACTCTAACCCCCTGGGCAGCAGGGAGCACAGAGGCCCCTTACGGAGATAAATAGCCTCCTGGCCACTCCCCCTCCAACGGGGCTCCACCATTTTGGAGGAACAGCCCCAGCCAGGCCAAGCCCACAGCAACAGCGGAGATAAACCCCAAAGAAACTGGGCAGATAGCAGAAGCCCTGTCTGCGCACAGCTGCCCAGCACAAGCAACTAGAGGTCGCTATTCTCCCAGGAAAAGGCTACAAACCAACAAGAAGGGAAGCTCTTCCAGCGGTCACTTGTACCAGCTCTGCAAACTATCTCTATCACCATGAAAAGGCAAAACTACAGGCAGACAAAGATCACAGAGACAACACCTGAGAAGGAGACAGACCTAACTAGTCCTCCTGAAAAAGAATTCAAAATAAAAATCATGAACATGCTGACAGAGATGCAGAGAAAAATGCAAGAGCAATGGGATGAGATGCAGAGAAAAATGCAAGAGCAGTGGGATGAGATGCAGAGAAAAATGCAAGAGCAGTGGGATGAAGTCCGGAAGGAGATCACAGATGTCAGGAAAGAGATCACAGAAGTGAAACAATCCCTGGAAGGATTTATAAGCAGAATGGATAAGATGCAAGAGGCTATTGAAGGAATAGAAGCCAGAGAACAGGAACGTATAGAAGCTGACATAGAGAGAGATAAAAGGATCTCCAGGAATGAAACAACACTAGGAGAAATATGTGACCAATACAAAAGGAATAACATTCGTATTATAGGGATACCAGAAGAGGAAGAAAGAGGAAAAGGGATAGAAAGTGTCTTTGAAGAAATAATTGCTGAAAACTTCCCCAAACTGGGGGAGGAAATAATCGAACAGACCATGGAATTACACAGAACCCCCAACAGAAAGGATCCAAGGAGGACAACACCAAGACACATAGTAATTAAAATGGCAAGGATCAAGGACAAGGAAAGAGTTTTAAAGGCAGCTAGAGAGAAAAAGGTCACCTATAAAGGAAAACCAATCAGGCTAACATCAGACTTCTCAACAGAAACCCTACAGGCCAGAAGAGAATGGCATGATATACTTAATGCAATGAAACAGAAAGGCCTTGAACCAAGGATACTGTATCCAGCACGACTATCATTTAAATATGATGGTGGGATCAAACAATTCCCAGACAAGCAAAAGCTGAGGGAATTTGCTTCCCACAAACCACCTCTACAGGGCATCCTACAGGGACTGCTCTAGATGGGAGCACCCCTAAAAAGAGCACAGAACAAAACACACAACATATGAAGAATGGAGGAGGAGGAATAAGAAGGGAGAGAAGAAAAGAATCTCCAGACAGTGTATATAACAGCTCAATAAGCGAGCTAAGTTAGGCAGTAAGATACTAAAGAAGCTAACCTTGAACCTTTGGTAACCACGAATCTAAAGCCTGAAATGGCAATAAGTACATATCTCTCAATAGTCACCCTAAATGTAAATGGACTTAATGCACCAATCAAAAGACATAGAGTAATAGAATGGATAAAAAAGCAAGACCCATCTATATGCTGCTTACAAGAAACTCACCTTAAACCCAAAGATAAGCATAGACTAAAAGTCAAGGGATGGAAAAACATATTTCAGGCAAACAACAGTGAGAAGAAAGCAGGGGTTACAGTACTAATATCAGACAAAATAGACTTCAAAACAAAGAAAGTAACAAGAGATAAAGAAGGCCACTACATAATGATAAAGGGCTCAGTCCAACAAGAGGATATAACCATTCTAAATATATATGCACCCAATACAGGAGCACCAGCATATGTGAAGCAAATACTAACAGAACTAAAGAGGGAAATAGACTGCAATGCATTCATTGTAGGAGACTTCAACACACCACTCACCCCAAAGGATAGATCCACCGGGCAGAAAATAAGTAAAGACACACAGGCACTGAACAACACACTAGAACAGATGGACCTAATAGACATCTATAGAACTCTACATCCAAAAGCAACAGGATATACATTCTTCTCAAGTGCACATGGAACATTCTCCAGAATAGACCACATACTAGCTCACAAAAAGAGCCTCGGTAAATACCAAAATATTGAAATTCTACCAACCAATTTTTCAGACCACAAAGGTATGAAAGTAGAAATAAATTCTACAAAGAAAACAAAAAGGCTCACAAACACATGGAGGCTTAACAACATGCTACTAAATAATCAATGGATCAATGAACAAATCAAAATAGAGATCAAGGAATATATAGAAACAAATGACAACAACAACACTAAGCCCCAACTTCTGTGGGATGCAGCGAAAGCAGTCTTAAGAGGAAAGTATATAGCAATCCAGGCACACTTGAAGAAGGAAGAACAATCCCAAATGAATAGTCTAACATCACAATTATTAAAACTGGAAAAAGAAGAACAAATGAGGCCTAAAGTCAGCAGAAGGAGGGACATAATAAAGATCAGAGAAGAAATAAACAAAACTGAGAAGAATAAAACAATAGCAAAAATCAACGAAACCAAGAGCTGGTTCTTTGAGAAAATAAACAAAATAGATAAGCCTCTAGCCCAACTTATTAAGAGAAAAAGAGAGTCAACACAAATCAACATAATCAGAAATGAGAATGGAAAAATCATGACAGACTCCACAGAAATACAAAGAATTATTAAAGACTACTATGAAAACCTATATGCCAACAAGCTGGAAAACCTAGAAGAAATGGACAACTTCCTAGAAAAATACAACCTCCCAAGACTGACCAAGGAAGAAACACAAAAGTTAAACAAACCAATTACAAGCAAAGAAATTGAAACAGTAATCAAAAAACTACCCAAGAACAAAACCCCGGGGCCGGACGGATTTACCTCGGAATTTTATCAGACACACAGAGAAGACATAATACCCATTCTCCTTAAAGTGTTCCACAAAATAGAAGAAGAGGGAATACTCCCAAACTCATTATATGAGGCCAACATCACCCTAATACCAAAACCAGGCAAAGAGCCCACCAAAAAAGAAAATTACAGACCAATATCCCTGATGAATGTAGATGCAAAAATACTCAATAAAATATTAGCAAACAGAATTCAACAGTATATCAAAAGGATCATACACCATGACCAAGTGGGGTTCATCCCAGGGATGCAAGGATGGTACAACATTCGAAAATCCATCAACATCATCCACCACATCAACAAAAAGAAAGACAAAAACCACATGATCATCTCCATAGATGCTGAAAAAGCATTTGACAAAATTCAACATCCATTCATGATAAAAACTCTCAGCAAAATGGGAATAGAGGGCAAGTACCTCAACATAATAAAGGCCATATATGATAAACCCACAGCCAGCATTATACTGAACAGCGAGAAGCTGAAAGCATTTCCACTGAGATCGGGAACCAGACAGGGATGCCCACTCTCCCCACTGTTATTTAACATAGTACTGGAGGTCCTAGCCACGGCAATCAGACAAAACAAAGAAATACAAGGAATCCAGATTGGTAAAGAAGAAGTTAAACTGTCACTATTTGCAGATGATATGATACTGTACATAAAAAACCCTAAAGACTCCACTCCAAAACTACTAGAACTGATATCGGAATACAGCAAAGTTGCAGGATACAAAATTAACACACAGAAATCTGTAGCTTTCCTATACACTAACAATGAATCAATAGAAAGAGAAATCAGGAAAACAATTCCATTCACCATTGCATCAAAAAGAATAAAATACCTAGGAATAAACCTAACCAAAGAAGTGAAAGACTTATACTCTGAAAACTACAAGTCACTCTTAAGAGAAATTAAAGGGGACACTAATAAATGGAAATTCATCCCATGCTCATGGCTAGGAAGAATTAATATAGTCAAAATGGCCATCCTGCCCAAAGCAATATACAGATTTGATGCAATCCCTCTCAAATTACCAGCAACATTCTTCAATGAATTGGAACAAATAATTCAAAAATTCATATGGAAACACCAAAGACCCTGAATAGCCAAAGCAATCCTGAAAAAGAAGAATAAAGTAGGGGGGATCTCACTCCCCAACTTCAAGCTCTACTACAAAGCCATAGTAATCATAGTAAATTGTACATAGTAATCATAGTACAATTTGGTACTGGCACCAGAACAGAGCCACAGACCAGTGGAACAGATTAGAGACCCCAGAAATTAACCCAAACATATATGGTCAATTAATATTTGATAAAGGAGCCATGGACATACAATGGCAAAATGACAGTCTCTTCAACAGATGGTGCTGGCAAAACTGGACAGCTACATGTAGGAGAATGAAACTGGACCATTGTCTAACCCCATATACAAAGGTAAACTCAAAATGGATCAAAGACCTGAATGTAAGTCATGAAACCATTAAACTCTTGGAAAAAAACATAGGCAAAAACCTCTTAGACATAAACATGAGTGATCTCTTCTTGAACATATCTCCCCGGGCAAGGAAAACAACAGCAAAAATGAGCAAGTGGGACTACATTAAGCTGAAAAGCTTCTGTACAGCGAAAGACACCATCAATAGAACAAAAAGGAACCCTACAGTATGGGAGAATATATTTGAAAATGACAGATCCAATAAAGGCTTGACGTCCAGAATATATAAAGAGCTCACACGCCTCAACAAACAAAAAACAAATAACCCAATTAAAAAATGGGCAGAGGAACTGAGCAGACAGTTCTCTAAAAAAGAAATGCAGATGGCCAACAGACACATGAAAAGATGCTCCACATCACTAATTATCAGAGAAATGCAAATTAAAACTACAATGAGGTATCACCTCACAGCAGTAAGGATAGCTGCCATCCAAAAGACAAACAAGAACAAATGTTGGCGAGGCTGTGGAGAAAGGGGAACCCTCCTACACTGCTGGTGGGAATGTAAATTAGTTCAACCATTGTGGAAAGCAGTATGGAGGTGCGTCAAAATGCTCAAAACAGACCTACCATTTGACCCAGGAATTCCACTCCTAGGAATTTACCCTAAGAACGCAGCAATCAAGTTTGAGAAAGACAGATGCACTCCTATGTTTATCGCAGCACTATTTACAATAGCCAAGAATTGGAAGCAACCTAAATGTCCATCGTTAGATGAATGGATAAAGAAGATGTGGTACATATACACAATGGAATACTACTCAGCCATAAGAAGTGGAAAAATCCAACCATTTGCAGCAACATGGATGGAGCTGGAGAGTATTATGCTCAGTGAAATAAGCCAAGCAGAGAAAGAAATACCAAATGATTTCACTCATCTGAGGAGTATAGGAACAAAGGAAAAACTGAAGGAACAAAACAGCAGCAGAATTACAGAACCCCAAAATGGACTAACAGGTACCAAAGTGAAAGGAACTGGGGAGGATGGGTGGGCAGGGAGGGATAAGGGGGGGGAAGAAGAAGGGGGGTATTAAGATTAGCATGCATGGGGGGGAGGGAGAAAGGGGAGGGTGGGCTGCATAACACAGAGAGGACAGGTAGTGACTCTACAACATTTTGCTAAGCTGATGGACAGTAACCGTAATGTGGTTGTTAGGGGGGACCTGATATAGGGGAGAGCATAGTAAACATAGTATTCTTCATATAAGTGTAGATTAAAAATTAAAAAAAAAAAAAAAGAAAGAAAGAAAGAAAGAAAAGGGGGATTACTCCTTAACAGGATAAAACTATTGGTAAATCAAAGATCAACACATGCTTTAAATATCCTTAATGTTGATCACTTAAAGGGTATCAGATGATCAGCTATGGAGGTACTCTTTTCTGATAATATTCCTTTCTCTTAATTAAAAAAGAAAAACAAAAAAAGCAGTTACTGTGTGCTGACCTCCAGTGAGTTCTGCACAGTGGTATAGAGGGCATGTCAAAGTGTGGGCAAAGGGTCTGTTTGTTTCTACGCAGAAGATCAAGGCCTAGCTTGGATACCCAGAAAATGAACTAAGATACGATATGAGGAGGAGCTTCCGGCATCAGCACTCTCTGGAGGACTTGTGCCGGGGGATAATCATCAAAAAGCCTCCACAGGGATCCGCACGATGCTGCGGTTGTGGCTGCATCCAGCCCACTGTCTCCTGGACTTGCCATAAGAAGGAGGAGGGAGATGTCTAGGCTGGCATGTGCATACAGTGAGACAACGAATTTGACTGGATCTGTACTGTTGGAACTCAACCAGGAGTTGGGAGGGGTGCAAGTTGTAGCACCCCAAAATCTCATGACTATAGACTATCTATGGTTAAAAGAACATATGGGATGTGAACAGATCCCAGAAATGGGCTGCTTTAATTTGTCTGATGGTTCAAGTACAGTTGGAAAATATCCATCATATCATAGATAAATTTTCACAAATGCCTAGGGTGCCTAAATGGTTTTCTTGGCTTCACTGGAGATGGCTGGTAATTATAGATTTGCTTTGTTTATGTCACCGTATTCCTATTATGTTAATATGTGTGTGCAAATTAGTTAGTAGTTTAAAACCTATACATACTTAAGGTACTATACAAGAAGATATGTCAAAGAAATAATCAATCCTCCCAAGTTTCCTTCATATGCTACATCTATAGCTTTTCTTCTTCCTTCCTAATTACAAACCTTAAATAGAATTCGTGCCTCATATCGAATTTACCGAGTATCATAATTCCTCCAGGTGGTAAAGATACCTCGAGACAAGTGCTGGGCATAGAAGCCACAGGGCGTAAATCTGCAAAGAAGTAAAAAGCTAACCTTTGCAAACAATATGGCTTCTCTCTCACTTACCAACTTTACATTTCCCTGTATGGCCCCGGAAGATGACTGGTTAGCCAGAGACGGGTAAGATTCCTCAAGGGAGGAACAACCTAAGACAGGCACAGTCGCAGGGGGGCCATCAGGTGAGAATTTGGGGATCAACAGAGGTGAGGCTCAGAACCTCACCCCCCCTGCTTTGAGAGAAATCTTCTGCATCTGTGGATGTCTTGCTGCCCTTGTCTAGCCTGGATTAATACTTAGTCCATAGGCACACACCTGATCATCTGATCATCTACATTTGCCTTCTTACAGCACTAAACTATGTTTTCTACCTTCATCTTGCATCTACCTACCACTTCAGCATTTTATTAAAAATAAAAATAATAATAATAATAGGAGAAATGTGGGATCAACATATAAATCAAGTACAAAAATCAAATGAATATTCATGTTTGACCTGATTGTTTGTAGGTCATATTGCATGATTAAAACCGAAAGTTTCTGTGATGACTGCCCTTGTACTGTTCACCATGTAAGAATTTATTCACTATGTAAGAATTCGTTCACCATGTAAGAACTTGTTCGTTATGCTTCAGAAGATTGGAGACTGACGAGAATTAGACTTGAGATGGATTAATGATTGTACATTGAGCATTGACCCCCCTATACTGAATTTTATTGTTGTTAACAACCATTTGATCAATAAATATGAGAGATGCCCTCTCAAAAAAAGAAAAAAAAGGTTAGAGACCACAGACCTGCTGCTCAAGGGACACACAATCAGTGAGGAGTGCAGACATGGAGATGGATAATTGTGCTATTGTGCTGTAGGCCAGGGGACAGAGGGGTATGCCCACGAGGGTGGGTGGCCATTGCAGCCTTGCCAACTTCTGTGGAGTGGGTGCTTCCTGCCTCAGCCTGCCTCATCTACAGCCCATCCTTTATCTGAGGGAAGTCCTGGGTACCAGTAGGCAAACCAGAAAGAGGATCATCAAAGAAGAACTTCCACAACTAGATACGCATTGCCGGTAGCTCATCAGAATGCCCTCCTTCCTCAATACATTATCCTAGAAGGACAGCCAGGGAAGAAGGAAGCCACAGTATTTCACTACAAAAGTCTCAGGCAAAAACCATTCTATTTCTCGCTGAAGGAAATCTGGCCTTTGTTTGGTGAGTTCTCTTTGTGTGTGTTTGCCTTCTCTGGTCTTTTCCCAACATCCTTCTATTATAAGGGATGGAACTCAGTGACCCCTTGTGCAGAGTTAAAATAACAGCAGTAGCTCAAGAGAAGGTTGGATTTTGCTGACCTTTTTATATTCTCCCTTTAACTTGCTGTCTGCACCAGCAAAGCTGCGGGGCCCTTCTATCAGCTTCCATCATGTTGTTGAACCTGTCAAGTCAATTAAATCTCTTTTACTCTTTTAAGTCGATCTGAACATGTCACCCTTTCCCTTCCCGGCCATTCCCCTTCCTCCCTGCACTCCCACTCAGTTACCAAGTTGTTGCCAGCATTCTTGGGATCATTCACTCCCCATTCCATCTCAGAACTTTGACCCATGTTTGAAGCTCCAGGAGTTCACCTCACAGTTCAGTGGAGCCCAGCAGTCTTTGCCTCGGTTCATGGTACACATTTAACTCCCAGGGGGTCATCCGTTCCCATTATTTTCTCTGTGAGCTCAAAAAATTGACCCATAAGAAATTTGATAAGTGCTACTTATCTGTATGCAGGAGAGTGCAGCATATCACCATCTTACTGGAAAAGAACTAGGTTTTCAAAAAGCCAAATAACAGACATGGAAAAGTCTTCTTTGTATAAAGCATTGTGCTGGCCCCTAAGGGCACCTGTAGAAGAATGTGCCCTCCTCTGAATTGCAGAAACTGCTGAGGAGATCTTGGGAGTTTCCATGCTCTTCACTGTGCTCTTTCTATTTCTTTTACTGGGGAGGCTGAGGGGAGAGCCCTTTACCCTGTTGTTGATCTGCCACAGCTGCTTCTCTATCACTACTTCTCCCATCTTCTGCAGCCAGACACCAAATTCTTTTCTCTTTTCTGACCATTTCAGGTTGAAGGTCACTGTACCTTAGTACTGGGAATGCCTGAGAAAGAGAAGGGGAGTGGGGAGAGGAGCCCCTCTGGTGGCCCTCCTCATCTTCCTTCCACTCTGGAAATATGTTGGTTGTACCAAATACTTTTTTCTATTCCTTCATCTTTCTTTTCACTTCCATGTCTCTCTGGAAGCTGCATTTAATAGCTGAAATTTTTTGTTTGTTTGTTTGTTTTTTAAACTGAGAGGTACATGAATTTGAAATTCTGCCTAAAGCAAAGACTTCACACCATACCATCTCTATTTACCTCACCCTTCAGCAAGTTGTCTGAATTTTGTCTCCTACTAGAGGATCCTGTGAGGTAAGGTATGGTCGCAACTTTCTTCCGTCTCAATGGCCACATCAGTAAACTTGAAAGACACTTACAAGAAACTCCTAAAGGACTGAGTGCTTGCTTCTGCTTGAGGAACAGTGCAGGATTCTGTCTCGGAGTCAGGAGGGACTAGTAGCCCTGATGGAAAGAAGGCCTCAGGAGATTGGGCAAGGGGGCAAGGAGCTCAAAAGAGTTCATGCAGGGCCTGTTTAGGAGGAGAGCTAGTAAGGATAAGATATTTCCCCAGAGATTTAGCCTCCTAGCTCTTACTCCTAATCCTGAAAACCAGTGCTGCTCAAACTTCCATGTGCAAACAAATCACCTGGGCAGTTGTGTAAAAATGTGGTTTCAATTCAGTAGATCTGAGGTGGAGCCTGAGATTAGCATTTCCAACAAGTTCCCAGGTGGTATCTTTGCTTCTGAGGATCACACTCTGAGTAGTAAGACTCTAAACTACCCATTGCAATGTAAGAGGAGCTGGATAATTTGAAGTCCAAACTTGCAAATGTTTCCAAATTGATTTATAGGTAGTGCTGAATTCCCATTTTCTGCTCCAGTTCCCCTCTGACCCCTCCTCCCTTGTCTGAAGGTTGGCAACGGTCTCATCAGTCCTCTCTGCTGTAAATGAACCCAAGTTACCCCAAGATGAGGTCACATTTTCCAAAGTCCTGCTTCCTGTCTGTGGTGAAGGGGGAGGATGTCTGAGCAGTTGAGGCTTGGGAAGTGTAACCTGTGTAGGAGAGCAGAGTCTGGGCAGAGCTGGACTTGAGGACATTCCCCAGGCAGAGCCAGTGGGGAGGCCTGAGCAGCTGCCTCCAGGATTTGTGGAAACAGACTCTGTGCTGGCACTTTTAAGGCATCCCAGTGGCCTGCAGCTAGAGAAGAGTCTGTGTCATTTTTCTTAGTACCTAGAAGCTTAGAGTTTAGGACTCTTAAAGAAGGATGAATTAATCCAGATTATCATTCACGCCTTGGTATTATGTTCCTTATAGATAATGGTCTTTCTGAGTGTGAAATTGTGATTTATAAGAAATACAGATTTGGTTATTCAGATGATCGAAGTGTATTCCTCATTTGTGTGTGTTTGGTCTTTGCCCACAGTTCCTGGCTCACAGCTCCTAAAACCCTCAGAATTTCCTAAGAGGTAGAAAGGTGTCTTTTTTTTGTTAATGAGGCAACTTTTGGAAAGCCCTTAGGTAACCCAAGTATGAGGTTGGTGATTAGAAGGTTAGCATCTTCAGTCTCATTCCCCACCCCCTACTCTCAGTGGGGAGGGTCTAGAGATTGAGTTCAATCACCAATGGCCAATGATTTAATCAATCCTGCCTAGGTAATGAAGCCTCCATAAAAACCCAAAAGGATGGGGGTTCTGTTTGGCAGAAAGAAGGGCATGAGCAGGGTGGAGAGAGAGTAGAGTCCACCAAGAATGGCTCAGGGAGTTGATCAGGTGAAGCCACACAGGCCAGCAGTGACTTGGAATGTCTAGGACACCCCAGATAAGAAACAGCAAAGCTCACCCCTTGTCCTCATTTCACCAATCAGATCAGGCCTCAAGGGCTAATCAAGGACTTCTCTGTCCTGCCAGAAATTCCATTAAAAAAGCCTCACAGTAGGCAGGCAGGGCCTGTCAGACACTAGGGCGGGGCCCACTCTGATATATAGCATAATAAACTTGCTTGCCTTCTTTCTATTTTTTTTAAAATTTTTTATTAACTTATGATTGATATACACTCTTATGAAGGTTTCACATGAAAAAACAAGTGGTTACTACATTTACCCATATTATCAAGTACCCACCCATACCCCAATGCAGTCACTGTCCATCAGTGCTTGCCTTCTTTCTTGACTTTAGTTTCATTCTGTTTGGCCTCCTTGAGACTCTGAACTCCTTCTCCTCATCAAAAGCCTCTGGGTTGCTGAGCACTTGAGGAGCTGGGAGAGTGGTGCACCCGGCAACAGCAGGGAAACTCACCCGCCTTCTCCAATACTGTGCTCTTACGCCTCTCTTCCATCTGGCTGTTCCTGAGTTGTATCCTTTTATTATAAATTGGTATTCTAGTGGGTAAATGGGTTTGCTGAGTTCTGTGAGCTGGTGTAGCAAGTTAATCAAACCCAGGGTTGGGTTCATGAGAACCTCTGATTTATGACTGGTCAGTCAGAGGGGCAGGTAACCACCTAGACTTGCAGCTGGAGTCTGAAGAACATGGAGAGGATCATGGGAACCTCCAATCTGTAGCCAGTGAGTCAGAAGCACACACTGGGCCTTTCAACTGCATCTGAAGTTTTGGGGGGCAGTCTTGTTGGACTGGGTGCTTAGCCCATGGAATCTGATGCTCTTTGAATAGATAGTGTCAGAACAAGTTGAATGCAGCGCACCAAGTTGGTATGGGGGAGCACCTCTGCACAAACACAGGAATTAGTCTCAGAACCATCTTACAGAGAGTTGTAATATCACTAGTCTGAATAAAATGAGGATATTTAAAGGTCTCCCAAAATTCCTTTGAAGAGAATGTGGTTAAATTACACAATGTCTTCAAAGAGATTTATTGAGCTCCTGCTGAATGGAGCACCTGTGCTGAGTGTTTGAAAGTACAATTGTAAACCCAGTGGAGGTAGTAGTGGTTGCCCCATGAGACTGCCTGTTTTCTAGCTGGCATAGACAACCACTCAACAAGTTGTACTGGTGTCTTGCCAATGGGTTTCAGCCCTGGGAAAGTTCTCTATGGATTCAGTGTGACCAAAGAAATTGACAGCAGAACGCTCTTTGGGGTGGAAGGGTTATACCCAACTTTATTTCCAGGTGGCAGGTCAGTCACTAGAATCCCATTCACTCAGAGTGAATCTTCATGCAGCAAGCCGGTCTCTGCCTCTGGGCCCCTCTGTCTGCACAGCCATCCTTTGGGCCCTTCTGTCTGCACAGCCGTCCCACACAGCCATCCTTTGAGCCTCTCTGCACAGTCGTCCTGCACAGCTGTCCTCTGGGCCTGTCCTTGGTGCTGCCACCACTCCAGCCTCTCTGCTCTGCTCTCCTGCAGCCTTGCAGCCCTGTCACCATGTCATGCCCAGAGCACTGGGTGGAGCTCTTTATATAGTGTCAACAGCCATGTATTGCCCACAGGTGTGCAGTAAGCTAGTCAACCAGGGCCTGGTGAGAATCCTGGCCACAGGAACTCTCATTTTATCCACAATTGGTTTACTGGGGAAGAGTGGATGGGAGGTGCTGCCACAGCAAAATACCACAGACTGGGTGGCTTAAACAGCAGACATTTGTTTTCTCACAATTATGGGGGCTAGAAGTTCATGATCAAGTTACATCTGATTCACTTTCTGGTGAGAACTCTCTTCCTGGTTTGCTGTCATCTCACTGTCCTCACATGTCCTTTCCTGATACACGGACAAAGGGAGAAAGAGAGAGAGAGGGAGGGAGAGGGAAAGGGAAAAAGAGAGAGACAGGGAGAGGGATGAAGAGGGAGAGGGAGTGGGGGGGAGAAGGAGGGAGATGAGAGAAAGAATATTTTCTGATGTCTCTTCTTATAAAGGCAGTAATTCTATGGATCAGGGCCCCACCTTTATGACTTCATTTAACCTTAGTTACTTTCTTAGAGGCCCTATCTCCAAATATAGCTACACTGGAGTGAGGGCTTCAAACTATGGATTTTGGCAGGGACACATACATTCAGTCCACAACACAAGTAAACACACAATACCTAATTGGAAATTATGGTACATGCCAAGAAAGAAAAAGATAGAGGCTCTTTTTAGAGCTGTATTCCGATGAATTATTTTATGAGGATTACTTCCATTATCCGCCAAAAAGGTAGATCAGTAAAGCCAGAAGGATGAAACTGAGAATGATACTGTATTCTATATTCTCTTTTTTAAAACCAGAGTCTATTCTATTCATACTTGCTTCAAGTGTGAATTGCTTCACATAATCTTGTTTGACTTTCTTCATAAGAATATGATCATTTTGTGAAATGTAACTGTGATCACTACCTGACTCTTGAAATGTAGTTAGTAGATGCCTTATATATCTAAGTACTGGACCTTTTAGCATATAGTGAAACTAGAGAAAGAGGAAAACAACACTTTGTATTTGGCAAGAGTTTCTATCCCAGGATTTTGCTTACCTGTTGTTTAGCATCTAAAGGTATTTGAGTAAAAGGTGTGTAATTAAAAACACATTAAAGTGAATTTCAATTTTTCACTAAATTAAAAAAAAATTAAATATAGTGTCATTTTTGGAAGAAGAAAAATAGACTTGGAGAAGGTTTAGCTTTTATTCAAACCACAATAAACTTGGATAAGTAAGAAGGACACTACTGGATCTGAGATACTATATTATGTGCTCCTTGTCATTATTCCTAACACAGAATGTACTAGTAAGGCTGGTGTGTGAGCCCAGAGATTGGTGTTCTCCCTACCATTTAATGCCCGTGTTCTACATCCTGTTTCACTAGGGAACTTGGGAGAGCCCCCTGACTGATTGAGGCCCCTTCTTCAGGGAGCAGGGAAGGTGTGTGTCCCACTGTGACTACTGAGCAAGACAAAGGGCTTGGGGAGCCTTAAAGAACATGGCCCTTGACTTACCCACTGTACTCCTTCTGGGACCATTCTTGGACCATTCATGGTTAGTTTTGGGCTAACCATTTAAGGAAGATTTTGAAAGAGAACTATTCAAATTGGAGAATGAGATGATGAGGAGGCATACAACTCTATAATGTGACTGTATAACATGAAGAGTGAGGGATGTTAAAGTTAGTTCCCTTAGTTCCTACTACTGAGTGGGGTGGGGAGATTAGGATAGTACCTAAGAGTGTCTTCACATGTCTGATCCTCAGACAGAATTCATCTGGGGTAACAAACTTGCATTAATAGGTGAAAGTTTCAAGATCACAGAAATTGCACAATGTGAGAAAGAATTTTAAAGTAGATGGGAGTGTCCTTAGATGAATGGGCTGCCTAATGTAGGGGAGGGAGTAATGTTGTCCTCTCTGTAGGGGCCCAGTCAAAGCTTGATAACTAAGTGAAGATATTATACATGATAAAGAGGATCTTAGTGTCAAACCACTGAACTACAAGCTCAGTAGTATCTCTCCCAGTGCTGAGATTCTGTCATCTCTCTCCACCCAACATCCCAGCCTGAAAAGATATGACAAAGTCTGGAGTCCCTGTTGATATAAAATAACTCTCAGGTCAGTCTGAGTAGCAGGGGATGATTTCACCAGATCCTCAGAGACAGACCAGGCCAGTCCCCCTTCAGATTATTTAAAATGCAGTTTCTCAGACTATGATCTTCTTTTGATGACCATAATTACACAGATTAGATTCTTTCATTGTGTAAATGGCTTGATTGATAATAAACTAGGCATTTGAAAACTAAAGTATAGATGGGGTGAGGGACTCTGATTAGGCATTATTTTGGTGACCTCATTTTTTTACTAGTGGCCTCCGAGTGTAATGATTGAGGACGTAAGAGAATAAAGTCCACTTATAGAATGTCACATATGTGGTCAGGTGATTTTCAACTAAAGTACCATGGTAATTCAATGGGTAAAGAATAATTTTTCAGCAAGTGGTGTTGGAAATATTCAGAAGCCATGTTTAAAAAAGTGAATCTTAATCCTCTTTGACACCATAATACAAAAATAAACTCAAATAGATTATAGACAAAAGTTTAAGAATTTTAAGTATAAAACTTGTATAAGAAAACATAGGAGAAAGAACTCAGTAATCCATTTCTTTCCCTTTGTTCATTCCAAGGTAACCACTGATCTGGTTTTAACAGATTACCTCTTAAACAGGGAATGAAATACACAAACTATATAAGAAAAAAATTACAAAGTTGGACCACATCAAAATTTTAAAATATTGCTTTTCAAAAGACACTGTTATAAAAATAAAAAGGCAACAGGAACTGGGGGAAGGCATTTGAAAAATACGTATCTGAAAAAGTATATATATCTAGAGTATATAAAGAAACTTTACATCTCAATAATAATACATCCCAATTTAAAAAGCAGGAAAATATTTGGCAGACACTTCACCAAAGATGATACACAAATGGCAAATAAGTATATGAAAAGGTGGTCAATATCATCAGAGAAATTAAAGTCTTGTACCTGAATGTTTTTAGCAGCTTTATTTGTAATTATTAAAAATTGAAAACAAATATCCATTGGCAAGTATATGGCAAAACAAATTGTAGCATTGCCATACATTGGAATACTACTCAGCAATAAAAAGAATATCCTCTCTATAAGTTCAACAGCATAGTTGAATCTCAAGCTATTCTTGCTGAGTGCAAGAAGTCAGAAGAAAAGGTATATGCTGTATAATTCCTTTTATATAAAATTCTTAAAAAATGCCAACTAAACTGTAGGATAGAAAGCAGATCAGTGGTTGCCTCAGAATGAATAAAGGTAAAGAAATGGGTTATGAAGAGGTGCAAGAAACTTAGAGGTGATGGATATATTCATTATCTTGAATGTGGTGTGCGTCCATGGGTGAATATGCATGTCAAAACTCATCAAATTATATTCTTTGTGCAGTTTATCAGTCAACAATTATACCCAGTAAAGATATGTACACATGTATATGCACACACACATATACACTCGTACATGTGCATACAAACATGTACATAGGCTTACATACACATATACACATACAGCTATTGTTCTTAGTCAAGTCAATAACCTCTCTGCCCTCAGTTTATATTTGTGTCAATAGTGATATATTACTTCCCTCATGGACAACAATAGTGCTGAGCACAAAGATCTCAATAAATATTAGCTGAAATTATATCCTGTGATAATTGTTTTAAAAGTTATTGATTTGTTTGTTTTGCCTCTTTGGTTTTCCTTTATTTTTGAGAATGTCTAAACACAAAATTGTGTTCCCTCAAGAACTATTTTATAGAGATTTTGTGTGTGTTTGGGGAGTGTAAGATCTAGCTCTTGTGTTACATGAGAAGAATATATGGGTGAAGTCTTTGACAATGGCATTCCTAGGCCTGAGAAGGGAAGCTTGTGATCAGAAACTTTCCATCCTCCTCCACAGCTGAAATGCTTCTCTTGGCTGAAATGCCTCCCTCAGCATTTCTGTTTTGAACACCCTTTCTTGGGAGATCCTAACCCAGCTGCAAGAATTCACTGTGGGCTGATTAAGTCTTGGGAGGGAGTCATTTGAAAGTAGTATTTGTTCTTAAAATAATGAACATTTATTGCACATTTATATTATTTTCTGTGTTCCCATTAAATTGTTGGGGATTTTGCAAATTAGCAACAGTAAGACACTTGACTTTGCCAAATGGAAGATTTCCTTTGAATCTTTTATTTTTTTAAAGAAAAGAGACTAAGTCGTAACTTTTCAAAATCAGCTCTTCTTTAAGTAAAATCTTATTACAGCTACTAAATGCCCCAGATTTGTATCTGTTTGTTTTTTATAACTGAGGAGTCTGATGGTACAGAAGGTTAAACAAATTACATAACCTTTTCTTCATATTAAATTACATTGTTTGAGCAAAGATGGAAATGACATTGTTTTACTGCCATGAAATTCTATGTCATTTTTCCCCCATTCCCATTTTGTAATAGAGAAAAAAACAAAAGCAGAAGCCTTGCTGTGTACTGGTCTCCAGGCATCGTGGCTATGACGGTTTTTCCTCACTTGCCTCCTCACTCTCCTCTCATTCAAAGTGACCACTCAGCTGTTGACAGTTTGCTTCCAATCCTGCACCTACATCAATCGGGACTAACATTATCTTCGCCTATCTCCACATTCACAGCATAATCACACTGCATGGCAATACTCCTATCGATTCCTTAGATGGTATATTAATAAGAACTGCATTATCTACAACTCTGAGGATGCCTACTTGAGTCTGAGGGTCAGTAAATTGCTACAGATTAAGATCTTAATATCAGAAGGCATTTAACAGTGTCTTTTATTATATTTTAATATTCATGAGCAGCTGGAGAAATGTTTTGTGATTTGTATTAGGTCAGTTTGTAAATACTTGAAAGGATGTACCTGGTGTCAAATAATGAATTAGCATTAAACTGGAAGAAAGACTCTTAAGTGAGCTTCAGGGTACCACCTCCCATTCTCTTAAATGATTTTGTAAAATAACTGAGAAAGGATAGATGATTTATTGTACAGAAATCTCTGTGACGGGGGACAAATGGAATCTAGTGGCCTTGGCTTCTATTATTTCTCAAAAATTCATAAATACACAACACTTAGCTATAAAACTTGTGAGACAGATTCTAAAGTTTTGGTAAATTAATGGGAATCAACAGTTAAATATGTCTGCCAGACAAAAGCTAATGAATGAGATCTAGCACTGAATCTATAGATGCATATCTGAACCTCTGTGTTCATTTGTGGGTGCCATTTCTTAAAGAAGATATACAAATAGAGAGGATTTGACACATTCATTTAAAAACTGAGGGATTTTTTGTGTGTGTTCTTCAAAATAGATGACCATGTGGGAATATAATTGTTAATTTCAGTATCTGAACTATCACGGGAAAAGGAATTATGTTACTCTTGTTTATTTTTTTCTTTCTGAAATACAAAATCAGGAGCAGTGGTCAAAGTTACAGGGAACTAGACTGTGGTTCAAAGTTAGAAAAATTACACATTGACTTGGATCTTTTATAGAATAGAATGGACTCTTTTGGAAAGTAGTGATTTTCTTCACACAGGGAAAACTCAACCAGACTGGACAAACTCCTTGGGTTAATTTAAATTAGCCTTTCTGACAGCATGTCCTATGGAACACTAACCTTGCAAGATATGCCACAATACTCTGAATCAACTGGCTTCGAGAGATAGTATATAGTATTTTGCTCACTTTAATATTCACAAAGTACATCAGCATATTAGAGATTTTGAAAGTCCCACAATAGAGAAACCTGTTTAAATTTATGTAATTCAGCATTTCTCAAATTTATTTGAATCCTAAAATCTTCCACATACGGTTCTGAAGTATGCTTCAGAGCACGCGCTGAGAAATGCAGCTAAAGGAGGTAGACCTGATGATTTTTGATTCCATGGAACCATTCTTTCTACATTTATTAACACATTCACATGTTAGTTGATGTGTGTGCGTATCTATGTGCAGAAGGTGGGCCTTAAGGCATGTTTACATGTAACTAACAGTTTTGAAAGACGGTTTTCATGAGGGTTGATAAATTGATGGCATGATGAATAAGTAATCCTTCAAGGATCCCAACTGCCTCAAGAAAATTACAATTCTTAATTTCTCCTTAGAGAGGTCAGCAGAACCAAATATATTCACCACACATCATCAACTGCTCACAAACAGAAAAGTAAGGCTGTAACCCCAGAACTATGGTTTTTCTCCCCTCCATCCCTTCCCCTGCTGTTTAGGCAAAAAATCAATTTCTTGAAAGTGTCAAGGAAGGGCAGAAGTAGATGTGAGAACACAGAGTTGAACCACATCTTAAACATCTGGTTTTATTTATGTGCAAGCACAATGTGCAGAGCTTAACTAATGTGACTGAAAATAACAGTGTGTCTATTGAAGCATTTGATAGGCCTTATTTTTGTGTATTTTTCTGTCTTCACTAATCCTGCAGTCCTTGTCATACTGCCTAGATTTAGTTATGAACAGGAGTTATGAATGTGCATAGCACTTTGATTTCCTCTTCTCTTTTCTGACTTTGTTTTCCTTTCCCTGTGGTTTTCTTTCTAGAAAAGTGCTACCTCGACAAGCATTGTGGATTGAGTCATGGACGTGCCCTTACTCACGTCTTCTATGATTTAAAACCAGAAGCCAAAGCTAATTCCAGTGCAGCTGTGACAGGCAGCTGTTAGCTCTTGAAATGCTCTCCACACACATTTGCATGCACCTGCAAAGCAATTTTTCTTATTCCTCTGAAAAGTTCCCATCTACATGTAGATGGGAAATAGCAAGGAGAATCCCTTTTCTATGTCTTTCAGAAAGTTTTTTACTTGTGAATGATATGGTACTGATGAAAAATAAAATTGCATCCAGAATATATTACACCTGATCTCCAGCTGTTGTTCCTATAGTTTAATCAAAGTTTTCAAATCTGAGAAGCTGTGCCAGGAGAATATTTGTGTAAGAATCTCATGTAAATATTGCCTACCTCAACACAGCTAGCCAGAAATGGAAATTAATAGCTCTGAACAGTCCAACATGATATCAAGCTTAAATATTATCTTTCCCTCTCTCTCTTTAATGTACTAGTCATTACTGTCAGAGTCCATCCATAACCTACCAAGTAAAAAGGATCTCTTTTAAAATGAAGCAAAATCTAGTGTCATTACTTCCAAACCACTTCTTAAAAAATAGCAGAAGCCATTGTCAAATGAAAACTCTTGAATGATTGTGACTTAAAAATATAAACAAAAAATTAGCAAGAAATAAAGGGAATGGTGTTGGTGAACTGTACCTCTTTTGTGTCCTCCAGTCCTTGAGGCACCTCTGAGGTGCCTCCAGGAACTTGGGGTGCCAACCAGTGCTGTAGAGTACAGGAGATCAGAAGACCTTTCTGCATCAGGAAGAATGAAATGAGCTCTTTGTGATGAAATATAAGGCAAATCGACATCAAGAACCAAAAATATTACCTCTTGGTTTTTAGTAATATGGCCTAACATATGTTTTATTTTTCTCATTGTCCTTGTATCCCAAACCCATGAAACAAAATACTGTTAGGTCCAACTTCCCAACAGCACTATGCCTCATGATCATCTAGAGTTTTTTTGTTTGTTTGTTTTTAAACACAAGTTTTTGGCACACAGCCCTGGAGGCTCTGAATTGGTAGGTCTTATGTTGGGCTGTGGCATTTGCATTCCAAAAAATTAAAATTAATTACATAATAAAATGTCCCTAGGTAAGTCTTTTGTGTCCCCAGGCTTAGGAACTACTGCTCTTGATTACTTTTTCTTCTTCCCCACAAAAAGAGAATCTCACACTCACTGGATCTATGGTCCAATACAGTCAACACATTTGTTATTGGCATGATTCTGATACTAGGGAACAAAAATGGAAGGTCTAGTCTATTGTTTTATTCTTGTGATTTTTTTTTCACATTCTAGATCATTTCTATCTTTCCATTACTTACTGAGTCTCTACTATAAGAAAAATACTTAGGAGATTAAAAAATGAATGAGGCATAATGTTCTAAAGAGGAAGATGGATTCAACTACCAGAATAAAAAGCAGGCTATCACAAGTACCATAGTACAGTGCAAACCACTATTCTATGAGAGTTCATTAGGACTGACTGTGCTTAGGAGGATCAGGGGATATGGAATAAGCAATAATTGGGTTCTCCCTTAGAATCTGAGTAGATAACTGTGCTATGTCAAAGGGGGTGGGTATAGAAAGGAGTCTGAAACAGAGGAAAGCTAATGACAGAAGTTCAGAGCATGTCAGGGAGGAGAGGGTGATGATGAGTAGGCTGCTGTAACTCCTTGTCAGAGAAGAAGCAGAGAAGACCCTTAAGAATGACTGTCGTTGGGTTTGGGTTTTTTGAGGGTCTCAGGCAGAAGCACCAATACTGAGTTGGTGAGCATTTGGGAATCACAGTACACTGATACGCAAGTAACGTGATGGGATGTGGTCATGTTAGACATGCTAGGAGGAGAGTTTGTATTCACGCTGAAGGAGTCTGGGAACCTGAAGAGTAGATGTGATTGGGGTGAGTATGCTGAGTTCACAGTGAGCTGGTGAAGCTGTGGCAGGTTGGGAAGACACAGAACCGTGGGTATGAGAAAGTGTATGGTAGTCAGAGGCTTAGCTGGTGGTTCCGGTGGGTCAGAACATGGCTGGATGGTGTGATAGGAACAGAAATACTTAGTCTTAGACACAATAATTTTATACCTTCAAGCAAAAAATGCATATTTGTTTGAAAATGAGACTTTTTTTGACCATCTGGTTCTTAAAATAACTTGAATGGCTTCAAGGACTATAATTAATATGCATTTATTGCCAAATGAAAAAGAAAAGAGAATAAAGATCATTTAAAAAAATGAAAATCATTAGATAACCTCGGTGCCCAAGGATAATCATTGATAACACTATGGGGTGATTTTCCATTCTTTCTCTTCTTTCTCTCTATACTTATGAATATTTGTTTCAAAACTGGTATCATTTGCTAGTACTGTTTAAAAATTATTTTTTCTACCTCCAATTTATCCTAAATTTTTTAATACTCTTAAATCTTCTACAACACTAATTGGAATGACTTAAAAGAGTTTCATGATACAATTGTTGAAAAATTTCTTTAACTCACTACAATACTGGGATTTTAATCAGTTTAATCCTCTTTTCAATTACATTTTTTTGAGAAAAATCCCTTAATAGAAATTTTTATGTTCATATCTTATTGCTTCTGTAAATTTTAATCTATGAGATTATTGTGTTTAAACATTTGATTTTAATTATTTGCTATTACTGATCATGATGATAAATTATTTCAGCAATAGTGTCCAGGATCAGAGTAGCCCACACATCCAAATAGGTGAGGCTTGGAGCTGTGATCCTGTCTTTCCTGATCATCTACCATGAGTTCATTTGTCCAGGACAATGGAATTTGATCACATTATACCTCAGTCTACTGTTCTTGTTTTCCCCATCTTGCACATTATTAAATCTATGTTATGTGGTCACACAAGTGAAGGAATTATGTTTATCTTTACCTCTTCGGTGTTTGGCACAGATTAACTTTAAGACATTACTTCAAAAGAAGTGTGATATCCTGTCAGTCAGGTTCAACTAGAAAAAATAGTATCAGATGCATACATATTAAGAGATTTATTATAAGGAAATGTCTTACATGATTGGGAGGCTGTCCTGATGGCCTGAAATCCACAGGCTATCAGGAAGGGAAAACTTGAACTATTCACCATGAGCTGTAGCTGCTATTACAGAAGGAATATATTATTCCTTATGGAAGAAGAAATTCTGTATTTAAATCTTTTAACTGATTGGATCAGGCACCCTCAGATTATCTAGGATAATCTCCTATACTTAAAGTAACTGATTATGGACTTCAGTCACATCTATAAAATACCATCATAACAACATGTAAGTTAATGTTTGAAGGAGACCACAGATGAGCTAAACTGGCACATAAAACTGTCCATCACACTTCTGTAGTTCTTTATTATTCCCTCTTTCTATCTTTCTGTCTCTTTCTCTCTGTCTGTCTCTTTCTCTCAGCTATAATTAGAACTAGGATTCTTGAAGGAATTTTGGGTTTGAGGGAGAAGAATAAAAAACAGTTAACAGGAATGCAAGTTAATGGGAAGAAGAAAATTTGAGTTTATTTTTTTCTTTTTTTTTTGCAGATGCCTTTTCTTACAATGAAAACCTTATTTTTTTTCTTGCTGAAGGAGAAGCAAGTTTATAGATCTTAGCTGCCAGGGGGCTCAGATCTAAGTGTTAAGCCCAATTGAATTAATTTTCTCATCATTTAGAAATAAATCCAACCCCCTTACCTTGGCTTATGATGCATTAAACTATCTGGTCTTGCTTGTTTATTTAGCCTTACCAATATTATCAGGTTCCATACAAACCTCTATGTGTGTGTGTGTGTGTGTGTGTGTGTGTGTGTGTGTGTGTGTGTATATAATTTTTTCTTTTTTCCTCAAATATGCCAAAGGGCTTCTCCCAAGAGCTTTTGCACTTTTCTCTTTGCCTTGGATACCTTCTTTCCTCTTCTTTCTCCAGGCCTTGTTGTGGAGGTTTCACTCAAATATTACCTCTTCAGGTAATATCTTTGGATATTACCTATCCAAAGGAGTACCTCTGCAAAATATTCTATCCCACTATCCAATTGTAATTTTTATAGTGAGAAGTTATAGCTATAATAATTTTAGGATTTAATGTATATTTTTAAGTTATTATATATTTTCACTGTATCTGCATCTTTTTGAGAACAGAGGCTCTCTTTTTGTCTTCCACTAAATCACAGTGATGGGAGGTTCACCTGACATTTAGTAGGGCTGAACTCTATACTTGTGGAATAATGGATGCAATCCCAATTTGTTTTCCAAGTACAATTGAAGTACTCTCCTTCTATGTTTTTTTTTCTTTTTTCTTTTTAAGTCCTTCCTTCTAAGAATGTATTTTCAAGTTAAATACATTTTTATTGTAAGGTACTTCATTATTTTTGGAAGTTGTTTGTGTATACTCTGCTGACAAATGTGTGCTGTTACAGAATGAATCAAGTGTCCCTGATGAGGTGTCTCACAGTCCAGTCCCAAGTGGAATATAATACATCAGTCTTAGAATTCTTACTGGGACCACAAGGCAGGCAAATGTCAGAACTATATTCTGTGTCTGATGCATTCTAGGAAGAGGTGTGGCAGCTGTAAGGGAATTGAGAGTGGAGAGAATGTGTCTTGGCTGCATTTTCTGTATCATTCCACCACGCTGACTCGTATGTACTGTAATAATTCTCCCACTTGGTGTCTGGTTCAGCCAAAACTCATGTCATATGTTAGGATTATGAAGTATGGTGAGAAAGTGGTCAGTATCTTGGAAATAACTTCTAACTAGTTCTGAGGAAGTATAGGCTGATAATTTTCAAAGTATCTTGAAAATGGAGTTAGGTACCTATTCATTCTCTTGTTTGTATTTTTGTTTTGTTTCTATTTTTAGAATGCTTATTTCACCCAGCGTATATTTTTACAGATGTACACTTATGCTAACTAAAAACAAAATAACATGTAAACAACTTTCCTTTTGATTTTATACTTATTTGTAAAGTATTTATTACTTGCTAAGTCCAGTAAAAAAACATATTTCTGTTGTTTTGATTTGATTTATCCCTGGAATTCATCTAAATAATATTCCAAAGCTTCTATTAGTAACAAAGACCTGGTTTTAAGCCAGGTTTGTTAGAAAAGTTTTTTTTTAAGGTATGTTTTTACTCCATTATGTGCATGTTAAAAAATTGCACCATTTTATGGTCAGATTATAATTTCTAAATTTGAATATAATAGTTAACAGATATTTTATGAAAAATGTTGCACCTTATTTTCTCTACTGCCTATATTGTTCTCCAGTAGGAGAGACATGAACTCCTAGATTATCGGAATATATTTAGGGCAGTTTTTTGTAACAGATCAATGGATTAATGATTATGCTCTTTCTTAAGAATTTTGGGACTGGAAATGTGCTGCATAGAACTTCACTAACGCCTTCTGTGATAGTCATACAGGGATGAACAAAAGGACAGGCAATAGATACCGAGGATAATGGAACTTGAAAGAGATAATGATATTTTCCATTATTATCAAAAAATAATACTTGTGATTTTTTATTGCTCTTCTGCAGATGTTAATTTTCTCATTTCATAGGGAGGAATTTTCTCCAAATATCATTTGCTTTCATGAAGTCTCTCTAGTAATAATGTAATTTTCTGTCTGTATCTCAGTGTACTAAGACTACCTGCATTATAAGTATTACTTGATTTACGAAATAATTCTGTTGACTGGATTTGGTTTCTTTCTGGAAATTTTCACTGGCATTGGTAAAGCCTGGCAACTCATTTTTCTTTAAGTATGCTTACTATTTAAGTGATTGGCCTTGCACCTTAGTCAGTAGCCTTGTTAATGTTTATACTTACAAAAAGAATGTCTTCTCTAGCTGGTTGGTTTAGTAATTATAAACCTAAGATAGTAAATGAGAGGAATCTTGCAAATGAAGGTCCAAATTGCAGAATGTTATTTATAAAAATTTTTGGATCACCTTTGGGCAAGGTGAAAAATTGTCATCCAAGGACTACCCCACAGGTGTCTTGACTCAGCGCTAAAATGGGATCCTAACTTGGCTTTGTGTCATCAGTTGTATGTCCTAGTCCTACAGTGTACAGTAAGCACAAGTCATAATCCTTGTCAGTGAAACAGGGAATTCATTCAGCTCTAAGAAGTGGGAAGGCTTAACTTGGAGGAATGGGGAGAGCTGTCTTTAAATTCTGGAGTGACGACCAGGTAGAAGTGAGGACGGCTTCTTAGAAATGGCTGGAGAAGTCAGAACCAGGCCAAATTGGGGGGATTTTACAGGGTTACAGCACAATGCAGTCAGATCTAATCCAATGAGCTTCCTAACCCAGAAAGTTCATGCTGAGCCTAGACGGCCCAGTGGTGGTGGACATGCAGGCTTACGTGTGGAAGCTGACTGCAGTATTTATAAAGCCATGGATAGGTTTTAAGGCTTCCCACCTCCCTCAGGCACTGCCATTTACTGAGTTTTTATCACATGAGAAATATTCTCCAAGAAACTAGAGGCAGAATATATGCATATGTTATATCCTAGTTAAACTCCAGATGAGCAAGTAAGGACGGTAGAGGATTAGTATTTGGCCCAGTAGTTGGTCTGAGATTCAACGCTTTGTTGGCTTCAAGCGTCTTTTGCTTGTTTTCATTTGCTTTTGTTCTTGTTTTTTCCCCTTCCATCAAAATGAACTTGCTGACTGAGCTGTCACATTAGATTTCATTATCTGCTTCTCCTTCCTGCAGTCGCTGGAGAACTAAAAGGGAGACTGAGAATAGAGGAAAGAATTTACTAAGAGTTAGAAAACCTGAGTTTAACCCTGATTCCGGTATTGACCCTCAAGAACCTAGAACACTCGCCCTCATTCCACTCCTCCCTGAGGGGCAGCGTCTCCGTGAGAAGGTCCGAGCCAGTGGCCTCTGTGCTCCCTTTCAGCCCGGAGACTGTCACTCTCACTTCAGGCTCCTCCACTAGACACGGCTGAAGACTTGTGCAACATACTGGCTCAGGACTAACTGTCATTATTCTCAGGATGATTCTTAATCATGATAAACACTTGGTTGATATTAAGACTAGTATACGAACATGATAGAAGTATAATATTTTCTTACTAAAGATCAATAGGCAACTCCTGAAAAAGGAAATGCGCCCAGCTTTCACAGGCCACCTGCCTTCTGCCATGCTCCCCTCCACTGACATAAAATACTTGTTCTTGAAGAAAGATGCTGACAGCTGTGAATTAACCCACAGCAAATCAGTGCTTTTCCCACGCATTGCTGAGGCCTCATCATTCCCGTCATCAGTGGTTCTACATGGCCTTCTGGATATTATGGACGCTGGTTCCTTGATTCTGATTGATTGCTTTCATTTTTAGAAGATGGAAACTCCCTGAATTTGTATGAAGACATACACTAAGCCTCATATGAGATCTTATTATGTTTATTTAGGAGTGTGATCGATTTAATGTTCCATCTTAAAACACATAACACACACATTTTTATTCTTTTATAATAGTAATAATATAAAAGTGACTTTTAGAATTTCATTTCATGTATTCCCAAGCACTGTCCTATAGTTATTCCCTCACAGCCCTTCACTAATAGGCCTTGTATGTCTGGCTGTGTTCTGTTACCAGAGATTATTTGAGGAAGAAAATTAAAATGACCATCTCTAATAATTGTATTTCAAATGAAAATAACTATCTGCTTTCATTTTCAACATCTGAATTGATCTGCCTTCTTTCCCACTCTGGATTCCTACCAACATGTTCTTTTATTTGAGTGAAAAACATAAGGGCTCACTAGTTTCTCTAGAATGTGGAGCTCTGGGGACAGATTTTCACTGCCTCTTGTTACAATGACATTCAGTTTACTGGAAACACACTCACCTTAAAAGGAAACAGCAACAACAACAATGTAAAACAGAAACCATTCCTTTGAATTCAGTCCAGACATTTTTTTAGTGTAGGGACTGGAAATGATATGAAACAGAAAATACAGTGTTTTTGTCCATACTAACCCTGAAGGAAGATGCTACATTAATTTTGACAGTCTTTCCTCACAAATCTAATAATCTGTTTCACTGCTAGATAGTTTACAGTTTGTAGTTTACTTTGATATACTTTAATATACCCCACAATACTCCTGTGAAATAGATGGCCAGGATAGTTGTGTGTGTGTGTGTTTTTTTTTTCTCACAAGGCAATGAAATCTGTAGGATGTCATGACCAAGGACACACAGAGTAAGCAAGTAAAAATGTTTGGAATCATATCATTTAATTCCAAATACTGTATTCTTGCTGCTGTCTACACTGCAGTTTCATGGACACTTAAAACAAACTTTATGTACTGGCTCAGTTAAAAAACAAACAAACAAGAATCAAAGAAATGAATGCCACAACACAGTTTAGAATCTGAGATTCCTATTCACGTCTGTAAATTAGAGAAGCATCAGGGGCTCCTTCTCCAGATAGGTCTTCAACAAAAGGGGTAACTATCTTCCTCCCCCACCTCCACTTCCCTCTGCCATTGTATTCAGACAATAGGGGCCAGCTTAGGGAATTTAAAGCAGCCAATTGCCATGACTTTGATGCAATTATAGACTTTAATCAGTAAGTTTCCCTTGGGGTATTTTGTGTATTTTGTGATTCTAAACTGTAAACAACCAGGTAAGAAAAGTGAAATAGTGGCTTTCTTATATGTTGAGAAATTTCAAAGTGTTGAACTTTCTATACTCATGAATTTTTAAGTCTAGTTTACAATATAGGTTTCCACTTAAAAATTAAAAATCGTCCTTGTGGCCAATAAAGACAGATTGTCTTTCTCTCTGTCCTTGGGGATATATAAAGCCATATAAATGTAATTGGGAGAAATCTTAATTTAAGTTTTAAAATGTTAATGGAGGGCAAACAATTACCAGACCAGATGTTGAGCAATGGACCTGGGTCTTTGGAGCCTTTCAGGTTGCAGAAAGCTCCCTTAAGCTTTGCAAGTCAGGCATGGAAACCTTTAAGCAGACTGACAAAAGCACTGATTTTCATTCCGTAACTGCACTAAGTAGAAGCCAGCTGTGTACCTCTCAGGACCCCTTATTGGACTAGGGTTTTAAACATTGGGCTGACAAGGCATAAAGTTTTCTTCTCTTCATTCCCACCCTCTTTGTGAAAAGGTACATTTAATTAGCTTAAAGGAAACAGGTTATGAAAATAATAAAAGAAGAACTTGTGTTGAGCACAGATTTTAGTGCTTTCCTAAAGGAGACAAAACCCACCACATGGCACCTAGTTGATGAGTTTTACATACTCCCTTCATCGTAGATGTTCCATGAATAGTGTTAAATGGATCGCATGTCAGTCAGCTCAGTTTCTTACGTAGTATTATAGAAATATATCTAATCTATCTGCAAGGCCAGTGCCTTTCCACAGATAATAACTCAGTTTGTCCTCAGTCAGGGCCAACAGACTCAAAGACGTGGGTGACTTAAGTCAAAACCCAAAACCATCACCACTCCTGGAAAAATGCTCCTTTTCATATTTATGGTCATGCCTTCATATGAAGATTAAAGCATTTCCTTCATTGGTGATGGATATAATTTTTGGTTTTTAGTTCATACATTGGGTGTTCTGAGATGACCATTTCAGTTCAGATTCCTTGTGTGATACTGTGATTTATACGAAATATGTATTTGGTCATCCAGATTATCAGAAGATATTTCTCATATATTTGGGCTTCATCCATGTTTCCTGGCTCACAGCTCCCAAAACCCTTGGAATTTTTTTAGTGTTAAAGAGCAATGGGAGCATCTTTTGTTGTAATATTTGATCTCTTGTCCTCAGTCCCTGAAATCACTTCAGAGCCATAAAGGTGAAATGGGTGTCGTGTCTTTCGTAACAAGATCTTTCCACCAAAACTGGTTTTATGTGAGTCAGGTGACTTTTGGAAAGCATTTAAAGATAGGGACTGGTTGCCAAGGGAACCAACCTTGATTAGAGAGTTGGAACTTTTAGTCCCACCCCCAAATTTCCAGGGATGGGAGGGGGGCTGGAGGTTGAACCAATCATTAGTGGCCAATGATTTAATCAGCCAGTACCTATGTAATGATGCCTCCATAAAAACCAAAAGGATGGGGTTCAGAGAGCTTCTGGGTTGTTGAACACATAGAGATTTGTATTGAAGGGTACACCTGGAGGGGCTGCCAGTCTTTTCCGAATACTTTGCCCTGTGTACCTCTAACCTCTTGCTATTTCTGAGTTACTTTCTTTTAATATAAACCATTGACACAGGAACTAAAATGTTTTGTTGAGTTCTATGAGCTAGTCTAGCAAATTAATCAAGCCTGGGGGAGGGGTCATCTGAAACTCTGATCTATAGTGTGTTAGTCAGAAGTGCAGGTGACAACCTGGACTTGAGATTGGCATCTGAAATGGGGGGTTGGGAGAAAATCTTGTGAGACTGAGCCCATAACCTGTGGGAGTTGATGTTGTTTCCAAGTAGACAGTGTCAGAATTGAGTTGAATGGTAGGAAACCCAGCTGGTATAAGAGCACTGCTATTGGTTGTTGGCCTCCCCTCACACTGGGACTGAAGTCAGAATTGTTACCATATTTTATGAAAAATGGTCCACATTGTGGCTTGATTCTGATGGAGCAGAAAGATTTCCTAAAGTTATTCTGCAAGTGGCAGACTCAGTGACCAATGAACCTTATTTGGCATTCTCTCACAAGCCTGAAGTAACTCCTTTTTGCACACACATTTGTGGACTAAATTAGTAACATAATAATTTATAGATCCAATAAAAATGATTGAAATGTTCTGCCAGTGCTTTGCAAACATTCCCATCCCAGATCTTTAATTTTCCTCAGGAATCTATGCTGCCAAATGTTCAGTTGTCCTTTAGCTGGTGGTCTCCTGCATTCTTTTGATTAAATGTAAGACAAATTTCTGTGTTGCTGGTTACTATGGACATTATGACATGCATGCTGGAACATTACATGGAAAAGGATTAAAAGGCTGAGTATCACTTTAATAATTATCTAATGGAGCTATAGTCAGTGTTTTCATTTCTCCACAGCTCAGTGAATTATTATTCGGTTCCTTATTCCTAGAGTGTATGGTGATCATTTTAGCTCTACCGTATGAAGGAAATATAGGGAACAGACAACTCAATGCAATTACTTTATTTATTTCTAAATAAAGCACCTACAGAATGTCCAAACTCCTGGGAAGTAAGAAAGAGTAAGTCTCATTTTCTACCCCTGTCAAGTTCAAAGGTAGAACTTTGACAGAAAATCAACCCAAACAATATCTTACATTGATGCCTCCCCCCTGAGAGTCCCATACCATTTTGGAAGCCTTTTTTGGGATTGACTATAGTTTATCTTACTTTAGAGTCTTATGTGTGTTTCTCTTATGTTCTTTGGTAGACTTAAACCTCCTGGAAGGCAAAGACTGTATCTTCCTCATCTTTATCTCATGTTCCCAGTATAGTTCCTGGTACATATGATGAGCTTAACACATTTTTGTAATGAATGAATAATCCAATGCTTTTCCACTAAAAATTTATAAGATATATAGCTCATAATCTAGTCTGTGTTCTGTTTTCTCATCTGTAAGTGAGGGTGTAATACATGCTACATCTTAAAAACTTATGATACCAGAATTTGATGCATTAAACTCTACAAACTATGAAGCACATACCAATGTACAGAATCATTCTTATTAAAATTTAATATATGCTTTCATTTAACTATGGGTTGCTATTTAACTACAACTATCAATGATGTTTGAAGGAATCAGACGGGCCTTACTGTCAGTGAAGAACGCAACTATCATATGTCCCATAAAATTTTCTCACCTTGTTATGCTCAGTTGTTAAAAATAAATTTAAAAAATAGATTCTAATGAAGCATACTGTATCTAGTTTATTCTTCAAAACTATTAACCTCTGTCTTGCCCATAAAATGTGAATTATTGTGGCATATGTTTCTATCCAAAGTATGATAAATAAGTATGTACTTTGGGAAGGAAACTCTAAGGTATGTTTCTGGATTGTCTTGAGGAAAAAATAAGTGGCCTATTCAGTTATTTCCATTTCTGGTTTCAGTGATTAACTCATCCTAGAGGAAAAATGTTCTTTAAGCTATAATGCCAGTTTCTATACTTATATATCATCCCTGGAGTTTTTGATGGAATGTGAACTGAAAAACTTCAGCTTTTATTTTAGAAAGCTTTTTTTCCCCTTCACTTTTGCTTGTGTTGTTCTTTTTTTTTTCCATTCTGTAGTTCTTCTTGTTCATGTCTGGGTTTTTACCTAGGAGAACAGCAAAGGTGACTGAGATAACGCAGGGCTGTGCCTAGGGTTCGGAGGTGGAGTAGCTGCTCAGGAGGCCAGGAGACACCTCAGCAGCTCTAGTACCAGCAGTTCCTATGTTTCTTACCGTGTTGCTCACTCACAGCCTCCAGAAGCCTCAGGACCAATCAGGATTCCATGTTAGTGCCAGGTCTTAACTTGATGTGCCCTTAGGTGTAGGGGATAAGCATCTTGTGAAACCATTTGAGTGTTCTTTGTATTCTTTCATGAGATAGCTAGGTGAAGCCATATAGGAGACAGACAAGAGGTTCAGGATAATACAGGTTATGATACTCCCAGTTCTTAGAAAGAAAGTCACCACACGCAAAGACAGGACCACACGAGAGAGTACCAGGAAGGCAGCTTGACCAGCAGGTGGAGAGCAGAGAGAGGGAGTGAAGACTCATGGGCAAGTGCTTTTATCAGGGCTCAGGGTGGAGGTCATAGCAAAAGGCATGAGAGGATTTCAGTGGTGTATTTGAATGTCCCGAGATCACAGTCAGGGGAGGTCAAGAAGGGGAACTTGCATCAAAGGCCAGCCTTATCACATTGGTTCCCTGGCCGTCTGGGTGTGAGCTCACAGCTTCTCTGTGAAATGTTGAGGCAGCAGGAAAACGTGTGAGGTTTTCAAATTCGTAATATCAAATGCGGGTCAACAAAGTTTTGCTCTAGGATTCAGATATATCTCAGTATCAACTCTAATTCAGTTTTATTTTTCTTATTTCCTGAAAGGTTAGTTTAATTGCCCGTGTGAGCTAACTATTCTCAGACACGTTCTTAGATTTTGAAAGTCTTTGAGATCAGTGAAGACATATAAATTTTAGCACAGCCTGGAAAATGGCTTTGTTATGAATTAAATGTTGGCAAAAAGTATAGGTAATATTATTTGAATCCATATTTTGATGCTTACACTGCTATGGGAATAATCCATTGTTTTACTTTTTATAAAATGATGATTTCACCTAACAAATATTGAGTGTCAAAAAATATGTGGCACTATAGGAGATGCAAAAACAGTTTAGACATAGTGCCCATAGTTCAATTGCTTAGGATTTGATTTTATCCAAATGCCTTACCAAAGACTCATCAACATTCATATTTCAAATTATTAGCATACATAAATAATTTAAAGTGACTTTAAAGCCTACTGAATAATAGCAATTTGAGGAAGGCAGTATCTTGCGACTAGGATGCATAGGTGTGGGAGACTGAGCTATTGTTTGAGGGAAGGGAATTGATAGAGGGTAAAAAGTCCATTTGCTAAACTCTGAGATCACAGTATCTTATTATTTTCTGCACTCTATCCAGTGATTCTTCCTTGAAGTCTGTATTTTAGTTGAGGTTCAGGGGTCTATGAAGACCATAAAATTGTATGCAAGATTGTGTAAGTATATGAACATCTTTCTAGGGAAGAATCTAAAGCTTACACTAGCTTCTAAAAATAATGATTAAGAATCACTGATAGAGATTTTTGTTTCTTTCTTTCTAAACATTTTACTTATTTATTTATTTTTTTATTAAGGTATCATTGATATACACTCTTATGAAGGTTTCACAAGAAAAACAATGTGGTTATTACATTCACCCTTATTATCACCCCCCCATACCCCATTGTAGTCACTGTCCATCAGTGTATTAAGATGCAACAGAGTCCCTGTTTGTCCTCTCTGAGCTACACTGTCTTCCCCGTGACCCCACACACACAATGGAATACTATTCAGCCATAAGAAACAAATCCTACCATTTGCAACAACATGGGTGGAGCTAGAGGGTATTATGCTCAGTGAAATAAGCCAGGCGGAGAAAGACAAGTACCAAATGACTTCCCTCATTTGTGGAGTATAACAACTAAGCAAAACTGAAGGAACAAAATAGCAGCAGACTCACAGACTCCAGGAAGGGACTAATGGTTAGCAAAGAGAAGGGGTGGGGAAGGGCAGGTGGGGAGGGAGGAAGAAGGGGATTATGGGATCATGATTAGAGATTTTGACTTACAATTTTCTTCTCCTTGTAGGTAAGACGGTGTGTTTTGATGAAAAGATCCTAGAATTGGGATGATAAGGCATAAACTATAACCCTTAATTCTTTCTAGCTGTGTGACCTCAGAGATACTGCTCATCTACAGTATCTTTATATCTAAAATCAGCAGATACAAAGAGTCAAATGAGATGGCCTGTGTGACTGGCCAGAATACACAAAAAAAGACACACAAATATAAGGATTATTACTTTGTCTTAAATTGTTTCAGCTTCTGCAACTGCCAATCCATGATACTTTTCTTTAGTAGTTGAAAAATTTATTCCATTACCAAGTAAATAGTGGGGTGGGAAGGGAACTTGGGAGAATTAATTTTGTCTTCTTTGAATGAAGGTTGAAGGTAGGTTAAGCAAGTGAGATTGAAGAAGAGCCAATTAAAAAAAAAAGGAAATTAGTATGATTTCACATTAGATTATGAATTTAATTCCCTGCCTTGTCTCTATGCAATCATAAGTAAGTCATGTCCTTTCTGAGACACAATATTACTGGTTTTAAAATGGAGATAAAAAGGAATGACCTCACAAGATTATATTAAGCATGAGATAATTATATTTGTAAGATGCAGCTTGCCAGCTCTAAAGTGATATACTACTCTAAATTTTACTGGTCATTAAGGAATAATTATTTCAACACAATTCCAAAGTGCAAATAATTGGATCACTCCCTTGGTGTTTGTTTTGATGGGATTTCAGTAATAATTTATTTATAGTACTTTATATGTAGTCCAAAATATGTTGTATTATTTACTACTTGTGGGAGACACATGAGATATGCAGGATGCATAATCAGTTAAGAGCAAACTTCTCAAATGAGATATCAGAAGCAAAATAAAAGTGAGGAAGAATTTGAAGGAAAAGGGAAAGTATGGTAACAAAGACAGAAGCCACCACTTCACATTAGAGAACCAACACATTAGGAAGGAGATGGGGGTGGCAACCTGTACTTTCAGAGGTAAATTTCTTTCTGAATGTGGAAAAAGGGGAAGCAAATGATGCACAGTGATTGCAACAGAATAAAATAATTAGTAGGAAATACTCACCTCATAGATAATTTCCAGGGAGACTCTTCACTGCAGTTCACTATGTAGAACTTTAAACTGTTTAACAAGTGGGTACATATCCTGTTAGTATCTCTTGTTCTCTGCCCCTACTGCAAATCACAGCTAATTAGCAACACATGTTAAGAGAAAAGTACAATAAGGCATTCCAACATGAGATCTGGGTATGCTTCAATTCCCCAAATCCCCTCAAGCTCAACAGATGGTTCTTGGCTATTTGGCTTTTATTTAAATTGGGATAACTCTGAGTTATCAATAGAACAATACTCCCACCCTGCTATTGTTTAGTGTAAATTAAGACAATGAGCATGATAATAGTATCAGTAAAAGAGCAGAAGTAAACAGAGAACCCATGGGATCCTTGATGGGTGACAGAAAATGAATATATAGATCCATAGCTGGCAGGTCAAAAGCGAATGACTGTTTTGCCAATGGGTTTCAGCCCCAGGCAAGTTCTCTATGAATTCAATGTGACCAAAGAAATTGACAGCAAAACGTTCTTGGGGTGAAAGGGTTATACCCAACTTTATTTCCAGGTGGCAGGTTAGTCACTGAAATCCCATTCACTCAGAGCGAGTCTGCAGGCAGCAAGCCCATCTCTGCTTCCAGGCCCCTCTGTCGGCCGTCCTCTGGGCCTCTCTGCACAGTCGTCCCACACAGCTGTCCTCTGGGCCTCTCTGCACAGTCGTCCCACACAGCTGTCCTCTAGGCCTCTCTGCACAGTCATCCAGCACAGCCATCCTCTGGGCTTCTGTCCTCGGCGCTGCCACCACTCCAGCCTCTGCTCTGCTCTCCTACAGCCTTGCAGCCATGCCACCATGTCACATCCAGAGCACAGGGCAGAGCTCCCCATATAGAGTCAACAGCCATGCATTGCCCACAGGTGTACAGTGAGCTAGTCAAACAGGACCAGGTGAGAATCCTGGCCACAGGAACTCTCATTGTATCCACAGTGATGAAGAGGATGTCCCAAAAAACTGAATCAAGCATTCAAAACAATAAGTTCGTAAGAATTTAAGACTGTAATCTTAGGGAGTTAAAACTTTTATATCTCTTTAATAAGCTTTATATTCATATGAATTTTGATAACTTTAATAAAATGTCATATAGATTGGCATACTCAGTTCCTAAATATAGCAGGGTAGGTAGGATGTCAGTTTTTCTCATACTCATTTTATATATATAATGAACCAGAGAAGTTAAAATGTTGTCTGAAGTCATGCAACAAATAACGTAGGAGTCAGGCTCAGATGCTGGTCTTCAGATGCCAAGTCCTTTGTTGTACCATCTATTTGTAATTGCCAAAGAAGCAAATTAAAAGCAAGATGTCTTGCCAATGGGTTTCAGCCCTGGACAAGTTCACTATGGATTCAGTGTGACCAAAGAAATGGCAGTAGAACATTCTTGGGTTGAAGGGTTATACCCAAATTAATTTCCATGGTGGCAGGTCAGTCACTAAAATCTCCTTCACTAAGAGCTAGTCTGCATGCAGCAAGCCGGTCTCTGCCTCTGGGCCTCTGTGCCTGCACAGCTGTCCCAGTCTCTGTCCTCGGCGCTGCCACCACTCCAGCCTCTGCTCTGCTCTCCTGCAGCCTTGCAGCCTTGAGGTGTGGCCCAGAGTACTGGGTGGAGCTCTTTATATAGAGACAATAACGACATACTGCCCACAGCTGTGTAGTGAGCTAGCCGGCAGGGGCCTAGTGAGAATGCTGGCCATAGAAACATTCACTTTATCCACAGAGGACAAAGAAAAAATGTTAGTCAGCCAATATTTTCAAATATTTAAAATGTATTTGTTTACTTATTTTTAATTTGCATACAGTAAAATTTACTCTTTTGGTATGCAGTTCTGTTAGTTTTGACACATGCAAAGAGTCATGTAACCACCACCACCAAAATTAAGAAAGAGAGCAGTTCATCACCCCCAAATGTCCTCCTGGTGCCCTTTTACCATGAGCGCCTCCCTCGCCCCAGCCCCTGGCAACCGCTAACCTCACCTTTGCTCCTCATCTTGTTGATTCCATAATGGCAACAGCTGGAAACAAACATGAGCCCTTCAGAGTGTGGCTTCCCTTTTCAAATATTTTATATGAGTGATTGGAATCACATGGAAAATATGTGATTTTCTTTTTCCTATTTTTAAATTTATATCTGGAATTGTGCAGTCTTACAGAAACAATCTTATAGAAACACAATATGTTTACTCTAAAACCGGATGTCCAAATTCTGAGGCAAATCGTTGTTCAAATTATAGCACTTAACAGTGGTACCTAATACACCTGAAGGAATACCACCCCTGAAAATGGAAGTCTGGCTGTCACTTTGTCTCCATAATTACTAAATCCAACTTTCGATTGAAATTTTGAGGAATACTTATTTATGTGCAATGATGTATATCATCTACCTCTTCAGGTAGCCTTCTGCACAATGTTAGTTATAAAAGATGTCTACACAAATTTTTTTAGATGCTTTTTCCTCATAAGGAATGCTGTGTTGCTCCTTGGTAGGGAACCACATTAAATCTTTTTAGAACATTGTGTTCAGTTTGAATATTACTTTAGAAAGGATTTTGTTACATGAGCTTGAATCTGTAGGGACATCTCTATATATGTATATATATATATACCCAAAAGCAGAAAATATGAGCTTCCCCAGTTGAAAAGGGGACCCCTCTTATGAAAATTTCTGTTTGTTGAATAAACAAAACGGTTGAAAAGGGGGAGAATCTCTTCATCGTGAGTGGTAGACTATGACTTACTCCCTTCCTCTTGGAAAACAAACATATATGGGATCTAGGCTAGATGGGATTCTGCAGTTTTTTGTAAACTGCTGAAACTGTGGGGATTAAAAGGCAGGAAAACCAGGTGCAGGCACCTCAATAAGCATAGTCTTTCTTCCTGGGAACTTGTAGTGTGAGTGCCAAGTCTACTGGATCAGCCACATCCAAATGTCATGCACTGTGAAAGGATGGTTTGCAAATGAAAACTGCCATGTTTCTGCCAGAACAAGAGAGTGGATGCAGAGCAGGTAAGCAAAAGACATGTGCTAAAAGCATGACAGCACCCAGGGGAAGCAAACATCTGTTTTCTCCTTGCAGTCATAATTAGCAAAAAAGTTAAAAATGAAAACAAAAACAAAAACCAGATGATTCACTTTCCAGGAGTAGGAGAAAAGTGTTAAGTTGGACTAGATATTTATTTTCTTTAGTAGAGTCCTCTGTAGGCCTTTACAATTTTTAATATTAATTTTTAGTAAAGATTTATACTGTTGCTTTAATTAATGAAAGGTAAATATCACAATATTGCTAGCTCAATTAAAGCACACTTACAAAAAAAGTTAATACTCTGTCGTGGTGATTAGATGCATTCTGTAATCTAGTGGTAACTAATCTAATTGTAGACAATGTTTCTAGGGGGAAGTAAGGAAGCCTCAAATTCTGATCTTGCAAATCCAAAGCTCCAAATGTACCATGTAAATGTTAATGTTCTGCTGCTCTCTTCGCTTGGCTTCTGAGGCAGTGTCCAACATTTACATCTGTTTTGCAGCCGGCCTGCTTTCCTTCCTTCTACCCTTCCATTCTTCCTTCGTTTTTCTTTTTTTTTTGCATTGTTTCCACGACTGAAGCATTGAATCTTTGTCCTTAATTTCTTGCGGCCAAATCACAGAAAATATGAAACTGAAAATCTTCATGTGTTGCTTTTGGACAAAGAATTTAGAATCTCTTCAGAATCTTAAGGCAATCCAGGTCTTAAAGGCAGATCCTGAGCCGATGAATCATCATTTTGACACCACACAACAGGATTATAGTGACTTGAAAGAATTATTTTATTCTTGAGAAAGAACAGTGTGGAGTTCTACCATAAACCCTTCTGGAACTGAAGAGATAAATAATTTATAAAAACCTACTTGAATCTAGAAGTGGGAAGGAAATGCATCCTCCTTCACTTTGGATGTAGTTTTTTTGGGCATCAGCTAATGTCAATTCAATAATGTTATTTCCTCAAGCACAGGGAGCTTGTCTTAACTATTTTTGTATCTTCACATGTAGAAGTAGGTCTGGCATTTATAGGCACTCAGTGAATGATTCTGAACAAACTAAAAATGACAACAAGGATAAAGCACAAGCATGGAACAAAGAAAAGGAAAGAGGAAATAGAGCAAATGATATGTAACAGTCTGTTAACACAAGATTTTTTGAGTTCCTCTCTGTACTCTCTCTGAGATTTAATATATAGTCACTCATTTTCTGAGCTTTCTTAATTAAAAATGTAGAGTCTTTAAAAAATAAGCCTTTTATATTTTGTTAAAATTTTGTTTTTTTATAACTGACATTTTATTTTAATATTTTATCTGCTTAATTAAATTCATTTTCTCTGTTCAGATAAATGGTGTCCTCTTCTGGACCCAAAATGGTGATGGCACACTGTAGATAGAAGCCTCTTACGTTCTAGAAAAGTAGTACATTTGCATTACTACATGTTGGGGTTTAAAAATTAGTGTTTGTTCTTACACCTTGAAAAATTATAAAACACTTCTCTCAGTATTTTGCAACTTCTTCCTCCTCTTAAAAAATGTGTTGACACTCTTTTCCTTATCTTAGAAATAATATTGGCTCTTTGTTTTAAAAACAGTGAGAAAACAGATAATCCCCATCTGCAATTACTGTGGTAGCTTCATTTTCTTTCCTGTTTCTGAGGCATTCATGTATACTTTGCAATTCTTTGATTCCTAGTAATTGCACTAGAATTTTTCCCCCCTGAGAATAACTTTGCAGTTTTTTTGATAATATACAACAATTTTAAAATGTTTTCCTCTTTCCTTTTGAGTTACAGATGATTTTGTTTTTTAAGTTTTTGTTTTGAAATAATAGTAAGAATCTTGAAGACGTAGGACATCCTTTACCCAGTTTCCCTTATGTCATCAACTTAGATAATCATGGTGTGATGGTCAAAACCAGGAAATGAACATGGGGTGCTGTATTATTAAGTAAAACACAGAATTGATTCCAGTTTACCCCATTTTGTCCACTATTGTCATTTTTCTGCTTCAAAATCCAGTTTAGATCCCACATTGCATTTAGTTGTGTCCCCTTCATCTTCTCAACTATGTGAGAGTTTCCCAGCTGGCATTTGTCTTTCATGACCTTGGTGCTTTTCATGAATACTGGTCAGTTGTTTCTAGTTGAACTTCTAAAATATATTTGTTCCTTTGTGAATTACCTGACTCTATCTGAGTTTTAGTGATTTTACAGTTTTTTTAAAGATTTTATAGAAGAGTTACAGGAACTCCTTATATATTATTAACATAGATAACATTTGTTTAAAATTATTTTTCCTCTCATGAGTATGTCATTTGATATATGTAAGGGTTTATTTCTATTTTGGTTTATGTGAGTTTATATGGATAAACTTTTTCCTTGTGATGTATTCCATCATTTTCAACATAAGAAATTGTGTCTTATCTAGAACTCAGAAATATCCACATATATTTTAGGATATTCATTGTTTTAACTGATTTTCAGTTTACTTTTATGGTGTCTTCCATCACCTCTGTGCATAAGAAATTATCCTTATATAGGTATTAGAGATATTCACACATATTTTACTTTAGTTTTTTAAAATATGTAGTTTGAAAATAAAATTTTAGTGCATATAATTGTTTAATCCATGTGTAATTTACTATTTAGTATGATATTAGGCTATGTTTTCTAAAAAACTAACCAATTTTTCAGACATTATTTATTTATTTTGTGTATTATTCTCATTGGTGTTACCTCATTTTCCTGTAAATTCCTTTCTATTCTAAGATCTTTTTATGGGCTTTCTGGTTTGTTTAATTGATTTTCTGTCCAATTTTCTCTCACTAATAGATTATTTTAATTACTGTGGTTTATTGTAGCAAATTCACCCTCATTACTTTTAATTTTCAAAATGTTATCTCTTATGCCTTTTCATTTTTTCATGAGAGCATCAGAATCATTTGGTAAAATTCCAAGAGAATCACATTTTTTTCTGATTATTTAGATTTTTTTTACATCTCTTAATGAAATTTTATAGTTTTCTTCATGTATCCATAACCCAAAACTAGTAACGGTCATTGTTTTAAACTTTTGTTTAATTAATCTGTAGATGTTTTATTTTCCTATTATGTATTTAAATAATTATTTAAATAATATAGGAAAGCTAAACATGTTTATATGATCATCTGCTGTTATACAGCTACTTAATTAAACTCTTAAGTCAAATAATTCAGTAAATTTTCTTGGTTTCCAAAATAATGACAAATTTTGTCTCTTCCTTTTTTATAACTTTTTTGTCATATTTTGTTTTATTGATCAATTTTCTGAAACAGAGTTAAATAACACTGTGTCTAAGAATTTCTCTATTATTTTATCATTAAGTATGATTTCAGGTCAGAAGTTATGTTGAATGTAAGGCACAGATCAGGGATTTTAATGAAAAAGGAAAGTCACCAATTGATTTCCTTTTTTCTTTTGGCATTACAGAGGATTATCAGTTGTGAAGACTGACCACAACTTGACGTGTGAATATACAGTTCTCACCAAATAAACTGTCAAGTTGGGGATATTTAGGTATAAGTATGGGTTCAGTATGTGGTTTTTAAAAATCCCTGGATTTCTCTGATCTCTTAAGACTTTCTTGTCTGTAATTACCGGCAAGAGATTAAATAAGAGGTCTACCTCTGATATAAGGACTTCGTGGTGAATTGATTCAGTGGTTTTAGCTGCTGGGATTACTGGCTTCTATTCCGTTACTGAGAGCCCCATTAAATCTGATAGTAAGCGTGAGATACCAGCAAGATGCCAAATTCACAATAGACTCTCAGCAAATATTAACCATCCCCACTCCCACTCTTAAGAGATAATCAAATATTTACTTAAGAAATGCAGGCCAGCACTTGAGGAGTTGGCAAGAGTCAAAAGAAAATCAAAATGGTCTGTAAATAACTTAGTAAGTCAGTGGTGGTTGCAGGCTTACATCTTGGCTTCCTGGAAATTTCTCCCTTGCTTTTCTCACTCTACTCTTCCCTAGACTTGCTTGGTCTGGACAAATCATCATTTTCTTCTCCAATAGGGAAAATTTCTCATACACCCTGCAAATATTCATTCAGCTCCTGATAGAGATGATGCATTTCACTGATTGAAAAACTAGACCCAGAAAAGAGAACAACTAATATCTATATACTGTATTCAGTTTAAAAAGCTCTCTTCATTTCAGTTTAATTACTGCATCAATACTATGAGGAAAGCATTCTAAGAATTCTCAAGAATCTCATTTTTAAGTAAACAGACTAAGGGAAGGGAAGTCAATGAATAGTTGGATGGATGGATGGACAGTTGGTTGGATGAATGGCAGGCAGATGGATGGGCAGGTGGTAAGCATCTGCTGGTATGAATATTGCCAACTTGTGCAATTTAAGCTTTAAGTATGGAATTTGTTTTTAAAAACAGGATAGAAAAGAGTTTATATAATATAGGAATGCAGAGAAGAAAGTTATTTTTCAAAAAAGGAAGTTTTGAAAGAAAATTGTTTTGTTTGGATTTATGCATTACAGCAGTGCTGAAATCTAATTGTTATAAAACCAAAAAGTCAAATCAGAAAGACAAAATAAAGTGAAACAGGCCAATTGAATTTTGCTTCTCCAGGCTTAAGAAATGCCAAAAATAAACAGTGCCAGAGGCAAATTATTGTTATTTTAATGAGATACAATCATGCAGAAAAAAGGGAATTACTTTTGTACAATCTCCATTGTGTTTATTTTTTCACCAGATTAAAATGTTCACATAAATTGTGTGAAATCTCTAAAACCACCCAACATGTTTTATTGTTGTTGTATTAACTTTTCAATCCAGATTTCTGGTTATTTGGAAACATTTCTTACATGGTGTTGTATTAGCATGGGTTTGCCGATGTCTGTGATTTGGCATTATTTAGATTAAACATCTAGAAGACTCTATCTAGCCTGGTGTAAGGTAAAGATGGTTAGGTAGGGCCTTGGGGACTGAAGTTTCCCAAATGACTTTAGGAACATCATTTCCTCTTCCCGGGTCTTAGTTTCTTCTTTCATAATATCAAGGGATTTGAGTAAAATGTACCTAAATAAAAGCTCCTTGCAGCTCTGTAACCAGCCAGTTTTCACTATGGCAGTTTAACCGGGCTTTTCTAGACATCGTTTCCTTTTGTTGTTACATTTTTGACGGAGTCCACTCCTACTCGGAAAATGACTCCTTAGGAAGACTCTCTGAAGGGCCAGTTAGGCTTCAGGCTCTTCAGCAGGCTTAAAATAATCAGCATGGGTCTGTGGCAGCCGCCCAGCCAGACCACGCACAGGAAAAATCGCCCCACCCTGGATGGGCTTCACACTGGAGACCTATGCTTCACTGTGACCCTGTTTAACTTTGCTGGTATCTGGGACTGATCAGACATAGGAGGCTTTCATGAAAGTGGAAAGCTCTGGCTTTTAAGATGAGACCTGGCATTCAGGTCTGTTTAGACGTAAAAATAGGTGTTTATGAGGGAAAGTTCTTGAAGGGCTCAGTATGACTCCTTTGAAGTTGCCACCGATACTATATTTGGGGATTCAGTAAGCTCCTTTAATATTAAAAAATGGGAAAAAGAAATAGTTGGATTCAGATGGAAGAAAAAGAAACAAGCTACACTTCCCCCAGTCTCCCCCAAAAGGAATATTTTAATTGATTTTACTTTTTCCTAAATCTCTTTGACTTTTACATTATCAAGATGACACATTTGTGTGCTGATTTTGTGTCCAGCACTGTTGATGTATCTGATGCAAGTTTTTTGAATCATTACTTTGTTTTCACCAGAAACCTGGTGTTGAATGCCTTAGCCTTTCTGGGGGTGGCAGCCACCCAGCTGATGGAAGAAACTGAACTAATTTGATAGTTTCCTGCTTTATTACAGATGTAGACCAGCTGTGAACCTTTCTGATCAAAGCCCTCAGGCTTCTGTCACCTCCTGCTCCCAGTGGTCATTCACTGAGTGCCCACCCTTCCTACACAATCAAAATAACAAGAAACATGGCAAATTTTTGTCATCATAATGGAGAGAAGACACTTGAATAGAAGCAAATACAATAGCATACATGGTGGATTTGTGGGTGTATGTATTTTCTGTATGTGTGGGTTCAAGTAATGTCACAAAGACTTTTCATTTGCTCCTCCCACTGCCTTGAGGTAGACCCTGCAGGGAGCATCCTTGCTGTTTTATAATGAGGTTTTTGACACTAGGACAGTGCAGTGACTTGGCTGAGGTTCCTTAAATAGAAACCAGATCATCTGTCTCCTTACTGTTACAAAGTGCCAAGCTAACAGTACTGGAAATGACCATAAAGTTCCTGACATGTATGGATGTAGGTATAGAAGGATTCTCCTGTGTAAATCAATAAATCTTTGAACCAATACCACTAAGTATTTTGACAGTTTCTTGGTTCCATAAATTAAGCTTAACCTCCTCAGGTATTCTGAATATGTCTCACTTTTGGAAAGACATACCTTGTATTTTGGCATACAAATAGGTATTTATTTCAGGGAAAAATGTGGTTTAAAAAATAAATCAGTATAATTAATCTCTAAGGCCTAAGCAGAGTCTGTATTCATAGACACTGGGAAGGCCAGTCCCCCTTGGATTTTCCTCCTCTGTTTGCCTAAGTAGGCTTTCCTTAAGTGCCAGGTCAAGTAAGCGACTGTTTTGAGTCTTCCCAGTAATTGAAATGAACGGGAATTCTCAGCTTTCTCAAGAGAGGCCTTGATCAAACTGTGCTCCAAGTCTGCTGTGTGTGTTTTGGAGAGGGATGAGTAGTATAGCATCAGTAGAAGTTTCTTCCTACATATGTCAGAGTGGCACCAAATCCTCTGCATCTATTTCCATAGCAGTCTGGCCCATGACCACATAAAAATTGTGCAGACATCTGTGTTAGAGGGACAGAAATATTTGCTCCATCCTAAAATATTGAACAATTTAAAGAGAGGAATGTAACAATCTCAGGTGATAACATGGAGAAGTATATCCACAACCACTTATAGTTCATTCTCTCCTATGCCTATAGAAAAATAAACTAGCAGCATGAAGTAGGATAGTTAGAAAGACCTGAAATATTTATCTTAGCCTTGGTTCTCCCATCTGTAAAATAGTTTATTAGCACCCACCTTATTATGATGTTAAAAAGACTAAATGTGACAATATATTTAAAGTACTTGCTTGGTACAGCGGTACATTCATAGTGACTATTAATATTATCATTACAACTTTGCAGACATGTGCATTTGTATGCAAGTAAGTGGATTTGTATCCAAGTAAGATTAACCAACAAGACAGACCTCAGTGACTAAGAAAACAACTTAAAATAGATGTTCTCTTTTTAGAAATTATCCTTGCTGAGTAGAACAACAGTTTCTTACAAAGTTTCATGTGATTCTTGAGCAGCTGCATGTAAAAGCTTTCATAATAAGAAGATAAATTCATAAAGGACTGTAGAATTAAAAACTGTACAGTCACTCACCCAACAATTCATGGGAAAGATAAGAAGCACATTCATTTTTACTGACTTAGGGTTAGGTTAATAGGCGTGTGGGTGTGTGTATAGGTGTGTGTGTGTGTGTGTGTGTGTGTGTGTGTGTGTGTGTCTAAGGCATTAGCAAGTTTTCTCTGGCATTAAATCACTTTTCTGCCCTCTTGGGGCCAATTTTCACCATTCCAATATCCTGAGTAATTAGGCTTTAATCACAAAGACCAGATCATTCAAGTCAAAGAGAGAAACCTTTCAGGAAATAGACTGTAGAGAGATATAATGTTCATCTGTTTGCTTGAGAATTCACAAAGCTTCCCTCGTGTTCCAAGGCTAACAGAAGCCTGAGCATCAGCAGGCCTCGACATCGCACACCACATGCATAAGGCTTTGTGGCTGAGGGGTGTGGCTCCATAGCAGACACATAACTGTGCACCACTGGCAGTGAATGTGCTAAGGAGAAATCCAGAGGAGAATTCTTTTTCAACCCATTTCTCATTATCCAAGCTGTCTTTGGGACTTGTTTTGGTTATTGTCAGGAGTCAGATATATTTACCATGCTGTTGCTGGCTCCATAGAGTCAACAAATCTTCTGTATCCCATCCGTGTGTTATTTAGCCTCTGGAAATAATATCTCTTTTTGAAATATTTTTTTGGGATGATTCCTAAACTTTTGTAACTAGAGAACCAACAGTAAAATAGGTTGTTTTTTTTTTCTTTCCTGAAAGAGCAGCTGAGGTGGCTTAGATTTATACTGCTAAGTAGAATTTCACTGCTCCAGTCATGGCTGCCTGATTTATGAAGGAACAAGAAATTACATTGCCATGTGATATACTATTTCCTTGAACAAAATCTTTTAGGATATGGGAAGACCTCCTGACTGACAGGACAGCTGGAAAGGCACTAAAGAACAAAGGCAAGGGAACAGAAAGAGAGAAAGTAGACAGGCCCCGTGGCGGGAGTGCTGCCACCTATCTGGCTTCAGATCTGAGATGCTAGTAGCTCATGATAAAAGCATTCCTAAAGGAACACATTGTCTACCAAAGGGACTCACTGATTCATTGTACCCACATTTGAAGGGGCTACCTTAGCCCTATTTGGAATAGCTGTGGCCGATGAAATGAAAATCAGTTGCTGGGAATTCTTAGCAATTTTAGTCAGCATAAGAAAGGACACTGGAATGGTCAAGGCTGTCCAAAGCTGGAATGAATTGCTTTGGAAGATTCTGCGATTCCTGTTACTGGAGGTATTTGAGAAGAAGTCTCATGACCATTGACAGAACTTTGCAGAGCATTTAAGCACTAGAAGAAAGGATAGAGGAGGAGCCAAGTGACAATGGAAAAAGTAGTGGGATCATAGCAAATTTGTGTTAGATTTGTAATTTAAAAACTTGTCCTTTCCACAAATCACATTCCAGATTAAAAATGAAAATAAACTAAATAAAAATTAAGCATGACTATTATTCCCATTATACCCATAAGGCAATTAACTTAAGACAGATTAGGATTTATCACATACCAAAACAAGCAGAAGAATAGGAAATCTTACCAATGATCTATGTTGTGGATTTCTTTTCTCCTCAGGATGAAAGAGCCCATAGATGTAGTGACTGATGATGGAAGCAAAGGATTGAGAGACAGACAGCTAACTATGGAATAAGGGCATTTAACAGTGACCTACCATCATGCCTGAAGTCTAAGGCAAAATATTAATTAAGAGGTAGAATGCAAACACCCCCATCCTCAACTTCCTCCACACCCACAAATACAAACTTTTCCATCCAAATTGCTCTAATTGCTTACCTCCAGTGGACAATTTACTTCCACCCCTATCCTGTGGCAGTTTCAGACCTGATAGCAGTTATGATCTTGTCCAAGCGCTTCTCCAAAGATACTGGCTGTACCCTAGCTCATTTCAGGAATACCTAAAAAACTGAAGTAGTGGAGGCCCTCATCTTCCCTCCCCAGGATGAGCCTACGTGAGCACAATGATGCTGAGCTAAACCAGATGACGAATGATGCCAGCTTGGGAAAGATCAGAAATGCTGGGTCCATTCTTAAGTAGATTTTTATCTTGAGTAGTTCAAGGTTGGTCAAAAGGGGATGAGTAAGACAGGCAAAGAGAGTTCATGTCAGACTTCTAGATCAGTGCTATTTCTATTATAGAATACAGTCTGTAACTGTCACGGAAGGAAGATCCTGGGATGAAAATAAAATATTATTCAGTGAGTGAAGCAAAGTAGGAAGAGCCACAGGTTCTCTGGGTAAGGTTTGTTATGTACTGAAGCACTCTTTAACATTTTTCATAATTTAGTTTTTAAAGTGGATTAAGTAGATTATACTATCTATGCCTTTCATCCTTGGAATTTATATAATCCAAATATGTAAATGTAGCAAGGTAGAAGGCATTTTAAAGATCATCTGGCCTAACCCTTTCATTTCACAGATGAAGTAGCAGATTTAGAGATACTGATTAGCCTGCTAAAGGTTACTCAGAAAGTTACCAGCAGAGCCAGAACTAAAATCTATGTCTCCTCCTTACCTAAGTGCTTCCTTCTTTTGTCAGGTAGCTGCATCCAGGGAGGTCTTTCTCTGCACACTAGATGAAACCTTAACGTGGACAGGGGAGGATTCTTGACTCTGATCAAGAAAGAATTTTCAACTAGGTCAGGCAAGTGTGGGTAAGGAAGGAATTCATTAAAACAAAAGTGGAAGCAGACGTCAGCAGACATGCAGGCAGTAGAGAGCAAGGAAGAGCAGAGGGAGGAAAGGAAGCTCATAGAACTCCTGCTCAGCTTAGGGCAGATCCCTTGCCGACTCTTAAAGCCAGGGTCACCTGGTGTCCAATATCTGCTTGAATCTGCACAGCAGGGGAACTAAGTCCCTACCTTCTCAGGATTTGGGGAAGCCATGGAGCACTGGATGGAAAACTTCCACTTCCCTACTGGTCTGACATAACAAGGAGAGAGAAAAGGATTGTGTTAAGACTACTAAGCTGAATGAAATAGTAGTGACAAAGACATTTACCACCAGAGGTGGAGGTTGCAGAGTTCTTATCTTTATCATGGAAAAGAGTTCAGAGACAAGTGCAATTGGCTTATGCAACAAGAAAGTTTATTTGATATGATAGTATGCACTTATGTGGGAGTGCAGGCAACCTCAGAGAGGACATGCACTTAAGGGTTTAGAGTTTGGGGTTTTATAGGGCCTTTTGGGTAAGGGTAGCATTAGGCATGATGTATACAGGTGATTCATAATTCCTTTCAAGTTTTGTCTTAAGAATAGGGTTATTTAGGTGACTGTGTTGATCTGAATCTCAGCATTCTTTATCCACATAGGTTCATTTACACTTTGGAGGTATGTCTCTCCTGGTTACAAATTTACTTTAATCATTAAAAGGCTGGAAGAAGAGGAAGAACAGCATATAGACTGTTAAAGAATAAACCGGGCCTTTTTTTCAGGCTAAGTAGATTTTACAATGACATGATCCTTGTCCCATTCCTCTACTCTATCTCACTTCCTCACAAATCTAGTAAAGAATTTTCTGCAGCTCTGAAGTCACCAGCTTGAGAGCATGATGCTATCTCCTGGAAAGGAAAAATGTAGATAAGAATGATATAGCTAAAGAAGGGTCCCATGCTAAGAGAAGCAGTAAAGGAGCAGTAAGACCCCCAAGAATGGTAGAGAAGACAGTGAGCCCCTCATTTTGATTCAAGCCACAGAAGATGTTGTGGGCTCAGGGTTGGTGTCTATGTTAATTGGAGCATATTCATAATGTAAATCTGATCTCCAGCCCAATTTCCTACTCTCCCCAACATTAACCTTAGCTGCAGCCAACTGAACTCCTTTCCCAATGCATAGCATGCTGTTTTCAGTTAAGGTTACTTCTCCTAGACTACCTTCTTTTATCCAGCTTCAGGTGTCAAACCATATCCATCTGTCAAGTTTGATCCCAAGTGTCTCCTTCTCTGTGGATTCTTACTTCTTATCCCCCAGTGATATGCTTGCTCACATAGCTGTACCTGCTGGTTCCCATCTACTTTCTCTCAGAAAGAATAAAAATTTTTGGATAAAAATCAAAGTAATTTCAATGATAATAAAATACAAAAAATTCTATGACTTCATAAAGACCTGAATAATTATTTGTTTATTCATTCATTCATTCTTTTAGCTTAACAAACCTTTGCTGAGCACCCTTTCCTCATGTCAAATCACATCTTTCCCTCAAAGATTACAAGTATTATATTCTTAGGCATCTCTGCCTAATTCCTCAACTCCAAGTAATCAATACTTCTTATGAATCAGCTATTTTTTGCCTGTATTTTGCCACCAAATGTCTCCCCTCTCCCCACTGAACAGTAAATTCCAGGAGGAATACTTTTATTGGGGGGAAAACACAAGGAATACTGTTTCTTAATGGCATAATTAGTTATAATACTGTTTTTTAATGGAATCAAATCAGATTTACTGGTAGCCTACTCTTACCAAATTCATGGTCTCATTGCCATATATCATATAAGGATGAGGTGATGATTTAATTGACTCTTAATTTTTTGTTTCCTCATAGAGGATTTTCAAGCCTTCAGCATTTAGCAGCCAGGACCATTCCATTTACCCTCTGGCTCTGGAAAAGATATTTGAAAACCCAGCAGCATGCAAAGCCAAGGGTTGTTAAAATCATCATTTCCCTAAAGGATGTCAGAAATCCTAAGGGAAAATATTTACAAGGAAAATCTGTTTTCTCTTTGGAATTTATGGATTTTGTCTGTCTATTTTTCTCTTCTTACATGTTCACTCTTGCCCCATCCCACGTGGCAGAAAGACAGATCTGCTTGTCTTCCCACTGTTGAATCCATCATCTAGCAGCTGACTCAAGTCTATGCCTATTTGAGTAAATGCCTTTCATTAAATCAAAGTTTGCTAAGAGATCTTCAACATTATCATTAGTTTATGTTATTTAAATTGCTTGAGAATGACTTACTAGTTTTAATTTAACAGAACTCCTTTTGAAAAACAGCTTTCAGGAGAGTGCTATGATTTTTAACCAAGTACCATAATTTAAAAAACTTGGTGATAAAGTAAATGCCTCTCATTTTAAGTTACATTCTTTCTGTGTGTTCTCACATCATTTTCTTTTGAATTTAACTCACTCTTGGGTTATTGCTGTTTAGTTATTTGCTGTAGCCCTCACAATGTTATTATCTATTATATTGATGCTATAATGTATTTAGAGACACACTCATGCCCTATGTGCCCATCCTGTGTAGTTGGTGACTAGCCCACAATGACACATCAAAGGCTCTCAATAAGTGTTTGATGAGTGGACAACTACATGAATAGCCTTTCTTCAGATTCTTATTTAGAATCTAAATTGTGTCGAGTGCTAATCACCAGGAATACAATGGCCAGAGACACAGAGACATAGCTTTGTGTGAATTGAGTATAGATTCAAATCAAGACAATATTTCTATTTTGTTTGTCTACAAATGAGTTCATTTTTTTTAACTTGCAAAATCTCTTAATTTTCTATATACTGATAAATACCATCTTCATAACTCTGCCCCCAGAGAAGCAATAGAGAAAGGCATGTCAAAGAATGATTGTAAAACTGTGAGGAAGGCATAATGAGGGAAGTGGTGTATCCAGGCATGTGGGATGTGGCTGTTCATGGCAGACACAGCAGAGGAAATGATGTCTAAGTAAAGCACTAGAGATGAATAAGAAATAATCAGGCAAAGTTTTGGAAGGAGAATTTTCCAAGTAAAAGAACGCTATAAATTTGGAGGGGAGAGAATGAATGGAACTGAGACAAAATTCAACAAGATTGTAACTCCGGGAGGAAAATCCCAGAGTAAAGTACATTTGAAATCAAAATCAGTCAAAGGGAGAAACAGAGTGGGAGAAACTTATTTATTGCCTACAAGCAGTTGTTCCACGTCTCTTGCTATCTGGCTGCAGAAGAGACCCCACCCAACTTCTGTCCAGATATGCCCTCGCTCACCCTTGTAATTACCTATTGATATGGAGAAGTCCTACTTCTCTCCACCCCTTGGAAACACCTATTGATATGGAGATGCACTAAGGCCAGGCGAGAGATTCTGGAAACATTGCAATTTTACTCACAAAGACTATGTTTAGAAATATGAGAATAGTGAGAAGTGTGCCAAGGCAGGTAAACCAGGACCAGTCAGGCAGGAGCATGTGAGTTACTTAAGGATTTTGAACTCTGTCATCATACCAGGGGGGACCACCCTTTGAAGGGTTAAATCAGAGAAGAATTAAATCAGGGTTGCATTTTAGAAAGATCATTCCAGCTTCAGTGTGGTAAATAGATTAAGAGGAACAGGCATTAACAAGAAGGCTCCCCAAAAGTATTTCCCTTTGTGTGTTAGGTTGTTATGCCCTCCCTGAACACACATATGCTCACATGCACACGTATGTGCACAGCACATGCAGCTTTTCAGGATCTCACTTGTTTATTTAAATTATGTAAATCAAATTCACTGGTGGCAGTAACAGACCTTCTTCCAAGAATAAGCCCTTCCTTAGCCTGAAATATTTCTTTATTCAGGATAAACTTGATAAACCTTGACTTTTGCTTATTTTGTCATTCTGGTTCTTCATAATGTACAGTGTATTCTGTTTATTTTTTAAAATTAGAAAACAAGATAAAAATGATGGTTAATTCTTAAGTCCTAAATTAAGTCCCTTGCCTCTACTTGAAAACAGCTACTTTAAACATTTGGTGTATAATTTTTTTCTTATGAATTTATATTACAGAATGTAATATATACAGAACTCATACTATACATAGTGTTATATAGTCTACTTTTTTTTCAAGTGTGTATCATGAGCATCTTTGCATATGTCATTATTCTCAGTGGCATATAATATTCTACCATATGATTGTGCTATAATGTAGTACACTCTTGTTAGAAACTTCAATTTTAATTTAATCAGATCAGAGCTTATATGGAGTCTTAGAAATTCTGCTTCACGAAGTTAAGATGACATATCCTAGGCAGCTTTCACTGACTGGTATTATAGCTTTTTAGCATTTTTCAGGAACTTTACCAACTAACTAAAGTAGTATCAGGAAAGTATCTTTCTTTTGTGAGTTTTCTGCATTAGAAAAACTTTTTACTTAAAATAAAATGAATGGAGATACTTAGAGGAAGAGAGTCTTAATGAAACTCCATTTCAGAATAAAACAAAACGGGAGGTTTAAGTACCATAAATAAAAACAGATGAGCCATCCCAGAGTCTATAGACTAGATGACAGTATTCACCTGCCTTGAGTTTAGTCTTATCTTGCGAGACTGTAGAGGAAATCAGGTATTTTAATTTTCTTTTGGAGGTCTGTTTTTTTTTTTTAACCTAGTTTTCTATCCTGTTTTAATGTCAAAAATAGGTCTAACAAGGTAATTTCTTCTATTGTCAACATGGGTTTATCAAGATAATTTCGTGGTACTATTGTGGAAAGAACACTGAATGAAAAGTTAGAGTGCCCTAATTTACTTTCTAGCATTGTCATTTGATCAGTTTATCACTTGAGCGAATATATCAGAGAAATTAAGGGCTTGAATTCTAAAGCAAGTCATCAAGAGGTTTAAAGTCAGATTCAGTTACTTACAGTTTTTAGTTTCCTCATTTGTAAATGAAGTTACTGATTCCTCCCTTACTGTTACTTTCAGCTTTAAAATGTGGTACTTTCATTTGCTAAGGCTGCCGTAACAAATACCACAGACTGGGTGGCTTAACCAAGAGACATTTATAGTCTCACAGTTCTGGAGGCAAGAAATTCAAGATCAACGTGTCCACAGGTTTGGTCTCTTCTGAGGCCTCCCTTCTTGGATTGCAGAGGGTCACCTTTTCGAGGTGTCCTCACATGATCTCTTCCTCTCTGTGCAGTGACTCTGGTGTCTCTGGGTGTGTCCTATTCTCTTTCCCCTATAAAGACACCACCAGTCAAGTTGGGTTAGGGCCTACCTTAAAGTCTTAATTTTAACTTATTTGCCACTTTAAAGGCCCTATCTCCAAGTTCAGTCATATCCCGAGGGACTGGGGGTGAGAGCTTCAACATATGAATTTTAAGAGATGCAATTTAGCCCCTAACATGATAATATATGTAAGACATTTATTTCAGGTCTCTGTCATATTATATACTCAATAATATTAGCAACTATTATTATTTAACCTCTCTGAGATTCATTTTTCTCATTGTAAAAAGAAAAAATAACATGAACAGCAGCAGACTCGTAGACACTGAGTAGTGTCATGGTGGTTATCATGAGGAGGGGTCGGGGTGTGCAGGTGGGGAGGGATTGGGGGACAAAGGGGCACAACATTTCTTAGTCATAATAAAAGTTGGTCACAGGGATGGTCGTACAGCATGGAGAATATAGCCAATGATTCTGTAACATCTTCCTATGTTGACAGATAGTAACCGCACTAGAGGGGGTGAGGATTTAATAATGTGGGTACCCGCTGAACCACTGTGTTACATACTTGAAACCAAAATTGTATATCAACTATACTTCGATAAAAATATTTTTTAATGGGGGTATTAATATCTGTCCAGCCTATATATGATGGTGACTTGAGATAATTTATGTTAAATTTCTTTGTAAAATAAGTTGTAGAAGACTGTTGTTTTAGGTGACACATACTTAACTTTCTTTCCTTTGAGAATATGCACATGTATCTAGGCATTTGCTTTTCGCTTCTTTTCAATTGAAGCTGGGTGTAGGAAGAGCAGGATTTAGGCTCCCATTCATTTCTCTTTTATTCCTATAGATTTCAGCATCCTCAGTTTCCAAAGAGGAACGTACAAGGTTAATAACTATATGCCAATTCATATAGCCTTTCTCATAGAGACTTCTGCTCACATGGGGCAGGGGGCAAAGATTAGTGAAAATACAACAGAATCTCTGCCTCACTGTCTCTAAGTGGAGGCAGGTGAGAATTCCTCTAGTACCTCCTGGGAATGTTTTCAAATGAAAGGAATGAATGCTGCTTATGTTATTTTGTAACAGGACCATATGTTTTTCTGGGTAGAAATAGTGTAGGTGGCATCTCCCAGGAGAAGGTTATGTTCATTTTAATGACTTGACTGGGATTTCTCTCTGGTTGAAACTTAGACTTGCTATAGTCTTCAAAGTGTAAAAGACTTTAGATGAACAGAAAGTGGGTCCTCCAGAAATGGGAAATTTGGTAATTTAGTTCTTTATTGGCATGCCTAACCTACTTTAAGAGTGAGAGTATGTAGTATGTCCCATAATTCTCAGGATTCAAGTCCAGGTGGAGACCTGAATGGCACTTATAGGGTATACTGGCACCTGAAATCAGTAGGATAGATCCTAATCTGCCTGTCTCATTACAACCATCCTATGTAACTAGTATAACCTAGTGACCTAGACTTACTCCTCTCCAATGTGATGGAGATGTTTCTGGAAGAGATTTTAAAAGATTCAAGTCAAGTTGAATGGAAAGACAGAGTAGAATAAACTGAGCCAAGGCCCCTAGAAATGCAAAGCTTAGAGTACCCTATGCAGGTAAACTGAGAACACTGGACTCTCTGTGGAAGATCTTCTTGTCAATCTTTTCTTAGTACAGACCAAACATACAGCTGCTAAACTCTGCCACAGTATAACATTTCAAGGGGAAGGAAGCCAGTGTAAACTCACAGAGTGTGCAAAGTCAAAATCAGAAACCCTGAGTTTTTTAACCACTAAATATAATTTTACAGTCTATTTGATATGATTTTTCTAGGCTGTGGTTCAATTCAAAGCAGTCTCTTTATTTGAACACAATCCTTTAGTTCACTTCTATATTCATTAACAGCCATTTTGTAACTTTAATGGGCTTGCTCTGGGTTGCATGGAGAAAGGTATTCCTTTAGGACTTTTGGAAGCATATATTTTGGGTGTAACTTTTATATGCACTTGTCCAAAATAGTTCACTCTTCATTTTCTGAATAAGGAAGTTTGGCCACAATCTAGGATGCAATTTAGTTTACCAGAAAAATCATTAATTTTGGAATTATGTATATATTTTTAAAGTTATCTACATTATTAAATACTCACCCCAATTAGTGTAGTTAGTATCTGTCAATACAGAAAGATGTTACAGAACTACTGACTGCATTCTCTATGCTGTTCTTTCATCCCTGTGACTAATTTACATTATAATTGAGATTTTCTGCCTCTTTATCCCCTTCACCTATTTCACCTACCCACATCAACCCCTCCTCCATGGTAATCACCAGTCACTTATCAGTGTCTGTGAGCCTATTGCTGTTTTATTCATGTTGTTTTGTTTTTAGATTCCATATGTAAGTGAAATTATATTGTCTTTGTTTTTATCTACATGACTTATTTCATTTAGCATAATAACCTCTATGTTCATTCATGTTGTCACAAATGGCAAGATTTCTTTCTTTTTTTCATGGCTGAATAATATTCCATTGCATGTATGAACCACTTCTTCTTTATCCATTCAACTATTGATGGACACTTTGGTTGCTTCCATTTATTGGCTATTGTAAATAAGGCAGCAATAAACATTGGGGTGCATATGTCTTTTCAAATCAGAGATTTGGTTTTCTTTGGATAAATTCCTAGAAGTAGAATTGCTCGGTTATATGGTATTTCTATTTTTAGTTTGTTGAGGAATCTCCATACTGCTTTCCATAGTGATTGAACCAATTTATCTCTCCTCCCCCACCATTACAACAGTATAGGAGGGTTTCCTTTGCTCCACATCCTTGTCAACACTTGTTATTTCTTGTCCTTTGGATAATGGCCATTCTGACTGGTGTGAGATCATATCTTATTGTGGTTTTGATTTGCATTTCTCTGATGATTAGTGATATGGAGAATCTTTTCATGTGCCTGTTGGCCGTTTGTATTTCTTCTTTGGAAAATGTCTATTCAGGTCCTTTGCCCATTTTTTAATTGTGTTATTTGGGGTTATTTTGGTGTTGAGTCATATGAGTTTTTTATATATTTTGGATGCTAGCCTCTGATTGGATATGTCATTTGCAAATATATTCTCCCATAACTTAGGTTGTCTTTTTGTTTTATTCATGGCTTCTATTGCTGTGCAGCAGCTTTATAATTTGATGAAGTCCCATTTGTTTATTTTTGCTTTTGTCTCCTTTGCCCTGGGAGGTGTATCCAGAAAAAAAATTACTCATGTTTTGGAGATTTTTGCCTATATTCTCTTCTAAGAGTTTTATGGTTTCATGTCTTATATTTAGGTCTTTAATCCATTTCAAGTTTACTTTTGTATATGGTGTTAGACAGTAATTCACTTTCATTTCCTTGCATGTACCTGCCCGCTTTTCCCAACATCATTTATTGAAGAGACTGTTTTATCTCCATTGTATGCATAATCTTGCCTCCTTTGTCATACATTAATTGACCATATATGAATGGATTTCTTTCTGGGCTCTCTATTCTGTTCCATTGATCTATAGGTCTATTCTTGTGCCAGTGCCATACTGTTTTGATTTCTGTAGCTTTGCAATATAGCTGATGTCAGGCAGAATGATAGCCCAAATTTTGTTCTTTCTCAAAATTGCTTTGGCTATTGGGAGTCTTTTGTGATTCCATATAAATTTTAGGATTATTTACTATAGTTCATTGAAAAATGCCATTGATATTTTGATAGGAATTTCATTGAATCTCTAAACTGCTTTGGGCAAGATGGTCATTTTGACAATATTATTCTTCGTATTCATGAGCATAAAGTAGATTTGCATTTATTTGTGTCTTCTTCAGTTTCTTTCATCAGTATATTATAGTTTTCAGAATACAGGTCTTTCACCTCCTTGGTTAGGTTTATTCATGTGTATTTTATTATTTCTGATGCAATTATAAAGGGATTTGTTTTCTTCATTTCTCTTTCTGCTAGTTCATTGTTAGTATATGGGAATGCAAAAGATTTCTGTATATTGATTTTTTTTAATCTGTAACTTTGCTGAATTCATCTATCAGTTCTAATTTACGTGTGTATATGTGTATGGAGTCCTTAGGCTTTTCTATATATGATGTCATATCCTCTTCAAATAATGACAGTTTTATTTCTTTATTACCAATTTAGATGTCTTTTATTTCTTTCTTCTTGTCTGATTGCTGTGCTAGGACCTCCAATACTATGTTGAATAAAAAATGGTAAGAGTGCACATCCTTGTCTTGTTCCTGATCTTAGAGGGAAAGTTTTCAGCTTTTACCATACAGTGTGATGTTAGTTGTGGGTTTGTTGTATACGGCATTTATTATGTTGAGTTATGTTTCCTCTACACCCATTTTGTTGAGTTTTCATCATGAAAGGATGTTGAATTTTGTCAAATGCTTTTTTAGCATCTGCTGAGATAATCATGTGGTTTTATCCTTCTTTATATTATTGTGTATATCACATTGATTGGTTTATGAATATTGTACCATCCTTGTCTCCCTGAAATAAATCTCACTTGGTTGCAATAAATAATCCTTGTGATGTATTTTTTAATTTGTTTTGCTAATATTTTGTTGAGGATTTTTGCATCTGTGTTCATCAGGGATATTGGTCTGTAATTTTTTTTATGTATTGTCTTTGGCTTTGGTATTACAGTGATGCTGGCCTCACAGAATGAGTTTGAAAGTATTCCCTCCTTTTCTATTTTTTGGAATACTTCAAGAAGAATGGGCATTAGCTCTTTAAGTGTTTGGTAGAATTCACCTGTGAAGCCATATGGTCCTGGATGTTTGTTTGTTGGGAGTTTTTGATCACCAATTTAATATCATTAATAGTACTCAATCTGTTCAAATTTTCTGTTTCTTCCTTGGTCAGTCTTGGAAGATTGTATGTTTCTAGGAATTTGTCTATTTCTTTTAGGTTCTCCAATTTATTGGCTTGTATTTTTTTGTAGAATCGTCTTTTAATTCTTTGGATTTCTGTGGTGTTAGTTGTCACTACTCCTTTTTCGGTTCTGATTTTGTTTACTTGTTTCATCTCTTTTTCTTGATAAGTCTGGCTAAGTGTTTATCTATTTTGTTTATCTTCTCAAAGAGCCAACTCTTGGTTTCATTGATTATTTTCTATAGTTTTCTTTTTCTGTATTTCTGCTCTGATCTTTATTATGCCCCTCCTTCTACTAACTTTGGGCTTTGTTTGTTCTTTCTCTAGTTCCTTTAGTTGTGAGGTTAGATTGTTTATTTGGGATTGTTCTTGTTTCCTGAGGTGGGCCTGTATTGCTATGTACTTCCCTCTTAGAACTGCTTTTGCTGCATCCATATATTTTGATTTGTGTTTCTGTTTGCATTTGCCCCATGTATTATTTGATTTTCTCTGATTTGTTCATTTTTCTGTTGATTATTTTGAGGCATGCTGTTTAGTCTCCATGTGTTTTTGTTTTTCTTCAATAATTAATTTCTAGTTTCTTGCCATTGTGGTCTGAAGAGATACTTAGTACAGTTTCAATCTTTTTTAATTTATTGAGGCTGTCTTCTGTCCTAATAAGTGATCTATACTGGAGAAAATTCTGTGTACACTTGAGAAAAATGTGTATCCTGTTGCTTTTGGATGTAATATTCTGTAGATATCTATTAAGTCCATTTGGTCTAATGCGTTGTTCAATGCCACTTTTCCCTTATTTATTTTCTGTCTGGATGATCTATTCATTGATGTAAGTGGGGTGTTAAAATCTCCAAATATTACTGTGTTGCTCTCTATTTCTTCCTTTAGTTCTGTATTTGCCTTATTTATTTAGATGCTCCTATGTTTGGTGCATAAATATTTACAATTATTATATCATCTGTTTGGACTGATCCCTTTTTCACTATATAATGTCCTTTTATGTCTCTTGTTACTTTATTTGATATTTAAAAAGTCTGTTTGGTCTGATATAAGTCCTGCTATTCCTGCTTTTTCTCCCTGTTGTTTGAGTGAAATATCTTTTTATATCCCTTCACTTTCAGTTTATGTATGATTTTAGGTCTGAAATGAGTCTCTTGTAAACTGCATATAGGGGGTCTTCTTTAGCTGTTCTACCACCCTCTGTCTTTTAATTGGTGCATTTATTCCATTTACATTTAACGTAATTATAGATAAGTATGTACTTATTGCCATTTCATTAATTGTTTTCTGGTTGCTTTTGTAGTTCCTTTCTGTTGCTTTCTTCCTCTTATACTCATCTCTTATGATTTGATGGTTATCTTTTCATAATGCTTGGATTCCTTTTAAAAAATGTGCATGTCTATTATTAGCTTTAGTTTTATGGATGGTTACCATATAAGGTTCATAAACAGCTTCCTAAACATGTAAAAGTCTATATTAAGTTGATGGTCACTCAATTTTGAACACATTCTAAAATAACTACTTTTTTCTTCTTCCTCCTCCATACTTTATGTACATGATGTCATAATCCACATCTTTGTGTAATCCTTGATTAATTTTGTGCATAGTTGATTTTACTACTTTTATTTTTTGGACTTCATACTTGCTTTATAAGTAATTGGTCTACTACCTTTACTGTAAGTTTATTTTCACTGATGAAAAATATTTAGACTTAAGAATTTTTTGTCTAAAAAAGTCCCTTTAACATATCCTGTAGGGATAGTTTAATGGTGGGGAATTTTTTTAACCTTTATCTGGGAACCTTTTAATCTCTCCTTCAATTCTGATTGATAATCTTGCTGGATAGAGAATTCTTGGTTTTAGGTTCTTCCCTTTCAATACTTTGAATATTTCATACCACTCCCTTCTGGCCTGCAAAGTTTCTCCTGAAAAATCTGGTGATCGCCTTACAGTTTTCCTTATGGGTAATTGTCTGCCCTTTCTCTTGCTGCTTTTAAGATTCTCTCTTTATCTTTACTCTTTGCCATTTTATACTATCTGTCTCAATGTTGCCTTTCTGGGGTTCATATTGTTAGGGATTCTCTGTGCTTCTAGGACCTGTATATCTATTTCCTTCCCCAGGTTGGGGAAGTTTTCAGCTATTATTTCTTCAAGTAAACTTTCTACCTCACTTTTTTCTTTTGTTGTCTTCTGGGATCCCTATTATGTGAATATTGTTTCATTTGGAGTTGTCACACAGTTCTTATAGCAACTTCTTTTTTTAGAAATTCTTTTTCCTCTCTGTTCCTCATCTTGTTTGCTCTGCAGTTTTCTATCTTCCATCAGACTTATTATTTCCTCTCCTTCCAGCAGTCTGATATTCATTCCCTCTATTGGATTTTTCATTTCAGTTATGGTATACTTCAGCTCTGAATGGTTCCTTTTCATATTTTCTATCTCTTTGTTGAAATTCCAATGGAGCTCCTGAATCGATTTCTATATTTCAGTGAGCATCTTTATGTCTGTTACTTTGAATTCTTTATTAGGAAGATTGCTAATCTGCATTTACTTTAACCCTTTATCTGGTGGTTTATCTTATTCTTTTGTTTGGAACATATTCCTCTGCCTCTTCATTTTTTCTGGGTTTCTGTGTGACTTCCTTTGCATTTGATAGATCAGCAATGTCTCCTAGTCTTGAAAGTAATGGCTTGATGAAATAGATGTCCTGTGGTGCCCAGAAGCTCAAGACCCTCTGTTCACCAGAGCTTGGCTCCCTTTTGTGGCTGAGCTGCAGTTGCTGTTGGTGGGCTGTGTGTGGGCCCACCTTTCTGCTCCTCTGCCAGCAATGGCTGATCCCCATAGGTAGCCTCCCTTTGTGTGTTCTGAGGGGCTTCTATTCAGATTTATTGTGGGAGGGGCTAACCTCTGCCTGCTAGTCAGAAAAATCAGGCCTCTACTGGGCTTAGCATGCTGGGCAGGGCAGGAATGCAAGGAGAGCCACCACAGTACCAAGCCACAAGCGAGGGAGATGGAGAATTTCAGAACTAGCTCCCAAATGTGCCTGACCCACTAGGCTGAGGTAGGGCTGGGTAGGTGACAGGAAGTTTCTTCTGCCCTCTACCTGCCTATCAGCAAAGTCTGGCCACTGCTGGGCCAAGGAGGCTGGGTGGAGAGGGTACACAGGGAAGCACTGCCACGGAATTGAGCCTCCAGCAAGGGAGATGGAGAGTTTCAGAGGTGGATCCCACAAGTGCCTGACCAGTTGGGCAGAGGGATGGCTAGGAAAGTGTCATCCACCTGTCCTTTCCCCTCCAAAGAGAGTACCTTCCAACCCCTGCCCCCGTGGTACACTTCTTGCTGCTGTCAGATCTTTCACACTGCCATCTCAGTGTTGGGTCTCAGCTAGACTGACAAGAGTGTGCCAGTTCTCCACAAGTGACAGGAGTCTCAGCCCTCAACAATGCTCCCTGGTGTGTAGCCTCTTTCCAATTAATTGTCAGAGCCCAATGCAGGGTGGTCTCATATTCCCAGAGCAGATCTCCAGGGCAAGGTGTGCTGAATTTATCCTCTCCTAACTTTATTCCTTTCCCTCCCACTTGTAGGCTGGTATAGGGGAAGAACTTGGGTCCTGATTTGTCACAGCTCTGACCCTTTACTCTTCTTATGTGGTAGTCTCTTCTTCACCAGGTATAGATGGTCTGTTCTGCAGTCTTCAGGTAATTTTCAGAGTTAGTTGCATTTGCTGTAGTAGTTTCCTCCATGTCTATGTGGGAATGTTTGTCTTGCCCTCCTACTCCACCATCTTTCTCTACCCCTTTTGTTTAAGATGCTGTTCTGCCGAAGGAGTGCTAGAGAAAGCCTTATCAGAGAAATGATGAAACTAAGTGCCTCCCATAGCTTCCGGAAGCTGGCCTCACTTTGGAATCAAAAGGCCAGGTTGTGGGGTCCAGCACTTCTATTAGGATCCATGTGGCCCTAAGAATAACCTCTTACTCTATGTTTTAGTTATCTTATAAGTATAGTATCTTATACTAAATGATGTCTAAGAACCATTTTAGTCTTTGTATTTTGGCATTCTGTGACCACTTATGTAATGATTTTAAATTAAAGTCATTCTTTCATCAGAGTTAATGAAGTTTATCAAAAGCCCAGGTTGACACACACAGACACATACACACACATACTTCAACAAAGTAGAGTTTCAGAAAGCTGATTAGGCTTTTGAGCCACTTGAAAGTGGGTACAAGTGGTTCTTTTCAATAAAATTTTGAAAAATATAGAATGAAATACCCCAGTGATAGAAATTAACTATCACAGAAGCATATTAAAGATTGTAAAAGTCTTAGCCTAAATAAACATGATTAACTTTTAATACAGTTTATCTTATACTTAATTTAACTATAAAAAAATCTTTTAAAATATAGATTCCCAGGGGAATGCACTTCTTAGCAAGATAAAGGCTAACTACAAGCCTCAGGATATTTTTCCCTGTCCTGGGTTGTTCTGAATCATGTTTAATGTTTGATCCTGCTCTCATTCTGGAAAGTCATTTTTCACTGTCTCTGGGCCATAGAGCCCAAACTGTGCATCGAGTGAAAACCTTGCCCAACATTCAATTAGTGGGCTTTCCAATCAGGATTCTTCACGGATGAGAATATGTATTCCATTTTATCCTTTCCCATTATATTAAACACAACCACATTTCAAAATGAAATTATTATTTTCTCCAACCCACAACCAAATTTTAGAACCACCTAAAAAATACTGATTTCCACTGCTGTTTCCATTATACTCCTATGACGTTGATAGACACCTCACCAAAGAAGATATAGATAGTAAATAAGCATATGAAAAAATCCTCCACATCATATGTCATCAGGGAAATGCAAATCAAAATAACAATGAGTTACCACTATATATCAGTCAGAATGGCTCAAATCCAGAGCACTGACAATATCAAATGCTACTGAGGATGTGAAGCAACAAGAACTCTGATTTACTGAGAATGCAAAGTCCTACAGCCACTCCAGAAGGCAGTTTGACAGTTTCCTATAAAATAAAACTATTTTTACTATGTCATCAAACAATGGTATTTACCCAGAGGTGTTGAAAACTTATAGTCACACAGTAACCTGCACACAAATGTTTATGGCACCTTTATTCATAACTACCAAAACTTGGAGGCCACCAAAGTATCTTTTAATAGGTGAATGGATAAATAAACCGTGGTACATCTGAGCAATGTAATACTGCAGTGTTAAAAAGACATGAGCTATAAAGCTATGAAAAGACATAAAGGAGCCTTAAATACATATCATTAAGTTAAAGAAGCCTGTCTGAAATGGCACAGTACTGGATGATTTCAACTAAATGGTAATCTGGAAAAGACATAACTATGGAGATGGTAAAAACATCAGTGGGTCCTAGGCGTTGGGATAGGGAGGGATGAATAGGTAGAGAACAGATGACTTTTAGGGTATAAAAATGCTCTGTATGATACTATGATGACATATACCTGTCATTATACATTTCTCCAAACCCATAGAATGTGCATCACTGAGAGTGGACTGTGGACTGTGTGGGTAATTATGATGTGTCCATGTAGGTTCCTTAGTTATACCAAATGCACTGTTCTGGCTGCTGATGTTGCTAATGGGAGAGGCTATCCCTCCCTAAGTGGGGACAGAGGGGATACTGGAAATCTTTGTTCTTTTCTCAGTTTTTCTGTGAACCTCAAATTTCTCAAAAATGTCTTAAGAAAAAGTTTTCCATACCTACCTCAAATATTACAGCTCTAATTTTTCAAATCCTTCTTGAAATGAGACAGGAGAGATTTTCATGATTATACTCAAATACATGCACACATAGATACATCTTCTTTTCTTTATCCAAGAATAAAAACCAAAAACCTTAGTTCAGTTTTCCAAGATCCACACATCCAGCCCTGTTCAACCTTGTTTCCCATTACTCTGTAATGCAGACTCTTTACAGGAGCCAGGTCAGCCAAATTACTATTGTATACTATTGTATAAAAACATCTGAGTCATTCCTATTTCTCCCTGCTCACCCTATCTTCATCTGAGACATTCACATGTTTTCATTCTTCATGACCCAACCTCATGCCCTCTTCCTCCAAGTGGCCCTCCCTGAACCTTCCAGGTGGCTAGGTTTCAAATTTCTCTCAATTTCTACAGCACTGCATTTCCCGTTACCCACTCACTCTGCTCTCTAATCCTGTATAATCTTAGTCCTTGATATTGATAGTCTGTGGATGTCTCCTTGCCCTACTGGCCTGTGTTTTATAAAAAGTTAAAGACCATATCGCAAATATTTATATCGTAAGAGAACATCTATCATAGTTCTTTCTATGGAAGATGTGATCAACAAACTCTTGTTATGTTGGCCAGATATGCATGAACTCAATTCTACTTTAAAATAACAGGAACTAATATTCCAAATCTGTGTTTGTGAATGTTTTAATAAAATACGTAGATTCTAGCCATAGTTATGTCACTAATTTTCTGTGCAAATCCTTTCTCCACCTATAAAATGCAGCAATGGTGCTATATGTTTGAAAGGGCCTCTGAAGCCCTGGTTGTCTATGGTTAATGGAAGTTAATGTTCATAAGGCCAATGCAGGTGCCACGAAAGGAACAGAAGAATTGATGCTACCTAATACATTCAATAAGTAGATTTTCTCCAAGCTTTAGTTTCCTTAGAAATTCAGGTAGACTGGAGTTTCTTTCCAGTATAATCTGTTGGCTGAAGTTCAGGAAAATGTTTGAGTTTATATTTAACCTGTGTATATGGCAGGGATATTTAATTTAAAATACAGCCTGAAGGTTATTCTGGGGTTGATGCTTAAAAAAGTGCAGGTGTGATGCCAGAGAAGCTTATGAAACACTGAAAGAACTCAAATATCAAACCACCTCTGTGATAAAACCATATGGCCTGCAGATTAGGAGAACCCGTTAAGCAGCTCGATGGGTTACTTACCTGGCGGGATCTTAGTCTCTTCTTGAAGTCCCCTCTTAGAGGGGTCTTTGGAGTGAAACTCCCTTTGGCTCACAGCCATGGTGCATTCCTTTACATGAACTGAAGTGGATGCTTTGAAATATGTATAGAAATAAATCTCCCCACCCTTATAAGAGCAAGAGAGTTTGTCTTTCACAGAGGAAAGTGGCATATCTATCTCCAAAAGGTACAAGTGGGAAAACTTTTTATTTGCTTGTTTGGTTTTCTTATAGTTTGCACAGTGGAGTAGTTTGGGTAGAATGTAAAACTTGTTTTATAAATACAAAAAGGAAGGGTGATGTTAAAACGATAATGACGGCATTTTTCTATATTCTTACTAAACTCTGAAGCCCTCCATAGATCATGAATTTCTCCAGTGTGATCTCCAGACTATTGCCAGACTATCTCCAGTGTTAGCCTAGCAGTTACAGTTTTTAACAAGGCAAGGCCCAATCGAATGCTTCTTTTCCTTGCCCCTCATGCCTCTGTTGCCGGGCAGCTGTGTCTGGGGAGGTCTCTCCCTGCTCATTAGGTGAAGCACGAAGAGAAACCTCAAAATGGATGGGGGGCGCTTCTTGACTCTGGACGAGAAAGAATTATCTAGCAGGTCAGATGAGTGTAGGTAAAGAAGAAATTCATTAAAGCAAGAGCACCAGGGACTGGCAACTTGCATGCAGGCAGCAGAGAACAGATAAATGCAGAGGGAAAGAAGGAAAGTTCTCAGCCTAGGGCAGATTCCTTTGCCAACTCCTGAAACCAGGGCCACCTGGCATCCTGTGTCCACTTGGATTAGCACAGCAGGGAATGAATTCCTACCGCTCCAGCATTTGGGGGAGCCACAGAGCACAGGATGGAGTGAGATTGTGTTCTGAAAACTTCCCAAAGAAAGGAGATTTTCAGGCATGCTACTAAGAGCAGATGGCACAGCTGCAGTTTCATCCAGGTCACCCAGGCGACAAACATCTGAGCAGGCCCAAATCTGAGCTCTTAGTAGCAGCCCCTTCCTACTTATCAGGAGCAAACCTGAGACAGAGTGAAGACTTGGAAATAAACTGAAATAGCAAAGAGACGAACCACCATAATCTGAGCAGTGAGAAAGCTTTATTTGCAAGTATGCACTGAAGGAAAGGAAAGTGCAAACATCCTCAGAGAGGAGGCACATTAAGAGTTTGTAGATTCTGTCTTTTAAGGCTTTCAGGAATGGGGCAAAGGGCGGGATTGAGGCTTGACTTGTGGTCTCAAGGTGCTCTTTTCTAGTGAGAGACACCATGTCTCCTCTCCTCTGTTATCAGTCCTCCAGCTAATTCTGCTTAAAAACACAATGCAAGGGATTTATTTATCCTGTTCTTCTCCAAGATAGTGGTTACCCTCAAGTAGTAGGGACATATCAGCTAAGACTGCCTGCCCTGCAGTAAGATAGGCTGTTGGGCTATTGTCTCATTACCAGAGAATATGTTAGGAATCTTACTTCTCAACTCTGTGCTTTTTAAAATGGAATCTTAGCTGTCCCTCCTGTTCTTACTATACTGTTTATATCTCAGTGTTTTTCATCATAGGCAGGAAAAGTTAATCATGATGCTTGCCCCATGTCCCTGCCCGACCTCACCTCTATCTGAAATCCCCTCACAAAACATGGGTGCTTAGTAAAGAAAAAGGAAATAAGCCCAGATTTTGATTCATAGTTTGCTCAGGCCTTCCACTTCTTTCCTCCTAAGACAAGCATTTTATGTCTGTCACTTTGTTATTTCACAAAAAAATGTTGCAGACACAACAAAAATCTTGAATTTTTTTCATATTCTCAAGACCAGAAAAATCAGTGCCAGGTCTATATTAAGGTATTTCACTGCTGATTTTTGAAGGATATTTTAGAAGCAGAAAGTCCAAATCCATGGTCAATTGCCATTTTGCAATTGCTATATTTGACAAATTAATTCAAATGATTATGACTTTGTACAGTTAAGGGGGGGAATATGTGATCTAGCTGCTGATGGCTGCAGAGACATAACTCTGGTAGTGAGCACTTGGGAGCTGGCTGTTGTCTCTAGGGAAGTGAGGACCAGTGAGAACTTTATAATAGGTCACTAGGGAAAGACAACATTCATCTCCATTTATCATAATGAAGACCAGGCAGAAGCAAAGCATGAGTGAATGGTTAGAACAACACAATTTGTCTTTATACCATGAAGTTCAGTAAGGGCAACTTGGTCTGTCTCAGCATGAGCTTCTATGTGGGGCTGTAGCTCATTTTTTGTATCAGCATACCCTCGTAACTAATGATAGCTGCTTCTTCCCTCGCCGAGGTGAGGTATGGGTGCATCTTCCAGCATTTTGAAGAATTTTACAATAGGAACTGAGTCAACATTAATAAATGACCATTTTTCTTTCTGTTTCTTTGTTAGTACTCTTATGAAGTGCTTACAAACTATACAACAATATGCAAGGATAAATTCTTATTAATAACAATCTCACAAACAAGATCGTGCTCACCAATGTGGGAGTCACAAGGGAGGAGTACAGAACCAAGCTCATAAAGAGGGACGTTGGATTTGTATTTATTTGTTTTTTTTTCAAAATCAGACAGCAATAAGATCCTTTACAGGTTAAAGTGATGACTACCATGATAGTCATAGGGCATTGGCAAAACTGGAGTATGAAGTGAGTGGCATCTGCCTTCCAAAGAAATTTTGAAGAGAATTAAAGCTGTGTTTCCAAAAACAGTAGCAGGAAGCATATGTCAGAGAGGTCTTGGCCCAGACCTTCTCTTCGGCAACCATTAGTCACCCTCTGACACCTCAGGGGAGACTTCTGGACAACACCAAAGAGATTAAAATGCCTGCCCAGTCATTCAGTCTTGCCCTGCCCTGGTGTTTAGAACCAAAAACAACAATAACATACCAATAAACCACACACACTAATTTCATTTGGTCTGTGGCAGATAGGACTTGCCCAAATTCCATCACTAAGATAGTACTCCTCCTTACCCAGCAGGCATCCAAGTCTTGGCTGTTCTCTTGTTAGGAAGCTAGACAGTACAATACACAGACTGCCTGAGGGATTCTGTCCAATTAAGCATGAACTTATTTTTTGGCTAACACTTTGAACGCTTTGAGCTTTTTTTTTTTTTCAGAAACTTCAAGGATTTTTTTGTTTTAAATAGTCTCTAATCTGAAAATGCGTTTTTAAAAGTCCTGCCTCTTTTCCTTAGTGTTTTTCTTAGCCTGAAAGATGTTTTTTTGTTTAAATAAGAAACATTCTAACTTAGCTGATAGAATCTGTTGTTCTACTGAGCTCATTTGACAGTGGCTATTCACCATCAGTGTTTAATATTAAATTGTAAACATCAGATTAAAACTTCAGTAGTGTTTAGAAAGACCAGGAGTCTATTAATCAGGCTCAGGACCATAAATAATTGAAGAAAAGAGCATAAGGAATTTGGCAAAATAAAGAGCTTAAAGAAGGCTATTCTTCCTTTCCAACTTACTCCACAGAGAAAATGTTACTCTTTAGAAATGTCATTTCCCATCTAATCCTTACCAAATAGCATTTTTAAAGCTATAAATATTTACTTATAACCATGACTACATTTTAGACTAACATTCCATAAATACAAAGATAAGTTTACTTTCTATATTAGCATGAATACCTAACTTGTGAATTAATATATATTCTTTAAAGGTAGAGATTTCCAAATTTTCTACGTTGAAATGTAGGAAATAATTTAATTGTAGAAATGTCCCATAATCCAGAGGTTTGAATAAATTGCACCTTTCCTGTGTCCAAAAAGGCTTTGGGAAATCTTGGTAAAGCAATTATTTGTATAATTAGATTTTTGAAATGGAAACAAACAAACAAAAGAGACTGAAAGAAAAAAGAGAAATATGTAAGCTTCAGTTTGATATACTAGAGACCTAATGTAATGCAGTTACTATAAATGAGAATAAAATTTAGTTCTGAGCTTCCTAATACTCAAGGCAAAAGAATGACAGTGTACTATATAGTCTTCAATGTCTGGTAAAGTTAATTCTGTAAATTTGTCAAGAGAAACAATTATTTCCTGTAACTTAATTATGAAAATAATTTAATACAAAAGTTTTTTTTACAACTTACATTAACAACATAAATGATGATAATATCCCCAGAATTATAGAATAAGAATGCAAAGTTATTTTTCACATGGCTGTTTTTTGTTTTTTTTTTGACTCTCTAAAAATCTGACTGTGTTATGGGGAAATGTTTAGGATTTTCTTAATATAAGATTGAATTCTCATTAAACAGCCTGTTTTTTACATTTGAAACCCTGTAATTTATAGGATTTAGTTTAATCCAGTAGTTTGAGCAAACTGCTTCTAAATTTTTTGCAAAATTTGATGGATCTTTATTTTAACAGTATTCATTTAATATGTTGTCCAATTTTTTAATTAATTAAATCATTTATTTACATATTTGGTTTTGTGAGGGAAAATTTACTTTGAGTTGGCAAAAATTTGAAGCATACTTGGAGATGTTAGCAAGTACTGTAATACTTACAAAAGTCTTAAAAGTCACTATTATTAAAAATCTTATGAAAACAAGAAGTGAGAGGAGGAGCCAAGATGGTGGCATGAGTAGGGCAGCAGAAATCTCCTCCCAAAACCATATATACTTTTGAAAATACAACAAATACAACTATTCCTAAAAGAGAGACCAGAAGGTACAGTACAACAGCCAGGCTACATCTATGCCTGTGAGAACCCAGCACCTAGCAAAGGGGGTAAAATACAAGCCCCAGCCTGGTGGGACCCAAGGCCCCTCACCCCAGTTCCGGGTGGGAGGAGAGGAGACGGAGCGGGGAGGGAGAGGGAGGCCAGGACTGCTAAATACCCAGCCCCAGCCATCCGCACTGGGAGCACAGACACACAGTGTGTGGGGTGCTGGATACTAGGGAAACAGGACAGTAAGACCTGCGAGAGGGTCCCCGCAACCAGTGCCCCTGGGGCAAAAGAAAAGTGAGAACTTTTTGGAAGTATTAAAGGGACAGGGGCCTCACAGCTGGATGGAAGCATCCCGGCACACTCAGCCCAGGAGCTGGGAATCCCAGGGAACTCCAGGTGCCCTAACCCCCAGGGTAGCAGCGCAGCTCTGAAGCCTCTCACAGTGACAAACAGCCTCCCAGTCCATTCCCCCTCCAGTGCGAACCCACCATAGCAGGGGAATGGCCTGGGAGTGGCTGTGCCCACAGCAAGTGCCCAGAGAGCTTCCTCCACAGCTGCCCAGGCCAGACTCAGAGCCTCCACCAGTGTGCACAGACAGAGGTAGCCAGGACAAGGCGTGAAAGATCACCATTCTCACAGGAGAGCACACCCAGTGTGCCTGCCACTCCCCGCAGGGCTCTGGGCTGCCCCAATGGCTGCCCCACCCACGGAAGCTCAGGAAATGAAACTGGAAGCTGCTCCCTGAATGTGGGTAACCAGAGGAGAGCAGCTACTTCTGTCGCGATGAAAAGGCAGAAGAATTTGATCCAGTCAAGAATAACCCAGACAACACATGAGAGGGAGCCTGGGGAGATAGATTTAACCAATCTTCCTGAAAAAGAATTCAAAATAAAGGTCATAACCATGCTGATGGACCTGCAGAGAAATATGCAAGAGCTAAAGAATAAAGTTGGGAGGGAGAATACAGACATTAAACAATCTCTGGAAGGACCTAAGAGCAGACTGCATGAGGTGCAAGAGGCTGTTAATGGAATAGAAATCAGAGAAAAGGAACACAGAGAAGCTGAGGCAGAGAGAGATAAAAGATCTCCAGGAATGAAAGAATATTAAGAGAAGTGTGTGACCAATCCAAACAGAAAAATATCTGCATATAGGGGTACCAGAAGAAGAAGAGAGAGAAAAAGGGATAGAAAGTGTCTTTGAAGAAATAATTGCTGAAAACTTCCCCCAACCGGAGGAGGAAATAGTCTCTCAGACCATGGAAGCCCACAGAACTCACAACACAAGGGACCCAAGGAGGACAACACCAAGATACATAATAATTAAAATGGCAAAGATCAAGGATAAAGACAGAGTATTAAAGGCAGCCAGAGAGAAAAAAATGGTCACCTACAAAGGAAAACCCATCAGGCTATCATCAGACTTCTCAACAGAACCTTACAGGCCAGAAGAGAATGGCATGATATATTCAATGCAATGAAACAGAAGGTCCTTGAACCAAGAATACTGTATCCAGCACAATTATCATTTAAATAAGAAGGAGGGGTTAAACAATTCCCAGACAAGCAAAAGTTGAGGGAATTTGCCTCCCACAAACCACCTCTACAGGGTATTTTAGAGGGATTGCTCTAGATGGAAGCACTCCAAAGGCTAATAGATGTCACCAGAAAAAATAAAATCACAGCAAAGAAAGCAGACCAACCAAATACTAACTAAAGGCAAAAAAAAAAAAAATGAACTACTCACAAAAGCAGTCAAAGGAAACACAAAAGAGCACAGAACAAAACACCCAACATATGAAGAATGGAGGAGGATAAATAAAAAGGGAGAGAAATAATCATCAGGCTGCGTTTATAACTCAATTAGTGACTTAAGTTAGACAGTAAGGTAGTAAAGAAGCTAACCATGAAGCTTTGTTAACCACGAATCTAAAGCCTGCAATGGCAATAAGTACATATCTTTCATTAATCACCCTAAATGTAAGTGGACTGAATGCACCAACCAAAAGACACAGAGGAATAGAATGGATAAAAAAGCAAGACCCATCTATATGCTACTTACAAGAGACTCACCTCAAACACAAAGACATGCACAGACTAAAGTCAAGAGATGGAAAAAGATATTTCATGCAAACAATAGGGAGAAAAAAGTGGGTGTTGCAATACTAGTATCAGATAAAATAGACTTCAAAACAAAGAAAGTAGCAAGAGATAAAGAAGGACACTACATAATGATAAAGGGCTCTGTCCAATAAGAGGATATAACCATTATAAACATATATGCACCCAAAACAGGAGCACCAGCATATGTGAAACAAATACTAACAGAATTAAAGGAGGAAATAGAATGCAGTGCATTCATTTTGGGAGACTTTAACACACCATTCACTCCAAAGGACAGATCCACAAGACAGAAAATAAGTAAGGACACAGAGGCACTGAACAACACACTAGAACAGATGGACCTAACAGACACCTATAGAACTCTACACCCAAAAGCAGCAGGGTACACATTCTTCTCAAGTGCACATGCAACATTTTCCAGAATAGACCACATACTAGGCCACAAAAAGAGCCTCAGTAAATTCAAAAAGATTGAAATTCTACGAACCTACTTCTCAGACCACAAAAGGTTAAAAGTAGAAATAAATTGTACAAAGAAAGCAAAAAGGCTCACAAACACATGGAGGCTTAACAACATGCTCCTAAATAATCAGTGGATCAACGACCAAATTAAAATAGAGATCAAACAATACATGGAGACAAATGACAACAACAACACAAAGCCTCAACTTCTATGGGACGCAGCGAAAGCAGTTCTAAAAGGAAAGTATATAGCAATTCAGGTTTATTTAAAGAAGGAAGAACAATCCCAAATGAATAGTCTAAAGTCACAATTATTGAAGTTGAAAAAGAAGAACAAATGAGGCCCAAAGTCAGTAGAAGGAGGGATATAATAAAGATCAGAGAAGAAAAAATAAAATTGAGAAGAATAAAACATTAGAAAAAATCAATGAAACCAAGCGCTGGTTCTTTGAAAGAATAAACAAAATAGATAAGCCCCTAGCCAGACTTATTAAAAGAAAAAGAGAATCTACACACATCAACAGAATCAGAGACAAGAGAGGAAAAATCATGATGGACCCCACAGAAATACAAAGAATTTTTAGAAAATACTATGAGAATACACTAACAAGCTGGAAAACCAAAAGAAATGTACAACTTCCTAGAAAAATACAATCTTCCAAGACTGACCAAGGAGGAAACAGAAAATCTAAACAGACCAATTACCAGCAATGAAATTGAAGCAGTAATAAAAAAACTACCCAAGAGCAAAATCCCCGGGCCAGATGGATTTACCACAGAATTTCATCAGACATACAGAGAAGACATAATACCCATTCCCCTTAAAGTTTTCCAAAAAATAGAAGAGGAAGGAATACTTCCAAACTCATTCTATGAAGCTAGCATCACCCGAATACCAAAACCAGGCAAAGACCCCACCAAAAAAGAAAATTACAGACCAATATCCCTGATGAACATATATGCAAAAATACTCAACAAAATGTTAACAAACCAAATGCAAAAATACATCAAGAGGATCATCCATCATAACCAAATGGGATTCATCTCAGGGATGCAAGGATGGTGCAGCATTCAAAAATCCATCAACATCATCCACCTCATCAGCAAAAAGAGGGACAAAACCACATGATCATCTCCATAGATGCTGAAAAAGCATTTGACAAAATTCAACATCCATTCATGATAAAAACTCTCAACAAAATAAGTATAGAGGGCAAGTACATCAACATAATAAAGGCCATATATGACAAACTCACAGCCAACATCATACTTAACAGTGAGAAGCTGAAACTTTTTCCTCTAAGATTGAGAACAAGACAGGGATGCCCACTCTCCCCACTGTTATTCAGCATAGTACTGGAGGTCCTAGCCAAGGCAATTAGACAAATCAAAGAAATACAAGGAATCCAGATTGGTAAAGAAGAAGTCAAACTGGCACTATTTGCAGATGACATGATATTGTACATAAAAAACCCTAAAGACTCCACTCCAAAACTATTAGAACTAATATCTGAATTCAGCAAAGTTGCAGGATACAAAATTAATACACAGAAATCTGTTGCTTTCCTATACACTAACGATGAACTAACAGAAAGAGAAATTAGGAAAATAATTCCATTCACAATTGCATCAAATAGAATAAAATACCTAGGAATAACCTAACCAAGGAAATGCCCAAGAAAGACCTATGCCCTGAAAACTACAAGACACTCTTAAGAGAGATTAAAGAGGACACTAACAAATGGAAACTCATCCCATGCTCTTGGCTAGGAAGAATTAATATTTTCAAAATGGCCATCCTGCCTAAAGCAATCTACAGATTCAATGCAATTCCTATCAAAATACCAACAGCATTCTTCAACGAACTGGAACAAATAGTTCTAAAATTCATATGGAACCACAAAAGACCCCGATTAGCCAAAGCAATCCTGAGAAGGAAGAATAAAATGGGAGGGATCTCACTCCCCAACTTCAAGCTCTGCTACAAAGCCACAGTAATCACGACAATTTGGTACTGGCACAAGAACAGAGCCACAGACCAGTGGAACAGAATAGAGACTCCAGACATTAACCCAAACATATATGGTCAATTAATATATGATAAAGGAGCCATGGACATACAATGAGGAAATGACAACCTCTTCAATAGCTGGTGTTGGCAAAACTTGACAGCTACATGTAAGAGAATGAAACTGGATCATTGTCTAACCCCATACACAAAAGTAAATTTGAAATGGATCAAAGACCTGAATGTAAGTCATGAAACCATAAAACTCTTAGAATAAAACAGGCAAAAATCTCTTGGACATAAACATGAGCAACGTCTTCATGAACATATCTCTCTGGGCAAGGGAAACAAAAGCAAAAATGAAGAAGTGAAACTATATCAAGCTAAAAAGCTTCTGTACAGCAAAGGACACCATCAAGAGAACAAAAAGGCATCCTACAGAATGGGAAAATATATTCATAAATGACAGATCTGATAAAGGTTTGTCATCCAAAATACATAAAGAGCTCATTCACCTCAACAAACAAAAAGATAATAATCCAATTAAAAAATGGGCAGAGGAGCTGAACAGTTATCCAAAGAAGAAATTAAGATGGCCAGCAGACACATGAAAAGATGCTCCACATTGCTAGTCATCAGAGAAATGCAAATTAAAACCATAATGAGATATCACCTCACACCAGTAAGGATCGCCATCATCAAAAAGACAAACAACAACAAAGGTTGGCAAGGTTGTGGAGAAACAGGAACCCTCCTACACTGCTGATGGGAATGTAAATTAGTTCATCCATTGTGGAAAGCAGTATGGAGGTTCCTCAAAAAGCTCAAAATAGAAATACCATTTGACCCAGGAATTCCACTTTAAGGAATTTACCCTAAGAATGCAGCAGACCAGTTTGAAAAAGACATATGCGCCCCTATGTTTATCGCAGCACTATTTACAATAGCCAAGAAATGGAAGCAACCTCAGTGTCCATCAGTAGATGAATGGATAGAGAAGATGTGGTACATATACACAATGGAATATTATTCAGCCATAAGAAGAAAACAAATCCTACCATTTGCAACAACATGAATGGAGCTAGAGGGATAGAGCCAACATGGATGGAGACTTATGCTCAGTGAAATAAGCCAGGTGGAGAAAGACAAGTACCAAATGAATTCACTCATCTGAGGAGTATAAGAACAAAGAAAAACTGAACAAACAGAACAGCAGCAGAATCACAGAACCCAAGAAAGGACTAACAGTTACCAAAGGGAAAGGGACTGGGGAGGATGGGTGGGAAGGGAGGGATAAGGGTGGGGAGAAAGGGGGCATTATGATTAGCATGTAATAATGTGAGGGGGGGTCATGTGGAGGGCTGTGCAACACAGTGAAGACAAGTAGTGATTCTACGGCATCTTACTGTGCTGATGGACAGTGACTGTAAAGGGGTTTGTCAGGGGGACTTGGTGATGGGGGGAGTATAGTAAACATAATGTTCCTCATATAATTGTAGATTAGTGATACCAAAATAAAAAAAGAAGCCTTACTATTCCATAAAAGGAAGACTAAAGTTTTTAGCCTATAAATTTTTAGTATTTATCATGACTTACATGCTGTAATATGGAAACTTCCTGTCTCTACAACTATGTCACTAGCTAGAACTTGAAATTCTTCTGTGGCTTAGAAACAGGAGGTCCTTAGTGTCAGTTGTAAAGAAACCTCATCTGGGGGTAAAAATTCTCTAAAGTTGCTATATTGTAAAATGTATGTAAAGAGCCAAAGCAGAAAAATATAGCATTTTATCAGTGTAATGCATTGTATTGGATGAATTCCCAATGTTTGGGTGGTGAAAGTAGAGAAAAAATTCCCATCTTTATTGAAAACAATCTTTGAGCCAGAGTGGAAGTTACTTATTTCAGGCTTAATGTTGTATAAATAGGCTTCAGAAGATAGAAGGTGAATCTAAATATTCTATTTCAGAAATACACAGTGTGTTCTACATGCTTTAGTGTACTTTAGAATTAGTCTCTTTCCATTCTGCACATGTCTTACAAGCTGTTCTAAATTTCATATTCAAAATATTTGAGCTTCATATTTCTCTTAATTCCGAAGAGAGGAAACTTGTATATTTTCCATTAAATGCATTTGAAAATTTTAGAATTTTTTCCTTTTGTACTATGTGTCTGCCTTCTGAATTGAAAAGCATTGCTTAGTGAGGATGGGCAAAATGGAGAAGAGAAAGGAAATCAAGTGAGGAGGGTGACAGACCCATGCTGTTCTATTTTTATTTTGCAAAGTAACAGCATTATCTCTGACCTGGATGATAGTAATGTTCTCCTGCCTGCTTACAATGATTTATTCTCCACATAGTGATCTGAGTTATCACTTAAAAGCATGTTATCAGATATATAAGAAAAAAAATCTGTAATTCCTTATTTTTGTACTTAGATTAACATTTGAACTGTTCAACATAGTCTCCAAGGGATCTGTCCTCCAGCTTCTTGAACCTCTCTCCTTAGTTTCTACTCTGCTTTTAAAACATGTCAAGACTTTTTCCACTTCAGATCCCTTTCATGTGACTTCCTTTTTCCTGAAACGCTCTTCCTTCTGCTCTGCTCATGACTGGCTCCTCAATATAGGTCTCACTCAAAAATCCCACTGCAGAGAGATCCTCTTTAACTAAATTTATCTAAAGGGTTCTGCTTCCACTCCAACTTCAGCCAGCTCTTACAGTATTATTCGTTCATGTATTTCTTCATAGCAGCTTACACAATTTAAAACCATATTTATTAATGATTTATTTGCTTGAGACTTGTCCCCTTGGCTAAGATGATAAGCACTTAGAAAGCAGGTCTTTGTCTGTTTGGCCATGAAGGTATTCTCCTCAACTATTACAGTGTCTGGCAAAGATTCAGATCAAAATTAATATTTGCTGAATAAGTGAATGAATGAAATGAAGAATTTGAGTATGACTAGAATATTGGGCCTAGGTGTGTTTTATTGAATAGTGGGATGATAAATTATAATACTTCTGGAAGTTCTTTGAGAATTTTTCTGGGAAAAGTTTGCATAATGGCAGATAATAGGAAGTTATGCTAGAAAGGTAGGGTTGGGGCCAAATGCTGTAGGTTCTTAAATGTCATAGCACATACTTTCTAGAACATTTTTTGTGGTCAGTGGATAGTGCTAATGGTTTCAAAGTAGTCAAAGTGTATTTTTGAAATGCTTTTTTATTACTAGCTGTGGAAAACCATTGTGTGTCAGAAGAGTTTCATTCACTCACTAGTGGACAGAGTAACTTTTGAATGTCAGCAGGGTGTTGATTTAATCTGTACTATTTATTTTTCTATGCAGCATGACTGCTATGTACAGTGTGCTTCTGAGCTGGCGGGAGGAAATGTTTGCCTTAGTGCTTCACAGCCTGAGATGAAATGACCCAAGTGATTCTCGAAGGCATTTCTCACCAGTATTCCTCTTATCTCAATGGGGCAGAAGGCTCCCTTAAAAGTTTGATACCATCTTGTTGTTAAAACATTCCCCTTTCCTCACTTGTTCTTCATTTTGTAATTCATTTTTTGAATGCATAGGTTTACCTTCATATTAGAGTCACCCTCTTCTGTGGTTTGTTTTATGTTGGTCTTAAAGGATGTCCACTTTAGAGCCCTTATATGCAGTTTGCTTTTTGTTTCAATGGAGTAGTTGGTGGGTCCTTCCTTAGCTGAAACCTAGTCCTTACAAGGCCTTCTGATAATCCCTATCCTATAATATGGCATTCTTTGTGTAGAGCATATACACATGTTCACCTGGAATTTTCTACCACTTCAGATGTATATATCTAATATCTAAAATGGAGTACAAAGACATTTTGTAGATGTTGGCTGGTTCCCTGAACTGGCTCACAATAATTTGAAAGCCATGGACAGTTCATGAGTAAGTTTCATGGTTTGATCTTAAATCATGGTATCTTCTTAATATTTATATTGGGGAAGGTGGCATTATGTGCAATACTGGGCTATGAATGGTGAAAGCACCAAATAAGTGAAAACCAACATAGTCACAGAAAAGTAACCAATTTACTAACATTAGCCAACAGTTTACAGGAACTACTCAATCACATTTATTCGTGGTTATCAGTATTGGAAGCTCTCAGTGTGAATGATGACTTCAGAGATGCTATTAAACTTAATCTAGAGCACTATAGTTTATGAAGCACACTCACATGTGATCCACCTTTTGATTTGTGTGTAAAATATTTACTTGCTGGGTTTTTAAAAATCTTTTCTTAGGCATGTCAGACGCATCATCTATATGTCAAGTAGGTGGAAAACAAGAAGATAAATGAATCATATGGTACCTATCTTCAGAGAGCTCTACCAGTGTATTAACTGGTTTATGAGTAAACTTACAGTGTCTGTGTAGTGTTTATTAAAAATGCTTCCTTTTGCATTCGAGGGAATCAAAGTTTAAGTCTGGAATCAAATACCTCAATTGAAAGACTGTGGTAGAACACTTTATGTATTGTATGTATCATCTTTACACATTGGGATAATTTACTGCTTTTAACTTTGTATTCTTTATTTTCCAAAAACTGATAATGAATTGATGGCATGGGAGGTATTCCCAATCCCATCCCTTTGGAAAGTCATAGATTTGTTTACATTCCCACTGTCAGGATTAAAGGCAAAAGGAACAAAAAGAAAGAAAAAAAAGTAAGAGACAAAAATGTTGAAAATGTGAATTAGATATGATACAGAATTGGCAGCTTTTTATTTTGATTAATCATAAAACAGAAGCCTGTGGATTCAATATCTTGAAAACAGAGATGGCTTAAAAAACAAGGGGAAGAGAATGAATTAGGAATAAACCACATTTATCCATCTTCACCATAGTCAAAATACCCACCTATCATTTTTGGTGTACTCTTTATTAACCTCCCATCCTTAGGTATGGAGGTTGAATATAATCAATGTGAAATGGAACCTGCCCTGCCACTTTTAAAATACATATATTTTAAAATATATAATATATATTTTTTTCCTCATAGCTTAACCAGTTGGAAAAGGCAGTGCAAGCAGCCCACACATTTTTCATGGCCAACCCTGAGCACATGGAAATACAGCAGAACATCGAGAATTACAGGACAATGGCCAGCACCGAACAACTCCAGTTGGTAGACCAAGAAGCCAGACCACACCTGGTGAGCTCTGGGGACCCTTGCCCTAACCATAGAAACTAAACACCTCTAAGTTTCATTTGACTTACAGTAGATTTCAACAATTGGGTATCTCAAATTGATTCTTAATTTCCAATATAGTAATATTTTTATACTTTTGGAGTTCTCAGATGAAATATTGTAATTGAAAACATGCAGAGAAAATGAAAATTCACTTAGAAAGTCAATATAAGCTGGTGCAAAGTAGAACATGATATAAATAGCTGTAACCCTCTCTGAACCTCAGCTTCCCCTCTGGCACTTAAATTTTACACACACATATTGAAGCCAATGTGAATTGCCCAGGTCACATTGTGGTTTCCCAGCTTCCAATCAAGTGGCTTTTCCATTTTTCAAATTCTGATATTAAAGTTACATAGTTATTTGCTTAAATGAAATATTATTTGAAATCACAGTATGTTGAAAGGGCCTCTTTTTCAATTGGAGAGATCACCATTCTCAGTGTGTGGCCTCCAAGATGATTGAAGTAAAGGGTAAGAGAGGAAGAGGAAGACTTTAGATGGAAGACTTTCTTTCTTTCTTTTTTTTTCTTAAACTGGGCCAGGCCTGGAAATGGACGTCATGCCCTCTCACATCATTCTTCCTGAACTTTGTTGCATGTCCCTTCCTATAATCAAAAGGGTTAGGAAATACAGTCTTGAGTGTGCTCAGGAAGGAAGTGAAATTAATTGGTGTCATGGCAGTCAGATTGATCAGTAAGTCCCTTCTCATTTACAATTAGCTGAAACCAGGGCAGTTACACTTTATCTCCCAGGGTAACCTTTCTTTGCCCTTTCATAGCATGAGTCCAGTACCCCCACACAGGTGATCCTGAGTCTCCCTGAATCCTGCTTTTCAAGTTCCCCTTGTGGGCTCTTTGAAAAAAACCTGTTTCTTTGCAGGAGAGCTATGGTGCAGGAGTGAAACATTATGAGGCTGATGACTTTGAGCTAGCTATCAAGTACTTTGAGCAAGCTTTAAGGGAATATTTCAACGAAGACATGGAATGCAGAGCCTTGTGTGAAGGGCCTCAGAGATTTGAAGAGTATGAATACTTAGGATATAAAGCTGGTCTCTATGAAGCCATTGCAGGTAAAGCTCATTTTTACCCTTTGTTTATTTCCTGATTATAGAAATATTAACTTGTAATCTATAAAAATATTCTAACAATATAAAATTATACATTATAAAAAGTGGAAGATACATCAATCCCATTCTATCTCCCATAGATTAATTTACCTAGCTTAAATTTTGACGATAAAGCTCCCCAAGTTTTTCACATAGAAATGTAAATATTTATGTATTTATTTGTAATATTTTTTCATTTTCATAAAAATAAGACAATACTGTAAATACTGATTTGCAGCTTATTTTTTGTTTTTGTTGTATTTGATGCCTAACAATACATTGTGGACATCTCATGTAAGTATACATAAATCTACCTTATTGTATTTAATGGATGTGTAGTGTTTCGTTATGAGGGCAAGCATAATTATTTGATGATTATTAACTAAGTTATACCTTTTAATCATTATAAACAATGTAGTAGGAATACTTTACTTAAAAGAACATTTTATTATGTATATGGAGATTTAATATATTATAAAATGGCACTTAAAATAGCAGGTAATATGAACTATACATTAATTGGGAGACTGACTAACCATTTATGGTGAGAAATGAGTTCTTTGCTGTGTATGAAAAAATGCATAAAAATGAATTCTGTTTTTATCAATAAGTGTAAAAATAAAACTACTAGAAGAAAATATAAGAAAATATTTATACAAGAGTAGGAGAGGAAACACTTTTCTTAGCTTGACAGAAGACAAGAAATATGAGGGAAAATATAGACTACATAAGATTTATATACATAAAAGATGAAATAAATCAACCTGATATACAAATGATAAGTGGAAAAAGTTGGAAAATAGAGGCAAATAGTTAATATCTGTAATATGTAAAAAGAGCCTGTAAATTACTATTAGTAATGATTTATTTCTTATTTATTGGTAGTAATAATAATAATAAGTAACTTTTTTTAGTAGCTACAATATGTTTTACATAAATAACTCCTCATAAATAGATGTTCCTGTTATTTATCCTCTTCTCCCTTTTTTAAATGAGGAATTTATACCTCAGAAAGTCTAAATAATATCAATGAAGCTGGGAATCAAACTTAGTCCTTTCTCACTCAAGAACCCATACTTTTAAGATCTATGTAAATGAAAAATTGGCAAAGGGTAATTTACTCAATAATGTTTACCAGTTATTTGTTGAGTGCATATTGTTCCAAGATACATATATATGTACATATATATGTATATATATATGGAAAACAATGATCAACCTCATGTATACTTACAGAAATGCAAGTCAGTAAAAGTAAAGTCAGTTTGTTCCCCCCAACTTCCAATAATTTGTGTCTCCATAAAAAGCACCAGTAGGAGCTCAAACCAAATCCCAAGAAATTGTCTTTCAAATAAACATTTCCCTCAATTTCTGTTCCCTTCTAATTTGTTACCAAATTTTAATAGATACTACTGCTAATAATTTAAGATTCCCTGATTCTCTCCACCCCTTGTGCTAACACCCTGGTTCAAATCAACAGTATATTTTAACTCAGCCACTGTTGATTACGTCCCACTGGTCCTCACGTTCTGGTCAGGTTTCACCGGTAAGCAGCCCGAACAGTCTTCTAAAGAAATGAGTCTGCTCACAGACATGCTGAAAACCCCTCAGTGGCTTCCACTGCACTTGGAATAAAACACAAAGTCTTGGGCAGGGACTTTTATGGTTGTGCATTTGTGTTATGTTTTTATGCTCCCTCTTTTTCTTTCTCTTTGCTCCATTCCTACTGCACTTCTACTTCCTTGGATATGCCAAGCTTATTTCCACATACTTTGAAGATGTTTTCCCCTATCATGTGTCTTATGCTCTATCTTGTAAAGTGCTTCCTCCTAAGTGCCTAAGAATAGCGACTGGCCAATAGTAGGTGCTTACTAAGTATTTGTTAAATGAGTGAGTTGGATGAAGAGAGGAAGGAAGGAGATGACATATCATCAAGCACATTACAGAGATCAAAAGGGTTCATAATACTCCCTGTTTGTGAAAATGAAGGCCATAAATTGTTAAGGTCTTTTAGAGGAACAATTAGGGAATAGCTATCAAAAGACTAGGAATAGAGTGAAAATCAGTTTGTCAAATGGCCTACTTGTCACACACACAGTTACCCAAAAGCAATTCACTTACCTAAAATCAGAACAAAATTCTGAATTATTGAGGAGTTTTTCCCCAAAGATTTTGTTTTGCTGGGCCTCTGTGAGAAACATTTGCCTGAAGCACTGCTCACTTGAATGTCAGTTTTATATATATTTCACATTTCAACTCCAGAGTATTTCTTTGAATTTAATCTTTTATTTGGGAATGGGCAGGATTTTCCTTTATTACGGTTGACTATACCATGGTTTTATAAGGACATGTGCCCTGCCTTTGCCCCCACCTTTGCCTCTACATCTGTATTTCTCAGTGGTCACTAAACAGCTTTGGTAAATGTCCTAGACCTGATTTAGGAAAACCAACTGACAAATCCCCACAGACTAACATTCAGTGACTTGCTCGAGGTCATCACAGCATGCTGGTTGCTGGAAAAGAATAGAGGTCTCCTAACTCAGACTTGTAATATGGAGCATAGCTATCATTATTACCCCCACTTCCAAGAAAGAAAAGTGATGAAATTAGTCACAGTCCCCAAGTTCAACCAAATATTACATACTCAGAAAAATGATTAAGCCTTTTAGGGAGTTTGAACCATATCTAATTTATTATGAGAAGGAAATTTTTAAAAGCATTCCCACACAAGCATCTTGAATCTCAAATTCACTAGAGCATATTCATTGCACAATAACATTTGATACAGAAAGGAGACAAGGAATACAATTCATAAACAGTGACATCATAACTCTATGTTAATTCTTGTCTGGTCCAAAACTGCCCTAAATTAGGAGTAAAACTGGCTTAGAAAATACGGATGTATTAAGAAAGCCAGAATATTTTATTTTAGAGTTAGAACATTGAACACTGGAGGAAAATACAAACAGCTTCTGAACGTAGTTACTTATTCCAGGCTAGGCTTGTTGAAGCCTTAAAGGATACAATTTTATCACTCTTATTTTGCTGCTATTTATATCTTGCTTTGAAATATTTCATTCAGATTTTGGATTTTTGGTGGGTGTGTTTCCTCCTTTTCCTTTTGCTTGTCATTTGGAATCAGGAGGAGTGTGTATTAGAAGGTAAAGAGGAAGGCAAATGGCCAGGTTAATAGGAGGAAACAGTTGAGGGCTGTTTGTTGTTATTTTCTTAGGAAATAAAACAGCTAGCTATTTATTTCTAACATGCTACTCAAATAAACAGAACTCATTCTTCTCCTCCCATCCTCCAACTGGAGTTGAGAACCAGTGTACTGTAGGGATTCTATTAGTCATGCTACATTGGATTGAATTAGCCAGGTTATGTGAAAACTGGCACATTTTCCTATATACCAGGAAATATACATTTCCCTTCTGCTGTGTTTCGGGGTCCCTCTTCAAAGTCACTGAAATACAAGCCAAACTCTGCCTAACAGAGAACTCTTTGAAAGGAGGCAGGTGTGGTAAAATCAAACTGTGCAGTCAGGAAGTCAGATGGCTATACCACCATTCTCAGGAGAACAAGCTCTGCACAAGCAGGAATGAATGATTCTCTTAGCGGAAAAGGCTATCTGCAACTTCACTGTAAGAGCAGAAGATGGGTCAAAGTGTAAGAAGTGTTTTCTTCACTGAGACATTAGCGTTTCCTCAGCTCACGCTTGGATGAGATGGAGCCCGGAGCTGAAGGCTGCATACAAACCCCTCACACCTCAGGATCCTTGCCTGTTTGCAAGTGAGAAGAGTGGGAACAAAGAAAAAGAGGCAAAGTGCTTATTCAAATTCTGCAGCTCCCATCCTTCTATCTCTCCTATTTCATGTAGTCCCTCCAATATTAGGACTTACAGTGTCCAGATGATGGACTGATTGGTAGCTGGGTAGAGTAGGTTCCTAAGTAGTAGTCATGAGGGAATAGTGTTTTCATCTCCCCATTTGGGAAAGGTGCTTGAAAATGTTCACAAGGAGTAAAGCATTCCCACTTTACTTCTCTGCACAACTCCCCACAGGCATATGTGGTTTCTTTCTCTCCACTGGTCCTTAGCACCGTAACAGGATCTGAACCTCCTATGCTGACTCCAGGACATGTGGGCATCCAAAGTAGCCAAAGAGAGACCCGAAGCTATTACATAAGAACGTCGCCTGTTCAGCTGGTCATGGGTAGGGTGAGATGGCCTGGGTCGCTTTTAGGATGTGTAGGAAAAGAGGGTACACTAAGTACACAGGAGGGAAGTACAATATGGAGAAGAGACAGGGAGCCAGAGAATGGGAATCTACTATTGATTACTCTAGTGATGACTGATGAGGAGGCTTCAGTAAGTCACTTACTTTCTTGTGAAAAAGCTTTCTGGGCATGAAGTGAGGATGACAGTGAAGTGAGATCGCCGTCGGGGTGGTGAGGTGAGGGATCCCCTGTGTAACTGTGGCTCTGACTTTGAAGCCTGGCTGCTCAGCAGACTGAGGACCCACTTCTCTCTCCTGTCTTCCAGATCACTACATGCAGGTGCTGGTCTGTCAGCATGAGTGTGTGAGGGAACTAGCCACCCGCCCTGGCCGCCTCTCCCCAATTGAGAACTTTCTTCCCCTGCATTATGACTACCTACAGTTTGCCTACTATCAAGGTAAAGCCTGGATCATCCCTGAAGACCTTTGGGTGGGGGGTTGCTCACTGTTACAGACACCACCTTGTCGTGGTTTTGCCCTGTGCATTCCTCAGTTTAGCGTGGAAGCAATGGAGGTTTATGTATTCCCTCTCTCATCTCATGTAAGTGCAGCTCAGGATGGAATAACAGAGGGTGAAACCACAAGTGCTGAATGCTGTCATGATGCCTGGAAGGATATGCTAACTGACCCTATATATGGTTTTTGAATTTAATTTTTTCAACTTCATTTAAAAGGTAATATATTCACAGGTTCAAAGACCACATATCATAAAAGCCTCCCTCTCTTTTGTTCCCTACAACCCAATTTCATGTCCTTTAGCCCACAGTTTCTTATTTACTCTTCTAAAATTTTATGTAGAAACAACATACACACACATGCACACACACACTCGGACTTATTTCCCTCTTATACACAGAAGATAACATACTATTAATACTGTTCTCTACATTGTTTCCTCACTTAATAATACATATCAGATTATTTTTAGTAGATTAGACCCATGAAATTACCATTTGCTTAGGTCAAAAATGGTCATATTAGGCAATTTTATATGGTTCAACCTAGTTCTGTCAGTACATGGGGATTTTCCTCATTAATCTTCCTTTATATCTGGATATCATTATACTGTAATTTATTTCATGTGTCTCCTTACTGGTGGGCATTGTGTATATTGTAATATTTTGCTATTATAATTAGCAGTCAAATGAATAACATTTTATGTATGTCATTTCACATCTGCACATAAATATCTATAGGATGAATTTCTAGAAATGCAATTGCTGCACCAAATGGTTTATTCATTTGTAATTTTGATAGATGTCACTAAATTTTCTTCCATATGGAGTACATTTTCACTGCTTATCAACAGAATATATCATCAAATATTTAGTCATTCCCCAATCCATTAGGTGAAAGTTGATATCTTATATTGGTTATTGGTTTTAATTTTATTCTAACTAAATTGGTTTTAATTTCCATTTTTCTTATTGAGAAAGAGATTTAGCATCTTATGTTTAAAAGCAGTCAATAGAGTTAGGATTGCTGAAATTGGTCTTAGATATCATGTTGTCAGACTCAATACAAACATCAGAATTAACTCCTAAAATGCTGCTCTTTTAATCTGTATTAAATAATGTAAGTTGTCAACAAATACTGTCAGGTGGAAATTTGTAATGATTTATGAAAAATATCTAGTACCAAACTAAACCAAAGGTAGAACCTTTTGAAGACTCGAAATTGTGTCCTTCCTTTTATCTGCAGCTATTGCTCCTTACTCTCCTCAGCCCCACCTTCCCTCTTATTAATGTTTAATGCTGGCTTCTCACAGGCATGTTGAAGTATCTCTTAAAAATCTTTTAGACAGATAGAGGCTCTAATGCTGCAACTCCTTGGGCTTTCAGTTGGCGAGTATGTGAGAGCTTTGGAGTGTGCCAAGGCCTACCTCCTGCTCCATCCGGACGATGAGGATGTCCTGGACAATGTGGATCATTATGAGAGCCTCCTGGACGATGGTACTGACCCAGGATCCGTTGAGGCCAGAGAGGTGAGACCGGTGCCCCCAGAAGCAACTCTGCACCCAGCGAGATGCTTTGGGCAGTCGTACCAATATCACAGGGCTTTTCAGGGTATCTAACAACTTTGTAAAGTTTCTTGTACTCAGTTCGCTTGAACGATTAATGCCCAAGGCAAATTTTTTTCATATGTACTAGCTGTGAACATCTGCTGACATGGAGACATTTTTGGTAGCTCTGAAGTTTAGCTCATCTGTCACTGTTTAATGAAAACTATTTCCACTTGAACAGTTATCGTATCTCTTGTTATTTAAACTTACATTTTTCTTTTCTCTAGGATTTGACAGTGTTTGTGAAACGTCATAAACTGGAATCAGAGCTAATAAAATCAGCTGCAGAGGGCCTAGGATTTTCGTACACTGAACCGGTAAGAACAAAGAAGAAAGAGGAAATGTTTTCTGAAAGAACCATTTAGTGACTAATTTTTGGCTTAAGTCCCCAAGCCCCATTTGTTGAAGTTTCCAATCCCCTTACACACAATAACAAAAACAGGGGAGGAGGACCAGATGTTTACTCAATATATATGATAAACTTTAAAAGACTTTAATAGATTCACATATTACTTCAAAACGAACAAAATTAATCTTGGTTGTACCCCATGTAATGCTGACATTTCTTCTCATGTCCATGCTTTTTTACAATTCTTAATAGGGAGACATACCTTTTGTAGAACTAGTAATATAGTATAGACAGATTTATGTTCTGATTTTACTGAAGATATCTTAAGCAATGTCTAGATTTTTTACAGCTTTTAAAATGATTCTTAGGTACATATAGAGTTGACAGGTAATAAACTTCTGCTGCTCAACATTTGATTTGTTTCTGATTATTTTCATCATATTTAAAGCTTTAAACATTTTTCTCTCTATTGAACTATATACCCTTTGAATAAATTCCTGGGAGTGGGATTATTCTTCATCAAAGGATCTGAGAAATTTTAAGTTCTTGAAATTGCTTTTGTAAGAGAATTTCTGACTTCATGGTTCCTAGCAATACAAGAAAGTACCAGTTTGCCAGAGACACCTCAGCAATGAGAAATAACAATTTAAAGTTGTTTTTTTATCTTATATATTATGTACAAAATGTACAGATTTATTTCAAATTATATTCCTTTGGTAACCCACAAAAATAAGCTTTGCATCATATTATTATTAATTAATTTTCCTTCACTTGAATTATCTGGCCATGCTTTTTGTTAATTATCTGTTGTTTACTATATAAGTTCTTTATATAATATACATATCATATATATAGATAGAAAGCTCTATTTGTAATATATCCTATTTGTACTATTTTTTTATTTCTTAGTCATGTCATGTTTTAATTGACACGGTTTAAAAATTAGGATAATTTTAATGTACTCTTTTTAAGGTAACGTTTCAGAATGTGCTTATATCCAGTCCTACTCACTATTCTTTTTTAGATTATGTCATGCCAAGAGACCCCCAGAAAAAAGTTTTATATCTACTGTGATTCTATACAGATGATTAATCAAGCTGACCTTTTTTTGTTTGTTGTTTCTGTTCATAAAACATAAGTTAGTTGGACTGAATAATCTTTTAAGTGTTTCCTGCCACCAAATTCTAAATCACTTTCATGAACAAAAATGTCCAAGGCTGAACAAGGATGTCCAGACTAATCCTTTGCTGTTTTTCAAAATCCATTTGTGTATCATTTTGTCTTTGCCAAAACTGCATCAATGTTAGGCTTCCTTTTCATTAACATTTAAAAAAATAAAAAGTATGCTGTATCTTTATATAAAATGCAACTTTCATAATATTTTAGGTTTTCTGAGTATTTTATGTGTATCTTTTGTTTCTGTAAGTGATGCTTAATAACAAAACTACTGAGATTTTTTTCAACTTAAAACAGAATTATTGGATCCGTTATGGAGGACGGCAGGATGAGAATCGGTGAGTTCTCCATGCAGAACACAGCCTGTTCATTTTTAATGAGAAGAAATACTTAGAGTCATACCTTTTATAAGGAATAGGGATAATTAGAAGAGTTCCAAATTGGGAATTAGGAGCTCTGCATGCTGGTCCCAGCTCTTGCTGTCACTTCTGTGTGATTTTGAGTAATTTATCTTCTGGGTCTCATGTTTTCCTCAAATTAAGAGGTTGGTCCAGGTGATATTTCCTCGAATTAAGAGGTTGGTCCAGGCTAAATATTCAGTGATTCTAAATCAGAGAAAGCCGAATGCCGTTTTTGATTTATTAGTAGAATAAAACTATAACATTTTCTCATTAATAATGAATTTTCTTATGGCATTTATTTGAAAGCAAGAAGCTCAGAGTTTTACTGCAAGTTAAAATATTAGGTGTCACTAACTGAATCAAATGAAGAGAATGAATTTTTTTAAATGATAGAAGTCAAAAGTCAATTTATGTGTTACAAGCAACTTAAGGAATCAGAATGTTGGAGTTACATGTATGAGATCACGTGGTCTAGTCTATCCATTTTCAAAGTCGGAAACTGAAGCCCTAACAAGTCAAAGGACTCTCTTAGTCTCTGTATGAAGGACTGGCAGATCCAGACTTTCTTATTCAAAATCTTGCAGTCTTTCATTAGGCTTCAAGGACTCAATTCCTGGGTGGTCTAAAATTACTGTGTGAGATCACAGAATGTAGATGCACATTTGGACTTATCTGGTCTGTGTATATTGAAAGGACATCATGGTATCATTTATGTGTTTCCAAAGTTTGACAGAAACTCGTGTCTTCTTTCTCAGAATAGTTAAGAACCACTACACTAGGATGTAATTTATTTCAGTTCAACCATTGCTCAATGACTTACTGTGTTCAAGACATAATATAACACTCTGAGCATTACAAAGAGGCACATGATAATTTTTTTCCTGCCTGTTGGGAGCCAAACTAATCTCAAAGGAGTTAGAGTTATGGATACAATGAACTGTAATAATAGTAGCTAAGAAGATTTAGAAGTGAAATTGAGTACATTCACTGAAGAAATAGAGAAGAATTACATGGAAGTAATTGACAGTTAATTTGATCTTGAAAGATAGGTGAACTAGGTACCACAAAAATATACACTATTGAATCATAGACTACCTGTGTAAGGTATTCTTTGCCATTGAACATCTTTATTAAGTTGGAAATTACTACTTAAATGCTTTTGCAGGGTCCCTTCAGGAGTGAACGTGGAGGGTGCAGAAGTTCATGGATTGTCAATGGGGAAAAAATCATCACCTAAGATAGACCGAGACCTCAGAGAAGGTGAGGATCTGTGCACTTTTACTCTTAAAGGAGGAAAAGGAGAGGATGGGATTTGAGATTTGAGCAGCTCTTAACCCAGATCAAGGCAGAGCCCACTTTCTCTGGAAAAGGAAGAATAGGACTAAGCAACTAAGTTCATTAAATTCTGGAAGCAAGGCTTAAAAACAAGAATGTCTGATTTACCTATCATTGCCTGTGGTTTCTAACAAGGGTGCTTCAAAATTCACCCTCTCATCTGTTTCCCATGGGAATCCTGTGAACTGGGCAGAACTGCATGTCCATCGTGACCCTCAGTTGAGGACCTTAGGCATGGAGAGGTCACATGACTGGCTTCTGTCACATAGTGAGTGCTGGAGAGTGTGGAATAGGCCGCTGATCAGAGGAACCTGAAGAGGCAGGTCACATGGGATATTAGATTAGTTAACCTAAGATGTTTGAGGTACGTGTATCTGAGCAGTACTTTGAGAGATAAGTGGAAGTTAGGTTGAATTGACAGAGGTGTGGACAGAGCCCCCTTTCCAGTGGATAAAATAAATGGAACAAAGGCACAGAGATGAAAAGAGCAGAATGTTATATGCCTACTTATGCAAAATCAAAATTAGTGGAGTGTTGCCAAAAGTAGTATCTAAATAGAGCCAATTATCATTATAATAATAAATATTAGCAATAGTACTAAACACAGTAGCAATCCTCAATTATTATTATTTCTATATGTTTTATATTTTTTCAAGTATATTTAAGCACAGTTAATTTTAATACTTGCAGTATCTCATGTGAGACATTAGTGTTTCTACTTCACAGGCAAGAAAACAGGTTCACAGAGATTTAGTGACATGTTCAAAGTCTCGCAGCTTTTAATAGGTTCAGGCATTTGAACCCAGGCTTTTGAATCCAAATCCCATTTTTTCTTTTCTTCACTTGATGTTGGAACATAGAAGTGTCTAGATATCCAAAATTTATCCCTGATTGATTAAATAATTGCCAGATAAGAAGCTTGGAAAACCTGCATTGAGGAGTACAGCACTTCTTTCCCCAACAAGAGAGCATGTCAGCACATTCCTGGAGCTGATTTGTAACTTCCAGCTCTCTACAGTTCTCATATTTCCCAGCCCTTTCCTTCCTTGGCTTCCAAGTAAGTTTGAGACAGTAAACAGGATAATATGCTCATCTACTCTGACCTGGACCTCAGTTTGTAGTCACAAACTCAAGCTGTTTTATAAGTGCCGGAGACCTTCATGGTCAGCCAGAGTTTATGTTGCATTTTAAGCCAAGAATTCACCCAGGAAGTACATACCATTAAGCCAGCACTTTGCTCTAAAGGTTTGGAGAACTCTAGGGAAATTGCCAAAAATTCAAAGAATTATTTTTTCTAGTTACCAGGGAGTCTAATGTCCAGAAACTGACTAGGAAAGCTAATGACTAGAGTAGAAAAAAGATTACACAGGATGAAGAAAGATCATGATTGGCTGGGTTACCAAATTCTACCATTTCTGCAGAATTTGTTTAGTTGAATGGGCTAACAGATCTTAGCATGTTCTCTGGGGACCCACTGGAAAGCCTTCTGTACTTTCACTATAGAACTAAATAGGGTCTGACTTAAGAACAGTAGTAGACAGGCAAAGATCCCAGCAAGAAAACACTTTCATACCTTAGTCTGGCTGGTAACAGATGTCAGAGAGGCAAGAAAAGATGCATGCTGTACAGAAGAGAATATTTCAGTTTTTCTCATCATCCATAAAGAGAATGTTGTCTACTCTGGTTATCTAACAGTATTCAGTAGTATTTAAACACTAAGATTGGAGTGACTCAGGGCTATATCCCAGAGAGACTCTAGTCCCTGGAACACACATGCAAAGTTACTAAAAAAATTTGTGATTTATCCTTTTTCCTCTCAGCCACCAGTCTTCCAAAGGTCCTGCTCAATGATAATCCCAGAGTCCCAGGGGGTGTAGTAAAAGTAACTGAATAGGGAAGGCCCAGTTTCCAGGGTTGTCTTCCTCTGATGTTCTCTGCAGGGATGGATAACCAGAGACTCCATCTCTCTGGGCCCTATGACCCTCACCTGTTAAAGAAGGATAGCAACTTTTTGGAGAGGATGGCTGTGAAAAGATGTGTGTAAACTGTAAAGGGCTGTGCTCATATAAGGGCTTGTTAGTCAGTACACCCCTGTAGGTAATGTAATATTTATGTAAAATGATTCTTCCTGCCATGAGCCACAGGCAGTGAGCACAAAAGAGTATTTCCTAGATGATTCCTCTTCAACCAGAGAGTTAGAGCCAGACGCATAACTTTGTGAATGAGAAAAATTAAGTTGTTCAACTAAATTTCCTTGGCCCATGGTGAAGAGTTGGCTGAAGCCATCAAATCAAGCCCCAGGAACCACAACTTACTGGACTACATTTTTATTTTCATTTTAATCTTTTTCCCTGTCTGGTGTGCTACTAAGCCATTTGTAGGCTGGTAGATTTGCATTTCTGAGTGACAGGGTTTATATTTCCTGTTTTCCCTTTTGGTCAGTGGGTGGGTAGTGGTTGTTTTTTTAAAATGTATGTGTGGGAAACCACTGTACAAAACTCTATGCTTAGTGGTGATTGCGTTAGCTACATGAAAGGCAGATGGCCAGTACAAACTCTGCCTGACCTTGTTAGGCTTTAGGTATTGAGGACTCCGTGTTGCTCTCTGTTCCTTCACCTGATATTCTATGTTGCTAATGGCATGGTTGGGGGAAACTGTCAGTATCCTCAGTGGCCCTCTTTTAAATATGCTTCACTATGCCATACGCTTATTAAAATGTCTCAGTCAGAATTTAATACAATATACCAGGCATATTTTGCTAAGTCAATCATCATCATCATCATAAGAGCAAATGTTTATTCAGAGCTTAAGAATGATAGGGATTTTTCTTAAGTTTTAGTTTTAGTAACCTTTAAAGTCATACTTTGAAAACAAGCTATATTTAAAATAATACATTCTCAATATGGAAAATAAGAAAAACATGGCCGAGTATAAACGAACCTAGTTCCCTAGTTCCCTTGGTCTGTCTTCCTAATATTACTATTTGAGTTTTATTTTAGAAAATGCTTTCAATGAACCTACAAGTATCATGTCTTTCTTGTTGAAAGAACATCTCTTTCTATATTTCCAAATGGGAATGGAATATGCAGTTCACTTTCCCAAATAGTGAACTCCATATTCCACTGCCTCAATTTGGCTGTGAATCTTAATCAGTCATATGGATTAGAGCAACCTGACCAATAAAGCCACTTACTTCATCAGACTGCAAGCTGAGAAGGCAAAAAACTGAGCTGTTAGCAAGATAGACATTGCAATCTTATATAAGGCAGTCACAAAAGTGATATACCATAAGCTTTGCCATATTCTATTGGTTAGAAGCAAGTTCTTGGCTCTGCACACGCTTGAAGGAAACAAAATTACCCCCAGCCTATGATTGCCAGGAGAAGATGAGCATTAGGGACCATCTTCAAGTTGTTCTGTTACAGGAGGGAAAGAAGGGCGATACGAAGGGAACGAGGAGGGAGGGAGGATGACTGTAGTGTTCAATTAAGGGTGAGAACTTGCATAAGGTGTTGATGATTAGGATATTCACAGTGCCTGTTCACATATTAGAAGTTCCAACAAGTCCTCTTAAACTTTGACCCAGTACTTCCCTAACACATTTGATCAAGAAACTCTTTTTTCATCGCGAACTTTCCTGCAGAACAAAATCTGAGAAACACTGAATTGTACAAAAAATATACATTATTTTTTCGTTCATCCAAAAGATTGGTACTGAAACTGGGAGCTTGTGGATATATTCCTGGACACCAAGAAATTCTGTATTTATAAATTTTGATGGCAATATTACAAACTTAAGAGGAACTACTAGGTCATATGAGTAACTACATTATAGCCCAGTACTGCCGTATGATTTTATGTCAGTAGGTATGGGTACAGCTACTCTCTCATTGGCACCAGTTAATAGTACTTCAACAGTTGAAGACCAAGAAGAAATGAAATAGGATAAATTTATAACTAATGTGCTGGGATCAGATACAGGCCAAAATTCAACATGGTGCACCAAGATTTTGTAGTAGTCTCAATAGGGAAAAGTTGGGGTAGAATGAGTCATTTTATACCAAAAGTGCTATGAGGAATGCTAGCTCTGAAGAACCTGGGCCAATCAGTTAGAATATTCATGTGGAATGTAGCTTTTTAGTTTCTACAGAATTGCATTAACCATTTCATTAATAGTATTAATTTGAATTTAGTTGGTTTCATGTTCTTGCTTTTGTTTAGTCTTGTAAATGGATTTTGGTATTATAGTTGTATGAAACTATAAACTAAAACATGTAGTTTTATAAAAGCAAACATGAAAGTAAAATTATGGTAAAAATGATTTGCCAGCACTGCAGCTCCTTAGGAATCTTTTGCTTTAACAGATAACGCTATGTTACTTGAGACTGAGAAACTGTCTCATTATTTTAACATTGCATTAATTGTGGACTGCATTGATGATTTTATCCTAGCCAGCCTAATAAACACTTAGTGCTCTTCCCTAGTTTGTAACTCATTTTAAGGAGATGGAGTCACATCAGTTTCAATTGTATCTTCCTCCTTGGACTGGTGGGTCTTAGGCCTTTGTGTTGGTGACCACTGCTTGAGTCGGGGGAGACAGGGAAGAATTGTGCTTTCCCCACTGCTCCCCCAGGCTGAGCTGTCATTGACAGGGGCACATATCAGGTCCCTTAGGTCTCTTAATGAGTAGAAAACAGTGTTTTTCTTTTTTGTCCAGTTTTCTGATTCAAGATGATTGACTCTATTACATCTGAATTTTCCTCACCATCAGAGGCTTTGTCCTTCAGTCCCACCATCTTGTGAAGAAAGGACCTTGTCAGGTCTACATTTTGTAATTTCACCACCTAAAACATGGCCTCAAATAATCACCCTCTACAAAAGCCAAATGGGGCTGATTTCATAAAGTCATGGGCTCTAACCAAGGGAAGAGCAGGTACCTATACGAGGCCATCTTATGCAATAAAAATGACACAAAGATTTTCCAAGGGACCAGAGAAAAATATTCCCAAAGCATGACCATGTGGAGTCCAGTAGGTGGTGGAAAGAAGACTGACAAGGAGTCAGGTGATTTTGGTGTGACTGTCCTGATGGTGCATTATTACCTTAGCTTCCAGGTGAGGACATTGTTCCACATACCAGTGAAACTGAGGTGTGTATGTCATGTCTAAGGCACAAACATGTAATCAAGTAATTGCATGTGATGTTGTAACAGAGGAAAGAACCAAGAGCTTTGGAGCCGGAGGGGTCCAATTGCCATGAGAATTCTGAAAAGTCTTCTCAGAGGAAAATCTTATGGGATTCCCAGTCCGCTTGCAAGATCATCACTGGAATCAAATGCAAAGACAGTTTATCAACCCCAAAATACTATACAAATATAATACATTATCGTGACATTATGGAAAAACTTGGTAGTCAGACATCTGCCTTTTTCCTGAATCCATGTTCTTTACCAAGCCTCCAAATTTGTAATTTGTCTTTGCATTCCTAAATATTCACTAGGAAAATGACTCTTCTGAGCTGAAAGAGCTATTGGGGGTTCTGTACCTCCCTTCTTGGAGACAGAGGTGACAGAGAAGACCATGTGCTCTGTCCCTTTAGGTGGTCCTCTGCCCTATGAGAACATCACGCTCGTCTATGACTCGCAACAGCTGAACGGGACTCAGCGGGTTCTCCTGGACAATGTCCTGTCAGAAGAGCAGTGCCGGGAGCTCCACAGTGTGGCCAGCGTGAGGACCTGGAGCGGGAGGGTGCCTGACTGTGCTGACCTCGCATGAGCCAGGAGACGTTTGGTCCCAGTCTCACTTGGAGCCAGGAAAGCAAGCCTGAAGTGTCACTTTCTTTGATTGTGGAGGCACTTTGAGAGCATTTGTGTTGGGATGTTTTGAGTTTTGCCCAGACCTGGATGTACCAAGTGGGCCTAGAATAGTTGGTAGTTTAATTCCTGAGAAAACAGCCATTCAGCACATGCCCTGCCTACCATAGAAAGTCAATGACAAAAATCCCTTTACTGTAATCCATACTTAACCATTGTACTCCACTTACATTTTACTCATTTCTGAAAAAAATGGTGGTATTTTATAATGAAAATGTAGAATCAGAGTTAAGTAAAGATATTTCTTTTGGTTGAAAGAATTAATGGTACCAGGACCCTGGAACAGAATCAGGATGGTTCTGGGTGTTGACTTTAGTTCTTGGCTTTCTGGTGGCCCAAGTGGAGAGGGGGAGCCAATGAATTCAGAGTTATCAATAATAAAGCTTCTGCTTGTATTTTGCTTCTAGGGAATCATGCTTGTAGGAGATGGATACAGAGGAAAAACGTCACCCCACACACCCAATGAAAAGTTTGAAGGTGCCACTGTCCTGAAAGCACTCAAAGTAAAGTCTTAACTTCTTTTTGGGTTGGATTCCTAAGGGTTAGCCCAGGACCTTCTGTGTATGACAAATAGAGGACAGAGGAGAGTTTAGACGATGGACTGATGGGGATGGAGGAAGGGAACAAGTATGAAATGTCAGTGTCATGGTTCTCAGTCGTTCCTCCAGTTGGTTTATCAATTTATCAAACTTTACATTTCGTAAACTTAAATCTCACAAATAACATACAAGCCCCCTTCCTTCAAGGAGCTCACGGTCCAATGGTAAAGTCATAGCCAAGCAAGGAATCTTTCTGTACTGGAGCAAGTGCTGTCCTGGAGGGACAAGGAAAGGGCTCTGAGAGATGAGAAGAGTGGTTAGCTTTTCACGTACCCCCTGTGATTACGAAGGGCTCATTTCCGTGGCTCATCTTCCAAACCCAAATCCACAAGCAGGTGGTAGTATCCCCGCTAGCAATGCAGAGATGACCACCCTGTGCTGGCTTACTGAAACCTAGTGTCTGTCTTTCTCAGGCCCTCCAATCAACCCAGCGTTACCTGATGTTCTTCTTTTTCTCCAGTTTGGGTATGAAGGCCGAGTCCCACTGAAGAGTGCCCGTCTGTTTTATGACATCAGCGAGAAGGCTCGAAAGATTGTAGAATCCTATTTCATGTTGAACACAACCCTGTATTTCTCCTATACACACATGGTCTGCCGAACTGCCCTGTCTGGTGAGATTCCAGAGTCTGGAATTGTTCCCTTCTGCCCACAATGAAATAAGAAAGAGAACAATGCAGAACAGAGCCCTGTGACATTTAGACTGACGGGTTAGAAGAGTTCTGAATTCTGAGAACAAAAGGAGCTTACTAACTCCCATTTTTCCCCTTCCTCCTTCTCTCCTTTTTTGGTCCCCAGAAGTTCCAGAAGACCATGACTCTGCCTATTTTCCTTTCACATCCATTCTCCTGCTTGCTTAAGTCACAGAGAAAAATGATTTTCTGCTCTAGGTTTTACATTTTCAGGAACCAGGAACCTGGAAATTACAGTCTCATATTATGTCCAAAGGCATTGAGTGGAAGCATGGACATGAAGGGGTTGTTGAGAGAAATGTCCCCCAAGAAGTCAGGGCCTCCTCCCTCCTTGCCGTCCTTGTTTTCTCTCTAGATCTGCTCTTCTATGAGGGGAGGGATAAGGTCACACAAGTAGACTTTTACATGTGTGAAGGTACAGCTGATTCAAATCTTTCTTTTTTACACTTTCATTTCATCTGCATCTCTTTACCACCCCACATAAAAGTACACCCCATGAAATGCATGGAATGTCCGTAAGTACATTTATATCAGATGACCTTCAGAGCTGCAGAAGCAGGTGTGACTTGCCCATGGTTTTCCATCAAGTTCATATCAAAGTGACCAGAGTCTCTTGTCTACTCATCCACTGTTCTTTCATTCTCCTTTGCCTTCTGTCTCCTCAAATTTACAAGGGCACCAGCAGTAGGAGAAGACAGACAGATTGCTAGCTTTTCCCTTTTCTGGCAGGTCAACAGGATAGAAGAAATGACCTCAGTCATCCCATCCATGCTGACAACTGCCTGTTGGATCCAGAGGCAAACGAATGCTGGAAGGAGCCTCCTGCTTACACATTCCGGGACTATAGGTACAGCCAGCACTGCTTCAGAATCAAGCTTTTGTCCAATGGTTATCAAAACCCATGGTAACTAGAAAGCTGATCTGTTTTGCTTGTCATCATATTCATGTCTACAAGGCAGAGATTCTCCAATAATCTCCTGAAACAGCTGCTACAATTGGGAAGCAGCTTTATCTTCTCATAATTTTATCTTAAAAATCCATGCACACATTGTTGCATTCAACTCCATAAAATGTCCATTTTGTTTTAACAATAAAAGTAAAGTTTATTTTTCTATCATTTAACTTTCACTGAAACACTCCCTTTGTGGTCTGTGTATCTTAGGCTGAGAAAACAAGGGTGGTGTCTCCACACACATGGGGATCTCATCACATCGTTCATCTATGTCTGCATTTATAAATAAGAAACTGTACACTCAGCAGAAAAAAAGTGTTTTCTCTTATGAATAATATTTTAGTGTGTAAAGAGTCAGGAGTTATAGTGTCCATGTATATAACAGTGTGTTAATTATTACTACTCTGTGATCTATACAAAAACATTTATTGAGCACCTTCTATCAGCAAGGCTAGGCTATATCCCCTGAAGCTTTGGAGCTAGGCTATTTCCCTAGTAGTGAAAATATACATGCTTTAGAGTTACCAGTATAAAAGGAAAGAAGAGGATTATAAGTAGTGAGGGCAGGTTCAAAGGCTAGATTAAATCTAGTTAGACTTTCTTTGGAGGAAATGTAAGAAGAGATTTGAATGTAATTAAAATGTTAATGTAAGTGGAATATTTCAGGAATATGACCCAAACTACATCAAATCTTACCTTTGTTTGGAGGATTAATTATTTCAATGTCTATTTCAAAGAACACTGACTCATCAGGCTGGTTGGTTCACCAGCCTCCAGTATTCTGTGACAGCCTTGTTATCACGTGTTAATAGCACAAATGCCTTTCGCTTCCTCTCACAGCGCTCTCCTATATATGAATGATGACTTTGAAGGAGGAGAATTCATATTCACCGAGATGGATGCCAAGACTGTGACTGTAGGTAAACGTATTCTTGTAAATTTATTTAGCACTTCTTTATTTCCATCTTGCCATTTTCCAAGGACTCAGACTGTTAGGTTTTAAATATTTCTGAGCTCAAGGATTCAAAAGATGAAGAGAGGCCCAGTAAACATATATGGTATGCTAAAACAGAACCATCAATAAAAAGTAAGTCCATTTTAAAGAGGAATAATTTAAAGAATAGATAACAAGGATTTGCTCATGATCATATAGCTTATTAGTGTTAGACCTGGAGTCAGAACCTAGGTCTTCTAACTCTTGGTCAAGTAATCTGATGGAAACATAGAAACACCGATTCCTATGTCACCCAAGCTTGGACAAGTCAAATGATACCACAGAATGACTTTCAAGTAACCTGATGTGTGTGTGCTTAGATGGAGCATTGGCCTCCAGACCCCTAATTATCAGAGTTCTTATCTATATGTGTATGTGTGTGTGTATATATATATATGTAATTTTATATATATATATACAATCATATGTGTATATATATAATTGTGACTGTAAGTAAACCTATACCTGAAGATTAATATATATACATTCAGATATACATATATGGTGTGTATGTATGTACACTTTGGATGAGCTTCTAAACACATCTTCATAGGTAAAAACAAAAAGTTAGATTTAACTGCCATCTTCCTAAGCAAACCAATGATCTTATAAAACCAACCTACCAAGCACTTACAGATCATATGGCCAGCATCCTTTGGTCTTTAAGCCAAAGAGCATACTTCATGGTGAACAAACAGGTTCTTTAATTGAGATAATTGAATAATAAATAGATCATGAGATATTCCTTTCTTCTATACAAAATCTAATAGTTGAGGCATATATGTGATAAACTTTAAAGATTTTGCATTATATAATCAGTTCCCACAGTTTTTTCTGAATTTTATGTTTTCCCCTCATATTTTTCACCCTCCTCTCAATAGTGAGATGTCCATATATCATTCATGGGATTAACTGGGGTATAAGCAGATATCAAAAACTATATGTTACTAGAGTTAAAGGGAATCTTATGAGGATTCTGATTAAAATTGCCCAGAAACATTGATATAATTAAGATAAAATAATTTATACAATCTATTACAATAATGTGTATTTAAAAGTTCATGATGTCCCACACTTTTTTGTAAGAAGCTTAAATGTTAATGTGGAATATTTTGATGCTTCATGATCTGGGAATTAAGTCAAGATTGATGATCCTGTTTGGAGTTTAAAATCCTGGTACAAAATTACCAATTTTTGAAGACATTATGTGCAGAAAACATAAGATTTATGAGCTCTGCTAACACTGAAAATGAAGTTCAAAGCTGCATCTCACACAGTTGTAAAGAAATAGTGGGTGAAAATATTTATTTGCTTCTACTCCACCTAGTGGCCATATTTGGAAATGCTTACTGTTTGAAAGTATGGTATACCTGGAATACTACCTGTGAATCAGTAATTCATTAACTATTGAATGTAAATAACAGAATTATGTTTTTGCAAAGATGTGGAAGCAGATAATACTCCCCTCTAAGAGATTTATACATCTAAGAGGAAAGTGTAACTTATTTAAAAAGTACTGAATCTATCACCAAAACTCCCCAAAAGAGTAAAAGAAAAACAGGTGTGAACTATTTTGTCTTGCCGATGGGTTTCCGGCCCAGCCAAGTTCATTATGGATTCAGTAAGACCGAAAAAATGACGGTGGAACGTTCTTGGGGTGAAAGGGTTTATACCCAACTTTATTTTCACTGTGGCTGGTCAATCACTAAAATCCCATCCACTCAGAGCAAGTCTTCATGCAACAAGCCTGTCTCTGCCCCTGGGCTTCTCTACCCCGCAGTCGTTTCACTCTCTGTTTCCGGTGCTGGCACCACTTCAGCCTCTGCTCTCTTGCAGCCATGCAGCCCAGAGCATTGGGCGGAGTTCTTTATATAGAGTGAGTACAACCTATTGCTCACACGTGTGCAGTGAGCAAGCCGACCAGGGTCATGTGAGAATCCTGGCCCTAGGAACTTTTCATTTTCTCATTGTCAGATTTTTTCATTCGAAATATGAAGGTTCAAAGATTTTTTTTTTTCTCTAATTAGTCCTCCTTCATATTAGTATATGTGGTGGTAGAGTTTGGGGGGCATTTTATGGATAATTGAAATTCCTAGGTAACCAGTCCCAATAAAGAAAAATGGATAGTTTTCCTTTATAGCTTTTCCATCTTTGACTCTGGAGGGATAAATGAGGCAGAGAAATGTTCCAACTTGGTGTGACACAAGGAAAAGTCTTTGCTTTGGAAAAGTCTGGATATTGTATAATTAAGTGAATAGTGGCTGAAGATTTGCACTTAAGACAAGCAGAGCACAAAGACTTCTCTGACTTTTAATTATCAGTTAGATGAAAAGTAAAAGGAATTTCCTTTTATCATACTTGGAAGATATATGGATTATTTTCAACAGCAGTGTATTTGTGAAACATGCATATTTAGGGATTTTGTTTCTTCTGTGCAAGTTTGAAAAAATGAAATTTAATGAGTTCCATTTGCTTCATGAAAAATTAAATATGGAGCTGTGTTCCAAAAGTATATTTATAATCTTTTATCTACACTTCAGAATATATTTTCCTGTAGAAGCAATGTTATAAATTGAATTTATTTATTCAATAGGCCCATCATAATAGCATGGTTGGTACCACTCTTGTTTTTACTTTATTTTTCTAAGCCTTACTGTAGAATGAGTAAAGTTTCTGTGTTTTTCAAGAAAGAAAAATGAATGCTTCTTACATCAGACCCTTCTTTAAACAGACGCGAGGCCCCTGAAACTGTGTTGCCTAAGCTCACTCAGTTTGGACTGCCCACTCCTTTGATCTAATACCCTGGCTTGGAGCCCCCAGGAATGCCTCTTTTCCCTTCTGGCCTCTTCTACCCAAACATTAGTGGACAGTTCCACCTGAGCAATGCATAAGCTTGGAAGGCTGTGTCAGTATTTCGGAGCCCTAGAAGCCATGGAAGCCTGGTCACCCCAAGGGGCAGTTCTCAGCACTGGAGGTATTGCATTGGCTGGGAACCACTGGAAAGGGCGATGGTAACAGTAGGGACTATAAATGAAACCATCAAATTAAAGTAAATATAAATTTAAGAGTATCATATGAGATTAGACTTGACTTTTTTACATCTTTGTGTTATGGAAAGGTCACAAACCATAAATGCATAATTGAGGAATTAGAAAGGGTATGTACACTCATGGAACCACTGCCTGGACCAATAATAAACATTTGTTGGCACTGTAGATGTCCCCTCAATTGGCTTTAGAATTCCACAAATATTAAAATGCACAGACAGTGTGCTAATGCTAAAGCTAGAGAAATGAGTTAACACACCGAGCTGTTCCCTTCCTGGAGTCTGCTGGCCATCAACATAGCATGTGGAGCAATTATTGTGCACAGTGGACTATGCCAACCATTTTATCTGAATATTTAATTCTAAGCTAGATATTATTTTGACCTTATCTTTGTTTTACAGATGAGCTAATTGAAGCCATCTAGTCTTTTTCAGCCCTTGGACTCCATTCTTTGATGCAAAACATGACATAAGCAATCCCATGGAAGGATAGGGCATGGAGGTTTTAGCAATGTTTATGATATAGGAATTGAGACTCTTAATTTTCACTTTCTTTCTCAGGCCTCTATAAAACCAAAGTGTGGGCGTATGATTAGTTTCTCATCTGGAGGAGAGAACCCACATGGGGTAAAGGCTGTCACCAAGGGCCAGAGGTGTGCTGTGGCGCTGTGGTTTACCTTGGACCCACTTTATAGAGAACTGGTGAGTTTCTGACCCACCCATACTGGGTTCCATAACCCTGCTTTGTGAAATGATCTGTCTGAAAAGTTATTTAAGCTAATCTATAATCCAGGGACCTTAGAGAGCATGAGGAAAAACGTCTATAGAATCCATTCTCTGTGGTTTCTGTTTTCTAAACAAGAACACATTTTCCTGATCAGATCTGTTACCTAACAATTACACAACTAATATTTGTGAGTTCAAGGGAAAGAAGAAGGGCTGTGAAGGCAGTTCTTAATCAGATGTGTTCTAAGGGAATGTGGAAACAGACATTTCAGTGATATTTGGCGGCAGTCTCTGATTAGTCCTGTGCTTACTAACAAACTGAAGTATTAGAAGAAAGGATCCACTTTCTCCTGGTCACCAAGGAGACTAATTTGTTTTCTTGTCAAATCATTAATGGGAGCACTGAATAATTTATGAAATATATGTAGAACAGGGTGAGGAACCTAAAAGTTCATTATTATTTACAATTATTGAATTAAAGATTAAATACTAGAATAGTGTTATTATTATATCAGAAGTAGGGGAAGTCACTTAGCCGGATAAGAGACAGTGTTCTCACCCTTCTGAATGCCCTTGGGGATAGCATAGTCTCTGCCTGTGAACTGCAGTGGAAGGAATTAAGACCAAGGGATAGAAGCCCCTGGGAGGAAAATGTGGGTTCCCCAATAAGGAATAACTCACATTATCACTACTGTTTGGCGAGATTGTCTGTTTGGGAAGTAATAAGGTCGCTGTCACTGGATGGCTCTAATCAGAGCCTCAGCAACTTCCTGGCACGGAACTGGAACTTCACAGCAAGATTTAAACTGGATGCCTTCAAAGTCTCCTCCAGTTCCAAGTACTGATGAAACTATGAAATTATAATCTTTATAATGACTTCCTACCCAATTTTTCTCTTTATGTCCCTAAATTGAGTAAGATTTCATCAGAAACTATTTTAAATTAATTTATCTTTCTTAAATACCTTTTGCCAACAAATCTCACACATTCTTTAGGACACCTTCCCTAAGCATTCTTTCATATTTTTAACAAATGCTTACAGAAGATCTACTATGTGCCTGGAAAATTCTGCTAGACAGGGTTTGGGGTTCCAAGGGTGAACAAAACATAGTCCCTGACCACGAGGACTTGGAGAGGTCCCCAAGGAAATAGACAATGAGACAGAGTATGCATTTTGTAGCAGGGATCAAGGAAGCTTTACATAAACTTGGTCCTAAAAAAGGAGGTGATAGTCAGGCATAGAAAGTGAAAAGAATGTTTCCTACGGGGAACAGAGCACACGGAGTTCTGAGACTTCAAGAAGCACTGAGCAGCCTCCTTCACCTGGCATCCCTTTCTTGCCTTGTGCTTCTTCACCTCCCAAACTCCAGCACTCACCCACACTCCTTCTGCACTAAGGCACCTAGGTTCATGAGCTATAAGAATAAATTGTTGAAAACCTCACTATTTTCTCTCTTTGGTGTTCAATTCAGAGTGTAAAGAATATAAAAGACATTTAATCTGTTTCACTAATCAATATCCCAGCCCTCTCTTCCAAGGTATTTTCTTTCAAAATAAGCTAACCTTGCCAAAGGGAATTTCCTGTTCCTTCCTAACCTAGAAAAGTGCTAGGAAAGGTCTCCAGTCTCCAGGCAGTAGCGGCATCTAGCGGTCACAGAAGAAAGTGACCAAACCTTCTTCAGCAACTACTAGAAAATTGATCCTAGGACTTGATTCCCAGACTGTTCCATGTTGGAATCACCTGGGGATCTTTAAAAACTGCATTTCTCAGCTCCCACCCTCAGAAATGCTGGTTTGGTTGATATGGGGTGTGATCTAGGTATCAGGAGCTTTAAGGCTGCCCAAGTGGCTCTAATGTAAACTCAGCATCTCTTCTCAGATTAAATCCCTGAGCACAAAAAGCCTTCCCATGAAAAAGTCATCAGAACTGGCAGATTTCCATGATTATTATATTTTAAAAGCATTCAGTTCTCAAGGAGTACTTAGCATCATAAACCCTTAGCACTAGACAATATCAGAAGCTGCAGCTCCTGGTACATAGAGTTGTAACTTTTGAACTGCCTCGCTTTCGGGACAGATGTGATTGCAGTGGTGTCCCGGGGCAGTCAGCTCTGACAGGTCTGTATGTAAGTCAATTTGTTTAGCAGCAAGTTGTTACCCCATATTCATAAAGTAGCAGGCGTTTTACTTAGTAATCATAACAGCAATTCAGTTTTCTGTTATTGAGTATGTTGGGGCCTTCTTGCCTTTGTGTTAACATCATTTTCAATTACAAGCTCTTGAGTTACAAGGGACTTTGTTTTCAACTCATAAAATAGTTATATTTATAACTTACTCCGCTGGGCATTGAGCTAGGGACTATCTACAGGTGACACAAACTAGGTAAGACAGAACCCCTATTTTCAAGGAACTTGAAGTCAAAATGAAGAGATAAGCCAGAGGCCTCAGTCATTGAAACATAAGGCGATGTTCAATAGGAATTATTATAGGCAAATGCTTGGTGTTTAGAGGTTATAAACAAGAAACCAGAAAAGCTGCATGAAGGAGATGGCATTTGACAGAAACCTTGAAGGATGAGCATGATTTCTTTAGGGAGGCACATTTTAGACAGAGAGAGCCCTTTGTCCACTATGTATTTATTCAACAAATATGAGGGAGCCCTTGATAAATGTCAGTAGTGTTTCTGGGCAGTAGAAGTTACAGTAGTGACCAAAAAAGACACCATTCCCTATTTTCATGGAGCGTACCTTCTTGTGGAAAAAGAAAAACAAGAAATAAGTAAGAGAATAAGCAATTGAGAGATGTTCAGAGAGTGACAAATGATGTGTGGGACAGGGAACAAGGTAACAGATTCAAGAGCACAGGGAAGCGGGTGGCAAATTGTGAGAGCTCTTCAGACAGGTAACTTGTGGATTACCACCTGGGTGACAGGAAGAAGCCAACTGGGATAAAGGTCTTGAGTTTGAGATGCCATTTGGAGGTAGAGCACCTGGGCCTTGATAGATGGGGTGTGGGGTAAGCATGATGGGGTATGACAGAAACATCCAGAAGGGTGTTTGCCTAGAAAAGGACTGGGGAATTCTTCTGCGAGTGCTGAATCCAGGGTCCCAGAGGTCATTAGGCAGTTGGAGCCTAAGGTGAGGTGAGAGGAGAAGACACGCTAAGCTGACGGAGGAAGGTCTAAGTCAGGCAACTCCTTATGAGCACACCAAGAAGACTGGACCTGGAACTCAAGCTGTAGGAACCTGTGCAAAGGCTATGGGCAGGGAGCAGGGCAGCAATGTGGGCATGAGGTAAGTGCAATGGCCCCAATAGCAGCATGTGGGATAGGGGTATGAAACAGAGAGGTTAATTTGGGAGCTGCTCTGCAGCAATTGAGTTAAAATCTGACAAGATCCTAAACTCATGGTTCTCAAGCGAGACTGATTTTACCTCTTCAGGCACATGTGGCAACATCTGGAGACCTTTTTGGTTGTCACAACTTGGGGAGGAGTGCAGCTGGCTACCTGTTAGGGATGCCGCTAACCATCTTACAAAGCATAGGACAATAAAGAATGATCTGGTCCAAAATGTCTGTAGTGCTGAGGTTGAGAAGCCCTGGCCTAAACCAAGGTAACAGTAATGTGCACTTAAAAGAAAGGGGCAGAAACAGGAGGCAGAACAAAGAGGATTAGGGGAGTTATCAGGTCCAAGAAACAGTGGTCTGGCTTATAGGGCAAGTGGATGAGCAGTGGTGGTCTTCACTGAGAGAGGGAGTGTGTGAAGAGAAACAGAGTAGGTGTTTGGGAGACAAAATTGTGAATTCCACTCAAGCACTGAATCAGAGAACTGGGTTGGAGATGTCTCTCTGGGACCACAAAGTAGAAAGGGTAGTAATCAGGTGAATATACACAACCTCTTGGCAAGAGCAAAATCTTGGAAAATAATTGCTTAGGACATCAGGAAGTCAGGAAAAGGCATCAGTGCAGGAATGAGGATGAGTTTCAATTCTTAACTGGATTTAGCACCAGTCCATGTACAGATGGATGCCTGGGAGTGTTTGGGAAGCATCTGCCGCTGGGGCTGATAGCTATGCTTGTAACAGAAATGTGTAAATTGTCTTTTTTACAGGAGCGAATACAGGCCGATGAAGTGATCACAATCTTAGATCAAGAACAGCAAGGGAAGCACCAACTGAATATCAACCCCAAAGATGAGCTGTAAAATGAGAGTGTTCTATTATCAGATATTTATTTAAATTGTTAATCTTATGAGAACCTTTTTATTTTTGTACAGAGCCATGGTATAAATTAACAGGTTAACCTGAGTCACCCTTCTGTCCTTCTGTCCCTAAGGATGCTTGCTTTGCCTCACTCTGTCCTGGTATTTCAATTCATCTCTCAAAGCCTGGTCACCCACTCCACCCTGCAAAAACACACACACACACACACACACACACACACACACACACACACACACACACACGCACACGTGTACTTCATTTGCTCCTAGTGTGGGATTTGGAGTCAGGGCCTTCTGGCTCTGTGCTCCAGGAAGGGCTGCCCTATGACTTTTCTCTTTAAACGGGGGTTGAAGAATGATTCTTTACCACAGTGACTTTGGAAGAAAATCTGTAATCCCACCTGAATCAGGACTCCATCATCACACTGTGTGAGAGTGGGGTTCACTGGAGAGAAGGATCATTTTGTAAGAAAAATGGACTTCTGATGGGCTCCAGTCTTCATCTGCCTGTGTTTTGCCGACCCCTCCTCTTGCTCCTGTCCAGCACATGGATTCATGCTTGTGTCGTATTTGTTTAATACAGGGAGGCTTATTTTACTATCCGGCATTTATCTTCCTTCTCCCAAACTTTTGGTTTATCTTGGGAAATGGCTTTTTGGTCCCACAGGTGCTTTGGGGACAGCCCAGAGACAACACTGGCCTATGGTGAGTTTTGCTGGCAGTTGCTCCAGGGCTGCAGGAAGGCGGGAGAACTGCTTTCGAAGGAACAGATGGTTAGCAAACAGAGGGGTTAAATCCAGAGAGCCTCTGGTCCTTGCTGCAGTTCTAAGGAAGACACGGCACAGACATTGTTTGGGGTATGACTGGGGTGGTTCTAGCCTAGGGGAGCCTGCACCACCAACGAGGGGGGATCACCTGCCTCTGCGATGGGCAGTAGTAGAGGTAGAGGCCCTTAAGAGAACCAGCAAATCAAAACATTTCTGAAAAATCACATTTCCTTTCTGCCATTTATGATCATGTTTAGCGGTAAGAACATTCAGTCTTTGACACTGAGAAACTGATTCATAGAGATTTATGTGCCACCTGTTTCCACCCGACCTTTGGTTGCCTTTTCATCATGGGAGAATGGAAAGAGCACTCGGGTTATGATCCCGGCCTGATCAGATGTGCCCTGCTGTGTGACTGGAGCTACTCTCTTTCCCTTTCTGGGCGTCGGTTTCCTCTTCTGAAAATGACATAATGGGTTGTAATTGTTTCCAAAAGCCCTCCTGCCTCTTGCTCCATAAACAAAACAAAGCAAATAAAACAAAAACAAAACTGATTTTACCAATGTGCACAATTAGAACATATTTACTTCTACTGACATTTTGAGAATTGTGCTTGGGTTCAGGAGTATATTTGATTTTAAAGCTTTAAACCCAAGTTTTGGGTGAAAACATCCTGAGCTTTGAAAAGTAGGTTGCTTTTCGTTTGCTGTCTCACTGGGAAGCGTTTGCTGGCACTCAGATTTGCTGATAGGAGAATCTGGGCAAGGATCTAATTTCTGTTTTCTGGCAACAAGGTGTCAACAAAGAAAAGAGTGTTTGGCTCCTTACAGCTCCTGCTTCAGGGTGCTGGGGGCTCCTGGAGAGGCAGGGACGCAGGCGCCAACTCCGGTGTCAGCCCCTCGGAAAGGGGGTGCCGTGTGGCAGAGCCACATCTGGGGCCGTTTGCTGACAGCCCAGGCTAGTTATTCCTGTTTTACAGGTTACCCATGTTGTTTTACGCCTGGGACATCATGTATCCACTGAAGCATTCATTTTTTAATCTGCTCAACATCAAACCATACATAATTTCATTAAAATAGTTAGGGAGTGTCATCCGGTGACTTTTTAAAAATTGAGCTCAGAAATTGCAGTCTGTGTGCTGTATAGTCCCTTATGTGGAAGGCTGGAAAAACCCATTCGAATTTGTGCAGCTTTTAGAGCTGAAGAAGGCCACAGAAATCACAGACCAATTCCATTTTTCTCTCTGGGAGGAAACCGAGCCTCAGAGGTGGGAAAGACGATTCCATGGTTACAGAATTCAAGCAGGCAGAGCCAGCACTGCTGAACGGAGTTCTGAGGGAAGCCTGGCCGGGGTTGTGTGGGTGCTGGAATCGTGGCACAGGGCAGCACCCACTAGAGGAAAGGGTGCCTTTTTCTATTTGGCCCCAAATGGAGATTGCTCATCACTCCATGGACAGCAAGGCTGTGTCTGTCCAGAAGGGGTGCCTTTTTCTAATTCACTCAAGACGCTATATGTGTCTGAGGCAGCCCAGGCTGAAAAGCCCAATTTTTTGACTCCCAGTCTAGGACTCTTCATCTGTGTCACTTAGGGAGTGTACCACTCATTCTGGTGATTATAACTCCCTTGTGTAAAAAGCCTGCAGTTTCGTAAAGCTTTTGTATTTGCCTATATGATAGTATTGAATGCTTTTAACACGGAGCTTGCTCACGCATTGGGAAGCCCAGCATGGTGTACGGTGCCCCTTCTGCAGATGTAGAAATGGAGAGAAGTGAAGGGAAGTGAGAGCCTGCGGCCGCCCCCACTCCAAATGTGTCCATGCCCAAGGTAGAAGCAGTCTCTTGAACAAGAGGAGAGAAAAACAGCAGGTTTGTTTTCTCCCTCACACATGCTTCCAGGCATATTAAATATAAAAATAATTCATTAATGTGAAGGAAAAATGTTTGAGTTTATAAAATCTAAATTTTTTCTCCTTTTTCCCTGCTGAGTGATGCATGAAGGCATATTTCTCTTCTCTCTGAAAGAGATGGAATATGGGTCGCCTTCAGTTAGATGAGCCCCATTTCTGATGGCTCTGCTTTCACACAGCTCACCAAAGGCAAGAAAGCTCTAGTCAGTTATAAGGCAGAAACTATCTTAAACTTCATCTTGAGCATCAGAAGAAACAAGTCCTCTTCTTGAGAACAGGGCAGTTTTCTGGGATGTGTGAGGTGCTTTCTGGGATGTGTGAGGTAAATTGTTTAACAAGAAAATACCAGTTTGAATGCAGTGTTCATCATTACTGTGTACATAGCACTTTCTGGCTCTTGTTCAGCTGAGGAAAAGCCATGGAATGAGTCAGCACCATTTAATAATATGTACCTATGAATTTTAATTGAAGTACAAATGCTGAGTTATTTCACAGAAGACAGCCACAGGGAACAACTCCCTCACTGGCGTTAAAGCAGGTGGTAATAGGGGGGCCGCCCCACCAGATCCCTGTGCTGAAAGTGAAGCATTCTGGGGTGACTGACAGTGGGGTGGCTGAGAAGTGGGAAAAACTTGAGCTTTCCCGCATCTAAACTCTTCAGGGAAACAGGAGCCATTTGGCAAAAACTCCAAACCACAAATAAGATTGGGTCCAGGGTTAGGATCCTTCTCCACCTCCTGCCAAGGAGCTGGTGATGTGAAGCGACGTCCCCACCTAGTCCCACAGCCCACCCTCAAATCCTGTACTCTCAGGTAATTCAGTGTTTCCAACATAAGACGTAAGGGCCTGTTTTGTTTTGGACTTGACTAATGTCTTCAGACACATTGAGACAAGTAACGTGAACCACTCTGAGCTCACTGCCAGGCTGGAGCTGTGGACTTAGGGTGTGAGAGCCTCCGCCTTCCCCTAGTAAATCAGGCTGTTCTCTGTGCCTGCTACTGACCCCTGAGATCAGACGATGTCATGTCTTGAACAATCTGATCACTGATCCTGGCTTGCTGTACAATGGGTGGTATCAGCCATATGGGCAGGTGGCGTAGGGAGTCAACCCTGCCTTCTTAAGTCTTGGTAAGGTCCCCCAGGAAACATGACCACAGGAGACATCCCTTCCCACTCTTTCCCTGACACACTGTGCTAGGGAGGGAAATCTGAATGCTCGGTTTTGTTGATATACATCTCACCTTTTCTGGCCACTTCATATGATGCGCTTGGGGGGAGGGGGGACAAAAGGTGACAAGACAAACCTCGCCCTTGGCAGGCCAGTCACAGGAAGTGGGGGATGGAGTAGTTTGACAGCCTTCCTGCCCTAACAATCCCTCTCCTAAGTCTGTCGCACTGGAAGGGCTGGCCACCCACCCTCTTCATCTGAGCTTCCACTTCAGCAGTGATTGGGTGCCGTCCAACTACCTGATGCCTTTGCCCTTGGTCCCACTTGTCAGACTCAGGTCCACCTCTCTTGTTGGCGGTGTGGTGGCACAGGCCTTGGAAATCCTATCTCGACCCTCGTGAAAGCCTCTCCCTTGTTCCGGGTTTTACCTCTGAATTGTTATCTGACGGTGGGTGGGGATAGAAATGGGAACCAGGTAAACTGTATTACCTGCTCTGTCTCATCTTTTTCCACTTGTAAATCATAGATCCCATTGTTTCAAAGGGTTATAATCATGTTGGCATTTATAAAGACTTTTTATGGTCTTGAAGCACTTGGTAGTCATAAGTAACTACACAATTATCTGGAGAGACACCTCAGTGCAGTCTTCATTTTGTAAATAGAAACAATGAACAGTCACAGGGAAGGTGGTATAATAAAGCTCTGGTCATTCATGAAGTCATTCCTCAGTTTTTAAGGAGCTGCTGGTAGTGGATTTAGAGAGATATTTCATCTTTTCCTTAAGGATGAAAGTAAATTGAGAAAAATAGATATAAACAAATGAAAAATATAAAATGAAGCAGGTGCTGGGGTGGAAGGGTTATGGTAGAAGCAGGTACACAAAAAGCCACATGAGTTCAGGGAAGGGAGTGCTTGGGGGCAGGGAAGGCTTGACATAGAAGGGCTGGTGGAGCTGTGTTCTGAGTGCCTGTTCTGCCACCAATAGGCAGAAAGGAGCCATGTGACCTCGCATTTCACCAGGGTCCTCAACAGGAAAAGTGTTGAATTAGAATTGAACAGTTTCTTCAGTTCTAAACTGTTAGGCTTTCCGATATGTTGGGAGAGTTTGTAATAAAGTTGGTGTTTTGGAAGGGGTAGAAGGGGATCCTTACTAAGGATTGCCCTGGGAAAGCATTTTAATGAACCCTGTGAAAATCCAAATAAATGCCAGCTTAAAAGGAAGTTTTATTTATTCCCTGGTGCAGAGGTATGTTTAAGTGGGTGGGGTAAGCTGTCAAGGACCACGCTGCTCCACGCTTCTCCCTGAAGAACAAGCAGGTGTCAGAGGAGGCTGGAGTGAGCCCCTCATTCATACTGAAGTCAGCGAGCTCTCCCAGGGGCACTTCCCTTTGCCTGGGATCCACAAAACCTTTTATCCCCCATGTCCTGGGGGTCAGTCCACCCACTCAACTCCTTATACTGCCATCTCAGAAAGGGTATAATGAGGGGATGCTAGTGCACCTGAGGACATTCAGGGGTGTTGTCTGAAAAGCATAAGACATTAAGTAAAATCAGTAAAGCTCTCAGTAAAACCAGAAACCTACGTAAGGTTTAGTAACGACACCTCTTCCAATATCTAATAGGGGGCAGGGGTTTCGGTGCTTTGGGAATCCCTGGAAGCAAACCATCTCCAGTAGGAGTTAATGGGCCCCACTTGCCTTGTTTTAAACCACAGGGCTCCACAGGAAATCATGCAGTGTGTCCAACCACACCTACTGTGCTTGTTCTCTGTACCTGTCTGTGGTTTGTTAAACTTTGCAAATGCCCCTGAAGGTCTTAGACGATTATAATGTTTAGATTCAGAATAAATTATAGAGTCCCTGAGGCTTAGAAGCCAACTTCAAGGCTTTTGGTCACCAGAGGAATATTCTGGTCTCTCATGATATTCCAGAGTTTAGCAACATTTACTGAACAGACACCAGCATTTTTATTGTATTTGAAGTCCAGAGTTTAAGGACATACTTTTTTTCACAAGATAATATGAATTAGAATTATACTTCTTTGAAGTTAATATTGGTAATGAAATACAAACTATTCAGGTTTTTTTCCCCCTCAGTAGTCAAGATAAAGTAGTAACAACATTTTTTTATTTAGCATAGTTGGGTTTTGAGTAGTCTTAATTTATTCTACCTTTCATTCTATTATCTAATTCATTCTACCGTTACCCACTTAGCACCAAGTGAAGAACAGGCAGGAAGGCATCGTTGGAACTCCGCTGACTAGACAGAGTCAAGATTCCTGGGAAACAACCCTGCTTTCCTTCATTGTTTAGCATTGGAGTCACTAAGCATTTCACAACATCCCAGTGGGCTGGGTCATTGTTCACACAGAGGGATAAAGAAACCTGGAGAACAGGAATACTTTGATGAGTCAAAGTCACTGGAGATGTCAGTTTTCTCAGTAAGAATAAGTGGTCATACTCTCTAAGGACATTCTACAGTCTGACCAGTAGTATGAATAGCTAGTAGGCAGGAGGAATTATGACGAACTTGTCTGACCCCAGGTCTCACCCTCCTTTGCACCCAAGTGGAATCCAGAAGGCGGCTACTGTGTCCAGCAGCATGGTGGCTGCCATAGCTGGGGCACAGGTGTGACTGTAGCTCAGGTCCCCGGGCTCTGGGCTCTGGTTTCCTCGTGTGGAGAACTGTGAGCTTCCTCAGCATTCCAGGCCATGGGGCTGAGCACCAGGCAGATTTTTCTTCCAGACATTTGGCTTCTGAGTAATGATTTTGTCTGTAATGTTGCTCTCTGTACCGTGAACTTGGCTGTGAAGCCCCAGTGAGCCACTTGAAAGGCTCAGCACCATGTGGAGATGCTGTTCCTGGGGACACTGTTCTTTCACCATGTGCCCATCAGCCGGGGATACACTGCCCACTGAGGCACTCGCAGCTAAAGACCAGTTGTCACATATGTCAATGTAACACATTGACAGTCTGAAAACTTAACTACCCTGCCTTCAGAATCAGCATAGAATATAATGCTTTCAACTCTGTGGGAAAAAAAACCCGCATCATTTACATACAGAACTATTTGCAATTTAAATAGAAAGATAATGTCCTTCAAAGCTCAACGTAGAGCATTTTTGGTCATTGTTTATCTGAAGTCAACGTTGAACTGTCCGAAGCTCATTGACTGGCAAGATCAAGCCTGTGGTGGAACCTCAAGGGAGATCATGGTGACAACAAGGCTTTGTATTTATAGTTCAGCAAAATGAAGGACACTGCAAATAACAGACTCCCAGGTGGAAGGGGCCTTGGAGTGCAGTGGGTCCTACATGCCTTACTTTAGAGTCAGGAAGACTAAAGCCCAGAGAAGGAATTCATTTCCCAACTTTACTATAAAAGTTACTGAGAGAATCTGGACTTAAACCCAGGTGGCCTGACTCCACGTCCAGAGCCCCATCAGAGAGTCAGAGTAGAACAGCCGAGAACAGTACAGGCTTTGGGGCACCCAGGCTGTGTATTCTATTTGCCCTGCCACCTTTTACTACCTCTCTGATTATGGACATACTTCCTATCCTCTCACATTCAATGTCTCCATCTGTGAAAGGGTCATCACGAGATTTAACTGAGATAATAGAAGGAAAATGCTCAACAGACAGAAGGCGATCATTAAGAGGCAGTTAGTATTTTTATTTATAAGAACACCTAAAAAGCAGGAAAATGAATAGGACTATGATTTCTCTAGCAAACCTTTTCCAGCTCTCATGACATTTAAAAAAAAATACATTCTCTTATGAAGCATCTTAGAATTGTCAAAGTTAATTTTCATACAATTAGATTTAAAAACAATCTCTGGCCATAAATAACACACATTGTTTAAACAGGGGCACAGGAGAGGATAAACTTGTTATACGAAATAGAGATTGTATTTTACTTTTCAAACAGATTACCAGCCACCCACCTAGAAGGAGAGGCCCAGCTTTCCTGCAGCTACCTCATCTGGCCCTTCTGACTTTCTGGCTTTTCCTGCACTGGAACTTTTAGGTGGATTTTCCTAGTCTTCTCTGTCCCAGAACTTTGAAAGGCATGACAATTTTTACTTACTCCTTTTACTAAACATCCTCTCCCTCTCTTCTATGCTGTGTAGAAAACAGAATCAAAGCTTAGCAGCAGAGGGCACTATCAGCATAATGCTTTAAGGGGTAAAAAAAAGAAGATGCCTTTATGCATAAATTAATTCATTCCTGCATTTTGACAAGACTCAATTTAACATCTATTGTGTGTTCAATATTGAGAGGGATGCACAGCAAACATAAGAGGTGGCACTTGTAGTCCCCATGGGAAGACTACAGGATATATGACCGTATGCATGATCCCTATGCAAACAAAAAGGATGTACCTTCTAGAGGTTTTTGAGGACAGCAAAGTTCAGGGCAAGCTTAAATAGCAAAGGAAGAATTTTTGACAAAATTGACCTGCAGTTGCTCCTTTAATGATAAGTAGGATATAGAATGGCAAAGATGAAAGGGGCAAAAGGTAAAACAGACATCAAAAATAGAGTCATGCACTGCCTGCACATCTACTCTGTACCTTCGCAGCCACCACTCCAACAAGGGTTCTCCTACCACTTCTGCCAATTACCATGGCTCACGTGGGTGGGTGGACGCTTTCACAACCATGATCTCATTTGGCCCTCACCTCAGTCCTGTGACTTCAGCTCTACAGGAATTATTATCTTAATTTGACTAACAAGAAAATTGAAGCCCTTGGAGGGAAGACGACTTGCTTAAGGTCACCCCAGGAGTCTCTGGTAGCGCTAGGATCCAAAACTAGTTTTCCTCCCAGATAATGTGGCAGGAAATCATGGCTCTTGTAACCCAGGCTCTCACAGCAAACGGGGTATGGGATGCGGGGTAATAGGATAAGTTTCAGCTGTCAGGCTGGCTTCAGGTTGCTGAGGGCTTGACCAAGAGCCAGACTAGCCTGTGGTACTGGGGCTTGATCCTATAAACCTCAGCAAGGATTCTGAGGAAAGCCACAGGTGGGTGGTTACCCAGGGCAGTTGTTTAACAAAGCTGGCAGGCGAGGGATTGGAGGGCGAAAGACAGGGAGCAGAGAGACAATGAAGGAAATGTTACAGCGATGGGGGCTGGGAGAGGGGAGTAAGTGGGAGTGGTCTGCTCCCGTGGGAGCAGATGTTTCATGGTGGTTAATTGCTGGCACATAGAAATAATACAAAGCAAGCTGACTTCAAATTGACTGGTTTTAAATTGCCTCCAGACAAGCAGCCCCTTACTGACTGCACCCAGGGAGGTCTAATCCCACCACCACCACCGCCCCTCCCCGCCAACCACAGGCACATACCCCTCAGTCCATTACTGTGGAGGTGCAATGTGAGGACAGCCTCCTCGGGCTGGCCGCCGTGGGACATAAGAGTAAAAGCCTAGGGAAGCCATTTTGAAGAAAAAAAGGAATAAGGACTTGGTGACTGACAGAATCAACAAGGACAAGATAAAAATCATGAGTTTGAGATTCTGAGCCTAGAGAAATTATGATGTCATTGATGCAAAAAGAGAAATGAGGAAAAACAACTGGTTTCATTAAGACATGAGGACTTCCTCGTAGCAACTCAGCTGGAATATTTTGATTCAAACTTTCTACTGTTTACTGATTTCTTGCTTTTCACTTTTCAACTGAAACTTGCAAATTATGGGTTTTAGTTCCAGCTCTTTTACAGGTAAGGAAACTGAGGCTAGAGATAAAACTGCAAAGTTATTAATGTTACCATTCCTTGTCTAAAACTCTTTTAACCTGACATCAAAACAAATCCCATGACTTGTATTCTCAGGGCTTCCAGAACCGTGCACAGGGAGCCCACTCCCTCCCCTGCTCATTGCTCTCTCCTCCCCTTTGCTCCCTGCCCAGTGCTCTGCCCTCCTCCCTCTCAGGTGTTTCATTCTGTTCCCTGGAACACACAACCTCCCATCACCTCTCCATTTTCACCAGGACTCTTACAGTGGGTTGGTCACCTGAACTGGTTTCCCTGGGACTGAGCAGTGCTAAAACCAGAGTAGTCTCAGGCAACCTGACAGTTGGTCACCA